>NC_139991.1:45653564-46963765 GCF_964263955.1 Coregonus lavaretus
ATTCCAGTTTCCACTCCCTATTTAGTCTTGCTCTTGTGACTGACTGGGATCGAACCAGGCCTCCTGCATGTCACAAGACTGTGTTAGCCCACTTAGCTAAAGCTCAAAGGAATGAGTTCAGGAAGCTAACACAACTCTTAAAGTCTCCAGCAAGGTTACTAATCAAAAGAGCGTGGTCATCGAACCACCTCAGTTACATTTCACCCCCCTTTGACCTCATACTCAGAGATCACATCACCAATATAACTGACTGAGTTCAAAATCAGACTGCACAACAACAGTTTCTGTGGCAAACAGAAGCAGACAGATCTGTGCACCCCATTTAATGAGAGTGCAACAGAGGTGGTTTGGTGATCCATGCATGTGATGAGCATCCTTGTGTCATGACGTGACTTTCATTAATGTGATGACTGTTATTTATCGAATCAACTAACTATGTTTAATTGTTACTCAATTAAATTAATCATGTAACAATTAACTCATTATGAATTTGGGGCACCACGGAAGAAGTTGTTTAACGAGTTATCATCTCCCGAATTAAACTCTTAGAAGATAACAGTCACTTATTACTCATTACCTAATATCAGTCTGCCAATGTTTTTTGGTCTAGTGAGTTTATCTTCTTCACTTATTTCCCTCATTAAAATGCAAATCAATTTATAACATTGTTGACATGTGTTTTTCTTTTCTTTTGTTGTTGTTATTCTGTGTCTCACTGTTCAAATAAACCTACCATTAAAATTATAGACTGATCATGTCTTTGTCAGTGGGCAAACGTACAAAATCAGCAGGGGATTAAATACTTTTTTCCCTCACTGTATTTTATACAACATTTAGATGTAAACTTGATAACTAGAATGTGTACACTTTCAGAGTTACAGTTATATATTCATACCATCCTTAATGACATCACAAAATGATAAATAATATGACATGATTATTCTTTAGGTCCCCACTGACCATTCCAAACATGTGGATGTCAGAAATAATGTTCCAACGTCCACTTTAATTGACATAAAAGTTTTGCCGGCAAAAGTCTCTCTGTAACAAAGAGATTTCTTTCCCAATACTGCAGGGCAAGAAAGACCCGTTTGCGGCACACAATTTATGATCTGGTGTTAAGGTGTCAAAACTGGCACAACTCCCCACTCTCCTCTCCTTTGGGAGAGAGGGGGCGTCTGGCTATCTGTCAGCCATTTGCCACTTTGATCTGGCACCTTTGAGCCTCACCAAGGAGAGTCATGACACTTGCCTGAGACCTAAAGACATGTGTTAGTTTGACTGATGGGGTTCTAACTCAGGGCTCCTGTGCGCCAGACAAATCCAACTTTTCAGGTCTCAGACAAGTTACTCATCCCACCAGCGTGGTCACCAAACTACCTGTGTTCCTCTCCATCCCCCTTTGACCTCCTCCTTGAAGAGACCCATCCAAGTAACAGGACCAATGCCTGGGCTTTAGCTCAGCAGGCTAACACATTCTTAACCCAGTCAGTCACATTACCCTTATGACTACCCTTGCCGGAGACTTGGAACTAACACGTCTAACATGTATTAGTGTAGCAGATGGGTATCTGTGAAACTCACTCCTCAGCCTAAAGTGTCGCTCCTTGCGCAATTAAACAAGGTATTTTTTAATAGCACGATGGGTTGGAATGCTTCAGGAGGGCGGTCACGTGTGTTTACGAGGCAGAAGTCCTGAGTTCGAGTCTCCTTATGAACTGAATCAGAGGGAAGCGGTCCTCGCTAAGCAGGCAGCGTGGCATCCTTTACAATGGTGCCACTGGACTCAGATCTACAGTTGCACTCAGTTTAACCACTGGGGTCGATGTGGAGTGAGTTTGGGGGTGAATGTAGCAGATGGGGATCTGTGAAACTCACTCCTCAGCCTGAAGTGTCGCACCTTGCGCCATTGAAGGAAGTCTTTTTCAATAGCGCGTTGGGTTGGAATGCATTGTGACATGCAGGAGACCTGGTTTGAACCCAGTCAGTCACAAGAGCAAGATTGAATAGGGAGTGGAAAGGCTATCCTGAGGGGTTATAACAGGGCTATTCAACTATATTCTTATGGGGGCCAAATTGTGTTTTTTGTGACACTCCCTTCTAACGTGTCCTGCGCGGCATGTGATCATCATAGAGGGGAACAGAAAGCACATCCATGTTTCAGAGAGTCTAAGCTTTCAGGAATGGGGTCATGGTAGCATATATACCAAAACGGTTCAAATGGTAGAGCCAAATTCATAAGGAAGGAAATAAATTAAACATGCCACATTAGCTTCAGAAACCACCAGAAACGTCTGTTTACCACAGAGAGCGTTTTATTATATCTGTTCTCCTCTACCTTTCCTGGCTGCCAAAGTACCAGGATGTTGTCTCTGGTTTTGAATTGGAATTTAGATAACTGAATTAGAAAACTGAATCTGAATGCATCTGAGAAGTTGAATATATGAAACAAATTAAAATATTAAATAATAGTTTGTAAACTTGATACACAGACAATAAATGCAATATTTATCATATTGAAACTAAAAATATAAATATTGAATTTGAATATTCAATTAAATTGAAATTGAATTTTTAAAGGAATGCAATATTCATTAAATTCAGTTTCAAATCATGAAATACAAGTTCAAGTTATGAATTCTATCATTCAATTTGTGCATTACAAATTCAAATTCTATATCCTAATACAAATTCAAAATGATGTAGCCTAATTCAAATACAATTTCTGTTTGCAATGAAATCACTCACAGTTTTCCAGACATAAGGTCTGCATGAGAGATTGGGAAGGCGAGTGAAATAGGGCGAGTGTGAAAGCGAGACTGACAGCGGAGCCCAGAACGTGAGCGTGTCAGCGCATCATGCCAGTGGTCTACCGCAACACAAACGACCAACATTTGCCAGTAGCACTACTATGTCCTAAATCCGTTTACATTAAATAACATTCAAAATGAACACACACTCCAGCATTAAAAAACAAAGAAATGCATTTACATTTGTCAGGAGAGCATCGTGGAACAGCCTACGCATAGGCATCTCCTAACCTACATGTTATTCTAACAGCCGTAGGTAAAAACTTGACTGTAATCTACTCCCAATTTTCAATATAAAGTTACAATGGATGCAATATTCAAATTATAAACTTGAGAAGAATAACAATATATTTTTCCTTAAAACTCTTCAACAAAATCTAATTGAATGATTAATAAAACATGCGCCCCTCGAATGCTGGTGTATTACGTAAAATAAACAACATTAAACATACATACGGTTGGTGATGCAGGTAGTTTGAAGGCTTCAATCGATAATTATGTTGTAAATTGTTCAATAGTTCCAACCGTTGCAGGACAGTTCCTTCTTTCCAACAGTCAGGGCGCCGCGCTTCCAGTGCTGGCGAAAACAGAGGCCAGACCGGTCAGCGGTATACAGTATATTTGCGTCAGAACGTGTCTGTCCAATGTTCACAGCGCAGGACTTGCCACTCAAACAATATCGAATAGAAATAAATGTAGGCTATTTAGACTAGCCTACTTAAACATTATCAATGATTAAAAACAACAATCACAAAGACAAAAGGCATACAAAAATATCAAACATTTATTATGGCTGTAGCCTACAATGCTGAAAAAGTACATAATTCAAATCATATTAGAGAGTGTCAATGATTCGTGTTTCAGTGATTGAGAATAATTTCACACTGTCATACAATAAAGACCATACATGAATACATTACAAATAAATTACATTATTCCCAGATTTAAAAAAACGATTAAAACTTAATGTAGGTCCAACAAATATTTAAAAAATAAGTATACTAAGGTCTACTAAGATAAATCAGTTAGTCAGATATAGGCTATGATTGACATAATGCACCCATGATATCTCAAATAATAATCTCATGTACAGTATCATACATAACTCAAAGACCCTGAGTACAGACAATTCACTAGAATGTCAGTTGAACAATATTCAAAGAAAGTTTGTCCAAGATTCTCAACAAATCATATAATAACACAATTATGACTCAAGAATAACTACATTTCAGTTATACATCTATAATAAAACATTATAAATCTGCATTGTAAAATCTTGAACATCATACCACATAATTATCATTTTAACTAATGCCCAGCATGATATTGTTGCTGTATCACCAATAGTTTTTTCACAGTTACAAGTACTTACACATACATCTTGAAAATATGCCTGGCACCATAGAGATCCTATTAAATTACAGTATTTTAATTATTAATTCTATGCCATGCACTAAATGCTGAATTTAGCCTTGGGGTTGTCCTTTATTTATTTTTTATCCAGACGAAGAATGTTAGACATTCTCAAATCAGTGGAAATCTAGTGTTCAAGTGTTTCACAGAAACATGGCTGATTGATATTTGATAGATGTTTGGAATGGATTAAGTGAGGGTTTTCAGACATGAATGACCTGAACACTGTGTGCTCTGTTAAGTCATCTGTCCTAGGGACTCAGTGGTGGCTCCTCCTGCTCACTGATGGTGTTGTAGTACTGAGGCTGGGTCTGGACCAATGGGGAGTCTGTCTGGGAGAAGAGGGATGTCCGGCTCTTTGGGGTCCTCCGCAGAAACTTGCCTGAGGTCACCAGGTCACCGTAACCCTGGGCGTGGGAGAAGGCATAGCCTGACCGGCGGGTACTGGTGCGGCGGGCTTGGACACGGCGAGGGGCAGGGGGCAGCACCTTGTTCTGTCTCTCCTTGTACCTCACCTAGAGGGGGAGGGATGGGGAGAAATGAGAGAGACAGTGAGGGAAAAGTAATAATTTGTGAATCTTCTATGCCAATGACAAATATGTTGACCCTCGACCTCTGACCTTGTCATTGATAGTGGGCCACAGCAGAATGCGCAGGAACCGGTATGCCACCACGGGAAGCACACAGAGGATGGAGGTGAGTAGCATGGTCAGCCACACGTTGGGCTGGTTCAGGGAGTTCCTGGCTGTGCCTGTTACATACAGTACAGCATGACAACATGCATTCAGATACAGATACTTGCCTACATAGTGACAGATACTGTAACAAATACTGACAGATGATGTCACCGACTGACATACCTATGAACAGACACACCACAGTACTACCAAACGTTCAGATAGAAAGGCATGAATTATGAAGGGAGAGGAGGTGGATGGATGGGGGGTGCTGAAGGGTACTACTCACCAATGAAGGGGAAGGAGGAGGTGAAGATGAGGAACATGCCATTGCTGTACATGGTGAATATGACAGCAAAGTACACAGACAGACTGCCCCACAGGAAAAATTGGTTCATTGCTGTCCAATAATGGGTGTCCAGACCCAGCTTTAACAAAGACACATGCAGCTACCTCAGACTCTGTTACTATGTGTGTCTGCGTGTGTGTGTGTGTGTGTGTGTGTATTTATGTGGACATGGTTTCGCCTCAGCTGAAACCCCACCCAACATGAATTCACAGGACATTCATGTACCACCACAAACTGAATGTCGTATCATAAGTCAATGCTCTCCCCCTACTTACCTGTATATTGACGGCGATGAGCAGGCAGGTCTGGGCCAGCAGGGCGAAGGACTGGTAGTCCACAATGTCTTTGCCGTCATCTCGGACCGTGTCGTGCATGGCTGCCCAGGGGATGAAGAAGAGGACCAGGGAGCTGTAGCCGCTGTGTAACACCGTGTAGACAAAGGCCCTCTTACTGAAGAACTGGTTCAGCTGGCCTGGAGCGTAGAGCTGGGGATACTGGAAACTCCACCGGTCATTCACATCCTAAAGAGAAACACGTGAATACAAACATCTTAAGTACATACATTGGAATAAATACTTGGTGTGAATAATATGCCACTGACGTACATTACAGATATGTCAGATATGTCACTATGATTACCTGGTCAAAAAGACTTAAGCTGAGCACAGGTAGAGCTGTGTAAACTAGGTTATACAGGGTGATGAACCACTCGTCATACACCGTCTGTGGGGAAAACAACACAGCATACACACATAACATACATGACAGAGTTTTTCCTGGCCTGGTCATGTGCTCAGGAAAAACCCCTGGCACTAGTGAAAATATAATTTACTAAATGAACCAAAACATACTTTCTTTGCTTGACAAAAAGAGGAACCTCAGACAGCTTTTCACTCATGCCTCTATCTGTCTGTGTGTGCATTTTTGTCTCACCTGTGCTGAAAAACCGCAGAAGAAGCCGTACCAGAAGTGGACAAAGGTGAAGGTGAAGTTCTTGTAGAAGAAGTAGCGCAGGAACTTGCACATCCTCAGGTAGGACCAGCGGCCATGCACCAGCAGGAGGCGTTGCAGGTAGCGGAACTGAGCGAAGGAGTAATCACTGGAGAGCACCGCCTGCATACCCTCCTGACCTGATATGCCCACCCCTATATGAGCAGCTGGAGGAGGAGAGAGCGGAAGAGAGGGAAAGAGAGAGGGGTGGAGGGAGAGAGAGAGTGAGAGGATGAGTGTGTGCTTGTGTGTATGAGTTGATTAGAGGAATCATATAATAGCAGTCAAACCTTTAGCATCAGGATCAGGATACTTCAACACTGTCCCAGTATTTAACTAGTTCATATAATCGGATTCGCTCTCCAGTCTCCCCATCTCCCTCCTACCCTTGATCATGCTGACGTCATTGGCCCCGTCGCCGATGGCCAGAGTCACTGCCTGTTTGTACTTCTTCACCAGCTCCACCACCTGGGCCTTCTGCAGTGGAGTCACCCTGCAGCAGATCACTGTCTGACACATACACGCCGTCCGCAGCAGCTCCATCTCCATGTCCTTCTCCAGGGCAAAGGCCTTGGGGTAGAGGGAGGAGGGAGAGGGATGGAGGGGGGAGAGGGATGGAGGGGGGAGAGTGAGATGGGGCAGGATGGAGGGGGGAGAGGGATGGAGGAGACAACAAGTGTGTGGTTAAAATTGGCAAAAAACACACACATTTCTTTCCACAGGGCCGTGGGGTGAGACATGGATGCAGTTTAAGCCCCACCCTCTTCAACATGTATATCAATGAATTGGCGAGGGCACTAGAACAGTCTGCAGCACCCGGCCTCACCCTACTAGAATCTGAAGTCAAATGTCTACTGTTTGCTGATGATCTGGTGCTTCTGTCACCAACCAAGGAGGGCCTACAGCAGTACCTAGATCTTCTGCACAGATTCTGTCAGACCTGGGCCCTGACAGTAAATCTCAGTAATACAAAAATAATAGTGTTCCAAAAAAGGTCCAGTTGCCAGGACCACAAATACAAATTCCATCTAGACACCAATGCCCTAGAGCACACAAAAAACTATACATACCTCGGCCTAAACATCAGCGCCACAGGTAACTTCCACAAAGCTGTGAACGATCTGAGAGAAGAAGAAGGGCCTTCTATGCCATCAAAAGGAAGATAAAATTCGACATACCAATTAGGATCTGGCTAAAAATACTTGAATCAGATATAGAACTCATTGCCCTTTATGGTTATGAGGTCTGGGGTCCGCTCACCAACCAAGAATTCACAAAATGGGACAAACACAAAATTGAGACTCTGCATGCAGAATTCTGGAAAAATATCCTCTGTGTACAACGAAAACACCAAATAATGCATGCAGAGCAGAATTAGGCCGATACCCGCTAATTATCAAAATTCAGAAAAGAGCTGTTCAATTCTATAACCACTTAAAAGGAAGCGATTCCCAAACCTTCCATAACAAAGCCATCACCTACAGAGAGATTAACTTGGAGAAGAGTCCCCTAAGTAAGCTGGTCCTGGGGCTCTGTTCACAAACACAAACAGACCCCACAGAGCCCCAGGACAACAACAACAACACAATTAGACTCAACCAAATCATGAGAAAACAAAAAGAGAATTACTTGACACATTGCAAAGAATTTACAAAAAAACTGAGCAAACTAGAATGCTATTTGGCCCTAAACAGAGAGTACACAGTCGCAGAATACCTGACTACTGTGACTGACCCAAACTTAAGGAAAGCTTTGACTATGTACAGACTCAGTGAGCATAGCCTTGCTATTGAGAAAGGCCGCCGTAGGCAGACCTGGCTCTCAAGAGAAGACAGGCTATGTGCACACTGCCCACAAAATGAGGTGGAAACTGAGCTGCGCTTCCTAACCTCCTGCCAAATGTATGACCATATTAGAGACACATATTTCCCTCAGTTTACAGAGATCCACAAAGAATTCGAAAACAAAGGCAATTTTGATAAACTCCCTTATCTACTGGGTGAAAAACTACAGTGTGCCATCACAGCAGCTAGATTTGTGACCTGTTGCCACAAGAAAAGGAAAACCAGTGAAGAACAAACACCATTGTACATACAACCCATATTTATGTTTATTTATTTTCCCATTTGTACTTTAACTATTTGCACATTGTTACAACACTGTATATATACATAACATGACATTTGAAATGTCTTTATTCTTTTGGAACTTTTGTGAGTGTAATGTTTACTGTTAATATTTATTGTTTATTTCACTTTTGTTTACTATCTACTTCACTTGCTTTGGCAATGTTAACATACGTTTCCCATGCCAATAAAGCCCTTAAATTGAAATTGAAATTGAATTGGAGGGGGGAGAGTGAGATGGGGCGGGATGGCGGGGGGGAGAGGGAGGAGGGAGAGGGATGGAGGGGGGGAGAGGGAGAAGGGAGAAGGGAGAGGGATGGAGGGGGGGAGAGGGAGAAGGATGGAGGGGGGAGAGGGAGAAGGGAGAGGGATGGAGGGGGGGAGAGGGAGAAGGGAGAGGGATGGAGGGGGGGAGAGGGAGAAGGGAGAGGGATGGAGGGGGGAGAGGGAGAAGGGAGAGGGAGGGAGAGGGAGAAGGGAGAGGGATGGAGGGGGGAGAAGGAGAAGGGAGAGGGATGGAGGGGGGAGAGTGAGATGGGGTGGGATGGGGCGTTCATGAAATATTGGAACAATTCCATAGTGTTGGAACACGTCCTGTTTTCGCAAGAACCACAAACACACAAGGATTGACACAAGCCATCAAGACAGCGATTTTCATCGCTATAACCAATAGATTCCTCCTTTTTTTAAAATGTTTTATAAATTTTAAAACATAGATTTTTTATATTATACGATCATCATTTAAAAACATTATTATAACATCTGTCAATCAGGGCTCAGAATATGTTATGTTTACAGTAACTTGTCCTGTGACCCACCAGGGTCCTTGTCCTTACCAGACTGTGTCCGTTAATCACCATAGCGTACTCTCCATTCACCGGCTCATCCACCACTGTCTCCATCTTTATAAGACAAAATAGGCCACTTCTACTCTTCTTGACAGTAGGTTCCTCTGTTCCATCAGGTGTCATCTTCCTCCTCGCAGTCCTGGTCAGGTAGAAAGGGAGAGGGAGATACTTTTACATGTTGCCTTACTGTGGTGCTTCAAGCTAGGAATGTGATTGTCAATAGTCTGTCTGTGGACTCACTGGAGTTCCTTTCTGACTTCCTCTGCTGTGTTTGCCGACACAATGAAAACCTCATTCATCTCCTCTCTCAACATGTTGCAGGAGTAGCCAATATTCTCTGCTGTTTCTGTTCCGACAGAGAGAAAAGAGAATCAGGAAGTGCCAGAGATTTTTTTTTGCCTATTGATAGTGTATTCTAAGGACGATAACCCACCTTGCTTGTCTCCAGTGAGCACCCAGATCTTGATGTCGGCTTTGGAGAGCTGTTCGATGGTCTGGGGCACTCCATCCTGTAGCTTATCCTCTACGGCAGTGGAACCTAACAGCTACACACACATACCGGTACAAACGGTAAGATTCAGTAAGAGTCAGTCTATGCTAGTAGATTGTCTTGTAGGGCTTTTGATAAGACATTGAAATGATATATATTTTCTGTGGTACACACCAGCAGGCCTTTCTCTATCTCCTCATAGAGCGCATCCAGCTTCTCCTCCCTCTCGTCCATGGCAGTGTTGGCCTCATGGTGGCGCAGTTTCCAGTCTGCCATATACTCTGGGTCTATGTCCTTGTAGGCTAGAGCCAGCGTACGCAGACCCTCCCCAGCATACTCCTGTCAATGGAACAGTTTAGAGTAATAATCCTATACACATGTACAGGGTTAGACACAGGATATAGTCAATCTTGTAAAATGTTATATACAGTCGTGGTCAAAAGTTTTGAGAATGACACAAGTATTGGTCTTCACAAAGTTCGCTGCTTCAGTGTTATGAGATATTTTTGTCAGATGTTACTATGGTATACTGAAGTATAATTACAAGAATTCCATAAGTGTCAAAGGCTTTTATTGATAATTAAATTAAGTTTATGCAAAGAGTCAATATTTGCAGTGTTGACCCTTCTTTTTCAAGACCTCTGCAATCCGCCCTGGCATGCTGTCAATTAACTTCTGGGCCACATCCTGACTGATGGCAGCCCATTCTTGCATAATCAATGCTTGGAGTTTGTCAGAATTTGTGGGTTTTTGTTTGTCCACCCGCCTCTTGAGGATCGACCACAAGTTCTCAATCGGATTAAGGTCTGGGGAGCTTCCTGGCCATGGACCCAAAATTTCGTTGTTTTGTTCCCAGAGCCACTTAGTTATCACTTTTGCCTTATAGCAAGGTGCTCCATCATGCTGGAAAAGGCATTGGTCGTCACCAAACTGTTCTTGGATGGTTGGAAGAAGTTGCTCTTGGAGGATGTGTTGGTACCATTCTTTATTCATGGCTGTGTTCTTAGGCAAAATTGTGAGTGAGCCCATTCCCTTGGCTGAGAAGCAACCCCACACATGAATGGTCTCAGGATGCTTTACTGTTGGCGTGACACAGGACTGATGTTAGCGCTCACCTTGTCTTCTCCGGACAAGGTGTTTTCCGGATGCCCCAAACAATCGGAAAGGGGATTCATCAGAGAAAATGACTTTACCCCAGTCCTCAGCAGTCCAATCCCTGTATCTTTTGCAGAATATCAGTCTGTCCCTGATGTTTTTCCTGGAGAGAAGTGGCTTCTTTGCTGCCCTTCTTGACACCAGGCCAAAAGTCTTCGCCTCACTGTGCGTGCAGATGCACTCACACCTGCCTTCTGCCATTCCTGAGCAAGCTCTGCACTGCATTGGTGGTGCCCTGATCCCGCAGCTGAATCAACTTTAGGAGACGGTCCTGGCGCTTGCTGGACTTTCTTGGGCGCCCTGACGCCTTCTTCACATCAATTTAACCTCTCTCCTTGAAGTTCTTGATGATCCGATAAATGGTTGATTTAGGTGCAATCTTACTAGCAGCAATATCATTGTCTGTGAAGCCCTTTTTGTGCAAAGCAATGATGACGGCACGTGTTTCCTTGCAGGTAACCATGGTTAACAGAGGAAGAACAATGATTTCAAGCACCACCCTCCTTTTAAAGCTTCCAGTCTGTTATTCTAACTCACTCATCATGACAGAGTGATCTCCAGCCTTGTCCTCGTCAACACTCTCACCTGTGTTAACGAGGGAATCACTGACATGATGGCAGCTGGTCCTTTTAACCAGAATAGAAAGAGGAGTGGGAGGCCCCACCCGCTAAACACCAGTCTCGACGTCAACAGTGAAGAGGCGACTCTGGGATGCTGACCTTCTAGGCAGAGTTGCAAAGAAAAAGCCATATCTCAGACTGCCCATCTTAATCTTTTATTTTTATTGGCCAGTCTGAGATGTGGCTTTGTTTTGCGGGTACTATTTAATGAAGCTGCCAGTTGAGGACCTGTGAGGCGTCTGTTTCTCAAACTAGACACTCTAACGTATTTGTCCTCTTGCTCAGTTGTGCACCGGGGCCTCCCACTCCTCTTTCTATTCTGGTTAGAGCCAGTTTGGGCTGTTCTATGAAGGGAGTAGGACACAGCGTTGTACGAGATCTTCAGTTTCTTGGCAATTTCTCGCATGGAATAGCCTTAATTTCTCAGAACAAGAACAGACTGATGCGTTTCAGAAGAAAGTTATTTGTTTCTGGCCATTTTGAGCCTGTAATCGAACCCACAATACCTGATGCTCCAGATACTCAACTAGTTTCAAGAAGACCAGTTTTATTGCTTCTTTAATCAGCACAACAGTTTTCAGCTGTGCTAACATAATTGCAAAAGGGTTTTCTAATGATCAATTAGCTTTTTAAAATGATAAACTTGGATTAGCAAACACAACGTGCCATTGGAACACAGGACTGATGGTTACTGATAATGGGCCTCTGTACGCCTATGTAGATATTCCATTAAAAATCAGCCGTTTCCAGCTACAATAGCCATTTACAACATTTACAATGTCTACACTGTATTTCTGATCAATTTGATGTTATTTTAATGGACAAAAAAATAGCTTTCTTTTGAAAACAAGAACATTTCTAAGTGACCCCAAACTTTTGAACGGTAGTGTATATTCACACGGTCCACAAGAAGTACATAATGCTAAACACACACACACACACACAAACACACACAGACACAGACACAGACAGACTGGTTACTCACATTGAGGTGCTCGGTGGTGACCTCCATTAGGTTGCTGCAGGAAGGGTTCAGTCTCTCAAAGATGATGGTGTCTGCTCCCTTACAGTACAGAGTTATCTTGCCCTCCGGACTGCGCACTTGGGGCCATACAAGATATAATCAGATTTGGTTTCAAGTCAACCACTTACTATAAAGCCACCAAAGTTTGAACAACTGTTATAGATTAATAGATTCTTCATATCATTCAGATCATTCCAGATAGCTATGATTTCAGAACATATTTCCTAATAATTCTAAAGGCATAATGGTTAGTGTTGGTTGGACTCACCGATGACCGACATCCTCTTTCGGACATTGTTGAAGTCCAGAACAGCCAGCAGCTCGTAGGTGACCAGCTCTTCCATCTCCATCACAGTGATGCTCTCTGGCGTACGAGAGCGGAACACAAATCCAAAGTTCCTGGCTGCTGTGACCAGAGCTCCCTCGTCTGGTGACTGGGCCTGGTAGTACAACTCACCTAGAAGATCACAATGGAGTGATTTATTTGTCACCGTGTCTAGCCTTAGTCTGGGTACCAGTCTTTTTAGCTAACATTCCACTCTTTGCCACGCCTGTCATTTGCCAGAGGAATGGCAAAGAGTGGAATGTTAGCTAAAAGGACTGGTACCCAGACTAGTCTAGCCTATGGAGTAGATAGAAGTTGTCCCAACCACTGATAACACAGATAGTTCTCCCATTAAGGGATAGGCATAGGTCTGTGGTGAGGTACAACTTCTTCCTCAAGCCTCCATAGTCACCCACACCAATGCAATAACATGTGAATCCAGCAGGATGCACTTGCTCACCCTCCTTCTTCTCCTCGGGCATGACGGTGTGGCACAGTGCCAGCAGGCGGAAGAAGGCCTGCACCTCAGGGTTTCCCTCCCTCACCACCTCCACCAGGCTGTGGTCATGGAAACAGAACTTTGGGTCAGCCAAGTTGTTCCAAGAGAAGTCCACCTTCTCTGTTTTCTACCGGAGAGAGAAAAAGAGGGTTAGGAATATTTGTGCCACGGAATGTAAGGACTTACTGCCAAAGAAAGGGCCTTAGAGATTTTCTTTCATACATTAAATCCATAAACCCAACACACCATGTTCCTCCTCTCACCTCATTAATCTCAACTCTTTGTCCTGAAAAGTCCAACAACTCCCCTGGAGAACAGAAGCACATTTAGTCAGTTACATGGTACAGTGAGTGATAGGAGCCTATGTGTATTAAATTATGTCTTAATGTATTTGTGTGTGTAAACACATGATAACTGTTTATATGTGTGTATTCCAGCACCAGGCCTCACCATAGGACTTTCCGTTGATGGAGCACTTGTTGAAGGTCATGATGTTCTGTGTGAGTGTTCCTGTCTTGTCAGAGAAGATGTATTTGATCTGGCCCAGCTCCTCGTTGAGCGTGGTGGTTCTGGCCTCGGCAGGCGTGTCACTCTTGGGATAATACATCTTCCTGTCCCAGTCTATGTAGAAACTGTTCCCCAGGCGAATTATCTCCACACTGCACTCAATACACAGGAGGAAGAGAACGAAAGAGAGAGAGAGAAAGAAATTCAATCAATTCACTTTGATGATTAGTGGTGATGCAGTCCTGTCATCAAAGGCACACATAGAGACACATAGAGATGCACATGCAGTGAATGGCTAGATCAGGGGTGTCAAACTCATTTTGCCACAATCAGTCTTCAACGAGATCCGGAGGGCCGCACTGTAAATTGGTTATATTTCCTCGCCCTCAAAATGTGCAAAAAATTGTCATCTATCTATTTTTTTTATTTATTGTCTATGCTCCCTGACTGTCTAGCTTTCATTTCAGTGATTATTAGCGAGCTGGACACATTATCATTTCTATATTTTGTTTTATTATAAAAATAGCAAAAATATATATTTGAAACTCCTATAGAATATATGAAGTGCACTGACCTGACGTAGAGAGATATAGGAACCACAGTGTTGAGGATTATGATGTAGGACCAGAAGGTGAGGAAGGCTGAGAAGGGAGCGTTAACCCCCTTGGGCAGGAAGGCAGCGAACTTAGAGCCGTCCTGGTATTCCCAGATCCCATTCCCAATGGCCAGGATTAAACACATAATCGCCAGGAAACCAAAGATCTGGAAGACCAAACACAACAGTTAAGAGGTGTGTGTGTATGTATGTGTGTGTATGTGTGTGTGTGTGTGTGTGTGTATGTGTGTGTGTGTGTATAATACTCATACTCACATTCAGCACCAGCACATTCATGAGGCGGTCAATGCTGGTCCGTTTGAATGTGGTCCTTCCGCAGTTCTGCATCAGCTTGGTGTCTGGACCTAAAAGAATGAATAGATCTATCATCAGTTGAGGATTTTTTTAAATGAACGTTTTGGCCATGTAAAGGGACACCCTAACCTGTTAGGTTATGTATCTGCCATCATGTGGACTGAAAGGGCTCACCTCCAAAGACGACCAGGCCGAAGCACCACTGGGTGTTCCTCAGAGTGCAGCCTCTCAGCAGGATCCTCTCATTATCCAGGGAGTACGTCTCTCCCTTCAGGGTCAGGGTGCCAGTGAACTTATCAAGGCGGTTGTTGGGAGGCTCACAGCGCACCTCACCTACACAGGTACAGAGAGGTTCAGGGACTATATAACAGTGACTGATGAACAGTTAAGAGTATTCTAAATAATACAATCTAGACATTTAAGCCATAACAATCTATCCATTTTTCCAGTCTTACCATTGAAGCTGGCCAGTTTCTCTTCGCTATCCTCCAGCTTCCCTGTCACAGTCAGGGCCTGCTTCACCTTCAAGTTAGTTTCTCTAAAGGAGGAAGAGAGTAGGATGAGAAACACAGAGAGCTGATACAATAAAAGCATGCAGTGAAATATCTCTGGTGTCAAAGGTACACACACAAACATGCAAACACATGCACGCATGCAACACACAGAGACACACCCATCTAGTTCTGCTGTTTCTATGTAGACGAGGTTGAGAGGCTCACTGCTGGACAGCAACAGAAGATCAGCCTGGAGAAGGAGTGATATAAAAAAATTGAGAGTGAGAGAGAGAAAGCAAGAGAGCACTACAGAATGTTATTGTGAAACCCAATAAATGATGACTTACTTGAAATATAAATGTTAGATTTTCTATTTTGTAGAATGACTGGTGAAATACACTGGCTGATTGTATTTCTGATGTACATCTGCCCTGTGACCTTATCACCCTCCACAAACACCTCTACCACCTCCATCCTTACCGTGACAAACTGATTATTCTCCAGCTTGATGATGTCCCCAACTTGAACATCCATCCACCTTTCCCTCTTAAGTCTGAAAAGAGCAAGAATGTAATGACACAGCGCAAAAGCAAGGTTACAGTGACCTCTGGTGTTTGAGAACGCTAACAACGTATGTTGTGCAGTTGAGAGTCGAGTGGAGACTAATGGATTCAGTAACTGAACAAAAATATAAAAGCAACATGTAAAGTGTTGGTCCCATGTCTCATTAGCTGAAATAAAAGATCCCATAAATGTCCCATATGCACAAAAAGCTAATTTCTCTAAAATGTTGTTCACAAATTTGTTTACATCCCTGTTAGTTAGCATTTCTCCTTTGCCAAGACATTCCACCCACCTGACATGTGTGGCATATGAAGAAACTGATTAAATAGCATGATCATTACACAGGTGCACCTTGTGCTGGGGACAATAAAGGGCCACTCTAAAATGTTCCGTTTTGTCACACAACACAATGCCACAGGTGTCTAAAGTTTTGAGGGGGCGTGCAACTGGCATGCTGACTGCAGCAATGTCCACCAGAGCTGTTGCCAGAGAATTGAATGTTAATTTCTCTACCATAAGTTGCCTCCAACGTTATTTTAGAGAACTTGGCAGTACGTCCAACCGGCCTCACAATCGCAGACCACGTGTAAGCACGCCAGCCCAGGACCTCCACATTTGGCTTCTTCACCTGCGGGACCGTCTGAGACCAGCCACCCGGACAGCTAATGAAACTGTGGCTTTGCACAACTGAAGAATTCTGCACAAACTGTCAGAAACCGTCTCAGGGAAGCTCATCTGCGTGCTCGTCGTCCTCAATAGTGTCGTGACCTGACTACAGTTCAGCGTCGAAACCGAGTTCAGTGGGCAAATGCTCACCTTCGATGGCCACTGGCACGCTGGAGAAGTGTGCTCTTCACGGATGAATCCCGGTTTCAACTGTACCGGGCAGTCTGGACTAATCATGATCCTATTGGTGTCACCTGTGTCTACCTGTTCACCTGTGTATTTATGCCCTCACTTCCCATTTTTCTCTGTTGGTTTCTCTATGCTCAGCAGTACTAATCAGTGTCTGATCGGAGACGTATGTACAGGTACTCGAGAAATGTTCTCCCTGTTTCTTTATTATTTCAGTCGTAGTTATTACTATTTCGTATTTTGGCTGTCAGCCTGTTTTTGGAAACGTATTTGCCCCGCCTTTCTTTTATCGTCATAAGTACGTAATTTTGTATCCTGGCTTCGGGACCACCAGTAAAGATCCTTGTTTCACCATCTCTGCTTACTGCCTACTGTCTATCCTGCACCGCACCTGGGTCACACCTCCAACCCTTACATGTTTCAGCATAATAATGCACGGCCCCATGTCTCAAGGATCTGTACACAACTCCTGGAAGCTAAAGATGTCCCAGTTCTTCCGTGGCCAGACATGTCACCCATTGAGCAGGTTTTGGATGCTCTTGATCGACGTGTACGACAGCGTGTTCAAGTTCCCACCAATATCCAGCAACTTCACACAGCCATTGAAGAAGAGTGGGACAACATTCCACAGGCCACAATCAACAGCCTGATCAACTCTATGAGAAGGAGATGTGTCTGGTTACACCAGATACTGACTGGTTTTCTGATCCATGCCCCTACCTTTTTTAAAAGATATCTGTGACCAACAGATGCATATTTGTATTCCCAGACATGTGAAATCCATAGATTAGGGCCTAATGAATTTATTTCAATTGACTGATTTCCTCATATGAACTGTAACTCAGTAAAATCTTTGAAATTGGCACAGTGTGTCCTATCCGCCCACTGTCCTGCATTAAGGAGAGGGAAGTAGCTAGATAGTGTAGCCAATATCAGGGTGACAGCTAAAGGACATTTATTGTAGTGATTTTCACTGTAAATGTAGCCTGCAACTACAGCATTAACGTCTACATTTTTATTTAAAATAACGAACAATTACTCCTATAAAAACGGAATGATTCTGAAAACTCTCCGAAGTCCCAACATCGGCAGACAAGTTTCAAATTCTCGCAGAAGTTTCTAGCCACAAGCATCAACTAAGCTAGCTGAGGAGGTCTCATTATGATGACTGACTGAACCGAATCCGTTCGTCCCCACTAAACTCTAGCTGCGCCACATACGTCATCAACTTTGGGCATCAGGAGTATCCTTATAGCCTCTCCCTCTCAAGACTGTAGCTAATCTGTGACATTCAAGCACTTTCCAAGCACTGAGAACCTAGTTTACACAAAAGGAAAATACTCACTCTCCATCGATGAGGACTTCCACCTTCCGGTTGTTTACCTGTTTGTCACATATGTGTCTGTTCTACACAGGTGAAGGAAATGGAAAGAGAATGAGGATTTGGAGACCAGGACATCTACATAATTGTGAGAACAAACAGGTCTATGTGGACCATCTCCTGCATGCGGTCTTAATACTGTAGTTAGTAGATGTTGAGCTCACCATGTCGTCGCTGCCGTCCTTGGCCATGGTCATGGAGAGCACCAGGACCAGGGGGACCACGGTGGTGTACCAGGACAGGGACGAGACCTCTGGGATGAGCTGAGAGGAGCCAGGAGAGACAAAACATCAGCAGGGACTCACCTTTCTGCTGCTGTACCATACACAGAGTGTACAAAACATTAAGAACACTTGCTCTATCCATTCCATTTTACATTGTAGTCATTGTGGACCACCCATACGTAAAAATGTATGCACACATGACTGTAAGTCGCTTTGGATAAAAGCGTCTGCTAAATGACATATTATTTACCAGACACTCTTATCCAGAGCGACTTACAGTAGTGAGTGCATACATTTTCATACTTTGTTTTGTTTCATGACATAGACTGACCAGGTGAATCCAAGTGAAAGCTATGATCCCTTATTGATGTCACTTGTTAAATCCACATTAATCAGTGTAGATGAAGGGGAGGAGACGGATTAAAGAAGGACTTTTAAACCTTGAAACAACTGAGACATAGATTGTGTATGTGTGCCATTTAGAAGGTGAATGGGCAAGACAAAATATTTAAGTGCCTTTGAACGGGGTATGGTAGTACAGTAGGTGCCAGGCGCACCGGTTTGTGTCAAGAACTGCAACGCTGTTGGGTTTTTTACGCTCAACAGTTTCCCATGTGTATCAAGAATGGTCCACCACCCAAAGTACATTCAGCCAACTTGACACAACTGTGTCATTGGAGTCAACATGGGCCAGCATCCCTGTGGAACGCTTTCGACACCTTGTAGGGTCCATGCCCCGACGAATTGAGGCTGTTCTGAAGGCAAAGGGGGGGGGGTGCAACTTAAAATTAGGAAGGTGTCCTTAATGTTTTGTACACTCAGTGTATATTACTCTATATAAAGCCAGCTCCATTGGCATGAAGGAGCTTATGTGGATACTATGAAGAAATACACATTTGCACTCAGAGTCTATGTAAGTTTTTTGTATATTTCAGGAGTTTGAAAATGTGTACAACAATTTCCTTGATTTGTGTGGATAAGCTGAAAGATAACTGGATAAGATATTATCATTAGTCTAAAACAAATGAGTTCAGAGAAGCATATCTGATGTCTGTTGAAAGCCAGTGAAGATGTCCAATCACATGTACATTGTCTCATACTGATGTTGTCCTAGAAGGTATAGTATGTAGGCCTACAGTCCCAGTGCAATTTGTCTACAGGCCTCAGCCCTGTGCAGCACTGAGAGGACAAGGCTTAGAGTGGCTGCATTATAAGACTGTGTAAGGGTTACCTGGAGACAGAGGAGGAAGAGGAAGTAGGCATTGGCCAGTCTTTGGAACTGCTCAAACAGATTGAGCGGGAGAAAGGTGAAGATGTTGTATTTGGAGGTTTTGATGGCATTGTCCTGTATGGGGAGCAAGAGGGGAACGTGTTACTGTGACAAATACACATGAAAACATACAGTATATAACATGCATACAACGTATACACAGACACACATTATGTAAACATTGGCTTGGAATGAATAATCAAGCCCAGTACTCACAGCATACTTGTAAGACAAGTTGAGTTCTCTGTCATTTGCTCGCAGGTGTCTTTCTTCCTCTGTAGGTGGAAACACAACATCATTTAAAGATCACAGGTGTTGCATTAAAAGCATCAACCTTACCACAAATAAACTCTGGCTTTAGCACACTTTACGGCTGGGACACAGATAGTCTGATCACAGGTGTGGCAGTAAAATAATAAACTCTGCACCAGCGTTGGGACCAGACATCAGCAGGTAATTTAACTCGCCTTTCACTTCCTTCTCCCCACACTCCAGACCAAACTGTGACAGTAGGGACCCCATGTTCAGCTCAACACTTCCATATTACACCTGGGAGAAAAAACAGATGGGTGATGTGGAATAATAGCCAGAAAAATCATGGAATAATAGGAAAACTCATTATCTAAAATGATGAGAAGCAAGGATGGGAAAATTCCTGACCATGATTTCTTCATACAAGTGCAGTGCAGCTACAGTATACTGTAACCGTTTTATGACAGGAACAGTCTCATCTACTCTAGTAATCTATACTCTCTAACCAATGTGTAGAACAGCTATAATCGTATTATGACATGTTCATGGTGAGCCTTGCAGTGATGTACTAATTTAGTAATGTCATTGGTAACAACCACTCTTATCAGTTTTACACTATTGATGAGAACGATAATTAGTTACTCAATGCCCCCACCTCCATAAATATATCCACATGTACACACAGACAAAGGCACACACCTGTTCCCTAAACAAAGAGTGAGCTTCCTATCTAAATGAACACAGAGAATTGACTCTTAGGTGAAATTGAGCGACATTACAGCATTGATAATGTTACAGAGGTGCTCTAATGGGCTTTATAAGGATAACCTTTTAAGTTTTGGACAAGGAGCAGGTTTCTATGAACAGGTTTCACATACACAGATTAAATGGATCCTGGAGGAGGCCTAATTCAATAACTAAATCAGGGATTCTTGAAAGTCAGGACAATCCTTGTCTGGCAGGGAAACGTCATTATGCATTATTTGAGATAAATAAAATACATTTAGTGGAATTTTCTAAATATTTTTTATATTATTCACTTCCATGTCGTTCTATGCCCGGAGCAAAGGATCCCAATTTCAAACTCTTAAAAAAAGTGTTTAAAATTCTAAAAACTGACAGTAATGAATATTAACTGGAAAAAGATACTATGTCGTTTGTTGAAATAACCCTCTGTGACTTTTTTTTATTTTTTTATCTCAAACTGTGATTCCTAAAAAATTTGTCAGGAGATTTGGGCAACTCCGTCAGATTTGTTTAAATTCCTAAATGAATCATCATGAATGAACAGAGCCAGCTATACCATAAGTACCCCACGGGGTGATCCCACTGGCTATAAGGTGAATGCACCAATTTGTAAGTCGCTCTGGATAAGAGCGTCTGCTAAATGACGTAAATGTAAATGTAAATGTACCCCTTTTTCCTTTACTCAATGCATGTAGTGCAACAAGACCACTGATGGTCTGTACATTTATCTACCTTTGATAGATTTAAACAACCAATATTGGTCACAACCTTAAACTGTCAATTCTACTGTGTTTTATATATATATTTCCAGACTATGAGATTGGAATAAAACTTTGAAAATGATGATAATGCCCCTTTAGGGTAAGAGAAGTTTGATAAGACTGCCTGAAATTTCAGCCTGTTTGGGTCGGATGGAGTTTTGGCCTGCCAGGTGACATAGTTAAATTTGGTAGGTAGCCTAGCGGTTAAGAGCATCGGGCTATTAACCGAAAGGTCGCTGGTTTGATTCCCTGAGCCGACTAGGTTAAAAATATGTCAATGTGCCTTTGAGCTCCTGTGAGCACTCTGGATAAGAGCGTCTGCTAAATGACTAAAATGTAAATAAGAGAGTTCCAAACCTCTCTGCTAATAAGAGCTAGTTTTCCCCTCCCCACTCAGACCACTCCCAGACAGTCCTACAAATATTCTTGCTTTAGAAATTGCTCTTTGCTAAGAAGCATTTTTAAAATGTATTTTTACAATTTTTAAGCTACAATATGTAACTTTTTGGGTGACCCGACCAAATTCGGAAAGACGTGTGTTATACAGTGGGGAAAAAAATAATTTAGTCAGCCACCAATTGTGCAAGTTCTCCCACTTGTAATTTTCATCATAGTTACACGTCAACTATGACAGACAAATTGAGAAATTCTTTCTCCAGAAAATCACATTGTAGGATTTTTAATGAATTTATTTGCAAATTATGGTGGAAAATAAGTATTGGTCACCTACAAACAAGCAAGATTTCTGGCTCTCACAGACCTGTAACTTCTTCTTGTCACGCTCTGGCTCCGGGACTCTGTAATTTGAGCCAGGGTGTGTTCATTCATTGGGTGTATTTCTATGTTTGTATTTCTGTTGGGTTCATTTCTATGTTTGGTCAATGACTCCCAATCGGAGGTAACGAGTGTCAGCTGTCGGCTCGTTATCTCTGATTGGGAGCCATATTTAATCTGTATGTTTTCCTGTGGGTGTTGTGGGTTTTTGTTCCGTTTCGGTATGTTTAACCGTTGGACTTCACGAGTCGTGTTTTGGTTTGTTCGTTACTTTAATTAAAATAAAGTCATGTTTGTATCACACGCTGCGCCTTGGTCCGCTTCCTGTAACGACGATCGTGACAGAAAAACCCACCAAGATGGGACCAAGCAGCGTGTCCAGGAGCCATCGCCAGGGAGATCCCTCACAGATCTCCTTCGCCTCCTGGACTGGGTCAAGCCGAGTGAGGAAGAGAGGGGCTTGACATTATGGCAGAAGGGCGAGAAGCTGGCGAGGGACATGGAGACCTGGGCCACGGGTAGGAGAGACGCCCCGAAAATTTTTAGGGGGGGGCTCACGACGGCGGACCAGCAGGAGGCTGCGATAGAGCGGCCCAGTGGGTTGCCGGAGAAGGACGCCGGGTTACGGGGGCCACTGGTCGAAGAGGGGATGGAGGATGTAGAGGCACGGCGAGAGGTACTGGGGTGTGTTACCAGTCCGGTCCGGCCCGTTCCAGATCCCGAGGTAGAGCCAGTGGTGTGTGTCCCCAGTACGGTCCGGCCTGTTCCAGCCCCTCGCACCAAGTGTACGGTGCGCGTCGCCAGCCCAGCCCGGCCTGTCCCTGCTCCCCGCATCAAGTCTGTGGTGCGTCTCGTCAGCCCGGCTCTGCCCGTTCCTGCTCCCCGCACCAGGTCTGTGGTGCGCTTCGTCAGCCCGGTTCTGCCCGTTCCTGCTCCCCGCACCAGGTCTGTGGTGCGCTTCGTCAGCCCGGTTCTGCCCGTTCCTGCTCCCCGCACCAGGTCTGTGGTGCGCTTCGTCAGCCCGGCTCTGCCCGTTCCTGCTCCCCGCACCAGGTCTGTGGTGCGCTTCGTCAGCCCTGTCCGGCCCAGTCCTGCTCCCCGCACCAAGTCTGTGGTGCGTGTCGTCAGCCCTGTCCGGCCCGTTCCTGCTCCCAGCACCAAGTCTGTGGTGCGTTTCGTCAGCCCTGTCCGGCCCGGTTCCGCTCTCCGCACCAAGTCAGGGGTGCGCTTCGTCAGCCCGGTCCGGCCCATTCCTGCTCCCCGCGCCAAGGCAGTGGTGCGCGTCGTCAGCCTGGTAAGGCCCGTTCGTCCTCCACGCACCAAGCCAGAGGCGCGTGTCGTCAGTCCGGCTCCGGCCAGCGGGGCTAGACAGGACCAGGGGTACTTTGGGGGGTGGGAGAGGAGGTGGGGATCAAGGCCAGAGCCAGAGCCACCGCCGAGGAGGTATGCCCACCCAGCCCTCCCTTGTTTAGCCCATATTGAGGCGCGGTCGCAGTCCGCGCCTTTAGGGGGGGGGTACTGTCACGCTCTGGCTCCGGGACTCTGTAATTTGTGCCAGGGTGTGTTCATTCATTGGGTGTATTTCTATGTTTGTATTTCTGTTGGGTTCATTTCTATGTTTGGTCAATGACTCCCAATCGGAGGTAACGAGTGTCAGCTGTCGGCTCGTTATCTCTGATTGGGAGCCATATTTAATCTGTATGTTTTCCTGTGGGTGTTGTGGGTTTTTGTTCCGTTTCGGTATGTTTAACCGTTGGACTTCACGAGTCGTGTTTTGGTTTGTTCGTTACTTTAATTAAAATAAAGTCATGTTTGTATCACACGCTGCGCCTTGGTCCGCTTCCTGTAACGACGATCGTGACACTTCTTTAAGAGGCTCCTCTGTCCTCCACTCGTTACCTGTATTAATGGCACCTGTTTTAACTTGTTATCAGTATAAAAGACACCTGTCCACAACCTCAAACAGTCACACTCCAAACTCCACTATGGCCAAGACCAAAGACACCAGAAACAAAATTGTAGACCTGCACCAGGCTGGGAAGACTGAATCTGCAATAGGTAAGCAGCTTGGTTTGAAGAAATCAACTGTGGGAGCAATTATTAGGAAATGGAAGACATACAAGACCACTGATAATCTTCCTCGATCTGGGGCTCCACGCAAGATCTCACCCCGTGGGGTCAAAATGATCACAAGAA
The DNA here is from genome assembly GCF_964263955.1 of Coregonus lavaretus. Classification (NCBI taxonomy): domain Eukaryota; kingdom Metazoa; phylum Chordata; class Actinopteri; order Salmoniformes; family Salmonidae; genus Coregonus; species Coregonus lavaretus. Next base: position 45,677,826 of record NC_139991.1, read on the forward strand.
CCACACGTGGGGACCTAGTGAATGATCTGCAGAGAGCTGGGACCAAAGTAACAAAGCCTACCATCAGTAACACACTACGCCGCCAGGGACTCAAATCCTGCAGTGCCAGACGTGTCCCCCTGCTTAAGCCAGTACATGTCCAGGCCCGTCTGAAGTTTGCTAGAGTGCATTTGGATGATCCAGAAGAGGATTGGGAGAATGTCATATGGTCAGATGAAACCAAAATATAACTTTTTGGTAAAAACACAACTCGTCGTGTTTGGAGGACAAAGAATGCTGAGTTGCATCCAAAGAACACCATACCTACTGTGAAGCATGGGGGTGGAAACATCATGCTTTGGGGCTGTTTTTCTGCAAAGGGACCAGGACGACTGATCCGTGTATAGGAAAGAATGAATGGGGCCATGTATCGTGAGATTTTGAGTGAAAACCTCCTGTCACGGTTTCGGCCGAGACTGCTCCTCCTCCTGGTTCGGGCAGGCTTCGGCGTTCGCCGTCCCCGGAGTACTAGCTGCCACCGTTGAATGTTTCGTGGTGTGATTGCTTTGGTCTGTCTTGTACACCTGTGTCTGTTTGTGTTCTGATTACGTGTCCTATAAGTTCCCTGTTTTGCATTGGTTAGATTGTGTGTTGTTTTCGCCTGTCCTTAGTGCTGCGTGTTTTTGTATCTGTTTTCTTGTTTATTTTGCTTTACGCATAGTTTGCGTATTGCTCGCCTCTGTTTTATTGTTGAGGCCGTTTACTGTATTTTGCCAATTGGTTTCTCAGTAAACTTTGTTGGACTAGCTTCGGTGTCCTGCGCCTGACTTCCACACTTCACACACCTCAGCCCTTGACACCTCCTTCCATCAGCAAGGGCATTGAAGATGAAACGTGGCTGGGTCTTTCAGCATGACAATGATCCCAAACACACCGCCCGGGCAACGAAGGAGTGGCTTCGTAAGAAGCATTTCAAGGTCCTGGAGTGGCCTAGCCAGTCTCCAGATCTCAACCCCATAGAAAATCTTTGGAGGGAGTTGAAAGTCTGTGTTGCCCAGCGACAGCCCCAAAACATCACTGCTCTAGAGGATATCTGCATGGAGGAATGGGCCAAAATACCAGCAACAGTGTGTGAAAACCTTGTGAAGACTTACAGAAAACGTTTGACCTGTGTCATTGCCAACAAAGGGTATATAACAAAGTATTGAGAAACTTTTGTTATTGACCAAATACTTATTTTCCACCATAATTTGCAAATAAATTCATTAAAAATCCTACAATGTGATTTCCGGATTTTTTTTTCTCATTTTGTCTGTCATAGTTGACGTGTACCTATGATGAGAATTACAGGCCTCTCTCATCTTTTTAAGTGGGAGAACTTGCACAATTGGTGGCTGACTAAATCATTTTTTCCCCCACTGTATATCAGTCATTCTCATTGAAAGCATGTCTAAGAAGCGATAGATCTGTTCTATGTGCGCTATTTCTATGCTTCCCATTCTTAAGTTAAGTTTTTGTGTCTTTTACTTTGGGTTTTGTACATCAGCTTCAAATAGCTGAAAATATAATATTTTTGGTTATGGAAAATATATTTCACAGTAGTTTAGATGGTACAATGATTCTCTACACTATACTTGCTTGTTTTGTCACATGAACTGAAATTAGGTGAACTATTAGAATTTTTGCAACCAGGAAATGGCGGTGCGATTTCTGCATAGTGCATCTTTAATTGAAAACAATCACAGTAAGGTACTTGATTGTTACCCCAAAATTATTTGATATTGAGATAAAAACGGCTGCATTGGACCTTTAAGATAGAATATGAATTTTGGTTAAAATATGTTTATTTTAATTAGGTTTTAGAGTCATGAAGCAACTGAGGAAAAACAAATTGCTACTTTGTATACCACTTGAATGAAGAAGACAAATTAATTTTTTTAATCAATCAAATGTTATTTGTCACATGCATCGAAAACAACAGGTGTAGACCTTACCGTGATATACTTACTTACAAGCCCTTAACCAACAGTGCAGTTCAAGAAATAGAGTTAAGAAAATATTTAATAAATAAACTAAAGTAAAAAATAGAATAAAAAGAAACACAATAAAATAACAATAACAAGGCTATATACAGGGGGTACCGGTTCCGAGTCAATGTGCGGGGATACAGGTTAGTCGAGGTACTTTGTACATGTACTGTAAGCAGGGGTAAAGTGACTATGCATAGATAATAAACAGCGAGTAGCAGCAGTGTAAAAATTAACAGAATTCTCACATAGGTGTTATTTTTGTCCAGGTGGGAAAGGGCAGTGTGGATTGAGATTGAGTCATCTGTGGATCTGTTGGGGTGGTAACCGACGTGAGTGCTACAGGGCGGTAGTCATTTAGGCAGGTTACCTTCGCTTTCTTGGGCACAGAGACTACGGTGGTCTGCTTGAAACATGTAGGTATTACAGACTTGGTGAGGGAGAGGTTGAAAATATCAGGGAAGACACTTGCCAGTTGGTACGCGCATGCTCTGAGTACACGTCCTGGTAATCCATCTGGCCCAGCAGCCTTGTGAATGTTGACCTGTTTAAAGGTCTTGCTCACATCGGCTACGGAGAGCGTCGTCCGGAACAGCTGGTGTTCTAATGCATGCTTCAGTGTTGCTTGCCTCGAAGCGAGCATACAAGGTATTTAGCTCTTCTGGTAGGCTCACGTCACTGGGCAGCTCACGGCTGGGTTTCCCTTTGTAGTCTGTAATAGTTTGCAAGCCCTGCCACATCCGACAAGCATCAGAGTAGTAGGATTCAATCTTAGTCCTGTATTGATGCTTTGCCTGTTTGATGGTTCGTCTGAGGGCATAGCGGGATTTCTTATGAGCGTCCAGATTAGTGTCCTTCTCCTTGAAAGTGGCAGCTCTAGCCTTTAGCCCGGTGTGGATGTTGCCTGTAATCCATGGTTTCTGGTTGGGATATGACCGTACGGTCACTGTGGGGATGAGGTCGTTGATGCACTTATTGATGAAGCCGGTGACTGAGGTGGTATACTCCTCAATGCCATTGGATGAATCCTGGAACGTATTCCAGTCTGTGCTAGCAAAACAGTCCTGTGGCGTAGCATCCGCGTCATCTGACCACTTCCGTATTGAGCGAGTCACTGGTACTTACTTCCTGCTTTAGTTTTTGCTTGTAAGTAGGAATCAGGAGGATATAATTATGGTCAGATTTGCTAAATGGAGGGTGAGGGAGAGCCTTGTATGCGTGGAGTTTTTTTTCCTCTGGTTGCACATGTGACATGCTGGTAGAAATTAGGTAAAACAGATTTAAGTTTGCCTGCATACAAATCAATAATTTTCCATATTTTACAAACGTTATATTGAATTTGTATTTTTAGAAGCAAAAATATGTACAGTGCCTTCGGAAAGTATTCACACCCCTTGACGTTTTGTTATTACCGCCTGAATTTAAAATGGATTAGATTTTTTGTCACTGGCCTACAAACAATAACCCATAATGTCAAAGTGGAATGATGTTTTTCAAATTTTTGAAAAGCTGTAATGTCTTGAGTCAATAAGTATTCAACCCCTTTGTTATGACAAGCCTAAATAAGTTCAGGAGTAAAACATTTGCTTGACAAGTTGTATGCTTAAGTGCATGCTTAAGTTGCATGGACTCACTCTGTGTGCAATAATAGTGTTTAACATGATTTTTTAACGACTACCTCATCTCTGTACCCCACACATACAATTATCTGTAAGGTCCTTTAGTCAAGCAGTGAATTTCAAACACAGATTCAACCACAAAGACCAGGGAAGTTTTCCAATTTCTCGCAAAGAAGGGAACCTAGATGGGTAAAAAATGTTTTGTTGTTGCAGGTATTGAATATCCCTTTGAGCTTGGTGAAGTTATTAATTACACTTTGGATGTTGTATCAATAAACCCAGTCACTACAAAGATACAGGCGTCCTTCCTAACTCAGTTGCCGGAGAGGAAGGAAACTGCTCAGGAATTTCACCATGAGGCCAATGGTGACTAAAACAGTTACAGAGTTTAATGGCTATGATAGTAGAAAACTGAGGATGGATCAACAACATTGTAGTTACTCCACGATACTAACCTAATTGACAGAGTGAAAAGAAGGAAGCCTTTACAGAATACAAATATTCCAAAACATGCATCCTGTTTGCAATAAGGCACTAAAGTAATACTGCAAAATATGTGGCAAAGAAATTCACAATATGACCTGAATACAAAGTGTTATGTTTGGGGGAAATCCAATACAACACATTACCCACTCTCCATATTTTCAAGCATAGTGGTGGCTGCATCATGTTATTGGTATGCTTGTAATTGTTAAGGACTGGGGAGTTTTTCAGGATAAAAAAGAAACGTAACGGCACAGGCAAAATCTTAGAGGAAAACCTGATTCAGTCGGCTTTCCACCAGACACTGGAAGATTAATTAAACTTTTAGCAGGACAATAACCTAAAACACAAGGCCAAATCTACACTGTTCCTGAGTGGCCCGAGTTAGAGATTTGACTTACATCTACTTGAAAATCTATGGCAAGATCTGAAATTGGTTGTCTAGCAATGATCAACAACCAATTTGACAGAGCTTGAAGAATTTTGAAAAGAATAATGGTCAAATGTTACACAGTCTAGGTGTGGAAAGCTCTTAGAGACTTACACAGAAAGACTCACAGCTGTAATCACAGTCAAAGGTGCTTCTACAAAGTAATGATATTTCTGTTTTTCATTTTCAATAAATGGGCAAAAATGTCTAAAAACATGTTTTCACTTTGTCATTATGGGGTATTGTGTGTAGATGGGTGAGAAAACAAATACATGTAATCCATTTTGAATTCAGGCTGTAACACAACAAAATGTGGAATATGTCAAGGGGTATGAATACTTTCTGAAGGCACTGCATTTTTGAGTATTTGTTGTCAACTCCATCAGTGTCTTGTCAACTCAGTCCCTGATGGCTAACCCTCTTAAAGGGCAACTGCACTTCCTGATTTGACCTCGTTTTAGATATGGTTCATTAAGAAATTACAGCGACCATGTCTGAATTCAAACATTGTTGGTTTCGGGTGTGGTTTGATGTGGGTGTGTCATGTGTGTGTTCTCATGCGGGAAGAGTTGGCCAAATTATTTTGCCAATTAGCTTCAGCCGGCTGGTGTGCGACCGTGGCAAAGTTTTTTATTTTATTTTTTATTTTATTTAACCTTTATTTAACCAGGTAAGCCAGTTGAGAACAAGTTCTCATTTACAACTGCGACCTGGCCAAGATAAAGCAAAGCAGTGCGATAAAAACAACAACAACACAGAGTTACATATGGAATAAACAAAAACGTACAGTCAATAACGCAATAGAAAATAGAAAATCTATATACAGTGTGTGCAAATGTAGTAAGTTATGGAGGTAAGGCAATAAATAGGCCATAGTGCAAAATAATAACAATTTAGTATTAACACTGGAGTAATAGATGTGCAGAAGATGATGTACAAATAGAGATACTGGGGTGTAAATTAGCAAATTAAATAACAATGTAAGTAACAATATGGGGATGAGGTAGTTGGGTGGGCTAATTACAGATGGGCTGTGTACAGGTACAGTGATCGGAGAGAGAGAGAGAGAGAGAGAGACAACTGATGCTTAAAGTTAATGAGGGAGATAAGTGTCTCCAGCTTCAGAGATTTTTGTAGTTCGTTCCAGTCATTTGCAGCAGAGAAGTGGAAGGAATGGCAGCCAAAGGAGGTGTTGGTGACAACTGATGCTTAAAGTTAATGAGGGAGATAAGTGTCTTCAGCGTCAGAAATTTTTGTAGTTCGTTCCAGTCATTTGCAGCAGAGAAGTGGAAGGAATGGCAGCCAAAGGAGGTGTTGGTGACAACTGATGCTGAAAGTTAATGAGGGAGATAAGTGTCTCCAGCTTCAGAGATTTTTGTAGTTCGTTCCAGTCATTTCCAGCAGAGAAGTGGAAGGAATGGCAGCCAAAGGAGGTGTTGGCTTTGGGGATGACTAGTGAGATATACCTGCTGGAGCGCATACTACAGGTGGGTGTTGCTATGGTGACCAATGAGCTAAGATAAGGCGGGGATTTGCCTAGAAGTGATTTATAGATGACCTGGAGCCAGTGGGTTTGGCGACAAATATGTAGTGAGGGCCAGCCAACGAGAGCGAAGTTGGTTTGACATAGCCTAGCTCCAGGGCTAATTAGGGACCGTCAATAAATTACACAATGTAAATAAGATAATATTTTCATGTTGCACACCTTTTAGTTTTCTCATTATTAAATGCTTTCAATATTTGTATATTAATTTCTACAATTTATAGTTTGTTTAAAGTTACGTCATTGACATTTGGAGCTAATTGAATTTTAACATATTGTGAAATTTACCGATGCTCCCAAACTAGCTCCGTCGGGATATCCAAAGTCAACCAAAATTACCACGGGCATTATGATTGGGTCGCGTACTGCTGCACTCTAAATTGATGTTTACTTGTGTGCTGCCAGCTGTGGGCATGTGGGCAGGATTGAAACAAACCCAACCTTCATTTACGTTGTTATGCGGTCACGACCACAAGTCTCACAAAACTCTGTTTTGGACGAGACTGACTCTATGACCAAAATTATCCTATTTGCACTCAGTCAATTTTGACAGTAGAATAAATGTTTCTGACTCATATCGATGCCAAATAGGCAGTTTTCTAAATGAGAAGTTGGTTTTTAAGGGACAGATGTTCTTTAATATCCAAGTTTATGTCAATATTCAGAATTATTATTTTAATCACTGTTCTGCAACATATTCTTAACCTATTGAAGTATTTGCAGTTCTAGACCTACAGTAAGGGATAATGTTTGCTTTATAAATGTTGTTTTATGTTCTGAAAACATGCCAAAATGCTAAAGAAATCAGCCCTGGAGCATTATATAGTGCTATAACACAAAACAAAAAGGAGTTTGGATATTTGTATTACATATTTGAATAATCTAATGTTAGTATTAAACAATCAAGGCCTTTTAACACTTGTTGAACAATAAATGCAGAAATGAAATGCCTTTTATGGTGTCTGACGGAGGTGACATAAATCCATTTAGTTGCATTTTATCAGGATATTGTTCCTTTACATGGTGATTGATGATACCATACTTTGGTCTATCAAAATGTATATTTCAAATGTTGTTAATGTTAAGACAAAGAGATTGTCCCATCTTTCAAGGATCCCTGAAATATTTATTTCATAAATGTAATTTAAAGTTAGGTTATATTCTTCTGGATTACTGTGGCTGGAGCCTTTTTAAATGAAAATAAACCATAGTCCCTGGGAATATCTTAGTCCATGTCGCCAAACTATGACTCATCTTTATTACAGTGTCATTTGTTCCATTAGGAGTCTTTGAAACGTGTTAAAAGGTTATTTCCATGAAATTAGTGTATTTTGCGTCCCTTTGATATTTTAAGTAAATTGTGCACAAATATTTAAAAGCCTGTTATATAAAATTAAGTGCCCTTTAATATAGGCAACATGTAAAATTCAATAAAGACTTGCTAAAGTGTCCCTCTGTGCATCCTCTGTGACTTCTAGGAAGATTTTAACACACACACACACATTTCTCCAAGTTTTCACCATCATTGAAAATCCCTAGTTATTTTGTTGCTTTGACAGTCATTTTTAAATATTATTATTTATTTCATGTTATTAGTGATTAATTTTAAAGTAAAACAAACTCTGTGAAGTCTTGTTTTAATATGGTGAAACTATTCCTTTAAAAAAAATGTTTTACAAAAAGACACTGGTTCTACTCTTTTTGACCATTTTTTGGTGTGTTGTGGTGGAAAACTGAGCGGTTTGAGCATGACACGCCAACCTTGATACCCATAGATAGACAGGCTAGAAACGTTTAAAAATAATAATCATAATAATTGTGAAGCTTGTATTTAATTTCCCCTCCCTATTGCACACAAAAAGATTCCATTCTCCCTGTCACAAAGGGATTTATGGCTGATTTAAGATGAAGTCATCAACTCTGTTATGGTCAACCCTGTTACTTTATTTTGTCACACTTTATTTGGATAGTCCGGATAGTCCATCTGTAGATGGACTGCTCTACAGATGTTCATACTATCAACAAACTATCTGTTGATAAGCAACTGCTTGCTAATGTTACGGTTAGGTTTAGAATAAGGTTGGGATAAGGGTTAAGGTCAGGGTTAGGAGATAGTTCAAATGTTTCTGATAGTCAGTAGATAGTCTGTACACGATCTACAGATGGACTATCCAAATAAAGTGTTACCCTTTATTTGTCATTTTTTTATTGAACCTCTTGAGATGGGAAAACGTTGTTTTTTTAAAAGTTGAACATGTGCTCTTTATGACAGAATGGTAAAATTAGGTGAAATATAACGTGTTTTTTTTTCACCAAGATACACTACTCAAAAAGCACCTAATTGGTGTAACGACCCAGAAATAGAAGAAAATACAGATCTGATCAGAGCAAATCCGATTTATAGTCCCTCATAAAGACATTGACTATACCATACTAGTTTCTTCTATCAAGGCTGAAGCTCTTGTAAAAGCTCATGTACATTAACGTGCTATGGCTTAAGTTGTCTTCCCTCTATACTCACTGGTAGAGTGCAGTATATGTCATGTTGAGATGTTGTAGTGCCACTCCTTATCAACGCTTAGTACCAGAGCAAAATACACTGTTGATAATCCATACTGAGTCACTACAGGTGAAATAGCTCATAACCCTGAACATTAGACCTGGTATTCCCTACAGTATGTTCGCCTGCCTGGAGTCACAAAGCTGCTCTCAAGTTATCTTATCTCTCTTCTTATCCATTTTCTAATTCCTTCGTGATGGCCGCCACCAGCTCAACCTCATAAACAGCCCATACTTTATATTTAAGTAAATGGAAAGCATTAAAGTACATAAACTGTATTTAATGTATATGCATTTATAGTATATAGTAATAGAGATCACATGATGAGCCACTTAGCATTTACCATTTCAGTTTCTCAACTGAGAGCAATTTTCCTTTCCACAATGGGTCTACAATAATGGGTCATATTATTTTGAGGGAGACAAATTGAAGTCTGTGCGTTCATGTCAACAGGGTTGTCACCATGACACTGTGTATTTCAATCACCACAGCTACATCTGTTTTGGCAGAAACTGACAAATCAACAGCTGTATCTGCAACTCGAAACCAGAGGTCATGAGGTGATCTAATCCTCTCACGCCCACCACAACACCCAAAACCAAAACAACCAGGTAATCACAATGCTTTCCCACAACCATAAACCACACACATACAGTATTCCGTTCATTTTTGTTTTAGTTGAGACTCACATTGGACATCTCTACTCCCTGCATTGTACCAGAAAATACACTTGGATACAGTGCTTTATTGTGTTTAAGATAATTGAGATGCTGGATGTCAATTAGACTAACTTTTATCAGCTTTTACTCAATAGCCAAATACAGTATCTATGAAGTCTCTGAACTTGTTGACAGACTCCCTCCTAGACAGACCCCAGGCACAGGTTCACCACATTGTTAGCAGCAGTATCAGTAGAAAATCATAAAAATCTAAAAATCTAATCATTTCAGTCACTTACCTCAGTGAGAAGAATGGTATCAGAGTCCCTTAGGAATGGCAAGGTCCTTCAGCAGAACAAACACACAGACAGGCACAGCAAAGAGGGGCAGGGAGAAAGTACAACACCAATGACTCCCAGTTCTCTCACTTTCAGTTGAACTAGAAAAAAATCCAGGAGACAGAACTGCGCTTCAGTCTGGTCAAATACAGACACAGGCCGAGACGTAGACCCAGACAGAGGGGCTCCTCACAGACCCCTAGGTAGAAGGCAGGAGCGGAGCAGAGCAGGTGGAGTCCCAGAGCTGGGGTGTCAGGGGCTGGGGGAGCCACAGTCACAGGCGCCAGCAGGTAATGGAATGGGATCCCCTTCAGTGTAATGGCACAGAGCTTGAGCAAACACTGCAGGCAGCGATCTTTGGACCTAGATGGTGAGCCACAGAGCAGGGCAGGAGGAGAGAGGCAGTAAAACTGTGAGGTAAGGGACTGACACTAGCCAATCAGAACAAAAAATGGGGCAATGACCTGGGAGTTCAGAGGATGCAAGGTATGTCACACACACCCTGAGGTGGGGACGCATGCGCAAATGCACACCATTTTCCACTTCCTATATGAATTCATATCAAACAGATATACTGACCAAAGTTACAATAGATTACATATTTTGATCTTGACAAGATTAATGTCTATAAATGTTACTCTTATCAGACAATGAAATTGCTCATATGTGGACTTGAACCTGAAGTGTCAATACCATTGGAGTTGCGATAATTGTTATGAAAATGGGGGGAGAGGATGTTGATCAGAATCTCAGAGCTTCAGAGCCACAGGTGAAATCCAATACCTGGACATGAGTACAAAGGGTCCTCTGTAGTCCCCAGGACTTCATTATGAGCCAATGGGTAAACGGACGCACAGACACAAATGCATGAACATACACGAATACACACACGATACCAAGGAATGTTGAAGAGACACATCATGTCATTATAACTGAGGGTCTGTCTTACCTGAAGATAGACATCTTCATGACCCTTCTTCAATGACACAGTGGTCTTTACAGGGCACATGTCTTTTATAAATCAAGGTATTACCAAGACCCTGTAGAACATACACTACATAACCAAAAGTATGTGGACACCTGTCGTCAAACATTTAATTCCAAAATCATGGGCATTATTATGGAGTGTGTCCCCCTTTTGCTCCACTCTTCTGGGAAGGCTTTCCACTAGATGTTGCAACATTGCTGCGGGGACTTGGTTCCATTCAGCCACAAGAGCATAAGTGAGGTCAGGCACTGATGTTGGGCGATTAGGCCTGGCTCGCTGTCGGCGTTCCAATTCATCCAAAGGTGTTCGATGGGGTTGAGGTCAGGGCTCTGTGCAGGCCAGTGAAGTTCTTCCACATCGATCTCGACAAACCATTTCTATATGGCCCTCGCTTTGTGCACGGGGGCATTGTCATGCTGAAACAGGAAAGGGACTTCCCCAAACTGTTGCCACAAAGTTGGAAGCACAGAATCGTCTAGAATGTCATTGTTTGCTGTAGCGTTAAGATTTCCTTTCATGTTCATGTTTTCTTTTAAATCCACAATTTGGATCCCTCCACAGCCTCATAGAGGATCTAGATAATTTTTCTAACCTCTCTGGATTACAACCAAATTAAGTGAACTGTATTACGTATTGGATCACTTAAAAATACAACTTTTACATTACCGTGTAGTTTACCAATAAAATGGTCTGACGGTGAAGTGGACATACTCGGTATTCATTTTACAAAAGAAAGAAATGATCTCACTACAATACATTTTAATAGAAAGTTAGCAAAAATAGATAAGATCTTGCTACCATGGAAAGCAAAATACCTGTATATTTGTCCTATCCCAGTTTACCTATTTGCTTATGGCCTTGCCTACACCTAGCGACTTGTTTTTTTAAATTATATGAGCAAGGAATATTCCATTTTATTTGGAACGGCAAACCAGAATTTTTTTTACGGGACTATTTATATAATTTATTTGAATTCAGAAATTATTAAATATTAAAGCATTAGACCTCTCACTAAAGGCTTCAGTCATACAAAATATGCTTACATTTGAACTGGTTCTCTAGCAGATTAGTAAGAATGTCTCACCTCAAGAATGGCCTTTTTCCCTTTATTCAGATTACAAACTCACACTTTCGGTTATTTGAAATTGAAATAATTTCAAAATGTTCACTATTTTTAAAACAACCAATAGAAAGTTGGTTGCAATTTCAGTTTAATCCACCAGAAAAGACAGAACAAATATTACAACAAATATTATGGTTAAACAAATAATAAACAAAAAAACTATATTTCTGAGATTATAAAAAAAAAAGTATAATCTGGGACTCCCGAATGGTACAGCGGTCTAAGGCACTGCATCGCAGTACTTAAAGCGTAATTACAGCACCGGTTTTGTGTCACAGCCGGCCGTGACCGGAAGACCCATGAGGCGGTGCACAATTGGCCCAGTGTCGTCTGGGTTAGGGGATGGTTTGGCTGGCCGGGATTTCCTTGTCCCATCAAGCTCTAGTGACTCCTTGTGGCGGGCTGGGCACCTGCAAGCTGACTTCAGTCGCCTGTTGGATGGTGCGGCTGGCTTCCGGGTTAAGCGAGCAGTGTGTCAAGAAGTGATGCGGCTTGGCAGGGTCGTGTTTCTGAGGACGCATGGCTCTCTCCCGAGTTCATACGGGAGTTGCAGCGATGGGACAAGACTGTAACTACAATTTTTAAAAACTTTTATTTAACTAGGCAAGTCAGTTAAGAACAAATTCTTATTTACAATGACGGCCTACCAATAGGCAAAAGGCCTTTTGCGGGGACGGGGGCTGGGATTAAAAATAAAAAATATAGGACAAAACACACATCAGGACAAGAGAGACACCACAACACTACATAAAGAGAGACCTAAGACAACAACATAACATGTCAACAACACATGACAACACAGCATGGTAGCAACTCCACATGACAACAACATGGTAGCAACATTGGCAGCAGCACAACATGGTAGCAGCACAAAACATGGTACAAACATTACTGGGCACAGACAACAGCACAAAGGCAAGAAGGTAGAGACAACAATACATCACGCGAAGCAGCCACAACTGTCAGTAAGAGGGTCAATGATTGAGTCTTTTGAATTAAGAGATGGAGATAAAACTGTCCAGTTTGAGTGTTTTTTGCAGCTTGTTCCAGTTGCTAGCTGCAGCGAACTGAAAAGAGGAGCGACCCCTTTAACAGAATGTGATTGGAAGAACGGGTGTTGTATGTGGAGGATGAGGGCTGCAATGGGTATCTCAGATAGGGGGGAGTGAAGCCTAAGAGGGTTTAATAAATAAGCATCAACCAGTGGGTCTTGCGACGGGTATACAGAGATGACCAGTTTACAGAGGAGTATAGAGTGCAGTGATGTGTCCTATAAGGATTAGTTTAGTTTAGTTAGTTTGGCAGCCGGGGTGAAAGAGGAGCGATTACGATAGAGGAAACCAAGTCTAGATTTAACCTTAGCCTGCAACTTTGATATGTGCTGAGAGAAGGACAGTGTACCGTCTAGCCATACTCCCAAGAACTTGTATGAGGTGACTACCTCAAGCTCTAAACCCTCAGAGGTAGTAATCACACCGGTGGGGAGAGGGGCATTCTTCTTACCAAACCACATTACCTTTGTTTTGGAGGTGTTCAGAACAAGGTTAAGGGCAGAGAAAGCTTGTTGGACACTAAGAAAGCTTTGTTGTAGAGCATTTAACACAAAATCCAAGGAGGGGCCAGCTGAGTATATGACTGTATCATCTGCATATAAATGGATGAGAGAGCTTCCTACTGCCTGAGCTATGTTGTTGATGTAAATTGAGAAGAGCGTGGGGCCTAGGATCGAGCATTGGGGTACTCCCTTGGTGACAGGCAGCGGCTGAGACAGCAGATGTTCTGACTTTATACACTGCACTCTTTGAGAGAGGTTGTTAGCAAACCAGACCAAAGACCACTCAGAGACACCAATACTCCTTAGCTGGCCCACAATAATGTAATGGTCTACCGTATCAAAAGCTTTGGCCAAGTCAATAAAAATAGCAGCACAACATTGCTTAGAAACAAGGGCAATGGTGACATCATTTAGGACCTTAAAGGTTGCAATGACACATCCATAACCTGAGCGGAAACCAGATTGCATACCAGAGAGAATACTATAGACACCAGAGAGAATACTATAGACTAATACTATACCAATTGGATATCACGAAATTGGGGAGAAAAAAGTTGTTAAAGATATCATCTTTGTAAATTATATCATAAATAGGACTGGTGGAGTTATGTCAAACATGCAGCTAACAAAAATATATGGAAATGTCTGCTCTACTCAAAATTACAACCAACTAATTGCAGCATTACCGCAAAAAAGGAAGAGGCAAGTTGAAGGGGGAGAAAGTAAGGAACTTGTCTGTCGGCTCCCCATTAAAGACCAAAATTGGTTAAAGAAAATTTTTATAAATAAAAAAGTATACCAGTTTCATTTAAGGACCAAAATATTGACAGCTGTGCCATATAGATTGCAAAATAGTTGGGAAGAGATTTTCGATGTACCGATTCCATGGCACATGGTTTATGAACTGATACACAAAACAATGCTGGATTCAACACTTTTAGTTTTTCCATTTAAATAATTATACAAAATTCTTGCAACCAATAGAATGTTATATATATGGGGGATACAACCATCCCAGCTCTGCAGATTTTGCTGCGAAGAGACAGAATCCTTAGATAATTTGTTTTGGTACTGTCCATATGTAGCTTGTTTTTGGTCACAGGTTCAGGAATGGCTGAAGAATTGCAACGTTTACCTGGAGCTAACTCTGCAAATAGCACTGCTGGGTGATTTAAAAAGGTAATTTAATCAATAATTAAATAAATCTTAGAATTTTTTTTGTATCTTTAATTTACAATCTATAGAAACTATGAGAATAGAAATGTTCAAAACTTTTGTGAAACATCACAGCACAGTTGAAAAATATATGGCAAAAAGAGTCTTCAGACATAGATGGGAGGGGTTGAGGGGAGCTGTGGGACTAAAAACAAACAAAAGATAACTATTGTAAAATATACTGTGTAAGTAAAATGTATATAGTATGTATAAGCTGGAAGTAGATGCCTAAGTGTTCTTGTCCATTAGTTTACTCCAATTACGAGAGGGGTGGTAGGGTTAGGGTAAAATAATAAAGGAACATATATATTTTTTAAAATATATATTTTATATACAGTGAGGGAAAAAAGTATTTGATCCCCTGCTGATTTTGTACGTTTGCCCACTGACAAAGACATGATCAGTCTATAATTTTAATGGTAGGTTTATTTGAACAATGAGGGACAGAATAACAGCAACAAAAATCCAGAAAAACACATGTCAAAAATGTTATAAATTGATTTGCATTTTAATGAGGGAAATAAGTATTTGACCCCTCTGCAAAACATGACTTAGTACTTGGTGGCAAAACCCTTGTTGGCAATCACAGAGGTCAGACGTTTCTTGTAGTTGGCCACCAGGTTTGCACACATCTCAGGAGGGATTTTGTCCCACTCCTCTTTGCAGATCTTCTCCAAGTCATTAAGGTTTCGAGGCTGACGTTTGGCAACCTGAACCTTCAGCTCCCTCCACAGATTTTCTATGGGATTAAGGTCTGGAGACTGGCTAGGCCACTCCAGGACCTCAATGTGCTTCTTCTTGAGCCACTCCTTTGTTGCCTTGGCCGTGTGTTTTGGGTCATTGTCATGCTGGAATACCCATCCACGACCCATTTTCAATGCCCTGGCTGAGGGAAGGAGGTTCTCACCCAAGATTTGATGGTATATGGCCCCGTCCATCGTCACTTTGATGCGGTGAAGTTGTCCTGTCCCCTTAGCAGAAAAACACCCCCAAAGCATAATGTTTCCACCTCCATGTTTGACGGTGGGGATGGTGTTCTTGGGGTCATAGGCAGCATTCCTCCTCCTCCAAACACGGCGAGTTGAGTTGATGCCAAAGAGCTTGATTTTGGTCTCATCTGACCACAACACTTTCACCCAGTTGTCCTCTGAATCATTCAGATGTTCATTGGAAAACTTCAGACGGGCCTGTATATGTGCTTTCTTGAGCAGGGGGACCTTGCGGGCGCTGCAGGATTTCAGTCCTTCACGGCGTAATGTGTTACCAATTGTTTTCTTGGTGACTATGGTCCCAGCTGCCTTGAGATCATTGACAAGATCCTCCCGTGTAGTTCTGGGCTGATTCCTCACCGTTCTCATGATCATTGCAACTCCACGAGGTGAGATCTTGCATGGAGCCCCAGGCCGAGGGAGATTGACAGTTATTTTGTGTTTCTTCCATTTGCAAATAATCACACCAACTGTTGTCACCTTTTCACCATGCTGCTTGTCGATGGTCTTGTAGCCCATTCCATCCTTGTGTAGGTCTACAATCTTGTCCCTGACATCCTTGGAGACCTCTTTGGCCTTAGCCAAAGTTTGGAATCTGATTGATTGATTGCTTCTGTGGACAGGTGTATTTTATACAGGTAACAAGCTGAGATTAGGAGCACTCCCTTTAAGAGTGTGCTCCTAATCTCAGCTCGTTACCTGTATAAAAGACACCTGGGAGCCAGAAATCTTTCTGATTGAGAGGGGGTCAAATACTTATTTCCCTCATTAAAATGCAAATCAATTTATAACATTTTTGATATGGGTTTTTCTGGATTTTTGTTTTTGTTATTCTGTCTCTCACTGTTCAAATAAACATACCATTAAGATGATAGACTGATCATTTCTTTGTCAGTGGGCAAACTTACAAAATCAGCAGGGGATCAAATACTTTTTTCCCTCACTGTATACAGTACCAGTCAAAAGTTTGGACACACCTACTCATTCAAGGGTTTTTCTTTATTTTTACTATTTTCTATATTGTAGAATAATAGTGAAGACATCAAAACTATGAAATAACACATATGGAATCATGTAGTAACCAAAAAAGTGTTAAACAAATCAAAATATATTTTATATTTGAGATTCTTCAAAGTAGCCACCCTTTGCCTTGATGACAACTTTGCACACTCTTGGCATTCCCAAAAAAGTTCCATTCACTGGAACTAAGGGACCTAGCCCGAACCATGAAAAACAGCCCCAGACCATTATTCTTCCTCCACCAAACTTTACAGTTGGCACTATGCATTGGGGCAAGGAACATTCTCCTGGCATCCGCCAAACCCAGATTTGTCTGTCGGACTGCCAGATGGTGAAGCATGATCCAGAGAACGCATTTCCACTGCTCCAGAGTCCAATTGAGGTGAGCTTTACACCACTCCAGCCGACGCTTGGCATTGCGCATGGTGATCTTAGGCTTGTGTGCGGGTGTGCGGGTACTCGGCCATGGAAACCCATTTCATGAAGTTCCCGACGAACAGTTCTTGTGCTGACGTTGCTTCCAGAGGCAGTTTGGAACTCGGTACTGATTGTTGCAACCGAGGACAGACGATTTTTACGTGCTATTCGCTTCAGCACTCGGCGGTCCCGTTCTGTGAGCTTGTGTCGCCTACCAGTTCGCGGCTGAGCCGTTGTTGCTCCTAGACATTTCCACTTCACAATAACAGCACTTACAGTTGACCGGGGCAGCTCTAGCAGGGCGAACTGACTTGTTGGAAAGGTGGCATCCTATGACGGTTCCACGTTGAAAGTCACTGAGCTCTTCAGTAAGGCCATTCTATTGACAATGTTTGTCTATGGAGACTGAATCCACTAATTTGATGGGGTGTCCACATAGCTTTGTATAAATAGTGTATGATTAAAAGCTCAACAGCTGCAGCTTGGAGAGAAATAGCAAGGTATTATCCATACATTTCCGCAGTACCAAATGGAAAAGGATATTTGAGAACATCTAACATTCTTTGATTTTATGCAACAATAGTTTTTACTTAATCACTTAGAAATGGCATAGCTGTGACATTGAATTATTTTGATTATGAAACAAGCCAAAAACAGCAAGAGAAAACATGTTATGGAAAAATCCATGAAGACTATCACATCTAGAGAGACGAGAATCATGTTATTTTTAAAGGAAAACACATTTAAATAAAGCTGCGAGCAGTAATGATGTGTCCTTTCTGTCAGAGGATGACAGAAGGGACACAAGATCAGTTCGATAACAAAGCAAGCACTATCATGTTGGAACCATTTTCTTTTATGTGCAATTAGTGAAAGCATTACCATGTTTCTCTCTCAATACCACAAGAATGACGCAAGTGAAGTTTAGTCTACATTAGCATTTAAAAATAATTAAATACAACCTCACAGCTGTAATACACTGAATACGGAAGTACTTCCGGTTTCTAATTTTCCTGAATAAAATATCCACTTTTCACTACGTTCAGACCACATAATAGGGCAACAATGTGATCATACAGACTAATCACGATATTTCACATTGTTTGTCTGCATAATTTAAATCCAACATTCATTCGCATGAGACAAAGTCCACTTGATCAATAGTTATTGCTCTAGTATCCTATGGTGTCACCAACTGGTCTGGTGCAGTCACCTAAGTTTTCAGTGACTTTATATTCACACAGCTTCTCAGGACATATACACTGAGTGTACAAAACATTAGGAACTAACTAATGCTCTTTCCATGACATAGACTGACCAGGTGAATCCAGGTGAAAGCTATGATCCCTTATTGATTTCACTTGTTAAATCCACTTCAATCAGTGTAGATGATGGGGAGGAGACAGGTTAAAGAAGGACTTTTAAGCCTTGAGACAATTGAGACATGGATTGTGTATGTGTGCCATTCAGAGGGTGAATGGGCAAGACAAAATATTTAAGTGCCTTTGAACAGGGTATGGTAGTAGGTGCCAGGCGCACCGGTTTGAGTGTGTCAACGCTGCGTGCTTTTTCACGCTCAATAGTTTCCCATGTGTATCAAGAATGGTCCACCACCCAAAGGACATCCAGCCAACTTGACACAACTGTGGGAAGCATTGTAGTCAACATGGGCCAGCATCCCTGTGGAACGCTTTTGACTCCTTGTAGAGTCCATGCCCCGACGAATTGAGGCTGTTCTGATGGCAAAAGGGGGTGCAACTCAATATTAGGAAGGCATTCCATACCAAATTTCATGGCCCCATGTCCGTCGGCTCAGTTCTTATAGCCCTAGTGGGATATGGTGCCATCTGGTAGTGTAGCGTGGCTGATTAATGAATGCTGAAACGAATCAATCATTCTCAAATTCATTAGAGGCTCATTCATTGAGTCTATATACCAAATCTGGAGTCAATCTGACTTATGGTTCATGAGAATAAGATTTTATAAGTATTTTTTGCATCAGCATACCCGCTAACGTGCATCTATAGGTACAGTCCAGCCATATTTGAATGCAGCAACAATTTTTTCGCAAAACCATTAAGCGACTGATGTAATGAGTCTATTTACAGTTGAAGTCGGAAGTTTACATACACTTAGGTTGGAGTCATTAAAAGTAGTTTTTCAACCACTCCACAAATTTCTTGTTAACAAACTATAGCTTTGGCAAGTCGGTTAGGACATCTACTTTGTGCATGACACAAGTAATTTTTCCAACAATTGTTTACAGACAGATTATTTCACTTATAATTCACTGTATCACAATTCCAGTGGGTCAGAAGTTTACATACACTAAGTTGACTGTACCTTTAAACAGCTTGGAAAATTCCAGAAAATGATGTCATGGCTTTAGAAGCTTCTGATAGGCTAATTGACATCATTTGAGGTATTTCAAGGCCTACCTTCAAACTCAGTGCCTCTTTGCTTGACATCATGGGAAAATCAAAAGAAATCAGCCAAGACCTCAGAAGAAAAATGGTATACCTCCACAAGTCTGGTTCACCCTTGGGAGCAATTTCCAAATGCCTTAAGGTACCACGTTCATTTGTACAAACAATAGTACGCAAGTATAAACACTATGAGACCACGCAGCCCTCATACCGCTCAGGAAAGAGATGTGTTCTGTCTCCTAGAGATGAACGTACTTTGGTGCGAAAAGTGCAAATCAATCCCAGAACAACAGCAAAGGACCTTGTGAAGATGCTGGTGGAAACAGGTACAAAAGTATCTATATCCACAGTAAAACGAGTCCTATATCGACATGACCTGAAAGGCCACTCAGAAAGAAAGAAGCCACTGCTACAAAACCGCCATAAAAAAGCCAGACTACGGTTTGCAACTGCACATGGGGACAAAGATCGTACTTTTTGGAGAAATGTCCTCTGGTCTGATGAAACAAAAATAGAACTGTTTGGCCATAATGACCATCATTATGTTTGGAGGAAAAAGGGGGACTTGCAAGCTGAAGAACACCATCCCGGCCGTGAAGCACGGGGGTGGCAGCATGCTGTGGGGGTGCTTTGCTGCAGGAGGGACTGGTGCACTTCACAAAATAGATGGCATCATGAGGAAGGAAAATTATGTGGATATATTGAAGCAACATCTCAAGACATCAGTCAGGAAGTTAAAGCTTGGTCGCAAATGGGTCTTCCAAATGGACAATGACCCCAAGCATACTTCCAAAGTCGTGGCAAAATGCCTTAAGGACAACAAAGTCAAGGTATTGGAGTGGCCATCACAAAGCCCTGACCTCAATCCTGTAGAACATTTGTGGGCAGAACTGAAAAAGCGTGTGCGAGCAAGGAGGCCTACAAACCTGACTCAGTTACACCAGCTCTGTCAGGAGGAATGGGCCAAAATTCACCCAACTTATTGTGGGAAGCTTGTGGAAGGCTACCCAAAATGTTTGACCCAAGTTAAACCATTTAAAGGCAATGCTACCAAATACTAATTGAGTGTATGTAAACTTCTGACCCACTGGGAATGTGATGAAATAAATAATTCTCTCTACTATTGTTCTGACATTTCACATTCTTAAAATAAAGTGGTGATCCTAACTGACCTAAGACAGGGAATTTTTACTAGGATGAAATGTCAGGAATTGTGAAAAACTGAGTTTAAATGTATTTGGCTAAGGTGTATGTAAACCTCCGACTTCAACTGTACACAAAATCTGTAGTGAACCTGCAGTATGGTTCATGAGGATAAGATGATTTTGAGCATTAGCGTTACATAAGCAAATAATTAGTTGTTAATAATTTCCTTGTTTTGTGAGATATCAATACCAAATTCAGTGTGGATCATCTTAGGGATGTCCATGATAACGATGACACGCTTCAAGTTGATAGGCCACTGTGGAGTGGATTTACAGGTTTAAATGGACACAGAAAATCAGATTTGTCAATAACTCAGCCATCTTTTGACCAATCCCTTAGCTTTTTTCAAACTAAGTTAAGACATGTACCATGGTCCTACATTCCACATTTAGCCCAAGAGATTTTTCATGATTATTTAAAACATTAGCGTTACATAGTAAAAAATGTAATCGTTAAGTATCCTTATTTTTGAAGATAAATGGTAAACTTAACATGGTTCATCACGGTAATGTCTGTGATGACCCTAAAAAGTTTTGAGTTGATGGGCCATTGTCTAGTTGATTTACAAAGGATTTAAATGGACAAGTAAAATCAGATTTCCTGATTTATCAATTACTCAGTAATCTCTTAACCAATCCCTTAGCTTTTCTCAAATTAAGTTATGAGATGTACCATGGGCCTACATACTGAACCCCTAATAATTAGCCAGACACATCATTAGATATTTCTTAAATACTTTATACAAAATTAATAAATAGGAATGTACACATTTTAATGATCAATACCATGTTTTTTTACAGTTACAAAATACAAATAAAACTTCACAAAAGTCCCGTTACTCGGACATACAATACGTGCTAACTAACTATTGTAGTGATTTAATTATAGTGCAAGGGTTCACAAGATTTAAAAAATATGCACTTAAAAAAACGTAATGAAACGATAAAAAGTGAACACTTGCACAGCTTGGCACAAGGAACATGTATGTTACAGAGTGGCAGTGCCCTCTTCAAAAGTAGACATTTCCCTCTAAATCAACAGCCCAAAATATGTATGTATTCACATTGGTACTGTAGATACTGCATATAAAGCCCAGATATAGCTTTAGCAGTGTGTAATTTGCAGTTTTCTTCTTTGTGTGAACATCAAACTGACTATCATTGTATGGACAACGGCAGTGTTACTTGACAAATAGCAAAATATTTTTGTTAGGAGTGATATGTTCGATTTTTTTTCTCCTCTCATTTCTATCAGGGAGTTGACGGGCAAGCGTCACCCCTTACTGTATACTGTACATCAAAATAGAACTCATGATACAGTACTGAACATCATTCCAACATTTCTGAAGAGGGATCAAAATGGAAAATAATAAACAAACATATAAATACTATATCTAAGAAAATTACTACATCTAAACAAATATAAATCCTCCAATACAATTAAAAACAAAAATAAAGTAACAGCAATAAGGAAAATCACATTGACAACCTCAGTCTGATATGGTTGATTTTGGTCAAATTGACCAATCCTCTGCATCGTTGTGAGACAAAAGAAATACACAGAAAACATGGGGTTAAAAACATGTATACAGACATCTTCTATTATCACCAATGTAAGGCCACTCAGAGATACAAGGAAACATAGCTGGAAAATATTTGCAAACCGAGGGCTTGGACTTCCTTTTCCTAGCCTTGTTACGAACCATATGAGGCTAGCATTTCCCTCATCTGAGATGAAAACCGTTTAAACTCCTCTGGTACCCAAAATACCCTCTAGGTCCAGTTAGCATCTGTAGGGTCCTGTAAGAAAACTGCAGTAAAAAGCCATTCAAAACAACCACTTTGCAAACAATACTCAAACGCTATCTAGCAGCCCTCTGTTTGTAAAAGTAGACCAGATTCTACCTATGGAATAAATACATAAAAACTATAAATAAAATGGCTGTCATTGAGGGTTGGCAACATTAGCCAAATGTTTGTAAAATGTTTTATTCAGGGTTATTTAGTAGTGATTACTAAATTCAAGACAGGGCCCTACATACACCATTGCCGTTTTTGATGCAATAAGCAATAGTCCAGATTAAAAAGTGCTCACCAATCTCTATCCTAAAAAGGAAGTTTCTCTCTGGATAGAAGGCAGCCCTTGAGTTAAGAACGTTTATGACAATTTAGACTAAAACACATTACAGTAATTCTCATTCAAAGTGCATTGTTAACACTGTATGGGACTAATGGGTCATGAATAGGAGCCCAATACCTGGCAAGGCACACAATCTACAAACCCTTTACATTGAGTGCTGTTGCCGTTACAGTACCTCGTCAAAAAATAGGGGGGAGACTCAAATGTAAAACTCACTTCAGAACCACCACACCATACTTTCAACACAAAAAAACAGACTTCACTTTTCTACAGGAAAAACCAGTGGATTTGTACACTATATTTAGGAGTTTAGGAGCAGGGTACTTGACATGTGGTAGAAGTCAAAACGATAGAAATAGGTGAATCTACTTTGACCAATGCACCAACAATGACATCCTGCGTTTAGACCCTAATAGTGGCATCTATGAGATTTTAACATGGATCATGAAGAACACTAAAGTGAGATTGAGGAAGATAAACAAACAGTGTTCTACTATAGTTACAGTTTGTGTCTGAACTTCACACATTCACAGCTTCTAAAGTGTAAGGCATCAAACGTATGGCCACAGTTGGGGGGTATTGCACATGAACACTGAGTAGAACTGTGGGGTGAGGGGGAGACCCTGTACTGAAGTACATACAGGCTGGCAGGAAATGACTGGCATATAGCGCCCATGGCATGTCCATAGTGCCAGACTGGCAGACCCACAGGAAGTACATTATCGTGTGAGAGTGTGTCTAATAACCATTGAGTGGGAGAGAAACTAACTACCCACATGTAGGAGATAGTGAGTGGGGGATACAAAAGGTGAGTATGACAAATACACAGTGAGAGTGACAGTGTGTTGGTGAACCAGTGTCCATCAAACAGCCAGTAGCAGCCAGGAAACATTATTAGTCCAAAGTAGTAGTAGTCAAGGTGCTCCTATTACTTTCCACTTTCCTAGAGGCCCTTCACACCCCTCCCCTCCTTCAGGGAGAACTCATCTGCCCTCCTCCTCAGAGCGTATCTCAGACTTGAGCTTGACAAACTCCTTGGCCACCTCGTCGTTGGAGCGCTGGGAGAGGATGCGCATGGCGGTGAGGCCTGTATCGTCCATGGTGACCCGCTGGCCAAGGGGGCACCAGCACGCCACACTGCCCTTCTCTGCTACATCCCGCAGCTGCATCACAGCCATGCCCACCACCCGGTCGGCACGGCCAAAACAGTAGTCCTTCACACACATCTGCAGCTCGTAGCACTCAAAGCCATCCTCGTTACCCAGGATACTGAGGAGACATGGAGGAGGGGAGGGAGGGAGTGAGAGATTATTTTGTATACTTTTTTTACAATGAGCAATGGCTATTTCAAGGGGCTACACATGGATTATTTTAGGCAACATGCTACTGTACTATTGCTTGACTCTGGACTCACAAGTGGAAGGTCTCGTTAAACTTGGGTGCCCAGCTGTTGTTCTTGGACTTTGATTGGAACTTGCGCTTCTTGTCACTGAGGTGGGGTCCGATCATGGTGATCTCCACAAAGGGCCGGAACATCCCAGAGGTCTGCCACTTCAGATCATTGGCTCCCACCACTGGTACAACGAGGAAGGAGATTAGTTAGTTTGTTGGGATGGGGAGAGAAAGAGAAAAAGGGTTAATTGGAGTAATTTTTCCTTAACTGTACAAATATACAAACCTTTGACAGTGACTTTGTGCTCCCCAGTACCAGGGTGGGTGAATAGGTCGATCTGTATGGATATCTCTCCCACCGGCTTGTCCACTCCTGAGCCTAGTGTACACAGATAGAAACACAAGACATTATCTTCCAATGGTGGTCAGTGATTATAGATACCAGGAGTAGTATCCTTTAGGGAGGAGGAGGAGAGGGTATGGGTAGGGTCATACAACCAGGAGGAGGATCAGTCAGGGTTGGTGTTTGGGGCAAATTCACCCACAGGGGCAGATGGGAGGGGGTTTATGTAAACAGAGTAAAGGAGAGAGGGGTTGTTAGCACATGCTATCCATTAATGGCACAACCTACCCCTGGAGGGTTGTATTTTTTCGTTGGGAGTTAACCTAATACCCTTCCCATTGTGCACTGGTGAGGAGGCAGCAGAAGAGATCACAAGAGAGAAGACAAATAAGCAAACGTGTCAAATGGCAGCAGAGAGTCATTTTAGAGTTCGGCAACAACTCACAGAACAGTCACACAGCCAGAGAAAGCTAGTTTTGAGGTATGTAATAGAGGCATACACAGTATTTAGCTGATAGATCAACTTCAAGCCCAACACTAAATAGAACAGTACTCAAGAGGGAGCACTGGAGCCTCTCTGGTTACCCCTGGTGGCAAAGCAGGGGAGAAGCAAAGGTCTTATTTTATGACTGCGTTATGTACAGTATTTAGTTAGAAACAATGGGAAGCAGACTGATGCTATTGTGTGTGTGTGTTTGTGCATGCACGCCGCCTTACCTTGTGTGTGTTGTGTTGTGACAAAGGTCTTGATGAGTGTGTCTGTGGTCTGTGTGTAGAGGGACAGAGCATGGCGTAGTGAGGTCAACTCAGGACTCTTCTCCAGGAATGCCTTCTTCAGACCGTTCCCTCCTGCATGGAAGTATTGCTGCAGAAGAGTGAGAGAGCGGGAGAGTGAGAGAGCGGGAGAGAGAGAGAGAGAGAAAGAGAGATGAAGAAGAGGGGAAGAAGATGGGAAAAGAGAGGGAGATGGAAGGTTTGTTTCTCTACAGTACAATGAATGAGGCCTGTAATTAAAGGCTCAGCAACAAGGCTCATCATCTAAGTAGTAACTTTACCACAGGTGTATGTTTGACTATAAACTCAAAGACAAAC
The DNA here is from genome assembly GCF_964263955.1 of Coregonus lavaretus. NCBI lineage: Eukaryota > Metazoa > Chordata > Actinopteri > Salmoniformes > Salmonidae > Coregonus > Coregonus lavaretus. The sequence goes on from NC_139991.1 coordinate 45,703,369, forward strand.
TTTGATTGTGTCCAGTGCTATATCCATGACAGCACACTGTTTAGGTGTCAGGCTTTTGGCCTCTCCTGCCATGTGATCCTTGAGCTTGGAAAGCTGCCCCAGTTCCTTGGCTGCAGACAGGATCTGAGCCCCCTGAGGAGAGAAATACACATAACATTAGGTGATAGTGTGTTTGAAGTCGAGGGTCATGAGGAAAAGGCCCAGGTCTGAAGGTAAATGTTATGAGGGTGTTAGGCCTTACAAAGGTGTCGTTTCCTTGGGGCAGAACGATGGTCTTCTCCAGGCTGCTCATCACAATCCTCCACAACTCTTTCAGAACCCGCTTTAGAACAGTCTTCTCACACGCCGTGGCAAACAGCGTTAACCTGCATAGACACACGCACGTTTAATGAGACAACACATACAGCAAATCAACAAATACACAATCACGCAACATGGCACAACATACTGACAAAAACACCTTTGACTTCAGAGGGAAGGCACCAAAATGGACGCCACCAAATCAGCAGCCAATAGGGAAGCAGGAGGGATCCACTCACTTTGAATCCAGGAAGTCCATAAGTGGCCGCAGCATGTTGTCCGAGTCGGCCTCCACCATGTTGCGGCTGTTGGCGTTGACTGGGCCCTTGATCTGGTACAGCAGAGAGGCCATCTGTCTCATACAGTCATCAATACGGACCTGGAAACTACAGGAGAGAAAGGAGCCACAGGGGTTAGGGTTCAGAGCCAAAATGGACTCCATATACTACAGACTGAAGCTGTGTGCATGAGTCTATGGGGAGTGTGTACATGTTCGAATCCCGGGACTGTGTTGTGCGTGTGTGTGTGGGAGCATGTGTGTACCTGTTTCCAAACGTGGTACTCAGCTCATCCAGCACATTGTTCAGCTTGACCTGAAGCTCGTTCAGGAGGTCACTGGCTTCTGTGTCCAGCTGCAGAAAAACAGGCAGACAGAGAAAGGCAGACATACAGATACAGTCAGACAGACATTAAGGCAGACAGACACAGAGAAGCACACAGAGACAGTCTGATAAGTATGAGTACAGAAAAAAAATGTGTAATTTTTTTTTTTTCATATTTTCTTTTCTCTCGCAAATAAATAAATAAAAATATATTTATTTATTTGCAAGAGAAAATAAAATATGAAGAAAAAAAAAATATATATATATATATATACACACACACATATACAGTTGAAGTCGAAAGTTTACATACACTTAGGTTGGAGTCATTAAAACTCGTTTTTCAACCACTCCACAAATTTATTGTTAACAAACTATAGTTTTGGCAAGTCGGTTAGGACATCTACTTTGTGCATGACACAAGTAATTTTTCCAATAATTGTTTACATACAGATTATTTCCCTTATAATTCACTGTATCACAATTCCAGTGGGTCAGAAGTTTACATACCCTGTAAACTTCCGACTTCAACTGTACATATATAGAGTTGAAGTCGGAAGTTTACATACACCTTAGCCAAATACATTTAAACTCAGTTTTTCACAATTCCTGACATTTAATCCTAGTAAAAATTCCCTGTCTTAGGTCAGTTAGGATCACCACTTAATTTTAAGAATGTGAAATGTCACAATAATAGTAGAGATAATGATTTATTTCAGCTTTTATTTATTTAATCACATTCCCAGTGGGTCAGAAGTTTACATACACTCAATTAGTATTTGGTAGCATTGCCTTTAAATTGTCTAACTTGGGTCAAACGTTTCGGGTAGCCTTCCACAAGCTTCCCACAATAAGTTGGGTGAATTTTGGCCCATTCCTCCTGACAGAGCTGGTGTAACTGAGTCAGGTTTGTATGCCTCCTTGCTCGCACACGCTTTTTCAGTTCAGCCCACACATTTTCTATAGGATTGAGGTCAGGGCTTTGTGATGGCCACTCCAATACCTTGACTTTGTTGTCCTTAAGGCATTTTGCCACAACTTTGGAAGTATGCTTGGGGTCATTGTCCATTTGGAAGACCCATTTGCAACCAAGCTTTAACTTCCTGACTGATGTCTTGAGATGTTGCTTCAATATATCAACATAATTGTCCTTCCTCATGATGCCATCTATTTTGTGAAGTGCACCAGTCCCTCCTGCAGCAAAGCACCCCCACAGCATGATGCTGCCACCCCCTGCTTCACGGTTGGGATGGTGTTCTTCGGCTTGCAAACAACCCCCTTTTTCCTCCAAACATAACGATGGTCATTCTGGCCAAACAGTTCTATTTTTGTTTCATCAGACCAGAGGATATTTCTCCAAAAATTACGATCTTTGTCCCCATGTGCAGTTGCAAACCGTAGTCTGGCTTTTTTATGGACGTTTTGGAGCAGTGGCTTCTTCCTTGCTGAGCGGCCTTTCAGGTTATGTCATTATAGGACTCGTTTTACTGTAGATAGTTTTGTACCTGTTTCCTCCAGAATCTTCACGAGGTTCTTTGCTGTTGTTCTGGGATTGATTTGCACTTTTCGCACCAAAGTCTGTTCATCTCTAGGAGACAGAACGCGTCTCCTTCCTGAGCGGTATGACGGCTGCGTGGTCCCATAGTGTTTATACTTGCATACTATTGTTTGTACAGATGAAAGTGGTACCTTCAGGCGTTTGGAAATTGCTCCCAAGGATGAACCAGACTTGTGGAGGTCTACAATATTTTTTCTGAGGTCTTCGCTGATTTCTTTTGATTTTCCCATGTTGTCAAGCATAGAGGCACTGAGTTTGAATGTAGGCCTTGAAATACATCCACAGGTACACCTCCAATTGACTCAAATGATGTCAATTAGCCTATCAGAAGCTTCTAATGCCATGACATCATTTTATGTCATTTTCCAAGCTGTTTAAAGGCACAGTCAACTTAGTGTATGTAAACTTCTGACCCACTGGAATTGTGATACAGTGAATTATAAGTAAAATAATCTGTCTGTAAACAATTGTTGGAAAAATTACTTGTGTCATGCACAAAGTAGATGTCCTAACCGACTTGCCAAAACTATAGTTTGTTAACAATACATTTGTGGAGTGGTTGAAAAACAAGTTTTAATGACTCCAACCTAAGTGTATGTAAACTTCCGACTTCAACTGTATATATATACAGTCGTGGTCAAAAGTTTTGAGAATCACACAAGTATTGGTCTTCACAAAGTTCGCTGCTTCAGTGTTATAAGATATTTTTGTCAGATGTTACTATGGTATCCTGAAGTATAATTACAAGCATTCCATTAGTGTCAAAGTCTTTTATTGACAATTACATTAAGTTTATGCAAAGAGTCAATATTTGCAGTGTGACCCTTCTTTTTCAAGACCTCTGCAATCCACCCTGGCATGCTGTCAATTAACTTCTGGGCCACATCCTGACTGATGGCAGCCATTCTTGCATAATCAATGCTTGGAGTTTGTCAGAATTTGTGGGTTTTTGTTTGTCCACCCGCCTCTTGAGGATCGACCACAAGTTCTCAATGGGATTAAGGTCTGGAGAGTTTCCTGGCCAAGGACCCACAATGTCGATGTTTTGTTCCCCCGAGCCACTTAGTTATCACTGCTGGATAAGGCATTGGTCGTCACCAAACTGTTCTTGGATGGTTGGGAGAAGTTGCTCTTGGAGGATGTGTTGGTACCATTCTTTATTCATGGCTGTGTTCTTAGGCAAAATTGTGAGTGAGCCCACTCCCTTGGCTGAGAAGCAACCCCACACATGAATGGTCTCAAGATGCTTTACTGTTGGCGTGACACAGGACTGATGTTAGCGCTCACCTTGTCTTCTCCGGACAAGGTGTTTTCCGGATGCCCCAAACAATCGGAAAGGGGATTCATCAGAGAAAATGACTTTACCCCAGTTCTCAGCAGTCCAATCCCTGTACCTTTTGCAGAATATCAGTCTGTCCCTGATGTTTTTCCTGGAGAGAAGTGGCTTCTTTGCTGCCCTTCTTGACACCAGGCCATCATCCAAAAGTCTTCGCCTCACTGTGCGTGCAGATGCACTCACACCTGCCTGCTGCCATTCCTGAGCAAGCTCTGCACTGGTGGTGCCCCGATCCCGCAGCTGAATCAACTTTAGGAGACGGTCCTGGCGCTTGCTGGACTTTCCTGGGCGCCCTGACGCCTTCTTCACAACAATTGAACCTCTCTCCTTGAAGTTCTTGATGATCCGATAAATGGTTGATTTAGGTGCAATCTTACTAGCAGCAATATCCTTGCATGTGAAGCCCTTTTTGTGCAAAGCAATGATGACGGCACGTGTTTCCTTGCAGGTAACCATGGTTAACAGAGGAAGAACAATGATTTCAAGCACCACCCTCCTTTTAAAACTTCCAGTCTGTTATTCTAACTCAATCAGCATGACAGAGTGATCTCCAGCCTTGTCCTCGTCAACACTCTCACCTGTGTTAACGAGAGAATCACTGACATGATGGCAGCTGGTCCTTTTGTGGCAGGGCTGAAATGCAGTGGAAATCTTTTTGGGGGATTAAGTTCATTTTCATGGCAAAGAGGGACTTTGCAATTAATCTGATCACTCTTCATGACATTCTGGAGTATATGCAAATTACCATCATCAAAACTGAGGCAGCAGACTTTGTGAAAATTAGTATTTGTGTCATTCTCAAAGCCTTTGACCACGACTGTACACATATACATATATATACACATATACATATATATATATACACATACACACATATACATACATATATAAACATTTTAAAACAGTTAAGCATGATTCTCAAAAACCATAGATATGGGGAAAAAAACAGCAACATAATTCCCTTTGACGCCAGATAATACACATACTGTAAAGTATGCGAATTGCAAGCCAAAGTAGAGCACACACAATAGTCCAGCAGCAATGGAGAAAACGTGTTATTTTGCTTTTTGCCAAGAAAAGGCAATGTCACTCAAACTGAAAAATGTTTGACTAAAGTAGCGAGATTCCTTATACTTGCAATGTCACTGCTACTTCTCTTCCAGTTAATTACACTCATTCTTATTCTTATTAGACAACACACTCCTGCAGACTAACCCACCTTTTTGTCGGTAACAATCACCACCTTCAAAGAAAGCAGATGAAAGAAAATGGCGGTTTAATATGACAGCAGATTCATGATATTGACTCAGAAGTATACACTATTTGAGGACCACCAGGGGTCACAATGTTCCCCATATCTACAACCACAGCATCAGTCTGACAGAAACCATCTCACAGAGGCCTAAAGCAACCCCAGCAAGACAGATGACAACATGATGTGGTCCATTAAGCTAACGCTACAATAAGCCAGCTGATACATGGACTGCCAGGGACTAGACCACACACTAGATTCTAGACAAGAGTATATGACAGCTGTAGGGGAGACTACTGAATGAGTTCTGCACCAGTGGATACGAGGATGGCTTACAGGGGCTATAGGGAGAGATGGAGGATGTTTTTCATGAGCATCCTGTACGTGTGTATACTGCTGAGTAAGTGACTGTTAGTGAGAGTGATACAGTGTTACAGGGGATGGGAACTCACTGAGGATGTCACATCCTTACTACACTCACCTTCTCCTCGTCTTTCTTTTCAGGCTATCAGAGAGCGGGAGGGAAAAAGGAGATATGACCATATTTATTGCTGTCTTTTATCAAGAGCTAGTATAGGGTAAAAACAACATTGCTAACAATACATGGTAAATATCTGATGGTGCCATAAAAGGATATTATAACAATTTGGGAATGTGTTGACCAATGAACCAGTGACATTTGTGTGAGCAGCATAGCTACCGCTCCACTATACAACCCAGGGAGAAAGGCACAAACTCTAACCCACCTTTTCCTCCGGGGGTGCATCCATCTTTGAGAGGAGGGGAGTAAAAAAAGAGCCTGTCAAATGTGTCTGTTTTGTTGCAATAACTAAAGTATGCACCAGCAACAGACCCATCTAGTACTAACACCAGGAGAAGATCTAGGATAATCGACTTAACCAAAAGACAAAATTGTAAAAAGAAGTAAAGTAAACCTTTGCATGCATACTGTAGGAGTACATACTGTATGTATGCAACATTTGTTTATAATGAACCCACCTTCTCTTTGTCAGTCTATTGAAAACAAAATAAACAAAGGAAAATAACAAAATAATTAAATTGCATAGTAGTCTGAAAGTAAATGAAGTTGTGGGAAGGAGATGTCTGTGTAATGGAGAGCAAGACAGCTGCACTTTAGAGAACAGGTAAGGGACAACATTACCTTAGTCATATAGGGGAAGAGAGAGTTGCACCAAACACATGACCAGTGAAAACCCCAACAAGATCAAAGTCACCACGTTAACCATGGCGGTGTCCTATTCCACCATGAGACGGTACAATGATGTGGCGAATGCGTGTGACCACCACTACGTGAGTGGAGAGAGGGGCAGTGAGTGTGAATGACGATGTGTGACCATGACGATATCAGTGACTGAGTGTGTCACTGACACAACCTCTACTACACCAACAACAAACCTCAACCTGCTCCTCCTCAACCTCCTCTACCTCCTCCACACTTTCCTGAAGGGTCGGAGTGAGACAGAACACAAAACATATTGTGAACCTCCAGCCAGAGGCAGAACGGTTGATAAACCCTCAGAGAACTGATTGATACACTGAGTCGGTTTACAAGTTACATCAGCCGACCATGTCAACAATGACATCAGTATCAGACAGTACAGTATCATTTTCTGTATTTAAGTAAAAGTAATCGTCAGTTTTCTACGTGAGGTTCAAAAACAATATATTATATATACCCATGTACAGAATGTTCATACATGCACATATATAATGTCCTCTTTTCTTACACCCACCTGCTGCCATTCTATCATTTTGCCCATGTTGCCCTAGGGGGGAAAAAAGAGGGGGAAAATGCCCAAGTTCCTTTTATTCCTGCTAACTGCAAAAAGTCAGCACCACATTTTGAAGGTCAGAGTGCTTATAATGAAGACCTCTGTGTAGGCTTTCCAGATACAGATAAATAGAGAGAAGTGTAAACAGTAGCATGTCTATTATCAGTCAACGGTCTACAACCATTCCATTATATTGTATAATTTTGAAGATACTGTAGTTTATTTCTGACTGTCAAAATAAACAAAACAGAAAACTAAAAAGTTAATTGGTGCTTGTTTACAATTAAACTTGAACAGTGTGTCTTGTCTTTCAAGTGTCTAATTTGTGTTGACAGGCAGAAGAGTGTGAGTCAGCGTGTACTGTGACGTTTCTGTGAACTCTTCCTACTAAGCTTCATCTGGGATAACTCAATTCCTAATCACTCCCTCCCACACACATCCCATATCTCCCTCCTTGAAAGTCCGCCTTTCAAGTTCAACTCCTCACAGCACGACACAGAGCTTTGACACAAACAAGACAACATCACGGCTTCACACAACCCCAGAGTTGTGCTTCTTTGAAAACACAGAGCTCAGATTAAAGTTCCACTCTCTACATTTATTAAACTGTAACACTGACTGTCTTACGTTAGAAAAACCCAACCACAAGCCATATGCCAGTGAATACACAAACAATTATGGATACTAGTTTACTTTCACAACCCCAATCATCTGAAATTGATCCTCGGTGTGCAGAATTTCTTCCCATTACACTTCAATTTCCTCAAAAGACTAAAGACTCATCTAATTGGCCACAGGGAGCTATCATGTGAGAAATCTAGCTAGTTGAGTTATCAATGGTTTTACAATGGGGATTCCTAAAGGCTCTATAGAGGGTGAACTCTATTCTACAGTCTCCCTGTTTAATCTTCTAATGATATCATATACCCACCAGAGTCTTTCTCTCCTCATCCTCAGTTATGACCTGCTGGTCAGGGGGAAGGTGAGATAGAAAATCCTTAATATGCAAGAAGCTCTACAACAACACTTTGGCAACTATCAAACAGCCTTCAACCAAAAGTGAACGCACACCCACCTTCTCCTCCTCATCATCCACCTGCTCGTCAATCTTAAGCAGCGAAGGAAACACATCTATTTAAACTCAAGTTCTCAGTCTAGTGCTACAATTCAGTAAGCCAAAACAAAGGGATTACTAGGCCAAACTATAAACTACTTCACTCAACATCCAAACCAAATAATAACTCACTTACTACTCAGTAAGAAAGGGACAATCAATCATTCAGAATAAAGCAGGTCCTAGAGATATTTAACTTATAGATACTACATAGTGCTCTTAAGTAGGGATGCTAAACATAGGTATGGTCATGAAAACCTATAGACCGTACATAGCTTTTTGCACTCTAGGAAATTGATCTAGGGAAATAATAGAATCACCAAGGGCATATGTTAATTTAACAGTCTAGTAATCTACACAATAAGCACTGGCCTATAGATGCTATTGATCTAATGCTCTATTCCACATGGCAGGATACTACAGTAGCACACATCCACTTCTCAACTCTAAGTCACGTGAACCATCTCCCTACCATTGCTTCCTCTTTTGCAATCTGGTACAGAAAGACACAAATACCATGTTTATAATCTTGTCTATGAAGAGCAGTCACACACAAAAGCAATTTGAACCATGTGTTCACACATAGCAAATAGTTGAAGTTCTCTATTTATCTAGGTGTGATGGCAGAGTAGCACATCATTCAGTCCTTTAAATCAAAACCTGGTAACACCAATGGCTGCTCAACTGGCTGCATGAGCCCAGAGACACAATGCGCCTGTAGTCTTCTCCAGGAGGTTCCTGGTGGTCCGGAGCACAGTGAGGATGAACACTGTTCACCCCGACCCTCCACCCAGACTCCATCTTACCCATCTGTGAAAAAAGCTAGTTGTTAACATCTCTTCCTATACATAGTGTTGCTGCTTACCTGTTTGGCACCCATGGACTCAAACATCTTCTCCAGCTGGATACGCAACTGCTGCACATTATTCATCAGTACACAGGGCTACACAGGGGAAGAGAGCGAGCGATAGATACAGAGACCATTTAGAGGTTGAAACTCCCATAAAAAACAGTAAGGATACAGTGCATTCGGAAAGTTTTCAGACCCCTTGACTTTTCCACATTTTGTTACGTCACAGCCTTATTCTAAAATTAGCAAAAATGTATAAAAACCAGTTTTTGCTTTGTCATTATGGGGTATTGTGTGTAGATTGGTGAGGGAAAAAAACAATTTAATCAATTTTAGAATAAGGCTGTAACGTAACAAAATGTGGAAAAAGTCAAGGGGTCTGAATACTTTCCGAATGCACTGTATGTTGTGTAAGGCAGGATATGAAGACTTACGATCTTCTCTTTGTCAGAGTAGGAGGGGAAGCTCTTGGTCAGAATGGCACTGTACTGCAGAAGAACTTTGGCAATAGTCTGTGGGGAGGAAAACAGGTCATTACAGTGTCCAACTAAACATGGGTGAGGTTTCAGTGTCATATATCTCATCCCAACCACTAAATGACAGTCATCCTTTTCTGTGAATGGGAAGTGGCCTTTAACACTGGCTAGAGGCTAGTGTGGTTTTTGGGTAAAGTTAGTGAGGGTATGTGAGGTTACTGTCGTGTAACTTTTCTGAAGAACTACTGCTGGAGAGAGTCCACTGAAAGTATGAATGCATTCCCTGAATGTATTCTCTGTGATGCAGTCTCTCTATAGACTGTGCCAGCCCAACCCCAGCTAGAAAGAGAGTACATTGAATGATTGTCCCATTAGGCATTTCTATTTAATGAGAACATATCATATCCAATTCCTTTACACAAATGTTAAAGTCCCCCAGACAATGCTCCGGCTGCTTTTATTGAAATGGGATTTTCTGGGGCTAATATCTGTAATAATGGTATAGTACTCTAAAATAAGAAAAGCAAAGGTAAGGATTTCTCTAAAGGGCAGAGTTGGCTGTTTTCCAAAGAAGAAAATGCAATGGGCGGTCATAGTCATTAATCACTTTAATGAGATTTGGGGATATTTCAAAGGTTTGAGCAAATGCCAAACTTTTTCTCCCATTAACCAGGTTTCCATCCAACCATTTAAATGGAGTAAAGTACATGTCAGATAAAAATTTTTTGCGACAGGCCTGATGTAAAAGCTAATTTGTCGGTAAACTTTCCAAATGTCGAGAAAACAAAATACGCTAGACAAGGTGGGATCTTTTTGTGTCTGTAAAATTAATTGGGTGAGAAATGGCGGTGTAAACTTGGAGTCACGCAATTATATGTTGTGTGGTCCTCCCACTACGACTCGGGAAAGCATGCAGTTTATTAGGCTACAGATGAAATAAATGTGGATAAACTTAACAGGGTTGGGCCTCCGGAGTGGCGCAGCGGTCTAAGGCACTGCATCGCAGTGCTTGAGGCGTCACTACAGACCCGGGTTCGATCCCAGGCTGTGTCACAACCGGCCGTGACCGGGAGTCCCATAGGGAGGCACACAATTGGCCCAGCGTCGTCTGGGTTAGGAGAGGGTTTGGCCGGCTTCGGTCGTCAGTTGAACAGTGTTTCCTCCGACACATTGGTGCAGCTGGCTTCCGGGTTAAGCAGGCGGGTGTTAAGAAGAGTGGTTTTGGCGGGTCATGTTTTTCGGAGCCCGCTGGGGAGTTGCAGCGATGAGACAAGATCGTAATTGGATATCACGAAATTGGGGAGAAAAAAAGGGGGTAAAATGTGGTTGCTTGTAATTTTATTTAGACCTATTTTGGAAGTACAATACATACCAGGTGTAATGGCAGTAATTGACGATAGTTGCAGTTATATTTGTTGAGTAACTAACGTATTTTGACATTATAACGCTTGCAGAGCTGGTGAATTGTAGCTTGAATGGTAGCTTTCTGGGCAGAGAGATCTCGTCATATTCATCATCTCCTTTGCCCAGACAATGGTTTAGTAGGTAGCATACCCGCACTGTATGTGCAAGCTCTTGTCTAGAGCGCACGTGCCAAGACCAGAGTGGGCACATTCACTATATAATGCAAACATTAATTTGGACAAAACCATCAGTAGAGTTGAAAATGCGGTGGAAGCCCATTTAACTTGTATTTTTTATTCAATACAACCGCAAAAGTTATTTTTATGTGCACTACGTCGTCACGCACAGCCTTTTATCCGCAACAAGTCAATTTGATGGAAACACATCTCTGGTGGGAAAATGTGCATACATGTTTTTATGCTGATTTTTGAATATTCACATGAAAATATGTCGCCAATTGGATGGAAACCTAGCTATAGTTTGAAAAACATTTCAAGCCAAAAGTACAAATCAAGCATGACTTAGGGGAGAGGCTCCCTAAAATGAATCTCACAGAGGGTGGAGATATGAGAGAGCAATCTATCCCTCCAGGCATTGGTCTACAGTACAGTACATACAGGTCAGATAGATAGGTAGGACAAGGAGGGTAAGGTTACCTTGGCGAATCGTCGGCTGTAGTGGGCCATGACCTTTGGGTCAGGACAGTCCAGTTTCTTGATGATCTCAAAGCTCTGGTTGAGCTGGGTGAAGACGTCCACCACCGAGCAGGAGAAGAGAGCATGCTCAGATGTCTGCTGGAACTGGAAGGAGAAGGGGACGGAGACAAATGTAACTATATAGTTTATAGTGAATAACTGACAAAGATGGGAAAATAACTACTACCAGTTACTTACTCCATCTTTCTTGTCTCTCTCCAGAGCTCCATGCATGAACTCCATGGAAACGCTTTCATTCTCATCCAGCCACTGCAGCACAAACTGTAAGAACCACCTGCACATGGGAGATATTGAAGTAAATGGTAAAATAGAGTGAACCTATTTTTATACACATTTCTGTTAAGTTTAGACAAGTCACGGTTAACTCACGATGGGTAGTCGGGTACAACCCCTTTGAAGTTTGGCAGGTCCTTCACATACTCATTGTACAGCCACTTGACCTTGAAGTGCAGGTTCATGTAGTCGGCACTCTTACACAGCCGGTGCTTTTCATGCTCTGTGGAGACAAACACACCAGAGAGTGAGTGTGTGTCTCTCTGAGGATGTGTTTGTTTGTGTGTGTGTGTCAGTGTGTACATAGATATGCACCTATGTATGAGTGTCTGAGTCATAATATTACTGTAAGAGTAGTGTGGATATTTAGGGCACAGAACAGGTAGGGTTCAGTACGCTTGGAGGTAGAGGAGTGAAGAGCAGCCAGCCACCCCCAGTGGCCAGTACAGCCACAGCTAACTGGGCTTTGAAGTGGGCTTACTGCAGGCTGAGTGTGTGGTGGGCGGCTCCACTCCCCTAGTGCCCCTGGGCACGGTGATTAAGACACACACAAACACACACTGCAGCGCATGCACGCACACACAGACTTAACCATTCAACTCTCCTGTGAGAGACATCTATCATTGGGAGAGTGTGAAAAGGAGTTTTCATGAGGACAGAGGAAAGTTAGAGATGTACAAATCCACCTCTGGGGAGAGGAGGTAATAGAGGGGGTCCTGGGAGACATAAGCAGCTTTCACACCCAACACATCTACTCTCCCTCTGTCTGTCGCTCTCTCGCTCTGCACCGCATGGAGCTCTACTGTATCTCACCTCCCCAGAACCTCCATCCCCCAGTGGGATACCCCTTCTCTCTCCATCCCTCCCTCCATACTCGGCTTCAGTGTAGCTTCTCCCCATTCTCCTCCCTCCCACAGCCCTCAGCCTTACACATCATTCTCTATGTAAAACATCGTCAGAAACTCTCGGACCACAGAGAAACAGCCTTCCCTATAGGATTAACTTTGCATCTCTGTTGGGAATGACAGTTTTCACTGGAAACACAGATCTAACTCGGTTTATATGTTGGGGGTTCTGGGAGGAGAACAAGACAAGAGGAGTGATGGGGTGGGGGTTGATGCTCTTACCAGCATAAAACGTCTGCCCACGAAGGTGGAATTCAGATGGGGCTAGAACACAGAGAAATGAGCACGGACCGAAGGAATGAAATGAAAGACAAGAACAAGGCAACACAAATAGAAAGAAATAGAGCAAGATGGAAGTGGAGAGACGGAGAGGATGGAATGGAGACGAGCCATACACAACTTATGAATGTAAATGGCTTGCCATCGTAAATGGTCAACTTTTGGCCAGATTCACACAGCAGTGCTCTGATAGAAATAAAATGATATTCAACACTAAAATATTTATATAAACTGGGTGGTTCGAGCCCTGATTGCTGATTGGCTGACAGCCGTAGTATATCAGACTGTATACCAGGGGTATGACAACACATTTATTTGTACTGCTCTAATTAAGTTGGTAACCAGTTTATAATAGCAATAAGGCACCATGGGGGTTTGTGGTATATGGCCAATATACCACGGCTAAGGGCTGTATCCAGGCACTCCGCGTTGCATCGTGCGTAAGAACAGCCCTTAGCCGTGGTATATTGGCCATATACCACACCCCTTCGGGCCTTATTGCTGAAATATCTAATGGCTAACAGAATACTGGCACATACTGTAGAATAGCATAATAAGAGGGTCTCTTTTATCATCTACAGTACAGTATGCAGTCTTACCCTGAAGCCACTGGTAATGATCAACGTTATCCATTACTGAAAGAAAGACAGGGTAGAAGAGACACACAATGCTGAGACAGAGACAGAGACAGAGCCACAGACAGGGGGTGGAGAAGACAGACTGGGGAGATTTCCTTTTCCTTCTACTGTTACTTAGTACCTTTAGTACACTCCACATGTATCCTCTTGGGCTCATTCTTTCACCATATAGTTACGACGCACACAAACACACTCAGACAAAAGGCAAGGTAGGGCCAATAAGTCTGGGAATATGGTATTAGTGGTTGAGGAGCTTGATCCCCAAAATGACGCAGATTGGGCACATGTCTGCTCGGCTTCTGATAGGTCATCCTTGGTGACTTACCCTCCATGGCATACTTCATGTCCTGGGAGAACAGCGTCCACATGACCTCAGCACACACCTTCCCCACATTCAGCTCCTGAGGGAACCTGGAGGAGAGATGGTAGAGAGTATCATTACACACTGGAAATAGTACAGGAGTACATACATTATTATTGTGTGTGTGTGTCTGTGTGTGTGTGTGTGTGTGTGTGTGTGTGTGTGTGTACTAACTGGTTGAGGACGGGTGTGTAGGAGTTCTTGTCCTCCTCTATGATGGAGACGATAAGGGTGATCAGTTTGGGCCAGAAGTCCAGGTTCTTGATGCTGGGGCCCTGCTCCTCCAGGGGAAGATCCTCTTTGTGCTGGATCAGAACACAACCACACTCCCAGTCAGACAAAACACTGCGTGTAACACAATTCTGCTGGATTAAAGTGATATCCCTTGACATATTCATATGAAAAGTGTGTCCATTGAAAAACACATTTTGACCAATGGGCAAAATGATATGTTAATTGTGTAGATAATCAAACTCATGTCTCTATCACAATCCGTTAAAAAGTTATTGGTTTTTACCCTTGTAGGATGGTCAAAATTAGGGAGACTAAATCAATGGAGGCCAGAGAAAAAAATATGTCATAAATCAGGAAAATAGCATCGCGTCAGCTAGGCTGGATGCTGTGCAAGAATTAAGGCTAACTGACAGGCTCCCTATTGAACTCGTAATCTTTATTCTCGAATACGGAGGACATAGAACAATATAGAGGTAAGATAAATATCGATTTTGAGACATGACATATAGTATTTTAATATTTGAGTATACGCTGTTTATATTAATGCGACGTTCCTGTTCTTTTTCCAAAGAGTTCTCACAAAAACAAGCGTAGCTCTGTGAAATGTCAACGGAGCACTGAGGGTACTGCAAGCTTTTTATTTTCAAAGCCTTTTACATGTAATTCAGCTCGTGTCATGCTAATTTTGCTATTTGCAACACACAGAAACAACTTGGAAAACGACAAAATGTAAAATCCTCAAACGTTTCGGCGATAAAGCTGCACCACTCTGTCAACTGAGCTTGGTGCTTATTATTGGATGCATTAAGTTACGTCTTTTTGGATATAATGTTAAATGATATGTTAGAGAACGACCCCACTGAACAATTCCGAAAATGAATAATTATATTTGTCTTGGTAAAATGTATTTTATAACATAAGGAAGTGAAATGTCATCACCAAAGGATATTCTAATATGAATAACCTGCATTCATTCTGTTAGTGTAAATGACACTGCAGTAGAACTGAGATAGACTGAGCGACTCACTGTGTCCAGCAGCTGGTACTGGCGGCTGTACAGCTCCTGGCAGTTGTTGAAGATATAGTCATAGGTGGAGTTGAGGCAGGCCTTAACACAGTCCCTCACCACCTGACTGGCTCTGGGGGGACTCTGCAGTTCCTGGACCTGAACACCAGAGGGAGATGGCGAGCGTTACAGCGTTACAGAGAGAGAGAGCGCTTACACAGCACTATAAAGAGTGATATTATATCGTGATGATTTACTGTCATAGCACAAATAGTTGTACTCATTGAGAGTAAGGAAGACACTACACAGATCACAGGCAGGAGTAGAGCAAAGGTTTCTTCACAGAGAGTCTTTGTAGCCCAGCCCTTGGCCTATACCTTCATCCTGAAGAAGGTGATGCTGGTCAGTAGGTCCACAGTGGACTTCAGGTCCTGGAGACGATCCTTACTGCTGGCAGGGAAGTTGTTCTGAGAGAGTATAATTGGGGACCATTCCATTAGAAAAACAGAGATAAAAGGGAAAGGTGCATATTTTGAGATTTATGTTAAAACTTCTCAACTTACCCTATATGTGGAGAGGTCAATGCGTAAGGAGTTGTGGAGTTGATCCAAGAGCTTGACAAAGCGCTCTTTCTGTTGGAGGGAAGAGAGAACCAATTAAGGTGAAAATCATCCAGAGAAAGGCAACCTGTGGTATATGACAAGTACAACGTAGACAGTGTTATTAGGTTTGGGAGGGAAAGGGGTGTGGGGCCATACGAACCCCGAAGTTGGAGGCAGCGAATCGGTCAGAGGCGGAGACGTTGGTGGAGGCGGTGGTGTGGGCGTAGAACGCATTGATGTTGGCCAGCAGGGTGCTCATCACCGCCGGAACGCCAGGACACATGTACTTAGAGGACAGGCAGGCGAAGTGCCTAGACACACCAGGAGAGGGCACTGTCAGGGAGGGCTCAGAGACAGCAGCTCAACGTTGGTTGATTCTACTATTTTAATGTTTCATTATGTCTCTTGTTCACATTACATAATTATCGCAATGTAATGTTCAAGTAAAAATGCAAAGAACATGTTTATGTACTTTGACCCAATTTACACCACACAGATATCTTCCTTCATTATGGGGCAAAATAATCTACAGTAGCAGTGGATTTCAGGGACGTAATAGGATTTACAACACACTGCACAAGAGCAGGCCTATGTTTAGCTAGCTAGCACTACATGGGACGGCTGTCTCATATCTCCCATCAGGCCCCTGCCCCATTCCGGCTGAGGGATGGCCACCTGAGTGTGCTTTGTGTAAATGATGGAGCCGATTAACAGGCATCTGTATGGAGAATGGCACCTCATGGAGACAGATCCATTCTCAGACCATTTATAATTGACTTTCCTTCATTTGGAGGCCACCAGGGAATGACAACAGCACCAAATGGCTATTTCATATTAGAGAAAAGGGGGAGGAGAGGGGGAGAAGGACAGAGCGAGACGGAGAGAGCACAAGAGAGAGATAAGATAAATAACTGAGAGAGATAAGAGAAAAGAGAGAGAGAGAGAGAACGAGAAAGCACAAGAAAGAGATAAGAGACAACAGAGAGAGAGTGAAAGAGAGAGAGAACAAGAGAGAGAATAAACAACAGAGAGAGCAAGAGAAAGAGAACAAGAGAGAGAGAGAGAGAGTCATCAGATTTCTCTGACTCACGTCATGGCCTGGTAGATGGACTCGATCCCGTAGCGCATGGCAAACTCGTCCACTATCTCCTGGGCCACCTCGTCAAAGTACACCTTCCAGGCATCGTCTCCTTTGGCGTCTGGGATCCTCACCACCCCCTGGCCCAGAACGTCCGTTGAGTGGTGGAAGAGGTTCTGGAAGGCAGACAGCCACAATGTCCATGTGATACAGAGACCCACAAGTAGCTGTGTTTTAGAGCTGGTTTAGGACTAGTTTTACTGATGGTGTCTGCAGTTATCATATGAACAGAGAGATTACTGAGTGTCATACCTCATGTAGACAGGTGTACTGGACGTGATAGGGAGCCACTTTCTCCTCTCCCTTGATCTCCACACTTATGTGGAGACGGATAGCACCGGACACGGCTGACTTGTCGGTCCTCTTCTCTGTAACAGTAGACACACACACGTCAGTGAGTCAATTACTATACTCTAGATCTGTCACACTAACCAGGTCTGCTAATCTAACGGCAATTCCAGACTATTACTATCAACGGGTCTACAGTGGATCCGCTACAAGGCCATTCAGTGTGTGCTATACTAATATGACTACTACTCCAGTTTGTACTGAGGACAAGGGCTCAGGGTTGTATGGATTTGTTCTTGTTCTTCCAGCTGAGGACACTTCAGCTGGTCTTATTTTGGAAGTGCTGTGTTCGGCAGCTCACCCCGGCTATTTCCCCTGACAGCCACATTATTAGGGTAATTTGTACGTGTCGTCGAAGCGGTCGCTATACGACTGGAGCGTGCTACATATTAATCAAGGAGGATCTCTCCTCTGAGAAGATGGAGGGGAGGTGAAAGAGAGAGAGAGTGGGTTTGCTACTGATTTCAATCTCCTCTTTTAGTGTGGTATCGAACACATTCAATGAGTAACATTAGCTAATTGTATATTTCACAGTCTAGGGAAGGTGTACAGACGTTTCCCCTTCTCATAGGGCTAACACACTGCACAACCACTTTAACATTCAAGAAGTGCTGTTTCTTTGAAGGCCTTTTCAGTCTCATGGTGGAGTCATTTTCAAAAAGTCATGATTAAATAGGCAAAACAGAGGCCTGCAGCTTCAGAACGGCACAGTTAATCACATACCCATGCACGCAAACAAACACACACCATGAGTTACTGATGTTGTGAATCTCATCTGCAGGGATGAGGAAGTCTATGACAGACAGTGAGGCATCCCTAAAAAGGTTGACTATCATTATAAGGAAGAAAAAGGAACGCCCCAGGGGCAATGAAACAATTCACTTTTAGAAAGTGTTTAAAGCTAGAAGAACATTGAAGAGCTTTTTCAACACCCCACCCTCCTCCTGAGTCCCTAACCATCCCATTCCAAAAGGGAGAGTGTAAAAGCTAGAAAACAGATGAAGAAAGAAGCCATGTGTACAAAGGAAGACTGAGAGGGGCAGGAGAGGAAGCACAAGTGAGAGTAAGCCCAGGGGAAAGTAAAGACCATGGCGGGGACTGACAATGTTTTTTATCCAGGGCAAGTAGGAGCCTTAGGGCCACTCCTCGCCTGGGCAATTGGGCAAGAAAAATGGTGCTGCTGGCCAAGGGAGACGTGGGTAATGAGGTACAAGCACAACACAGACTGTACAAGCACAACACAGACTGGACTACAGAAGAGGGCTAGAACAGAGCTGGTGACATGAAAGAGGCAGAGATGCTAGGATGCTAACTAACCCACTGTGCTAATGTAAGAGGTCTTCGGTATTGATTTATGTACTGCATTGTTGAGGGAGCTAGCACATAAGCATTTCGCTGCACCTTTTATACCTGCTGTAAACTGTGTATATAACAAAAACATTTTGATTTTATGTTTTTTTTCTTTCTACCCATCATTAACTAACCTGGTGACAGATAGTCCATTAAGACAAAGCACTGTGTAGCAACTAATAATCTGTTAGTTGAAAGGGTTGATTTCAGCCCTCCTACAGAGTATACTAATGATCGAGTATAATTCAAAATGGAAGGGGAGGGGGGTTGGCGGATGTAATAAGGATACTAACAGAATATGCCAACGGCAGATTTATGAGTGATAGGGATTACAGCAGTACATATCTGGATAACTGAGGATTCCAGGATAAAAGAAGCATGAACAAAACAAACAACCTTCCCCCTTTTGATCATCTGAAACCTTTTGATTCTCACACCAACCCCATCAGATCAGTATAAGGGAATATTCCCTCAAAACGGAGGCTGAATAAAAGCACTTCCACGTTGATTCCGACAAAGCCCCACGCACACACACTAAAAATAGAGCCTCTCGGACACAATGAGGAGGGAGCACAGTGGCATGTGAAGACTGAGGAGAGGCTGTGAAAGGGAGAGGGATGCTATGTAAGGTTATATAGAGGAGATACCGGTGCTGCTCTGGCTATAAAGAAAAGAGACTGCCCTGTACACTGGACACTTTCCAACAGCTCAGAGTTGGCCTGGTATGGACAGTTTCATGGCTTCACTCCAGAGAACACATGAAAATTAGATTAAGAACAAGAATCTCCTTTGAATCAACAACTCCAAAAACATGTCCTGTGTGAACCCACTGCTATTTCTCAGGGCTGTGATGTGTTGTATTGTGCGCCTATGATGCGGTCATTCTGATCCCTTTGACTTATCTGTACCTTTACTTAATATAATAACGATGGGTCTCATGAACACAGGCAGCCACCATCCTCTCACATACAGTAGATGTTATACTGTAGGATAGAGAGGACGTACCTAGGTTGTACCAGACGTCCATCTCTCCGCTGAGCGTGCGGACCTCGATGATGCTTTGACCCAGGAAGTCATCGGACTCTCTCTTCAGACGCTGCTTCACCCGGGACTTGATGTCATCGTCCTCGTCCCACACACGCACCTTGATGCGGTCCGACGAGTTATGACACTCGCTGGGGGAGAAAATTAGTAAAGTAGTGTTAATGTGAAGACTTGATACAAAGAACAGATAGGCATGGTAATTACATTGCTTGGATGTAAATATTGCAGCTCATTCTTAGATAATTCAACTGAACTAGGTTTGGCCTAATGTACTTTAAGGGGATAAGGATATAGTTCATTATGTTTGTGCACTACTACCCTGAATAAATGAGTGTCTCCCATTGTCAAACGGCTCCAGACAGCATGTGACATTTTGGAAGTGGGTTAAATAAGACCACATACTCCTTTGGGTGAGGAAACCTAGACGGCCTGAGGCTTGAAGTCTCGGCTGCAAAGAAGTCTTGGCCTGCTTACACATTATAGGAACACGCACTCTTACGAGATAATACTACTGACTACAGACTACAGACTACATGTGCAGGGCCAAGTCAGACTCACAAGTGGAACTTCTCCTCCCAGACAGGATTAAGGTTGCCGTAGATGGTCTTGGTCCTTTTCTTGGTCTTGCCCACCTGGACCGTGACATAGGGGTCGCTGGAACCCGTCTTATCTTTGGCCTGCAGTCCCTGGGCACACAGCACTGCAGACAGACAGATGACCAGTGAGACAGGAGGCAGGGAGACATCATACCACAGGTGGACAGACAGGACGACACAGACATTAGTCATTAGAAATCAATAAAGAGACATGGACAAAGTCAGATGGGAAGAGAAAAAGACTAGTTATAGTAGAATAGAACAGTTTGTGGAACATGACCACTGGTGCCATACCATTACTCCCTGTGTCTGTGTACCTGTGATGGTGATCTTGGCCGACCACTTGGAGGTTCCGTCCAGTACACTTTGTTTGATGGTCTTCATCTGCTGAGCGTGGATCCCCTTGCTGATGACAAAGACATCCCGGATCACGTCAAAGATCTCCGGCTTGTTCCTCTCCCTGATCTTCATGCGGTCCTTCATGGCCATGATGATGTTCTGGGTACGATCCTCAGCCCCATGCTTTGAGCTCTTCTCCGCAGCACCTAGAAAATCAGAACACACACAATTACAGTAAATAGAATAGGAGTCTCTTTTTGGCACCTTATGTGAAGGTGGTGATGTAAATAGGCACATTTGAATATATCTTTCCAGTTGTTAAAAGCTATTTATTTTCCAGTCTGAGTCATCAGAATGACTGAAAGCAGTTGGATGTATAACTATGTCTTTAGTGCAACATCAATCATAACCAACGGAGTACACCATATAATTCCACAGTACTTTACATATCACTGATGGTGAGGAGGTAAAAGTAATTAAACAGGAAAGTTAGAGCCACGAACTCTGTAGACAAAGTCTGGAAACGTGTCAGTACAAATCTATTACAAATGGACATCTATGTCTCATACACTGTCAATCGTGTGATTGCCTATTGAATGCATTCGACAGCTCAGCAATAAGGCTGTGTCGTCGCAAAATGATCTTAAACACACTTCCTCTTTGTCTAGCTTCAGCTGGTGCTGTACTTACGCTGCAGGCAGTCAGCATTCAGCAGCTCCTGACACTTCTCGTGACACTTGACCCCACACTCGGAGCACCTCATGCCCTGGCGGGCGATGCCCCACAGCAGCCCCTCGCACTCGTAGCAGTAGGTGGGCGTGGTGGCTGTCCACACCTCAAAGTTATGGGGCGTGGTGCAAGAGATGGGGTAGATCAGAGCCTGTAGAGTCTTCTTGTACACGTGGTTCTTCTACAGAGGGAGGAGGAGAGAGTGAGGATACTGAGCTATGACTTGTTCCTATGATATTGGTTCTCTCTGGTGAGTTTTGAATAGAGTCTTGATTATGATGTACTCACCAGCTCCTCGTCTTTGACGGAGGACCGTGCGGCCATGGAAGAGGTGATTCCAGCCTTTCTAGCCTGGACCAGTGACTGTGGATGACAGGGGAAAATATTGTTAGTTGCCATGTTATTAACACAACTAACCCCAAACAGTGATCACAAAGATCGGTTGAGTATTGTGTTAGAAGTCATTTCTAATGAGTTGTTAGGACCTTTTTACACAGTGAGTGTCCTACCTAAGTGAGTAGTCCAAGGCCCATAGAGTTTTAACACCCCAAACCAAACCAGATGAAAGACGGAACTAATGTAAGGATTGTTACAACACAGGTCATGTAAGAGGTGACAACATGGGAGGAACTATACCATCACTGACCAGTCGAAGAAACAGACACCTAACCCAGGTGTGTGTGTGTGTTACCAATGGTGGATTCAGTTAAAACCCCGGTAGTGATGGTCTGTACATGGCTCAGCACGTAACAGTGGAGTATAAAAACCCAACAGAACAAAATAAATCTATCATATGAATGAATTAAGGGGAGAGGTAGAATACAAGGAAGGGAATGTTGCTTAAAGTTATTATATCAAGTAGGAACACTACAGTGCAGTTGCATGGTGACATTTGGTTACTTATGTGTACCATGAAACCCGTTGCAAATTAGTGCACATTATTTGCAGAACAGCTGCATGCTGTACAATTTCTTGTCCTACTTGATAAACAGTATAACCTTTTCTTTTCTGACTACAAAGGGGAGGAGCAATTGTGTTTTTTCCACTTACCATAGCCTGACCAAGGAGAGTGATTGCATTCAAGAGAGTTGTGGGGAATAATTAGAGAGATTGTAAGACTGGTTTCACATGTGCCTCACTGGGTGATATCTTGGGGATTCCTCATGATATCACAGACAGGACAGAAAGTGTGATTTTAAGCATTGAGAAGGATGGGAGGCAACACTTACCACGTCGCTGACCAGGGGTATAGGCTTCCTCTTACGAAGGTCTGGCATGCTGTCAATCCCAAACAAACCACTTCCACCACTGTGGACATGGAACAGAATGATACACTTGCACAGAACACACAGAAACACATGCATCAGCTTTTCCAGCACATTAAAAAGGCATGCCAAATCTAAATCAACATTGACAGAAATTATTTGGGTGTCATTATGATTTACCCTGGTTTGATCCAAGCTTGTCTGGAGTTGGGTCCATCATCTCGACCCTGCAGGATTTAACAAACATTAGGTTTTCAGATTCAGTTATTAGACCACAGCAAATATACTTAATCGTATATGTAAAAAGGTACACAGAGGTTAGAGAGAATGGAAAGACACACAGCAGGTTGAGTTTCACCTCTTGGATGGTACATGCAGAACAGAACGCATTCAGAACTACAGCATTTTAAGTAATGTCTCGAGACAAGGAGAGGATCACATTTGATCCATACATGGCATGTAATGATTGTTGCCAAACTGAAAAGCCTAAATCAAATTCAACAACAAAAATGATAATTGTTTGTATGTTTATCTCAATAGCAAGAGGGAGGTGCATGTAAAATCAAATGTGGGAAGGAGATGAGGAACACAATGAGCAGTTTGCTGTCCGACATCACTACAAAGTACAGATGCAGATAAAACAAGGCACAACTTGTTTTTGTTGCGCAGATGTTCAAAGTACAACAGGGAGAACTTTGGGAGGGAAGTACTTCAGAGAACTCTTTTGGAGTTTCACAATAACTACAAATGTTTCATCTCTCTTCCTCCGAGGTAAAGTGTTTCATCAGTGCCTGTGTGCCTCCTCCTCTCAGATTAATGGGGCTACAGTTAGGTAGCTGGATCCCTCTGGGGCTCTCCTCTCCCAGTACTAGGAGGTTCTGACAGCGTTTGAAACAGTTCTGAGGGAACCAGGCAGGATCGGCTGCTGTATGTAAACAATGAAGCCGGTGCCGAGAATATGGCTTCTCCAAAACAACTTCACCACAGTGTTTTCTATTTGTCTGATGCTGCCAAGAACATCATTATTTTACCCTATTCAGGTTTTGAAGTACAGAAATAATAGGTGTTTTTAATTCGATCAAAACATAATTCTAAAGCCATTTGAAAATGCATTCATTAGGAGCAAACCTCAACAATAAATCACAAGCACAGAGTTAAACACCTCAGTTCAAGGTATGACAAAACAAAAGGGAAACAAACATTAGGGGACCATGCTTGGCTCCGTGCATACGATATGAAAACACCCAACGGCAAATGCAACAGTCGCACCAAAACTCAAAATATATCTGTGTAAATGAAAACAACAAAACATAACTGAAAAGGGAGCTCATTTGATATTCATTAGAGTAACCTGGTCATCTTCTCTGCTGCCATCTGGAAGGAAGAACATCCGTGAAAAAAGACAACATTAGGGTTCATGGATATAAATAGCTAAGAACCAGGTCAACTACACTAGCAATCAATAGTGACAATTTGCAATCCAAGGTGGCAGGATCGATCATATCTTATAATGCTACATTAATAGGTATAAATCACGGGCTACATGTGTAATTTCCGTCTAATGCAGTCCAAGAAAATCAGTCAGAGTTTAGGTACATAGGGAATATGAGTTTTTCGCTGGACTTGCAAATACTGTAGCACACATGAAAGGAGATCTACCTGGATTGAACTCCTCCTCAGAGAAAGTGGAGTGGGATCCTTCGGAAGTTTTGGAAAGTTTGCGTCTCTGTCTCCTTTCTTTCAGGATGCGCTGCAGATTAGCAAGGCGTTCCTTCTTAGGGCTAACAACATCCTGTTCACTAAACTCATCCTGATCAGCTCCATCGTGGTCTTCTCCTATTGGACTTAACCCTGTTGGATTTAACCCTATCCCCTCCGGGCTGAGTTTAGACTCTGCTGAACTCTTCCCAGCTCTTCCTGGAGGACTGTGGTCTGGTGTCAGCTCTGGGTTGGACAGTTCTCCATCAGTCTGATACTCTCTTTGGCTCTCTAAATGCTCCATAGAGTGATACTCGGTAGGGGTGCAGGGGGAGTGAGTCCTTTCATTTGGGGATGCTTGTAGGGAGCAAGGCAGGTTCTCTTGGGCTGAGCTGCAGTCCACATAGACTGAGGCCTCGCTGTATTCTTCCAGTGGAGACCCAGAGCGAACGTGATCAGTTGGCATAGTGATCTCTCCCTCCGGGGGATCAGGGGAGCAGGGTCTGACAGGAGAGGAAGCTGCTTCAGACTCACTGTCATCATTGCCAGGCTCCGGGCTCGAACCCTCCAGCTTCCTCAGAGCCCCTTTCAGAGCCGACCTAAATGTGAGCACAGCCTTCCCAATGCTTTTCGCATCAAATCCCACATTGAGGGGCTGGGTGTTCTCAGGCTCAGTGCTAGGCAGGTCCCCCAACCCCCACTCTCCTGCATCGTCTCCTGGGACAGACTGTTCAGTCCACTCCCTGTCCAGGCTCTCGGCGGATCCCATGTCCAGGGGGTCAGCGGAGGACGTATAGTGGTCACAGGGGTAGTGCCGCTCCAGGTAGCCATCATCACAGTCTGTGAGCAGCACAGTGGAGCGACTCATGCTCCTGGACGGCCCACAGCTCCCCAGATCATCAGCATAGGCCTCCATTGTGTGGTAGCCGGAGCTCCGGGAGTATGGGCAGTTGGCTGAACAGTCACACTCTAGGTGTCCATTGCTGCCCTGCTGCCTGGGGTGCTGCCAGTCCACCACACTGGACGAGCTGGAGGGGGAGTTCTTGTGGAGGCCGAACAGCAGGGACAGGTGCTCTGAACTGCTGTGGGAGGACTGGCCTGGGGTGCTGCTGGTGTCTCCTGTGGTGTACCTGTCCCAGCCACCTGGCCCTGCACAGTGGTCCTCCACCTCCTCCCCACTGTTCTGACAGGAGCAGACGTCTTCTTCGCTCCACCCCCCATCTCCGCTCACACTGTGCTGCATGCCCACCGAGGCCCAGCCGCTCTGCCATAGCCTGGCCTTAACTGAGCGGTACCTGGCGTCCAGGTCCAGAGTGTTGGAGCTGTGGCCGGACGACAGGGAGCTGGTGCTGGGGCAGTCATGGGCATACCCTTGCTCCAGGTAGGAGAGGCTGGCTTGACTGGGCCCTGGCCCTGAAGAGGGCACGTCTGAGCTGTGGTCGGAATTCTCCTGGTCGGCTGGTTCGGGTTGGCAAGGAGCTAACCTTTCTCTCCATCTTTTAGGTGACCCCTGGGGTGGCATCATCACTGGGTCTTTGTCCCAAGACCCCTGCCGGCGCTCAAGTAACGGACTGGTGGCCCTCCTGTGGAAGGCTGTGACGGCATTCTGTCTGCCCAGGCTGCCACGTCTGACGCTGAGCCTCTGAGGGGTCTGGGGTCCTGGTGCTGAGGCTCCAGATGAGTAGAGCTCCCCTATCTCACTCAGCACTGCGTCCACACAGCAGGAGACCTCATCCACTGAGCCTCTCACAGAGGTCAGGTACTGCCGCAGGTCTGCAATCTCCTCCTGAATCTTGTTGATACCTCTCAGCTCTTTCAAGATGTGCTCAACGATGTCACTGGAGCCTTTCTCTCCCTCCTCAACTTCCTCCTCTTCTTCCCCTTCACTAGGAGAAGGCCTATGTGTGTCCTCCACAACCCCGATCCCATCCTGACATTCAGAGCTGCTATTCTCTCCAGAGGGAGAGGTCAGGAGGCTAGTGGTGGGTCCGTTGGTGCGTACAGTACCGGGGGCGTTGATGAAGCCCTCTCTGTTTAGCCCCATCTCCCCAGCCACAGGTGGGTTTAGAGTCCCTGTGTGACTTCGGCCATTGGGCAGGGAGGAGTGGAGTCCAGTGAACTCCCCACTGGAGGGGTCTCTCTTCAGGCCGCAGATAAACATGTCCTGCTCCACCTCCACAGGGGAGTGCAGGTCCTGGGACTGGTGGATGGAGGGCTCCCCTGGCCCTGCCGGCCCCTGCAGGAACTTCTGGAGCTTCCTCCGCAGGCTACGGCCCACATTGGGGCTCTGAGTCCTCTTCTTACCCCCCAGCTCCCTCCTCTTGGACCACTTGTGTGGACTCTGAGGTGCCTCTACCCCGTTGGATTCATCTGATCCACTGAGGCCCCTCTCGTGGCCCCTGGAGAACATCCCTGAGGACTGTCTGGGGGCCTGGCTTCACTGGTCTCCGTCCTCAGGGGCCAACCAGCACCCTGGGCCTCAGATCTTTGTGTGACCACACAACATCCTGATGATGTAGAAGAGACTGATCTGCTCACAGAGCCTTGTCCATGACTGGCAAGGCAGAAAAGACAGAGACATGAGAGAAATAATACAATTTAAGTATTATATGCAATTATTTTTTTATTTTGCAATGCTTGTTTCCTATCAAAATGAACCTTCCCTTATGCATGTGTATAAGCCATTTAATCCTTTACATTTCAGTCATTGCCATACAGTGCACAAACCCCTCAGAGAATCAATAAAAACATTATAATTCCACCTTCATTTTGAGAGCTTGCCAGTATACACATTTTTCAGTCCAACAGACCAGAAAGCAGAGAGAGAAAAACAAGACCAAATTCCTGCTTCTATATAATGGCTGCTATAATGGCTCTTGTGATATCATAATTAAAAAACAAATTAAATAAGTGGAGCTATAGCCAAGATAAGTAAAATTGCAATGGATGACTGATGATTTATTTGAGCAGTCAGTTTCTATTTGGTTTGCAAACAACGCACATAACAATTTAGCTAGCTTATGTCAATGCACTTCTATGTACACTGCCGGCAGAATTATATAAAACACACACAGACAAAACACAGACACTCAGGCGTGGGAGAGTGGGAGTAGAGGGCATTAACCTCTGCAACGCCAGAGAGATAGATTGAGGTAAAGTGGAGCGTGGAATTGTGATAAAAAAAACACATTGATATTGGGGGTCATTGTGAGTCAAACCAATGCTCTGTACATCAGTGGGTTGGCCACTCACCCCCTCTCTTCAGTCACAGAAAAGGAAGGAGCACGGAAATGATCGGACACTGTACAGCTGGTATAAACTCTATAATTAGGACATGATCAGAAGACAGCCTGGTAATTAGTTGATGGCTCAATTCTCTCCTCCGAGTCAGTGTCATTCTTGTGCACACACCAACTGCAGTAGAGGAGATGCACTATATATACAATAGTATGTGGACCCTTCAAATGTGGCTTTTTCAGCCACACCCGTTGCTGACAGGTGTATAAAATCAAGCACACCGCCATGCAATCTCCATAGACAAACACTGGCAGTAGAATGGCCTTACTGAAGAGCTCAGTGACGTTCAACGTGGCACCGTTATAGGATGCCACCTTTCCAACAAGTCAGTTCGTCAAATTTCTGCCCTGCTAGAGCTGCCCCGGTCAACTGTAAGTGCTGTTATTGTGAAGTGGAAACGTCTAGGAGCAACAACGGCTCAGCCGCGAAGTGGTAGGCCACACAAGCTCACTGAACGGGACCGCTGAGTGCTGAAGCGCGTAACGCGTAAAAATAGTCTGTCCTCGGTTGCAACACTCACTACCGAGTTCCAAACTGCCTCTGGAAGCAACGTCACCACTAGAACTGTTCGTCCGGAGCTTCATAAAATGGGTTTCCATGGCCGAGCAGCCGCACACACAAGCCTAAGATGACCTTGCGCAATGCCAAGTGTCGGCTGGAGTGGTGTAAAGCTCGCCGCCATTGCACTCTGGAACAGTGGAAACGTGTTCTCTGGAGTGATGAACCACGCTTCACCATTTGTCAGACGGACAAATCTGGGTTTGGCGGATGCCAGGAGAACGCTACCTGCCGAATACATAGTGCCAACTGTAAAGTTTGGTGGAGGAGGAATAATGGTCTGGGGCTGTTACTAATACAATTGCTCAGAGAAAGATATTTTGTTTAAAGGTGCAATATGCAGAAATCAAACTGCCATTTCCTTGTTGCTAAAATATCAGTTGATGTGACAAAACAAGCAATGGGTAGTGTAGAGAATCATTCTACCATCTAAACCTGTGTGAAATACAGTATCTTGTCATTAAACAAAAAATATGTGTATTTTCAGTTGTTTGAAGCTGGTGTACAAAACTGAAAGTAAAAGTCGCAAAAAATTAAACTTAAGAACGGGAAGCATAGAAATAGAGCACATAGAACAGAGCTACCTCCAGCCAGGTCTCTGACCTCCTCCCTATAGGCTGTCTCATCATTGTCGGTGATCAGGCCTACCACTGTTGGAGTCATGCCTGGCCATGCAGTCATGGGTGAACAGGGAGTACAGGAGGGGACTGAGCACGCACCCCTGAGGGGGCCCCCGTGTTGAGGATCAGCGTGGCAGATGTGTTGTTACCTACCCTTACCACCTGGGGGCAGCCGTCAGGATGTCCAGGATCCAGTTGCAGAGGGAGGTGTTTAGTCCCAGGGTCCTTAGCTTAGTGATGAGCTTTGAGGGCACTATGGTGTTGAACGCTGAGCTGTAGTCAATGAATAGCATTCTCACACAGGTGTTCCTCTTGTCCAGGTGGGAAAGGGCAGTGTGGAGTGAAATAGAGATTGCATCATCTGTGGATCCGTTGGGGCGGTATGCAAATTGGAGTGGGTCTAGGGTTTCTGGGATAATGGTGTTGATGTGAGCAATGACCAGCCTTTCAAAGCACTTCATGGCTACAGACGTGAGTGCTATGGGTCGGTAGTCATTTAGGCAGGTTACCTTGGTGTTCTTGGGCACAGGGACTATGGTGGTCTGCTTGAAACATGTTGGTATTACAGACTCAGTCAGAGACATGTTGAAAATGTCAGTGAAGACACTTGCCAGTTGGTCAGCGCATGCTCGGAGTACACGTCCTGGTAATCCGTCTGGCCCTGCGGCCTTGTGAACGATGACCTGTTTAAAGGTCTTACTCACATCGGCTACAGAGAGCTTGATCACATAGTCATCCGGAACAGCTGATGCTCTCATGCATGCTTCAGTGTTTCTTGCCTCGAAGCGAGCATTGAAGTGATTTAGCTCGTCTGGTAGGCTTGTGTCACTGGGCAGCTCGCGGCTGTGCTTCCCTTTGTAGTCTGTAATAGTTTTCAAGCCCTGCCACATTACATTTACATTTTACATTTTAGTCATTTAGCAGACGCTCTTATTAGTGAGTGCATACTGGCCCCCCGTGGGAATCGAACCCACAACCCTGGCGTTGCAAACGCCATGCTCTACCAACTGAGCTACATCCCTGCCGACCATTCCCTCCCCTACCCTGGACGCCGCCCCATGGGTCTCCCGGTCACGGCCGGCTACGACAGAGCCTGGATTCGAACCAGGATCTCTAGTGGCACAGCTAGCACTGCGATGCAGTGCCTTAGACCACTGCGCCACACGAGCATCAGAGCTGGTGTAGTACGATTCAATCTTAGTCCGGTATTGACTCTTTGCCTGGTTGATGACACGTCGGAGAGCATAGCAGGATTTCTTATAAGCGTCCCGGTTAGAGTCCCGCTCCTTGAAGGCGGCAGCTCTACCCTTTAGCTCAGTGCGGATGTTGTCTGTAATCCATGGCTTCTGGTTGGGGTATGTACGTACGGTCACTGTGGGGACGACGTCATTGATGCACTTATTGATGAAGCCAGTGACTGATGTGGTGTACTCCTCAATGCTATCGGAAGAATCCCGGAACATATTATGTGCTAGCAAAACAGTCCTGTAGCTTAGCATCTGCGTCATCTGACCACTTCCTTATTAACCGAGTCACTGGAGTCACCAGTTAATACGCCTAACTAAATCAAACATGCCTGAGGCTAAGCCACGCTTGGGACTGCCACTCACACAGAGACAGCACCCGCATGGATAATGCTACCAGCTACCAACCTATGGTAGCATAATGCCATCACTATCATACTATCACCAAAAGCGAAAACAGTTAAACGTCAAAGGATGTGTGTGACAGGCTCGTAATGCTGAAAGGACAGCGACTAGGGTTGGGCGGTATCCAGATTTTCATAGTCATACCATCCTTATCTCATCCCGGGATTTAAGGTATTATCGGCTTAGTACACAAGGGGGCGCTAAAATGCAAAAAGCCCATTGGGAATCGATTACCAAAATGCTAACGGGCCTGCCTGCTCTGCTCAGAGAAGAGGGGGGAGGAGCAGACTGACGGGCCGAGAACAGAGTGGAGAAAAAAATGCAAGGAAATCAAGATAGCAGTGGCAGCTGTCCAGATAACTCATCCAAAGCGCTTTGACTTCTCAAACACGGCAGAAAGCTAACACTATATGATGCCCCGTCTCAGCCACTTTAACTAACAAGTTAAACCAAATTAACAGCTGGACTCACCAGAAGGGTATACTACAAAGCAGGATCAATGAGTTAGCTAGCTAACTTTGATAAACAACCAGAAAAAAAAAAAAGTAATCTGGTTAATAAAGAAAGCTAAACTTAGATATGTATTTTGGGTTGTTAAGTTTAGTAGACCATGCCCATTTCAAGCTTATCAATAACAACAAAATAATAATTATTTCAGAATTTTGAGGCAAGTTAGCAGGCTAACTCCTTATTTGGCTTTGTAGTTTACGTCCCAGTTCCCGCTTTCTCCCATTGTGCTATTTACAAACAAACACGTGACTGGCTCAACTGTTCTGGGGAACTACGGATAAGCTTCATAATGTAAAATAATGTGACCGGTGAAATGAAGAACGCGATCTGCTTTATCGCCTAACGTATTGCATAAGTTGACTTAAAAAGTAGCTACAAATATTCACATTTATTGAAAAACTTCAAAGAAATAGTTTTGACGGTATTGAAAAACCATCCCGTGGCTATTTCAAAATACCCCGGTATACGGTATACCGCCCAAGCCTAACAGCGACCGTAATATGCAGCGCACTCCATGTAGGAGATCACACTTTTTGTAAAACAAATAGGGCCGATGGAAAGATAGCAGTCACACACAGCAGGATGTTAAAGCATAAGCAGCCCATTCACTCAGACATAATAAGCCAGTCGGTCCTAATCATAATAATAATACAAAAACACAACCATTAGGCTAAGCATTTCCCAATCAAAATGTACAACTATTACTTCCCAGTGCAAACATATTTTTCACGCTCAGGACACAAAGTAACCGGTGAGCTAAAGTTTAAATGCAACAATGTTTCACTCACATAAGTTATTTTCAAAGAGATCGCTAACAGCAAGTGAGCTGCAATAAAAAAAAAAACACAGTTCCACTCACCAGATGATGATAATTTGAAACTTAACTTCTTGTTGAAAGTTAATCTTGAAAAGGGTGAAGCTATTAGCAACAACATCCTCTTCGATAACATCTGCTGCAGCCACTGCACACTATCTTAGAACAGGGGTCTTCAACCTTTTCTTGCCATGGGACCCCTCCTAGGCAAACCGGCAACCCAGGGACCCTTTCATATGTTAGCAAAAACCAAAAAAATCACGTCTCGTCATATCATCAGGTGAATGATAATAGCAAGGAGAAGTAATCAATGTTTTAAAATGAATTGATTTGGTAGATAATTTTTCATTATTTTGACCTCCCCATATTATAATTGGAAGAGGAAGTGTAAACTTTAACATAGTCTATTAGCTAGAAAGGTAAGTCCAAACACATTTTTCGCTATCAGCAGCTGTTTAGCTGGTTAAACAAATGTTAACCATGTGTTGGCAAAAATGTAAGTCTAAGTCGAGAAAGATTACCAGCAGTATTGCCACACTGCTAACCTATTCGCATGTGCTTTTTCAAAGCCTACTGTTTGTCAGATACTCCAGTAAATGTAATTGGCTCCAATGAGTGTAATTTGCTCAATATTAAGAGTTGAGAATCATTATTAGAAAGAAGATATTCTCCTCTTTTCTTCTGTAGGAATGTAATTTGTTTATTCTGTTGTTGCTAGCAGTCATAAAAATCCTCAGCAGTACCTTCGGGTCCGTGGACCCCAGCTGAATAGATATTTCACTGGATGTATAAATGTGAAGCATCTGCTTGGAGTTTCCACTCACTACCAAATATGGCAGAGTAGGCGTTCCCTAACGGAAATATGCAAATGTTGCTAGACCGCGCCAATAGGATCTCGCTAGCTCGTGCTTGGCTCTGCCCACCTCCTTGCTTGTTCTGCCCACTATGACTCATTTGTTCCCATTTGAAACGACAGACTGTGGTTTATCTTGGTTTAGTTATAAAACCTTTGCTAATACAATTGAATGGCAGATGCCTTCTATCTAGCTTCTGAGGGCCTAGCCAATGGCTGACTTGGCTAGGATTTATCTCCCAAGAGACCACCAAAGAAAAATCTGATTTAATATTTGTATCGTTTCAGTGTTAACCCTTTCCATTCCAACACAAACTGAAGCGATTAAATCAGAATATCACTGAAAAGAACAATATAATTCGAATGTCATTGAAATAGTATTGAAATTAAAAATATATTTATTTTAAAACTACAAATTATTTTATAAATCCTTAGGCCTTCCCTGAAGGCGTAGAAGGCCCTCCCTTAAAAAATGAATTTGTTGCTGCTAACTTCCAGAAAGTGTGTGGCAAATATGCTGCAAACTAAAAAAAGTTTGCAAACGTTTGCCACTAGTGGTGAATCTGCTGCAAACCTTTGGCAAAAATAATATTTATTGCCACTAGTGGCAAACAGTTCGCCAGAGTTTATTTTCTGGCAGACAATTACTTCAAGATTCTATTTGAATCTGTGGCAGCAACATTTATTTCCACTAGTGGCAAACAGTTTACCAGAAGCGTTTCTGGTGAACACATGAGTTCCAAGACCAGTAACCAATCAAGGGGATTAGAAACATCTGTTGGAAAATAGAAATCAATCTAGCTAGCTACAGTACCTACCAAAGTTGTCCGGTGAGTGTAACTTATTATTAAACTTCCTAATAAACTAACATTTTATTAGCTAAATGATGCCTAGTTAGCAATGTTTTAAGGGATAGAGTGAAACACATTTTGTGATACCAGTTTCAATCCGTTAGCGCCACTGACTGGCTAGCGCTTACAGTGGGGAAAAAAAGTATTTAGTCAGCCACCAATTGTGCAAGTTCTCCCACTTAAAAAGATGAGAGAGGCCTGTAATTTTCATCATAGGTACACGTCAACTATGACAGACAAATTGAGAAAAAAAAATCCAGAAAATGACATTGTAGGATTTTTAATGAATTTATTTGCAAATTATGGTGGAAAATAAGTATTTGGTCACCTACAAACAAGCAAGATTTCTGGCTCTCACAGACCGGTAACTTCTTCTTTAAGAGGCTCCTCTGTCCTCCACTCGTTACCTGTATTAATGGCACCTGTTTGAACTTGTTATCAGTATAAAAGACACCTGTCCACAACCTCAAACAGTCACACTCCAAACTCCACTATGGCCTAGACCAAAGAGCTGTCAAAGGACACCAGAAACAAAATTGTAGACCTGCACCAGGCTGGGAAGACTGAATCTGCAATAGGTAAGCAGCTTGGTTTGAAGAAATCAACCGTGGGAGCAATTATTAGGAAATGGAAGACATACAAGACCACTGATAATCTCCCTCGATCTGGGGCTCCACGCAAGATCTCACCCCGTGGGGTCAAAATGATCACAAGAACGGTGAGCAAAAATCCCAGAACCACACGGGGGGACCTAGTGAATGACCTGCAGAGAGATGGGACCAAAGTAACAAAGCCTACCATCAGTAACACACTACGCCGCCAGGGACTCAAATCCTGCAGTGAAAGACGTGTCCCCCTGCTTAAGCCAGTACATGTCCAGGCCCGTTTGAAGTTTGCTAGAGTGCATTTGGATGATCCAGAAGAGGATTGGGAGAATGTCAGATGGTCAGATGAAACCAAAATATAACTTTTTGGTAAAAACTCAACTCGTCGTGTTTGGAGGACAAAGAATGCTGTTGCATCCAAAGAACACCATACCTACTGTGAAGCATGGGGGTGGAAACATCATGCTTTGAGGCTGTTTTTCTGCAAAGGGACCAGGACGACTGATCCGTGTAAAGGAAAGAATGAATGGGGCCATGTATCGTGAGATTTTGAGTGAAAACCTCCTTCCATCAGCAAGGGCATTGAAGATGAAACGTGGCTGGGTCTTTCAGCATGACAATGATCCCAAACACACCGCCCGGACAACGAAGGAGTGGCTTCGTAAGAAGCATTTCAAGGTCCTGGAGTGGCCTAGCCAGTCTCCAGATCTCAACCCCATAGATTTTCTTTTCTCATTTTGTCTGTCATAGTTGACGTGTACCTACAGTGGGGGAAAAAAAGTATTTAGTCAGCAACCAATTGTGCAAGTTTTCCCACTTAAAAAGATGAGAGAGGCCTGTAATTTTCATCATAGGTACACGTCAACTATGACAGACAAAATTAGGAAAAAAAATCCAGAAAATCACATTGTAGTATTTTTTATGAATTTATTTGCAAATTATGGTGGAAAATAAGTATTTGGTCAATAACAAAAGTTTCTCAATACTTTGTTATATACCCTTTGTTGGCAATGACACAGGTCAAACGTTTTCTGTAAGTTTTCACAAGGTTTTCACACACTGTTGCTGGTATTTTGGCCCATTCCTCCATGCAGATCTCCTCTAGAGCAGTGATGTTTTGGGGCTGTCGCTGTGCAACACGGACTTTCAACTCCCTCCAAAGATTTTCTATGGGGTTGAGATCTGGAGACTGGCTAGGCCACTCCAGGACCTTGAAATGCTTCTTACGAAGCCACTCCTTCATTGCCCGGGCGGTGTGTTTGGGATCATTGTCATGCTGAAAGACCCAGCCACATTTAATCTTCAATGCCCTTGCTGATGGAAGGAGGTTTTCACTCAAAATCTCACGATACATGGCCCCATTCATTCTTTCCTTTACACGGATCAGTCGTCCTGGTCCCTTTGCAGAAAAACAGCCCCAAAGCATGATGTTTCCACCCCCATGCTTCACAGTAGGTATGGTGTTCTTTGGATGCAACTCAGCATTCTTTGTCCTCCAAACACGACGAGTTGAGTTTTTACCAAAAAGTTATATTTTGGTTTCATCGGACCATATGACATTCTCCCAATCCTCTTCTGGATCATCCATATGCACTCTAGCAAACTTCAGACGGGCCTGGACATGTACTGGCTTAAGCAGGGGGACACGTCTGTCACTGCAGGATTTGAGTCCCTGGCGGCGTAGTGTGTTACTGATGGTAGGCTTTGTTACTTTGGTCCCAGCTCTCTGCAGGTCATTCACTAGGTCCCCCCGTGTGGTTCTGGGATTTTTGCTCACCGTTCTTGTGATCATTTTGACCCCACGGGGTGAGATCTTGCGTGGAGCCCCAGATCGAGGGAGATTATCAGTGGTCTTGTATGTCTTCCATTTCCTAATAATTGCTCCCACAGTTGATTTCTTCAAACCAAGCTGCTTACCTATTGCAGATTCAGTCTTCCCAGCCTGGTGCGGGTCTACAATTTTGTTTCTGGTGTCCTTTGACAGCTCTTTGGTCTTGGCCATAGTGGAGTTTGGAGTGTGACTGTTTGAGGTTGTGGACAGGTGTCTTTTATACTGATAACAAGTTCAAACAGGTGCCATTAATACAGGTAACGAGTGGAGGACAGAGGAGCCTCTTAAAGAAGAAGTTACAGGTCTGTGAGAGCCAGAATTCGTGCTTGTTTGTAGGTGACCAAATACTTATTTTCCACCATAATTTGCAAATAAATTCATAAAAAATCCTACAATGTGATTTTCTGGATTTTTTTCCTCAATTTGTCTGTCATAGTTGCCGTGTACCTATGATGAAAATTACAGGCCTCTCTCATCTTTTTAAGTGGGAGAACCTGCACAATTGGTGGCTGACTAAATACTTTTTTTCCCCACTGTATGATGAAAATTACAGGCCTCTCTCATCTTTTTAAGTGGGAGAACTTGCACAATTGGTGGCTGACTAAATACTTTTTTCCCCCACTGTAAATAGCTAATGTTAGCTATCATATTTTTGCACAATTCATGTGATAGGTAGCTAGCTAACTAATAATGATTTTCCTTTTAGATGAATAAATTGCTGTCTTAATACCAATATGCATGTCAATATACTAGTGTCACGGTTCAGTAGCATGTTAGCTAGCAAAACAGCTAAGGTAGCTTGCAACAATATGAGTTGATTTGACATCAAAGCAAACTTCACTTTTGCAGATGGATACCCTTCCCCTACCCGTGGAGTTGGAATAGGATGCATTGGGAGGAGGATGCATCAACACCCTGGAAATATGTTTGTGGTGCACTCACTCATAACACTTTTGTTGTTGTGATAAATGAGTGTATCGTCTTCAAGATTGATAAGGTAAGTAAATGCATGTATTCTCATAAATGTAGCCCATACATTCATTCTTTGTAGCAATTAGATATTTCATTGATTTTAAACTAGTAGCTAGCTCATCTTGATCATGTTTTGTTCCTTCTCTCTTTCTAGTAGTAGCAATCAGTTACAAGGCAAAAATAGTTAGGTTGTTTTCTGTAAATACTGCAATGTTGGGTTGTTGGTGCTGGGTTATTAAGGTTGGGCTATGGATATTTGACCCAGCCAGTGGGTTAATTCTCCCGTCACCAGAGCGTGAAATCCACCAGAATACTTGCAAGTATTCTAGTGCGACCTAGTGACTGACGAATAGAAAACGGCTAACGTTATTTCGACAGACTAACAGTGTTTTGGCTGAAAACGGTAAGTAACAAACGTTACGAATTATGAATTTGATGGTCATTCAGGTTAAATAGGTTGTCCTATCATAATTAGATAGCTACCTAACGTTAGCTAGCCATTTTCTGTGCTAATATCTCTGGCTGTGGTAACGTTAAACGTTATGCTCACGACGCTAGCTTACTTTAGTGTTGTCGCGGAATATAACTAAATGTACGGTTTTTGTTGACGTTTGGCTAACTATGTCTAATGGTAGCTCGCTAAAGTTAGCTAACTTGGCTACAAACGTTAAATCTCTGAAGCTGGAGACACTTATCTCCCTCACTAACTTTAAGCATCAGTTGTCAGAGCACCTTACCGATCACTGCACCTGTACACAGCCCATCTGAAATTAGCCCGCACAACTACCTCATCCCTATATTGTTATTTATTTTGCTCATTTGCACCCCAGTATCTCTATTTGCACATCATCTCTTGCACATCTATCATTCCAGTGTTAATACTAATTGTAATTATTTTGCACTATAGCCTATTTATTGTCTTACATTTACGTCATTTAGCAGACGCTCTTATCCAGAGCGACTTACAAATAGGTGCATTCACCTTATAGCCAGTGGGATAACCACTTTACAATGTTTTTTCTTTTTTCTTTTTTCTTTTTCTTTTCTTATATTTTTTTTAAAGATTTTTTTTTATGGGGGGGGGGGGTTGGCGTAAAGGGGGGGGGGGGTAGAAGGATTACTTTATCCTATCCCAGGTATTCCTTAAAGAGGTGGGGTTTCAACTTGCTACATTTGCACACACTGTATATATATTTTCTGTTGTATTTTTGACTTTATGTTTTGTTTTACCCCATATGTAACTCTGTGTTGTTTTTATCGCACTGCTTTGCTTTATCTTGGCCAGGTCGCAGTTGTAAATGAGAACTTGTTCTCAACTGGCTTACCTGGTTAAATAAAGGTGAAATAAAATAAATAAAAAAACAGAATTTGTATCCATCCTCAACTTCACAATTCTGACTAAAGCCGTCACTGTCAGAAACCATTGAAAACCAGTACAGTACCACTACCGAACTCAATCAATCACCATGTAAGCATGACATAAGCCTGCCAAATAGCTCGGTTAAATTAACTAGTTAGCTAAAGTAAAGAAAGTAGCTTTAGTCAGAATTGTGAAGTTGAGGATGGATAAATTATGTTAGCTAGCTAACGTTTGTAGCCAAGTTAGTTTAGCTAGCTATGTTTCTAAAAAAAAAAATCATTTATGTACTTAAATGCAGAGGTCAAGGCCAATGAATGGACAGCTTTGTAAAGATACGCTGAATGACTGGAACCTGGCCTCATTAGATTCCAAAGTTTGAGGGTAAGTAAAAAAAAATCTTTTGAGAGTGGGGACAGAGCATCTACATCTTCCACAGTCCTCAAAGTACAACCTTAATGGAAACTTGAAAGACTTAACTTCACCAGAGCCTCATAGAACAATGGAGCCACTTTTGAACTAGTTACATTACATGCACAGCTAATATAGATAGTCTGGCCTTCATTTGAGCATACTTGCTTTATTGGTCATTTGCATAGATATTCTGTCACAGTGACCAACCGGACGCACAAAAACATTAGATTTGATTCTGTTTGCTGTGATTAACTAGCCTGGCTGGCGCAACCCACAACTCACAGCGCAGGAAGAGCTGTGACCACACTGGTCTGGAAAGGAGGCTGTTTGTTAATGCAATATGTTCTAATAAATTGTGCGACAGGGTTTGATTGGTTCTCTCAGATGTTTATTTTTCCCTCAGGGTTGAGACCTCATTGTTTGGATTTGAAAATCCAACCATTGTAATAGAAGTGGGCTGTGCTCAGGGGCTGTGGGTGTTTGAGTGAGAGACACAGAGGAGAGACAACCAGTAAAAGCACAGCCCCCTTCATTATCGACAACATCAATGAGCCATTCCAGACTCTGAAGTCAGGAGGACTTCAATAGTTAGGTGTTAGCCAGACTAATGATTAACTTCAATGGAAAAGTAATTGTTTGTCTGGCTACAACATAACACAATTTGAAGCCATATGGGGCGGTCTCACAAGCATTAGAAACAGCATTAGGTGTGGATACGATGGGAACATGTGGATCTGAGCAAGAGTGATGTCATTAATGTTTGTGGATATGTATGTAAGTGTTAAATTGTCAATTTTGTTTGTCAATGTATGTTTTTGTTCGTCGTAAAATAAAATATTACAAAAGTTTGTCTGCTTTACTACAGATTGCTCAGGACATTTCAAACCCGGACTGCTCAGGGAAACTCACTGGTACTGGATCACGGTCTTCAAGGACAAAAAAAACGTTGCTTCGCCAGCCCAGAGAGAAGCAGACCCAAGAACTTATCTTCGAAGTGCAGGTATAGTTTGAAATGACCCTGCTGGTGGTGCCTCAGATGCTAATGTATTTTTTTGCCTGAAACAATCAAGTTATTCACTAAACAGTCTTCTCTCCAGATACACAAGCTGACATCGCTATAAGACTTTTGCCAGTGGTCCTCCCAACACCAGTCTACATGATAGGCAGGAAGACATTCCGACCCAGCTTCAATAAGACCATAAAGTCCTTCATTGACTTGCAGCCTGTTAGTTTAAATAGTGGCTAGGCATAAGGGAGATTGATGGAGAAATTAGATGATGGCCTTTTGTAAACCTTGAATGAAAGGAACAGCATTCCAAAATCTGTTATGCATAACTGCACACTCCAAGACATTGGGTAGGTTTCCATCCAATTTGCGACAGATTTTCATGCAAATATTTTTTAAAAATCGACAAAACAATATACGCATTTTCCCACCGGAAATGTTTCCAGCAAACTGACTTTTAGCGGACAAAAGGCTGTGTGATGACGTAGTGCACATAACTTTTGCTGTTAAATTCTCATGTACCTAATAAAAAAACAAGTTAAATGGGTTTACATCGCATTTTTAACGCTACTGATAGTTTTGTCACAAACGGTTGCATTATATAGCAAATGTGCCCACTCTGGTCTTGGCACATGCTCTCTAGCCCACTGTTTGCCAACCCTGGTCCTCGAGTACCCCCAACAGTACACAGTTTAGTTTTAGCCCTTGACAAACACACCTCAATTCAACTCATTGAGGGCATGATGATTGGTTGACAAGTTGAATCAGGTGTGCTTGTCCAGGGTTACTTCGATATGGTCATTATATCAATATTTGCACGTAAAGGAGTTCCCGCCACTGTTTCTCGCATAATACATTTTAGTTACTGAGTGTTAAAACCTCCCACTATGTCGAACGAACAAATTGTCTGTAGGCATTTATAAAATTGTACTGGCATTTCATGTTTCTATCAGCCCGGTCGTGACTTTTTTCATGGTTCAGGTAATTCAGCCGCATTAAATGGTTGGCTGGAAACATGGTTAGGGTTGTGTAAATGAACCTATGAGCCCCAGCCCCAAATGAATGGAAGATGTAGGCATCAAAAAGGGATTGAGTGTTTTGATGTAAATGGCTATAAAATATACACAATAAATTGTGTGTGATGGCATTGTCAGTGTGCCTCTATGCTTTGCACAATTCCTCATTCTAAAATCAAATTATTTCTCTAACAAGTTGGGACCAACATGGTTGAGTACCTGCACCGGGCGGAGGTGACCAGACCCTACCCATTTGTGTTGGCTCTTGGGGCCTGCTCACAGGTGTTTACAGTCATTAGTGGACCGGCATTGGAGCAAGGTACACACTGCTTCGGGCACTGGATGTTTGCTTCAAGTTCTATTATGTGATATCAACTTTCCCGCTGTGCCCCAGCATGGGAATTCCTACAGACCACGGTGTATCAGCTGCCAGAAACCGAATCCCCCCCGCAGTAAGACTGTTGCAAGCATGTCTTTTTTCCACTGAACAATAGTGGATAAGTATGTATGTGGTGTGAGAAGTGACAGGAGGAAGCACAGCCCTCCGGCTGATGTGTTCCTGTGAATTAATAGATCAATAGATGGATGAGCCATGAGTGTCTCATTCCAATGCTAATATGCTCTTAAGGCACTATTTATAGATCAGTTAAATTGACTTTTAGTTTGTTTTTTAATGCATTTGTGCCTGCTTTTTGCCTACAGTATGGTATGTGGCTCGTTTTGCCTTTAGTTCAACTACTGAAGCGCGTTGTGTTACACTTTCATGCTATCACAATTTATTTTAAATACAAATGTTACTTTTTGGGATTGTGAAAAGTGCTTTATGAATAAAATACAGTTAAGTAATGAGTTATTCGACAATGTCCTTAGTAGAGTGACCTTCAAATGTAATATTTTTCACATTCTCTGTGTAACAATGTTTTAACTCGACCCAAATGTAGACCCAAATTATTGTATGGCAAAACAGCATGGTGTGTGTGTGTTACTTAAGATAGCCGAAGTATGTCAGTGAATGTGAATATCTATTGATTAGCTCTGGCACTGTCTGATAGACAGACAGATCTGTGTTAATACCACTTAAGACAGACATTGTCACACACACGCTTTGTTTTTCTCAGATTGCAATCTGAGTGTGCACATCAAGTTCAACTGAGGCTTTAGTCTGATGTTTGGTTCATGAAATAATAAGTCAATCCTATCTTATTATCTTGTGAAATAATACATATTTAGACAATAGGGCTTTGTTTCAATGTGTTTAAAAAAAGTATATATTCTTATACATTCTCTGATGTGATGTTGTGAAATGCAGGAACTAGAAATTCATTATTTGAAATTCAACATCTTGATTGTCTGTAGGAAAGGGAGGGGGTGGTATGGTAGAGAAGGCAAAAATATGCAAGCAAAATTGAAATTAGGATGACACTGAAAATTACCCAAGGATTACATAAATTACCCAGCTGCTGGGTTTGTCACAACCCAACAGTGGTTTGTTTTAGCCCAGCAATATAGTCTAATTTACCCAGTAGTTTGGTCAAGAGTCAACCCAAGGCGCTGGGTTTGAAGCACAACCCAAACCCGCTAGGTTGAATTAACCCAATGCTGTGTTTGGCCAATGTTGACCCAGCGCTGGGTTGTCGAAATTACCCCCCAAAACATTTTGAGTAACAATTAATTTAGGAAAAATAATAAATTGCCATATTAGGTTAAATATAAATTATTTTCCGTATCCTAATGTAGTTGATTTTTCTGATTGTTTCAGGGCATGCATTCAACAAGCTTTGGACGAAGGACTTCCACAGGGCCGGCATCTCCAAAGTTCCCTCAAAAAGGCAATTGTTCTGAACTGGGTTTGATTGTTTTAACTATAAAAATTATTTTATCTTTTTAAACTTCCATTGGTTAATCTATTTCCCAGTTATCACTTGGCTCATGTAAATAATTATGTA
Organism: Coregonus lavaretus; assembly: GCF_964263955.1. Lineage (NCBI taxonomy): Eukaryota > Metazoa > Chordata > Actinopteri > Salmoniformes > Salmonidae > Coregonus > Coregonus lavaretus. Next base: position 45,745,874 of record NC_139991.1, read on the forward strand.
GTTGTCCCTTTAAACATCCTAAGGTCAACATCCCCATAGTGTTCACATTTCTCTCATGTAAACGTTGTAGCTACATAAAAAGATTAAACAATTTATTTGGGAAATATCCAGTCTTTGCAGTTTTCTTCATTACCATGCTGATGATTTCAAGTTGTATTGGATTTATCTGTTAGACATTTGAATACATGTTTAGTATATAGTTTTTTTTCTCTGAAGTAAATTCATTTAAAGTTGTGATTTGGTTTATGTAGATACGAAAAACCTGATTCAATTTGCATATTCATACTGAGTTTGCAGCAAACAGAATGTTCGCCACAAGTTTCCCATAATTGTTTGCCAGACGTTCACAAGTTGCCGCAAATTTACCGCAACAGTTGGCCACAAAACTAATTTGCATGTGAAAATATGAGCTCGCTGCAAATTTGCAGCCGGTTTGCCAGAAGCCTGTTTTTTCGGTAAGGGCTCACGGTTCCCCACTGGGAGTAGATGTTAAGTGCGTCTCCAGCCTGTGGATAGTATGCAATGAGGTTATTAGCAATATACATTCAGGAGGGGTGTAAGAGACTGTCAGGAATTAGATATCCACATCCATTAACCTTCTATTTAAATGACCTGTTTTAGCCATTTCGTATCATACTCCATTAACTATGACAATCAGAAAATAGATGGGGACAAAATTAACAAATGTTGAGGTAAAATACACATTGACTATCTAAATGTGATTTAGACACCAATTACTTTCAGCAGCAGCTCCTGAAGACCATTACTGGCCCATTTAACCTAGCCAGCCAGTGGCCCATATAGTCTGAATGGCCAGTGGCTCATCCTCCGCAGTAAGCTGTCCAGACTACGGAGAGGGGGAGGCAGCTGGTAGGAGCCTGTCTGGGTAATTCTGACAGTCACTGAAGTGCCCCAGAGCAATGTCTTTTCTCTCTTTCCTTCATGGTCTGCAGCCTGGAAAAAAGTCTGGCTTGCTTTGTTCGTTTACAACTGATCGATTGGCCGCTCTTTCTTTTCTTATTCAGGCAACAGGAGCAAAGTTGTCCTTTTCATATTTGTAAAAATACTGGACTATATCACATTACTCTTATGAAAAGCAAATGTTCTATTAGCAGTACATTTCCCTAATAAAAGTCAGGAGCAAACATTCTCTTTATGTAGTGCAATATTGAATGCAAACTTTATGCAAGAACACCATTTCTATAGATGCATATCATTCAATAAACCTTACCTCATAAAGGCAGAAGAAAAGTAATAGTATACTGTAACAATCTGATGACTCCATGCTCAATAGATGACAAGCGCAAAATCGTAAAAGTAACCATGGATTTTTTTTCTTTAGTTAAATATCTCCAGGTACGTTTAATTCCATGCTCTACATTCAAAGCACATCCGACTGGTCGTCTTCACCCAGATTGACAGACGCAGGGGAAGTGTTGTCTCTCTCATTCCAGATGTACAAACACAGGAAGGGCAGGAGCGACGAGTGTAGGCTCACATGACAGTTCATTCCCAGTTAAATATCCCTCCCTCCCCTCTCTCCTGCTCTTTCGTGCGTTCTCTCTCGTTCCCTCTCTCTCGTTCTGTCCTCTGGCGACATATTCCAGCACAAAGCTAATCTGAAGCTGTGAAAATGCCAGCTCTCAGTCTCCCTCTTCATTTCCCCCTCTTTATCTGTCTCCTCCCGCTGTCCTCACTCTCTCTCTCCGTTTGGCTGTGCGCCTACTCTTTTGACTTCATAACACACATACAGTGCCTTCAGAAAGTGTCCACACCCCTTAACTTATTCCACATTTTGTTGTGTTACAAAGTGGGATTAAAATGGATTTAATTGTCATTTTTTGTCAATGATCTACACAAAATACTCATGTCAAACTGGAAGAAAAATTCTAACATTTGTAAAAAATTAGAACAAATAAAACACTATCTTTAGATAAGTATTCAGCCACCTGAGTCAATACATGTCAGTCTCACCTTTGGCATTGATTACAGCTGTGAGTCTTTCTGGGTAAGTCTCTAAGAGCTTTGCACACATGGATTGTACAATATTTGCACATTCTTTAAAAAAATCTTCAAGCTCTGTCAAGTTGGTTGTTGATCATTGCTACACAGCAATTTTCTGCCATAGATTTTCAAGACATTCAATGTCATCTTGGTAAGCAACTCCAGTATACATTTGGCCTTGTGTTTTAGGTTATTGTCCTGACAGGTGAATGTCTCCCAGTGTCTGTTAGAAAGCAGACAACCAGGTTTTCCTCTAGGATTTTGCATGTGCTTAGCTCTATTCCATTTGTTTTTATCCTAGAAAACTCCCTAGTCCTTGCTGATGACAACTATACCCATAACGATGCAGCCACCACCATGCTTGAAATTATGAAGAATGGACTCAGTGATGTGTTGGATTTGTCCCAAACATAACGCTTTGTATTCAGGACATAAAGTTAATTTCTTTAGCACAGTTTTTGCAGAAAAGGTTGCATGTTTTAGAATATTTGTATTCTGTACAAGCCTCCTCCTTTTCTCTGTCATTTAGGTTAGTATTGTGGAGTAACTACAATGTTATTGATCCAGCCTCAGTTCTCTTATCACAGCCATTAAACTCTGTTTTAAAGTCACCATTGGCCTCATGGTGAAATCCCTGAGCGGTTTCCTTCCTCTCCGTCAACTGAGTTAGGAAGGACGTCTATCTCTTTGCACACAGTCCATGCAACTTATGTGACTTGATAAGCACATTTTTACTCCTGAACTTATTTAGGCTTGCCATAACAAAAGGGGTTGAATACTTAGATTCAAGATATTTCATTTTTAATTAATTTGTAAACATTTCTAAAAACATAATTCCACTTTGACATTATGGGGTAGTGTGTAGGCCAGTGACACAATCTAAATGTAATCAAATTATTCAGGCTGTAACAAAATGTGAAGGCACTGTACATGACACACACACACACACAGTCCTTACGAAGCTAATATCCATTCTCGAATGTGTGAAAATGTGTTAAGATGCTTTGTAGCACCCAATTATATATTTTTTACCTGTCCTTTCTGACACCTTTGACTGATTTAATGACTAATTGTAATTTATTAGTCTTGTCAGGATGCAGGCTTGTCTTAAGTGCCTCCCGACGTCCCATAATAAATAACACTTACTGTATATGGCTTTCACCTTGCTCTACATCTCTCCTGTTGCCTTCCATCAGCAGGTGTTTACATGGCCATCTCTCTACTGGCCCTATAGCAATTAGCATAATGGAACCAGGCTGCATGGCTTAATTAATGGAATGCACTTCAAGACACTGCACAACAACTAACCTGTTCATTACGACCAGCACTGGTCTCTAACCGCGGATCAATTGGTGGAGTTTGATTGATTAATTGAGTGAATACTTAGACAACTACAGCTGAAACCAGTCCTCATACTGTATATGAACTGTCTCCGACCAACAGACTGGCTTCAATATGACGATATCTGACCATAATCTTTCAATATAAAACCTCAAGGCAGCTCCAACCCAGCTACCTACATCACAGAGAATCAGGATAAATTGAGGTTGACAGAGGTCATTCCATTTTTGATGTATTCAATTTCCTTGAGCGACAGTTTGGAGATACTGGATTGGCCGCCCTCTCATTCAAATGAGTCCTAAGCACCAAGTCTACTATGTGAAATCAACACGGTTTCTGACAGTATTTCTCTGGCAACATCTCAGCCCATCCAATTCCCTTGTACCTTTTTACATCTAACTGGGTGTGCCAGTTATTATTTCCGTATGTGCAACACTTCCCCACTATCCTTTCACTCCCCAAGTTAGCATCTTCATCACAGGATAAAGCATGGCCTACATTTGCTCTGCAAAATACGCAAAAGAAAAATGGGATAAACAACATTGAAGCTGTACTTTATTCCCCTCACACTCGTTCCCTATAACTCTTTCTCTCATTCAGTTGTTCAGTCTCTCCCCTAGGCTCAATTCACCACTCCATTAGCTCAGTTGCTGCAGAGGGATAGATACATAGACAGGGAAGATGACAACGGGGATCATGGAACAAAATAAATAAGTAGACAACTGTTTTTCAGTAGATATTTTGTACATCAACATGCTTACTTATGAAATACACATAATTTGGTTCTAGCTTGGGTTGTATTATGGAAAACACTAATCTGATATAGCACAAGAAGACGAGAGGCTACATTTGAGAGGTCCTTTGTTGTGTGAGAGAGCGATTCATTCCTGAGTTAGCAATCCATTAATGATAATTATCCACCTCTGAAGCGCAGGGCCACCAGGTCACGTGTAACTTCACAAAGAGAAGCCAAGCCTACCTCTCACAATTACATGGTGTCAGGATGAGAGGTGAAATTAACTAGAGGGGGCTGAAGAGAGAGAGAGAGGGGGTTGGAGAGGCAGAGAGTGCAGGAAATGGAAGGTTGTACATTTCCCAGAGTAAACTGTATACTGTACTGAAATACCAAGCAGAGTAACACATTATTCTGGTTGTTCGAGAAATTGATATGCAACAACATAACTCCCAGTAGACCTTAGAGTGATGATCTAGCTGCATGTAAAACATGAAAACCCCTCTGGTACCTCACTGAGGGAACACCCAGATAGCACCAACAGTCAACACAGCCATTGATATTTTCACTCAACCAGTAAATAAGTAAATCCATCTGAATAGATACTTTGAATAAGCAATATAGTTTGCCAAGTTCAAACTACCATAGAGGTGAAACTCAACCATGCAGATGGGGACACAAAACAAATAGGTAGCAGGATAATAAAATGGTGGTTGCAAATGTGTAGTGGGTAAAAGATAAGAGGAAAGGACCGACAAGTTACATTGAGATAACTTCCTACCTCCTGCAGCTGTACCCTCACTTTGTTAATGGCCTTCAACCAGCGTATTCTGGATGGAGAGAAGGGCAAAGGAGGCCCATCGTCGTGGAAACTGGTGTGTGGGGTGAAAGAGAGAATGACCACTCACTAATACTGTACTTGTAATATTTACTGCTTGAAAATGTGGATGCTTATCTAAGTGTTTGAAATGTATGACACTTGCTGGAACCCAAAGACTCACCTTTGCAGCATTTTATTGGACCTTTTCTCGACTGGGTGGTCCAATTTCTTCATAGAGCCATTTAAGCTCTTCCCCACATCCAGGGAGGGTCTGTGCAATTCCTCCTGCCCCAAAACATAGTGTCCATTGCTGGGGAGGTGTCCGTTGGTGGGTTGCTGGCCATTGGTAGAGGGGCGGAAGCTAGTACTGTGGTAAGAGTGGAAGGACTCTTCCAGCCCTGAGCCTGCAGCACTCTCCTGGCCTGTCTCACTAAGCTGGGAGCTGGTCTGGCTCAGGTTTCCAGAGGACCCAAAGCGACTACTTTCCACCGGACTGGAGTGGTGAAAAAGGGGTAAGGGAAGAGACTTAATATTAGAATAATAATTGTTGTGATGAAGAACAACACTTTGAATAGTGCAACTGGTTGGGCTCATTAATTGGATACAGGCGTTATTACAACTAGTCTATAGTTTCTACTGAATTGTACACCATTTTAAAAGACATCTCACCTTACAGAGAGAGAAAAAAAAAAGGTTTAGCAAATTAAAATGAATACACCAATTTCCTGAAATGAAATTGAATGTACCAAATTCTCTCAATTTGTCTGTATTTCTATTTCTGGGGGACAATGAGTTACTGAAATCTCTAATTTGATCAAACTGAATGGCAATAGGGAATTCTGTAAGGTTAGACTTTCTTTTGAATGCATTCATAGAATTATAATTGCAAATGTAATTAATCTTACGTTAGGAGTTCAAGAGTAAGAAATATTTAGCTTATTATCAGTATACCACGATAGGTGTAATACACTTCACAAATCAACCACCAACAACACAAGGCTACAGTAGCACAAATGCTAAAAACAAACACGGTTAAAGGAAAGACACAGAATTCAGTGGGGTGGATTGCGGAGCTGGACCCGGGTTACTCTCCCCAAAATATCAATGCATCATAAATGGTGTTGGGGAAGACCATTTATTATGCTTCTACTGGCCTTTTAGCACTCAATAGGTCCTTCTTGGACTGGTTGTCCAGCTGCACTTCAGAGGTGGGATCTGCAGAGGGGGGTGGTTCTACAAGGCTTTCCTTCTCCTTTTGGGACAGGGATGCTGAAGGATCTACCTCGGGTGTGGAGATGCAAATCTGGGGTTTGGCTAAGTCAGGGGGACCTACCGAACTTTGATCACTTGTCTCCTTGGTTGGCTTATCATTAGCTTTGGGCTGAGTGGTAATAACTGGACGAGCTTGTGGCTTGGGAGGTTCGACAGGGGCCCCCCAGAAACCTCCTAATTTAGCCCCAAATAGAGAGGCAGTGGATGGTTCTTGCTTCTCCTCCTGAAACAGGCCTGCAGACATCGTTTTGAATCCTGAGAACAGACCACCACCTGCTTCTGCTTGAGGCATTGTGGGAAGGGCTTTGGGAATTGTGGGTGGAGATGAAAACATGGATCCAAAAGACTTTCCAGCATCACTGGTTCCTGACATAAAACCCCCAAACAGGGACTTGGGTGCTGGCTCTTCAGTCTTAGTCAACTGGTCAGCTTGGGGAATCTTCTGGGTACTTTCCACTGGTGGGCCTGATTTGTCAGTTTCCTTACTCTCAGGCTTTCCTACAATTACCATGGGCTTCTCATGTATTACTTCTCCTTCCACAAATGCAGCCTTATCTTTTCCAGAACTGGACTGATCATTCGTTGGAGGTTGTTCTGATTTCGAGGGCTGTTCTGTTTTAGCAGGTTGCTCTGATGCTGTAGGGATTTCAGCTTCTTTTGATTGACAGTCCACAGCTGAAGCAGGACGTTTCTCAATCCCTTGACCCTGGGCTACTTCAACAGCCTTACCATCAGGTTTGAGGTCAACCGACTCCTGAGGTTGAGTTTTGGTGTCAGATTGTCTTGGTGCCTCAGACAATTTTGAGTCTTTGTGCAAAGTAACTGTGCCCATGTCTCCTGGCTCTTTTATTTTGTCAGTGCTATCCACTGGGGTGGTGTCAGGGGCAGCTGTTGATATTTTATTCTCAGGGGGTTTTGCTGGTGCTGTTTGAGGAGTAGTTGTAGCTGGCTGGGGAGTGGACCCTCCAAACAACCCCCCGAACATAGAAGCTGCAGTTTGAGGAGTAGCTGCGGGCTGGGGACTAGACCCTCCAAACATACCCCCGAACATAGAACCAGCGGTTTGCGGGGCAGCTGTAGCTGGTTGGGGACTAGACCCTCCAAACAACCCTCCCAACATAGAACCCGCAGTTTGAGAGGCAGCTGTAGCTGGCTGGGGACTGGACCCTCCAAACAGCCCTCCCAACATAGAACCCGCAGTTTGAGGGGCAGCTGTAGCTGGCTGTGGACTAGACCCTGCAAACAGCCCTCCCAACATAGAACCTGCAGTTTGAGGAGTAGCTGTGCCAGGCTGGGGAGTAGACCCTCCAAACATGGAGAGAAATCCTGTAGCTGGTGGCTCTTTAGGTGTTTCTGGCTCTTTAAGTGGGGCAGGTTCCTGAGGTGCACCCTTTGGGATGGATTCCTTTTGTGCAGTGGCACACCCAGGGGTAGGCACTGTGGTTGCAGAATCAAGAGCCTCAACCGCAGTGCCATCTTTAGGGGTGTCTCCCAGCTCTTTTATTTTGGCAGTGTCATCTGCTGGAGTGGTATCAGACACAGCTGTTGATATTTTGTTCTCTGGGGGTTTTGTTGGTTCTGTTTGAGGAGTAGCTGTAGCTGGCTGGGGACTAGATCCTCCAAACAACCCTCCTAACATAGAGCCTGCAGTTTGCGGGACAGCTGTAGCTGGCTGGGGACTAGATCCTCCAAACAACCCTCCCAATATAGAACCTGCCGTTTGAGGGGCAGCTGTAGCTGGCTGCGGACTAGATCCTCCAAACAACCCTCCCAACATAGAACCTGCCGTTTGCGGGGCAGCTGTAGCTGGCTGCGGACTAGATCCTCCAAACAACCCTCCCAACATAGAGCCTGCAGTTTGCGGGGCAGCTGTAGCTCGCTGGGGACTAGACCCTCCAAACAACCCTCCCAACATAGAACCTGCAGTTTGCGGGGCAGCTGTAGCTGGCTGGTTACTAGACCCTCCGAACAACCCTCCCAACATAGAACCTGCAGTTTGCGGGGCAGCTGTAGCTGGCTGGTTACTAGACCCTCCGAACAACCCTCCCAACATAGAACCTGCAGTTTGAGGAGTGTCTGTAGCTGATGGCTCTTTAGGGGCTTCTGACTCTTTAGGTGGGGCAGGTTCCTGAGGTGCACCCTCTGGGATGGATTCGTTTTGGGCAGTGACACACCCATGGGTAGGTACTGTGCTTGCAGAATCAACAGCCTCAACTTCAGTACCATCTTTAGGTGTGTTTCCCTGCTCTTTTATTTTGGCAGTGCCATCTGCTTGAGTTGTGTGAGGTGCAGCTGTTGATATTTTGTTCTCAGTGGTTTTTGCTGTTTGAGTAGGTGCTGGGGGTGGACTGGATCCTCCAAACAATCCCCCAAACATAGAACCTGCAGTTTGTGGAGTAGTTGTAGCTGGCTGGGGACTAGGCCCTCCAAACAACCCTCCCAACATAGAACCGGCAGTTTGCGGAGCAGCTGTAGCTGGCTGGGGACTAGATCCTCCAAACAACCCTCCCAACATAGAACCCGCAGTTTGTGGGGTAGCTGTGGCTGGCTGGGGACTAGATCCTCCAAACAACCCTCCCAACATAGAACCCGCAGTTTGAGGGGCAGTTGTAGCTGGCTGCGGACTAGATCCTCCAAACAACCCTCCCAACATAGAACCCACAGTTTGAGGAGTGTCTGTAGCTGGTGGCTCTTTAGTAGCTGGTGGCTCTTTAGTGGCTGCTGGCTCTTTATGTGGGGCAGGTTCCTGAGGTGGAATACCTGAGATGGATTCCTTCTGGGCATTGGCACACTCAGAAGTAGGTACTGTGGTTACCGAATCAACGGAGCTTGCTTGTGGGGGTGACAGAGGGCCACTGAACATGGAAAACAAGCTTTTAGTGGGTGGTTCTTTAGGCGCTGTAGATTCTGGTTGTGGGGCACTGGGGCCACCAAACATGGAAAATAATCCTTTTGCTGGGCTTTCACTAGCAGATGAACCAGAAAAGAGTCCCCCAAGAATAGAGCTAGTCTCTGGTTGAGGTTGAGCTTGTGGTGGACTGGGCCCAGATTGAGGTGCCTGTGGTGTTGTTGCCTGTGATGGTCCCTGTGGTGGACTTGGTCCACCGAACATTGAGAATAAACTTTTAACATGTGGTTCTGGGGGAGGTGCTTGAGATGACTCGGTTTGGGTCGGTGCCTGCTGAGGACTAGACCCACCAAACATGGACAATAACCCCATACCAGGAGTTTCCTCTTTAGTAGTAGTAGTTGTTGTTGTTGTTGTTGGTGGTGGTGGTGGTGGTGGCGTTCCAGAGATCATGTCTCCAATTTCTCCCATAAAGCCGAACAGTCCGCCTGATGGTTTGGGTGTTGGCTCCTGTTTGGTTTGTCCGGTTGGTGTCATAGTCTGTGATCGGCCTGGGGTGGGGCCAGTGCTTGTATTGGGAGGAAATACTTGTGACATGCTTTTACCTGGTGGCTGACCAGGAGCTGGATGTGGTACCCCACGTTGTCCTCCATCCATTGTTTGTTGTTTCCGTAGAGATGGTCTTGATTGAGAACCTTGTGTAACAACTCTGTTTGGCTCATTTCTAACAACAGGTTTTGGTTGCTGTGATGGAGGAGACTCTGCACTAAAGAAGCTGCCTATTGACCCAAAAAGACTAGAAGCTCCTGTGTCCTCCTGTTTATTTGGGGATGTGCTGCTTGGTAAGCTAGCAATGGAACCAGTTCTATCTTGTTGTTTTGACACTGGTTCTGGGGGTTTAGGGGGCTCTGGCGTTGGCTCCTCAATCAGTAGGGCAGACTTGAAAAAGCTCATAAATCCTCCCTGTGGTTGTTCAGCTGGTTTTTCCACTGGTTTTACAGATGATCTATCTGTGGTGCACTGTGATTGTGGTTGTAGGGGAGAGACAGATTTATTGAGTGAGTCCATAGAACTGGTTGGCACTGTGGGCTGTGTTGGTGGAGCAGCTTGCTGAGACATGGTGGCTTGTCGTGCAAGTCTAGGTTTCTGAGTAACAGTCTGTGGTTGTGCTGGGGGTTGCCCATATTGTCCAGATGTGGGAGGTGTGGGCAGAATTCTAGAAGAGGTGGATGCAGCTGGTCTCTGTTGAACTGCACTCTGAGCCAGAGTTGTTGTAGCAGGGAGATCTTCTTTGATAATCTTTGACTTGAGACTCTGGAAACCTGATGAAAGTATGCTCTTGGCCTGTTGGTCCACCGGGGTAGCCTCAGTCCCAGGTGGTTTATGTTGTTCTCCATTAACACGAGAGGCCAAGCCAGTTCTTCCTTTGTTCAAATCTGACTCAGCGGTTTTGCCAACCATTGAGGAAATGAATGAAGAGATCTTCTTGACTTGCCGATTAGGTATTTCCTCTCCTGGGGTCACTCTCTCTCTCCATTCCTCCTCTGGCGTGTCATCTACATGCCTTACTATGACCCCAAAAGATGAACGCCTCCTTTGACGAGGCTGGTAACAGTTGTTCAAGCGTTGTTGAGAGGAATCTGTGGTGGGGGTAGCATTGTGTGAGACAGCAACCTTTTGAGAGAGAAGTTCCTTCATTTGCTGATTGTTCCAATAAGGGCCTGTCTGATCCCTGTTAGAACACGAAAGGTCTATGACCTCCATATATGGATTCTGATAGGCAAGGCTGGGTTGTCTTGGATCCATCCTGACTTTGTTCAGTCTATATAGTGAGAAATCTACAGCCTGTTCTTTTTGTGCAAGGAAGGAGCTCTCAAACATCTGAGAGAAGCGCTCCAGGTTCAAATTCATGATCTGATTTCCTTTTCTATAGGCAGCAGATAGGTCGAGGGGGGCATTGAGGAGTTGGGGATCACCCTGATCTTGTCCAGGGAGCCAGAGTAGCTCATCCTCATTATAGAGAGGGACTTTAAATCCACATACTGTGACCATTTCATTATGTAGCCAAGCACTTGGGAAGTTAACAGGCCCAGTTCCCAAGGACTCTCCCTCAGGAGCACAAGCATAGACCATCGTACCTGCTGCATCTGTTAGCAGGGCATATATGTATTCATGATCAGTGTAAACAAAGTACCCACAATCCCCATCATCAGCTGGCCACCACATTCCTTGCTCCAAAAGTGCAAGCCATTGCTGGTACCATTCTGTCTCTTCCAAGTACATACAGTCTTCCATCTCTCCATTGGGAGGTTTAAGGTAACTGCGATCAAATGACCTAGTCAAACTCAACTGGCTTTGATTAACCATGCCATGGTCACTATATTGCCAATTAGCTGAATAAGATAGATTAGGTGGATTCTCCTCATAATAGCCCTCATGATATGAAATGCCATTCAGACTATAACAGCTACCATTATCAAAGGAGTTCCATTTACCAAACTTAGCATTACTCCTTTTGATGCTCAAGTTCAATGCACCCTCTTCTTCAGTCCAGTACTCCTTCTGTTCCATCATTTGATTAGTATGCAGATTTCCCAAGTCATCATAGCTGTTCCATAGTTTTTTCTTGGCATATGGATTGCTGTCAACAGTTTTGGGCACCTCTTGTTGGTGGTGCCTAATCGGTTCTTGGTTATAGTCAATTTCATGCCATGGTTGAGGGGAACTATATTGATTATTTATATTTGTGGAGCTACAGTAGAGAGAGGAGTCTTGGAACACTGCTCCTTCTGGTGGCTGTACATAACCCACATCACTTGGGTGATAAGTCTGTGATTGATTTTGAAGCTGCTGCCACAGAATTGATTCTTGGATCCATTGGTTTTCACCATAACTAGAATTGATTCTATATGATGCCAAAAGATCTTGGTAGCCATCCTGTCCAGTTACTGAATATAAGGAATTATTACTTTGATTAAGATATTGTTGGGATGACATCATTGCAGTATTTGGATGCCCTTGTAAAAGGGATAACATATTTTCTGCACTGTAAGAGGTGGCTAATGGGTGGTTTGACTGAAGAGAACCATGGTAGTGCAATAACTGAGGTAAATGGCCGGTGCTGCATGATGTGTAGGATGGTTGGCTCTGAAAAGACCTAGCATAAGTAGCTGAAGTCCTTAAATCTAAAGTCTCACCTTCCCATGAGCCAGGTGCAATTTCTGCAACATTTCTGTTTTGTCTTGGAATGGAGCGACCAAGGAGACCACTTTCTCTCCTCTCCATTTCAGGCTCAGAAGTATTGTTCGCTACAGTGTTGCTTGGCCCAGTTTTGAATATGCTTGAGAGCAAACCTGGGGAGCTTGCAGATTGTGTCTTTGGCTCTGGATTGTGCTTGAGAATTTCTGCTGATTTATGAGTGGAGACTTCATCTGTTGGATTCCTATTGAATAGTCCTGATAGAAAGCCTGGCTTTTTGTCAGCCTCCTCATGGGGTTCATGTGGGACCTGATGTGGTATATGTGTAGATGGCTGAGTTTGCTGTGTAGGCTGTCCAGATGGAGTGATTGTATGATGTTGTATTTGCACGGGTGGCGACTGACTGCGGGCCTCAACATTTCCAGAGGATTTTGTTAACTTGCTAAACAGTCCCGAGAGAACTCCAGGCTGGCTTGCAGTATCTTGCTGTGAAGGAGTCAGATTTTGCCTGGTATTTGACAAGATTACATGTTGCTGTCTTTCTTGGCTGATTGGTGGCGACTGCTGCTGCTGAGGCACATCTTCTGTGGAAGATTTTTTGAATAGCCCAGATAGCAGACCAGTGGATTGACTAGGCTGTTGAGTTGGTTGATTTTGGCTTTGTACCTGTTGACTAGGCTGTTGAGTTGGTTGATTTTGGCTTTGTACCTGTTGACTAGGCTGTTGAGTTGGTTGATTTTGGTTTTGCAACGGCACATTCTGCCTGTTTGGGTACTGCTGTCTAGGTTGATTGAGAGGAGCTTCAGAATGTGTCTGAGGTATTGGGGACTGATTAGTAGATACATTGTCTGCAGAAGCAAACTTAAAAAGTCCAGAAAGGAGACCACCTTGTTGTGCAGGTTTCGGAACTGTGTGTTGTCTAGAGAAGCCTGATTTGTTGTCTAGAAAAGCCTGGTCCCTCAGTGGACCACGGTTTGGCCCTTGTATATTCTGTTGGTTTACGTTCTGCTGATTACAAGGACCACCAGAAGGCAGTTGTTGCTGCTGGAGTGGAGTTGTTTGGGTGCTCAAAACATTATCAGAGGAACCCAATTTAAACAACCCAGAGAAAATACCTCCTTGTTGAGGAGGTGCTTGTTGAGAGGGTGGCTGTTGGGATGGGCTTGGTGCTTGTTTCTGACTGGGGTGATTGCTAGGGAAAGCCCCTTGCTGTTGGCCCTGGGGAGGTTGTACATTAGGTGAAAGGTTTTCTGCAGAGGAAAACCTCAGTAACCCTGTGAGAATACCCCCAGGCTGAGAAGGAGGTGGTGCACTTTGTTGTGGGGGAGGTTGAGGAGGGAACTGTTGAGGATTACTGGCACTAGGAGGTTGACTGTTTGGGGGAACTTGCTGTGGTGGTGGGTTCCCAGATAAGTCACCTCCAGAGCCAAATTTAAGAAGTCCTGACAACAGCCCTCCTTGCTGGGGCTGATTGGAGCCAACCTTAGATGTATCCTCAGTGGCGGCCCCTTTAAAAAGACCTGTAAAAAAACCTTGAGGTTCAGGAGGAGCTTGCTGCGTCCCAAGAGACATTGGTGGTGGCCTTTGAGGTTGCTGCATATGCTGCTGATGTGGAACTGGGGGCAATTGGCGATTCCGGGCCTGTTGCTGACTGAGATTTTCTGGGGGTTTGGAAGCACTGACATCATTAAATTTCATGAACCCAGAGAACATTCCTCCTCCTGATGCTTTTGGAGGCTGTTGGGAAGAGTCAGAGGAGAGAAACTGAAGTTTTAGCTTACTGCCTAAAGATGGCTCCTCCACAGGCTTCTCTGATGTAATATCTGGTGCTGACCCAAATACAGGATACACTGCAACAGGTGGAGGGCCCTGCGGGGGAACAGGGTTAACTGGTGCAATCAATGAGCTGAACGATTTCTTGAAAGGGCTAAAGAACCCTGAACTTGCTGGTTCTGGTTGGCTAATGGACTTCCCACCCACTGAAGTAGGCACATTTTGCTGAGAGGCAGTCATAGTGTCAGGTCTCACATGCACAACTTTTCCTTGTGTATTAACAAATTGTTTATTTTGGGGTACATTTCTAGAATTATCAAGTCCTCTCCCTCCTCCCACAGCCATTGACTGTTCACCTTGCTGGATACGTTTCTCATCCCAGTTTGCAAGATTTTGAGAGCCCTCTCTTGAGCCACTTCTCCCTGGGAATTGTTTTCCCTCTGTGGAGTTCACTACCTCTTCACCAGATTGTTTTTTACCAAAACTAATTTTCTCAACAACTGAAGTGACTGCGGATGTTTGTGGCTTTGTTGCAGAGTCCTGAACTTTATCACTCGTACTATATATCTCTGTTCGCATGGCTGGCGTGTCTTGATTCTGGACTTGTGTCTTGGCATCAGACTGGGAAGGCAAATTGAAGGAAAATGTTCTGTTGGGGTGAGCTGTAGGAGATACAACAGCTACACGAGCAGGAGCAGGGCTGGTGGATTTTGGAATTAAAGAAAATAGCTTAGATATACCAGATTGAGAAGATGGTGCAGGTGGTACTTCTTTAGTTTCTGCAGAACCAGAGCTGGGCTGCTTGGGGGATGAACTAACCTTGTCTGTGAAGGAACTGAATAATGAACTCATAGCATGTTTCACTCCAGATATTCCTGGTTCAGGTGGATCCTCTGTCTGGGTCTCTTCCTTGACATCCCTAGGGGTCCTTGGGTCCTCTCCAGTAGATTCTGTTCTTACGCTGCCCTGGGAAGATAACCTTGACTTGGATGACTTGGGAAGGGACCCATACTTGCTTATTTCCTCCTCTTTTTCAGCCAGGTACTCTGATACTGTTTCCACTAGGCACTGGAGCTCATCCATGGGATCTACATACTCGTCACTTGGTTCCTCCACTGGAGACAGCATTGCTTCAGGAGCCCATCCTCCCATTTTCCCCTTTCCACTCTTCTTAACCAGATAACTCTGATACTTGTCTATGTGACCTCCATGGGATGAAGCATACCTGCCTTGGCCATGGCCCCTCCCATTCTCAGAGTGAATGGCCTCCGCTAAGGAGGCAATTTCCTCTAGCTCCTCCTCTGATCCCATGGAGTACTGCAGCTCCTCCTCTGAATCGTACGGCAAACCTGTCCTCATTCTTGCAGCTTCCTCCTCCTGATACGCCACATAGTTCTCCAAGGTGTCCCCCAGCTTGTTTTTGGCCCACATCCTAGTCTTGTAAAGAAGTCCATTCTTGTATGGCTTGAGGCATGGTGTCATCTGCTCCTCCTCTTCCTCGATCTCTGCCACCTGCCGCAGCACCAGCTCCCCTCTCTTCTGGCGGAGGAGTGCAAGGTCAGGGGGAAAAGGGTCGTCTGTGAGTTTCTCCGCCTCTGAGAAGGCCAGCCCTCCTGGATCCCGGATCTTTTTTCTCCGCCGTCGATCGATAGTATCATAGCCCGCTGGGTAGGTGGCAGGTAGGATGCCACTGCGCTGTGTGCTTTGGCAAATTGAGCTGCCTGAGGGCTCAGTGAGAGCTCTCCCCATGCGGAGAATAACATCGTCCTCAGCCCAATGATTCTCTTCCTTGTCCAGGAACTCGCTCAGCTGATTTCTCCCCTGCACTTTGTATTTGCTTTCCCAATCCTCCACACCCATGCCAGAATCTACAGGGATGATCCTGACCCTCCCTTTATGGTTTATTGCTCTAGTTTAGGTTAATGGATTAAAGTAGAGGTAAAATCAGATGAGAGGGGGGACAAAAACAGGAAAGAAAAAAGTAAACAGAAAAATTATTGCAAATTATAAGAGGACAGAGAAAGTAATATAAAGACCATGTGACAGAGACAATAAGCATTAAATAAATACATATGATAAATAAATATGTTTGTAAAGTGTAAATAACTATTTGGTGAATGTGTGTTCATGAGTGTCATGACTACTGGCTGAGGATCAAAGGACTCAGATCAGCTTGGCAAATGGCTGACAAACAGACCCTCTCACCCAAACCTTAAAACTCTGTCATAAATTGGGGAGGAGGGTATTCTCCCTCCTGCTCTGCAGTATTACTAAAGGCTTTCTTTGTTCCAGAGACTTTTTGCCGCCAAAACCTTTTTGTCCAAAAAGTGAACATTGGGACATTATTTCTATAATACAAATGTTAAGAATGGTCAATGGGGACCTAAAGAATAATCATGTCATATTGTTTATTATTTTGTGATGTCATTAAGGATGGTATCAAGAAATAACTAACTCGGAAAGTGTACACATTCTGTCAAGTTTACACCCAAATGTTGTATAAAATATATGATTAAAGATTAGTATTTTTGTTAAGATAGGAATGTGATTTTTGTTTTCTAATGAGATAATTGTTTTTCATGTAAACTATGCACAGTGACTAGCCACGCCCCAAGTGAGCACAGACATTGCGTCGGCATGATGGAACGCCCCCTTTTTACCAGAGTGCATAAAACGCCTTGGTAACAAATACCATCAGACCAGAAAGCGTGGAGCTATGGCTACACGGCTTAAAATGGTAGACCAGAAAGCGTGGCGACGATATTCCACACATTTGAAATGGTTAGAACTTTGAATCTCAACACGAGGTGAAGAAGATACTCACTAGACCAGAACATTGCCAGTCTGCAGCTGTGCTTGATCTAGAACTTTGACTAACCACACGAGTGGGAAGAAGAAAATCCCATCTCAGACAATCACAGAGTATCTGCTCTGAGTACACGCCACTACAAGCCAGAACAAAGAAGGAGGACATTGTGACCTCTGGTGGACAATCAGAGCCTTACAAGTGAACTGAGCGAAGACCCAGCCAAAACCTCCTTTCCAAGAGGGCTTGGGTCAACAGAGATAGACGAGCAGCAAACACGTAAATACATTAATTGATTTCAAAATGGGCTGTAGTTCGTGAGCAAAGTATGATGATTACTTTGAGGGTAGTTTCCAAATGTATCAATGATAAGTTTGACTCCGTCTTTGTCGCTCCCTTTACCCCTCCCTCTTTTGATAACCAAGCAGTCATGCTGTTGTTAGTCCGCTAGGGACTTTTTCTCATGTATTAAGTATGTATGTATTCTGTGTTATTATTTAGTTACCTAGTAAATACATAATTAAGCCAATTTGTGTAGTGCTGAATCATAAGTAAAGCTGGGGTTCTTGCAGATCCAAGAATTCTGAGACCATTCAGAATGTCGACTGATAAGAGGTAATGATTGATATGTTGACTGTTTTATACATTTTGATAGGTAAAGACCTTTTAGAGTTTAACTCGGGAGATGGTAACTCTATAAATCATGTAACTATTTGTTACATGATTAATTTAATCAAGTAACAATTAAACATAGTTGATTCGATAAATAAGTAATCATATTAATGAAAGTCAAGTCACGACATGAGTGTTATTAAGATTGTTTGATATACCTGTGTTATGTGAGTGATCGTCATTCTGGGAGATTATCAATAACAGCACAAACGCCCTGAAATCCAACCTGAAGTATCTCTGTCCAAAGTCATTTTACAGACTGCATAAAAATATGGTCAAGGAGGGCAGTATTTCACTCTTACTGAACCTTCCCTTCCAAAACCAGGGTCCCAAAGACCCATATGTGACAAGGGCAGGCTTAACTAAGCTCAGTTTCATTCAAACTGCCAAAGAAGTTTCATATAACAATACGTCAATTTTATTTATTTATTTTGAAATCAGCTTTTCCTGGCTGTAATCCCACTTTTCTTTTCAGATGTTATGGAATTATCCGGATCAGCTTTCTATCTGTCCACACAGACTGAGATTTACCACAATCTCAATGAACCACATGTTTTCCACAGCAAGTCACACGTGTAAGAGAGCAAAGACCCACTCTACACTGGGTACATGAATGCAGTTGGCAGATTATTTGTGCTGCATCTGGGAAAACATCTAAGCAGTTGGACAATTTTGACATTGTTTAAGACCAAATCTGTTCCTTCTTCAGAAGCTACAGTGCATTTTCACAACTAAATGAAATTGCATACAAATTCTATACTAGATCCAGATATATAAAACACCAAAGATTAAATAGCTATTGTGTTAACTTGCACTGTTGCGCACAACCTTACCAGATGGAAGTATCACTTCCTCTGGGGCACTGTTCATATATTCAAGCAGGTGACATTGTTTACCTCCTTCCTATGCGGTGTCAAACCATGTGCCAGTGACAAATGAACATAAACTGAAGAGCTTTAAAGCTGCTAACATTACTTCAGAAATATGCTTGTATTCAGGGTACAACAAAGGCAGCCAATTGATTCTGCCATTCTGTCCCAGGAGGGTGGATGTCCCTTAATCATCTGAAAGAGGGAAGCCCTCTAATAAACAAAGCAGCTAAGCCTCAGGCCATCAGCTAACTGGGTCTATTTGCAATATGATTTATTTACATAGAAAACTATGTTTAAAACAGGCCATCCGATACTGCACTACAATTTTTTTTATTAATGTCCTAACTCTGGACCTCCTTCACTATCTGTCAATATGTATGACTGTAGAATATATGAACAGGTGTGCAATCTTTTATGGTTGTATTTGTGCATGTGTCTGTGAATTCTGTGTAGGGGCATGTATTGTATGTTTGCGGGTGTTATTCAGAAGCTCTACCTGCTACCACGGTGGTCTCTGTAGTCCATGTCAAAGCTGTGCATGGAGTCGGTGCAGGAGTCCAGATGGTTCTGGAGCCGGGTGCCCATGGGGTACTGGTGCATGGAGGAGTTGGGCTGGGTCGTGGTGTGGTAGCGCGGGGGCAAGCTGTTGCTGGTCTCACTGCGGTAGTCACTGTCCCGGTCGTCCACCGCACTGTCATGGTCATCCAGGGCTGTGGGGGGGGGGGGGGGGGCAACAGGACAAGCTCCACAAGATAACTTCTAGAGACCTCGGCATTATAACAACTGCTAAAATGACCACAGAATCTCCATTCTATCCTACCAATGCTCACAATTTCACACATACATATCTGAATTACACAATAAGAACAAGTGGTGATATACACTGGGGTCAGGACTGGTCAGGTAAGAGGGAGGTAGGGAGGGCAAGGGTCATGCACCTTTGAATGCAAGCCAACCAGGAAGTAAACCACAGTGGGAAGGGGAATGTGATGCGACTGAACGTATAGGTCATTAAATAATCAAAAAGGGACACTCCAGTCAAAAAGGGACATTCTAAAATAATCAGTTAAGGAACTCAAATGCAATGTTGACATAGGGGAATTCTCTCTCCTCAGTGACCCAGACTCAACTTTGGCACTCAGACAGGTCCTTTGGATTGCAGAGTGCTGACCCTGAGCTGAGTGGCCTGCTTAAGGGGACAGTTGAGCTGGGCTTTATCACTCCAGACTGATAAGTGAGATCGATAGCTCAGGACACACACTGATGTTTTAGTATCTCAAAACAGGCTGGCAAACACTGCCCCCTGTCTGTGTGACGATGCTGTCGCATCTCATTGACATCTGTTCAGGAAGTCATCAACTGCCACTATGCTTTATCAAGGTCACCCGCTGACTACAAAAATAGATCTAGACTTAACTGCTATTGTCCAGTTATGTTTACATGGAGGTAGAAATAATAACAATGTGTGTTTCCATGTCCCGTGGGGAAATTGATAAAGGTGATGAAACTCAAATATTGATGATGAAACTCTGACATGAGGTGTAGAGAGGAGAGTGTGTGGGGGGGAGGGGATGGGGGGGGGGGGGCGCTGTAGCGATTGTTGTTGGTGCTGGATAACATGCACAATGCATTGAGGATAGGCCAAGGTGAAGCTTTGAGAAGGGATAGAATTTATCACAAAAATACTGTTTTACATACTCAGTGTGTCAGCCCATCCGAAATAGTTGCCTGGTGAGGGTGTTGGCAGAGAAGTAAAGTGAGAGGTAGTGGAGAGTATGCAAAAACTGTGCCTGACTTAGGAGGGGAAATTATGACCATAACATGCATGAAAGTGGCATCCCTGTGTGTTGACATTCTTCATAACTTTGCATGAGTAGTGACTGTTTTGGAAAATTAAATTTGGATAAAAGGCTTACTTGATGTTAAGTCTGGGTTAGGAGATTCACACATAACTCAGGAATAGGACAAGCAAATAAATAACTTCAATAACATGAAAAGCCCAAACTAATGGTAAGCCAGAGAGAGACGGGGCTGATGAGAGAGCTCCATCTAGTGGGATATTATGGTGTGGAAGTCAGTCCCACTCACAGCATTGGGAGGCAGCAAGCGGCATGGGGCGTCTTTGGACCTCATCCTGCAGAGGGTACTGGAGAGAGAAAAAGAGAGAACAGGAACTGTGACCTCTGACCTTAATCATCCACAACAACAAAGCATCATCATCATTCTCAAACTCCTGCATTTGTATAATATTTGTATCACCACCATGACTTCAATGCCACTGCATGCAAAAGTTAGTTAGGCCTACTATCTACAATCTATGTTCTCACTTCAGAGCACAGCAAACCGTGATAAACACACATGTCAATACTGTACCTAACCAGTGATTTCTGTGATGGGCAAAAGCGTGGTGAGGAAAGAGTCATATGACCAGAGTTAGTCCCATCTTCTATTTCCATGTATTTTACTGTGTGCTAGTGAATGCAAAGAGCTCAGTGTAATCCCGGGATAATGTGACAGAACATTCGACCGCAATGTACTTGGTATTTTAATATATGCAAACATAGAGACAGTATTTTCTTAAATATACTACCGGTGTAACTGCTTGAAATATAAATACGTAGATGTTGTTTCTACATCTTTGACATACATGTTCGTGGTGAAATAGCGCCCTAGCATGTTGGGCAGGCCTTACCTCATCATGGATCCTCATAGTGTTGATGCGATCCAGCTTGCCGGTCCAGTACTGCGCCTCATCATCTGGGATGTCTGGCAGAGAGGGGTGACTGGTGAGCTGCATCCAAACCTACACCATTCCATCCTAAACCATCCATGCTCCCACATGCACCATGCTGCCATTACATATTCATGGCCCTTTAAATATGTAATGAGCCACTTAGGAATAAGACATTACAAATAGTTGGCTAGGCCTTCAAACTGCACTGTTGGGGACCAGAGACCAGTACTACAGCTCCACTGTAGTTAAGTTTGTAATGACTGAGACGCAAATGAATTCCCAGAAGGAAATTACCTTAGTCCTGACTGTGACAGAACTTCACAGAGACATAAGAAGCACTGAGTACAGGACTTCTAGAGATTGCAAAACGGCACAAGCCTTTACTTGATGACATAACCAGCCCAACAACTGACAATAATGTACAGAGATGATAAAGTATACATTAATGCCTACTACCAAACCACTGGTCTATTAGAGCACAGCCCCCACTCTCTCCCTGTGCCCGGATGGCCCATGACCCTTTACAGAGACACTGGACATTAAAGAGAGCCGAACACAAAAGGCCAGGGCTTCAAAAGGCAGATGAAACCAAACCCCTTTCCTGGTGAATGAATGGGATCAGTTGTACAAAGAACCCAGACAAACACACAGCCTCACCTCCCCTACCGCTACCTTCAAAGGCCTGCCCTTAAACACCTGAAAGCTGCTCTAGCTCCTCCCACAGACACAGTTCTAACTTTGAAGCTACCGATCTTAAGTGTTTTAGGCACGTCGACACCAATACTGGCAACGTTAAAGGACAGCGATGTAGAAAGTGACGTGCAAATTACATAACTGTTCCCTCTCAGTGTAGAGAGACGAGAGCGGCTGCATTCAAGAGGCTCACTACTCAACCTGCTGGCATTTCAGCCAATCGATACCATGTGTGGTGACGTACGTTAAAGCACAGGTCATTGGAAAAGCTACTACTGTATAATCATTACTGTACGGTGCCTTATGTCTGTCACATCTTCCAATGCAATAACAAAAACAGACCTATAACATTTCAGCATCATACCTATAGCCACTGTACTGTTGAAGCAATTTGACCATGATGTACTGTATAGAAGCAACAAATACATTTTAAAGAGAGCCTATTATATAAAAGAGATATCCTATGATAGCTATGTGCCCAACAGAAAAATTGTGATCTATATGACATTTTACCGAAGGGCAGCTCAAAGCGCGTGTCCAGCAGAACCCGGTAGGGCGTTGGGTTCTTGGTGCCGTAAATCTCATCAGCCTTCATCAGAACCTCAGCATCCAGGAAGGTCCACTCCCCTGAGCCCTCCTGAAGGAAGAGGAAGACAAGGTCAGAGGTCATGTCATAGACAGACAGACAGACCAGATTAAACCAACCAGGTGGTGAACCAGTGCCCAGACATATCTGTGTACATGGTTTGTTTAACATTTGAACTGGATGTCTGATGTAATTGTTTTAGCTAGTCCTGTTGAGAGTGTGTACGTTTGGATGTATATGTGCATTCTCTGTGTTCCTCACCTCTTCTGACTGGCGGATGCTCTTGAGGGGGATCCAGGCAGTCCCCAGCATGGTGTCCCAGATAAGGCCTTTGTTCCACACCTCCACGATGAGCCCCAGGTCCAGACGGTTGATCTCACTGGAGAGACCGAGAGGGAGGGAATGAAGTAGATGGGGTCATAATCAACTCTCATTCAATAAAGTTTGATAGACAGAAATCGGTATTAAGACAGAGACAAAGTGATTGAGCCCATAGGTAACATTTTATAGGACTAAACTGTAAATATAAAAAGGATGGTTGCATTCATTATGTAGTGAGTCACATCCATTCAAATGGAAACAGAAGTAACTATGACAACAGAAACCATGATAAGTACATCTGTCTGGCCTGCTGCTCACTGACTACTTTTGGTCTTTGTTTACGCATCATGTCAGACGTTGTGATGCATTCCATCCTTTATTTGCCATTCAAATGGATGCAAAGCTTGCTAACAATAACAAGGCATCTCATTTCAAAGCGACCATTGCTCATGATGTTTCCATCTCATTTGCATACTGGCATCTACCGTGGTTGACAACTTAATGCGGCAAAAACAATAGGAAGATGAGAGAAGACTGGCCCTGTGTAGCTCAGTTGGTAGAGCATGGCGCTTGCAACGCCATGGTTGTGGGTTCGTTTCACACGGGGGGCCAGTATGAAAATGTATGCACTCACTAACTGTAAGTCGCTCTGGATAAGAGCGTTTGCTAAATGACTAAAATGTAAATGTAAATGTAGAAGATAATTATAAAAAGTGCATTGCCCTGAGTAACGGTGGTAGTAAGAGTGAGCCCAGGTGCAAACACAAAGATATTCTAAACCACTCACACTTAAAGAGATGCACCAAATAACGACAAAACTATTACCCTAATGAGAAGACCAACCACTGTCAATCTCTTAGGCTCTTAAGTGGCCACAGTGAATGCAAACATGATTAACCAAAAACAGGTACTTGTATAAGCTGCTTACGGTAATTGGTCATACCAATATACGTTTATAAAACAAATACAAACAATGAGTAGACAATTTTGAACATTTCAAAATATTTTTGATCATCAATCACACACTGACTTCACTGAGCTCTCTCTTTCTGCAGCATAGAAACAAAACTAGCCCACGGCAGGGACCCACTCTTCTGTGAAAGCAGCATTCAGAAATCCATTCATGTTTCATTTGAGCTTCCCATTGTCTGTGGAGTGAGATGGGAATGAACCACAGCCCCCCCCCCCAACAGGCTTTGGAAAACAATGCTGGAAAATAAGCACTAAACAGAACACACCATTCTACTGCACTTATAATTTTTCCCCATTACTTTCTCTAAACACTCAAAAAGCAGGGATAGGATGGAGTAATGATTAATTGATGGGTTGCCATAGAGACAGATGGTTCTTTGGAGGCCTCATTCAAGCACAGAAACATTAAGGCTCTCCTCTATGTCACTTCCTGGAGCACCCCGTCACGGAAACAGTGAGAGATCCTTCCATTACCTGAATCGTCAAAGACGACACCATCACAGTCAGTGTAAACATAAGCCACCAGTTCAAATGAGACAATTCCATGTAGGCTCTTAAATATCACATAGGCTAAGCTCTATCATACAGTGTTGTCTTTGTACACCTAAAGAACATTAAGAACAATATAAAGTCTATAATGACTCTGAGCACCATAGCAGAGGTACTATGGAAAAAGCCTAGAGATAAGGCAAGTGTGGGATGTATGATGTACATATCGATCCACAGCTGTCACAACACGCCTGTTTCCTGTCAACTCTGGTGGCCTGAGCCTGTGTCTAGGTGGGGATGGCCATTATCTCACAAGGAAAGTGTGGTCTGATCTGGACTCTAGTCTCCAAGGCCCTCTGGCTAACATAGAAACAGAAGCCTGGCCTGACAAACCATAAGACCTTTTGGCAATCTGCTATGTCACTAAGAAGACCAAGGTGCATCCATCCACTAAAGTACTCAGAGTCAATTATATAGAATGTGATCGATATCAATTAGGGAATCTGTTACATAAAGGTTGAACCACATAACCAATAGGCTACAGCTTTCTGGCAAGAAAACACGTCACTGGAGAAGAAAGAAATCGAGCAGAGCCAGTTTCCAGATAACAGTAAACTTCTGTATTTTCCTACACACTAGATGTCAATGCCATGTCCTTCAATTGCTCACCTCAGCTGGACCATATACTGTCCTGTTCATTTGCATAGGACTTGTACACTGCTCAAAAAAATTAAGTGAACACTAAAATAACACATCCTAGATCTGAATGAATGAAATAATCTTATTAAATACTTTTTTCTTTACATAGTTGAATGTGCTGACAACAAAATCACACAAAAATTATCAATGGAAATCAAATGTATCAACCCATGGAGGTCTGGATTTGGAGTCACCCTCAAAATTAAAGTGGAAAACCACACTACAGGCTGATCCAACTTTGATGTAATGTCCTTAAAACAAGTCAAAATGAGGCTCAGTAGTGTGTGTGGCCTCCACGTGCCTGTATGACCTCCCTACAACGCCTGGGCATGCTCCTGATGAGGTGGCGGATGGTCTCCTGTGGGATCTCCTCCCAGACCTGGACTAAAGCATCCGCCAACTCCTGGACAGTCTGTGGTGCAACGTGGCGTTGGTGGATGGAGCAAGACATGATGTCCCAGATGTGCTCAATTGGATTCAGGTCTGGGGAACGGGCGGGCCAGTCCATAGCATCAATGCCTTCCTCTTGCAGGAACTGCTGACACACTCCAGCCACATGAAGTCTAGCATTGTCTTGCATTAGGAGGAACCCAGGGCCAACCGCACCAGTATATGGTCTCACAAGGGGTCTGAGGATCTCATCTCGGTACCTAATGGCAGTCAGGCTACCTCTGGCGAGCACATGGAGGGCTGTGCGTCCCCCAAAGAAATGCCACCCCACACCATGACTGACCCACCGCCAAACCGGTCATGCTGGAGGATGTTGCAGGCAGCAGAACGTTCTCCACGGCGTCTCCAGACTCTGTCACATGTGCTCAGTGTGAACCTGCTTTCATCTGTGAAGAGCACAGGGCGCCAGTGGCGAATTTGCCAATCTTGGTGTTCTCTGGCAAATGCCAAACGTCCTGCACGGTGTTGAGCTGTAAGCACAACCCCCACCTGTGGACTCGGGCCCTCATACCACCCTCATGGAGTCTGTTTCTGACCGTTTGAGCAGACACATGCACATTTGTGGCCTGCTGGAGGTCATTTTGCAGGGCTCTGGCAGTGCTCCTCCTGTTCCTCCTTGCACAAAGGCGGAGGTAGCAGTCCTGCTGCTGGATTGTTGCCCTCTTACGGCCTCCTCCACGTCTCCTGATGTACTGGCCTGTCTCCTGGTAGCGCTTCCATGCTCTGGACACTACGCTGACAGACGCAGCAAACCTTCTTGCCACAGCTCGCATTGATGTGCCATCCTGGATGAGCTGCACTACCTGAGCCACTTGTGTGGGTTATAGACTCCGTCTCATGCTACCACTAGAGTGAAAGCACCGCCAGCATTCAAAAGTGACCAAAACATCAGCCAGGAAGCATAGGAACTGAGAAGTGGTCTGTGGTCACCACCTGCAAAACCAGTCCTTTATTGGGGGTGTCTTGCTAATTGCCTATAATTTCCACCTGTTGTCTATTCCATTTGCACAACAGCATGTGACATTTATTGTCAATCAGTGTTGCTTCCTAAGTGGACAGTTTGATTTCACAGAAGTGTGATTGACTTGGAGTTACATTGTGTTGTTTATTAGTTCCCAAAAAAAATTTGAGCAGTGTAGTTTGTGCTAAATTATCGAATTTGCTCAAAATGATTTACATACAGGAGTAACAGGTGGTGCTCTTGTCAAGGGAGCTGATTGTTTAATGGCAACACTGCTGAGTGATGTGCTAAGCTATCGTATTGTGTTCATGAACAGTACCAAGGTAGAGCATTTATACTCCGCAACATCCTTGTGACAGTTGTGGAAAAATAAATATCAGAACAATGAGCATATACAGGCGCACACACACACACACACAGACAGAACACTAAAGGAAGTGAACAGCTGTGAGAACAGTTTAGCTACCTTTCCCGAAACAACCACCCACCTGGCAGGCAACAATGGGGACAAAACTGGAAATCCCTGACTCTGACCTACTGCCACGTATTACTATGTGAAAATCATGAACCTGAAGTGTAGCTACAGAGCATTACCACCAGCGGCAGGCTAGCTTCCCTGATCTCACCTGTCTGTAGGGAAGAGCACTCGGGTGATTGCGTCTGCTGCATAATTACAAAAGCCAAATCAGCATGTCAGCCTTAATCAAATAAAGGTGTTAGTGACGGAGCATGGAGGACATACTGTCACAATAAAGTCTGTTGAGCTCAGAGCCATAGACTCTCCCTTTATCTTCACTCTCTGATCCTCATCGACCAAAACAAACCTGATATTACATGATTCTATGTTGAATGAAAACAGTGACATTTGACACTTACAGAGCATTCAGATAGACTATTCTATACTCCACAGAAACAGCAGGTGTGTTGTGGCCTATGACAGAGTGTGAGTGCATAGGACAGGAATAGACGTCTAAGAAGTGTGTGGTCACTGGTCACTTACAACATGAAGTCCTGCTCCCAGCATGGCTGGTCCCCTCGCACGGTGATGGTGGTGCTCTTGACATTCTGCACCTTCAGCGTCACATATGAATTGAACTTATCTGTAATACAAAGAAAAGAGAAAGGAGGTCAAAAGCCTGCACATAATGACATGAGGTAATGGTGGGGACTCATATACACTGACGAAAAATATAAACGCAACATGTAAAGTGTTGATCCCATGTTTCATGAGCTGAAATAAATAACCCCCAAAATCTTCCATATGGACATAAATCTTATTTACTCTTAAATGTTGTGCACAAATTTGTTTACATCCTTGTTAGTGAGCATTTCTCCTTTGCCAAGATAATCCATCCACCTGACAGGTGTGGCATACCAAGAAGCTGATTAAACAGCATGATCATTACACAGGTGCACCTTGTGCTGGGGACAATAAAAGGCCACTCTAAAATGGCACGCAACACAAGTCGAGGGAGTGTACAATTGGCATGCTGATTGTAGGAATGTCCACCAGAGCTGTTGCCAGAGAATTGAATGTTCATTTCTCTACCATAAGCTGCCTCCAATGTCGTTTTAGAGCATTTGGCAGTATGTCCAACCGGCCTCACAACCGCAGACCATGTGTATGGCGTTGTGTGGGCAAGCGGTTTGCTGAGAGCCCCATGGTGGTGGTGGGGTTATTGTGTGGACAGGCATAAGCTACAGACAATGAACACAACTGCATTTTATCGATGGCAATTTGAATGCACAGAGATACCATGACGAGATCCTGAGGCCCATTGTCGTGCCATTTATCCGCCGCTATCACCTCATGTTTCAGTATGATAATGCACGGCCCCATGTCGAAAGGATCTGTACACAATTCCTGGAAGCTTAAAATGTCCCAGTTCTTCCATGGTCTGCATACTCACCAGACATGTCACCCATTGAGCATGTTTGGGATGCTCTGGATCGACATGTACGACAGCGTGTTCCAGTTCCCGCCAATATCCAGCAACTTCGCACAGCCATTGAAAAGGAGTGGGAGAACATTTCACAGGCCACAATCAACAGCCTGATCAACTCTATGCGAAGGAGATGTCTTGTGCTGCATGAGGAAAATGGTGGTCACCAGATACTGAATGGTTTTCTGATCCACGCCCCTACCTTTTTTTAAAGGTATGTGTGACCAACAAATGCATATCTGTATTCCTAGTCATGTGAAATCCATAGATTAGGGCCGAATGACTTAATGTCAATTGGGACTGATTTCCTTATAACTGCATGTTGCGTTTATATTTTTGTTCAGTATATAATACTGGTACAATACTGATAAACAGTACTTATCCCCACCACATAATTAGGATAGATTGTCATGTTGAAAGTACCTCAGTAATTGTGGGAGGGGACAAAAGAGAAAGAGTAGATTACTGTGTACATGTAGGAGACAAAGTCTCCATATTACTTTGTCTTTATATGACATTGGCAGTAATCTGCAGGACATCAAATGATTTGCCAGACAAGAATCGTAGCACTTCTGTATGCAGGTCAGAAAAACCATGGTGACAGACGTGGCCAAGATGGGATGCAACATGGATAGTAACATGATTGACCAGAGATCAGATTTAGGGCCTGTACAGCAGCAGTAAAGCTAGATTGGCCAGCAGCTTCACTTCGGCTTTGTGCGACTGTGACGGTTGGCGATGTTAGTGAGAGTCCAAGCAAGTCTGTTTCCCCTTCCCCCCTGCACCCAGCCCAATGCACTGACCCTGCTAATCTCACTACAGATGAGAGTCCCACACCACCAGGAAGGCAGCAGATATAGCCTAGCGATTCTTTCCCCAGGCAGATCTGATTCCCTCACTGCAGAGCAGCCTCCCTAACATAGCTCTGGGCATGATCACCACTTCACCTCTGATACTGAGACAGGCCAGTACATAAGGCCTACGTGATGCAGAGATAGTCGGTACTTGTGACCTGCTTCTACAGCAGAAAATGTCACTGTCATCACTCATACCATCAAGTTAAAGACCAAGGTTAAAATACCATTGATTCATAAACATATTGAAAAAGGTAGCACTGTGAAGCAGGTAGTTCCATTTAATAAAACAATGATTGGCAAACTATTTCATATTTATTGTAGGATATTATACACCGAGTGTAGAAAACATTAGGAACCTGTTAAATCCACCTCAGTGTAGATGAAGGGGAGGAGATAGGTTAAAGAAGGATTTTAAGCCTTGAGACAATTGAGACATGGATTGTGTATGTGTGCCATTCAGAGGGTGAATGGGCAACACAACATTTTAAAGTGCATTTGAACGGGGTATGGTAGTAGGTTCCCAGTGCACCGGTTTGAGTGTGTCAAGAATTGCAACGTTGCTGGATTTTTCACGCTCAACAGTTTCCTGTGTGTATCAAGAATGGTCCACCACACAAAGGACATCCAGCCAACTTGACACAACTGTGGGAAGTATTGGAGTCAACAAGGGCCAGCATCCCTATGCAACACTTGACACCTTGTAGTCCACTCAATATTAGGAAGGTGTTCCTAATGTTTTGTACACTCAGTGTATAGTACAGTATACTATGTTGTGTATAAAAATCGAAATAATAGGTACAGAAGATGATCTCCATCTTGATTGTTACTGAAACATATGAAGGCTACAATATGAAACTATTCCACTTTAGTGGTAAGAGGATATGTAACCATGTGACGCCGGTTGGCCCTTCAGCCTGATGTTGCAGTGGTAACTCCCTCTTTCCCTCCATGGAGAGAGGGATGAAAGAAGGAGGGTAGATATGGATGAGCCCATCCTAGTGGCCATGTGCTGTAGTGTACAGTAGGAGACAGCTTCCAGTGCTCACCCTCAACGACAGCATAACATAACGTTGTTGGTTGGTTTCTCCCAAAAAGGAGCCAGCAGCGTTTTGCAGCGGCGCCAGCCCGGGGGGGATTAGAGAGCCCGTGTGACATAACCACCACTTTTCATTTCCTGCGCCAGTGGCAAGAGCGGGCGGGCGGGCGGGCAGACACGTGCCTGCTGACGCACTCTACCAGCCACTAGCCACCAGCCCCCTGCGCCACCACCCACCCCCGCCCTCCCATAGTGCTGCTGATTCTGCCTGACCCACAGCCTGGGGCAGAGGGAAGGGGAGGGGCCAGGATTAGAAACAGTCATCTAAACTATCAGATACAGCACCACTTCCAGTGTAACACAGCTACACACAAACACGCCAGCACCAAAGAGCCCAAACTGTGGATTTGAATGTCGTCCAACAAACCAGTAGACAATTATACACAACACCTGTTTTCCAAGAAGAGCTGTGATCTCCGCCAGACACGCATTCGCCCGCATACGCTTACACCCACCTTTATACAAGGCAATGGGTCTATCGACCTGGGGAAATATACGTCACCAGCTGGTCAGTTTTAGACTGGTCACTTCACATCCCAATGCCTCTCCACCTGTTTTCACAGGTTTCCAAGGTGACAAAAATAAACATTAATTTTGCCATGGACACAAGCTCAACAAAACATCAGATCAATCAATAGAACGGGTACACAATGAGACTGTATAGGGCAACAATGTGATGCATGCAAGGACCACATTCTACAGAGAAGGAAACAATGCATTAACACTATGGAATAACACCTGTTAGCCCCAGAGGATTCATTAGATATAGAACCAGGCTAATAAAGACTAGCCAGCATTTAAATTAGCAGGGCTTGACATTCAGGTCAATTTGCCAGTGCTAACTGAAAGCTACTGGCCCGAATGAAAAGAATACTGGCCCAGGAAAGTGGATGATGCGCACATCATTTAAAAGGCATCTTTAATTAGCGGGCTGAGCAAGTAGCCTAAAGCCTCTAATGACCTACCCTCCATACACAAATAATTACATTTTAACTTGACAATATCATATTTACATTGATTGTTTGGAGGGAAGAAATACAACCGCATCTCAAAAAGGTTGTTAATTGTTAGCGATTTTTTACAGTCACTCTACAGGCCCTATGAAATCAGTTTTATCTTTTGGTAAATTCCTTTTTCCAGGTTTTATTTTTCCAGGTTACCGAGTTGTCCTAGGTTTATCAGGTTCACTCTCAAAAATCACACTTTTTTAAATAGAAAAACTAAACCAATTGAAAGTCCACAAAAATGCTTAAACCACAATCAGGAGACCACTTGAGGTCTGGGAAAAATAATATAAAAAAATATATTTATATATACAGTGAGGGAAAAAAGTATTTGATCCCCTGCTGATTTTGTACGTTTGCCCACAGACAAAGACATGATCAGTCTATAATTTTAATGGTAGGTTTACTTGAACAGTGAGAGACAGAATAACAACAAAAAAATCCAGAAAAACGCATGTCAAAAATGTTATAAATTGATTTGCATTTTAATGAGGGAAATAAGTATTTGACCCCTCTGCAAAACATGACTTAGTACTTGGTGGCAAAACCCTTGTTGGCAATCACAGAGGTCAGACGTTTCTTGTAGTTG
The DNA here is from genome assembly GCF_964263955.1 of Coregonus lavaretus. Taxonomy (NCBI): domain Eukaryota; kingdom Metazoa; phylum Chordata; class Actinopteri; order Salmoniformes; family Salmonidae; genus Coregonus; species Coregonus lavaretus. The sequence continues at coordinate 45,777,607 of NC_139991.1, forward strand.
GCCACCAGGTTTGCACACATCTCAGGAGGGATTTTGTCCCACTCCTCTTTGCAGATCTTCTCCAAGTCATTAAGGTTTCGAGGCTGACGTTTGGCAACCCGAACCTTCAGCTCCCTCCACAGATTTTCTATGGGATTAAGGTCTGGAGACTGGCTAGGCCACTCCAGGACCTTAATGTGCTTCTTCTTGAGCCACTTCTTTGTTGCCTTGGCCGTGTGTTTTGGGTCATTGTCATGCTGGAATACCCATCCACGACCCATTTTCAATGCCCTGGCTGAGGGAAGGAGGTTCTCACCCAAGATTTGACAATACATGGCCCCGTCCATCGTCCCTTTGATGCGGTGAAGTTGTCCTGTCCCCTTAGCAGAAAAACACCTCCAAAGCATAAATGTTTCCACCTCCATGTTTGACGGTGGGGATGGTGTTCTTGGGGTCATAGGCAGCATTCCTCCTCCTCCAAACACAGCGAGTTGAGTTGATGCCAAAGAGCTCCATTTTGGTCTCATCTGACCACAACACTTTCACCCAGTTGTCCTCTGAATCATTCAGATGTTCATTGGCAAACTTCAGACGGGCCTGTATATGTGCTTTCTTGAGCAGGGGGACCTTGCGGGCGCTGCAGGATTTCAGTCCTTCACGGCGTAGTGTGTTACCAATTGTTTTCTTGGTGACTATGGTCCCAGCTGCCTTAAGATCATTGACAAGATCCTCCTGTGAAGTTCTGGGCTGATTCCTCACCGTTCTCATGATCATTGCAACTCCACGAGGTGAGATCTTGCATGGAGCCCCAGGCCGAGGGATATTGACAGTTCTTTTGTGTTTCTTCCATTTGCGAATAAATCGCACCCTGTTGTCACCTTCTCACCAAGCTGCTTGGCGAAGCCCATTCCAGCCTTGTGTAGGTCTACAATCTTGTCCCTGACATCCTTGGAGAACTCTTTGGTCTTGGCCATGGTGGAGAGTTTGGAAACTGATTGATTGATTGCTTCTGTGGACAGGTGTCTTTTATACAGCTAACAAGCTGAGATTAGGAGCACTCCCTTCAAGAGTGTGCTCCTAATCTCAGCTCGTTACCTGTATAAAAGACACCTGGGAGCTAGAAATCTTTCTGATTGAGAGGGGGTCAAATACTTATTCCCCTCATTAAATTGCAAATAAATGTATAACATTTTCGACATGTGTTTTTCTGGATTTTGATTTGTTGTTATTCTGTCTCTCACTGTTCAAATAAACCTACCATTAACATTATAGACTGATCATTTCTTTGTCAGTGGGTAAACGTACAAAATCAGCAGGGGATCAAATACTTTTTTCCCCTCACTATATATATATATATATATATATATATATATACACATATATACACACACACACACAGTTGAAGTCGGAAGTTTACATACACTTAGGGTGGAGTCATTAAAACTCGTTTTTCAACCACTCCACAAATTTATTTTTAAGAAACTATAGTTTTGGCAAGTCGGTTAGGACATCTACTTTGTGCATGACACAAGTAATTTTTCAAACAATTGTTTACAGACAGATTATTTCACTTATAATTCACTGTGTATCACAATTCCAGTGGGTCAGATGTTTACATACACTAAGTTGACGGTGCCTTTAAACAGCTTGGAAAATTCCAGAAAATGATGTCATGGCTTTAGAAGCTTTTGATAGGCTAATTGACATAATTTGAGTCAATTGGAGGTGTACCTGTGGATGTATTTCAAGGCCTACCTTCAAACTCAGTGCCTCTTTGCTTGATATCATGGGAAAATCAAAAGAAATTAACCAAGACCTCAGAAAAAAATGTGTAGACCTCCACAAGTCTGGTTCATCCTTGGGCGCAATTTCCAAATGCATGAAGGTACCACGTTCATCTGTACAAACAATAGTACGCAAGTATAAACACCATGGGACCACGCAGCCGTCATACCGCTCAGGAAGGAGACGCATTCTGTCTCCTACTGATGAAAGTACTTTGGTGCGAAAAGTGCAAATCAATCCCAGAACAACAGCAAAAGGACCTTGTGAAGATGCTGGAGGAAACGGGTACAAAAGTATCTATATCCACAGTAAAACGAGTCCTATATCAACATAATCTGAAAGGCCGCCCAGCAAGGAAGAAGCCACGGCTCCAAAACCGCCATAAAAAAGCTAGACTACAGTTTGCAACTGCACATGGGGACAAAGATCGTACTTTTTGGAGAAATGTCCTCTGGTCTGATGAAACAAAAATAGAACTGTTTGGCCATAATGACCATCGTTATGTTTGGAGGAAAAAGGGGGGACTTGCAAGCCGAAGAACACCATCCCAACCGTGAAGCACAGGGGTGGCAGCATCATGCTGTGGGGGTGCTTTGCTGCAGGAGGGACTGGTGCACTTCACAAAATAGACAGCATCATGAGGAAGGAAAATTATGTGGATATATTGAAGCAACATCTCAAGACATCAGTCAGGAAGTTAAAGCTTGGTCGCAAATGGGTCTTCCAAATGGACAATGAACCCAAGCATACATCAAAAGTTGTGGCAAAATGGCTTAAGGACAACAAAGTCAAGGTATTGGAGTGGCCATCACAAAGCCCTGACCTCAAACCTATAGAATATTTGTGGGCAGAACTGAAAAAGCGTGTGCGAGCAAGGAGGCCTACAAACCTGACTCTGTTACACCAGCTCTGTCAGGAGGAATGGGCCAAAATTCACCCAACTTATTGTGGGAAGCTTGTGGAAGGCTACCTGAAACGTTTGATCCAAGTTAAACAATTTAACAGCAATGCTACCAAATACTAATTGAGTGTATGTAGACTTCTGTCCCACTGGGAATGTGATGAAAGAAATAAAAGCTGAAATAAATAATTATCTCTACTATTATTCTGACATTTCACATTCTTAAGATCCTAACTGACCTAAAACAGGGAATTTTTACTAGGATTAAATGTCAGGAATTGTGAAAAATGTATTTGGCTAAGGTGTATGTAAACTTCTGACTTCAACTGTACATACACAATATATATATATATATATATATATATATATATATATATATATATATATATATATAGTTGCCCTTTAATTCAATTGATCAACTAGCAAGATACTTTTTGTACTGTACAATGTAGGCTATATGTGACGGCAGAGTTTGCTAAACAAATGCCCCGCGACTGATACAAATCCTCATGAGATCATTCTGCCAGGTAGGCCTACCTTGCAGTCAACATTTAATTGGGAAGGTTTTTGGGGAAAGCCTTTAGAAATGGTCATTGAAACAGCGCATGATGAATGAATTGCGCATCGCAAAGATTCAACCAAAACTTCGGAACTTTTTGAATACCTGGTCTGCATACCCATTTTTGCAAACCCATTGCTGTTTGAATAAATCTTGGTAATTATTTTTTTTAAGCTAATTGTGAACCAAAAACTAATGTGACCAGCTTAAAAAATAAATTTAAAAATCACTGGCACCCTAGCAACCAATAAAAAATTGGTGTCACGCTGCCAAGTCAGAGCCTGGCAAATGTGAATGTTTTGGTCACAGTTTTGAGCCCTGCAGCTATGTGGCTAGCCCCAGAGGACTAGTTATATTGACACCAGCTGTAAGCTATAGATCCCCAGCAGTGACACCGGGTAAACAGCCAGGCCCAGGGCTCTGGGGTGAGAAGACACAGGTCTAATTACAGTCTTAGGAGGACAGGCAGTCAATAACAACAATACAGCCATTACATTACAACCATGCCCTGAAGACACTCACCATCTCCCCCTTACAAATTAGATGCCCCATGCCTTGTCTTGGACCACACTTGCTACTTCCCATGAATACGAGGTAAAAGATAAGAAGAGAAGGAGGAGACCTTGATTAGAACAGAGCCACTTAGTGATGGCGGTCTCTCCCTGAAAGAGCTCTTCCACCTTGCACAAAGGAATGATACCATCTACCATTAGAAGGAAACACCAACCCTCTGTCATAACACACACACACACACGTGCAGCGGCACGCACGCACGGAAATAAGCATAAACAAAAGCAAACAAGAAAATGCTCATCTAGGTGCCGCTCCTAGTGGCCGGTGATTGTAATGCAGGGAAACTGAAATACGGCTGTGACTGTCTTGGAATGTGAGGTTACGTAATTGGCCAGGCCAATGTACACGATCACCGACATAACCGTTAAATTCTGTTTGTACACTTGTTTTCATGGATATGCTTCTTAATAAAACCTATTTGAAACAAACAATTACACTTTGTTATTATCATGCCATTTCATTCGTATTCAGGTTATTACTTACAGGCCTAAATATTAATAAATTAACAAATAAAAAAATGCCAGGTTGGAGAGGATCTGTTGCATTTTCGTATTGACACAACATTAACGGAGTCAAAATAAAGATATATGCCTACCTTGTCCTTGTCTGTTGGCTTTTCTGCATATTTTTTATACAGATCCTATTTCGACGCACAAAACCATTCAAACTAAGTCCGATGGGTTTTCTCCCACTTTTCCCGTAACATTCGCATAATATCACAAGCCCTGCTGCTGCAGTCATTCGATGGCATTGGCATATGTTCTTCAAAGAGAGGACATCATAAAGAGATAAATAATGTAGCCTAAGCTACTGAAAATAGGCCTTTTACAAGATTAAATCATGACATGTGTATTTGATTCTTATTAAAGAGATGGAGTCCAGACAGGCAAGGAAACTTTCTGAATGGACATGGAGAGAATCAGCGAACTCACACACGCACACCTCCGTAAAAGATTCCGTCAATCAAAGCCACCAGTAGGCTTGGGCGCTATACCGGATTTACCGTATACCGGGGTATTTGGAAATAGCCACAGGATGGTTTTTCAATACCGTTGAAACTATACATTTAAATATTTGTAGCTACTGTGTGAAAAACAAAGAATTCTGCATGGTTATAAGATAATGAATTGACAAGGAAAGACTGAAAGGGATAGCTATGAAGATGAAATTGACAATCATTAAAATAGAAACAAATACAAGCAACATGTCCATAGCCTATTTATCAGCGACGCTGATTAATCGAGGGGGAAGTGTTGGAAAGATTGTTGAAATACTGAGAGGAACTATTATGATTTGAATGGATGTAAAAATAAAAAAAGATTTCGTTGACTTACTGTGTGAGGTGAAGAAAGAATTACTGAGAAGCCGAGCTGGGCACTTTACTACATTTGACATTTGCGAGAAGCAGGCCAGCTACTTCTATGCATCCTCAGGTGCGTGCGCGTGCTCTGTCAACATTAACAGGACAGAGAAACCAGACACATGCTCATTGCTCACATGGAGCGTGTAAATTATGGTATTAAATAAACCAAAACTTGTTTCTCACAAGTGTAGCAGGTTATGAACTCTGCAAACAACGTTTCCACTACGAGAATGAGAACGGTAAATTACTGTAATTAATACATGCATTAATAGAAATTAATGTAACGAAATGACAGGGATTAACGGTAAATTGCCTGTTTTACCAACGGTAGGCTACCACATGGGCATTCATAACAGTGCATTGCGAGCCGACACTGGTAGCCTAGGCTAGTATTCTACTTTGCGGGGATAGGAGGGCGGAAACGTTTTTTTCTCACACCTAGGATGGCATATATCGGCCAGGACCGGGCCTGATCAGTGTTGATTAGTCTATAAATTAAGGAAAGATTCCGTATCAAATTATACCATGCCAGGTTGGAGAAGATTGGCGCATTGTCCATTTGACACAACATTAGTGCATTAGGCTATAGGCCTCAGAGCCAGAACAACCTTGTCAACTGCTGTTGAATAATTAATTAAAGTCAGAAATATCCAACCTTTTTTTTAAAGACAGATGTATTAATTTACTAGCAAGCAATGAAAGCGTGCATTGTATAAAATAAAGTCCACACATCAAAGATTTATTTTCTGAAGTGCCATGGCCGATAGCGCTCTACACCTCCTCGCATCTAGCCGGATTAGCTGCTCCAGCATCAATGGACAGTTGGAAAGAGGAGATGTAGAATGTTTAATAGACAGACAAAGTTAGCAAAACACTTGCTTATAATCATTAGTGGGCAAATCATCAAATCAAATCAAATGAAATTTTATTGGTCACATGCGCCGAATACAACAGGTGCAGACATTACAGTGAAATGCTTACTTACAGCCCTTAACCAACAGTGCATTTATTTTAAACAAAAAAAGTAAAAATAAAACAACAACAAAAAAAGTGTTGAGAAAAAAAAGAGCAGAAGTAAAATAAAGTGACAGTAGGGAGGCTATATATACAGGGGGGTACCGTTGCAGAGTCAATGTGCGGGGGCACCGGCTAGTTGAGGTAGTTGAGGTAATATGTACATGTGGGTAGAGTTAAAGTGACTATGCATAAATACTTAACAGAGTAGCAGCAGCGTAAAAAGGATGGGGTGGGGGGGCAGTGCAAATAGTCCGGGTAGCCATGATTAGCTGTTCAGGAGTCTTATGGCTTGGGGGTAGAAGCTGTTGAGAAGTCTTTTGGACCTAGACTTGGCACTCCGGTACCGCTTGCCGTGCGGTAGCAGAGAGAACAGTCTATGACTAGGGTGGCTGGAGTCTTTGACAATTTTGAGGGCCTTCCTCTGACACCGCCTGGTATAGAGGTCCTGGATGGCAGGAAGCTTTGCCCCAGTGATGTACTGGGCCGTACGCACTACCCTCTGTAGTGCCTTGCGTTCGGAGGCCAAGCAGTTGCCATACCAGGCGGTGATGCAACCAGTCAGGATGCTCTCGATGGTGCAGCTGTAGAATTTTTTGAGGATCTGAGGACCCATGCCAAATCTTTTTAGTCTCCTGAGGGGGAATAGGCTTTGCCGTGCCCTCTTCACGACTGTCTTGGTGTGTTTGGACCATGATAGTTCGTTGGTGATGTGGACACCAAGGAACTTGAAGCTCTCAACCTGTTCCACTACAGCCCCGTCGATGAGAATGGGGGCGTACATGATCTTCTCTGATCAGTGATCAGTCTCCACACTCTGACAGTAGACAGTCAGCAATCATTTCCTGCTCGAAGCTGGACTGCCTATGCTTCTTGATGCTGGATCAAATCAAATTTTATTCGTCACGTTTCATAAACAACAGGTGTAGACTAACAGTGAAATGCTTACGGGCCCTTCCCAACAATGCAGCGAGAGAGAGAAAATAGAGAAATAAGTAATAACACGTAATAATAAATACACAATGAGTAACAATAACTTGGCTATACGTTTACACAGCGTACCAGCACCGAGTCGATGTGCAGGGGTACGAAGTAATTAAGGTAGATACAGTATGTACATATACAGTGCCTTCAGAAAGTATTCATACCCCTTGACTTTTTACACATTTTGTTGTGTTACAGCCTGAATTGAAAATGTATTAAATTGTGTGTTTTTTATTTTATTTTTACAGGCCTACACACAATACCCCCATAATGTCAAAGTGGAATTATGTTTTTCGAAATTTTAACAAACTAATACAACATGAAACGCTGAAATGTATTGAGTCAATAAGTATTCAACCCCTTTGTTATGGCAAGCCTAAAATAAGTTCAGGAGTAAACATGTGCTTATCAAGTCACATAATAAGTTGCATGTGTGCAATAGTGTTTAACATAATTTTTTTAATGACTACCTCATCTCTGTACCCCACACATACAAATTATATGTAAGGTCCCTCAGTCGAGCAGTGATTCAACCACAAAGACCAGGGAGGTTTTCCAATGCCTCGCAAAGAAGGGCACCTATTGGTAGATTGGTAAAAAACAAAAGTGACATTGAATATCCCTTTGAGCATGGTGAAGTTATTAATTCCACTTTAGATGGTGTATCAATACACCCAGTCACTACAAAGATACAGGCGTCCTTCTGCTCAGGGATTTCACCATGAGGCCATCGGTGACTTTAAAACAGAGTTTAATGGCTGTGGTAGGTGAAAACTGAGGATGGATCAACAACATTGTAGTGACTCCACAATACTAACCTAATTGACAGAGTGAATAGAAGGAAGCCTGTACAGAATACAAATATTCCAAAACATGCATCCTGTTTGCAACAAGGCACTAAAGTAATACTGCAAAAACTGTGGCAAAGCAATAGATTTTTTGTCCTGAATACAAAGTGTTATGTTTGGGGCAAATCCAATACAAACACGTTGCTGAGTACCACTCTCCATATTTTCAAGCATAGTGGTGGCTGCATCATGTTCTGGGTATGTTGTGATCGTTAAGGACTGGGGAGTTTTTCAGGACATTTTTTTTTGAAAATAATGTGTACATTTTGCACAATCCAGGTGTGGAAAGCTCTTAGAGACGTACCCAGAAAGACTTACAGCTGTAATCGCTGCCAAAAGTGACTCAGGAGTGTGAATACTTATGTAAATGAGATCTGTGTATTTAATTTTCAATATATTTGCAACATTTTCTAAAAACAGGTTTTCACTTTCCATTAAGGGGTATTGTGTGTAGATTGAATTCAGGCTGTAACACAATAAAATGTGGAATAAGGGGTATGAATACTTTCTGAAGGCACTGTAACTAGGAATAAAGTCACTAGGCAACAGATAATAAACAGTAGCTGCAGCGTATGCGATGAGTAATACAGAGCGATAGTCATAGTCATTTAGACAGGTTACCTTGGCGTTCTCGGGCACAGGGACTATTGTGTTGAACTTGAAACATGTAGGTATTACAGACTGGATCAGGGAGAGGTTGAAATTGTCACTGAAGACACTTGAACAGTGTTTTCCACCAGCGCCGGCTGTCAGCTATACAGCCGATTTACAGTGTCATTTTCAGCCGGGTACTTTTTCCATTTGAATTAACTAGGCTACTTTTCAATTCACTAGTCAGAAAAAAGTCTGCAGAGCCATCTCCCGCTAGAATGAACAATATGCATCTTCTAGCGATCTATTGATAAGACAGGCGCCTGTCAGTTACAAAGTGAGCGATGACAGGGAAAGACTGCTGGTTTGACAGTCTGCTGTTGGTCCCACCTCTCGATACCTGGGTGTGTGTGTTGTGTGCACAGTGCACTGTGGTTGCAGTCAGATTTCTACACGGAGGGACAGAGCATGAATTTGCACGTCCCATATAATGTAATAATGATTAATCGAAATTCACTTAGCCTATTGTTTTCAGGCATATTCATTTATTTTATTTCGCGTGCAGGGTCAGACATTAACGATGGCCTGCCGGGGCCAGTATATCTCGTCAATGGCCAGTAACTTTTCATTTTAGGATTTGTTTTATTTGTATTAACTTTATTTTCATGTAGATAAACTTGACCTAATAGTGGGAGCCTCTGTCTGTCGCTCCAACTCTCCCCTCATGCCTTAGTCAAGTGTCTTCATTCATTATTAACGCATGCTGAGTTTTTCAATAAATTAGTCAGAAAAACACAAGTGGTTGGAAGGCTGACATTTAAAATACAGACCTCTCATCAATGTTGTATAGGTTAGGAGACATATTCCTCTGTCACAGGAAGCACCTGGATAGTTGTGTTTTATGAATAGCGTACAGTACAATGTATGTGGTGGGAAAGTATTTGCTAGTAGCTACAGTATAAACGGTGTATATTTGTATTTTGGGCAACAATAACAATTAATGTCAAGCACGACCAGCTGGATAAATCTGCAATTGAAAAACTATCCAAACACGGAGTAGTCAAAACATTGACCTTAACCAAACACTGCCTCAGAAGAACCTTACTGTACCGTGCAGTATAGCTTCAACATCCTCCTTCCCCTGCCCAAAGTGACCATTATAAAACACAGCCACATTCTGTTCAGTTCTAGGACTATAACCCTGTTGATACTTCCAAGAAAACATCAGTGCATGCACATTTAAAAATCAACCACACAGCCTCTTATCAAGTCTCCACTCTGAGCACCAGAACTCTGCTAGAACTAGAGTGGAAAACAATGGCATCGCCCATCAAGCCATTGGCCGGTTTCAAGGTAATATGGAAGCAGCATAATGCAAGCCTTCGCAAAAATCCCAGGCCAATCTTAATGTGTGGTAAAAGCACTTGACCAGAGACCAAAACATTAAAAGGGTTGTGCGTGTGCGTGTGTGAATGTGTGTGTGTGTGCGCCTGCTTGCTTGCATGCATGTGTCCATGTTTAATCTGCAACTAACCTCTATCACCACAGTCAAGTCACACAGATCCTTACAAAGACCAGAGCTTACGAATCAGGCCATGATTACAGGCTCAATAGAACTGAATAAACAGACAGAAGACAAAAACTGCAGGCAAACTGGGCCTGTCCTTGTCTGTGAGGTGAATGTTTACATGTGGCCCACAGCACAATGGAGGAGACTGAACAGGCTTCATCTCTTCTGTTCTGAGCAGAGGAGTGAAGTGTTTGCTCTGCGGCTGAGCTGATGTCACAAGTGGAGGAGGGGCCAGAGGGATACTGCTCTCTTACCTCCTAGGACCTAGGCTGTTACCTAGGACTACACAACACATCCCAGAAACATTACAGACTTGAACCGTGTTCAAGACAATACAAATCAAACAACTCTGTTGGAGAAAAGTCTGGGAACCAGTGATCATATCATTAGCCAAGACAAGGATCAGTCAGGGACCTGAGGTGTGTGAGAAACACCACACTGGGAGATCCCATGGTAAGGTCAGCAGTGACTCACTGTAGCACTGCTGCAGCTACTGCTAGCCAGGAACGCGTTCATGGGGCTTATGGGATAGGCGTGAAGGCAAACAGTGGTGGGATTTGCCTAGGTGGAGGGCGTGGGGATTTGGACTTAGCCAACACTGATCTGAGCAGCTCACCTACAGCACATGAGCTGGAGCTAGGCAGGAAGCAGGGACACAGAGCTCCATGAGATTACGCAATACAAAATCAACCAATCACTGCCCTGACACATTTGACTGTTTGACCTACAAGATAAATGGGTGCAAGTGACTAGCTGCTATGAAGGCTTTTTCAGGTTTATACACATAGGCAGGCACGTGCACAGATAGGGCTCTACCTATGTATTTAACTATCTGCTAAGTAGTTAGTTAAATAGTTAACCAAATAGCTCCCTGGACTATCTGCATTGACTCTTTTTGCCAAAAAATGTTTTACACATCGCATACGCTGCAGCTACTGCTTATTATCTGTTGCCTAGTGACTTTATTCCTAGTTACAGTACCTTCAGAAAGTATTCATACCCCTTAATTATTCCACATTTTATTGTGTTACAGCCTGAATTCAATCGACACACAATACCCCATAATGGCAAAGTGAAAACATGTTTTTAGAAAATGTTGCAAATGTATTGACAATTAAATACACAGATCTCATTTACACCCCTGAGTCACCTTTGGCAGCGATTACAGCTGTGAGTATTTCTGGGTACGTCTCTAAGAGCTTTCCTCACCTGGATTGTGCAAAATGTACACATTACTTTCAAGAATCTTCAAGCTCTGTCAAATTGGTTGTTAATCATTGCTAGACAACCATTTTCAGGTCTTGCCATAGATTTTTAAGTAGATTTAAGTCAAAACTGTAACTTGGCCACTCAGGAACATTCACCGTCTTCTTGGTAAGCGACTGCAGTCTATATTTGGCCTTGTGTTTTAGGTTATTGTCCTGCTGAAAGGTGAATTCATCTCCCAGTGTCTGGTGGAAAGCAGACTGAACCAGATTTTCATCTATGATTTTGCCTGTGCTTAGCTCCATTACATTTCTTTTTTATCCTGAAAAACTCCCCAGTCCTTAACGATCACAAGCATACCCATAACAACATTTTTTCCTCTGGTTATCTAGATATCTGGCACCCTCGTGAGTCATTTGTCTTATTTCATAAAACCGTAAGCTTTAGGCATCAGACAAGCTCAATGCGTATAGTTGATTTTATTAAAACACATAGGGTGTGTCTATATATGGAAAAAATACACTTTTAAAATGTCGACCAATCGATTGGTCGAAAGAACAGACAACTTTCGGTCGACCAAGTTTTATTTTTTGTTGGGACAGCCCTAGACTGGGGACTACCGGTAAGCTTCATAATGTAAAATAATGTGACAGGTGAAATGAAGAACGCAACCTGCTTCATCTCCTAAGATCGCACAAGTTCACTGCAGGTATTTACTTAAAAATGATCTACAAATATTCAAATGTAATGAAAACTTCAAATAAATGTTTCAGTTTCAACGGCATTGACAGTTTTGAAAATTATCCCATGGCCATTTCCAAACACCTCGGTATACCTCTATTTTTCGGCTGGCAATTGTCAAATGCACGCTTGTTGGCAATTTCTACTTGTTAAAGCCGGTGCTCTGCTATTTTCCAACCCTTGCACCAAGATTGGTAATTTACCTGTTTTATGTGCTCGCTTGCGCTGAGGTGGGAGGGAGGGATGGTAATATCTGAGGTGTGTCCTTAAAAACATGAACCAGCCAAATCAGTCTGACAGTACTTTTGACAGTACTTCAATCTGAAGGAAGTATGGTTTGCAGTGACAACTGCATCAAAATGATATTGGGAAGTTCAGAAGATCATCAGGCAATAAGGTTAACTCTACCCACATGTACATATTACCTCAACTAGCCGGTGCCCCCGCACATTGACTCTGCACCGGTACCCCTTTGTATATAGCCTCCCTACTGTTATTTTATTTTACTTCTGCTCTTTTTTTCTCAACACTTTTTTGTTGTTGTTGTTGTTTTATTTTACTTTTTTATTAAAAAATAAACGCATTGTTGGTTAAGGGCTGTAAGTAAGCATTTCACAGTAATGTCTACACCTGTTGTATTCGGCGCATGTGGCAAATACTATTTGATTTGATTTGATTTGTATGATATTCTGTGTAGAAAAAAAACTATTTAGTGCCTGGTCTTGTCCACTCTGTTCGAATGAGTCCTGCGCGGCTTGTTGACATTTTAGAGGGAAACAGAAGACACATACAGTGGTTTGGCATTTTTCCTATTTTGTTGCCTTACAACCTGGGGGTTGTATCATTTGATTTACACAACATGCCTACTACTTTGAAGATGCAAAATATTTTTTTGGGGTGAAACAAACAAGAAATACTTGAGCGTGCATAACTATTCAAACCGTTCAAAAGAGCCACATTTGTAGGTAGAAAACAGAAACCGCTCTGTTTCTTACAACCTCAAAAAGCTTCGGAGCAGGTTTTCATTGGCCAGTGAGTGGTCAAACACTCGTCACACCTATAACTTATTTGTTGCGTTTATTACGCTAACGCCAGGTGTTGCGCCCATAATTCCCACTGTCAAAATAGCAAAAATATTTATGACACACCCACAAGGTCCTAGTTTGGGACAACATAGAAAGACATAACACCAAAATAAAGAGTAAGGACTTACCCGGAGATCCATGGAGCTTGGCTTTCTTTACTGAAAAAGAAAGAGACATAAAACAACCATTAGAAACATCAAAGATCTGTGGTTTAAAAAAAAAGAAACAGACAGCAAGTCAGTATCCCGGCTCATGATTTACTTCAGGGATATCTCACAACTTTATCAGAATCAAATTGCTGTAGACTACATTGTGTACAATGACTGTGATCCTGGGGTCACTTGTCTCCTCAATGGCATCCCCTGCAGTCAGATCTATCATGCTGAGTGTAACACAGCAGTGCATGCCCACTGGTGAATCAGGGACCAGGAATCAGTCACACAGACACCAATCAGCCATGTGTGGTCATCAACCACAATCACAGAAAAAAAAGAGCACGTGACATGTGTAGGTGAGGCCTGAAACATTCATTAATATGTAGACCTACAGATTGAGCGCGTGATGTCCGCTCAACCTAGCTGCAGAAAACACCAGCCTCTCACATTTTAGTCAAGCACTAAATACTCACAAAAAAATTATTCCACCAGTGTTAATCATTATCCGATTTCCAAGAAATCTAAACCCTAAAGATGTGGGATACTTTCATAAAAACGGATTGGTTATTCTGATGGAGAACAGCATGGCTGAAAACATCAATGTGTTAAAACTAAAGAAACAATGACGTTTCAATACACCATTGAACAACATAAAAAGGAGTTAAAATAACATGTTACATGGTTCAGGTTTTTCATGTAAATATTCATATGTTTCTAATAAATTGACCACTACTCTGTGAGGCCACACTTTCATACTGAACTCAGTGCTGTAATCTTTCACAGTCAAATCCCTTAATACACAATCCACTCCCGTACCGACCTAGCCCACCCAGATAGGCTATGTTCTCTGGCACTGGATCCATAATCCCAACCTTTGCCTGGACAAAACCCTGACAGACTGGAATATGGAGAGCCCTAAGTCCTATTCGCACAGGACAAGTATTACTATAGAACGTTGGTTATATAAATATTACCACAGCATGTCCGTTTTTCCAGTGGACAATTCAGACGGAATTAGTTTTACCAAATTGCACATGTAAAAAAAAATCTCATTCAAAATGGACCATTATGACAGAAGCCCGGAGGCTCTTCTAGGCGTGAAGATATTTCAAATGTCTAGGCATAGCCTAATATTGGCCTAATGACCTTCAGTTCGCAGAAAGTCAAAAATAATAATGCATATCAATAAGCACCATGAACTGTAACCTATGAAGACATTGAATTAACTGATGTATTTGGCGATTTATCAATTTATTGGCATAATATCGTCCACTTCATCTTTAAAAAAATAAATAGGCACTTGGAAAGATGATGTGACAAAACAGATCATTCATCTGTAGGCGACGTGCATTGCATTTTATTTTAAGCATCAATTTGTTCCCATGTTCTTTACTCAAACTGTGTGCAGCACCTGTTAAACTCTAACATCCCTCAAAACACAGGGATGATGATTCGCACAGGAAAAGTATTATCAGAGGACCTGGGAGTTTGCTGAAAAACTAGGTTTTCAGGGCTGAGATAATAACCTTCATGCCAAGTAAAAATTGACATGGCAGATTCGGACGGGACTAAATTTACAGATGTGGAGATTTGTGCTCGTGCACATAATTACATTACCTGAGCTCCCCCAGTAAAACTTAACCCGTCCAAATAGGGCTATAGAGCATATCTATACACAACAACAATAACCTATACCTACCATTCCAGTGTAAAGGTGTGTGAAACACAAGTCACAATGGTGAAAAGGTAGTCATTGGCTGAATGGCGGATTAATCTACTCAAACATACAGTACCAGTCAAAAGTTTGGACACACTTACTCATTCCAGGGTTTTTCTTTATTTTTTACTATTTTCTACATTGTAGAATAATAGTGAAGACATCAAAACTATGAAATAACACATATGGAATCATGTAGTAAAAATAATTTATATTTGAGATTCTCCTTGACAGCTTTGCACACTCTTGGCATTCTCTCAACCAGCTTGATGAGGTACTCACCTGGAATGTGTTTCAATTAACAGGTGTGCCTTGTTAAATGTTAATTTGTGGAATTTATTTCCTTCTTAATGCGTTTGAGCCAATCAGTTGTGTAGGGGGGTATACAGAAGATAGCCCTATTTGGTAAAAGACCAAGTCCATATTATGGCAAGAACAGCTCAAATAAGCAAAGAAAAATGTCAGTCCATCATTACTTTAAGACATGAAGGTCAGTCAATGCGGAAAGTTAAGAACTTTGAAAGTTTCTTAAAGTGCAGTCGCAAAAACCATCAAGCGCTATGATGGAACTGGCTCTCACGAGGACCGCCACAGGAAAGGAAGACCCAGAGTTACCTCTGCTGTAGAGGATAAGTTCATTAGAGTTAACTGCACCTCAGATTGCAGCCCAAATAAATGCTTCACAGAGTTCAAGTAACAGACACATCTCAACATCAACTGTTCAGAGGAGACTGCGTGAATCAGGCCTTTATGGTCGAATTGCTGCAAAGAAACCACTACTAAAGGACACCAATAAGAAGAATAGACTTGCTTGGGCCAAGAAACACAAGCAATGGACATTAGACCGGTGGAAATCTGTCCTTTGGTCTGATGATTCCAAATTTGAAATTTTTGGTTCCAACCACTGTGTCTTTGTGAGACGCAGAGTAGGTGAACGGATGATCTCTGCATGTGTGGTTCTCACCGTGAAGCATGGAGGAGGAGGTGTGATGGTGTTTTGCTGGTGACACTGTCAATGATTTATTTAGAATTCAAGGCACACTTAACCAGTATAGCTACCACAGCATTCTGCAGCGACACGCCATCCCATCTGGTTTGGCCTTAGTGGGACTATCATCTGCTTTTCAACAAGACAATCACCCAACACACCTCCAGGCTGTGTAAGGGGGGGGGGGGGCATGGGCAAGTTGCAGCGGAGGGTGCAGAGCTGGTGGCCGGGGTAGTGGTAGCCAGGTGCAAAGCATGGCCAGCTGTAGCAAAATGCTTGTTGAAATTCTCGATTATTATAGATTTATCGGTGGTGACAGTGTTTCCTAGCCTCAGTGCAGTGGGCAGTTGGGAGGAGGTGCTCTTATTCTCCATTTTAGACCTTCCCTGTATCTATACAATAAGGGTTATGGATTTGAAAGACGGTTTAGAGGGGATTAATTGTGATGGCTGCTTCAGCCTTATGTACCGGCGAATAAACGACTGGGCTGGGATGGCAGATGGGCAGGATCGGGTGGCAGTGAGTGACAGGAGCTGACATTACATGATTTTAATATCAGCACATACAGCTCTTCCCCCTCTCTCTCTGTACACAGCTAGAATAACATGCAGCCCAAGTGAGTGTGGCTCTATTAATTTGCCCATCTTAGTTTGCCACATTGTTGGTGGGTTAAGAGGCTAAGAGACGACCCCAAGGAGGGAAATGGAGGAGGTAGAGAAAAGAGAGAACGCTTTCTAAACCCCAAGTCAAAATGCACCTGCCATTCTCTACACACACACACTCCCGTCCTCTCCCTCACACTGAGAGATTCTTAATTGGGCAAAGGCCTGTCAACTCCGACTCCACCTTCCTCCGTGACCCGGAAACCGATAAGTGGTGCCATATGTAGGAGCGTCAATTCGTTAATAGGTGAACGGAGGAGTTTGCTCCTCTCCTCGATTGCCTCCTCCAGGGGAGGATGTTCAGGTGTGTCCTACCGTGGAAGAGTTTTGTAATCCGCCACACTTCCTTTGAAACTGCTGTTGTTTTCTCAGATGAGAATATCAGGCACACATTTAAAATTGATACGCTACTCATCATTTTATAAATAAAAATGTCTAGCACAACTAGATACTTTATTTTTATCACTTTATTTTGGTATTCTACCTCTGTAAATGTCATTTGCCTGATGACGCAATAATTTATTTCCATGTTCCCACTTGGAGGAACCAAGGAAATCCAATTGCAATTCTCCCACTTGCTCTGTGGAAAGAGGAAAGGGAGCAGTGGAAAAGCAAAGGGTCAGGAGCATGACATCAGTGTTTCCATAGAGGCTCTTCTAGGCCACCAGGCTGTGACTCTGACCTGTGAGCTGGCACGACGGCAGGCATGATGTCCCAATCAAGCTGACGTCATTGTAAGCGGACGCAAACAGAGCAGAGGGCCATAAAGCGAGGGGCCATTATGATGGAAACTGATTCTTATCTCTCTTCTGCTCAGCCGTCCATCTTTGTGGACGGAGGAAGCCATCAGTGTTTGGCCAGGGGCAGTTGCTCAGTTACCCTATCAACCTACTGTTTTCTAATCTGCTCTACTGTTTGCTCACCTGATATCTGACCATATCTTTGTTTCTTTACCAAATTATAGAAACAACAAAAGAACACTAACTGTACCCAAAGCAGTAAAAGGAAACAAGCCAAGTTTTTATAATTTAAGATAGGGGTATATATTAGTTTTAGTAGACTGAAAACACACAGCAGCAGAGTAATGAAATGATGGGACAGAAAAAACACAGAAGGTCCAGTAACAATCCTACATACCAACTATATCATTGATCATATCCACTCAAATTTTAAGATATGTTTTGGAGCTGCCAGCAGCCCAGCACAAGGTGCATTTGAATATTGAGTTAAGGGATTTCCACCAGTGAATCCACTGGACGGCTGCCTGGCTTACGACTGTTACTCAGCTCGGAGGATTAGTACTGGTAACCCTTCAATTGGGGTCACAGGAGGCAAGTCACGTGACCACATATGGCGGATGGGACGGACACACTGCTGACTCTGGCCATGCATGCCTGGAGTGTTGTGGTTAGGGAGTGTTGTTAGGCGGGCCCAGGGAGACAGGAAGAGAAGAGCAGGGTTCAGAGGGTTCTATTGTTCTGTATTTACACACTGCACTGGAGCTGATCAGGTGGTGCCTATGGGCGAGAAAGCAGGCCAGAGAGCAGAGAGAGACAGAGACAGAGAGAGGGAGGGAGAGAGAGCAACAGATGGCCAGGGGATTACTCTCGCAATCTCTCAGCTCTCTCCCTCCCTCCACCTCTTTATACTCAATCTCTGTCCGTCCTCTCTGACCAATTATCTTTTCTCCCTTTCAACATGACATCTTTCCTATGTCGTCATGATTTATAGGCCTAGTCCATACATCTCGGGCTATCCTTCTGTCCCTCTATCTATATATCAGATTATTGACGCAGCTGAATCTGTGACAAAGTCAACATGGCCCATTTCCTCATGCACATAGCGTGCTTTCATTTCATCAAGACGGTCATGAACACTGTGTTTTTTATAGCACTAAGAGACACACATCAGTGTTTTTTCAGAGGCACAGAATAAATCCCACTCCATGTCAATGGCACACTTAGCATTTGAAAAGGCTTGGTGGTACTCCTAAAACACTCAGTCTGCAATAATAATCACCTACCAAACCAGGATGCCTATTCAGCATCCACGCACTACAATCCCTAGGTTTGCAGGAGCATATTATCATGAGAGTTCCATGTGTACTGTCCACCCAGCCCAGCCCTGATCCACACACAGCAGGGGTCTCAGTGACTGTCCACCTGTCACACTTGAAGTGGAGAACATGTATCTGTTGTGTAAAGACATCACCATGGAGATGGGCTTTTCTAGGGGCAATAAATAAACAAAAAACCATTGCACGGCTGTACGGGGGAAGGGGTGAGTCACAGCAGCCAATCACATACAGGCCGACCATCCGGTCTAGGATTCAATGCACTATTAGGTTTGGGTTGGTAGCCTAAACTACGGTTGCTCCAGTTTCCATTTTCCCAATACTAATCAATAAATGGATGTTGTACATTTTCTAGGAAGAACATGTTCGAGGAAACCACAGCATATTGAACAAATTACTGTAAATTAGAGTGTTCGTCTCTGGATGTGTGGTGTCCACCTGTCCAGCCTCCTCATTACCCATACACTGCCACAAGCCCTCATCTCTCCTGGCCTGTGACAGACCCAGGTAGAGGCTGTCAAACAAGATTCTACTGGATGGGGAGAATAAAGCTTAGCCCATGGAGAGATGCCAAGAGAAGACAGCTATCATTTCTACTGTTTTATTACCTCACCATCTGGTATCATGCACCTGCTGTAAGTCTGGACGTGACTACAAAAGCCACTGACTCAATTAGGTGAACTGAAAACTTAGAAGCCTCACTTGTTAGGTGTGATGAGCCTGACTACTGTGAAATTGTAGATGGTTAGAGAGTATTTACCTAAGGGCTACCTGTGATCACAGACAGACCTAGATGACAAGGCACACAAGCTCCATCAAAAAGTACCTCTGCCAACTGCTGTGCCTACTGGCCACAATCACACATCTGTGCCATTACTTACCTGCCAAAATATAATGTTTGAAGAGATATGAAAATAATGCTTCAAAGCATGATTGACACTGGCATGTCTGCCATGTACACTTACATGAGATGTCAGACATAAAATGTTGTTTGAACATTATTAGTCTTAATGGAGATAGGCCTGAAAGACTTTACAGTCAACACCTGCCTGCTTTTTATCCCATTTCCCTCAGTGCCTAAAAGAGAGAAATTGCCCGTACCAGCCACGGAGCCATGGGTATTGATCCTGAGCCACAGGTATTGACGACAGAGGGGGAGCTAATAAAACGAATCAGATACTAGTAATTATTTTTCTGTTTCATTAATAGATACATTTGAGTCATATTTTGCTTATTTTTAGTACTTTTCAGAACTGAAAAAAAAACAACAACAAAAAACAGAGAAAAGCTTTTCTAACAGTATAAATAATTGACAAGTTCAGAGAACTCATTCAAGCAAAATTGTATTTTTTGCCTCTATTCCTTGATGGTATTTTGTGCATCATTTCAGTGACTAATTACATCATCAATTGAACAAGGAGTCACTGCCCAAGAATAAATTGGACCAGTATCAAGTACCCCCAGAAAGAGAATCGAACAACATGGGCAGCCAGCTTAACCCCGACAAAAACGGCAGTCAAGCATTAATGAATAATGACTGTATACTACACATGTATAAGAGCAAAAATGTGGTTTTGGCTAAGTTGACACTTATTTGACTTTAGACAACCTTATTTGCAAAATGTTACCTGATCGGTAGTAGGACTATACAGTCTTCTTAAGACACTTTAGATGTTAAGCAGAGACACTACCACACAAGTTGGACTATAGGCTACTCTGTGAAGTAAATTAGATGTTTAGAGGAAATGGAGATGGTGATCTTAGACATCACAAACTAAAGATAAAAGGCTGTCCAGTGTCTCAAATCACACACACACGTCATCAGACAAGAACACTATTGCAAAAACAGATTGTGTGCCATAAGTGCACACAATCAGACAATAATATAATTTAGGTGGCATTGGTTTACTTGATATAAAAGTCAACAAAATTATAAATATGCTTTTGATATCAAATTACAACTATTACACCTGCAAACAATATTTAGCAAGTAAAACTGCTTTTTACTAATGTTGTAATTTGGAAACTGACATGTCAAAGTAACAAACGTTAAGTCAGCTGACAAGAGCAGAAACACTGGAAAACAGCTGGTGGTAGTGGTGACGGCTCCCATCTCAAAATAACATAATAGATAGTCTCCAAATCCAAATAATCTAACAAAATTGCCAAAATAAACTATTTTAATATAATATCTTAACTTTATCTTTTCCATCTGTATAAAGGGAGACAAAAACGGAAACTGCTTGGTTTCAAAAAGTAAAAAAATTAACAATCACTCCCGCAAAAGTTTCATTCATCCAGTTTGGTCTATCCTGCTTTCAAACCGGTTACTGCTGGGTTTTACTTCACTTGAAACAATTGTTTTGCTTTCGCTTTATGAAGTTAAAAATCTATGAAAATGTATTTTAAAAAGGGGAATAACTCACCTCTTACACAAAGTAGAGACATGGCAAGAGCTTTTCTCTGACAATCCCTCTAGTTTTAAATTTATCAAACGTCTCAGCAAAGATGCGCTCCGCCCGGTAACATTGCAAACAATGTCTCCAATCACTTTTTTTTAAGTTGTCACAGTTGCAGGTGGGCTTGAGATGCTGTAAAGGGCATCATAAAGGTTCGGCAGAGAGCTATAGCCCCCTGCCACGGGCACGCCATGATAAAATTCATTAGACTAACCTAAAGGCACCGAGATAAGAGGGCGGTGCCGACATACTCTCTAATGACATCTAGTCTATCCATTGAGTGAGCATAATCTCTGAAAAGGGTGGACCATACAGAAGGTTCTGACCAATCAATGAAGAGAGACTAAAAACCACCGATTGAGGGAACAGGTGGTGACGCAGACTTGTCGCTCCCAGTTAGTGGCCTGTTTTGTAGTTTTCACCTGTATAAAAAATATAGAATAAAAAAATAGTAACTCTTTGGTTTATATATAGGCCTATATCAAATTTGCACACAACATAAGGCTACATATTTATCTTCCCTTACGGATTAGGCTAGTGCTTAATCTATTTGTGGCTTTGTCAGCTGGTCTTTCGTTATCAGCATTTATAATCAGTTAGAATTTGTATATATAGTTTACAACATGTTGCCATGACATACAAAGCTTTTACACGTAGGCCTACATTTGAGAATATATTAATAGCCTATCACAGGAAAAAATAATTAAATTGCTAATTAAATCAATACATACAGTGTAAAATTAATATTTCATACAATAGAGTATTGTACTGGTAGTTGAAAAAAGTAAGCTTGTGCATTTTTTCAGACATGTTTTTTTAAATATAGAAACTCTATATAAATAACCACAAACTACTAAGGATTGGAGTAATTTTCTTAATGATTAAAACGATAATCACAAAACTGCTTCGGAAGCAATGGTGTCACACGAGTAAATCCTACAATATCACAAACAATGTTGCCATCAACAATACATTTTGATAGCCCTTTATTGTCCATTCACATGGAAATGATAAACTATTGTATTTTCTGCTGACAGTGTGTTTCCTGTTTAAAATAAGATACACTATCTACATCTCTAGGTGGCCAATACCTTTTCTTTGTTGAGTATGAGTGATGTCATTATGCCTATATAACCATCAGGATCACCTAGAATTTGACCAATATAGTTGGTTCACAGATGGTTTTGGTATTTTAACCTCCGTGTCATGAACGCATCTGGTGGGGGTAGTGAAAATCAACATGCGCACGCGCAGAGGCGGTTTGGTCAGCATGTAAAGCTTTGATTCGGTAGTTCATTGGATAATTGGTGATATTGATAAGATTCTCAATTATACAAATTCCGTCCTCTCCTCGACTCCTCTGTGACCCGGAAACGGATAAGTGGTCGAAGAGTACTATTTGTGGCTAGCGTGGAAGTGTTGTAAAATCTGCTTCTTCCCCTTTGAATCAGCTGTTGTTTTCTCAGAGGAGAAAACGATACTCTACTTATCCTTTGATCTATAAAATGTATAGCAAAATAAGCTTAATAAAATAAATTGCACTTTACACATATATTTTGGGATTGCTCCTGCCTGATGACGTGCTAGTGGCGTAGTGTCATTTCATAAAGGGCATTTGTTCCCGCGTTTCCTCGCCTCCGCGATTACCTTTGACCTTTTTTGAAAGCAGTCGAAATTAGTACGGAGGACGACGCGAGGAGTTGAGCAATCCATTTGATTCTGCCCCCAGTCACCGTGGCACCAGAAATTGTTTAGAAAGGCTGTAAGGCGGCTTTGTAGACAAACTATCACTAAATAACTCAACAGCCCCTCCCTGAGGCATTTCCTATGTGTAACATGCATACTGTGATGGAAATCATGTGATAAAGGTGAAAAATCCTCAGAAAATTACACTTTTGGAGAAATTTCACAGAGATAATTTTCATTTTCAGAGAGTATTACTTTTGTATGTATATTTACTACAATGAACAATATGGAGAAAAAATTATGAAATCACTGCTGTGTCCACACAAATCATTCAAACCTATCATTTTCGTAACCAAGATGTATTGTGATGAGGTGTTACAATCTTGCCTAAAGTCAGTCACAATTCCTTTAGTAGTGACAGCATCATCATGGATGACCATTATTGGTATAGTGGTCATTTAATGTATTGTATTGATACATTTGCTATGTTATGCCAAACCTTCCTCCAAAACAGAGGCCCCTTCCCATTTGGTATGGGTGTGAAATAAAACATTCCACTTCAATAATGTATTTCGATCCAAGGACATTTTCTTACAAGTACTTTTGGTGACTTAACTTGATGTAGTTTATAATTTACACAGGCAGCAATTCTGATCCATTTTTTAAATAAATTGGTATTTTGACCAATCTGATCAGCTCTGAAGAAGATCAGATGTGATTGGTCGAGACCAATCAGCAGAAAAAATATCAGAATGGTCTGCCCGTCTAAACACAGCCCCATTTAAAGTATTACAGTGGAGATTGCATCCTAACCTCTATTCATATATCTGACCTTATTCCCTCCTCTGCTTGCTTTGAACCTGGAAGGTTCTTAATGTCAGGTCACAAGCTCTAACTTACATGAAGTAAAACATTCATGACACTATGAAATGAAAACATATGAAGGACAAATAGTTGGACATATAAAAGACAACAGTATATCACTTAAACAGATCATATCCTATCACTCGGGAACATGAGGAGGTAATTCAGAACACTCTAAACCAGGTTACTAGTTTACCATAAGTTACTATTATACTCATCAACGCAGTCATTTTTGCTATTTCATGCAAAAGAAAAGTATCAATATGACAGCTTGTGGATTTGTAATTGGAACATATGTATGTAACGTATGCAATAACACTCAATCAAAATGAAAATGTGTAAGTGACATGAATCCTCCCAAATGGGTTGATGTTTCCAGGCCTCTAAGCATTCCCAAAGTCTTTACGTTCTTATCCTGTTCTTCTGTTTCAATGTCCTTCAATCTGCAGCAGATAGTGTGTCCCTTGCGCCAGACAGTGGTGGTGCTGACCAGGCAACAATGCCTTGGCACCTCGTAGTTGTCTTGCACTGCTTCTGGTTCGGTGTCTGACTCTGCTCTGAGTGGTCTTGACATCCTTCATTACTGGGTTTGTGGCGCAGGCTCCTCACTCTTCTCCATCGCCCACTCTGGGGCCACACTTTCTATCTTTTTTGAGCTCTGCTTGGCCAGGCTGCCATAAATAGTCATAGCCTAAAGGGAAGGGAAAGATAGAGACTGTTACTGTTCTGAGAGAGGAGACGGAGAGACGGGTGTGCTGAAAGGGAGGGACAGCGAAGATGGGCTGAGCAATCACACATAATTAAATAGCTAAAGAAACAGAGACAGACCTGTGTGACCATGCCACTGATGTCACCAGAGTTGGAGGGCAACAGGATGGTGTTGGACTCTTTGGCCAGCTTGGAGAAAGCGGAGACGTATTGCTCAGCCACACTGAGGGAGGCTGCCGCGTTTCCATTCTGTCCGAAAAACAATCACAGTTGGGTCAATGTGCCATCTAGATACGTACATGCACACGATGAAGCCATCACAACTATTTTACCTGTTCAGCTAGAGCATCTGACAACAGCCGGATAGCCTTAGCTTTGGCCTCTGCTTTGGCTAAGACAGCATTGGCCTCACCTAGGTGAAGATCAAGATAACAAGTAATCAGAAAGGGTCACAAAGACTAGCGTCCTGTCCAGGGGGTGTATTAATTCAGTGCATTCGGAAAGTATTCAGACCCCTTGAATTTTTCCACATTTTATTACGTTACAGCCTTAATCTAAACTTGATTAACTTGTTTTTTTTTCTTCTCAATCTACACACAATATTCCATAATGAGAAAGCAAAAACAGGTTTTTAGAAATGTATTAAAAATAAAAAAAAGGGAAATCTCAAATTTACATAAGTATTCAGACCCTTTACTCAGTACTTTGTTGAAGCACCTTTGGCAGCGATTTCAGCCTTGAGTCTTCTTGGGTATGACGCTACAAGCTTGGCACACCTACAGTGGGGAGAACAAGTATTTGATATACTGCCGATTTTGCAGGTTTTCCTACTTACAAAGCATGTAGAGGTCTGTAATTTTTATCATAGGTACACTTCAACTGTGAGAGACGGAATCAAAAATCCTGAAAATCACATTGTATGATTTTTAAGTAATTAATTTGCATTTTATTGCATGACATAAGTATTTGATACATCAGAAAAGCAGAACTTAATATTTGGCACAGAAACCATTGTTTGCAATTACAGAGATCATACATTTCCTGTAGGTCTTGACCAGGTTTGCACACACTGCAGCAGGGATTTTGGCCCACTCCTCCATACAGACCTTCTCCAGATCCTTCAGGTTTCGGGGCTGTCGCTGGGCAATACAGACTTTCAGCTCCCTCCAAAGATTTTCTATTGGGTTCAGGTCTGGAGACTGGCTAGGCCACTCCAGGACCTTGAGATGCTTCTTACGGAGCCACTCCTTAGTTGCCCTGCCTGTGTGTTTCGGGTCGTTGTCATGCTGGAAGACCCAGCCACAACCCATCTTCAATGCTCTTACTGAGGGAAGGAGGTTGTTGGTCAAGATCTCACGATACATGGCCCCATCCATCCTCCCCTCAATACGGTGCAGTCGTCCTGTCCCCTTTGCAGAAAAGCATCCCCAAAGAATGATGTTTCCACCTCCATGCTTCACGGTTGGGATGGTGTTCTTGGGGTTGTACTCATCCTTCTTCTTCCTCCAAACAAGGCGAGTGGAGTTTAGACCAAAAAGCTCGATTTTTGTCTCATCAGACCACATGACCTTCTCCCATTCCTCCTCTGGATCATCCAGATGGTCATTGGCAAACTTCAGACGGGCCTGGACATGCGCTGGCTTGAGCAGGGGGACCTTGCGTGCGCTGCAGGATTTTAATCCATGACGGCGTAGTGTGTTACTAATGGTTTTCTTTGAGACTGTGGTCCCAGCTCTCTTCAGGTCATTGACCAGGTCCTGCCGTGTAGTTCTGGGCTGATCCCTCACCTTCCTCATGATCATTGATGCCCCACAAGGTGAGTTCTTGCATGGAGCCCCAGAACGAGGGTGATTGACCATCATCTTGAACTTCTTCAATTTTCTAATAATTGCGCCAACAGTTGTTGCCTTCTCACCAAGCTGCTTGCCTATTGTCCTGTAGCCCATCCCAGCCTTGTGCAAGTCTACAATTTTATCCCCGATGTCCTTACACAGCTCTCTGGTCTTGGCCATTGTGGAGAGGTTGGAGTCTGTTTGATTGAGTGTGTGGACAGGTGTCTTTTATACAGGTAACGAGTTCAAACAAGTGCAGTTAATACAGGTAATGAGTAGAGAACAGGAGGGCTTCTTAAAGAAAAACGAACAGGTCTGTGAGAGCCGGAATTCTTACTGGTTGGTAGGTGATCAAATACTTATGTCATGCAATAAAATGCCAATTAATTACTTAAAAAGCATACAATGTGATTTTCTGGATTTTTGTTTTAGATTCCGTCTCTCACAGTTGAAGTGTACCTATGATAAAAATTACAGACCTCTACATGCTTTGTAAGTAGGAAAACCTGCAAAATCGGCAGTGTATCAAATACTTGTTCTCCCCACTGTATATTTGGAGAGTTTCTCCCATTCTTCTCTGCAGATCCTCTCAAGCTCTGTCAGGTTGGATGGGGAACGTCGCTGCCAAGGCCCTTCTCCCCCGATTGCTCAGTTTGGCCGGGCGGCCAGCGCTAGGAAGCGTCTTGGTGGTTCCAAACTTCTTCCATTTAAGAATGATGGAGGCCACTGTGTTCTTGCGGACCTTCAATGCTGCAGAATTTTTTTGGGACCCTTCCCCAGATCTGTGCCTCGACACAATCCTGTCTCGGAGCTATACGGACAATTCCTTCGACCTCATGGCTTGGTTTTTGCTCTGACATGCACTGTCAACTGTGGGACCTTATATAGACAGGTGTGTGCCTTTCCAAATCATGTCCCATCATCTGAATTTACCACAGGTGGACTCCAATCAAGTTTTAGAAACATCTCAAGGATGATCAATAGAAACAGGATGCACCTGAGCTCAATTTCGAGTCTCATAGCAAAGGGTCTGAATACTTATGTAAATAAGGTTTTTCTGTTTTTTATTTGTAATACATTTCCAAACCTGTTGTCGCTTTGTCATTATGAGGTATTGTGTGTAGATTGAGGAGGAAAAAAATATATTGAATCAATTTTAGAATAAGGCTGTAATGTAACAACATTTGGAAAAAGGGAAGGGGTCTGAATACCTTCCGAATGCTCTGTACATCATGCTGCCTCACACTACAGAAACATGTAGGTAATTTAGAAGACAATCTTATCTCGATCAACTTACAGTCAACTAAGGTAGATAAAGCAAAGAGAAGCCGTTCTGACTCAGACAAGACTTACTTGTCCAAGGCTTACTTAGTTTGCAATGCTCAAACTTTCACACCATCATTAGTAGTTAACAAAGGCCTTAAGTCATCTAGATATGTGTATTAACCTACCAGCCGCTTTGTTGATCTGTTCTGTTTTCTGTCCTTCCGAGGCCAGGATCTGAGCTTGCTTGCGACCCTCAGCAACGTTGATGGCTGCTTCCTTGTGACCTTCTGACTCCAGCACAGTGGCTCTCTTCTTACGCTCTGCCTCCACCTACACAATGAAAGGCAGTCAGAGTGTACACATACAAAACTGATAGGTTAAGTCTTAATAATGTGCAATTTATCACTAATCTATAGATAAGATCATGTTCAGCAATAGTTTGAGGTTCAAGACCTGTCTCCCAGTTTGTTGGCAGCAGGGCCAGCCCCTCTCACCTGCATCTGCATGGACTCTTTGACACGAGGTGGAACATGTATATCCTTGATTTCATAACGAAGGCAACGGATTCCCCAATCATCTGACGCCTGGTTGATGGAGTGGACTATGTTGGTATTAAGGGTCTCTCTTTCCTGGAGAAATAGAGAAATATAAAACAAGAAATGAGGTAAAAAAAAATAAAAAATCACAAACACAATTTGGAAAAAAGAACAGAGACTCACCCTGAATACTTTGTCCAGGGTCAGTTTTCCCAGCTCTGAGCGCATGGTGGTCTGGGCAAGTTGGGTGACAGCATACTCTGGGTCCTCAACTCCATAGCTGGCCTGGAAGGAAGTACATCTTGTAATCAATATCTAAAAACAAAGCAAAAATGTTCCATGAACAACAACCTCAAGAAATCATGGTTTTCACAAACTTACCTTAAAAGGATCCAATATCCTAAGATAGAGGACTCCATCTATCTGTAGTGTCACATTATCTGTGGATGTAATCAGACATCAGTTAATTCAGAGACAATAATAATATAATAATAAGCCACTTAGCAGATGCTTACAATGACTGACTGACTGTGAGAATAATGATGACT
This sequence comes from Coregonus lavaretus, assembly GCF_964263955.1. NCBI lineage: Eukaryota > Metazoa > Chordata > Actinopteri > Salmoniformes > Salmonidae > Coregonus > Coregonus lavaretus. The sequence goes on from NC_139991.1 coordinate 45,806,301, forward strand.
GACTTACAGTGAAGATAAGTGACAAACAGTGACACAGTTGTCACTCACCTAAAGAAACCGCAGACTGCTCTGGGACATCAATAACTATCTCTTTAAGACTTTGCACATAGCGTATTTTGTCCAGGATTGGGATTAGGAAATTCAAGCCCTACAGAATATGCAGAAAAGGGAAAGACATTAGTAAATTGATCATTTTTATGCATTCAGGATTTATACTGACATAGTGTGAGTGTAATTAAGGGTGCAGATCACTAGCTAATTGGAAATCAATGGTTAAATTACCGGCTCTAATATGCGATGGAAGCGGCCCATCCTTTCCACAACCCAGGATTCTTGTTGTGGCACAAACAGAACCACAGTGTTCATGGGCAGACTGGACGCCCATCGCTGCTGGGCTTGTGTCGCCCACAACGCTGGCACTGTGGGCACTGTTCTCTGGGAATGCTGGAGGGAAACAACAAATCACCATCAGAGTGTACATTACACATTGTTGCATCAGAAGGTTACTCCATGAGTTGCAACTTCAGAATCACCTTTATTCGCCAAGTACATTTACACACTCAGAATTGTACTTGGTGAGATGGTGCTGCCATGATAGACAACATTTAGAGACAGAACACTGACAGAAGAGTTTTCACAGCGTTTAGATCAAATGTTCACATTTCAAATACATTATATACAAAGATTCCAAAAAGCAGCCAATTATTTCAGGTCCGGTACCATCGTTGGGTTGCGGGTGTGAAAGATTCAGCAGGCTACTGGCTGAACACACCTGGCTAAAAGATTACTGTTGCTCTGTTGGAATCACTTTTATAGATAACTTTGACACCTTCTGGAAACAGAAGATGCTCTACAGGAATAACGGAGTCCATCCAAATCACCTTGGCTCCTGGACTCTGTCCACAAATTTCAAGGCTGCGTTGAGACAACGACTTATCAATGACCCAAGACCAGCTCAGTTAATCCCTACCATTGTGCCGCTGAGTTGTCATAATGCTGCAGCAAATGTACATTATCCCAGGGGCGTTGGCAGACAAAGGAACTTAATGTATGTCTTTCTAACTGCCCTGAATGCCTCAGTTGATCCTACAGCTGATGTATGCAGTAATCATGTGCCTATGAACCAGAGTTATACTGTTAGCACTGAGCCGGTGTGCCCTAGTAGGAAGTCCACTAAGTGCAGGGTGAGCTGCACAATCAGCTCAAACATAAATGACATAAGCATGTCTACTTCTGATAAGCTTCACAGTAAAGCAATAAAAATAATCAAGCATCCCAGAAAAGTGCTAAAAATAGCCCACATTAACATATTGTTATGATGAATTTCTAGGGTATCAAGTGATTACGAATGTAAGGATGTACTTAGACACTTTTGATGGGGAGTTCATATATTTAATATGGTACCATGGTTAGTTATAACAGATTAAGGACATGGCCCTGCCTCTGCCATCTTCCAACTCCATAACAAAGATCCACTCTCTCATATATATATATATATATATATATATATATACACTGTTACAAGTCTCTCCACGAACATTTGGTAAACCTCCATGGGCACTCCCTTCTCTATGATGTTATTACCCTTTACCCATGTCTCTATATCCTGTCCATCAATTATTCTAAGATCAACATCAGTAATCTACTCTGACATAAGGAATGCAGACTCCGTGGCACCAAACCACTTATCCACTAACTCTCCCCTGGTCCACACAATACTATGACATGACATCATTACACATATGTAGTCTAAGAAACAAGGTTCATGAAATCAATAACTTGCTAGTAACAGATGACATTCTGACTATCTCTGAAACTCACTTAGATAATACCTTTGCAGATACAGTGGTAGCAATACATGGTTTTAACATCTACAGAAAATACAGAAATACCAAAGGGGGCAGTGTTGCGGTCTATATTCAGAACCACATTCCTGTAAAGCTTAGAGAGAATCTCATGTTAAATACTGTTGAAGTAATATGGCTACCGGTTCATCTGCCTCACCTTAAGCCCATTCTTGTGGGAAGCTGCTATAGAACAACAAGTGCTAACAGTCAGTATATGGATAATGCGTGTGAAATGCTTGATAATGTATGTGATATCAACAGAGAGGTATATTTTCTGGGTGACTTCAATAGACTGGCTTTCATCAAGCTGCACACTCAAGAAAATGCTTCAAACTGTAACCAGTGCCTGCAACCTGGTTCAGATTATCAGTCAACCGACAAGGGTAGTTACAAACAACACATGTATAGATCACATCTTTACTAATGCTGCAGAAATGTGCATGAAAGCAGTATTCAAATCCATTGGATGTAGTGATCACAATATAGTAGCCATATCTAGGAATACCAAAGTTCCAAAGGCTGGGCCTAATATAGTGTATATGAGGTCATACAATACGTTTTGTAGTGATTCCTATGTTGATTACATAAATCATGTTTGCTGGTCTGTGGTGTGTAATGAGGAGCAACCAGACACGGCACTTGACACCTTTATGAAATTACTTATTCCAGTTACTAATAAGCATGCACCCATTAAGAAAATGACTGTAAAAACTATTAAATCCCATTTGATTGATGAAAAATGGTTGAGAGGGATGAGGCAAAAGGAATGGCAAATAATCTGGCTGAACAACCAATTGGCAAACATATTGCAAATTGAGAAATCATGTGACTAAACTGAATAAAAAGAAGACACTATACTATCAAATAATGATAAATAATATAAAGAATGATAGTAAAAAGCTTTGGTAGCATCTTAAATGAAATTTTGGCCAAAAAGGTAAACTCCGCTCCATTATTCATTGAATCAGATGGCTCATTCATCACAAAACCCACTGATATAGCCAACTACTTTCATGATTTTTTCATTGGCAAAATTAGCAAACTTGGGCATGACATGCCAGCAACAAAACGCTGACACTACACTTCCAAGTATAACTGACCAAATTATGAAAAACAAGCAATTCCGTAAAGTGAGTGTGGAAGAGGTGAAAAAATGGTTGTCTATCAACAATGACAAGCCACCGGGGTCTGACAACTTGGATGGAAAATTACTGAGGATAATAGCGGACAATATTGCCACTCCTATTTGCCATTTCTTCAACTAAGCCTACTAGAAACAGGCCTGGAGGGAAGCAAAAGTCATTCTGCTACCCAAGAATTGTAAAGCCCCCTTTACTGGCTCAAATAGCCAACCAATCAGCCTGTTACCAACCCTTAGTAAACTTCAGTGCAGCTTTTGACATTATCGATCATAGTCTGCTGCTGAAAAACCGTATGTGTTATGGCTTTACACCACCTGCTATAGTGTGGATAAAGAGTAACCTGTCTAACAGAACACAGAGGGTGTTATTTAATGGAAACCTCTCCAATATAATCCAGGAAGAATCAGGAATTCCCCAGGGCAGCTGTCTAGGCCCCTTACCTTTTCAATCTTTACTAATGACATGCCACTGGCATTGAGTAAAGCCAGTGTGTCTATGTGTGCGGATGACTCAAAACTATACACGTCAGCTACTACAGTGACTGAAATTACTGCAACACTTAAGAGCTGCAGCTAGTTTCAGAATGGGTGGCAAGGAATAAGTTAGTCCTAAATATTTCAAAAACTAAAAGCATTGTATTTGGGACAAATCATTCACTAAACCCTAAACCTCAACTAAATCTTGTAATGAATAATGTGGAAATTGAGCAAGTTGAGGTGACTAAACTGCTTGGAATACCCCTGGATTGTATACTGTCAGGGTCAAAAAAAATGTTAAAACAACAGTAGCTAAGATGGGGAGAAGTCTGTCCATAATAAAGCACTGCCCTGCCTTCTTAACACTATCAACAAGGCAGGTCGTACAGGCCCTAGTTTGTTGCACCTGGACTGTTCAGTCGTGTGGTCAGGTGCCACAAAGAGGGACTTAGGAAAATTAAATTGGCTCAGAACAGAGCAGCACGGCTGGCCCTTAAATGTACATGGAGAGCTAACATTAATAATATGCATGACAATCTCTCATGGCTCAAAGTGGAGGAGAGATTGACTTCATCACTACTTGTTTTTGTAAGAAGTGTTGACAAGCTGAATGCACTGAGCTGTCTGTTTAAACTACTTGCACACAGCTCGGACATGCATACCCCACAAGACATGCCACCAGAGGTCTCTTCACAATCCAAGTCCCGAACAGATAGTTTAGGCTTACATCAGGCCTATATGAATCCTAACTTTTGAAGCACATCGCATGAGTAGCAGACCCTTTTCCTTTCTTCCTGTGCCAATAAAAATGTGCCTAAACCTACTGTCAAGTTACCAGGTTGTTAGCTAGCTAGGTAACATGACTGAACAACATTGTCTGATATCAAACCAATAATTAGCAACCCAGGATTAGTTTAAGACGGCCCTCGACATGGTTTGTGAAATTATATCAAATGTGTGCGAATCCCGATAAAGAAAAAAGGCATCTCTGGTAATATGGATAATTCATTAAACCGTTTAGGCTAGAAACAAGTAGTTCTTTGCTGTAACGCTGCAAGCATGCCTGTCGCAGAGCAGTGCTCCATTTTCCATCTCTGACACTCAGTGGCTGCATGACAGTGAGCTTGCAAAGGCTACTCAGACTGGTCTATGCTCCTGGTTATAACAGGCGAGGAAATTAAACAACGTATCAACATTGCTCACGTTGCGAGCTGCTCCAATGTAACAAATGTACAGATCTAACAACAGAAGACTGATCAGGGTCTGCATCCCGGCTAAATTATATATATTTTTTAACTGACGGAGGAATAGATGCGCGCAAAGAGCGGACGGAGAGAAGCAGGTGAGTGAGTGCTGGTAGGGGATGCGGCTGGCTGATTACAGCTGCCACAAGTGATATGCACATGAAAGTATATGTTATTGGATCTGCGCATACAAGAGACTAGAGGCTGTTGCTTAAATTAAACTGCATTTATAAACAAAACTGGACTTTATAAACATTTTATAACAGGCACAAGCAGGTTCTTTAGATCGGTAGGGCTGAAAAAGTCAGTAGTATCTATCATATGAAATGGTATTACGGTACTCTAGAATGTTGGTTCATAAATATGACGTTTTGGTACCGTGATATTACCTTGGTACCGGTATACCGTGCAACACTAAATATAATAGCAACAAAGAGAGCAGATGTAGGTTTATAAACTCTGTGAAAGCACCATTCGGCGCATGTGACAAATAACATTTGATTGTACTGTTGAGGGCATTTTCAACTGGCCAACGACATACACTACATGACCAAAAGTGTGGACACCTGCTCGTCGAACATCTCATTCCAAAATCATAGGCAGTATTATGGAGTTGGTCCCTCCTTTGCTGCTTTAACAGCCTCCACTCTTCTGGGAAGGCTTTCCACTAGATGTTGGAACATTGCTGCAGGGACTTGCTTCCATTCAACCACAAGAGCATTAGTGAGGTGGGGCACTGATGTTGGGCGATTAGGCCTGGCTCACGTCGGCATTCCAATTCATCCCAAAGGTGTTCGATGGGGTTGAAGTCAAGGCTCTGTGCAGGCTAATCAAGTTCTTCCACACCGACCGACAAACCATTTCTGTATGGACCTCGCTTTGTCCACGGGGGCATTGACATGCTGAAACAGGAAAGGTCCTTCCCCAAACTGTTGCCACAAAGTTGGAAGCACAGAATCATCTAGAATATCATTGTATGCTGTAACATTAAGATTTCCTTTCACTAGAACCTAGGAGCCTAGCCCGAACCATGAAAAACAGCCTCAGACCCTTATTCCTCCTCCACCAAACTTTACAGTTGGCACAATGTATTGGGGCAGGTAGCGTTCTCCTGGCATGCGCTAAACCCAGATTAGTCCGTCGGACTGCCAGACGGTGAAGCGTGATTCATTACTCCAGAGAAAGCGTTTCCACTGCTCCAGAGTCCAATATTGGCGAGCTTTACACCACTCCAGCCTATGCTTGGCATTGCGCATGGTGATCTTTGGCTTGTGTGCGGCTGCTCGGCCATGGAAACCCATTTCATTAAGCTCCCGACAAACAGTTATTGTGCTGACATTGCTTCCAGAGGCAGTTTGGAACTCGGTAGTGAGTGTTGCAACCGAGGACAGGCGATTTTTACGCGCTTCAGCACTTGGATGTCCAATTCTGTGAGCTTGTGTGGCCTACCACTTCGCGGCTGAGCCATTGTTGCTCCTAGACATTTCCACTTCACATAACAGCACTTACAATTGACCGGGGCAGCTCTAGCAGGGCAGATATTTGACGAACTGAGTTGTTGGAAAGTTGGCATCCTATGACAGTGCCACTTTGAAAGTCACTGAACTCTTCAGTAAGGCCATTCTACTGCCAATGTTTGTCTATGGAGATTGCATGGCTGTGCGCTCGATTTTATACACCTGGCAGCAACGGGTGTGGCTGAAATAGCCGAATCCACTAATTTGAAAGGATGTCCACATACGTTTGTATATATAGTGTAACTAGTTATCTAGGTAGCTGACTAACATCTCAGCGAACACATGACATGATAGCAAGGCAAGCTAGCTGGCATACAGTAGCAAGCTAACTCAGTTTGTAGACTAACAGTAACTAACGTTACCTAGCTAGTTTGAAATAGCATGTGTCTTACCTTTAAAAGGGCACCACCGGTCCGGCACAATGTTCTGAGCATTTTCTCAATGTAATTGTTGTCTGATATGTAGCTATCTGGTTTAGGTGAGAAAACAATTATAATGAATATTTGTTCATGTGTGACCCTCGGCAGATTCAGGAAACGAAGTTACAACATCGAATTGGTGCACTGGTTAAACACGTCCCCCTGTTGATATGGGAAACGGAACTCTATCATTCCAGATTATGCATAGTTTACTGAAAAAAATATACGTTTACATTATTGTAAATACAAATAAATAAACATTATGAATGTTTAATACTTTTAACACTTTCAGATGTTTTTAATCATTGTTATGTAGGCCTTGACAAGAACCCGAGTCCGAATTTCCAGCACTTTCCATATGTTGCAGTGCGCATGTCAGCATAGACCAGGGAAGACTGTCTGTACTACTGAGTTTTGATGCAGTCTTTACCAGGTAAAGTCAAGTGAGGACGTGTCAGTTATACCGTGAGAGCTATTGTTCCGAATCCATTATAGGTGTTATAGGTGTCAAGCTTATGGTCATGTGGCAGCAGTGTGTAGGAGGGAGATTCCTACATGTGAGAAGTGTGCAGGGGGACATGAGACAAAGGAATGTATAGTATTGGTGGAAAAAGTTGTGTGTGTATCAGTGGTGTAAAGTACTTAAGTTAAAATACTTTCAAGGACTATAGTGTTTTGGGTATCTGTACTTTACTTGACTATTTATATTTCTGACAACTTTTACTTTTACTTCACTACATTCCTAAAGAAAGAATGTACATACATTTTTGCTGACACCCAAAAGTATTTGTTACATTTTGAATTCTTAGCAGGACAGGAAAGTGGTCAAATTTACACACTTATCAAGAGAACATCCCTGGTCATCCCTACTGCCTCTGATCTGGCGGACAAACTAAACACACATACTTTGTTTGTAAATTATGTCTGAGTGTTGGAGTGTGCCTCTGGCTATCCATAAATAAAATAAAAACAAGAAATGGTGCCGTTTGGTTTGCTTAATATAAGGAATTTGAAATTATTATTGATACTTTTGATACTTACATTTTATATTTTAGTCATTTAGCAGACACTCTTATCCAGAGCGACTTACAGTTAGTGAGTGCATACGTGTTTTTTTTTTTTCATACACTAGTCACTTACGTATATTTAAAACCAAATACTTTCAGACTTTTACTCAAGTATTATTTTACTGGTTGACTTCATTTTCTATTAAGGTATCTTTACTTTTACTCAAGTATGACAATTTGGTACTTTTTCCACCACTGGTGTGTAAACTGTAGGGGTGCCCATGGTGCTGGAGATCAGAGGTGTCCGTTGAGAGAAAGGCAGGTTGAGGTTGCCAGGATCAAAGTAGTGCAGAAGGCGTCGTATGCTGAGGCAGTGAAGTGAGTAGTAGAGGAAAATGGGTCCAGGGTGAGGGATCCTAAGAGGATACCTGTGAGTAGGCCGAGGCCAATAGTGATAGGAATAACGTGCTTCAGTAAGGTTGATTTTTTGCTGTTCATAGCCCTGGTTGTCAATTGTACCGCAGGAATGGAACGTAAATCACAGAGGATAGATGTTGTGGTGGCAGCTGCTGAGAAGTACTTGGGTGTCTGAGATTTTACTGCAGAAGAGTTACAAGATGTTTTGAACCAATGGCGATTTTAGCATGTAAATCTTGGTGGGGCAAACAAAAACAAAAAAAGTGTGATGCATGCCAGCAAAGTCACTACACAACATTAAACAATACATTAATTGCACTATAACGGTGACAAACGGTGCCCCCAAACTGTTAGGGCCTACATAAAGCTGTCCCAACAGCAGAGTCCAACAGTAGTCCCAACACCTTACCACTGCTACATCTGGCTATCAGCGGAGCCTTGTCTGGCAGCAAAACAGTTCATTCATCCTCATTTACTGCCTTTAAAAAAAACATAGCTGATATGGTTGACTTGCTTAAACAAATGTGGTTTCTACTGACAGGTGGTGAAGGTAGGAAACAGCATCTCCACTTCGTTGATCCTCAACACTGGGGCCCCACAAGGGTGCGTGCTCAGCCCCCTCCTGTACTCCCTGTTCACCCATGACTGCGTGGCCATGCACGCCTGAGTGGCGCAGTGGTCTAAGGCACTGCATCGCAGTGCTAACTGTGCCACTAGAGATCCTGGTTCGAATCCAGGCTCTGTCGCAGCCGGCCGCGACCGGGAGACTCATGGGCGGCGCACAATTGGCCCAGCGTCGTCCAGGGTAGGGGAGGGAATGGCCGGCAGGGATGTAGCTCAGTTGATAGAGCATGGCGTTTGCAACGCCAGGGTTGTGGGTTCGATTCCCACGGGGGGCCAGTATAAAAAAAAAAATGTATTCACTAACTGTAAGTCGCTCTGGATAAGAGCGTCTGCTAAATGACTAAAATGTAAATGTATATGTAAATGTTGTGTCGAGTAAACGTTGCTAATTATGCTGTGTGACCAAGGAGAACCGCTGACGCTGTATTTTCATCATAAAGGTTTAAACACGCCTCCAACTCAATCATCAAGTTTGCAGACGACACAACAGTAGTTGGCTTGATTACCAACAATGATGAGACCGCCTACAGGGAGGAGGTGAGGGCTCTGGGAGTGTGGTGCCAGGAAAATAACCTCTCACTCAACGTCAACAAAACAAAGGAGATGATCGTGGACTTCAGGAAACAGCAGAGGGTGCACCCCCCTATCCACATAGATGGGACCGCAGTGGAGAAGGTGGAAATCTTCAAGTTCCTTGGTGTACACATCACCGACAAACTGAAATGGTCCACCCACGCAGACAGTGTGGTGAAGAAGGCGCAACAGAGCCTCTTCAACCTCAGGAGGTTGAAGAAATGTGTCTTGGCACCTAAAGCCCTCACAAACTTTTACAGATGCACAATTGAGAGCATCCTGTCAGGCTGTATCACCACCTGGTACAGCAACTGCACCGCCGGCAACCACATGGCTCTCCAGAGGGTGGTGCGGTCTGCTGAACGCATTATCGGGGGCAAACTACCCACCCTCCAAGACACATACAGCACCCGATGTCATAGGAAGGCCAAAAAGATCATCAAGGACATCAACCACCCGAGCCACTGCCTGTTCACCCCGCTATCATCCAGAAGGCGAGGTCAGTACAGGTGCATCAAAGCTGGGCCCGAGAGAATGAAAAACAGCTTCTATCTCAAGGCCATCAGACTGTTAAATAGCCATCACTAGCACATTAGAGGCTGCTGCTGCCTATTGAAATCACTGGCCACTTTAAGAAATTGAACACTAGTCACTTTAATAATGTTTACAGTCACTTTAATAATGTTTACATACCTTGCACTACTCATCTCATATGTATATACTGCATTCTATTCTATAATATTCTACTGTATCTTAGTCCATGCCACTCTGTCATTGTCATTGCTTGTCCATATATGTATATTTTCCATTCCTTACTAGTTTTGTGTGTATTAGGTATATGTTGTGAAATGGTTAGGTATTACTTGTTAGATATTACTGCACTGTCGGAGCTAGAAGCACATGCATTTCGCTACACCCGCTATAACATCTGCTAAACACGTGTATGTGACAAATAAAATGTGATTTAATTTGATTTGATACAAACTATGGCATAAGGGGACGACAAGCGGATAAGAGGCAATATGTAATTTCGATTAAGACATTAATGAGCCATCTAGGACGGACGTCGTCAATATAACATTTTGTTCAGCACTTTTGAAATGTACAGCAACAGAATTCAGAACATTGGCCATTCTTACAGTATTCTCCCTGTACACCAAGTCAGAACCATAGGATAAATAAAGGGGGCATATAAGCAGACAATGAAAGCTCTTACAATATTCAATAATTACATTTCTCTATAACAGGTTATAGGCTACATGTGCACCACCAAGTCAGAACAGTAGGCAAAATTAAGAGGGGAAAATAAACCAAATTATTAGGTTGAGTCCTTCGTGAGCAAATTTTGTCATCAAACTTTGTCATCAAAGTCTGGCATTCTCTGGATTTATGGTGCTTTCAAGACAACTGGGAACAAGGTCGAATCATGATGACGTCAGTGAGCTTCAGGTCATAGCTCTAGAAAGAGGCCCAAGTTCCCGACTTACAATTCCGAGTTGGATGACCGTTCAAAACTTATTTTCCCAGTCGGAGCTCGTTTTTCCCCCGAGTTCCCAGTTCTCTTGAACTCACTGAAGTCAGATTTCCCAGTTCCGAGTTAACAGTTGTTTGAGCGCGGCAGAAATCATGCTGAATTGACAGCATGGCCAATGTTGAATGTTTATCATTTAAGCTTGGAAAAGAGACCCTTAAACCCAGACTTGGGACCACACACCCACTCCACTGAATAGCAGGCTAGTGATTGCTTTGCAATGCTTGCAGTTAGCCACTGATTCCTTCCAAACCACTCATTGTTGAATTTGCTTGTTGTGTATTGTTGTGTATTGTTTATGTCCAATGGCCGATGAGCACCGATACGTTTTATCTATAATTTCTCTTCATTATTTCTCTTCATATGACAATGATTAAAAAGGACTTGCCAGTAGATTGTCGACTTGATTCATGATGATGACTGCTAGCTAAGATTTTGAAAGTATGATGTTGACGTGATCAGTCCAATCAAAGCTAACGTAGATATAACGTGATTTGACGTCATTTTAGGGAGCTTGAATTTTCGAGCTCTACCCTAAGATTTGGCGGTGACTGTAGTGTCCCCATGAGTGACAGAACACTGGGCCAATCACGGCACAACTAGAGAACATTACCAACTGCTACGCTCTGCCCCACCTACCCTGAATGATGGGTCACCACTGTTTTTAACGATAGTGTCCTGTCCTCCCAGGCTGCTGGCCTGGAGTAGGATCAGATTGGGCCAAAGTAGTGGAATAGTGGTGAGATTTTAATGGGTGCAGGGCTAGTTGGTAGGGCAATTTTTTAACAAAGTTTAATAAATTCGTACTACAGAATATTAGGCAGATACACAGCCAATACAGTAGGTTGCAGCATGCACCTATTATATTTGTTTGCGGACCGCAATAATACCAAAGAAGAAGAAGTATAGGCTGGAAGTGGGGTTACAGCGAGAGGTGACCGTGTAGGGACATGCGCTTCCGCTTTGCAAGGCGCTGGCAGTTGAATGAATAGCTGAGCTGTAGTCCCAATGAAGGTAAGAGGGAGTATTATCGCACTGTGTGTACCTGAGGCACCTTTCTCGCTGCTGGCTGTTGTGTATACACTCGTTGTCGACTGGCCCTGCCTGAGAGAGGACAAAACGGAGCGCTACAAGGTCAGTAACGTTAGCTAGTAACGGTACAGGTTGGTAGCTAGGCTAGCTAGCACTAGCAATTGATCAGCGGTATGGCTGTTGCATTTAAAACAGATCATGTAAATAGCTACGTGGTAACAAGTTAGCTAATCTAGCTCGCTAACTTGAATTCTAACGAAGCCAGCCTTAAGGGAAAAACACATCAGATAATTTCACTTTTTGGCCCATCGTTATGGATGCTATGGCACTTCTTGTGTACCTGTAGCTAGCGAACGTTAGCCAGTTTGCTGTTAGTGGTAGCCTACGGTTACATAGAGGTTGAATCTGTACATATGTTGCAAGATTCCGTACTATTTTAAAATCACATTAGAAATACTGCCACTATAGCAATTACTGTGATTATCGTTTGTCTATTGACATTTTTATGGCATGAACAAGATTACAGCTACAACCAGCAAGTTGTTTCTACACTCATGCATTTGGCCCATATACAGTCTATGATAAGTCCCTAGGATGAAGAGACTCCCCATCCTAGTTCTGCTCCTGTGGCTGTGTGCCATGTTCTACGTGGGGATCTTCCTGTTTGTTGGCGGCTTCCTGCTGGTGAGGCTGGAGGTTAACCGGACCAGCACCTGTGGGGATGTTTTGCTGCCAGGGGGCCAGCAGGGGGACTTCTGCCAAGGACAGCCACGCTTCCGCAGGGCTGTGGTTCTCATCATAGACGCCCTGAAGATCGACTTTGCCCGCTTTGACCCTGCGAAAAAAGAGCCCCGCCCTTTCGAGAACAAGCTGCCTGTGCTGGAGGAAGTGACCTCATCAAAGCCCACCCATGCCCGTCTGTTCCCGTTCCGTGCTGACCCCCCCACCACCACCATGCAGAGGATCAAGGGCTTCACCACGGGCTCCCTGCCCACCTTCATTGATGTGGGCAATAACTTTGCCTCCAGCGCTATCCTGGAGGACAACCTAGTTCACCAGCTAGCAGAAGTGGGTGAGTGACAGTCTATAAAGTCTGGTTCAATTTGCTATCCTGTAAGTAAAAAAATTCAAGCTTATATACTCAAAGGCACAGATGGGACGTGATGAAAATTTGAACTCAGCTTTGCTTGATTATTCCCTTTCTCCTTTCTATAGGCAAGAGAGTGGTCTTCATGGGTGATGACACATGGGAAAGTCTCTTCCCAAAAAAGTTCCACCGCTCCCTGCCCTTCCCCTCTTTCAATGTCAAGGATCTGCACACAGTGGACAATGGAATTCTGCAGCACCTGTACAACATCAGTAAGCATTGGCAGACAGCCAGACACATTTGCATGTATGCTGTACAGTATTGGACTTCTCCTTTACATCTCCCCATCCATCTCTCTTCTCTTCCTCAGTGGTAAGTGATGACTGGGACGTGCTGGTAGCTCACTTCCTGGGGGTGGATCACTGTGGCCACAGGTTTGGTCCTGACCACCCGGCCATGGCTGACAAGCTCACTCAGATGGATGGGGTCATCAGGTCAGTGGGAATTATTAGGTCTCCTGGCGTATTCCACAGTAGTACTAGGCTATATCATAATCTCTCACATACAATAGTACAGAATTTAATATCAATGCCATTTTAAAGAACTATCTTTAGGATTGCATTTGTACAATGCCCTCTAAAATACTCTGTGCGGTATGTCAGATGACATACCATGGCACTACCAGTCTGACCATTGTTTTGTCCCCCAGATCTGTGCTTGATCGGCTGCAGAATGACACCCTGTTAGTGGTGATGGGAGATCACGGTATGACAGATACCGGTGACCACGGGGGAGAGAGCCAGAAGGAGACCGATGCTGCCATCTTCCTCTACAGCCCCTCTCCCCTCTTTCCAGCATCCCCTTCCCAGGTGAGTATAGCAGCTGCACATTCCCACCATTCCTATGATATCCTCAACAATCATGAAATGATTGTGAGTGTTGCATTGATCTGTCTGGCATTGATCATTCCACATTGAATTACCTTTGTTTTGTCTCCCTGTAGAGTGATCCTGAGGTGGTGCCCCAGACAGACCTGGTGCCTACCCTGGCCCTGCTCCTGGGCATCCCCATCCCCTACAGCAGTGTGGGACAGGTCCTGCTGCCTCTGTTCCCTGCAAACAGGCAGTCAGGAGGTGCACCAGCAGGTCTCAGCCAGGCGGAGGCACTGTGGATCAATGCCAAACAGGTAATCCCGTAGATCTGTTATCATGTCAGATGCACACTTGATGTACAGTGAGGGGAAAAAAGTATTTGATCCCCTGCTGATTTTGTACGTTTGTCCACTGACAAAGACATGATCAGTCTATAATTTTAATGGTAGGTTTATTTGAACAGTGAGAGACAGAATAACAACAAAAAAATCCAGAAAAAAGCATGTTAAAAATGTTATAAATTGATTTGCATTTTAATGAGGGAAATAAGTATTTGACTCCTCTGCAAAACATGACTTAGTACTTGGTGGCAAAACCCTTGTTGGCAATCACAGAGGTCAGACGTTTCTTGTAGTTGGCCACCAGGTTTGCACACATCTCAGGAGGGATTTTGTTCCACTCCTCTTTGCAGATCTTCTCCAAGTCATTAAGGTTTTGAGGCTGACGTTTGGCAACTCGAACCTTCAGCTCCCTCCACAGATTTTCTATGGGATTAAGGTCTGGAGACTGGCTAGGCCACTCCAGGACCTTAATGTGCTCATGAGCCACTCCTTTGTTGCCATGGCTGTGTGTTTTGGGTCATTGTCATGCTGGAATACCCATCCACGACCCATTTTCAATGCCCTGGCTGAGGGAAGGAGGTTCTCACCCAAGATTTGACGGTACATGGCCCCGTCCATCGTCCCTTTGATGCAGTGAAGTTGTCCTGTCCCCTTAGCAGAAAAACACCCCCAAAGCATAATGTTTCCTCCTCCAAACACGGCGAGTTGAGTTGATGCCAAAGAGTTCGATTTTGGTCTCATCTCACCACAACACTTTCACCCAGTTCTCCTCTGAATCATTCAGAAACTTCAGACGGCCCTGTATATGTGCTTTCTTGAGCAGGGGGACCTTGCGGGCGCTGCAGGATTTCAGTCCTTCACGGCGTAGTGTGTTACCAATTGTTTTCTTGGTGACTATGGTCCCAGCTGACTTGAGATCATTGACAAGATCCTCCCGTGTAGTTCTGGGCTGATTCCTCACCGTTCTCATGATCATTGCAACTCCACGAGGTGAGATCTTGCATGGAGCCCCAGGCCGAGGGAGATTGACAGTTCTTTTGTGTTTCTTCCATTTGTGAATAATCGCACCAACTGTTGTCACCTTCTCACCAAGCTGCTTGGCGATGGTCTTGTAGCCCATTCCAGCCTTGTGTAGGTCTACAATCTTGTCCCTGACATCCTTGGAGAGCTCTTTGGTCTTGGCCATGGTGGAGAGTTTGGAATCTGATTGATTGATTGCTTCTGTGGACAGGTGTCTTTTATACAGGTAACAAGCTGAGATTAGGAGCACTCCCTTTAAGAGTGTGCTCCTAATCTCAGCTCGTTACCTGTATAAAAGACACCTGGGAGCCAGAAATCTTTCTGATTGAGAGGGGGTCAAATACTAATTTCCCTCATTAAAATGCAAATCAATTTATAACATTTTTGACATGCGTTTTTCTGGATTTTTTTGTTGTTATTCTGTCTCTCACTGTTCAAATAAACCTACCATTAAAATTATAGACTGATCATGTCTTTGTCAGTGGATAAACGTACAAAATCAGCAGGGGATCAAATACTTTTTCCCCCTCACTGTATGTTGAACATTACAATTGATTGCACATATCTGTGCATATTTTAACCATGAATACTAGATTATATTATTTTGTATTATTGATAGTGTTGCACGGTATACCGAAACTTCTGTACTTTTTTGATACTAGAACATGGAAAACAATTCGGTACTAGAATTTTTGTTACTTTCAGTACTTCTATCAAATGTGTCTCACGTCATGTACTGATATTAGAGAGGATCAACTCTGTCTATCAGCGCAGCTGATGTCCTCTTATAGCGCGAGCTCACCGTGCCTGCTCCACTTACTCATTGCTAGCTTTAGCCTTTCCTGAGGAACCGCTTCACTCACTGGGAGTCTGGGCTGCATCATGTTAGCGTCCCACTCATGCTGTACAGAAGTTAACACACTTGAATAACACGGCATGTAGAAATGTTGCAACTGTTAATTACTGTTCAGAAAACAATTTCCACTACAGGCTAGAACACTTTACAATGCAATAAGATACAGGTAGCTTCCAGCTTTGAAGGCTAACTTTCCTTGCTAGCTTACAGGCGAAGCTAACATCAATTCATGACCCCTAGTACTTTGTTTGTGATAATATGCAAATCATAATACAAAATATGTTGATTTTAAAGCTAATTGTCGACAAAAACCATAGTCATTGCCACATTTTTTTATTCATTCACTTCGTCTCCCTCGCCTCAGCCACGTCTCTCCTGTCTCTCTCACTGTGTGTGAATTAAGTAATTAGGTCTTAGAGACATTGCGCACTTCTATGCAAATGTTGTTGATCAGTTCAATACAATAAGTACCAAATGGAAAGGAAACAGATTGTTTTATGTCTATAGCCCCTTGAAATCAGCCAAAACAAGCTCAATAACTCAATGCACGCACTCCTATTGAATATGCATTCACCTGTAATGTGGATATGCCTAGGCTATATCTTGATTTACCCAGTTTATCAATAGAGATTTACCATTCAAATAAATGATTACTATTATTATGTTATGTAGTTATACTGAATATAAATATATAAACGCAACATGCAACAATTTCAGTCAATTGAAATAAATAAATTAGTCCATGTGGGGGCCTGGGAGGGCATAGGCCCATCCACATGGGAGCCAGGCCCACCCACTGGGGAACCAGGCCCAGCCAATCAGAATGAGTTTTTCCCCACAAAAGAGCTTTATTACAGACAGAAATACTCCTCAGTTTCAGACGATCCCGCAGGTGAAGAAGCCGGATGTGGAGGCCCTAGGCTGGCGTGGTTACATGTGTAATGAGCATGCTGTTTAATCAGCTTCTTGATATGCCACACCTGTGGATGGATTATCTTGGTAAAGGAGAAATGCTCACTAACAGGGATGTAAACAAATTTGTGCACAAATTAATTTCTGGGATCTTTTATTTAAGCTCATGTAACATGGGACCAACACTTTACATGTTGCGTTTATATTTCTGTTCACTATACACTACCAGTCAAAAGTTTGGACACACCTACTCATTCAAGGGTTTTTCTTTATTTTTACAATTTTTTACATTGTAGAATAATAGTGAAGACATCAAAACTATGAATTAACACATTTACATTTACATCATTTAGCAGACGCTCTTATCCAGAGCGACTTACAAATTGGGCATTCAATTTATGATAGCCAGTGGGACAACCACTTTTTATTTATTTTATTTTTATATATACAGTGGGGGAAAAAAGTATTTAGTCAGCCACCAATTGTGCAAGTTCTCCCACTTAAAAAGATGAGAGAGGCCTGTAATTTTCATCATAGGTACACGTCTACTATGACAGACAAAATGAGAATTTTTTCCCCAGAAAGTCACATTGTAGGATTTTTTATGAATTTATTTGCAAAATATGGTGGAAAATAAGTATTT
This sequence comes from Coregonus lavaretus, assembly GCF_964263955.1. Lineage (NCBI taxonomy): Eukaryota > Metazoa > Chordata > Actinopteri > Salmoniformes > Salmonidae > Coregonus > Coregonus lavaretus. The sequence goes on from NC_139991.1 coordinate 45,823,861, forward strand.
GGTCAATAACAAAAGTTTCTCAATACTTTGTTATATACCCTTTGTTGGCAATGACACAGGTCAAACGTTTTCTGTAAGTCTTCACAAGGTTTTCACACACTGTTGCTGGTATTTTGGCCCATTCCTCCATGCAGATCTCCTCTAGAGCAGTGATGTTTTGGGGCTGTCGCTGGGCAACACAGACTTTCAACTCCCTCCAAAGATTTTCTATGGGGTTGAGATCTGGAGACTGGCTAGGCCACTCCAGGACCTTGAAATGCTTCTTACGAAGCCACTCCTTCATTGCCCGGGCGGTGTGTTTGGGATCATTGTCATGCTGAAAGACCCAGCCACGTTTCATCTTCAATGCCCTTGCTGATGGAAGGAGGTTTTCACTCAAAATCTCACGATACATGGCCCCATTCATTCTTTCCTTTACACGGATCAGTCGTCCTGGTCCCTTTGCAGAAAAACAGCCCCAAAGCATGATGTTTCCACCCCCATGCTTCACAGTAGGTATGGTGTTCTTTGGATGCAACTCAGCATTCTTTGTCCTCCAAACACGACGAGTTGACTTTTTACCAAAAAGTTATATTTTGGTTTCATCTGACCATATGACATTCTCCCAATCCTCTTCTGGATCATCCAAATGCACTCTAGCAAACTTCAGACGGGCCTGGACATGTACTGGCTTAAGCAGGGTTTGAGTCCCTGGCGGCGTATTGTGTTACTGATGGTAGGCTTTGTTACTTTGGTCCCAGCTCTCTGCAGGTCATTCACTAGGTCCCCCCGTGTGGTTCTGGGATTTTTGCTCACCGTTCTTGTGATCATTTTGACCCCACGGGGTGAGAACTTGCGTGGAGCCCCAAATCGAGGGAGATTATCAGTGGTCTTGTATGTCTTCCATTTCCTAATAATTGCTCCCACAGTTGATTTCTTCAAACCAAGCTGCTTACCTATTGCAGATTCAGTCTTCCCAGCCTGGTGCAGGTCTACAATTGTGTTTCTGGTGTCCTTTGACAGCTCTTTGGTCTTGGCCATAGTGGAGTTTGGAGTGTGACTGTTTGAGGTTGTGGACAGTTGTCTTTTTTACTGATAACAAGTTCAAACAGGTGCCATTAATACAGGTAATGGGTGGAGGACAGAGGAGCCTCTTAAAGAAAAAGTTACAGGTCTGTGAGAGCCAGAAATCTTGCTTGTTTGTAGGTGACCAAATACTTATTTTCCACCATAATTTGCAAATAAATTCATTAAAAATCCTACAATGTGATTTTCTGGAGAAAAAAAATCTCAATTTGTCTGTCATAGTTGACGTGTACATATGATGAAAATTACAGGCCTCTCATCTTTTTAAGTGGGAGAACTTGCACAATTGGTGGCTGACTAAATACTTTTTTTCCCCACTGTATATTTTTTTGTGTGGGGGAGGTAGAAGGATTACTTTATACTATTCCAAGTATTCCTTAAAGAGGTAGGGTTTCAAGTGTCTCCGGAAGGTGGTCAGTGACTCCGCTGTCGTGGGGGAGCTTGTTCCACCATTGGGGTGCCAGAGCAACGAATAGCTTTGACTGGGCTGAGCGGGAACTGTGCTTCCGTGGAGGTAGGGGAACTAGCAGGCCAGAGGTGGATGAACGTAGTGCCCTCGTTTGGATGTAGGGTCTGATCAGAGCCTGAAGGTAAGGAGGTGCCGTTCCCCTCACAGCTCCGTAGGCAAGCACCATGGTCTTGTAGTAGATGCGAGTCTCAACTGGAAGCCAGTGGAGTGTGCGGAGGAGCGGGGTGACATGAGAGAACTTGGGAAGGTTGAACACCAGACGGGCTGCAGCGTTCTGGATAAGTTGTAGGGGTTTAATGGCACAGGCATGGAGCCCAGCCAACAGCGAGTTGCAGTAATCCAGACGGGAGATGACAAGTGCCTGGATTAGGACCTGCGCCGCTTTCTGTGTAAGGTAGGGTCATACTCTGCGAATGTTGTAGAGCATGAACCTGCAGGATCGGGTCACCGCTTTGATGTTAGCGGAGAATGACAGGGTGTTGTCCAGGGTCACGCCAAGGTTCTTTGCACTCTGGGAGGAGGACACAATGGAGTTGTCAACCGTGATGGCGAGATGATGGAGCGGGCAGTCCTTCCCCGGGAGGAAGAGCAGCTCCGTCTTGCCGAGGTTCAGCTTGAGGTGGTGATCCGACATCCACACTTATATGTCTGCCAGACATGCAGAGATGCGATTCGCCACCTGGTTATCAGAAGGGGGAAAGGAGAAAATGAATTGTGTGTCGTCTGCGTAGCGATGATAGGAGAGACCATGTGAGGATATGACAGAGCCAAGTGACACATATGGAATCATGTAGTAACCAAAAAAGTGTTAAACAAATCAAAGTATAATTTATATTTGAGATTCTTCAAATAGCCACCCTTTACCTTGATGACAGCTTTGCACACTCTTGGCATTCTCTCAACCAGCTTCATGAGGTACTCACCTGGAATGCATTTCAATTAACAGGTGTGCCTTGTTAAAAGACATTTGTGGAATTTCTTTCCTTCTTAATGTGTTTGAGCCAATCAGTTGTGATTTATTTAGAATTCAATGCACACTTAACCAGCATGGCTACCACAGCATTCTGCAGCGATACGCCATCCCATCTGGTTTGGGCTTAGTGGGACTATCATTTGTTTTTCAACAGGACAATGACTCAACACACCTCCAGGCTGTGTAAGGGCTATTTGACCAAGAAGGAGAGTGATGGAGTGCTGCATCAGATTACCTGGCCTCCACAATCCTCCGACCTCAACCCAATTGAGATGGTTTGGGATGAGTTGGACGGCAGAGTGAAGGAAAAGCAGCCAACAAGTGCTCAGCATATGTGGGAACTCCTTCAAGACGGTTGGAAAAGCATTCCAGGTGAAGCTGGTTGAGAGAATGCCAAGAGTGTGCAAAGCTGTCATCAAGGCAAAGGGTGGCTACTTTGAAGAATCTCAAATATAAAATATATTTTGATTTGTTTAACACTTTTTTGGTTACTACATGATTCCATATGTGTTATTTCATAGTTCTGATGTCTTCACTATTATTCTACAATGTAAAAATAAAGAAAAACCCTTGAATGAGTAGGTGTGTCCAAAGTTTTGACTGGTACTGTATATTGGTAAAAACAAAGTCAAATTGATTGTAAAATTGATTCATTAATGCATACATGGCTATCTCTGAAAAATTACATATAATATTGAACTCAAAAGATATTTCTGGATCAAGTCCCATTTTGTGACTTTGGCTAATACGCCTTGTTTTGACGTGGTATTGTTTTGGTATCGAGCATGGTGATGGTATCGAGTATCGTGATACTAAACCTGGTATCGGTATCGAAGGCAAAATTCTGGTATCGTGACCACACAAATTATTAATTTGACCCTTTTGTCTTTTTTGAAGGTCAACCGTTTCCTGGAGACCTATTCCAGCATGGCCAAAGACATCCCTCCAGAGAGGCTGTCTCAGCTGCAGGCAGACTTCTCCCACCTCTCCTCCAAGTATCTCAGCACCGTCAAAGAGGGCCGCTCTCCCACCCCAGAACTAGTGGCCTCCCTGCAAGGGTACCTGACCTCTGTCCGGGACACCTGCCGCGCAACCTGGGCCCGCTTCAACCCAGCCAAGATGGCTGCCGGCATAGCTATCCTGGCATGTGCCTGCGTGCTGTGTTACGTCCTCTCTGAGATGTCCTCTGTGCTGGTGAGGGAGAGTGGTCTGCTGAGGGTCCCTCTGGTGGCAGCCACTGTGGTGGGGGTGTGTGTAGCTGCAAGTCAGCTGTTCACCCAGGGCTATGCTGAGGGGTCCTGGTGCCTGGCGGCTGCAGCCCTCTCCTCTGAGGTACTGGTCCTCTGGAGAGCCCGACGGGCCAGGAAGACTGCAGCGGCTGAGGTTGGAGAGGTGGCCCCAAGGCGTGGCTGGCTGACCCCGCCTCGCTTCTTATTAACCCCTCCCCTCCTGGTGCTCCTCCTGCGCTGTGCCTCCCTGCTGTCTGACAGCTATGTAATAGCAGAGGGCCGTGTGGTCACCTTTATGCTCTTCTCCCTGAGCCTCTATGTCCCCTTCCATCTCAACTGGGACGGCCTCCTGCTACCCCCTGTCCATGATCCCCTGAAACCCGCCGGGCTGCTGCCCTCCCCGGTCCTGTCCCCCTTAGCCATGAGGAGGGAGAGCAGCACCTTCCTGGCCTGCTTGGGGGTGCTAGTGGGCTCTCTCTACCTCTCCCTCTTCTTCCACGGCTGTCGTGAGGAGCAGGGCTCCTGCCAGCCCTCCCCGTTCCTCTCCCCTCTGTCACGGGTGCAGGACAGCCGTCTGAAGAACCTGCACTATATCCTGTCTCTGGCCTCTCTGGGCGCCTGGACCTACCTGCTGCGGCGCTGGCTGCGGCACTATGGCAACCTGAACAGCCCTGGTGGCACGGTGTTCACGGCCCGCTGGATCCTGCCTCTGCTGTCTGTCTGTTTGGGGCTCCACTGGGCTGTGTCTGCCACCCCGGAGGACAGCTTTAGGAACCTGGCTGAGCTGATCAGCCTAGGCCAGCGGGCCCTCCCCAGGGTTGCCTTCTCTCTGCTGGGCCTAGGGCTGGCCCTGCTATGGCTGGACCCGCTCACCGTATTTATCAAGACCAGGGCTGCAGCCCCTGTCCGAAGCCCTGTATCGCTCCCCCCACCCCGCTACCGGGCCAGCACTGGCATCAGCACCCAGGCAGAGCTGCACCACCTTATCCCCCAGCTCTACCAGCGCATGCGCCGCTCCCTGGAGGATGGAGAACCAGCCAGGGTTCCTGAGGGGGGTGACCGGCCTGCCGTGGAGGCCTACGGGCTGGGTACAGTCTACTCGGCCCCCGTGGTCCTGCTGTGCGGCCTGCTGGGGATGGGCCTGCTGCTGCTGCATCCAGAGGGCATGTCCCTGGCCTTCCTGCTGCTGCTCCTGGAGATGGGAGCCCTGCTGCAGATGCACGCCTCCTCCACTACCCTCAACGCCCTGCAGGGGACACACTCTGGTAAGCTGCTCACAGTGTGTGATCAATGGTCTGACAATTTGGTCCTCTTTTTGTCTTTTATAACATGCCTATAATTTTTACTTTTGCATATGTTGCATGTTTGTCTCAAACTAACTTCTAGAGATATTGATTATGGCTTTATTTAGTTTGCCCTGACTTATTTGTACCCTGCCCTGAACTTTAGTCACTGGCCGGCTACCACCTGGTTACTTTACCATGCACATTAGAGGCTGCTGCCCTATGTACATAGTCATTGAACACGAGTTACTTTAATAATGTTTACATACTCTTTTACCCACTTCATATGTATATACTGTATTGTAGTCCTATCCTATTTAACTATTGCTGTACATATACTATTCTTCAGATATACTACATATTCTATCCATATACTGTCCATAATGTCTATACACCCCATCATATATATATATATATACACACACACACACACACACACACACACACACACACACACACACACACACACACACACACACACACACACACACACACACACACACACACACACACACAGTACCAGTTAAAAGTTTGGACACACCTACTCATTCCAGGGTTTTTCATTATTTTTACTGTTTTCTACATTGTAGAATAATAGGGAAGACATCAAAACTATGAAATAACACATATGGAATCATGTAGTAACCAAAAAAGTGTTTAAAAAAGTCAAAATATATGTTAGATTCTTCAAAGTAGCCACCCTTTGCCTTGATGACAACTTTGCACCTCATCACAAACATTTACATTACATTTACATTTACGTCATTTAGCAGACGCTCTTATCCAGACCATCTCAATTGGTTAGAGGTAGGGTGATTGTGGAGGCCAGGTCATTTGATGCAGCACTCCATCACTCTCCTTCTTGGTAAAATAGCCCTTACACAGCCTGGCGGTGTGTTGGGTCATTGTCCTGTTGAAAAACAAATGATAGTCCCACTAAGCCCAAACCAGATGGGATGGCGTATCACTGCAGAATGCTGTGGTAGCCATGCTGGTTAAGTGTGCCTTGAATTCTAAATAAATCACAGACAGTGTCACCAGCAAAGCACCATTACACCACCTCCTCCATGCTTCACGTGGGAACTACAAATGCGGAGATCATCCGTTCACTTACTCTGCGTCTCACAAAGACACGGTGGTTGGAACCAAAAATCTCCAGTTTGGACTCCAGACCAAAGGACAGATTTGCATCGGTCTAATGTCCATTGCTCGTGTTTCTTGGCCCAAGCAAGTCTCTTATTCTTATTGGTGTCCTTTAGTAGTGGTTTCTTTGCAGCAATCGACCATGAAGGCCGGATTCACGCAGTCTCCTCTGAACAGTTGATGTTGAGATGTGTCTGTTACTTTTATTGCATTTATATGGGCTGCAATTTCTGAGGCTGGTAACTCTAATGAACTTATCCTCTGCAGCAGAGGTAACTCTGGGTCTTCTTTTCATGTGTCAGTCCTCATGAGAGCGACTTTCATCATAGCGCTTGATGGTTTTTGCGACTGGACTTGAAGAAACCTTCAAAGTTCTTAACTTTCCGCATTGACTGACCTTCATGTCTTAAAATAGATGATGGACAGTCGTTTCTCTTTGCTTATTTGAGCTGTTCTTGCCATAATATGGACTTGGTCTTTTACCAAACAGGGCTTCTGTATACCACCCCTATCTTGTCACAACACAACTGATTGGCTCAAACGCATTAAGAAGGCAAGAAATTCCACAAATTAACTTTTAAGAAGGCACACCTGTTAATTGAAATGCATTCCATGTGACTACCTCATGAAGCTGGTTGAGAGAATGCCAAGAGTGTGCAAAGCTGTCATCAAGGCTAAGTGTGGCTACTTTGAAGAATCTCAAATATATTTGGATTTGTTTAACACTTTTTTTCATGATTCCATATGTGTTATTTCATAGTTTTGATGTCTTCACTACTATTCTACAATGTAGAAACTATGACAGAGTTTTAGAGTTCCTCTGTGGAGATGGGAGAACCTTCCAGAAGGACAACCATCTCTGCAGCACTCCACCAATCAGGCCTTTATGGTGTAGTGGCCAGACAGAAGCCACTCCTCAATAAAAGGCACGTGACAGCCCGCTTGGAGTTTGCCAAAAGGCACCTGAAGACTCTCAGACCATGAGAAACAAGATTCTCTGATCTAATGAAACCAAGATTGAACTCTTTGGCCTGAATGCCAAGCGTCACGTCAGGGGGAAACCTGGCACCATCCCTACGGTGAAGCATGGTGGTGGCAGCATCATGCTGTGGGGATGTTTTTCAGCAGCAGGGACTGGGAGACTAGTCAGAATCGAGGCAAAGATGAACAGAGCAAAGTACATAGATCCTTGATGGAAACCTGCTCCAGAGCGCTCAGGACCTCGGACTGGGGCGAAGGTTCACCTTCAAACAGGACAACGACCCTAAGCACACAGCCAAGACAACGCAGGAGTGGCTTCGGAACAAGTCTCAATGTCCTTAAGTGGCCCAGCCAGAGCCCGGACTTGAACCCAATCAAACATCTCTGGAAAGAGCTGAAAAAGCTGTGCAGTGACACTCCCCATCCAACCTGACAGAGCTTGAGAGGATCTGCAGAGAGGAATGGGAGAAACTCCCCAAATACAGGTGTGCCAAGCTTGTAGCATCATACCCAAGAAGACTCGATGCTGTAATCCCTGCCTAAGGTGCTTCAACAAAGTACTGAGGAAAGGGTCTGAATACTTATGTAAATGTAATATTTCATTTTTATATTGTTAATATATTAGAAAGCAATTCAAAAAACCTGTTTTTGCTTTGTCATTATGGGGTATTGTGTGTAGATTGAGGTAAAACAAAACAATTTAATCAATTTTTGAATAAGGCTGTAACGAAACAAAATGTGGAAAAATTCAAGGGGTCTGAATACTTTACGAATGCACTGTACATACAGTTGAAGTCGAAGTTTACATACATCTTAGCCAAATACATTTAAACTCAGTTTTTTACAATTCCTGACATTTAATCCTAGTAAAAGTTCCCTGTCTTAGGTCAGTTAGGATCACCACTTTTATTTTAAGAATGTGAAATGTCAGAATAATAGTAGAGAGAATGATTGATTTATTTCAGCTTTTATTTCTTTCATCACATTCCCAGTGGGTCAGAAGTTTACATACACTCAATTAGTATTTGGTTGCATTGCCTTTAAATTGTTTAACTTGTGTCAAACATTTCTGGTAACCTTCCACAAGCTTCCCACAATAAGTTGGGTGAATTTTGGCCCATTCCTTCTGACAGAGCTGGTGTAACTGAGTCAGGTTTATAGGCCTCCTTGCTCGCACACACATTTTCAGTTCTGCCCACACATTTTTTATAGGTTTGAGGTCAGGGCTTTGTGATGGCCACTCCAATACCTTGACTTTGTTGTCCTTAAGCCATTTTGCCACAACTTTGGAAGTATGCTTGGGGTCATTGTCCATTTGGAAGACCCATTTGCAACCAAGCTTTAACTTCCTGACTGATGTCTTGAGATGTTGCTTCAATATATCCACACAATTTTCCTTCCTCATGATGCCATCTATTTTGTGAAGTGCACCAGTCCCTCCTGCAGCAAACACCTCAACAGCATGATGCTGCCACCCCTGTGCTTCACGGTTGGGATGGTGTTCTTCGGCTTGCAATTGTCCCCCTTTTTCCTCCAAACATAACGATGGTCATTATGTCCAACAGTTCTATTTTTGTTTCATCAGACCAGAGGACATTTCTCCAAAATTATGATCTTTGTCCCCATGTGCAGTTGCAAACCGTAGTCTGGCTTTTCTTTGGCGTTTTTGGAGCAGTGGCTTTTTCCTTGTTGAGCGGCCTTTCAGGTTATGTCGATATAGGACTCGTTTTACTGTGGATATATATACTTTTGTACGTGTTTCCTACAGCATCTTCACAAGGTCCTTTGCTGCTGTTCTGGGATTGATTTGCACTTTTCGCAAAGTACGTTCATCTCTAGGAGACAGAATGCATCACCTTCCTGAGCGGTATGATGGCTGCGTGGTCCCATGGTGTTTATACTTGCGTACTATTGTTTGTACAGATGAACACGGTACCTTCAGGCATTTGGAAATTGCTCCCAAGGATGAACCAGACTTGTGGAGGTCAACAATTTTTTTGGCTGATTTCTTTTGATTTTCCTATGATGTCAAGCAAAGAGGCACTGAGTTTGAAGTTAGGCCTTGAAATACATCCACAGGTTCACCTCCAATTGACTCAAAATATATCAATTAGCCTATCAGAAGCTTCTAAAGCCATGACATCATTTTCTGGAATTTTCCAAGCTGTTTAAATGCACCGTCAACTTAATGTATGTAAACTTCTGACCCACTGGAATTTCTATACAGTGAATTATAAGTGAAGTAATCTGTCTGTAAACAATTGTTTGAAAAATTACTTGTGTCATGCACAAAGTAGATGTCCTAACCGACTTGCCAAAACTATAGTTTGTTAACAAGACATTTGTGGAGTGGTTGAAAAATGAGTTTTAATGACTCCAACCTAAGTGTATGTAAACTTCCGACTTCAACTGTACATAAATACTACAGACTCCAACATTGCTCGTCCTAATATTTCTATATTTCTTAATTCCATTCTTTTAGATTTGTGTGTATTGTTAGATATTACTGCACTGTTGGAGCTAAGAACACAAGCATTTCGCTACACCCGCAATAACATCTTCTAAATATGTGTATGCTACCAATAAGAATTTGATTTGACTTGTCTCCCTCTCACTCTGCCAGGTGGCTTTTCTGTGCCCTGGACCCCAGTAGTGCTGTGGTCCCTGGCTGCCACTCAGTTCTTCCATGCCACAGGCCATCTGCCCACATTTCCATCCATCCAGTGGGCTGCTGCCTTCGTGGGCTTCCCTGGTGGGCACACGGGCACCATACTTCCCGCTTCACTGGTCACCCTCAACACCTTCTCATCACACATCCTCTTCGCAGGTACTCACCCGTTCACACACAGGGCTATGTTGTACAGTAAGAATACTAATGTGTATCTAGGTTGATTGACATTGTGGTTAATATGGCTATAATCATATCACTCCTGACATTATTTCAGTCTATGCGTAATACCGTACCACATTTCAATGCTGACAACCACTTAAGTTAATTGATGGCTACACAGTGTACCTGAATATTGATCATGAATATGATGCTCAGTTTATGCTGATGTGTCTTTTATGTTTGTGAATGCAGTGGCTTGTCCGCTGCTTCTCTTCTGGCCGCTGGTCTGTGAGGTGCGCGCTGGACGAGGAGGAAGAGGAGGGGGTGGGGAGGAAGGAGAGGACAATGCTATCATGGAAATGAGACTAAGGGAGAGTCCCCAGCAGTTCAGCTCTGCCCTTCTACAGCTCGCAACACGCTACCTCTTCATTAACGGGGCACAGGTAAACACTATTCATTATTCAAATAATATCATGCATATTTTCTTTTTCTTTAAATAAAGAAATATTGCTCTTGACCAATCAGAATGACGCAAAATGCCACAACAGTATGCAGTTGTTTTCAGGGTGCTATTCCGGTAGTTTCTGGCTAACAGTAGCCTAGGCTAACAGCAACAGTGAAAGAGAAGTCTGACGTTTGCCATTATAGAACTGATTCTGTTTCCCAAAAAGTTTTCTGGTGAGATTTTTGCATTGATCTGTGTCAGGTCTCTGTTGGTGCACGCCTGTAGGCTAATCGTTATTTGAAGTGGGGAAAATAGCATATCGTTGTCAGGGCTGACTGGAGGGCTAAATGCGCTATAATAGTAAAATGCCTTTTCATGTAAAACACAACCCATAACCCATAGTCCATGAGAAAGAAAATGAGCTTGATATTTAAACAATCACTTTGTGTGTCCTCAGAACTGTAGGCTACATTTACAACGGTAAACAATGTACTGTCATCCATGTGACGTCTGAAGCAGCAGTAGCTCAATGCGCCGTACAAAAACACTACATTTTCAAGTGTGTTATTTTATTAAATAAAGAATTTCAAATGTCATGATATAAGCTTGTGTAAAACAAGGTAACTTGGACAATTTAATTTAGACAAAGTTTCGTCATTGTTAAAATAGACCTACATTTATCAAAATGAATACTCTTACAAGTGTTTGAATAATAACGTCCATTCGGATATTAGAATTACCGTGCCCATCCCTACACACACACATACACACACCACTGCTCTGCCATTGACTCAGGACCTCCTCTCCCCTCTTTTCAGGTCTTTGCATCAGTCTGTGCAGCTGCTATCCTCAGGAGACATCTAATGGTGTGGAAGGTTTTTGCACCCAAGTAAGTTCCTTTCCAAACTCACAGTAACCACAGCATTGGCTTTTAGTGTCATTCCTTCCTACTCTGTGTGACTGCACTTGTAATTATAGTGTGTGAGTGTGTCTTAAGTTCCTGATCGTCCTCTCAAAATGTGTCATCTGTCTTCTCTAACATGCTATTAAGCATTATGTATTCTCTAACATGCTATTAAGCATTATGTCTTCTCTAACATGCTATTAAGCATTATGTCTTCTCTAACATGCTATTAAGCATGATGTCTTCTCTAACATGTTCCCTATACATTTGCAGGTTGATGTTTGAGGCCTCAGGGTTCCTGGTGAGCAGTGTGTTTGTGCTGGTGGGGGTGACCCTGGTGATAAGAGTGGACGTGGCAGTGGGGCGCTGGTTTAAGAGACTCCTCCCTGACACGTCCGGGTAGAGCTGCTATTGCACTGTTGCAACTGACCAGGGCTCACTCTAAGGCACCCTACGCTGTACATCCCTCTCTGGTTCTGAGGGGGGGTGGGGGGGCGCAAGGATGGACGGGGACGGGGGGTCCTAGGGTGACCCGAGGGAAGTCGCCATAAGGACAGCCATAAGAAAATATGTTTGGGTGACTTGTCCTCTCAAACTCAACTTCAGTGTAGGCTGTATGATGTCAACAAAGGTGCTCTCTCCTCTTGCTCTGTCAATGCAGATGGACCACAATGGAACTGGATGGTTAGAACTTTTCATGTCCATCCTCAAAACGACAAACTCTAAAACCATTGAAGAACATCTGTAAAACTCCACTTTATTCTCCTTGGTCATGTATGGGACAGATCCAAGCCTTCACAGCATTACTCTCCATTGTATTGCCTATCGGGTGGCCAGTTAATGAGGCTGTTTACAAAGTGGATGGGAAAGGGGCCTATGGGACCCACAATGTTCTCTGGCACATGCTCAGTTATGTACGACGGGTCAACAGGAAATGGGTGGATAGTGTGCAAAAAGCAATGAATTAATCCATCACAGCAAAGTGCATTATGTCTGTCATCTCAAGTGTCTGCTGAAGGAAATTATCAATTTATTCTCTTGTTTTTATCATTTTATATTTAAAAACGGTTCAACAATCTATGGTTTCTTACTGCCATCACTGACGATTATATTACATTATACAACGGGTGGGTCTAATCCTGAATGCTGATTGGTTAAAACCGCATTCCTGCCGGTGTCTATTGCACAAGTTACCACCAGCTATGACGTTAAAATGCCCATTTACACTGTTCCGTCTGACTGCGCAATGTCTCATTAACCCAGTCAGCACTTTATAAACATGATCTCCACTACAAAAAGCATCTAGACATTATCTCACATTTCTTTTAGACTAACATTTAGTTTTCAACAGCGGAGATTTGTATAAACCTTGCTGTCTGTCTCTGACATTTGCAACATTATTTCAATATTCAAATTCGATCTCCAGCTGTCCAATAGTATTGACTGTATCGGGAGTCGCGTCCATTGATACAGAACAAAAAGAACGAACGACTGGGTCGCGTCTCTAGCAAACCTAGATTTGTGTCAGGACTATATCTTGTGGAAGGAAGAAATAGTACAAATAAATTAATAAAAAATTACATTTTTTAATGAAAATGTCAATCATTATTTGAATATGTTGGTAACCCGTTGTAGAAAAGTGATAATGCCCTCGAAGCCAGTGTTTGTTGGATATATTGGCACAGTTTGTCGGCCCGAGACATGCCAATATATCCAACAAACACCGGCTTCTCGGGCATTATCACTTAAATATTTTACAGCATCAGCAATAACTGTCTTAATTCATCTCTAATAAATAGTATGATTTATAACAATGTTTTCTAATCACAAATGTTTTTCTAATCAGAAATATACAGGTTAGTAGTCTTATGTGAGCAAGTAATGCACCTTTTCCCTTGGACAGGTGCCTAGCTTTAATGAATGCCTTGTGTGATGTGACTTGTTGGATGGAGAAATAAAAAAAGATGAAGCATTGACTGTTTTTATTTATTTCTCTGTGGTAGGTACAGTGTGCTGTAGGTCACTGGACAAAGACATGTTACATTTCTCAGCTCTAGTCTGCAATGCATGAAACTGGAGGGATGTAATTTGAGCTCAGGTTGAATTAGCCCCAATGCAATAGAGCTACATTGCTCAAGCTGTCTAAGTGAATGATTGATGTCTACTTCACTTGGCAGAAGGTAGTGGGTACTATATTTATGCCAATCTGAGTCATGCCTTGTTATAAGTATTGATGAGTTGATAGGTTCAGTTGGCATAGATTTTGTTTGTTAGAAATATTTTTGTTTAATATTACTTTTGTTTAATATAACCAATGAACTAAATTGAACTTATTGTGAAACTCAAATTAAAAAGTTTGTACATTTATGAAAGTGTTGCAGTTGGTTGGTCACGCTTTAAGTGAAGTTTAGCAGCTTATAATGCCTTCATAAGCACTACATTAATGTGTTACAAAGCATCTATAACAGTATGTCATGCATTATAAAGGGTTCATAAATGTGGCATAACTGTGATAAAATCACAGATGTCGAATGTGACAACTCAGTATGTCGAATATGATATAAACATGTGAAGGGGTGACATGTTTTAAAGTAAGGTCACATTACACCTAATCTCATTCCCAGACACAAATGCGCAGAAGGTCTGGTGGACCAACGCATCAAACTTGGCCTTCATTAGTTAGGGTTAGGTTTCAAATCAAATATATTCTGGAAATGGCCAGGGTTTAGCCTTTAATTATGACGTTTTGACTGTGTTAAATAGTGATGATGACATCATTTACTCAAGTCACTCCTATAGAATTCTATGGTCACTCCCACTAAGGCCAACTCTGAATGGTTGATATCCCAGCCTTAAATGTGCTGTGTGTGCAATAGCCTGGGGATGACATTACACCAAGGAACACTTACCTTGATGAAAGCCCCCAACCTAAAGAAATTGAATGTGGCTTTCTTCTGGAACCAAGTTACATGTTCCACAGTACACAAAAACAAGCCATACTGTAGGGTGGTAGGCCCAGTCAGGTATTTGACACATTCACCCACTCCCCACTGAAAGATCAGACAGAAAATGTTGGCACCATTGTAACAGGTTGTAATCAAGCCCTGGTCTCCAGCATGGGAACAGAAGTTGAATACCTGGTGCGGTAGCCTCAGGTTGGAATACTCCAAATCATCTTGGTTCTGACGCACACAAACGCATTGAAATACCTCTCACACCCTACAGTAACCTGTGGATCACCAGAGAACCTTCATAAATTAGCAGAACGTTAATAAGCTATTTATTCCTGTCCTGTAATAATTAATTTGAAGTGATCACCTTTGGTCATTCATAACACAGCCATAAAGACTATATCGCATGATACTGTACTTAATTTAAAGACCCCTTTGGTAATTTAGAACACATACATAAATGCCTTGTATCATATGATGCTGTATTTACTATTTGATCATAACACATACACTAACACAGTTTTAGAACACCTACTCATTCAAGGGTTTTTATTTTTTACTATTCTCTACATTGTAGAATAATAGTGAAGACATCAAAACTATGGCATAACACTTATGGAATCATGTAGTAACCAAAAAAGTGTTAAACAAATCAAAATATATTTTATATTTGAGATTCTTCAAATAGCCACCCTTTTGCCTTTGACAGCTTTGCACACTCTTGGCATTCTCTCAACCAGCTTCACCTGGAATGCTTTTCCAACAGTCTTGAAGGAGTTCCCACATATGCTGAGTACTTGTTGGCTGCTTTTCCTTCACTCTGCGGTTCGACTCATCCCAAACCATCTCAATTTGGTTGAGGTCGGGGGATTGTGGAAGCTAGGTCATCTGATGCAGCACTTCATCATTCTCCTTCTTGGTAAAATAGCCCTTACACAGCCTGGAGGTGTGTTGGGTCATTGTCCTGTTAAAAAACAAACGATAGTCCCACTAAGCCCAAACCAGATGGGATGGCGTAATGCTACAGAATGCTGTGGTAGCCATGCTGGTTAAGTGTGCCTTGAATTCTAAATAAATCACAGACAGTGTCACCAGCAAAGCACCATCACACCTCCTCCATGCTTTACGGTGGGAAATACACGGAGATCATCCGTTGCGGAGATCATCCGTTCACCCACACTGCGTCTCAGAAAGACACGGCGGTTGGAACCAAAAATCTCCAATTTGAACTCCAGACCAAAGGACAAATTTCCACCGGGTCTAATGTCCATTGCCTGTGTTTCTTGACCCAAGCAAGTCTCTTCTTCTTATTGGTGTCCTTTAGTAGTGGTTTCTTTGCAGCAATTCGACCATGAAGGCCTGATTCACGCAGTCTCCTCTGAACAGTTGATGTTGAGATGTGTCTGTTACTTGAACTCTGTGAAGCATTTATTTGGGCTGCAATTTCTGAGGCTGGTAACTGTAATTAACTTATCCTCTGCAGCAAAGGTAACTCTGGGTCTTCCATTCTTGTGGCGGTCCTCATGAGAGCCTGTTTCATCATAGCGCTGATTGTTACAAAGTGATCTTGGGGCTTTCCACAACTTCCTGGCTCTCCTTTATCACCCAGTAGAATATGAACCTCATAATCATATACAAATATACAGTGCCACTACCACAGCTTTTCCTTGAACACAAGGTTAATTATTAAAAATTACATGACTAACACTGTCCGAGTATAAAGGAATAGTTATGGCCATATACAGTACCAGCCAAAAGTTTGGACACACCTACTCATTCAAGGGTTTTTCTTTATTTTTACTATTTTCTACATTGTAGAATAATAGTAAAGACATCAAAACTATGAAATAACACATATGGAATCATGAAGTAACCAAAAAAGTGTTAAACAAATCAAAGTATATTTTATTGTTAAACAGTCTCATACTGCTTATTTTAGAAGCTAGGATTGTTTTCGTATGACATTGCTTTCTTGTGAAATGAGGTGTACATAGCGTGCCATTGTTGGTCTTATGTTATCTGCCAGGGATACTGGCGAGATGACTTCCCAAAAACCGAGTATTCTTGGAACTGTTACAAGGAATTTCTGCTTGGCTTCTGGCCAAAAACAAGACATACCATTATACATAAAACCCTCTTAGTACTGGCCAATTGTTTATTGACTGGACAACTACACTATTCTGTAGTGACAGTGGCATCGGCAGGCCTGCTCAAACTTTATGGTTGACATGAGGTGAGCATGGGGCAGATTACTCCCATATGGATGACCATTTGACTGCTGCGAGGGTTGTTAATTGTTAAGGTACTAAACATTCATGGCCTATGAAACATAATATGCCATTTAGCAGACGCTTTTATCCAAAGCGACTTACAGTCATGTGCACATACATGTTTACGTATGGGTGGTCCCAGGGATGGAACCCACTACCCTGGCGTTACAAGCGCCAAGCGCCATGCTCTACCAATTGAGCTACAGAGGACCACATGAGAACAGTCATTGCCCGAGTGGCGCAGTGGTCTAAGGCACTGCATCTCAGTGATTGAGGCGTCACTACAGACCCCCTGGTTCGATTCCAGGCTGTATCACAGCCGGCTGTGATTGGGAGTCCCATAGGGCGGTGCACAATTGGCCCAATCGTCCGGGTTTGGCCGGTGTAGGCTGTCATTGTAAATAAGAATTTGTTCTTAACTGATTTGCCTAGTTAAATAAAGGTAAAATAAAATACAAAATCCTCCATTTGGCATCTCTGTAGCTCCAGCCATTGGTAATGGCATGTCTCTGTCCCAGCAGAACAAAGCACTGACTGACAGTCCCCTTACCGCCACTGGAGGGCTGCCATCTACTGTGCCATGCCTTACTTACCATATCCTGAAACCTCTCATGCCAGTACAGTATCAGGGGCTCTCTTTCCTGGAATAGGTTTACCTAACAAAGATCCCAGCATAGATTTGGCAGGCGTTGAATAGAGTTATGTGAAACTGGTAAGAGTTGACACAATGTGGTGTTTATGTGACATGACACTTTAAAGAGCCGTCACAGTGATTAGATAATCATTCCTAATAACCTATCTGAACAAATTTTACGAGGTACAAGTTTGAACAGGCAAGTTCATCAGGACTCTGATGGGTTTAGTTGTGTTTGAGATAGCAAAATGGGAAAACGGCTGTGCCAGTCCTGTGTCCTGCAGCCTATTTCGTTACGAGCCACTGGCCCATTTTGTCTGCAGAGATATTCTAAACAACAGAAGAGATTTAATGATAAATACTTAGTATTCAGCAGCCATATTGTGTACCCCTTTGATAAAACACAGTGTAAAAGGAGTTGCTCTAAACACTGGGTTTTTAAGGAGAAGGCTGCCTCTCTCTGGCTTGATTCATCATAGAGTCTGGGTGGCACATAATCGCAAAATGAGCTGGAAGGGAGACACATTTAGCTCGACGCAGGATCAAAGTAAACACTAAGCCTTCGTCTCTCTTCATGCCTCATCAGTCTTCATAAGCGTTTCAGCCTAGACCTGACACAGGGTTAGTAAGACAACCACTGGAAAGTATATTTTATGCTACAGTGCATTTGAGAAGGTTCCACACGATTAATATCTGGGAGACAGACAGGTAGGGGCAGACAGACACATCATAGAGGTAGCCTACCTCAGACGTGTGTGTCCCCTCTGTCACACAGTAATACACATACATAAAAGAAAGAGTACTGACTTACAGTAACAGCCCCCCTCTTCCATACACACAAACATCCACAAACTGACACACACCCACACACAGAATTGTGGCCATTCTCTGTTATCAGTTCTCATAGGTTGCTTATCTCCCCATCAACGGTGAAAATGATTTACAGACAGTATTGCCTGGAGGCGTAATTGCAGTGAAAGTACTCCCAAACTCCAAAGAAAACACTGGCAGAGCCTCTATTTACTTACCTTTAAAAAGGTGAGAGTTAAGGGGCGTACTGAGCTGAAGCATGGTTTACGGGAAATGGGTGCGTGACTTGCGGACAGTGAAAGTGAAAGGAGTTCTACGGTGAGGATATAAAGCTGTGCCTGAACCACAGTAGTCCATTGATCTGCAGATCCTTGTCTAACGCAGAGAACAACTAAGACAGGATGTCTTTACGGGTGGCTGCACTTCTTCTGTTGGCATCAGTCCTCTGGAGCCATGTAGCAGGTGAGATCCTCTCATTTTCTACTGCAGAGTTGCTGTTATTGCTACTTTTACTGCAAGTTATCATCATAGTATGATGGTACTTAAAATGTATGCACTCACTAACTGTAAGTCGCTCTGGACAAGAGCGTCTGCTAAATGACTAAAATGTAACAGTAACTACTCTAATAACGTCTTAGTTGCATGATGCTGTGCCTGGATCACTAGTTGCTTTCATCATCTGTGGAACTGTAAACACACTCTTCATCTTTTCAAAAGAATGTTGAAATGTGATTTTTGTAGAACGGCATACACAGAGGGATTACACAGAGGGGATACACAGAGATACACAGAGGGGATACACAGAGGGGTGTCACGCCCTGGCTCTGGGGACTCATATGTTGAGCCAGGGTGTGGATTTTTCTATGTTATAGTTTTCTATGTTGTGTTCTAGTTTGTGTATATCTATGTTGGCCAGGGTGGTTCCCAATCAGAGGCAGCTGTAGCTTGTTGTCTCTGATTGGGGACCATACTTAGGCAGCCTGTTTGGCACAGTTTATTGTGGGATCTTGTTCCGGAAGGTTTGTGTTCAACCCAGGACTTCACGTATCGGTTGTTTTGTTGTTTTGGTTCGTGTTGTGTACTGCAATAAAAGAATGTACGCATATCACGCTGCGCCTTGGTCCGCTTCATCTAACGACTATCGTGACAAGGGGATACACAGAGATACACAGAGGGGATACACAGAGGGGATACACAGAGATACACAGAGGGGATAATCTAACCTGCTGTGTGTTTGTGTGTATGTCCCTGCAGCAAGCACAGATCAGGCGATGGACTGCTGCTTGACAACGACCGATGCCAAGCTTCCCCACAGAGTGGTGAATTCATACAGTATCCAGACAGTCAGTGGAGGATGTCGGATAGCTGCCACTGTGTAAGCAACATTATACCTTCTACACACTGAATTAAACCCATCACCCTAACTACAAGTGAATGTTTTCTGGCTGTGTGTGATTGCATTGATGCAATTGTGTCTGATCTGCCAGTTACTTCTGCCAACAGGTTTGTCACAAAGCAGAATCTTAGATTGTGTGCTCCTCCTGCCACCAAGAACAACTGGGTGGCCAAACTCATCAAGCAACTAAAGAGGAAATCGCAGAAACGAAAGGCCAAGAAGGGAAAAATGGTGAGCTTCTACGTAAAACTATGATGCAATTTAATTAAACAATTCTATTAATGATACAAATAGTCAGTCATGATCCTCATCTACATTCTTCCTTTAACAGTGATGTACCACCCTGTCTCTGTATGAACCTGTTTCTCTATGTGCATTATTTCTCATCAGGCAAGAAGACAATGAAAGGCTGTGGGTGATCCTTAAACACGGAGCTCCAGTATACGTCCTTAGAGAAGATTCAACATTTCAAATATTTTGTGAATTGCACTGTCATGTATTGCAGAGCAACATTTTCTAAATTTTGCTCACAGTTACTAAAAGCTTGATTTTTGTATTGTATAATTCATTTTATGTAAATAAATAAAAGTGTTTATTTTTGTAAGAAATATTGCGTTTCTCATCTAGGTATCAATGATTTATTCATTTCATTCAATCAAATCCTTGGTTTTAATAATGCACTATATTATTGGGAGTAGGTTACATTTCCAAGTTACTCACATCCATTCATAAAACACCATGAAGAACTCAAACCTGTACAGTCTCTGGTGTCAGTAGGCTAGAGCAGGTTCTAACAACATGAAGGGATAGGTACAGAGAAACAGGTCTATGAGTTACAGTACATATGGTGCAAGAAATATCTTCTCTGCCATGAACAACTCTCTTGACACTTTACAAATACAATATAAACACACTTTAAGACAGATTGACACTTTTCCTTACTCTCATAACCTTTATTTCATAATGCTGTTCTATGCAAGTTATATGTTTAATTTCTTCAAAAAAAAAAAAGGTGCAAGCTCTTAGTCTGGCCCAAGGTGTGGCCTAGCATAACTCTCTCCGATGATAACAGTATGTCAGCTAGAAGAATTGAGCATTGGGACATCAGCTTCATGTCTCCCTGTAACTCACCATCGAATGGCTCATGAGAGTGTGACATCTCTATATTCATGGAAGCCCTATGTAGGTGAAGTTTCATCAGGCTACTCCTCTAAATCCCAGCTTCACACCCAGACCTGTCAGACTAATAGACTAATGTGGGAACAGACTGTCTCCCTCAGATTGACAGTTGAAGTTAAAACAACCAGTCTGTTCTGTCAGGGATGTGACAGAGCCTGGGCTGTATTTATACAGACATTGGATGAGGGCAGTTCATTACAGCGGAAGATTGTCTCCATTACCTGATACAGGGTCAATTTGGTCGATTTGAGCAGAATCCTCAGTCATGAAGAGGTGAAAGTCAAAGTGCGTCATCTGCTGGTAATTTATGAAGATGAGCTCAGGCAGAGCATGCTTTGTAAATTAGCTTTATTTCCCCTTTGGCTCCACAGGAAATATGTACCTGCTGTGTGGATGGCTAAAGGGTAATGAAATAGGATTACAAAGTCATTTAGCTGCATAAAAACAATATTTAATGCTGGGGATACTTTGAAGATGACCTTAGAGATTCACATGAATCTTTTTCGGTGGATTTGATTGATATCAGAAGCTGAAAGAGTAAGAGTAGCACACATGGGTCATTCTACAGATTCGGTGACATTTCAGTATTGTCAGTGTCCCAAGATGTACTAGTGTTACAACTTGTCAGAACATTTATCAAACTACACTTAAATTACAACATTTCAAAGTTTTACATGTTTTTAATATGGAGTAGAGAATATGATTTTAAACAGAGATGAATTTCAATACTTATATGTTTGCTTTTCTTAGGAGTATTAAGAATTTCGCCTGTCCCTATTGACCATCATGCAAATGGCGTGACTCATTTTGAGTACACAGTGTTAAATAATAATGCTTTTTTTTTGTTAAATTAATTGTATATGCCCCCTTATTATGCATAATCCATTTTCTCAGCATAAGACATTTTATTTTCTGAGAAATTCAGGCTTTTACCCCTGTCCTTGTATTTCTTTCAACCCCGTAACGCAACAATACCCCCACTCACAATTAAATAATGGTTTGATCCTGTGGACATCATTTATGAAGAAGTGACATCATACAAGTCTTCAGAGAAGGGGTGGGGGGGGTTTGGGAGATTCATAGTTAAGATTTTACCAAGAATTGTTTTTATAGCTATGAAGTATAACAATGTCTTTTGTTGAATAAGGCCATGTGGCACACTGCTAGCTGCTAGCATCCCGAATTAGCAACAGATTAGCACAAAATCTTCAACCCTGTCACATTCAACCCCATCACATTTTTCAATGTTACGGGGTTGAATGGCTGTTACAGGGTTGAATAGCTGTTAAATCTTAGCAATATTTAATGTATATTGCTTAATACCAATCATATTTTCTTGTTGAATGTTTGTTGTTTACGGTTTTACAGTATCAACTAAAAGTACGAGGAATTTTTGAAAATAATAACTTAAATAAAGTGACAATTAATTTGTTCTCTCTCCTATATACATTAACATATTTACATTACATTTTACTCATTTAGCAGACGCTCTTATCCAGAGCGACTTACAGTTAGTGAATACATATTTTTTTATACTGGCCCCCCGTGAGTCTCCCGGTCGCGGCCGGCTGCGACAGAGCCTGGATTCGAACCAGGATCTCTAGTGGCACAGTTAGCACTGCGATGCAGTGCCTTAGACCACTGCGCCACTCAGGAGACATTTAGGAGTATTATCTGCAAGTTCATGTTCATTTTACTACATAGTGATTAAAAGGATACAATATTTAGTCTTGAAGAGTAAGCAGGTCATTGACTTGACCTTGACCTACAATTTCAGATTCAACAATGGAAAAAACAGCAGCAGAAAGGAAACACACATAGAGAGGAAGGTGAGGGACATCCGCGCGCCGGTGGTCAGGTAATTCTCCTGGAAATGTAAGATCTTTAAGACACGAGGTGGTGGTGGTCATGGACACACAATCAACAGAAAATAAAGTTTTGTTGCTTTAAAGCATAATAATAATAATAATAATAATATGCCATTTAGCAGACGCTTTTATCCAAAGCGACTTACATACCATAATTTGGTAATGCATAAAAAGACTAGAGAATGTAAATGAAGACTAGTCTAAAAAGACATACAGTATACTGCCTTGGCAACTGGTGCGTGAGGGGTTCATGTTCACTAGCCGACTGGTTTGTACTGACATATTTAGGAGTATTATCTGCAAGTTCACGTTCATTTTACTACATAGTGATTAAAAGGATACAGTAATTAGTTTTGGAGAGTAAACTGGTCATTGACTTGACCTTGACCTACAATTTCAGATTCAACAATGGCAAAAACAGCAGCAGAAAGGCAAAGAGAGTACAGGGCAAGAAGAAATGCTGATCCAGAACGAAGGGAAAAGTACCTCAGGAGTGAACGCATGAGATGGACAAAATATGTTTTAGCAGGAAAGAAGAAAGGAATAGGAGATCTAGATAAGAGAGGTCAAAAGATGAGGAGAAAGGGATGGAGAAAAGCGAAGGAGCGGCAAAAGCAAAGGGAAATGGCTGTTAATACTATTGCCACCCCTCCACAAAGACCTGATAGAGACGTGGTGATGTCACATGAGCCCACAAGGTTAGGAAAAAGATTGTGTGTGTGAGAGAGAGAGAGAGAGAGAGAGAGAGAGAGAGAGAATAGGAGTGCAAAGGAGTGCATACAAATATGATTTCTGGTAACCTTGTACACTATTTCTTCAAAACTGCTTAGACATATTCACATTGTAATAGTATCCTTAACATTTATTTATACTGCTTATGAACTTACCTTGTTATGATTTGATACAATAAATAAAATTGAATTGAATTGTCTATTTGTTTGTTTTAGACAATCTGTGAAGGGGAAGAAAAAATCAAGAAAGACAAAAGACAAATTGAGAAAGCAGGTAGCTGATTTACAGAAATGTCTTGATGAAGAAAGGAGGGCCAAAGAAAAGTACAAAAAAAGGCTCCAGCGTTTAGAAAAGAAGACTTCGTCAAAATCCACAGCTGTACCAAGTGATGTCAGAAGATCTGCACTGCATCACACAGCACTCGTTGCTCAAATAAAGGAGCATTATAAAAATGCAAAAACTGAACGAGAGAAGCAAATTATATCCAGAGTAGTGGCAGGTAACATTATTAAGAAGTATAGACTGCAATCATTTTCAGAGTCTGCTTTGGGTTTTTCAAAGAAACGCTGGAAGCTCACAGGCAGTGTATCTACATTTCAAAGAAAGAAAATCTCAAACTTTGTGGACATCAAGAAGAGGGTGAGGGATTTCTTCACACGTGATGATATCAGTAGAATGACCACTGGCAAAAAGCAAACTAAAACAAATAATAAACAGAAGATGCAGAAGAGGTTCCTCCTTGACACGTTGAAAAATCTGCATAGGAAGTTTCTTGCAGAGAACACAGAAGAAATTTCATACTCCATGTTCAGCCGCCTCCGGCCTTTCTGGGTGGTTTACCCTTCCCTTGCTGATCGGGACACTTGTATGTGTAAGCTTCACGAAAACCTGACCTTTGTCGCAGAGAAGCTCAAACAAATTATGCTTATTGAATCGTCAGTGCTTGAAGATTTAGTTGAAAGTGTGTGTTGTAGTTCCTTGAATAAGCAGTGCATGTACGGTGAATGTGAACAATGCAAGAACCAAACAGTTCCAATGTCAAGCTTGTATGCTGCTGATGAAAATGTTGTCTTTCTCCAGTGGATGGTCAAAGAAAAGCAAAGAAAAAATGAGGAAGGTCAAACAGTAAAAGTCACTGTGAAGGATGAGGTAAACATGACGCAGGAACAACTAGTACAGTTGTTTCATACGCTCCTCTTTAGGTTTCGGAAACATCTTTTCAACATTAAACAGCAGTATGCTTACTGTCGCGAACTCAAGAAAAACATGTCTGCAGATGAGTGCCTTATCCATATTGATTTTTCAGAAAACTTCACCTGCAGATATGGGACAGAGATACAGTCTGTTCACTTTGGTTCATCTCATGAACAGGCCGTCCTCCACACAGGTGTCCTCTACGTTGGACAGAATCAGCAACCAACTTGCTTCACCACCATTTCTCCATCAAGGAATAAGGCTCCTCCTGCTATCTGGGCACACCTCAGTCCTGTGCTTGATGACCTGCAACATACCCACCCCAACATATCAACAGTACACTTCTTCAGCGATGGCCCTTGTACCCAGTACAGGCAAAAAGGCAATTTCTTTCTGTTCAGCACAGAACTGGCCAAGAGGGGCTTGAGGGCAGGGTCTTGGAATTTCTTTGAAGCAGGGCATGGGAAGGGAGCACCAGATGGTGTTTGTGCAACCCTAAAAAGAACCGCAGACAGGCTGATAAGTCAAGGATGTGACATCCCAAATGCTCATACTCTGTACAGGGTCTTAGAGGAGAACAACACTGCCATCAAGCTTTACTTCATTGAAGACGAGGCCATCGAGAAAGCCGTCCAAGGTATGCCAGCCAATTTGCCAGTAGTTCCATCCACAATGCGGATCCACCAAGTTGTTTGTGTGGCTGCAAGGCAAATTGCCTACCGTGATGTAAGCTGTATGTGCACAGTCCACAACAAGAAACTGGAATGCCAGTGTTTCAATACACAACATTTCACATTTACCCCTAAAGTTACATCAGTCGTGTCACAGAGGGAGGTTGATTGGGCAAATCCAGACATATGCGGGAAATGGTGCGTGGCCAAATATGATGACGATTTCTATCCCGGAATAATTCTAGCCACAGATGAATCCCATGTGCAGGTCAAATGCATGTGCTGTGCTGGACCAAATAGGTACTTCTGGCCACTTCTTGATGATATCCTGTGGTATCCATTTGAGGACATCTTGGAACACATTGATCCCCCTAAACCGGTGACTTCTAGGCACATGGAAATACAGAAGGAAGTGTGGGCTAGGCTCTCTCAGTAAAAATGGTGAACAAACTGTAGGCTTACCTATAGGTTATTAATGTTAAGATGTTTGCTTAATGTTCAAACATTCAAACAACACAGACATTCCTGCCATTACTCTGGATATTTCTATGAAATCAATGAAATGTTGTAACTGTTGTTAGTTTATTCATGTGTTTTAATCTGTCTAGATTTCATCTTGATTGTTTAAACTTTAAAAGCTATGTTGACAGTAGTTTAAAATGTTAAAAAATGGCAACATGTGACCTATATAGGTTATCAATGTTAAGATGTTTGCTCAATGTTCAAACAGACTCCTGCCATTATCAGATGGATATTTTTATGAAATCAATGAAATGTTGTTACTGTTATTAGTTCATTAATGTGTTTTACTCTGTCTAGCTTTCATCTAGATTCTTTAGATTTTAAAAGCTATGTTGACAGTAGGTTTAAAAATGTTTAAAATGTTTAAAAAATGGCAACATGTTAGTGATCTCAAAAGATAAAACATATGACACGTGATGCTTTTCACTCAACCCTGTTACATGATTTTCAACCCTGTTGCGGTGCATTCATCCCTGTTACGAGATTATTTTTTTACATTTTTGTATTAAATACACAAAATATAACATCAATAGTGTTTTTATTGTGTGTATTAAATCAGGGTAAATAAGGCTATTTCAATTTTGTCAGGAATTACGCAGCATTCTTGCACATTTCTTGCGAAAATGTGGAGTTAGATTAGAAATTTCTTCATCGTAAACTGGAAAGGATGGTGCTGGTCAGTTTTTCTTGATTTTCTCTTTAATTACAATATGCCATTATTTACAAGGGACATCTAAACTGTGAGATTATGCCAGAAGCTGATCTCAAGCTTATTGGAAAAATGAATAGTTGAATAACAAAATGACTGTGACGGGGTTGAATTAAATTGGGACTTGTTTGAGAAAATAATACAGAATAATAACTTAATACTCTACATTGAGATGGGAAAAGGTATTTTCTATCAAGTACACACATTACTTTGTCACATCAAATAAAAAAAAGCTTAAGATTTTAATGTTCATTGTTTCATCCTCCTCAATCACAAAAGGCACCGAATCTGTAGAATGACCCACATACATAGGATGACACACACCAGACAGATCTTGTTTTCTTTTGGATATGACATTTTCCCAGCTGGCGGGTAATCCTCTGCGTTGGTCTCTGCGGTCCCTGGACTGAGACTGATTTCTCTCTCCTCTGGGGCTACTGCTAAGATTCACAACACACGCGCACACACACACACACACACACACACACACACACACACACACACATCCCAGATGTCCCAGATGTCCCAGAATCCTTCACTGCCTGCAGCCCAGAACGCACCAATTACAGTCCTACACTCTAAGATATGAGACAAAATTCAGCTTTCTCAACACGGTAAATTGCTTTCTAAGAAAGGGTGAGGATGTTACTGTAGTTTTCTTCACCAACATTGAGGATATCTGGGGATTGGGGACAGCTTTTCATTCATTATAAAATATAAACAATGTTTTTACATCTATGTTTTTATATCTAAGCACTTTTTGGTTTAGCCGTGATCAATTTTGCAGGAGTGGAACAAGAAAGGGCTTGCGTACGAAAAGAATGTTCCATCTGTCTCTTGCTGCTCTATTTTCTTTCCCTTCCATTTATTCCCTTTCATAGTCACTTTGTGTCAGTCTCAGCAACGGCACCCTGTCTCTGGTCCTCCCAGTGTGCAATCCAACTGGTATCACACTCTGCAATCACACACCCGATCAGCAGCCTCTTACTCTGCCTCTCACACAAGAATGATGTGTCTCTCTCTCTCTCTCTCTCTCTCTCTCTCTCTCTCTCTCTCTCTCTCTCTCTCTCTCTCTCTCTCTCTCTCTCTCTCTCTCTCTCTCTCTCTCTCTCTCTCACTCACTCTCTGGGCGCCTTTCAGCAGTACACTCACGTGGGCACTTCACAGAGTTGTGCTCGCCCTTCTCAACCCCTTGCCACTTTGAGGTTGAGAGAGAACGAGAGATGAGGGGCTGTGATAATATCTATTTTCTTTCTTTCAGTTCCCCGGAGCAGAGCTCTGACAGTGCACTGAAAGACGATGGGAGGGTGTGTGTGTGCGTGCGTCCCAGCGTGCGTGTTTGTGAGGGGGCATTGACAGAATGGGGCAGTTGTACTGAATGGGCTGAAGGAACACATTAGGCTAATGGATGGAGCCAGTGGGCTACTCCTTACACTCCCCTAACCTCCAACCTCTGTTCACTAATGCATCATCTACCCAGAGAATGCTGGGTAATCACTGGGTCTGCCTGGGAGAAACTAGGGGAGGCTTTTTATCAGTGTGTTGCAAGAGCAGACTTTGTTAGAGAAGCTACAGTATACTATTTTCTTGCATGAATATTGAGCCTGTTTTTGTATTTATACTTGAGATATGCTGAATCAAGCATTATCTATTACAGTGACAAGATACTGGACTGTCTACTCAAACAATGGGAATAAATGTCCTCACAGGCGAAGGCAGGCTGGAGGAGGGGGGAGTAGGCGGGAATATTCTAGCCAATAAGAGGGCAGATACACGTGAACAACAGGCACAGCTCCGATGTAAAATATTTTTTCTCAAAGTTGCCAGGATGCCACTTGCGTCCACTTACAGTACCAGTCAAAAGTTTGGACACACATACTCATTCCAGGGTTTTTCTTTATTTTTTACTATTTTCTATTCAAAATTATTAAATAACACATATGGAATCAAGTAGTAACCAAAATAGTGTTAAACAAATCAAAATATATGTTATATTTGAGATTCTTCAAAAAGCCACCCTTTGGCTTGATGACAGCTTTGCACACTCTTGGCATTCTCTCAACCAGCTTCACCTGGAATGCTTTTCCAACAGTCTTGAAGGAGTTCCCATATATGCTGAGCACTTGTTGGCTGCTTTTCCTTCACTCTGCCGTCTGACTAATCCCAAACCATATCAATTGGGTTGAGGTTGGGGGATTGTAGAGGCCATGTCATCTGATGCAGCACTCCATCACTCTCCTTCTTGGTAAAATAGCCCATACACAGCCTGGAGGTGTGTTGGTTCATTGTCCTGTTGAAAAACAAATGATAGTCCCACTAAGGCCAAACCAGATGGGATGACGTATCACTGCAGAATGCTGTGGTAGCCATGCTGGTTAAGTGTGCCTTGAATTCTAAATAAACCACAGACAGTGTCACCAGAAAAGCACCACCACACCATAACACCTCCTCCTCCATGCTTTACGGTGGGAAATACACATGCGGAGATCATCCATTCACCCACACCGTGTCTCACAAAGCCACGGCGGTTGGAACCAAAAATCTCAAATTTGGACTCCAGACCAAAGGACATATTTCCACCAGTCTAATGTCCATTGCTCGTGTTTCTTGACCCAAGCAGATCTCTTCTTATTATTGGTGTCCTTTAGTAGTGGTTTCTTTGCAGCAATTCGACCATGAAGGCTTGATTCACACAGTCTCCTCTGAACAGTTGATGTTGAGATGTGTCTGTTACTTGAACTTTGTGAAGCATTTATGTGGGCTGCAATTTCTGAGGCTGGTAACTCTAATGAACTTATCCTCTGCAGCAGAGGTAACTCTGGGTCTTCCTTTCCTGTGGTGGTCCTCATGAGAGCCAGTTTCATCATAGCGCTTGATGGTTTTTACGACTGCACTTAAAGAAACGTTCAAAGTTCTTGTAATTTTGCGTATTGACTGACCTTCATGTCTTAAAGTAATGATGGACTGTTGTTTCTCTTTTAATATTTGAGCTGTTCTTGCCATAATATAGTTTTGGTCTTTTGTAAAAAAGAAAACTTGCATGAGTATGTGTGTCCAAACTTTTGACTGGTAGCGTATATCAGTACTTTCATAACAACCTAAACATTACTAAACATCTATTCGATCTAAAAAGCCTCACTTAACAAATTACCAATTCAATTTCATGTTGACCAAATTCGACATTCTCATTGACCTCCATACAAAACATCCCCACTTGGTCTCCTTCGCGCTTTATTTCTCACACGGACAGATTTTGGGGGGCTGAGTCCTCTCGCTTCGCCTCTTCCTCTCTAGCTGTATTGGAAGAATATCATAAGAGAGTTCTGAACTCTGACCTAATGGCTGTTTAAAGTATGAAATAGTGCTAGGCATCACGGTTGTTGTGGGCAACTATAGACCTTCTCATCCTTTCAGGACTTGCCTGTCATGAATAGAGGTATAAGCTAACCTGGGGTCGATGTTTTCACTGGTTTCACTCCATCACATCCTGGTCCAAATATGGGCTTCCCAAAGTGTTCTCAAAACCCTTCAGTTTAGTTCTGTCGGGGATGAAGTGAGAAGGACGGAAATAAATGTTTGAGCAGTAGTGAGTACGAGAAGAGCTTTTTGTGTTAGAGGACATACAGTGCCTTGCAAAAGTATTCATCCCCCTTGGCGTTTTTCCTATTTTGTTGCATTACAACCTGTAATTTAAATGGATTTTTACTTGGATTTCATGTAATGGACATACACAAAATAGTCCAAATTGGTGAAGTGAAATGAAAAAAATAACCAATTGCAACCAATTACCTTCAGAAGTCACATAATTAGTTAAATAAAGTCCACCTGTGTGCAATCTAAGTGTCACATGATCCATCACATGATCTCAGTATATATACACCTGTTCTGAAAGGCCCCAGAGTCTGCAACACCACTAAGCAAGGGGCACCACCAAGCAAGCGGCACCATGAAGACCCAGGAGCTCTCCAAACAGGTCAGGGACAAAGTTGTGGAGAAGTACAGATCAGGATTGGGTTATAAAAAAATATCAGAAACTTTGAACATCCCACGGAGCACCATTAAATCCATTACTAAAAAATTGAAAGAATATTGCACCACAACAAACCTGCCTAGAGAGGGCCGCCCACCAAAACTCATGGACCAGGCAAGGAGGGCATTAATCAGAGAGGCAGCAAAGAGACCAAAGATAACACTGAAGGAGCTGCAAAGCTCCACAGCGGAGATTGGAGTATCTGTCCATAGGACCACCTTAAGCCATACACTCCACAGAGCTGGGCTTTAAGGAAGAGTGGCCAGAAAAAAGCCATTGCTTAAAGAAAGAAATAAGCAAACACGTTTGGTGTTCGCCAAAAGGCATGTGGGAGACTCCCTAAACATATGGAAGAAGGTACTCTGGTCAGATGAGACTAATATTGAGCTTTTTGGCCATCAAGGAAAACGCTATGTCTTGCGCAAACCCAACACCTCTTATCACCCCGAGAACACCATCCCCACAGTGAAGCATGGTGGTGGCAGCATCATGCTGTGGGAATGTTTTTCATCGGCAGGGACTGGGAAACTGGTCAGAATTGAAGGAGTGATGGATGGCGCTAAATACAGGGAAATTCTTGAGGGAAACCTGCTTCAGTCTTCCGGAGATTTGAGACTGGGACGGAGGTTTACCTTCCAACAGGACAATGACCCTAAGCATACTGCTAAAGCAACACTCCAGTGGTTTAAAGGGAAACATTGAAATGTCTTGGAATGGCCTAGTCAAAGCCCAGACCTCAATCCAATTGAGAATCTATGGTATGACTTAAAGATTGCTGTACACCAGCGGAACCCATCCATCTTGAAGGAGCTGGAGCAGTTTTGCCTTGAAGAATGGGCAAAAATCCCAGTGGCTAGATGTGCCAAGCTTATAGAGACATACCACGAGAGACTTGCAGCTGTAATTGCTGCAAATGGTGGCTCTACAAAGTATTGACTTTGGGTGGGTGAATAGTTATGCATTCTGTTCTTTTGTCTTATTTCTTGTTTGTTTCACAAAAAAATATATTTTGCATCTTCAAAGTGGTAGGCATTTTGTGTAAATCAAATGATACAACCCCCCCATTAATCCATTTTAATTCCAGGTTTTAATGCAAAAATATTGAAAAATGCCAAGGGGGGTTAATACTTTCGCAAGCCACTGTAGAAGCAAGCCTTCAAACCAATTCTGTATCTTGTTCCATCTTACATTTTTATCTGCAGTGGTTAACATCATTGGACAGTGGCAGGGGAGTGGATAACATCTGCATTGACAGAGTGAAACAGGATGAGAATGCTGAGTAAATAATTACCATAACTAACCATCATTATTGATGAGAGGAAAGGACAGGCATTTTGTAGGCCTCTTTCCCAGATGTGGATCTTTGTGGAGTGCTGCTTTGCTTGCCTTCCAAATGTACCTCTCTTCACCAACTGGTATTCTAACAGTTATCTGCTTTTAAGCAGATTATATTAAAGTCTCTATTGTAAATATACAGTAGTCCTATCCCTTCTATAATAAGCTTAAAGTGCATCACACCACAGTCAAGGGTTGTGCGGCCGTGGATTGCAGAAAGCTCCATGTCTTATTGTTGCATACTAAATGTCCATGTCTGAAAGTGGATACTCAGGCAGTCTCTTATTCTGCAGTAATCCCCTTGAGTGCCCCTAAGAAACCATGTAAGAGGAATGTACATGACTGATCGTAGCCCTGGAGGTCTTCAGGGGACCATAATGATAATGAATCCCGTTCAGGATCACCACTCTTGGCGGATTGGGTCATGAAAGCCTGCCTGATTCCCAGAGGCTGTCTATCATGGCTCTGTACTTATGTTACTGCAGCTACTGCCAACACAGAGGAAGGATGTTCTCAGGACTACAGGGTGAAAGCCTCCTCTCCCGCTCCCACTCACTTCCTGGAGCGAGCAGAATCGATAGTGTTGGAAAATGTATAACGGAGAGAACAAAAGAGGGACAGTGTTTTTGCTGAGTGTGTTTGTGTTTTTTCAATGTGTTTTGGTCCATCTATCTTCTTTTGAAGTGTGTGCCCAGTCTGCTGTCTGAATTGCTGTTTAGTCCAGTGAGATGGCACATTGGAATTCTACAGCGTTATCTGACCTTACTTGGGGGGTCCAGGAATAAAACGCTGAGGCAGAAACAACCAACTTTGTTGGAAATAATTGAGCCTTTAAAAGCCGTTGAGCAACTGATGAGCTGTTATATCATCAGATGATCAAGAGTCTGAGGAAAGAGCCTAAATGTTTTTCAGGAAAAACTGAAGATAGTTTGCATATGATCTTTTGGTGTAAACCAGTGAAACCAAAGCAAATCAAAGACGTACAGAGTACACCATCAAAACTGCAACAGATGTTCACTTATCAAGTAATCAGAAATGTGTTCGTAGACACAAACAAGCCAGCATACGTTGGTCTCAGAATTGGAGCGATAACCATTTAAAACAAATGGAAGGAGTTTGTACTGTAAACTCCATGTTAAACTGTGGTGAAGGGACAATCTATCTTTATCAGCTTTTCTCTGCAGCCACACTCAGCACAACACCAACTGGGGCTAAAAATAACAGAGGGAGAAAAAAGGGCACAAAATAAAGACAAAATGAGGCTGAGACTAGTCAGTATTGCCTGGACCTATCACGTTTCACGAGAAGACCCAGATGCAGACAGTGTCGAAGTATACAAGTTTATTACAAAAACAGAGGGCAGGCAAACGACAGGTCAAGGGCAGGCAGAGGTCAGTAATCCAGATCAGCGTCCAAAAGGTAAAGGATGGCAGGCAGTCTCAGGGTCAGGGCAAGCAGAGTTCAATAATCCAGGGTGGTGTGACAAGGTACAGAACGGCAGGCTCAGGGTCAGGGCAGGCAGAATGGTCAAAACCGGGAAACCAGTATAAATACACTGGGGATAATGGGGAAGATGGGCGACACCTGGACAGATCAGGGTGTGACTACCTGTAATTTTTCAAAATGTTTCTCTCACTTTGTATCTATAGACTTTTATTTACAACCAATTACTACTTGGTAATTCACAATGTGAACGAGAATGACTCAATGTGTTTGTGTACTTCCTAATTATAGATTAGTCCTCAGAACGGGATATGTCATAATAAAGAATCTATAGCAATCCCACTGGGCACACACTGGTTGAATCAATGTTGTTTCAACGTAATTTGTCAATGTATTATGACGTGGAATCAATGGATTTGAAAAATGTAATCAACCAGTACATCATCTCATTTCAACCAGCGTTGTAAACATTGAAATTAGGGGTAACACTTCAATTTAAATACATTGACTTAACCTGACTAACAGGTTGTTACATAAATCTAATTTGGGCTAATGGTAACTACTTCTAAACTTCCAAAGATCCAATCAACCATGGATGAATGATAGTATACCTAGCTTCACATTGAAATGATGGTGTCCTTTGTTGGGCAAATCAGATGTCAATGTAATCTACATAAACCCAACCTCATTCTGAATTTACTTTCGCATACAGCCGGGGGCAAACTACCTGCCCTCCAGTACACCTACAGCACCCGATGTCACAGGAAGGCCAAAAAGATAATCAAGGACAACAACCACCCGAGCCACTGCCTGTTCACCCCGTTATCATCCAGAAGGCGAGGTCAGTACAGGTGCATCAAAGCTGGGACCGAGAGACTGAAAAACAGCTTCTATCTCAAAGCCATCAGACTGTTAAATAGCCATCACTAGAACATTAGAGGCTGCTGCCCTATATACATAGACTTGAAATCACTGGCCACTTTAATAATGGAACACTACTCACTTTAATAATGTTGACATATTTTGCATTACTCATCTCATATGAATATAATGTATTCTATACTATTCTACTGTATCTTAGTCTATGCCGCTCTGACATTGCTCGTCCAAATATTTATAAATTCTTAATTCCATTCCTAGATTAGTGTGTATTGTGTGTATTGTTGTGAATTTGTTAGATATTACTTGTTAGATATTACTGCACTGTTGGAGCTAGAAACACAAGCATTTCGCTACAACCCCAATAACATCTGCTAAACTCGTGTATGTGACCAATACAATTTTATTTTATTTTCTTTGCATAAGAAAAGTTAGAGTTACTTTCAACTATTCAATGTTGTTTAGAGATAGTCTACGCAAATGAGTATGAAAGCTGATCAATGCCTAAATGTGTTGACATGATGGCTCAGTTGAAACGAACGCAGCTTGTTTCCAACAATAAGCATGGTACATAAAGGTACTGTAGGCATTTGGATGGTAGCCTTGTTCTCACTGAAGTGCATTAGCCCTCATATACCAGTAGGAGTCACTGTTCAGGCAGAAATCGTTGAACTGTAGCTTCACATTTTATTTCAATAAAGCTCTTCATTTAGGTTGATAGCATGACGGTGAAACAATCACGTTGATTCAAACATACCATTTTACTAACAACATTAAAACAAGGTCAAATAAAATATGTCTAATCAAATCTAAAATTCAACATCATTTCAACCACCGAATATATATTTGATGTTTCTATGTGGAATTTTTTACGCAATTTCAATGTACTGTATACTTAGTTCTGATGATTATGTTGAAATGAGATTGATGTAACAACCTGTTAGTCAGGTTAAGTCAATATATTTAAGTTTATGTTTACAACGCTGGTTGAAATTAGATGAAAACAGTACTGGTTGATTACTTTTTTCAAATCCAATGTATTTTCCATGTTGATTCCACGTCACAATTCGTTGACAAATTACGTTGAAACAACATTGATTCAACCAGTGTGTGCCCAGTGGGATGTGTCAATGCTCATAAAAAATCCTCCAGGCCTATTTGTTCTCAGTTTTAAGGAATGGGCCACAGAAATGGATTATTCAATACAAAAGCATATGGAATCTCAACTTTACAGGCATTAAAGCTATTATAGCCATTCTTTCGAGAGGCCATCACAAATGCATGCAAAATAAGGGCTCTGGGAGTGTGGTGCCAGGAAAATAACCTCTCACTCAACATCAACAAAACAAAGGAGATGATTGTGGACTTCAGGAAACAGCAGAGGGTGCACCCCCCTA
This sequence comes from Coregonus lavaretus, assembly GCF_964263955.1. Lineage (NCBI taxonomy): Eukaryota > Metazoa > Chordata > Actinopteri > Salmoniformes > Salmonidae > Coregonus > Coregonus lavaretus. Next base: position 45,859,203 of record NC_139991.1, read on the forward strand.
TCCACATCGACGGGACCGCAGTGGAGAAGGTGGAAAGCTTCATGTTCCTTGGCGTACATATCACCGACAAACTGAAATGGTCCACCCACGCAGACAGTGTGGTGAAAAGGCTGAAGAAATTCGGCTTGGCACCTAAAACCCAATTGAGAGCATCCTGCCGGGCTGTATCACCACCTGGTACGGCAACTGCACCGCCCGCAACCGCAGGGCTCTCCAGAGGGTGGTGCGGTCTGCCGAACACATTATCGGGGGCAAACTACCCGCCCTCCAAGACACAAAAATATCATCAAGCACATCAACCACCCGAGCCACTGCCTGCCCGCTATCATCCAGAAGGCGAGGTCAGTACAGGTGCATCAAAGCTGGGACCGAGAGAATGAAAAACAGCTTCTATCTCAAGGCCATCAGACTGTTAAATAGCCATCACTAGCACATTAGAGGCTGCTGCTGCCTATTGAAATCACTGGCCACTTTAAGAAATGGAACACTAGTCACTTTAATAATGTTTACAGTCACTTTAATAATGTTTACATATCTTGCACTACTCATCTCATATGTATATACTGCATTCTATTCTATAATATTCTAATGTATCTTAGTCCATGCCGCTCTGTCATTGCTTGTCCATATATGTATATTTTCTTAAATTCCATTCCTTACTAGTTTTGTGTGTATTAGGTATATGTTATGAAATTGTTAGATATTACTTGTTAGATATTACTGCACTGTCGGAGCTAGAAGCACAAGCATTTCGCTACACCCGCTATAACATCTGCTAAACACGTGTATGTGACAAATATAATATGATTTGATTTGATTAGATTTTAATAACCATCTAAGGGAAATATAAGTCAAATGAAAATGGCAGCATTCAGTGCCTTAAAAGTCAATTTTACATCAGAAATAAACAATCGGAAGGGAATACATATCAACCCATTTATCCACACATCCACCTTTCTTATCCATATTATATATATATATTTCTTAAAGTGCAGACTGTCAGCTTTAATTTGAGGGGATTTCATCCATATCAGGTGAAACACTTAGAAATTACAGCACTTTTTGTACATAGTCCCCCATTTTAGGGGACCAAAAGTAGAGACAAATTCACTTCTATGTGTATTAAAGTAGTAAAAAGTTAAGTATTTTGTCCCATATTCATAGCACGCAATGACTACATCAAGCCTGTGACTCTACAAATTTGTTGGATGCATTTGCTATTTGTTTTGGGTGTTTCAGATTATTTCGTGCCCAATAGAAATGAATGGTAATTAATATATTGTGTCATTTTGGAGTCACTTTTACTTTTATTAAATAAGAATAGAATATGTTTCTAAACACTTCTACATTAATGTGGATGCTAGCATGATTACAGATAATCCTGAATGAATCGTGAATAATGATGAGTGAGAAAGTTAAAGACGCACAAATATCATACCCCCCAAATAATGCTAACCATCTCTGTTATTGTAATGGTGAGAGGTTAGCATGTCTTGGGGGTATGATATTTGTGTGACTGTAACTTTCTCACTCATCATTATTCACGACAAAAGTGCTTTAATTTCTAAACGGTTCACCCGATATGGAAGAATATACCCTCAAATTAAAGCTGACAGTCTGCATTTTAACCTCATAGTCATTGTATCATTTCACATCTACAGTGCTGGAGTCCAGAGCCAAATCAACAAAAAATGGGTCTCTGTCCCAATACTTTTGGAGCTTACCGTAGATTCAGACTCTTGACCTCTCCCCTCTCTTTGTCTTACCCTCTCTTTTCACTCTGTATCCATGCCGACAACAGGATGAGTTGAACCAACAAACAAGGCATTCATAACAGTGCATCTCCGATAAGTGGCAGTCCATTTCCTTTCACATTAGGGCAAAAGGGAAAACATTTTCCGCCTCTCATCGCGCACAACAGCATGTCCATCTTTAATCTGGCCCAGCGACGTAATCAATTATGCATGCAAGCTGAGCCTGTCTTTCTGACTCAAGTACATTAGAGCATCATCGCTGGAGCGGTGACGACTGCAGTTTGGATGTGATGGATGTACGTCTTTATCTTGCGTCTCCCTTGCGCCCATCAGTCCCCAATCTCAAGAACCACAGCTGGGTTCATTGGTGCTGAATCTGAACAAAAACAAACTTCAGTGCAGTGAGTTGATGAGATCATGTTGCCGTTACACATCTCTCCTTCTCTCTGTTTGCAAGGTGTCATGCTGCCATGGAGAGAGGCACTTTTTACTTATCCAACTGGTGATTTGGGCAGACAGCCGTACAGTAATTTGTGAGGATGTGCAGAAGAGGGTAATTAGATCAGTGAGATAGTAGATGTTCCCCTGCAGCTCTCTGTTTTCAAGTATTACCTCCAAATTACATGTCACATATTCCCTTACGCAACAGTAATTTGTTGAGCACTTATTAAAGTAGGCCTATCTTATGTTATGTTGATTTATTCAACATTATAGTCACTACTTTTTCATGTTCATTTATTCTGGTAAACAGTGCACAGTAATAGAGTACAGTTGCTGCCTTGTGGTTGTGAGGCCAATGTAACAATGCCAAGACTATGCTACCATGTTCGTTAGAGGGGAAGTCCTCTAAGGTTCTAAGAAATCTGCTTGAGCTGCAAATATGGAAATGAACAGACAAAGACCAAGTAAAGAGTCAGGCATTTATTTTATCTTTACATACAAGGAAGCGTTTACTGTAGAGTGTGTTCAGTTCGCTTGAATGTTTGCTATGTTGTGGTACGGTTTACTGAACGATATGTTTCCCCAAAACGTTATTGTGCGTTCTTGAACGGACTTTGCGGTACGTTTGCTCCCGTTTGGTGGGTGAGGCTTGAAGCAATAAGTGACGTAATTAAAGGGAAGTGGCCATGCTGACAGCGTTCCACAACCCAACCCCTCCCCGTTTTTCAACTGGTTGTTCAGTACAGCACCATTTCTGTTCAATTGAACTTTCCAGAACATAAAAACGTACTGAACGCAGCCCTGGTGTCCACTCCATGGAGCTCCTTCCTCTGGGCGGCCACACCCAAATCCTTCTCAGCAAATGAGAGGAGCCCAGTAATTAGACAGCCTTCAATTGGTTTCAAATAGCATGCAATGGAAAGCAGTGCAGATAGGCTTTGTCACACGTATTACATGTCCTAACACTCTGGAAGCAAAGTTTCCCTCTGATGCTTTAAAAGTTTGAATGCTCAGTGCACCACAACATCAGGTTCTGGTTATACCGATTTCCTTTACAGGAAGAAGTGCTATAAAGCGGCTTGTTGGATTACTGCCACGGTAAGATGGAATTCCTTTTGTGCTGTCAACACTATTTATATTTGACATCTGAGTGATTGTCTGGCAGACAGAAGGGGCCTTCTCTCTCCTTACTCTAAAGCTAATGCACTTTCAATTCATTATTGTCCAACTTTTAGAGCATCATCCCTTTTATGAACTTACTCTTCAGTGAAGTGCCCTCACAGTAAATCAAAGATATATTGCTAAAAGACAAATTAACAATGAACTACCCTACTGGAAAATAACAGAGATTTTCTCAAGAGGAATGAAGTCAGAGGTGGCCATTCTTGGCTCATCTCTTCATCTCCTCTTTTATCAGCAGAGATCCTCTCATGTTGAGAGGTAGACAAAGGTTTTGTCAGGCTGCTGTCAGCCACAGTTTTCAGCTGGCTGTATAAATAGCATTTAAACATATCTATTTTTGTTAGTAATCCTGTTTTACTTATTACTGCTTGAGGCAGCAGGTCTCTTAAATGAACTGAATACTTAAAGCTGAAATCCGCATAAGGGGAAACAGCGCCACTGCTGGCCCCAGCACATTTGTTATCGTTTTTGTTTTTGTTTTTGTTTTGTTAATGAAACGGAGAAGAGGAGCATCCAGCATCGTGGTAAATGTGTGCAATAATGTCAGAAGGAGTAAAAACAGTGTTCGTTGTTTGAAAAAAACATATTTGTCGTTGTAATATTGCAAATGGACATGGCAGTTTCACCATTTAGGGATTCCTGCTTTAAAATAACCTAATTAAATAATGGTACAAGAATTCATTCTAATTCAATTCACACTATTTCATAGCATGATTGCGTCGCATTTCATCCTAATTATCAAGACTTGATATGTGTCCCTCTGCAGCTTTGCATTTAATATTAGCAAGTATTGTAATTACTCTTGGCTTGCAAAAAAAAGTGATACTTATGAAAGTAGCACATTTTCAGTCAACTTTCTGTCTGAAGTCTGTAAACTAAAAAAATATATTAAAAAAATTGATTATTTTTCTGCTTTCAATAATAATAAAGAAAATGTAAAAGATGTCTTTGGATTCCTCGTATCATGCAACAGTCTGCAACTGTAATGATGAACAGTTTCTATCACTCTCTCATCATCAACACTTGATGGTTTGTAGAATAATCATGACAAATGTCCAGATGAATCATTACTGTACACAGTTTGATCATCTGTTATTGTAAACTGCTAATTGCATTTCTTCAGATGGTTCTTCGTTTACATTGTGTCAGAGAGGAAGCATTAACTTGATTTACATTGTACAAACATTTCTGCATAATCGATATGAGATGTACACATAGCTGGTCACTTATATTTTAGCAGACACTCTTATCCAGAGCGACTTACAGTAGTGAGTGCATACATTTTCATACTGGTCCCCCATGGGAATCGAACCCACAACCCTGGCATTGCAAGCACCATGCTTTACCAACTGAGCCACACGGGACCTAAGAGTCATGACCCAAAAGACTGTGTAAATAGAAAATAAGTCATTGATTGCTTCAATAAAACATCAAATATGAATCCCCTCAGCACTTGGGAAATGAGACGTTAAATGAAGCCAGGGGGGAATTAGACCCTCCAGCTGATCTGTTCAATTCCAATTGCATTTAGCTTTCTTCTCTTTTTCTGCCCATATTTTTGACATCGGTATATCACATTTATCTGCATTTAAGATACTTTTTTTATTTTCCACTTGGCAAGCTACACATGCTAGTGTCCAGGTTTTTAAATAGTGTTTGGTCTATTAGTTTTTTCTCAGGGGAGATTAAATGGCATAAATCTCCTGCTTTGCTCACCAGAGTTACAGCCTGTCCTCTGTACTCAAGCTGTGCCATAAATAGGCAGAAACCTGTGACACATTTAATTAAATTCATTGCTCAAGGCTGTCAGCGGTTCTGCCTGGCCCTCCTCTCACTGGTCCTAATGGATGTTTGTGGTCCATAATGACTGTTTGACAGGCCCACACTGTTGGCTCAGCTTACTATACTACTGATGTGCCGTCACCTAGCCTTAAAGGGCAACTCCGCCACTTTTCAACCTCATATTCATTATCTCCAGCACCAAACCCAGTGTCTACATATGTGAAAACGGCACGTTTCTATGATCTGTGGTTAAAGAGATCAGAAGAAAGGTCCTGAAAAATGCTTCTGTGACATCGCACGATAGGATTAAAAGTAAGAAAAACTGTGATTTTCAAAACCTGCAAAGAGTTTCTAGCCAGAGGGAGGGTATTTTCTTGCTCCCCACGTCACCATGAATCTCATAGTGTTTGAAAACCACTTTTGATATCATCTGGTAGAACTTTTTAACATAATGTTTTCTACAAAACATACAAATGTGCAGTTTTCACATATGTAGACACAGGTTTTCATGAATGTGAGGTTGAAAAGTGGCGGAGTTGCCCTTTAAGTTGGGCAGACAGCCTTAAGCTTAAAATGTAATGGTCCAAACCTCAAGATTGAACTGTTCCTACCCAAGAGGAGACATGCACCATTCCGCAGGGTTTCTTCTGTCGTATGTGAACTATTGACTTGGTGATGGAGTCAAACAGATAAAGCAATGGAATCCTCATGTACTCATCTCTTCCTTCAGAGGCCATAAAGCATTGTAATCGACTGCTCAGCAAGAGGCACCATCGATAGATTTAATCTAGCAAACTCAACCAGTCAATTATTTGGTTCATCATTTGTTCAATACATTAGTGTTGGTATCTATGCATTGTGCAAGATAACTGGCCCTAACCCTGACCTTATACACTCTACAAGAAGCAATATCTCTTATCTTATCATCCTTAATATTAGTCAAGTTATGTTGCTTGATTTTGAATGTTAAACCACAGACTAATTTACCAGTCCTAGGATCCTAGGCTCTGACCAGTGGACTATGCACCATGCACTTTCATCCTAGACTGCATATTGCTCTCTGTACTGCCTTTGCGCTCTGCCACGGACTGACTCCCATATATACACTACATGGCCGAAAGTATATGGACACCTGCTCGTCGAACACCTCATTCCAAAATCATGGGCATAACATCCTCCATTCTTCTGGGAAGGCTTTCCACTAGATGTTGGAACATTGCTGCGGAAACTTGCTTCCTTTCAGCCACAAGAGCATTAGTGAGGTCGGGCACTGATGTTGGGCGATTAGGCCTGGCTCGCAATGCGGCATTCCAATTCATCCCAAAGGTGTTCGATGGGGTTGAGGTCAGGGCTCTGTGCAGGCCAGTCAAGTTCTTCAACACCGATCTCGACAAACCATTTCTGTATGGATCTCTCTTTGTGCACGGGGGCATTGTCATGCTGAAACAGGAAAGGGCCTTCCCCTTCTGTTGCCACAAAGTTGGAAGCACAGAATCGTCTAGAATGTCATTGTATGCTGTAGCGTTAAGATTTCCCTTCACTGGAACTAAGGGGCCTAGCCCAAACCATGAAAAACAGCCCCAGACCATTATTCCTCCTCCACCAAACTTTACAGTTGGCATTATGCATTCAGGCAGGTAGCGTTCTCCTGGCATCTGCCAAACCCAGATGGTGAAGCGTGATTCATCACTCCAGAGAACGCGTTTCCACTGCTCCAGAGTCCAATGGTGGCGAGCTTTACACCACTCCAGCCGATGCTTGACATCGCTTGATCTTAGGCTTGTGTGAGGCTGCTGAGCCATGGAAACCGATTTCATGAAGCTCCCGACAAAAAGCTCTTGTGCTAACGTTGCTTCCAGAGGCAGTTTGGAACTTGGTATTGAGTGTTGCAACCGAGGACAGAGGATTTTTATGTGCTACGCACTTCAGCACTTGGCGGTCCCGTTCTGTGAGCTTGTGTGGCCTACCACTTTGCGGCTGAGCTGTTGTTACTCCTTTCCACTTCACAATAACAGCATTTACTGTTGACCGGGGCAGCTCTAGCAGGACAGAAATTTTACAAACTCAATTGTTGGAAAGGTGGCATCCTATGACGGTGCCAAGTTGAAAGTCACTGAGCTCTTCAGTAAGGCCATTCAACTGCCAATGTTTGTCTATGGAGATTGCATGGCGGTGTGTTCGATTTTATACACCTGTCAGCAACGGGTGTGTCTGAAATAGCTGAATCCACTAATTTGAAGGGGTGTCCACATACTTTTGTATGTATAGTGTATATTTACCCCATTGCACATCATCATGTTAAATTGTTTCTCTTAATTCGTTTTTATTCATCCATCTCTACACATATAGTTACAATGTAGCTTAAAGTGTTTATAGTATAGTCTGTAGTTTTTAGCTTCAGTGCCTATAGTGTACGTACTGTATGTGGATTGTGTAAATTCTGCGTCTATATATATTTTGTATTTTCTGCTATTGTCTGTCAGTAACGCGGTAGCAGCACCATTTCACCAATTCATTCCTGTACATGCAAATATATTTGGCGAATAAAGGTGATTCTGATTGACACCTGAATGAAGGAGACTATTGACTTTAGTAGTCTCTATCACGTTTCAGCATTAGGACCCTAATTCAGTTACCATGACATTCTATTATGTCAGGTAAGGATGTGTAATCAGCTGCTTCTTTCTCTCAGGTTTACAAAGGAAGGGCCTATAAGGATAGTTGCACAGTGCCAATCGGGTTAGTCTAGACATGTAACTTTTAAAGAGCAACAATTCACACATTTGGAGTAATTCTAAATCAGTTGCTTTAGTTGCTAGGCTACAGTCCTGGCATCATCATCCATCACTATATTTTTACATCCCACACTTATTCATGTTTGAATCAAATCACATTTTTATTTGGCACATGCGCCGAATACAACAGGTGTAGACCTTACCGTGAAATGCTTACTTACAAGCCCTTAACCAACAATGCAGTTTTAAGAAAATAGAGTTAAGAAAATATTTGCTAAATAAGCTAAAGTAAAACATTTATAAAAAGTAACACAATCAAATTAATATAGGGATGCACAGCTATGTTTTCTTAAGTTTCTATATTAAACCCCATCTAACCATGAAGGACCGTTTTAACATTTAGCCTCCTGCTTTCCAAACTGGGTTATCTCAGAGAACTCCAGGGTCAGTCATATGTAGGTCATTGATGCAACAAATTCTGGGTTAGATTATTTTTGGAGGGGTGTAAACCCATAGGGTTCTATCTCTTTGTGTAAACCCCTACACTACTAGAATATTATATCGTAGCTATTTGAAGTCTTGAAAAGATAGACGAAAATTGCTCCTCCTCAGCAAGACCAACCGCCAAGGCTGGGGAATCTCCCTATAGTGAAGCATTCCACTTAAAGTATTATACTGTACAGCCTCAGGTTACATGATTGAATCATGTCAGACTAAATGGGATGATGAGGGGCTGTCAAACCAAAGTTCTAAACCTAAGTTCACTCTGTTATTGAGTTTTGGTGGGCCTCTGATGGGAGCTGCATTAAACTGAAGAGTCAAAGTTCTGGAACGGTCTCCTGGCGGCAGCACATTTTGGCCTCTAAACATTCCTTTTAAGTCTCTGACGGGCACTGTGTTTGGCAGTGTGAGCTGATTTTATGAAGAGTACACTGAAAGAAAATCCTGATAGGTACCGTTGTCTCAGCTGTCTTGGACAAAATACAGATACAGTATAACTGCACATGGAATGAGGAGAGGCTGTGGGCATATCAGCAATTGTAATGCAACAGTCCAGCTTGAAGAAAAAAAGGGGATGAAAGATGATCAATCTGGAGACAGTGAAATATTTCTATAACCTTTGAAAATCTTCAATTACAAAATATTAGACATTGATTACAAATGAGGGAATGGATACTTGGATAATAGCCAACTCTCTAGATCTTTGTTATTTTTTGCATGGTATACAAAAGAAGAAAGCCTTGAATTGCCCTTTTGATTAATTAATGTTTTTGGGTTGTTTGATAACACAGATAATTGAATTACATTTTATTTTATTAAGGATCTTTCGAACAGAGAGAGAGAGATTCTGTTGGTTTGAATTCTGAGCAGTCAGTCATTTAGGAAATTCCATCTACAGTGGGACAGTGACAAGGCCACAAGGATCGCAGAAGGCAAGGACACTGAAAAATAAAAGGACTTGTAAAGGTTCGTACTTGAGTTGAGGGTCTGTATAAGAAAAGGACAAAGGAAGCAAGCATATTACACACACTCACTCACACATCAATCCTGGCTCAACCATAAGGCAATGCAACAATTACCATATATATGGAGGGTATGGGTGCGAAGGAAAGGGGATATGAGACTGTGACACACCCTGTCTCTGGTATGGTGCTGGGGCATTTGTTCATTAGGATGCATGAAAAGCAGCCAAGGCTATTTTCCTAAATCCAGCCAAATGAATGCTAATGGTTATGCAATTGCATTGTGGATGAACTGCTAATGATCTGTTCCATTGCACCATCCCAGCCGGTCAGTGTAAAGGAAACTAGTCACTTAAAGGGTATTCATATCAAACGTTTTTAGTATTTGGACCCATATTCCTTGCCCGCAATGACTACATAAAGCTTGTGACTCTACAAACTCATTGGATGCATTTGCAGTTTGTTTTGGTTGTGTTTTGGGATATGTTTTGTGTTATGTTTTGCCCAATAGTAACTGAATGATGACCATAAGTCATTTTCTTATTGCTAGCTTGAGTTTCCTGGGGTGGCAGAAACAGGCCAACAGACAGTTCTATAGGTTTCCATTAGATCTCCAGATTGCATCATGATGTTGTTTGAGCTGATGATATTGATCCATGAGAGCAGTGAGTGAGGGCTGTGAAAGCCTCCAGACTCCATAATATGACGTCCTCAACCTTTCTGGGAGGATATTGGCTATAAGTGTATCCTGGTACAAACTTCATTTTTTTAAAAACTGGTCTCCGGCCAATAAAGAAGGTAGATTTAGTAGCCTACACGTTATCTTGCTCCTCGATGCTTTCGATTGACTAGCAAGGCTTGTTGTTAGTGTGGGTGTGATTAGTGAATAGCACTTGCTCCATGGTTATTTATTCTCGCTGTAACTGTGCTGTGCAAACGGCTGCATTTTCAAGGACGCGTTTCCCTTGGCGGAGCTGTACTGTCGCTCTCCACACGCGTAAGTGGCAAGAAAAACATTTCAGCACTGGAGCTGTCCGCGTAAGCGTTTTGACTGACTCTTGTCACTCTTATCACGGATAGGTAATTCATGTCACATTTGCAGTATAGATTTGTGAAATCCAGGCTATTTGAGTAGGCTAAACGTGCACTTTTCATTCAAGCGAAGCCTTGCAATGCTGGGTAGCTGTTCGTGAGACACAAGGAAAAAGAAAGTCTCAAGTCGCGGTGGAGAGTTGTCCGATTTTATCTCAGGTAAATTCCATTTATTTTCAATATGACATACAGACCAACAGCAAAATTGTTGCATAACATATTTCAGAGTTCCATTTAATTAATACATGATGATACGCTAAGGCTTGAATTCACATCTCGGGTGATTGCAAGAGCTAGGCTATAGCATTTTTCTTCATCTGACAATGATTGATGGCTGTGTTTTTAAACTAAACATTCATTGGCTGGATATAGTGAGCAAGGCCTTCGTATCGCAATGTGTGTGCTATAGGGGTGAAACCACAGATATCCTATTCAAATTACTAGAGGGGCTATGGCATAAACCCTCAAGTTCCAAAATGGTATGAAAATGGCAGCCATTGTGGTCAGGGAGAAATCCAAACCAGTCTAATTAATTAATGGCAGTAGTAAGTAAGGCATCTGATATATCAGAAATTGTGTAATATAATTACTGTCAACCTAAAATATTGTCATATGATTATAAATACATTTACGCAGATTTTATACCAATTTTATCTGTAAATAGCCTCTAAAATAAATGTAAACAGACCATAAATGTCTCAAAGTTTGTTTTCTAGGAAAGCTGTGAGTGTTATATGTTACAATATCAGTACTTGCTGCATTTACAACTTGCCTAACTCCTATCATCAACTGATTTCTGCCAGTGAATGGCTGTTGATTGACTGCATTGTTTGTATGTAATGTTGGCATACTGACAGTTAATTAGAAAAATTATTGGAATCCTTCCACTTAAACTGGCTGGAATGCAGCACGTTTTGCATCCGATTTAGGTCAGCATTCAGCCGGGGGTAGATTCTAGCCACATTTGATCATTTTGTGCATCATAACCTCTCTTTGGGCAGTGTAGGATAGCTCACTTCAATTTATGGTGGCGGGAAAAGTAGTTTGTCTGTGTTTGGGGGGAAATAACCTCCTGGGGAAATAACCTCCTGTTATTCTTCAAGACAAAAGGCTGAATCATGTCACACTAAGTAGGATACCTGCAACAGAGCCTATTGTTGGTTCCCATAGACTGACGCCCATGTTCTCTATTGCCAGTCCTTGGTTCAATACTACCTCAGCATGTGTGTCCCATCCTGGGGTAAACACTGGTCCTGCACCTAGGGAGTCCTGGAGCCCTGGACTGAGTCCTGATCTACAGCCTGCGACAGATCCCTGCAGTGCATGTGCATGTTCCTCTGCCATTCTCACAGTGGCCATTGTCAGCTTCTCTCAGCCTCGGTGTATTGGCTGGCACTGGCACAGACTTTCTGCTTGCCTGGCAGCCTGTCAATGCCAACATAGGAGCTGCTCTCTAAGGATGCATTTAGATTTAAATTCCTCTACTTCCAGGCGCCTCTGTCTGTGCACCATGGACAGCACACAAACAGAATTTTAACTCCCCATATGTTGTTTTGGGGACCAACCAGACATTTTTCAGCCCCCAGGGTGTCTTTGTTGGGTTCTGGGACAGAGAAGAGAAGAGAAGAGGTGTTCTCGGTGTACCAGAGATAAGGAATCCCAGCAGGGCAAGGATATTTTGTTTCAGGCATTCTCTACATGCACAGAGGACTATGGCAGTATGCCTCACACGTGATTATACAGCTGCTGCCTGATGGTCTGTGTTTCCAAAAAGAAACAGTTGTCTCTGCCATTTTTGTGTATGCTTACCAGTGTGTGGTTGTGTGTACGTTTGTAAACGATTCTGCTCATTGGCAAACTCGTTAGTGTAATTAGTTCCAGGTCTTTGCTCTGTGGGTCCGTGGATGAGATCTTTGGCTAAATGGGATTCATTCCCATTCATTCCCCCCCCATTCAGAGAATCTCCCCCCATGATCCCAGAATGAAAAGGAGGACTGGTTGGGATTCTAATCAGCACATACCCAGAATGGACCTGTGAAGAAAAACATGTCACAACAGTCACATGTACAATCAACTCTGTAGTCAGACCCAGAACCACAACCCTTACTGTGAAACTGGATTCATTGAACTAATCTGTTAAATCCACCAGTTTGTATAATGCAGGAATAAAATAAAATAATGTAGGCGCTAAACTTGGATGACATTCAACAGTAGCTAGGTTTCCATTTAATTTGCGATAGATTTTCATGCAAATATTATGTAAAATATGCATTAAAAAAATATGCACATTTTCCCACCAGAGGTTTGTTTCCATCAAACTGACTTGTTGCGGATAAAAGGCTGTGTGTGATATAGTGCACATAAAAATAACTCCTGCGCTTAAGTTCTCATGTACCGAATAAAAACATAAATTCAATATGTTTCCGTTGCATTTTCCAATCTATTGATGGTTTTGTCACACAAACTATTGCGATAAATGGCAAACTTACCCAATCAGGTTTTTGCGCATGCTCTCAAGACAGTTCGCTCCCATCCATCTCCAATTACTCAAGCAAACAGCAAAATTACCTTTATTAAAAAACGGATTAAACAACCTCTCATGGAATGGTGGGGACTGTAAGGACACACACACACACACACACACACACACACACACACTGTTTTAGTTGTATTGTTTGTATATCATTGTATTTTACATTTGTGACTGTCCTTGTCTATCAGTGTTTTGTTACTTGTCATGTTTTGTGTGGATCGCAGGAAGAATAGCCGCTGCTTCTTAAAAAGCCAATGGAGATCCAAATAAACAAATGTTAAAGTAGAAAGGTTAGGTTATTTTGATGAAATGTATTTGTTCATTGGCAGCTAAGCACTGATCATCATGTCATAGCATACAAATTACGACCCTCAATATTTATTGGAAAGGAGCATCAAGCTCATCGGCGTACACTTTCACCATCCTGTGAAGTTCATTATAGCTTTCATCTGTAGCCTAATAAACTGTGCATGCTTTTTCCAGTTGTAGTGGGCACACACTGGTTGAATCAACGTTGTTTCCACGTCATTTCAATGAAATTACTTTGAACCAATGTGGAACATTGAATTGACGTCTGTGCCTAGTGGGGTGACTGCAAATTTGCCTTAACATGATGGTTATTCTATCAACAATTGAGCAAGAAATTGTTTCCACCTCAATTTGTCCCATGAATAATTTTACAGGCACAAAAAGATCCCACAATGTCAAACAAACAAAGTGTCTGTTGACATTTATAAAATTGTACCGACACTTCCTGTTTCCATCACAGCTGTCGTGATTTTTTTTGTTATACGGTATGGCTTTACTCGCATAAAACGTGTTTAGACACCTGTGCAGAGGAGGTGTCTGACTGAATACTTATGGAGAACCAAGGTGTCCTGATCTGCCCCTGATACACGGCTCACAGGAGCCAACCCATTCTAATTCCAGCCCACGATTAATTTCCTGTTTGGCATGTGCTCTGTCTTTGCCAAAATGTCATCTCTGCGGGACAAAACTAGATTCTTTATAACACCCAAGGACTTTCATCAGAGCTGGCTGGCAGTTCCAGGCATGGTCTCGTTCTGATAGATAATGTCTGACCAGTGGAGTGTAGACAGCCTACAAACAGGATTACTGGGCGCGAGAGCTAGATCAGAGGGATTTAAAGAGCACCACGGCGCCATCTTCTTCCAAAATTATTAATATTTAAATCACACCAAGACGGTGCAGTGAGCTCCATCCATCTTGTTCACCACCATTAGGGGACTTGCTTCAGAGAGCAAACTCAGTTTGAGGTCTTTGTTAAAGCTAATCAAACTGATTCAGAGGGTTCTGTAGGCAACAATTCACACATTGAGTAAGCAGTAGTGTAAGACATCTAACAGTGATATCTGTTAAATGTTGCAAAATGTTGACCGCTCATAAAAAAATAAATCAGAGATGATCACTGCATGTGAAAGTGCTCTTCTTGAGCTTGAGAAAATTCACTATGCTGTTGCTCTGCCAAAAACACTGCCCAATCGTTATTCTTGCTGTATTACAGTAAGACCCAGTTCGCCATAGGCTTTACGGGTCTAGTTATACGGAAAAATATGAAAGATACAAGTGCCAATAAAAGGGCCTAGAATGACGCCCATATCTCGAGACCTAGTGGGAGAATATTCAGGCTGTCGCAGTGCAGCTCATTCAGATTGGGATTCTCTCTCTGCCATGCATATATGTCAGGTCCTGCCCCAAGGAGTGGCCATGTTTTCCACTCCATCCACTTCTTCCCAAAGAAATTATCCAGGGGCATTTAAATCATTCAGAGTGGTCTGACCTTCTGTGCAGAGCAGCACAGGCAGCTGCTCCTGTAGGAAACGAGTGAAAACCCAGCCTGACGGAACCACAGCACTCCTCCTCTACACATTTCTCTGGATTTAGCCTGAGTTGTAGTATGTGGGCCAAAAGATAAAGGTTGTTGCCATCTTACAGACATCTTGAGTCTTTACTCCCTCTGTAAATAAATGAAGTTTTCAGTACTATAAATTATTGATCATAGGCTACACATTCTGAGTGTCTCATGAGGTAAGATTAGTGTAAAACGCTCTTACTAAAACACCAGCCGAGTGTGAGGGGAAGTATATTATTTTGTGACAGTTTCGGGAATAAAATGTTAGCATTTTTGACAGTTTCTTGGCAAAAGCTTTGAGTTTGCAGACCTGCTAGACAACCAGTGGCGTATTTCTCAATTCCCTTTAAGGTACAAAGCTTGTACTGACCAACTTGTGTCAGCTTCAACTAAAGCCCCCATGCAGTCTTTGGTATTCATTGTTAAGTCATCACTGTATGTCTAATAAATCAATGTGTGTGTTTATTTAAGAATGTATTTCCATGAGCCTCCTTTGGCCCTTGAAATGCTCAGTCTGATCGTGCGGGCGTTAGGAAACAAATGGGAAGATATTTACATACACAGCCCTGATTGGCTCATAGGATCATCTAGAGCCCACTCCCTTACCCAGATGAACAGTAATTGGTCTATCATAATCGGATCACATTGACATCATGATGTGGGCCAAAAATTCCATCCCACCTGAAAAGGCTGAAATTCCAGGCTTTTTTTCTCTCCATACAGCTCTTACACAATTTCAGAGTGTTATTTCGACCACAGTGTGGAAATATCATTTAAAAAAAAACAAGAAAATCATGTTTTTAACTGCACTGCCCCTTTAACCTAAAAACGGGGAGGACTGCTACACTGCTCAGTCTCTATACGAGCAGTTCCAGCTCCAGGAGAGGATGTTAAGTAATGACAGGCAGATTTCTTATGTCTATCAGGGGGTGCCAGGCCCTTTAGTCAGGATTGTAGTGTGTGTGCCAGGTCTGGTCAGCCAGGGATGGCCTCCAGTGGAGCCTGACTGTAGCCTCCCTGTGGTTTTCATCAGATACCCCGTGAGCTCTATATACTCTTCCCACAACAGGGTACCATGAGTCTTGCAGCAATATGTGAGCTCCAACTCCCAGATACAGTCTGACTTCCCATCATGGAAGATATCTGACATGAGCAAAGAATATATTTTTTTACCTGCTCATGTTTTATATGATCCTCTGCATGGTCTTTCCTCTCCTTATTCACAGTGCAAGTCCTTCACTTTCATTTAACTTAGTTCTGGTGTCTGGAAACACCTTTACACTAGCTCACATTTATATTATTTCCTCGTACCATTGATATTTAATACTGCATTGTTGGGAAAGAGCTTGCAAGTAAGCATTTCACTGTACTGTTTTCCACCTGTTGTATCCTGTGCACGTGACAAATAAATCGTATGTTTCCTCAGTACATTCTGAGTAGATTCAACAAAGATGACCACCCTGGACCTTGCCATTACTCCTGACTTTGTCAATCCTATCTAATATGAGACAGTACCCAGACAGACCACCTAAGCCTCATCACTGTGTCTGACTGTCTGATGTATCACCCGTCCCCCATCACCTCAACACTGAGCTAAGGGAGGAAGGACACATCACTGGGTGAGGTTAATTACACCAGCATAATTATCTCCTCCTGTCACTCTGAGGACATTTATGAGTTTGTCCACAGAAGGAGGCTGTATCTGTAAAGGCCTATGGGTGTGAGGCGAGAATGTCCTCCAAATCCTGTCATTGAGCAGGAGGAAATAGTACACCAACAGCCCTAAGAACAGAAGCCTAAAGCCATTCAACTTGAGAATGACAGGAGAGGACAGAGTCAGGGAAGGACAGAGACCGGGAAGGACTCCTGTTGTACTCTGGATGAATGGGATTGGATTTCAGATCGCAACATGTGTCCTCTAAGTACCGTGTAATCAACTTGAATCCAACTACCCCATTTTCAATAATGGAATTCATGGTCACTTATGAGCCGAGTGGAATGAGCTCAAGTAGTTAGTTACACATGTTGTGTTTGTTGTCTGGAGATTACTGGGTTTTGTTCTACTCTTCCCATCCATTTCATTTGTTGATTTATGTTTACTGCTCCTATCATTTCATCCACTGGGCACACACTGGTTGAATCAACGTTGTTTCCACGTCATTTCAATAAAAGGACGTTGAACCAACGTGGAATAGATGTCGAATTGACATCTGTGCCCAGTGGGATGTGATTGATGAGCAGTAATAATGAATCTCTCTCTCTCTCTTTCTCTTTTTCTTTCTAGTCATGGGAGTGCTCATGTCCAAGAAGCAGCAGGTGCAGAAATGCACCTCGGTCGTCTCTGCCTTTCAGCAGGGCTTGAAGGAACGCGCTCCATCCACAACAAACCAGGGGGAAAGATCTGGAGAGGAAGGAGAGGGGCCGGCTGAAGCCTTGCCACCACTAAACCCGAAGAAGGAGGGGGATCACGGGGAGACAGACAGCAAAGTGGGGCCCTCAGGGACCTCCCAGCAAGCTGCTGCTCCGGCACCCACCAGGGACGAGTGTAAGGTCAACCAGGAGGCCTGGAATAGGTTACGGGACGGGAAGGGGGTGGAGCCTGAGGATCTGGACAAGACCGGCCATCAGCTCACCCCACCTGCCTTTGTACGTCCCAAGAGAGATGCCAATGATGACCAGCCTGTAGAAATAGCACTGGGACAAAGAGAGCAGGTAAGGTAGTGTGGGGTATTGTACAATAAGGGATTTACTTTTACTAAATCCACACTTTGTTCTTTAAATCCCCAGACCTTGGGGTTTTAAAGATGCATGTCAGATTTTAAAGGAATTACAATGGCAACAGTATTATCCCCCATGCACTCCAGTTGAGTTGATGTTCCGACTGAAAAGAGACTTAAACAACTGTTAAGTATGGTGAGTCTATCATTTTCTCCCATAGGTGAGATAAGCATTTATAGATAAGCAAGTAAGCATTTCATTGGACTGTGTATACCATGTGTATCCCCTACATATGCTTTTGTCACACCAGCTATTTCCACTCCACAGTAGAGCTTGTGTCTAAGTGCTCTTCATAGAGAGCGTGCTGTGGTGTGGGCGGGTACTCGGGCTGTCTCAGAGAGGAGGCCTTGGCCCTGCCTCACAACCCAGGGTCACCATAACTAATTGGGATCCTGAGGTGGTCAGGGAGGGGGGCGGGGTTCAGGAGTGGACCAGATGACCAATCAGCCGGTTGGGGCTATTAGGAAGAGCACACTGTTATAATAGGACTCTTAGAGAGGATTGTGATTGTTGTTATGCTTTCTATCACTAATGGTGCTCATCAGATATAACTAATCGAATAGAGATTGGACAATTTACAGTAATGAACAATAATATGTTACAATAATACGAGCTTCAGGGTCAGACTGGAGAGGAGCAGATAAAACATTAACATCTGACTGAAACAGATGGCCATAGCAGCAACAAAATATAACAAGTGTTATACTAATATATGCTAAATGGAATATATTATTAATATAACACTTGTTACAAAAGATAATAAATTATAGATATCAGACCTACATTTAATTGTTCATATTTGGAGCTGTAGGATACTTCACATAAGAGACAAAAAATAGCATAATTAGTCAAGGAGTTACAAAAAAATCAGATATAATTATGATGGAATAACTAATTCTACAGAATAACTGTAATAAGAATCCTCCTACATAATGATAAAAGACAAGATGGTTAGAAACTACTGTTGAGTTACATCCGTTTCATAATGTGATGAGTATAGACCACACTGTCTGTAGGATATAGTTAATAGGTTTGAGTATTGAGCATGGAGGAGGTATGATTCCTTCTGGCTATGGTCACCTGTCAGGGACCAGGTTTGACAAGGTCAGTCCAGATGACCATGGGGATAGGATAAAAACTAAGGTGAAAAAGGTAAATACACATACAGTGAATTGAGTCTAACTTATTATTATTATAACTGATTTTGCTATAGTCAAACTTCCCACTATAAGAATTTTCACTGTGTTGACAGTCAAGTGTGTTCCGCCTGTAAATACAGTCCTGAGGGACGGACCTGAAATCAGAGGAGAAGAGCAACACTAAACTGATGCTGCTAAAATGATACATGTCACTCCATACTTATTAAATTACTATGAAAGAAAACAGTGCTGTCTAAGCTTTGATCCAAACTTAAATCAAATATTTGAGTGCATGGCATAATCGGCAGACTGACACAAAATTGTTTGTATTCGTTATTTTAATCAAGCCAATACCCTGTCTAGACTGTAACATCAATGAGAGGACCACTAGCATTCATCATGGTGCCATCCGATTTAAAGCTGCTCTGTCTGAGAGTCTGTGTGTGAGTGACTTAAATTTCACAGACATACGGATGCATCTTTCAGCTAGTTGATTTGAAATACAACTTACAGTCCTCCTATGTAGGCATCAAACCCCCATGAGTATTATGAGTATGACCTTTAACCCAGTGACCTTAATTGCCTTTTCCTCCAGCCGGTCAATGATGAGATGTGCGAGGTGTGTGAGGTGTGGACGGCCGACGACCTGTTCCCCTGCAGGACCTGCACACGTGTCTTCCATGACGGCTGTCTGAGGGAGTTGGGCTACCTGCGCACCGAACTCCTGCAGGAGATGAGGGAGACAGCCCACACCGCGACAGGCTGGAGTTGCTACTACTGCGTGAGTCACTCAGTCAATCTGAACTTCCCATTGGCTATTCACATAGACCAACCACACTCCACAAAGAAAAAAAATAAAGAAAAATGTAATCTCTTTTTCACCTTGAGTCATACCCACCACTGTTAAAAAATGAAAAAAAAAGTTTTATTGTCACATACCGGGTTGGTGCTGTGAAATGTGTTATTTTACAGGGCAGCTATAGTAATACGGCGCCCCTGGAGCAAATTAAGGTTAAGTGCCTTACGCAACGGCACAAACAGATTTTTCACCTTGTCGGCTCGGGTATTCGAACCAGCAACCGTTTGTTTACTGGCCCAACGCTCTAACCGCTAAAACGCACAAGTGTTAACAACACACACTTTATGAACCTGAACACACCTCGTCCCCGCACACTGTGCAGCATAAATCTGCATTTTACTGTATATAAGTATTTTCTCTTAAGATAATTCCAGCCAATGTAATTTTTCCTCGCTGGCCCACAATCAGTATGGGTGAGAGGGAGAAAGTGAAGTGATGAACAGTGATAGAAGAGGATGAAAGTGACAGTGAGAAAAATACACCTTTTCATCTCTGAAGAGTTCAACTCTACACTCAAAAGGTGCTATCTAGAAGCTAAAATGGGATTTCGGCTGTCCTCATAGGATAACCTTTTGAAGAACCCTTTTTGGTTCCAGGTAGAACCCTTTTGAGTTCCATGAAGAACCCTTTCCACAGAGGGTTCTATATAGAACCCAAAAGAGTTCTACCTGGAACCAAAAAAGGTTATCCAATGGGGACAGCAAAATAACCATTTTTTCTAAGAGTGTAAGAACTGTCATCGAAGCTGCAGAAACTAATACTATTTATTTTATTGCCTAGTACAGTCATCCAAAATGTCTAGCTGTGTCCCCTTTGACATTTAATTTCACAGCTTTGGTGTTGTGCCATTCTCACCAACAGTCATGGGGCTTGGGGCTTTGTCTAAAGTGGTTAGAGCTGGTGCTGCTGTCACCTCTGACTAGACTTTTCCACTGTCAAGGGGACCATAAAGTCACAACAACAGTTTCCCTATATTTTATTGTTATTGCTTAAGGGTCTTTGCAACATAATAAGTAATTACTTTCAATATGTTATTATTTGATTCGGTGCACAAATCCCCAAAGTGCTCAGGATAGAGTAACCTATTTAAACTTGTTTAGATTGGATGAACAAATACATTTAAAAAACTCCAGGCATTACTCGGGAGATGAACATATAATCAGAAACACCTATGGCAGGTCATCCAATTGATTACTGTGGTTGACAGTTACACTATATATACAAAAGTATGTGGACACCCCTTCAAATTAGTGGATTCGGCAATTTCAGCCACACCTGTTGCTGACAGGTGCATACAATCGAGCACAGAGCCATGCAAACTACATAGACAAACATTGGCAGTAGAATGGCCTTACCGAAGAGCTCAGGTGAATTTCAACGTGGCACCGTCAAGTAAGTTTGTCAAATTTCTGTCCTGCTAGAGCTGCCCCGGTCAACTGTAAGTGCTGTTATTGTTAAGTGGAAATGTCTAGGAGCAACAACAGCTAAGCCGCGAAGTGGCTCACAGAATGGGACCGCAGAGTGCTGAAGCGCGTAAAAATCATCTGTCCTCGGTTGCAACACTCACTATAGAGTTACAAACTGCCTCTGGAAGGAACGTCTGCACAATAACTGTTCGTCGGGAGCTTCATGAAATGGGTTTCCATGGCCGAGCAGCCACACAAGCCTTAGATCACCATGCGCAATGCCAAGCGTCGGCTGGAGTGGTGTAAAGCTCGATGCCATTGGACTTTGGAGCAGTGGAAACCACGTTCTCTGGAGTGATGAATTGCGCTTCACCATCTGGCAGCCCAACGGACAAATCTGGGTTTGGCGGATGCCAGGAGAACGCTACCTGCCCAGATGCAATGTGCCAACTGTAAAGTTTGGTGGAGGAGGTATAATGGTCTGGGGCTGTTTTTCATGGTTCGGGCTAGGCCCCTTAGTTCCAGTTCAGGGAAATCTTAACGTTACAGCATACAATTACATTCTAGACGATTCTGTTCTTCCAACTTTGTGGCAACAGTTTGGGGAAGGCACTTTCCTGTTTCAGCATGACAATGCCCCTGTGCACAAAGCGAGGTCCATACAGAAATGGTTTGTTGGGATCGGTGTGGAAGAACATGACTGGCCTGCATAGAGCCCTGACCTAAACCCCATCGAACACCTTTGGGATGAATTGGAACGCTGACTGTGAGCCAGGCCTAATTGCTCAACATCAGTGCCCGACCTCACTAATGCTCTTGTGACTGAATGGAAGCAAGTCCCCGCAGCAATGTACCAACATCTATTGGAAAGCCTTCCCAGAAAAGTGGAGGCTGTTATAGCAGCAAAGGGGGGACCAACTCCATATTAATGCCCATGATTTTGGAATGAGATGTTCGGCGAGCAGGTGTCCACATACTTTTGCTCATGTAGTGTATGTTTAGTAATGCTCCATGAGGATTTCAAATGGGATTATTTTCACCATGAACTGATCTTGAGCAATAGTTTAACAAACCTGCTGGAGAATACACAAACACATACAGTAGCCAGGAAAGTGGGTTGTGGTGTTTAATTATACACCAAGTTCAACACATCCCACTATGTACAGAACAGAAGTCGGCAGTCTCCCGGTGCTGAGGTGATTGAGCACGGTGGATATTGAGTGAGAGTGAGTATGGTACGCAGCCAGATCCAGGCCCAGGAAACTGCCTCCCCATGCAGGCTAATCAATGCACTCACAATTATGGGATTATTTGTTGACTCATATTGAACACAGTGTGTTTACGCAATCCTCTGAAATACTAAAGTACAAATGTTACCCAGCAGACTGTCTCTAGCAGCCCCCAGATTTGATTCACCACCTCTGCATCCCCTCCTTTTGCTGTTCTCCTGTTCTGGCACCCCCTTTTATGATATCTGGCAGGCAGAGTTTGGACTATTTAGCATACGTGTGATAAATACAGTGAGGGAAAAAAGTATTTGATCCCCTGCTGATTTTGTACGTTTGCCCGCTGACAAAGACATGATCAGTCTATAATTTTAATGGTAGGTTTATTTGAACAGTGAGAGACAGAATAACAACAAAATAATCCAGAAAAACGCATGTCAAAAATTTTATAAATTGATTTGCATTTTAATGAGGGAAATAAGTATTTGACCCCTGTGCAAAACATGACTTAGTACTTGGTGGCAAAATCCTTGTTGGCAATCACAGAGGTCAGACGTTTCTTGTAGTTGGCCACCAGGTTTGCACACATCTCAGGAGGGATTTTGTCCCACTCCTATTTGCAGATCTTCTCCAAGTCATTAAGGTTTCGAGGCTGATGTTTGGCAACTCGAACCTTCAGCTCCCTCCACATATTTTCTATGTGATTAAGGTCTGGAGACTGGCTAGGCCACTCCAGGACCTTAATGTGCTTCTTCTTGAGCCACTCCTTTGTTGCCTTGGCCATGTGTTTTGGGTCATTGTCATGCTGGAATACCCATCCACGACCCATTTTCAATGCCCTGGCTGAGGGAAGGAGGTTCTCACCCAAGATTTGATGGTACATGGCCCCGTCCATCGTCCCTTTGATGCGGTGAAGTTGTCCTGTCCCCTTAGCAGAAAAACACCCCCAAAGCATAATGTTTCCACCTCCATGTTTGACGGTGGGGATGGTGTTCTTGGGGTTATAGGCAGCATTCCTCCTCCTCCAAACACGGTGAGTTGAGTTGATGCCAAAGAGCTCGATTTTGGTCTCATCTGACCACAACACTTTCACCCAGTTCTCCTCTGAATCATTCAGATGTTCATTGGCAAACTTCAGACGGGCCTGTATATGTGCTTTCTTGAGCAGGGGGACCTTGCGGGCGCTGCAGGATTTCAGTGCTTCACGGCGTAGTGTGTTACCAATTGTTTTCTTGGTGACTATGGTCCCAGCTGCCTTGAGATCATTGACAAGATCCTCCCGTGTAGTTCTGGGCTGATTCCTCACCGTTCTCATGATCTTTGCAACTCCACGAGGTGAGATCTTGCATGGAGCCCCAGGCCGAGGGAGATTGACAGTTCTTTTGTGTTTCTTCCATTTGCGAATAATCACACCAACTGTTGTCACCTTCTCACCAAGCTGCTTGGCGATGGTCTTGTAGCCCATTCCAGCCTAGTGTAGGTCTACAATCTTGTCCCTGACATCCTTGGAGAGCTCTTTGGTCTTGGCCATGGTGGAGAGTTTGGAATCTGATTGATTGATTGCGTCTGTGGAAAGGTGTATTTTATACAGGTAACAAGCTGAGATTAGGAGCACTCCCTTTAAGAGTGTGCTCCTAACCTCAGCTCGTTACCTGTATAAAAGACACCTGGTTGCCAGAAATCTTTCTGATTGAGAGGGGGTCAAATACTTATTTCCCTCATTAAAATGCAAATAAATTTATAACATTTTTGACATGCGTTTTTCTGGATTTTGTTGTTGTTATTCTGTCTCTCACTGTTCAAATAAACCTACCATTAAAATTATAGACTGATCATTTCTTTGTCAGTGGGCAAACGTACAAAATCAGCAGGGGATCAAATACTTTTTTCCCTCACTGTACATTCTCTAAAGGATAGGCCTATCTTTCCTGAAGCTATTGTTAATTTGATTCCGTAAAGGGGCTAGTGAAAGCCCAAATAGCACACACAGAGCTCTAGTTTTGGACTCCATATCCTGTTTTCAAGCTCCATATTAGTGCGTAAAGCTTTAATCAAAATATATTTAGGTGGTGATGCTACTGGAAATCAAACAGTTTGATCTTCATGTGATCTCCATAACCCTGGGCTACCCAGAGATTTCACACATCATGGCCAATTATCCACCTCAATTATTACCTTCTGTCATCCTCATCCTCCAACTTCCTCAACTCAACCTGCTCATCAGGGTTGAGAGCCTCCGCATCCTCCACACACCTGCTGCAGATAATTCACTTAATGGAAGTTTCAATGTGTTCGACCTGAATTGCTCCCTCGCCAAGTTTTTAGCATGAACAGCATGGTAGACAGAATCAGGTAGACATATGGTGCACATTCAGACTCATCACCTTTCTGGAGTGTAGTAAAATGGCTGCTTATATTTTCCTATTACTGTGTTTTTTTTTTAAATTTCAGGACAGTTTCTAAGAAGCAATACTATAAAGCCATCTAATACACTTGACACACTTGATAATAATAGCTTCAGAGAAACTGCATAATAAGCACACCAGGGCTTTCTAGAACATGCTTCAGACACACTGCACATTAATCCATTTGGGGGCACAACACTTCATTTATGGTACACGCCATTATAGCGCATACAGTATGAGGGCAGTGGGTCACACTTTGTGCTAGGGTTGGGCGGTATCCAGATGTTCATACCGGCCTTCTCTCATCCCGGGATTTACGGTATTACTGGCTTAGTACGCAAAAAATCCCATTGGGCGTCTATTACCAGAATGCTAACAAAATTAGCAGAAGTAATAGCGAATTTCCATGGAGGCTGCTAGCTAAATATGCTAATGAGCGCAAACGAAAATAAATGAATTGCAAAGACAGGCAATCCAGGTCATACATATATAGGTAGGAGCTACTGAATTTTGAGTTTGGACATTTACAAGTGAATGTGAACAAGATAAAATGTGCAAATGGACAAAATTTTGACGCATGCTTGTCTGAAGGAAGAACAGTACTGGCTCTGGAGCAGCATGTGTACATGCTCTCCCTGCTCTGCTCTGAGAAGAGGGGGGAGGAGCAGAGGGCCAAGAACAGAGAGGAGAGAAAACGCAAGGAAATCATAGCAGTGACAGCTGTCCAGATAACTCATCCAAAGGGCTTTGACTTCTCAAACACGGCAGAAAGCTAACACTATATGATGCCCCGTCTCCTTATTAATTCAGCCCCTTACTTATATAACTAGCAAGTTAAACTTATGGGTCGTTAACGCAAAAATCTGTGTTTTTTACACTGAAAAAAAAGATAAAACCCATAAAGGATGGATCGAAATGTACAGAATTGGTACCTGGTGGAAAATGGGGGAGGGTCATGCTTTTTCAATATCAGTCAAGGGTTTAGTATTTTTTATCTAGTCCATGGGAGGGTCATGTAAATTGTAATTGATGAAATTTCAATATTTCTCAGTGTTTTAGAATGAGTTTATGTTTTAATTATTATTTTGGGTATAGGGGAGGGTCACTTTGTTTTTTCAAGCGTTCAGGGAGGGTTTAGGTCAAATATATTTTGCTGAAGGGAGGGCCATCCATTTTCATTTCAGAGAGGTACGATGTAGCCCTTATTATAAATAAAGTTCAATCCCTAAGAGATATCTTGCTGTGTTTTGTAAACACAGATCTAAAATGCTTCTTATTGTAATTTTTGCTCGGCATCAGACAAATGTTGTGCTTCAGCTGCACTTCTCCACTGAGATGAGAATTCACTAATGGGCATTTCAAATCAAATCAAATCAAATCAAATCAAATCAAATTTTATTGGTCACATGCGCCGAATACAACAGGTGCAGACATTACAGTGAAATGCTTACTTACAGCCCTTTTATCAACAGACAGCGCTCGGACTGATCTGTAGCTACTTTTCTCTGGTAGCCTACTTTTCGTGGTGTAGCCTACTTTTCGTGGTGTAGCCTACTTTTCTCTGGTAAAATGCAAGATTAACTTTAAGCAAACCATTAGGAAATGTAGCTGGCTATATTATTTCTATGATAAACATTAGAAATATGATGGCCATGCATCGTTTTTGCAAGAAATACCTTGCTTTTTCATTGTACGCTCATTTACTTGTGTGGCTGCCAGCCAAATAGCGCTGCACTTCTGTTGTCATCTGATGAAAATGCCCCTGATCACTCTATTGAAGCAAAAACAACACTGTTGACTTTCAATATAAAACACAACCCCTGTCAATAAACAGCTGGACTAACCTGCTCCTGCTTTCTCCTGTTGTGCTATTTTCAAACAAACACATGACTGGCTCAGCTGTTGTGGGGTACTTCGGTAAGCTTCATAAAGTAAAATAACATGAGAGGTGAAATGAAGAACGTAATCTGCTTTATTTCCTATCGTAATGCACAAGTTGACTGCAGGTATTTACTTCAAAAGTAGCTACAACAAAAAAAAAATTTATTGAAAAAATGTTTCAAAAAAAGGTATTGATGGTATTGAAAAACCATCCCGTGGCTATTTCCAAATACCTCGGTCTATGGTATACCGCCCAAACCTACTTCGTGCTGCTTTCCAGTACCCTCTACTTGACTATACTTCAGACGGCAGTTTGTATCCGATCTCTCCCCATTAACCGTGACCTTTCCCTCCCACAGGACAATGTGAACCTGCTTCTGACTGAAGAGGAGATGTACAGCCTAATGGAAACCTTCAAGCAGTGCAAGATCATCCCTGGTCAGTCATACTGTCATACTGCTGCAGCTCTAGAGCACAATACATTTCATAGCTGACAGATCTCTATAAGTGGAGACAAGTATGCTTTATTGGGTATAGCACGGTAGACAGATTAACCTCTACGTGATCGGTGTCCCGTATACGGGACGGTTGAGGTAACGTGCGCTAATGTGATTAGCATGACTGTTGTAAGTAACAGCAAACTTTCCAGGACATAGACATGTCTTATATGGGCAGAAAGCTTAAATTATTGGTAATCTAACTGCACTGTCCAATTTACAGTAGCTATTACAGTGAAAAAATACCAATGCTATTGTTTGAGTAGAGTGCACAACAACAACAAAATGTGATACATTCACCTCTGAAGGTAAATAATGTACTTACATTCAGTAATCTTGCTCTGATTTGTCATCCTAAGGGTCCCAGAGATAAAATGTAGCATAGTTTTGTTTGATAAAATCCATTTTTATATTCAAATGTAGGAACTGGGTTCTACAGTTTGAACCCCTGCTGTCTCTGGCTCCACACCCACCCCGCCCGGCCATCTAGATGTGTGAAAGTTAGGGTATAAGCTAATGATCCATCATGTATGACATTCCTGGGAGTGTGTAAACTTACATTTTGTATTACCATATAATTTTTGTATGTTCTCTATAGTTATATACTTGAAAATGTATCAATTGACCAATTCGGCAGACTTGATACAAAATAGTCCAGTATTGCAATGCTTCACTGGATCAATCTGAAACTTTACACGCACACTGCTGCCATCTATTGGCAAAAATCTAAATTGCGCCTAAACTGCAATATTATATTGTGGTCTTTCTCTTGCATTTCAAAGATGATGGAACCAAAAAAAATTAGAAAACACATGTTTTCTTGTTTGTATTATCTTTTACCAGATCCTACCTTAATTTCACATTTCCTTCAAACTTCAAAGTGTTTCCTTTCAAATGGTATCGAGAATATGCATATCCTTGCTTCAGGTCCTGAGCTACAGGCAGTTAGGTTTGGGTATGTCATTTTAGGCGAAAGTTGAAAAAAAGGTCAGATCCTTAAGAGGTTAATAGATCAGTACATACAGTGCCTTCGGAAAGTATTCAGACCCCCTGACCTTTTCCACATTTTGTTAAGTTACAGCCTTATTCTAAAATTAATTAAATAAATACAAATCCTCAGCAATCTACACACAATACCACATAACGATAGTGAAAACAGGTTTTTAGAAATGTTTGCTAATTTATTGCTAACTACAAAAAATTGAAATACCTTATTTACATAAGTATTCAGACCCTTTGCTATGAGACTCGAAATTGAGCTCAGGTGCATCCTGTTTCCATTGATCATCCTTGAGATGTATCTACAACTTGATTGGAGTCCACCTGTGGTAAATATAATTGATTGGACATGATTTAGAAAGGCCCACACGTCTATATAAGGTCCCACAGTTGACAGTGCATGTCAGAGAGAGAACCAAGCCCTGAGGTTGAAGGAATTGTCCGTAGAGCTCCGAGACAGGATTGTGTCGAGGCACAGATCTGGGGAAGGGTACCAAAAAAATGTATGCAGCATTGAAGGTCCCCAAGAACACAGTGGACTCCATCATTCTTAAATGGAAGAAGTTCGGAATCACCAAGACTCTTCCTAGAGCTGGCCGCCCGGCCAAACTGAGCAATCGGGGGAGAAGGGCCCTGGTCAGGGAGGTGACCAAGAACCCGATGGTCACTGACAGAGCTCTGGAGTTCCTCTGTGGAGATGGAAAACCTTCCAGAAGGACAACCATCTCTGCAGCACTCCACCAATCAGGCCTTTATGGTAGAGCGGCCAGACGGAAGCCACTCCTCAGTAATAGGCACATGAAAGCCCGCTTGGAGTTTGCCAAAAGGCACCTAAAGACTCTCAGACCATGAGAAACAAGATTCTCTGGTCTGATGAAACCAATATTGAACTCTTTGGCCTAAATGCCAAGCGTCACTTCTAGAGGAAACCTGGCACCACCCCTACGGTGAAGCATGGTGTTGGCAGCATCATGCTGTGGGAATGTTTTTCAGCAGCAGGGACTGGGAGACTAGTCAGAATCGAGGCAAAGATGAACAGAGCAAAGTACAGAGAGATCCTTGATGAAAATCTGCTCCAGACTAGGGCGAAGGTTCACCTTCCAACAGGACAACGACCCTAAGCACACAGCCAAGACAACACATGAGTGGCTTCGGGACAAGTCTCTGAATGTCCTTGAGTGGCCCAGCCAGTGCCCGGAATTGAACCCGATTGAACATCTCTGGAGAGACCTAAAAATGGCTGTGCAGCAACGCTCTCCATCCAACCTGACAGAGCTTGAGAGGATCTGCAGAGAAGAATGGGGGAAACTCCCCAAATACAGGTGTGCCAAGCTTGTAGCATCATACCCAAGAAGACTCAAGGCTGTAGTCACTGCCAAAGGTGCTTCAACACAGTACTGAGTAAAGGGTCTGAATACTTATGTAAATGTGATATTTAAGTTTTTTATTTTTAATACATTAGCAATTAGTAATTATTGGTAACGACCTGTTACTGTATGTATTTGTTAGCAATTGTCTGTTACAGGTAACTATAAAACTACACACTATTTGAGCCTTGTTTCCTACTGTGTGAAGGGATGTGAAGGGAAATCAATGAGAGGCGTTTCACCTTTGTAAAATTAATAATAATCATAAACTAATTGTATCTGGATCACTGCTTGTGATGATTCATTTTGGGTGTTGTGATTAATTTATCTTGCTGTGTAGAGTCGTGCCTGGTGTCGGATGAGCTGCTGCAGTACCGCCACTTTGTGTCCAAGCAACTGTTTGAGAAGGACCTGTCTGATGAGCAGGAAGAGGAGGTACTGGCTCAGTTCGCTGCCCTGGACCCAGAGAAGAGGGGCCAGATTGAGTGGTGTGACTTCCTCTACCACGAGTCCCTGGGAGTGCTCAGGAAGTTCCGCACAGAGGTACCAGAACCCATCAGAACCCACTAAGCCAGTGGGAATCATGAGTGTTGTAGTACACATTATATATGCATGTGTGGCATATATATATATATATACACACACACACACTACCAGTCAAAGGTTTGGACACACCTACTCATTCAAGGGTTTTTCTTTATTTTTACTATTTTTTACATTGTAGAATAATAGTGAAGACATCAAAACTATGAAATAACACATATGGAATCATGTAGTAACCAAAAGTGTTAAACCAATCAAAATATATTTTATATTTGAGATTTTTCAAATAGCCACCCTTTGCCTTGATGACAGCTTTGCACACTCTTGGCATTCTCTCAACCAGCTTCATGAGGTAGTCACCTGGAATGCATTTCAATTAACAGGTGTGCCTTCTTAAAAGTTAATTTGTGGAATTTCTTTCCTTAAATGCGTTTGAGCCAATTAGTTGTGTTTTCACAAGGTAGGGGGGGGGGGGTTATACAGAAGATATCCCTATTTGGTAAAATACCAAGTCCATATTATGGCAAGAACAGCTTAAATAAGCAAAGAGAAAGGACAGTCCATCATTACTTTAAGACATGAAGGTCAGTCAATACGGAAAATGTCAAGAACTTTGAAAGTTTCTTCAAGTGCAGTTGCAAAAACCATCAAGCGCTATGATGAAACTGGCTCTCATGAGGACTGCCACAGGAATGGAAGACCCAGAGTTACCTCTGCTGCTGAGGATAGGTTCATTAGAGTTACCAGTCTCAGAAATTGCAGCCCAAATAAATGCTTCACTGAGTTCAAGTAACAGACACATCTCAACATCAACTGTTCAGAGGGGACTGTGTGAATCAGGCCTTCATGGTCGAATTGCTGCAAATAAACCACTACTAAAGGACACCAATAATAAGAAGAGACCTGCTTGGGCCAAGAAACACAGGCAATGGAATTAGACCGGTGGAAATGTATCTTTTGGTCTGGAGTCCAAATTTGAGATTTTTGGTTCCAACCGCCGTGTCTTTGTGAGACGCGGTGTGGGTGAACAGTTGATCTCCGCATGTGTAGTTCCCACCGTAAAGCATGTAGGAGGAAGTGTTATTGTGTGGGGGTGCTTTGCTGGTGATCCCTTCACTCTGTGATTTATTTAGAATTCAAGGCACACTTTACCAGCATGGCTACCACAGCATTCTGCAGCGATACGCCATCCCATGTGGTTTGGGCTTAGTGGGACTATCATTTGTTTTTCAACAGGACAATTACCCAACACTCCTCCAGGCTGTGTAAGGGCTATTTTACCAAGGAGAGTGATGGAGTGCTGCATCAAACCAAATGTATTTGCCACATGCGCCGAATACAACAGGTGTAGAACTTACAGTGAAATGCTTACTTACAAGCCCTTAACCAACATTGCAGTTTTTAAGAAAATAATACAAAAAATTATGCAAATAGTCCGGGTAGCCATGATTAGCTGTTCAAGTCTTATGGCTTGAGGGTAGAAGCTGTTAACAAGCCTTTTGGACCTAGACTTGGCGCTCCGGTACCGCTTGCCTATGACTAGGGTGGCTGGAGTCTTTGACAATTTTTAGGGCCTTCCTCTGACACCGCCTGGTATAGAGGTCCTGGATAGCAGGAAGCTTGGCCCCAGTGATGTACTGGGCCGTACGCACTACCCTCTGTAGTGCCTTGTGGTCGGAGGCCGAGCAGTTGCCATATCAGGCAGTGATGCAACCAGTCAGGATGCTCTCGATGGTGCAGCTGTAGAACCTTTTGAGGATCTGAGGACCCATGCCAATTATTTTCAGTCTCTTGAGGGGGAATAGGCTTTGTTGTGCCCTCTTCACGACTGTCTTGGTGTGTTTGGACCATGATAGTTTGTTGGTGATGTGGACACCAAGGAACTTGAAGCTCTCAACCTGTTCCACTACAGCCCCGTCGATGAGAATGGGGGCGTGCTCAGTCCTCTTTCTTTCCCTGTAGTCCACAATCATCTTCTTTGTCTTGATTACATTGAGGGAGAGGTTGTTATCCTGTCACCACACGGCCAGGTCTCTGACCTCCTCCTTATAGGCTGTCTCATCGTTGTCGGTGATCAGGCCTACCGCTGTTGTGTCGTCGGCAAACTTAATGATGGTGTTGGAGTTGTGCCTAGCCATGCAGTCATGGGTGAACAGGGAATACAGGAGGGGACTGAGCACGCATCCCTGAGTAATTGCTGTCCTGATATCCAGAAGCTCTTTTTGGTCATAAGAGACGGGGGCAGAAACATTATGTACAGAATAAATTACAAATAACGCGAGAAAACACACATAATAGTACAATTGGTTAGAGGGCTTTAAAACGGCAGCCATCTTCTCCGGCGCCATTCTCAAAAAAATTATGACTTGGCCCCCACAATCACCCGACCTCAACCCAATTGAGATGGTTTGGGATGAGTCGGACGGCAGAGTGAAGGAAAAGCAGCCAACTAGTGCTAAGCATATGTGGGAACTCCTTCAAGACTGTTGGAAAAGCATTCCAGGTGAAGCTGGTTGAGAGAATGCCAAAAGTGTGCAAAGCTGTCATCAAGGCAAAGGGTGGCTATTTGAAGAATCTCAAATATAACATATATTTTGATTTGTTTAACACATTTTTGGTTACTACATGATTCCATATGTGTTATTTCATAGTTTCGATGTCTTCACTATTATTCTACAATGTAGAAAATAGTAAAAATAAAGAAAAACCCTGGAATGAGTAGGTGTGTCCAAACTTTTGACTGGTAATGTATATGGAAACATTTGGTTGCACAGTTAAAAGGGAAAGGGGATAGCAAACCATTTATTGACCAATTTCATCTTTCCACTACACTATATGACTGGGTAAATATTGTTATTTTGAGTTGATGTGGACCCAGTGACTCAGACTTGAGCAATTGGACCAGGACTTGAGCACTGAGACTCAGACTTCAGCCATAGGGACTTGTGACTCAACTCGTGACTCGACCATTGGTGACTCTGACTTGGACTCGAGTACAGGGGACTTGGGTCTCCCGATTCGGACTTGAGGTTTAGTGACTCGACTACATCACTGGGCGAAACAATCATTAGCTCCCCTTGAAAGTCATTAGCCCCCGTTCTACTTTTGGACACCAATGTGGCTGATGCATCTGTGGAACATTGACAACAATGGCAATGACGTGAGGTGCAACCCATTCTACTTTGCCAATACTTTGCTGCACCATCTGGTGATTTGTGCCTCTCCCTCTCCTCTATCTATCTATCTCTGTGCTTGTGTGTGTCTGTTTGTTTTTTATGTAATGTTCAATATCTGCGTAGGCTGAATTAGGAATTTACATGACAGCTAATATTTCTGCTGTTAGTCAAAATGAGACTGGACTAAAGAGTGCCAAAATTAACACTTCCTTGTTCCCAGAACTCGTTGGTGCGTCTGTTAAGCGCTAAGGAGAGAGACCACGTGCGGTCAGTGTTCATGGGTTTGGACCTGGATAAAGACTTTCTGGTCACGGGAGCAGAGACCCGCTGGGCCCAGCAGTCCTGGTTTCAGAAGTTCAGCAAGGAGTCCCAGTCCTGCAGCGTGAGGTGAGCGTAACGCTGGTGAGACTGAGCCCATGAACATCCATCTACAGGAGATGAGGTTGAAAAGTTAATTCAATGTCTGTCACAGACTTGCAGTCAGGCGCTCCTACTCAATATGACACATTATTCCTCTTCTATCCGCCTCATACTCTACAACAGGGAACATCAACTAGATTCAGCTGCGGGATTATCTTTTCTTGAGCGGATGGTCAGGGGGCCCGAACATAATTACAAATATTTTGTAGACTGCAAATTGACTGCAAGAAGCCCAAACAAATATATTTTTTACTAAAACATAATAATTTCAAACCTTGCTTACATTTGAACACAATCACCTACAGTATATATATCTCTATTATAAGTGGGAATACTTTGGAACAGATTTGCAAAATGTCAATCACTTGAAGCTGATTTTCTGGTGTTTTCAGCCTTTTATGTCCAACAATAAAACATCTATGAAATCGCGGGTCGCCAGTTGGGGAACCCTGCTCTGCAAACAAATAACTAATATTTGTTTTATTTAACATGGTATGAGATGCAGCAACATCATTGACTGTGCCTGTGAGAGCTGTGAACTAAAGCTGACTGCTGGGGTTTCATTTGACTGCTGGGTTTTCATCGGATTTTTCTCACAATGCTGTAGATGCCCCAAAACTTTGAATCATCTTTCAGTGCCAACAGTACAGCCGGCATTACTGACAAAGGCCCGTCGTGTCTTTGAAGAACACTGAGTGGGGTTAATTTGTTGTTGCTGGCTGTGGTTGCGATTTCACTTCACAAGAATGTTCGAGCCACAATAAACTCCACTGGTTCAGTTTTGGTTAGATTCAACAGGTCGTCAGTTGCTAGTGACTGGGGTAACAGAGGTGCAGGTGCTTGTTGTGATGTTACCCTTGTGCTGCTGTTGATAGGCCCTGGCCCTTCTCGATCTCGGTGGTCGGGCCTGCTGCAGGATGGTCAGTGAGCTTGGCATCGCTCTCGACATGTTCCTCTTTTTTTTTTTGCTCTTGGCAGTGGCCAGCCATTTTTTTATATCCATGCTGATTAAAGCTTAGCCAACTAGCTATAATTATTCAGCGTGCCGCTACCAAAACGTAACAAAGCTAGTAGCTACTGGCTAGCCTATTATTAGCTGTAGCTGTCTGCAAAAGTGAACAACTTTTCCCCCTCTCTGTGAGGAAAGAAACCCCACCCTGGGATCCAATGAGCTTCCTAAACAAAGTTATGATTCCGGTACCTTATGACATTGCATGGCTAGGTGCCCAATCAGAATGCATTTTTGGATTTTAACTACAAAATATTACATTATTACATCACCCCTCAGCTCAAGCGCACACTTTATCCCTACCTACAGTTGAAGTCGGAAGTTTACATACAACTTAGCCAAATACATTTAAACTCAGTTTTTCACAATTCCTGACATTTAATCCTAGTAAAAATTCCCTGTCTTAGGTCAGTTAGGATCACCACTTTATTTTAAGAATGTGAAATGTCAGAATAATAGTAGAGAGAATGATTTATTTCAGCTTTTATTTCTTTCATCACATTCCCAGTGGGTCAGAAGTTTACATACACTCAATTAGTATTTGGTGGCATTGCCTTTAAATTGTTTAACTTGGGTCAAACGTTTCAGGTAGCCTTCCACAAGCTTCCCACAATAAGTTGGGTGAATTTTGGCCCATTCCTCCTGACAGACCTGGTGTAACTGAGTCAGATTTGTAGGCCTCCTTGCTCGCGCACGCTTTTTCAGTTCTGCCCACACATTTTCTATAGGATTGAGGTCAGGGCTTTGTGATGGCCACTCCAATACCTTGACTTTGTTGTCCTTAAGCCATTTTGCCACAACTTTGGAAGTATGCTTGAGGTCATTGTCCATTTGGAAGACCCATTTGCGACCAAGCTTTAACTTCCTGACTGATGTCTTGAGATGTTGCTTCAATATATCCACATAATTTTCCTTCCTCATGATGCCATCTATTTTATGAAGTGTACCAGTCCCTCCTGCAGCAAAGCACCACCACAGCATGATGCTGCCACCCCGTGCTTCACGGTTGGGATGGTGTTCTTCGGCTTGCAAGCATACCCCTTTTTCCTCCAAACATAACGATGGTCATTATGGCCAAACAGTTCTATTTTTGTTTCATCAGACCAGAGGACATTTCTCCAAAAAGTACGATCTTTGTCCCCATGTGCAGTTGTAAACCGTAGTCTGGCTTTTTTATGGCGGTTTTGGAGCAGTGGCTTCTTCCTTGATGAGCAGCCTTTCAGGTTATGTCGATATATTACTTGTTTTACTGTGGATATAGATACTTTTGTACCCGTTTCCTCCAGCATCTGCACAAGGTCCTTTGCTGTTGTTCTGGGATTGATTTGCACTTTTCGCACCAAAGTACGTTCATCTCTAGGAGACAGAACGCGTCTCCTTCCTGAGCGGTATGATGGCTGCGTGGTCCCATGGTGTTTATACTTGCGTACTATTGTTTGTACAGATGAACATGGTACCTTCAGGCGTTTGGAAATTGCTCCCAAGGATGAACCAGACTTTGAGGTCTACCATTTTTTTCCTGAGGTCTTGGCTGATTTCTTTTGGTTTTCCCATGATGTCAAGCAAAGAGGCACTGAGTTTGAAGGTAGGCCTTGAAATACATCCACAGGTACACCTCCAATTGACTCAAATTATGTCAATTAGCCTATCAGAAGCTTCTAAAGCCATGACATCATTTTCTGGAATTTTCCAAGCTGTTTAAAGGCACAGTCAACTTAGCGTATGTAAACTTTTGACCCACTGGAATTGTGATACAGTGAATTATAAGTGAAATAATCTGTCTGTAAACAATTGTTGGAAAAATGACTTGTGTCATGCACAAAGTAGATGTCCTAACCGACTTGCCAAAACTATAGTTTTTTAACAAGAAATTTGTGGAGTGGTTGAAAAACAAGTTTTAATGACTCCAACCTAAGTGTATGTAAACCTCCGACTTCAACTGTAGCCTCTGTCCCGGTCTGTGTTACTGGCAGGCCCGGCAGCGCTACATTGGCAAAACCGGGCAGGGTAATTAATATAACATTTGTTATGTTTTTGGGAAACAAAACTGGGGGGGGGGGCACAAATTCTATCTGGGGGGTCCATGCCCGGCTTTGCTACCTTGTAGAGCCGGCCCTGTTGGAGACCTATTGGCTCCTCTAGTTTTCAGGGCTCCTCTGAGCTGTATGGAATAATTTACTTAAGCTAGGTTTATTTCTATAACTCTTCATCTCACTGCACCTCATCTCAGTGTTGGCAATTTCACTGTGATTTAGATCTTCTCCCTGATACTGATTCATTCACAATGAGTGTGTGTGTGTGTGTGTGTCTGTGTGTGTGTGCATGCACTACACTGTGTTACCCTCCTTCATTGTTACAGTGGGGGAAAAAAGTATTTAGTCAGCCACCAATTGTGCAAGTTCTCCCACTTAAAAAGATGAGAGAGGCCTGTAATTTCATCATAGGTACACGTCAACTATGACAGACAAAATGAGAAAAGAAAATCCAGAAAATCACATTGTATGATTTATAATGAATTTATTTGCAAATTATGGTGGAAAATAAGTATTTGGTCAATAACAAAAGTTTCTCAATACTTTGTTATATACCCTTTGTTGGCAATGACACAGGTCAAACATTTTCTGTAAGTCTTCACAAGGTTTTCACACACTGTTGCTGGTATTTTGGCCCATTCCTCCATGCAGATCCCCTCTAGAGCAGTGATGTTTTGGGGCTGTCGCTGGGCAACACGGACTTTCAACTCCCTCCAAAGATTTTCTATGGGGTTGAGATCTGGAGACTGGCTAGGCCACTCCAGGACCATGAAATGCTTCTTACGAAGCCACTCCTTCGTTGCCCGGGCGGTGTGTTTGGGATCATTGTCATGCTGAAAGACCCAGCCACGTTTCATCTTCAATGCCCTTGCTGATGGAAGGAGGTTTTCACTCAAAATCTCATGATACATGGCCCCATTCATTCTTTCCTTTACACGGATCAGTCGTCCTAGTCCCTTTGCAGAAAAACAGCCCCAAAGCATGATGTTTCCACCCCCATGCTTCACAGTAGGTATGATGTTCTTTGGATGCAACTCAGCATTCTTTGTCCTCCAAACACGACGAGTTGAGTTTTTACCAAAAAGTTATATTCATCTGACCATATGACATTCTCCCAATCCTCTTCTGGATCATCCAAATGCACTCTAGCAAACTTCAGACGGGCCTGGACATGTACTGGCTTAAGCAGGGGGACACGTCTGGCACTGCAGGATTTGAGTCCCTGGCGGCGTAGTGTGTTACTGATGGTAGGCTTTGTTACTTTGGTCTCAGCTCTCTGCAGGTCATTCACTAGGTCCCCCTGTGTGGTTCTGGGATTTTTGCTCACCGTTCTTGTGATCATTTTGACCCCACGGGGTGAGATCTTGCGTGGAGCCCCAGATCGAGGGAGATTATCAGTGGTCTTGTATGTCTTCCATTTCCTAATAATTGCTCCCACAGTTGATTTCTTCAAACCAAGCTGCTTACCTATTGCAGATTCAGTCTTCCCAGCCTGGTGCAGGTCTACAATTTTGTTTCTGGTGTCCTTTGACAGCTCTTTGGTCTTGGCCATAGTGGAGTTTGGAGTGTGACTGTTTGAGGTTGTGGACAGGTGTATTTTATACTGATAACAAGTTCAAACAGGTGCCATTAATACAGGTAACGAGTGGAGGACAGAGTAGCCTCTTAAAGAAGAAGTTACAGGTCTGTGAGAGCCAGAAATCTTGCTTGTTTGTAGGTGACCAAATACTTATTTTCCACCATAATTTGCAAATAAATTCATAAAAAATCCTACAATGTGATTTTCTGGAGAAAAAAAATCTCAATTTGTCTGTCATAGTTGACGTGTACCTATGATGAAAATTACAGGCCTCTCATCTTTTTAAGTGGGAGAACTTGCACAATTGGTGGCTGACTAAATGCTTTTTTCTCCCACTGTATGTCATGTAATGCCATTCCATCCACTTTATGTTCCATCCTTCACAGACTCATTGGATTGTGTTCTCCTGTGAATTGTGGGTAAGTGACACAGCACGGCATGGGTTATGTCTTTTTCTTCTCTTCAGCACCTCCAAGCCCTCAATCCACAAGTAATCTCACACAACCTATTCCTTTTTGACATTCCACCCATCATTTCACTCCCCCACTCACCAAGGCCAGGATAAAGTCCACCTGAGGAATAATGAAATCATAGATCAAACACTACTGGTGGTAGCAATAAAGTTGAAAGAACAATTGAGATGTCTAGCCTATACTCCAAGAGCCCTTCCTATTATGATTCCCTGTTGGTTTGATAAGAAAGATCCAGTCCTCTCATTAGAAAGATCAAAAGATAGGCTTTTGTTCTTCTGTGAGAAGCTCTAGAAGGCTTCACTCATCAGCTTTAAGAGGACACGGGGGGGCCATGTTGACGTGAGAGGGTCTACGCCCAGAACTGATGCATTCTAATTCACCTCTTTGGTCAGACACGGCGAGAAGCTGCTGTTTTATTTACAGCTTTTGCATAGAGCTTACTTATAGTGTATAATATAGACATAATATTAAGCCAGAGATTGAGGATGTAGCATCGATGAGGTTCACAAAGCAGACCTTGAACCTTTCTCTTCCTCTAGCTTTAATAATTAATGAGTTTGGCTGTGGCCTGGAAGAGAGCCGTTTGGTCTCAATAACCCACTGAGACATTTTCAGTGGGAATGTGGTTTTGCACTATATTTGCACCTGACCTCTTCACAGCTGAAACAAATCCTTTTTCGAAGGAAAAGGGTGTCTTGTCCTTGGCAGACATGTTGGAAACTCAATACCACCAATTGTAGTGTATAGTGATACAATCTTTCTGTCTTGTGTGTGTGTTTCCTGAGGCAGTATTAGCCATGTTGGCCCCATATCTGAGAGCAGTCCAGCCAGCTCCAGCAGTGAGAGAAGCAGTCAGAAAGATGACAACAGGTGTGTACTAAATATAATTATGTGTGTTTGCAGTAAACAGGCCTGTGTGTGTGTGTGTGCCTTTCCTTGGTTGACCTCAGTTTAGAGGAGATGGCTCCCTAACCTCCTCTCTGTTCCATCACCAGACTAGTGAGCTGGGAAGACTTCCTGAGGGAGAGTGCCATCTACATCCTGGCTGCACGGCCCAACAGCTCGGCCATGCACATCCGCCTACCACTATAGCCCCAGAGACCTCACCCTGCCTGGGAGAGCAGATACCATGGCACTGTAGGGGACAAACCTAAGCCCACCAGAGGAATACTGCACCACTCAGAGACTGGACAGGACAGAACAGAACAAGCCATCAACAGATCTCCTGCTTCACACCATAGATCAATGACCAACTGACACCACCAATCAATGACCTACAAGTACATACTGACGGTAAAATTACAAACAACCAGACAACACAAGCTGACAACCCACTGGTTATAGACACTCATGAAACACTGAGGACAAAAGGCAACAGCCCATTTTCACACACAAGCCAACAATTCAGTGGTGGTTTGAAGGCTCGGGGTATCCTGGGAGGCTCACTTTCCCCTAAATCAGTGTTTCCCAACTCCGGTCCTCGAGTACCCCCAACAGCACACATTTTTGTTGTTGCCCCGGACAAAAACATCTGATTCAACTTGTCAAGGGCATGATGATTAGTTGACAAGTAAAATCAGGTGTGTTTGTCCGGGGCCACAACAAAAATATGTACCTTTGGGGTACTGGAGGACCGGAGTTGGGAAACGCTGCCCTAAATTATTACTTTATACATTCCATTTGTCGTATTACAGTCTAACACACCTTTGCGTGATCGATTTGAATTGGATAAGAATTACATTGATAGGCTTATGCTATCATATAACCTGCTATTGGTTCAAGCATCATATTTGGATCATCTTCTGTATTGTATCACTTGGTATCATAATTGTTGATCATATTATTGTATCTGTCATTGAGGGAGATTTTGAAGCCCCTTCAAATCTTGGTTGATGAATGGATAGAGACTTCTGTTTTAAGACTGACAGTGCAACTACTCCTGATCAGCACATGTACCAAATAGGAATGAAAGCTATGTGCATACATAATATTATATATCAAGACATGCCATACATATAAGTATAATGACATATATTATTATGCATTAAAAAGCTGTATTTATTCCTGTACCCTCCAAGTTATCCTCAATTTTTCCACTAACTTGTTTAAGATCCATTTATGTTTGTTATCTTGATGACTATGATAAGGGTTGTGAATTTGTTGTTGTATTGGACACTAATCCAGTAGCTGGCCTGTTCATTCATCCATAAGTACATTTGCTCCTGTACTGTAGTTACATTCTACAACCACTGCAAATGACAAAGTGGAATTATCTGCTGTTGCTGTTCTAATATTTTATTTGAACACTGAAATGTAGAATTGTATGGCTTTGAGGATTATTTCTTGGAATTGAAATCATGCATTTGAAAGGATGATCTCCGTAGGATGAATAAGGTTGGAGCCCATGCATTAGGCCTTCATGACCTGACTTGTACATTAACTGTGATATGTATTGGTTTTATGGAATGACATTACAGTTTGTGTTAGTTAGGGGAACATGTTGATACATTTTCCCAGGTGCTACAGTATATCATGTTTATGCTCATGTAATGAAGGTCTAATGTCTATTACTTGAATGCTAAGACGGTTAAGGCTGGGGAATATGTGACAGTGCTGAAATAAATGCATGGCATTAACCCCATAATGGCCTCTATGTACTATGTGTTTCTTTGCTAAGTGTCCAATGCCCAAGGGACAAATGTTAGTGTCTTTACTAGATTACATTGGCTCTATCAAGATAAATGTAACTGTGTAAAACTGTAAATAAATGCCAAGAGCACTATATAGGTAGTAGTGACTAACCATTGTACCCTAAGCAGCTCACTGGACAAACAAATGAGTTTGCCCATAGTGTTGATGGGAGAGTGGAGTGGCTCATTGAAACCCCTCGGGTGTTCATGTGGCTCCAATGAGCGTGAAAGGCACAGAGTGATCCACATTCCTCCTGGCTGGCTGGTTTTCTAAGAAGCCCTACCTTGTGGTGGTGGGAGTAAAATGGTTACTGCGAGTGGCTGCTGCCATCAACACCACTGAGCACTATCCCCGGGAGTTAGTCAATACTGTTCTTCTGAAAAATAAAAGATTGGATCCATCTCTAAATTGAGATTTAAGCTTGGGGACAGAGGGAGGGAGCATATTTTCTTAGACGAGCGTTTTATAACGTTTTCATAACAGATTAAGTGATGATATTCTAGTCTCATGTTAATTGGCAGCTCTGAAGCACCTCAACCAATCTACGTGAGAATGTTGTTCATTGACTAAAGGTCAGCATTCAACACCATAGTGCCCTCCAAGCTCATCACTAAATTAAGGACCCTGGGATTAAACACCTCCCTCTGCAACTGGATCCTGGACTTCCTGACGGGCTTGCCCCCAGGTGGTAAGGGTAGACACCAATACATCCGCCACGCTGACCCTCAACACGGGGGCCTCTCAGGGGTGCGTGCTTAGTCCCCTCCTGTACCCCCTGTTCACCCACGACGGCGTGGCCGCGCATGACTCCAACACCACCATTACGTTTCCCGACGACGCAACGGTAGTAGGCCTGACCACCGACGCCAATGAGACAGCCTACAGGGAGAAGGTCAGAGACCCATCCACATCGACGGGGCTGTAGTGGAGCATGTTGAGAGCTTCAAGTTCCTCTGTGTCCATATCACTAAGGAATTATCATGCTCCATACACACCAACACAGTCGTGAAGAGAGAAAGACAACGCCTCTTCCCCTTCAGGAGGCTGAAAAGATTCAGCATGGGCCCTCAGATCCTCAAAACGTTCTAAAGCTGCACCATTGACAGCATCTTGACTGGCTGCATCATCGCTTGGTATGACAACTGCTTGGCATCTGATCGGAAGGCGCTGCAGAGGGTAGTGCGTACGGCCCAGTACATCACTGGGGCCGAGCTCGCTGCAATCCAGGACCTCTATACCAGGCGGTGTCAGAGGAAGGCCCTAATAATTGTTAGACTCCAGTTACCCAAGTCATACTGTTCTCTCTGCTACCGCACGGCAAGCGGTACCGATGCACCAAGTCTGGAACCAACAGGACCCTGAACAGCTTCTACCCCCAAGCCATAAGACTGCTAAATAGTTAGGCCGGGTAACTATTTTACACTAACTCTTTTGACTCACCACATACGCTGCCGTTACTGTTTATTATCTATCCTGTTGCTTAGTCACGTTATCCCTACCTACAGTTGAAGTCGGAAGTTTACATACACCTTAGCCAAATACATTTAAACTCAGTTTTTCACAATTCCTGACATTTAATCCTAGTAAAAATTCCCTGTTTTAGGTCAGTTAGGATCACCACTTTACTTTAAGAATGTGAAATGTCAGAATAATAGTAGTAATAATTATTTATTTCAGCTTTTATTTCTTTCATCACATTCCCAGTGGGTCAGAAGTTTACATACACTCAATTAGTATTTGGTAGCATTGCCTTTACATTGTTTAACTTGGGTCAAACATTTCAGGTAGCCTTCCACAAGCTTCCCACAATAAGTTGGGTGAATTTTGGCCCATTCCTCCTGACAGACCTGGTGTAACTGAGTCAGATTTGTAGGCCTCCTTGCTCGCGCACGCCTTTTCAGTTCTGCCCACACATTTTCTATAGGATTGAGGTCAGGGCTTTGTGATGGCCACTCCAATACCTTGACTTTGTTGTCCTTAAGCCATTTTGCCACAACTTTGGAAGTATGCTTGAGGTCATTGTCCATTTGGAAGACCCATTTGCGACCAAGCTTTAACTTCCTGACTGATGTCTTGAGATGTTGCTTCAATATATCCACATAATTTT
This sequence comes from Coregonus lavaretus, assembly GCF_964263955.1. Lineage (NCBI taxonomy): Eukaryota > Metazoa > Chordata > Actinopteri > Salmoniformes > Salmonidae > Coregonus > Coregonus lavaretus. The sequence goes on from NC_139991.1 coordinate 45,902,646, forward strand.
CCTTCCTCATGATGCCATCTATTTTATGAAGTGTACCAGTCCCTCCTGCAGCAAAGCACCACCACAGCATGATGCTGCCACCCCGTGCTTCACGGTTGGGATGGTGTTCTTTGACTTGCAAGCATACCCCTTTTTCCTCCAAACATAACGATGGTCATTATGGCCAAACAGTTCTATTTTTGTTTCATCAGACCAGAGGACATTTCTCCAAAAAGTACAATCTTTGTCCCCATGTGCAGTTGTAAACCGTAGTCTGGCTTTTTTATGGCGGTTTTGGAGCAGTGGCTTCTTCCTTGATGAGCAGCCTTTCAGGTCATGTCGATATATGACTTGTTTTACTGTGGATATAGATACTTTTGTACCCGTTTCTTCCAGCATCTGCACAAGGTCCTTTGCTGTTGTTCTGGGATTGATTTGCACTTTTCGCACCAAAGTACATTAATCTCTAGGAGACAGAACACGTCTCCTTCCTGAGCGGTATGACGGCTGCATGGTCCCATGGTGTTTATACTTGCGTACTATTGTTTGTACAGATGAATGTGGTACCTTCAGGCGTTTGGAAATTGCTCCCAATTTATTTTCTGAGGTCTTGGCTGATTTCTTTTGATTTTCCCATGATGTCAAGCAAAGAGGCACTGAGTTTGAAGGTAGGCCTGAAATACATCCACAGGTACACCTCCAATTGACTCAGATGATGTCAATTAGCCTATCAGAAGCTTCTAAAGCCATGACATCATTTTCTGGAATTTTCCAAGCTGTTTAAAGGCACAGTCAACTTAGTGTATGTAAACTTCTGACCCACTGGAATTGTGATACAGTGAATTATAAGTGAAATAATCTGTCTGTGAACAATTGTTGGAAAAATTACTTGTGTCATGCACAAAGTAGATGTCCTAACCGACTTGCCAAAACTATAGTTACAAGGAATTTGTGGAGTGGTTGAAAAACGAGTTTTAATGACTCCAAGTGTATGTAAACTTCCGACTTCAACTGTATATGTACATATCTACCTCAATTACCTCGTACCCCTGCATATCGACTTGGTACTGATACCCTGTGTATATAGCCAAGTTATCGTTACTCATTATGCATTCCTCGTGTTATTATTTTTCTATTATTTCAATTATTTCAGTGACAGCAGGGTCAGGGCCCATTCAAGCCAGAGTGTGTCTATGTAGAGCCTCTTGTGTGACTGAATGAAGGTCAGTGTAAATCAATGTAAAGGGTAACAAACGTCCCACTGAGCTCAGAGGAAGGACTACTGACTGGCCCGGCCTCTAGGGGCGTGCTGTGCTGTGTGATTGACAGACAGGGCACCACAGGGATGCTGGACAATCACCACCATCCTGCTCCCATCTAGAAAGTAAAGCTCATTATTTGACTAAAAGGCATGAGGGTGAAGGTAGATTGGATTCTAAACATGGGGCCATGTTACTATACTATAATTATTCTGTTTTAGATAGCTTGGTGACAATTAGCCTCCTACTGTCTGTGAGCATCACAACCCAGCATCCCTGTGAACAACACTTTGATCCGGGACCTCATTATGGGCCACAGCAAAGGGCACAGGCACCCTGTGCGGTAGCAAGCGATACTGGAGGGTATCTGTGTGTTTGTGAGGATGCCTTATGTATATGTGTACCTGACCTGTGCATGAGAGAGCGAGAGAGAGAGAGAGAGCGAGTGAGTGTCTATGTCTTGATAAGTGTGTTTATGTGCAACTGTGTATAATGAGAGAGTGTCTGTTTATGAGTGGATGAGTGTGTGTATCACAGGTGGCTGGTGGCACCTTAATTGAGGAGGATGGGCTCATAGTAATGACTGAAACGGAATAAATGGAATGGTATCAAACGCATTAAACATGGTCAAACAACAGCCTACCTCCATTTATTATGTGCCATCCTCCCCTCACTAGGCTCCTGCGGTGTACACTATCTGTTTGTGTATTATGGAGGGAGGCTGGTAAGGAAGTAATTGGTACTGGCATATAGGACATGCAGAGAAGGAGAGGATTAAACAGGGACAGAATAATCTGCAGTCTCCTCTGTAGCTCACCTCACACCCAGACGGACTGAAGACAGGGAGCCAGCAGACAATGCAGCTAGTGCCAGCCACTCAGGGTGGGGCGACCAGTGGGGAGAGTACTATTTCACAAGCTGCTGAGAGCTGTAGGGTGTTGGGATAATACATTATGTGACTATAGATATGCACAAGGAAAATGTTTGAAATAATGAGTGTTTAGCTGGGATGGTCTATAACTGTATTATATCCTAGAAATCTAGATCTTTCCCTGCTGGACTGAGCCTTGATGGCCCATTAAAGGTCGACACTTCCACCTTGTGGTAAGAAAGTGACACTGCATGTGCTATCTGACAGTCAAGGAAGAAAGGAGGCGGGGCCCTCTTGAATGACGACGAAGGTTGTGTTGTCAACAACAGAACATGGGAAAATGGTAAAATAAAAGACGAGCGATTTAGTGGTGTAAACTAACATAAATTCTAAGGTATGGTTTTCAATATTCATACATTTCCTTCTCAGTCTGTGATTCTTGTTAACGTTAACCAGATATAGCCGCAGAGGTAGCTAGCTAGTAACTATAGCATTAAATGATCCATCACTCGCAGCATCTCGAAAAGAGATCCCATATCTTTCCCTAAATGCCTACACGGCACGCATCTATTTGTTCCGGGGAAAACATTTCATAGCCGACCGTGTGGAAAAGTTGGACCCCAGGGAAGCAAACAGAAATTATTTGACATGGCTACTAAACATTACTTGGTAACGTAAAGCTAACGTTAGCTAGCTAAAAACATTAGCTAGCTAGCACCCTAACCAGGGAAACTAAACTGTAAGTGTTTCCATATATCTAGTATGAAATATGACCTATAATTAATTACAATATGAGTTAGTTTTCATTCCAAAAAATGGCAATTATGTAGCGTATCCGGGCCCTGTTGTATTTTCGTGATTTTGTTTAAAATAGTAGAATATAAAGATTTAGTGTTTAAATTATTTGAAAACAATGTATCCATTCACCTGCAAGTAGGGGTCTATGTCGTCATTCCCGTATTGTTTACTGTGTTTCCCGGAATTGGAAGTTGATCCATCGATTTTTTTCCCCAAAATGTCAGCCTGTTTTAAAGGTGCATTATGCTGAAACAAACAGGAAGCGGCAAAGAGAGCCTCCACTTGATGGAAAATCTGTCTCCCTCCAGCAGTTGGCGTTTTTTCGCCCACCAAGCAAGGAGTTTTTGTATGGAGCTCAATGAGAGTGTCGAATTTGGTCAACAAAATTAACAAATGGCTTATTTGCTATGTGAAGTTTATTTGATCTAATAGAAGTGATCTAATGCTTAGGTTGTTATGAGTGTACTGATACAAGTAGGGCACGTGACATCCCAGCAACTTTGAGAAAAAACACTTTATATCGGAGTTGTATCGAGATGGCTATGTATATTCATGGCATGAGGCAGTTAGGGGGGAGAGAGAAGTATTTTGTCAGTATATCCATAATTTTGGGTTGCTAAAATTCTAATAGTTTGCCTAATTTCGTTTTATGTGACAAAACAAGCATAGAGAATGTAGAGAATCATTGTACCATCTAAACCACTGTGAAATATATTTCCAATAACCGAAAATATAGTATTTTCAGCTGTTTGAAGCTGGTGTACCAAAGTGAAAGATGCAAAAACGAAACGTAAGAACGGGAAACATAGACATAGTGCACATAGAACAGATTACTGCTTCTTGGACTTTCTTTCAAGGAGATTGACAGATATATAACTCACATTTTCACAATGTGAATTTGGTAGGGTCGCCTAAAAAGTTACATATTGCAGTTTAAGGTAACTGTCCAGTGAAAACATTGTAACACTACAAAATGTGGAAAAAGTCAAGGGGTGTGAATATTTTTTGAAGGCACTGTAGCTTGCTAACGTTATGGGGTAATACCATTTGAATTCAATCACTTTTTGACAGCACCCCTTTTGATTTGAACAAAACCTTGCCTATTGTAGAAATGCTCAGAAACTGTTTTTTTGGGACTTGAATGCAAAAATATTCAAGAGATAAAGGTGCTCAGTTGACCCATTTTGCATACCCCACCATACCATTAGACATCCATGTTTTCATCACTGCAAAGGAGGTTGAAAAAATGTAAAAGCTTACAAACGGGGTTGTCAAGCTATTTTATATATATAAACTACCGGTCAAAAGTTTTAGAACACCTACTCATTCAAGGTTTTGTCTTTATTTTTACTATTTTCTACATTGTAGAATAATAGTGAAGACATCAAAACTATGAAATAACACGTATGGAATAATTTAGTAACCAAAAAAGTGTTAAACAAATCAAAATATATTTTATATTTGAGATTCTTCAAATAGCCACCCTTTGCCTTGATGACAACTTTGCACACTCTTGGCATTCTCTCAACCAGCTTCACCTGGAATGCTTTTCCAACAGTCTTGAAGGAGTTCCCACATATGCTGAGCACTTCTTTGCTGCTTTTCCTTCACTCTGCGGTCCGACTCATCCCAAACCATCTCAATTTAGTTGAGATCGGGGGATTGTGGAGGCCAGGTCATCTGATGCAGCACTCAATCACTCTCCTTCTTTGTAAAATAGCCCTTACACACAGCCTGTAGGTGTGTTGGGTCAATGTCCTGTTGAAAAACAAATGATAGTCCCACTATGCCCAAACCACATGGGATGGCATATCACTGCACAATGCTGTGGTAACCATTCTGGTTAAGTGCACCTTGAATTCTAAATAAATCACAGACAGTGTCACCAGCAAAACACCATCACACCTCCTCCTGCATGCTTCACGGTGGGAACCACACATGCAGAGATCATCCGTTCACCTACTCTGCGTCTCACAAAGACATGGCGGTTGGAACCAAAAATCTCACATTTTGACTCATCAGACCAAAGGACAGATTTCCACCGGTCTAATGTCCATTGCTCGTGTTTCTTGGCCCAAGCAGGTCCCTTCTTCTTATTGGTGTCCTTTAGTAGTGGTTTCTTTAAAGCAATTCGACCATGAAAGCCTGATTCACACAGTCTCCTCTGAACAGTTGATGTTGAGATGTGTCTGTTTCCGGATTGACTGACCTTCATGTCTTAAAGTAATGATGGACTGTTGTTTCTCTTTGCTTATTTGAGCTGTTCTTGCCATAATATGGACTTGGTCTTTTACCAAATAGGGCTATCTTCTGTATACCACCCCTACCTTGTCACAACACAACTGATTGGCTCAAATGCATTAAGAGGGAAAGAAATTCCACAAATTAACTTTTATCAAGGCACACCTGTTAATTGAAATGCATTCCAGGTGACTACCTCATGAAGCTGGTTGAGAGAATGCCAAGAGTGTGCAAATATTTCATCAAGGCAAAGGGTGGCTACTTTGAAGAATCTCAAATACAAAATATATTTTGATTTGTTTAACACTTTTTTGGTTACTACATGATTCCATATGTGTTATTTCATAGTTTTGATGTCTTCAATATTATTCTACAATGTAGAAAATAGGACAAAATAAAGATAAACTCTTGAATGATTAGGTGATCTAAAACATTTGACCGGTAATGTGTATATATATAAAAAGAATAATAGAATAGTTTGACAACACTGTTTGTAAGCTTTTAAATTATATCAAACTCAACTGTTTATCTTTTCCAGTGACGAAGACATGGATTTCTCATGTTATGGTGGGGTATGCAAAATGGGTCAACTTTGAGCACCTTTTAACCTTTGGCATTCATGTTCAAAAAGTATATTTCTGACCACTTCTTCCATGGGCAAACCTGTATGCAAAGTGTTGTTTAAATTAAAAGGGATGCGGTCAAAAAGTGAATGAATTAAAATGGATTTACCCTACGCATAGTCTTTGGATGTGCCCACATTCTCTGTCCATGATGTCCCTTATTGTTTTTTGTTTTTTTTACTGTTGTCCCATTAGTTTAAGCAATTTTCCAACCTTTGTCCACAGTGATTTTGGCTTAGTGACACAGAGGGGACCATGGGGAACACTAACACCGGTATGGGCACGGGACACAGGCGGGACAGCCGCGCCAAGGAGGGCGACAGGCCTAAAATCCTCATGGACAGTCCAGAGGATGCTGATATGTTCCATGGAGAGGACATCAAGGTTAGTTTTACAGGCGTAAGCCTCTGTAATTATGTAGGGTGTCCAACCACTCTGCCCCAGAGAAAATGTGCTTTGGTGAAGAAATTTAAGTTCCTTATTCTGAATCGTTCAGTGGGGTCTTTCGCTAACATATCATAAACATTATATCCAAATAGTCGGATTTCGTAACCTAATACAGCCAATAATAAGCACCGAGCTCTGTTGACAGTGGTGCAGGTTTCTCGTAATAACTGTTGAGGATTTTACATTTTGTGGTGGTCGTCTTCAAAGTTATTTCCGCGGGTCGCAAAAAGTTAGCATGACATGAGCTGAATTAAATGTAAAAGGATTAGAAAAATGAAAAGCTGGGAATTAGCTCAGTGCTCCGTTGACGTTTCACAGAGATACACTTGTTTTTGTGAGAAATATTCGAAAAAGAACGGGAATCTCAAATTAAAATGAAAAGCATATACTAAAATATTAAAATAGTACATGTCATGTCTCCTATCCATCTTACCTCTATATTGTTTTATGTCCTGCGGATTGTCAGGTAGCCAGTACCCTTAATTCTTGCACAGAATCCCGCCTAGCTGACGTGATGCAATTTTCCAGATTTATTACCACTTTTTTTCTCTGGCCTCCATTTAGTCACCCTGTAGGATGGCCAAACTAATCCTAATAACTTTTGAACTAATTATGATAGAGACATTAGGTTTGGACCATTGGTTTTCTTAGAGGATTATCTACAGAATTGTACCGATTGGTCAAAAGACTCTAACATTTAAAAAAACACACAGAGAGACTCTTCTCCCCCTCTTCCCGTCCCACACACACAGAGACTCATTTCCATTTCTTCCCATTTCTCACACACAGCGAGACTCTTCTCTCCCTCTTCCCATTTCTCACACACACAGACTTATCTCTCCCTCTTCCCATTTCTCACACACAGAGACTTATCTCTCCCTCTTCCCATTTCTCACACACAGAGACTATTCTATCCCTCTTCCCATTTCTCACACACAGAGACTATTCCATCCCTCTTCCCATTTCTCACACACAGAGACTATTCCATCCCTCTTCCCATTTCTCACACACAGAGACTATTCTATCCCTCTTCCCATTTCTCTCACACACAGAGACTATTCTATCCCTCTTCCCATTTCTCACACACAAAGAGACTCTTCTCTCCCTCTTCCCATTTCTCTCACACACACAGATACTCATCTCTCCCTCTTCCCTGGTTTCCTAGGCTCCACTAGAGAAAGAGGAGTACCTTGCATGGCGGCAGGACCTGGAGGCTGATAAAGGGCCCACACTGGACCGCCCCACTGTGTTCCGCTGGACTGGAAGCGGGAAGGAGGTCTTTCTGTCCGGATCCTTCAACAACTGGGCCAACAAGATCCCCCTAACCAGGAGGTGGGTTAGCAGCAATGAGAAGGGCATCATACTCATAACCTGCCTATGGTGCAATTCACACTGTGTTGTGAGTGAGTATACACTGAGTATACAAAACATTAGGAACACCTGCTTTTTCCATGACATCGACTGACCAGGTGAAAGCTATGATCCCTTATTGAAGTCACCTGCCAAATCCACTTCAATCAGTGTAGATGAAGACCAGTTAAAGAAGGAGTTTTAAGCCTTGAGACAATTTAGATATGGATTGTGTATGTGTGCCATTCAGAGGGTGAATGGGCAAGACAAAAGATTTAAGTGCCTTTGAACAGGGTATGGTAGTTGGTGCAAGGCACACCGGTTGGAGTCTGTCAAGAACTGAAACACTGCTTAATGCGTTTGAGCCAATCAGTTATGTTGTGACAAGGTAGGGGTGGTATACAGAAGATAGCCCTATTTGGTAAAAGACCAAGTCCATATTATGGCAAGAACAGCTCAAATAAGTAAAGTGAAATGACAGTCCGTCATTACTTTAAGACATGAAGGTCAGTCAATCCGGGAACTTTGAAAGTTTCTTCAAGTGCAGTCGTAAAAACCATCAAGCGCTATGATGAAACTGGCTCTTATGAGGAACGCCACAGGAAAGGAAGACCCAGAGTTACCTCTGCTGCAGAGGATAAGTTCATTGGAGTTATCAGCCTCAGAAATTGCAGCCCAAAAAAATGCTTCACAGAGTTCTAGAAACAGACACATCTCAACATCAACTGTTCAGAGGAGACAGAGTGAATCAGGCCTTCATGGTCGAATTTCTGCAAAGAAATTGCTTTGCTGGTGACACTGTCAGTGATTTATTTAGAATTCAAGGCACATTTAACCAGCATGGCTACCATAGCATTCTGCAGCGATAGGCCATCCCATCTGGTTTGCGCTTAGCGGGACTATCATTTGTTTTTCAACAGGACAATTACCCAACACACTTCCAGGCTGTGTAAGGGATATTTGACCAAGAAGGAGAGTGATGGAGTGCTGCATCAGAAGACCTGGCCATCACAATCCCCTGACCTCAACCCAATTTAGATGGTTTGGGATCAGTTGAACCGCAGAGTGAAACAAAATCAGCCAACAAGTGCTCAGCATATGTGGGAACTCCTTCAAGACTGTTTGAAAAGCATTCCAGGTGAAGCTGGTTGAGAGAATGCCAAGCGTGTGCAAAGCTGTCATCAAGGCAAAGGGTGGCTACTTTGAAGAATCTAAAATCTAAAATATATTTTGATTTCTTTGGTTACTACATGATTCCATAAGTGTTCTTTCATAGTTTTGATGTCTTCACTATTATTCTACAATGTAGAAAAAAGTAAAAATCAAGAAAAACCCTTGAAGGAGTAGGTGTGTCCAAACTTTTGACTGGTACTGTATACAGTGCATTCGGAAAGTATTCGGACCCCTTTACTTTTTCCACATTTTGTTACGTTACAAACGTATTCTAAAATTGATTAAACTTTTTTCCCCCTCATCAATCTACACACAATGCCCCATAATGACAAAGTAAAAACAGGTTTTTAGACATTTTTGCTAATTTATTAAAAATAAAACCTGAAATATGACATTTTCATAAGTATCCAGACCCTTTACTCAGTACTTTGTTGAAGCAGCTTTGGCAGCGGTTACAGCCTCGAGTCTTCAAAAGTATGACGCTACAAGCTTGGCACACCTGTATTTGGGGAGTTTCTCCCATCCTTCTCTGCAGATCCTCTCAAGCTCTGTCAGGTTGGATGGGGAGCGTTGCTGCACAGCTATTTTCAGGTCTCTCCAGAGATGTTCAATCAGGTTCAAGTCTGGGCTCTGGCTGGGCCACTCAAGGACATTCAGAGACTTGTCCCGAAGCCACTCCTGCGTTGTCTTGGCTGTGTGCTTAGGGTCGTTGTCCTGTTGGAAGGTGAACCTTCGCCCCAGTCTGAGGTCCTGTGCGCTCTGGAGCAGGTTATCATCGAGGACCCCTCTGTACTTTTCTCTGTTCAGCTTTGCCTCGATCTTGGCTAGTCTCCCAGTCCCTGCCGCTGAAAAACATCCCCACAGCATGATGTTGCCACCACTGTGCTTCACTGTAGGGATGGTACCAGGTTTCCTCCAGACGTGACGCTTGGCATTCAGGCCAAAGAGTTCAATCTTGGTTTCATCAGACCAGATAATCTTGATTCTCATTGTCTGAGAGTCTTTAGGTGCCTTTTGGCAAACTCCAAGCGGGCTGTCATGTGCCTTTTACTGAGGAGTGGCTTCCGTCTGGCCACTCTACCATAAAGGCCTGATTGGTGGAGTACTGCAGAGATGGTTGTCCTTCTGGAAGGTTATCCCATCTCCACAGAGGAACTCTAGAGCTCTGTCAAGATTCTTGGTCACCTCCCTGACCAAGGCCCTTCTCTCCCGATTGCTTAGTTTGGCCGGGCGGCCAGCTCTGGGAAGAGTCTTGGTGGTTTCAAACTTCTTCCATTTAAGAATGATGGAGGCCACTGTGTTCTTGGGGACCTTCGATGCTGCACAAATGTTTTGGTACCCTTCCTCAGATCTGTGCCTCAACACAATCCTGTCTCGGAGCTCAACGGACAATTCCTTCGACATCATCGCTTGGTTTCTGCACTGACATACACTGTCAACTGTGGGACCGTGTATAGACAGGTGTGTGCCTTTCCAAATCATGTCCAATCAATTGAATTTACCACAGGTGGACTCCAATCAAGTTGTAGAAACATCTCAAGGATGATCAATGGAAACAGGATGCACCTGAGCTCAATTTCGAGTCTCACAGCAAAGGGTCTGAATACTTATGTAAATAAGGTATTTCTGTTTTTTATAAATGTGCAAAAATGTCTAAACCAGTTTTCGCTTTGTCATTATGGGGTATTGTGTGTAGATTGATGAGGGAAAAAAATAATTTAATCCATTTTAGAATAAGGCTGTAACGTAATTTTTTTGGGGAAAAGTCAAGGGGTCTGAATACAGTGCCTTGCAAAAGTATATCCGAAACTTTGAACATCCCACGGAGCACCATTAAATCCATTATTAAAAAATGGAAAGAATATGGCACCACAACAAACCTGCCAAGAGAAGGCCGCCTACCAAAACTCATGTACCAGGCAAGGAGGGCATTAATCAGAGGCAACAAAGACACCAAAGATAACCCTGAAGGAGCTGCAAAGCTCCACAGTAGAGGTTGGAGTTTCTGTCCATAGGACCACTTCAAGCCGTACACTCCACAGAGCTGGGCTTTACGGAGGAGTGGCCAGAAAAAAGCCATTGCTTAAAGACAAAAATAAGCAAGGTGTTCGCCAAAAGGCATGTGGGAGACTCCCCAAACATATGGAAGAAGGTACTCTGGTCAGATGAGACTAACATTTAGCTTTTTGGACATCAAGGAAAACCATATGTCTGGCGCAAACCCAACTCCTCTCATCACCCCGAGAACACCATCCCCACAGTGAAGCATGGTGGTGGCAGCATCATACTGTGGGATGTTTTTAATCGGCAGGGACTGGGAAACTGGGAATGATGGATGGCGCTAAATACAGGGAAATTCTTGAGGGAAACCTGTTTCAGTCTTCCAGAGATTTGAGACTCGGACGGAGGTTCACCTTCCAGCAGGACAATGACCCTAAGCATACTGCTAAAGCAACACTCGAGTGGTTTAAGGGGAAACATTTAAATGTGTTGGAATGGCCTAGTCAAAGCCCAGACATCAATCCAATTGAAAATCTGTGGTATGACTTAAAGATTGCTGTACACCAGAGGAATCCATCCAACTTGAAGGAGCTGGAGCAGTTTTGCCTTGAAGAATGGGCAAAAATCCCAGTGGCTAGATGTGCCAAGCTTATAGAGACATACACCAAGAGACTTGCAGCTGTAATTGCTGCAAAAGGTTGCTCTACAAAGTATTGACTTTGGGGGGGGGGGGGGGGGGGGGGGGGTGAATAGTTATGCATGCTCAAGTTTTTTGTCTTATGTCTTGTTTGTTTCAGATTTTTATTTATTTTGCATCTTCAAAGTGGTAGGCATGTTGTGTAAATCAAATGATACAAACCCCCAATAAATCAATTTTAATTCCAGGTTGTAAGTCAACAAAATAGGAAAAATGCCAAGGGGGGTGAATACTTTCGCAAGCCACTGTACTTTCTGAAGGCACTGTATATACAGTGAGGGAAAAAAGTATTTGATCCCCTGCTGATTTTGTACGTTTGCCCACTGACAAATAAATTATCAGTCTATAATTTTAATGGTAGGTTGTTGTGGAAAATAACCACCATACTTTATTACAAATAAGGTCTTACAGAGTTTTCATTGCATCAAGGAATTACTTTATTAAAGTTTTCAACACAGCCGATGGTAGGTTGTTGTGGAAAATAACCACCATACTTTATTACAAATAAGGTCTTACAGAGTTTTCGTTGCATCAAGGAATTACTTTATTAAAGTTTTCAACACAGCCGATACCCGTCTGCAGAGGGGCACAACTTCTTAAGGTCTTCCTCCATCTTATATAGTTCTCTTCAGATTTCCTGCTCTTTTATTGCTCCGCCCACTTATTTTGTCCCTGAGGACGGCTGAACTATTACTCCAACCAATCACCCGCTCCCCTGTACCTCACCCCCTCAAGCTGTAATCAATCAAGAAGATACCAAGGAGACAAAGGTCTAGCCCAAACTCTATTCAACCCTGGTGCCGCTCCCTTCACTGTGTTTGAAGAGAAGAGACAAAAGAAAACGGTCCAATTCAGTTAGCCACAAAGAATTTTAACTATATGTTCATGATTAACTCAATTTCATCTGATAATCCATTAAAACTACACATCATATCCCTCCCAATGGGATTACTAATCCCATACATTTATAAAAGTATATTATGCTTATGCTATCAATCCCAATCTTTGCATTCAAGGTTATACTCATAATAAAAATATCACTATTTCTACTCAAAATAATTCCAACAAAAGTGTTAGTCTCCTAACTCATTAAAAGTAACGTAGCATTGTTTTAACCATACTACCTAGGACATGTTTAAGAATAGTGTCAACATCTTTAACTCACATATCTTCATTCAGATCAATCAGTCAGCTTACAATTCATAATCATACTCAAATTAATTACCCAAAACAAATTTAGAATGACAATTCTTAGTCAGTCCCTTGGTTCCATCATTCAAAGTTAAAACTATCACCTTGGCACATATTGACACTAACAGAATGTACCTCTATATTATCCTTAATTTTAGCATTACCTTCCTCATAACGAGAATTACAACAGATCAGTATCTTAATGCATTCCTAGTCTAAATTACTAATTATCAATTTAGCAGTGTATAATAACTCCTCAATTCAACATACTACCTCAACTAACACTCCCTTCCTCTACCGGCACTCAATCTTCTGGCGTCCTCCTTATGTCCATCAGATAGCTTCATAGTTCATCTTGGATTGCCCATGGCAATGCCCCAATTCCAATGTCACACCTCCACCATCATTCTGTTTTGTCCATTTTGCCAACCAGTAACTATGAAGAACGTTGTATTGGCATAGATCTCTCTCTTCCTGCTCACTCCACATGGACTCCTGTCACATTCTTGAGAGAAAAGGCACAAAAGAGAAGGCAATTGATTGCTTTGATTTAATGCTGGATTCAGGTCTCCTGGCAGAGGTGGTGTCGGACAAGAACGTCTTCAACGCCTTTGTTGCTCCTCTTCAGCCGGGTAGAGGGTTTTTGGTTTTTATTGAGGTTTACACCGTTCTGGACCGAATTATCTCTGCTATGCATTACGACACCATCCGTAGTAACCTCAGGAAAGGACAGATCATAACAGTTCAGTTGAGTTAATTTCCAATCCAAAACATCCTATTAACATTGACTATATGACAAATCATTATGTTTCACCACTCATTCTTAATACACATTTCTAATACTTGATCCTGCTGCCTGATACATTCTTCTTTGAGGGGTCCCTGTATTCCAAAGGCTATCTGTTTAAATGCCCCCTAGTTTCACATTCTCCCTTGAATTCTCCCAAATTATATAACCAAATTGTTTTATTGTAACATTCCAATATTTCCTCATAATCTATTTGATATTACTCTGGTGTTCCCCTTTTCCTTGTTCCTATTCTAACAATTGCTTACACTTCTCTCCTCATCCTGGTTGATCATAAAATTGTTTATAATTAGAATTCCCTAAATATTACAAAAGTTGTGATTGAATCCTAGCACACAGTCCTGGTAACTGTGAAGATTCTGAACTACTGTTAATTCTTTAAATGGAGGTGTGGTGCATATTATACTATTTTCTTTATTTACTTGTAATGTAATATATTGTACTCATCTATACCAATCATTGTTTAACGCTTCCTTCCATTCCCTTTTTTCTGCATTTGGTATGGCTCTAACATGTAAAGGGTTTAATGCACTTTCCCAAGGAATAATTACTTCAACAACCCTACCCCCTGGAAATGTAGCACTTATAAGTACTACATCCAATTGTTTATCTATGTCCTGGGCTGATATTCTTATTGTCACGCCCTGGCTCTGGGACTCTTATATGTTGAGCCAGGGTGTGTAGATTCTATGTGTTTGTGTTTCTATGTTAGGATCTAGTTCATGTGTATCTATGTTGGCCGGGGTGGTTCTCAATCAGAGGCAACGAGAATCAGCTGTTGCTTGTTGTCTCTGATTGGGAACCATACTTAGGCAGCCTGTTTGGCACAGTGTATTGTGGGATCTTGTTCCGTGAATGGTTTGTGTATGTACCCAAGGACTTCACGTATCGTTTTGTTGTTTTTGTTCGTGTGGTGAATGTTTAATAAAAGTATGTTCGCATTCCACGCTGCGCATTGGTCCACTCCTTTCGTCGATCGTGACAGAAGATCCCACCAAAACTGGACCAAGCAGCGTGTGTCGGAGCAAACGCCGGGTAGGGAGCTGGAGAAGTTGGCGATGGCCCAGGAACAGGCCGGAGTGTGTTCCCAGTGCGGTCCGGCCTATTCCTGTCCCTCGCACCAAGCCTGTGATGCGCGTCGCCAGCCCGGTCCGGCCTGTTCCTGCCCCTCGCACCAAGCCTATGGTGCGCGTCGCCAGCCCGGTCCGGCCTGTTCCTGCCCCTCGCACCAAGCCAATGGTGCGCCTCGCCAGCCCGGCCCGGCCCGTTCCTGCTCCCCACACCAAGCCAGGGGTGTGCGTCGTCAGCCCGGTCCGGCCCATTCCTGCTCCCCGCACCAAGCCTGTGGTGCGCATCGTCAGCCCGGCTCGGCCTGTTCCTGCCCCTCGCGCCAAACCAAGGGTGCGCGTCGCCAGCCCGGCCCGGCCTGTTCCTGCTCCCCGCACCAAGCCAATGGTGCGCGTTGCCAGCCCGGCCCGGCCTGTTCCTGCCCCTCGCACCAAGCCTATGGTGCGCGTCGCCAGCCCGGCCCGGCCTGTTCCTGCCCCTCGCACCAAGCCAATGGTGCGCGTCGCCAGCCCGGTCCGGCCTGTTCATGCCCCTCGCACCAAGCCAATGGTGCGCGTCGCCAGCCCGGTCCGGCCTGTTCCTGCCCCTCGCACCAAGCCTGTGGTGCGCATCGTCAGCCCGGTCCGGCCCGTTCCTGCTCCCCGCACCAAGCCAGGGGTGCGCGTCGTCAGCCCGGCCCGGCCCGTTCCTGCTCCCCGCACCTAGCCTGTGGTGCGCGTCGTCAGCCCGGTCCGGCCCGTTCCTGCTCCCCGCACCAAGCCAGGGGTGCGCGTCGTCAGTCCGGTCCGGCCCATTCCTGCTTCCCGCACCAGGCCTGGGGTGCGTGTCGTCAGTCCGGCACAGCCTGTGCCCGGTTCACGGTCAGCTGCTCCACGCCGGAGCCTGGGCAATCCGCTCCACCGGTGTCCAGTCCAGCTCCAGCCAGCGGGGCCAGACCAGACCGGGGGCACTACGGGGGGGTTATTGGAGGGTGGTGGTCACGCCCGGAGCCAGATCCGCCTCCGAGGAGGAATGCCCACCCGGCCCTCCCCTGTTCGGTTTATGTTTGGCGCGGTCGCAGTCCGCGCCTTTGGGGGGGGTACTGTCACGCCCTGGCTCTGGGACTCTTATATGTTGAGCCAGGGTGTGTAGATTCTATGTGTTTGTGTGTCTATGTTAGGATCTAGTTCATGTGTATCTATGTTGGCCGGGGTGGTTCTCAATCAGAGGCAACGAGAATCAGCTGTTGCTTGTTGTCTCTGATTGGGAACCATACTTAGGCAGCCTGTTTGGCACGGTGTATTGTGGGATCTTGTTCCGTGTATGGTTTGTGTATGTACCCAAGGACTTCACGTATCGTTTTGTTGTTTTTGTTCGTGTGGTGAATGTTTAATTAAAGTATGTTCGCATTCCACGCTGCGCATTGGTCCACTCCTTTCGTCGATCGTGACACTTATGTCTATGATCCATCTGTCTTTTTCTTTTATTATCTTAAGGTCACAGTTACCCCATGTGATTTCCCCATAATCCTTGTGTTGGTTCCTCCCACATCAATAACCAGTTGACCCTCGTACTTTAATAGCGATCCCTTTCTGTATTTTAGTTATGCTTCCTGCCTGTGCAGGAATATACATTTTAATCCTATCTGCTTCCCTTCTCTGCATTATTATTTTGCTCTTTACTATTGTCAGTATGCCATTCCCCTTATCCTCAGGGAAATTAGTCAAGGGCAGAGAAATCAATGATGGAGATATCTGGTGCATCTTGGAGGTCTGGAATCTCTCGGTGGTCTGGAATGTCTTGGAGGTCTGGAATCTCTTGGCAGTCTCTTAGTCATCAGTTCCCTCACTCTGGTACAATGGTTTAGATGATACCCGATCGCGCTCCCCTCTATCCGTACCGCCGTTGGTGTAACCGGGACGATGATGTATGGTCACTTTAGCTGTTAACCTTCTCCCGTCACTAGGGTCTCCGGATCAGCCAGAGTCCCTCTCAATCTATCGACATCGGTCTGCGAAGAGTGTCCTTCTATCAGCCTACCCATAAGGAAGCTCTGAGTTACTGCTGCAAGGACACACAAGCACAGACACACACAAAAGACAACAATGCTACCCAATGGCTGGGGTTGGAACACTCCTATAGTGGGAAACATGGATCTAAGTATCTGTCTCCGCCACTTTTACCATCATTGAGGTAGCCAACAACACCTGGTACAGGCCCCTCCACATAGGGTCTTTCCAACTCTTTATTCCGTAGTCTTTTACCATCACATAGTCTCCAGGGCGCAGAAAATACTCAGATTCTCCTACTCCGTTGGGGCAGAGTTCCCTTCACCCATGGGAAAAAATCTTAAGAACATTGTTAGGTTAGGTGAGACACAGTATGCTACTTATGTCCTCTCATCCGTCAGGAGAAGCCTTGAGATTATATAAAGCGCACCTCCTTCCAGCTCGTTGTAGTCCCCTCATTTCATAGACAGACCTCTACACCCTGCTGCCTATCACAAAAACAAGAAGATTTAACCTAACCCATAATACATTATTACTACTCATATCCTTAATACAATTTTGCATATCTTACCACAAAAACATAAAAAATATTAAAACCATTAAAAACCATTAAAACTCCTGTAAGCCCAAAATCATTAAAACACATTTAAAACCCCTGTAAGCCCAAAATCAAAATCGTTAACACCTTCCCCCCATTGGACACATGCATCACATCGTGATGCATGTGTTCAAAAAACAAAACAACAACATTGCTTGTTAAACCAAAAATAATAACTGAACTTAAAATGACAACCCTTGATGATATCTTAACACAATTGCATTCGTTATTCAAGGATATCTCTCCTTCAAGACTAACTCTCCCACTTCATCTTTGTCCTGTTTGGGATGATATATAGGATTAATGCCAAATTATATACTTCTTTACAATTGCTTATTATAATGAACCCCTAATTAAGCATGCCTCCAAGATTTATAGTGTGGATGATCAGATCACACTATAAAGCCAGGATAGATTGCAGAGGTCATTGAAATCATTCAATTAATTGTTCCATGAAATATTATACTACTCATTAACAACCGTCAAAACATTTCATAAATGTTGTATCCCAAGTGTACAGTATGTCTTTAGTACAGCTCTTTTCAAAATAAATCACACGTATTTACTTATCCCTCAGTAAATAAAAGCCCCTTTAAGATATTTCACTTCCATCCCTTGAAAAAAACCCAAAACCCAAATAAAAATCCTATACAGCTAACATTTCATACTAAGTGGTTTGTTTGTGGTTATTTGAACACCATATAGTAAAACAATAAACAAACAAAAAATGGCCAGGCCTTATTTATAATCTCAGCAAATATTTCAAAGAAAGGAGAATCACTCCCCCCTTTTTCCTGGAAGAAAAAGTACACATTTTAGTTAGTTTCCATTTTGATACCTCTTAATCAGTCCACATCTAAATTCGAAATTCTCACTCTCTTGCCACATCTCCTGATCCCTCCTTTCAGACAACCCTCAAGAACATCACTTGTGACTGCTCCCTTCTCCAGTGAATTCCACAATCTAGTGCACATAAAACGAAATAAAATCCCATATGATTTAAACCCCTAGGCTTTTCCTTAGCCGCACTGCTACCACTCAATCACCCCCAACATGCTTCATGACGTCAAACTCAAATATGCTATCTCTTGCCTCGTTGGTTGTACTTTCCCACATGCCCTGTGGCCCCCTCCTATAAAATAATTTACTAATGTGATGATGGTTTCTCCCATTAGCGTCATCGTCATTGGACACCCATAACACTTTACTACAATCCATAACACACAAATTCAACCCCTCTAGCGATTGTTTAAATGCAGCATGATACACCATTTGACTATTTGTAACCCTCATTCGCGCTGTCACCCATACATACTGTCAATTTACATTTCACCTTTTTATTTATTTAGTATCTTTGACCCTCGGAAGGATTCTTTAACCCCACTGAATGTAATACTTCTCCCTCTCAATACAGTCAATTCCTCAGTGTAAGGAATCAGTGATATTTGATCCCAAGTATCTATCAAAATGTTGTTTGAGACGTGGTCTCCTACATCTCCCTCATCATTCATACTGTAGGGGATTTCCATCAATCCGTGAAGAAAGACTCCCAATCAAGACACATCAGACATTTTAATGTTTCATTAAGTGGAATACACCTATATCATAACAAACCCATAACCACTTTCCAGTATTCTAATCATTTCAATCTGCTGCCTTGATTTTAGTAAAAATATAAATTGTGTAATCAATCCAGAACCTACAAAAAGTTAGTCCTGTCCCCTAGTCCAAAATAAATGCTTCTCTAGCTACCCTGTTGTGGTCCTCCCCATGAGTTCTAAGACTGCTGCCATTCATCTTAGCTGGTTCCATTTCTTTGCCAATTTTCCTGTTGTGGTTGCCTAGGCAGCCATGGGTTGGTAGGACAATCCCTTCTCATATGTCCTAATTGATAGCACCCCCAGCAGACACCTGGTCTTCTTGGTCCACCACTCTGGTGTGTTTGCTGCTGTGGTTGGTACCATTGATTCTTGGGTCCATTTTCATTATTCTTGTTTTGCCACTGCCCAGGGGATTGGTGTGTATACACATTCACTACTGGTAAGGCAGGAGCTCTTTGGCCTTGCTGCTGAGGCAGTGGTTGTTGACCTCCCTGGATGACAGGTGCCATGCCACCCTCCTCCGGCGATGCCGGAGTAATCACTGGAGCTTGTGTTCTCTTTTTGTCCTTTCTCGACAGCTCTTCCAGCTTTATTTGTGTCAGTTTTCTTTGAATGTCTCTCCCTTGATCTGTCAGTTTCTGTTCATCCTTCCTGTATTTCTCCACTGCGTGGATAACATGGTCACAGAACTCTTTGTGTGACTTTGACGTTAGTCCCACCACATCTTCTAGTCTGCTTCTGACAGGCGTTGGCATTCCTTCCATCAATGATGTCCTAAACCGTGTTGTCATCAGTGGATCCCCCTCCGGATCCCTTTCTGTTTCTTGTCGCCACCTCTTGAGCTGGTCCTCCAGATAACCTGCCAGGTTTTCCTTATCTCCCAATGGCTCCCCTTTTAGTGCTTTAGGGTCTATTTTGCCTGGATACTCTATTCTCAGAGTGTGCCACAGTCCTGGCCTATACTTGTCAAAGGCCACTCCATCCAGTATCGTTCTCCGCACCACCAGTATGAGGCCATCCGCCTGCATCAAGTTCTCAATTTTGGCCACTCCCACCACCCTGGCCAGCAATGCTTTCAAGTCTCCCACCGCCAGTAGCTTCCCCATCGTTTGTTCTTCAAATGTTCTAATCCATTTTCCTGCTCCTTCATGCAGGTTAGGCAGTCTAGTCACCAGACCTTCCAGGTCCTGCGTTCCCCAAGGCACATAATGAACCTGTGTCCCCTTTACCAAAATGGGACATTGAGCTCCATATTTTTCTGGCTTTTTTATTGTCCTTCTGTTTCTTAAATTTGCTTTTTCCAGATGAGCGTATAGTGCCTTACCTAATTCTGTGACTATAGGTTTGCCTCCTGTGGCTCCTTGCTCTGATAGTCGTCCCTCTGTCTCACTCTGTTCTTGATCAGAGTCAGCATACTGTCTAAGTTCTTCACCTTCCTCATCATTTGTATTCCCCCCATCTCTTTGCCCATCATACTCTTGTTCATCTATCCCTCAGTCCTCTATAACAGTCTATATCTAAATGTGATTTGTCTCCTCTTTTAGGCGTGGAAACCTGTTGTTTCCCCTTTTCTTCCTCTTCTATCTCTATATTCCCTGTTATTGAGACTACACCTGTAACCTGTGAATACTGCCCCCCTTCTGCGTATGGTCAATTTGTAAGTCGCTCTGGATAAGAGCGTCTGCTAAATGACGTAAATGTAAATGTAAATGTGGTGGTGTAGTTGAACCAGCCTTTTATGGTTCACTCCCTCGCTCTTCTAATTTTCTTGTTATTCTTTGTTCCCTTATCTTATCCATTCTTACATCAAATGTTCCCTCCTTTGGCCATTTAGTTACTATTTTCCTGGTCCTTTTTTCCCCATTTGTCAGAGATATTACCAATATTACTATTTTCTGGGAACCTTCTCTTCATGATTGCTACTTGTGTTCCTGCCATCTCTACTTCTTGTGTGGTTCAGTGTCTATATTAGGGTGTAAGGTAAATTATTCCTGTTGTCTTTCTCAGCTAAACGTTTTATATCCCTCAGTTAATGGTCTTTAACTCCCTAATATATCTTCATACTCTTCCTCTTTCCTTAAATTAGATTTTATCCCTTGCCTTTCCTTCCATCATTACTGGATCAATTAAATTGTGCCTTTTTCTGATTATGTTATAATTGTAGCCTATTGCATTACTTTAGTTTAAAATATACATTTGTTTATTCAACAAATCTACAACCCACTATAAGTTGGTGCTATTCCCTCAGCTCGTTGCAATAAAATGCAAATTAATTACTTAAAAATCATATAATGTGATTTTCTGGATTTTTGTTTTAGATTCCGTCTCTCACAGTTGAAGTGTACCTATGATAAAAATTACAGACCTCTACATGCTTTGTAAGTAGGAAAACCTGCAAAATCGGCAGTGTATCAAATACTTGTTCTCCCCACTGTATATATTATTCCACCTTTATCCACTCTCCATTAATCAATTACCCACACATAACATACATCATATGTCAATATTATTCATCATCCACCGCATTCGTATTTCTAATTATTCTTTATCGCCACACGCTCTATAACATTATCATACACACCTCTTTATCTCTTTATCATACCATTCCACACAACGTTGTTCTCAAACACGCTTCATCACTATTTGCATAACCTACCGGAATATTCCTTTACTATGGTCAATTTTACCATAATCCCTTCTAAATTTCCCAACTTTTAATTAACCCCTAAAGGCTTGACTGAAATTCAATGTGTCGACGTCATATGATCACCCCCGTACACGTGACCTGTTCCTTCAACAGGATTTCTCTCTCTCCTTTACGTTAGTAAATTAATATCCACTTACTATTAATTATTCTCTCCCTAATGCAAGATTGGGCTTTCCCTTTCTCCACCAGCCTTAGAAGCTTTAAACGACCTAGAATATAGTCCCTTTCCTTACACTTTCTCCACAAAGACAAGGCTATTATTTTCCTGATTTTTTTTTTTTGTCCGATCACCCACACATATAAGCCGCCACTCGTGCTTAAATGAGTCAGACAGAATGACAAGCAGGACGAACAATAGTGTCAGACGATTGAACGAAGCTGACCAAATGACAACTTAATCACAATTGAATTAACCACAGCCGCTCAAACAAATTATTCCCCCGCACAAGATGAGCAGACCTACTCTATCTTATTATTTCTCTATACTTTGAAGCCCTGGCGGCGTTCACAACCGTTTACCTACTAGGGATGAAAAGCGCGACATCCAATTTATGCTGTCACCTTCTCAGGATGACTTAATTTTTACCCGATTCGCTGTCTAGTTTGTGCATCCCCTCATCCAGGATGATGCACACCTACTCCGGACGAGCAAACCTACGTATTAGCCTGCTTGTCCACTAGCCTGCGTGTATGCTAGCCTGCTCGTCCACTAGCCTGCGTGTCTATGCTAGCCTGCTCGTCCACTAGCCTGCGTCTATGCTAGCCTGCTTCTTCTACTACTAGCCTGCGTCTATGCTAGCCTGCTTCTTCTACTACTAGCCTGCGTCTATGCTAGCCTGCTTCTTCTACTACTAGCCTGCGTGTCTATGCTAGCCTGCTTCTTCTACTACTAGCCTGCGTCTATGCTAGCCTGCTTATTCTACTACTAGCCTGTGTCTATGCTAGCCTGCTTCTTCTACTACTAGCCTGCGTCTATGCTAGCCTGCTTCTTCTACTACTAGCCTGCGTCTATGCTAGCCTGCTTGTCTTATTTACACTCATTTACTTTGCATGCATGCTTATTCCTTATTTCAACAAAAACTCTGCTTCTTCTACTAAATTTGGTCCTTATTCTGGAGAGAAGTCTTCCGTACCCCACCCCCAGATTCAGCTTGATCGAAACACACAGTTTAAGTAAGAACAAAGCTTACCTTTCAAACAGTGGCCACTGAGTCTGTGTGAGTCGCTCAAACTTCCTCAGACGGTAAAGCAATCAAAAATCTCTTTAAACAGGTCCCTTCGTGGTCACCAATTATGTTGTGGAAAATAACCACCATACTTTATTACAAATAAGGTCTTACAGAGTTTTCGTTGCATCAAGGAATTACTTTATTAAAGTTTTCAACACAGCCGATACCCGTCTGCAGAGGGGCACACCTTCTTAAGGTCTTCCTCCATCTTATATAGTCCTCTTCAGTTTTCCCGCTCTTTTATTGCTCCACCCACTTCCTTTGTCCCTGAGGACGGCTGAACTATTACTCCAACCAATCACCCGCTCCCCTGTACCTCACCCCCTCAAGGTGTAATCAATCAAGAAGATACCAAGGAGACAAAGGTCTAGCCCAAACTCTATTCAACCCTGGTGCCGCTCCCTTCACTGTGTTTGAAGAGAGAGACAAAAACAAACGGCCCAATTCACTTAGCCACAAAGAATTTTAACTATATGTTCATGATTAACTCAATTTCATCTGATAATCCATTAAAACTACACATCAAGGTTTATTTGAACAGTGAGAGACAGAATAACAACAACAAAATCCAGAAAAACGCATGTCAAAAATGTTATAAATTGATTTGCATTTTAATGAGGGAAATAAGTATTTGACCCCCTCTCAATCAGAAAGATTTCTGGCTCCCAGGTGTCTTTTATACAGGTAACGAGCTGAGATTAGGAGCACACTCTTAAAGGGAGTGCTCCTAATCTCAGCTTGTTACCTGTATAAAAGATACCTGTCCACAGAAGATTCAATCAATCAGATTCCAAACTCTCCACCATGGCCAAGACCAAAGAGCTCTCCAAGGATGTCAGGGACAAGATTGTAGACCTACACAAGGCTGGAATGGGCTACAAGACCATCGCCAAGCAGCTTGCTGAGAAGGTGACAACAGTTGGTGCAATTATTCTCAAATGGAAGAAACACAAAAGAACTGTCAATCTCCGTCGGTCTGGGGCTCCATGCAAGATCTCACCTCGTGGAGTTGCAATGATCATGAGAATGGTGAGGAATCAGCCCAGAACTACACGGGAGGATCAAAGCAGCTGGGACCATAGTCACCAAGAAAACAATTGGTAACACACTATGCCGTGAAGGACTGAAATCCTGCAGCACCCGCAAGGTCCCCCTGCTCAAGACAGCACATATACAGGGCCGTCTGAAGTTTGCCAACGAACGTCTGAATGATTCAGAGGAGAACTGGGTGAAAGTGTTGTGGTCAGATGAGACCAAAATCGAGGTCTTTGGCATCAACTCAACTCGCCGTGTTTGGAGGAGGAGGAATGCTGCCTATGACCCCAAGAACACCATCCCCACCGTCAAACAGGAGGTGGAAACATTATGCTTTGGGGGTGTTTTTCTGCTAAGGGGACAGGACAACTTCACCGCATCAAAGGGAAGATGGACGGGGCCATCGACTGTCAAATCTTGGGTGAGAACCTCCTTCCCTCAGCCAGGGCATTGAAAATGGGTCGTGGATGGGTATTTCAGCATGACAATGACCCAAAACACACGGCCAAGGCAACAAAGGAGTGGCTCAAGAAGAAGCACATTAAGGTCCTGGAGTGGCCTAGCCAGTCTCCAGACCTTAATCCCATAGAAAATCTGTGGAGGGAGCTGAAGGTTCGAGTTGCCAAATGTCAGGCTCGAAATCTTAATGACTTGGAGAAGATCTGCAAAGAGGAGTGGGACAAAATCCCTCCTGAGATGTGTGCAAACCTGGTGGCCAACTACAAGAAACGTCTGACCTCTGTGATTGCCAACAAGGGTTTTGCCACCAAGTACTAAGTCATGTTTTGCAGAGGGGTCAAATACTTATTTCCCTCATTAAAATGCAAATCAATTTATAAAAAAATGTACATGCGTTTTTCTGAATTTTTTTGTTGTTATTCTGTCTCTCACTGTTCAAATAAACCTACCATTAAAATTATAGACTGATCATGTCTTTGTCAGTGGGCAAACGTACAAAATCAGCCTGGGATCAAATACTTATTTCCCTCACTGTACACTGCTCCTGTTTCTTGGCCCAAGCAAGTCTCTTCTTCTTATTGGTGTCCTTTTAGTAGTGGTTTCTTTGCAGCAATTTGACCATGAAGGCCTGATTCACGCAGTCTCCTCTGAACAGTTGATGTTGAGATCAGTGGCGGCTCCTGAAAAAATTCTCAGGAGGGGCAATTTTTCTGATGATTTAGGTGACCTACACACATTTTAAAAAAGATATGTCCAGCAACAACATGAAGACAGGGGCAGCATATAAGTCAATACCAGAAGCATTTATTGACTGATCTGGGGAGATGGATTCCAGTTTCTGTGACAGATTATAAATAATCTCTGATGCCTTTGTTATATTAGCTTTTGGTTGAATGTACTGTCGTAGTAAATATATAATGTTATAGCTTGGTCTGACTAAAATCTTGTGCATGACCCATTTTGTGTTGGGCGTTTGTTTTCAATCAATGCTGTTCCTATCCTATAACAATGGACAAAAGAGTCCTATCTTGTCAGCCTTGTCAGCAGGTGGCCAAGGACAACACCCACGCCATAGGTCTCTCAGTTCTTCCAACTCACGAGTTCTTGCTCTGAGGACACACACACACACACACACACACACACACACACACACACACACACACACACACACACATCATCACTGATAACACACACACACACACACATCATCACTGTTAAACACACACACACACACACACAAAAATCCCCTCTCTTTAGGCTGAACATTTGAAGACAGAGAACCCGACTCAGAGCCAATGCAACAGTGGAGGGGACCTCACCCAACTCATCAGGACCAATCAGAAGATCAGAACTACTAGATTCAACCTACATCATTTATTGTATAAAATGTCTGCACACAATGTTTTCGGGGCTCTCTTCAGATAGCTCCCTAAGAGTTTGACGAACGAGTCCGTGCACGCGATTCCAGATATCTTTACCTCTGAATAAACTGCCTTTATTATACCATATCCACCCTGTCCAAAGTCTCTACTTGGTCTCAGTTCTCCAGTAAACTTGTGATTATCAACAGTACACAACGGTAACAAACAATTGGGGGAACTCACGGGGCAGATAGTAAGGTCGCAGTGACACAGAAAGCAGTTCAATGTCGGGGGTACAGAGTCGCTCTCTTACCAGGATCGATTTTCCCTGTGACTGTGTCAGATCGCGGTCCGCTCTGACCAGGGTGAAGCCGGCCGGCTCCACTTCTCTGTCCGGGACTCTGTCATCCAGCCAAGTCTCCCAGCTGTATTGGATTCCGCTGCCAGCAGCGTTTTCATTATTTAGTCCGTTCGTAGCGGGTATGTACACGATCAACAAGATCAGTCCAAAACCCACCACTGGAAATCCATGGTTGGCAGAATGTTTGTAAACTAAGTGTACAAATTAAAAACATAAAATAACGCCACTAAGTGTACAAATTAAAAACATAAGATAACGCCACACTGCAGGTCGCAACAGAGACGCTGCTAGCCGCTATTTTCTTAGTTACGTTCATGGTTACGTCACGTATGACGAAAGCGCGTAAGTGCAAGCCCACAGACACCCATAGAGATTGTATTGAAAGCTTTGAAATTTGAAAAAAATAGATTTTACATGGGAGTCTATGACAGACTTCTGGGCGATTTTCAACATGACTGAAATCGCCCCAAAAACGGGCGGGGCCATTTGAAGCACGACTTTAGCCTGATTTGACATTTAGTGGCAGTCAGATCAGATTAGAACACTGATAACTACTGTTGCCGTGATATAATTGATTAGAAAAAAAATCCCTTCCTTTTCCCGTTTGGCAGTGCGTCGCCCATATCGCCCTATTGAACACACCGCCCCTGGTTGAGATGTGTCTGTTACTTGAACTCTGTGAAGCATTTATTTGGGCTGCAATTTCTGAGGCTGGTAACTCTAATGAACTTAACCTCTGCAGCAGAGGTAATTCTGGGTCTTCCTTTCCTGTGGCGGTCCTCATGAGAGCCAGTTTCATCATAGCGCTTGATGGTTTTTGTGACTGCACTTGAAGAAACTTTCAAAATTCTTGACATTTTCCGTATTGACTGACCTTCATGTCTTAAAGTAATGATGGACTGTCCTTTCTCTTTGCTTATTTGAGCTGTTCTTGCCATAATGTGGACTTGGTCTTTTACCAAATAGGGCTATCTTCTGTATACCACCCCTACCTTGTCACAACACAACTGATTGGCTCAAACGCATTAAGAAGGAAATAAATTACACAAATTGAACAAATTAACTTTTAACGAGGCACATCTGTGAATTGAAATGTATTCCAGGTGACTACCTCATGAAGCTGGTTGAGGGAATGCCAAGAGTGTGCAAAGCTGTCATCAAGGCAAAGGGTGGCTATTTGAAGAATCTCAAATATAAAATATATTTTGATTTGTTTAACACTTTTTTGGTTACTACATGATTCCATTTGTGTTATTTCATAGTTTTGATGTCTTCACTATTATTCTACAATGTAGAAAATAGTAAAAATAAAGAAAAACCCTGGAATGAGTAGGTGTTTTCAAACTTTTGACTGGTACAGTGTATATATATATATACAGTGGGGAGAACAAGTATTTGATACACTGCCGATTTTGCAGGTTTTCCTACTTACAAAGCATGTAGAGGTCTGTAATTTTTATCATAGGTACACTTCAACTGTGAGAGACGGAATCTAAAACAAAAATCCAGAAAATCACATTATATGATTTTTAAGTAATTAATTTGCATTTTATTGCAACGAGCTGAGGGAATAGCACCAACTTATAGTGGGTTGTAGATTTGTTGAATAAACAAATTTATATTTTAAACTAAAGTAATGCAATAGGCTACAATTATAACATAATCAGAAAAAGGCACAATTTAATTGATCCAGTAATGATAGAAGGAAAGGCAAGGGATAAAATCTAATTTAAGGAAAGAGGAAGAGTATGAAGATATATTAGGGAGTTAAAGACCATTAACTGAGGGATATAAAACGTTTAGCTGAGAAAGACAACAGGAATAATTTACCTTACACCCTAATATAGACACTGAACCACACAAGAAGTAGAGATGGCAGGAACACAAGTAGCAATCATGAAGAGAAGGTTCCCAGAAAATAGTAATATTGGTAATATCTCTGACAAATGGGGAAAAAAGGACCAGGAAAATAGTAAAAAATCCAGAAAATCACATTGTATGATTTTTAAGTAATTCATTTGCATTTTATTGCATGACATAAGTATTTGATCACCTACCAACCAGTAAGAATTCTGGCTCTCACAGACCTGTTAGTTTTTCTTTAAGAAGCCCTCCTGTTCTCCACTCATTACCTGTATTAACTGCACCTGTTTGAACTCGTTACCTGTATAAAAGACACCTGTCCACACACTCAATCAAACAGACTCCAACCTCTCCACAATGGCCAAGACCAGTTCAAGATGATGGTCAATCACCCTTGGTCTGGGGCTCCATGCAAGATCTCACCTCGTGGGGCATCAATGATCATGAGGAAGGTGAGGGATCAGCCCAGAACTACACGGCAGGACCTGGCCAGAGAGCTGGGACCACAGTCTCAAAGAAAACCATTAGTAACACACTACGCCGTCATGGATTAAAATCCTGCAGCGCACCCAAGGTCCCCCTGCTCAAGCCAGCGCATGTCCAGGCCCGTCTGAAGTTTGCCAATGACCATCTGGATGATCCAGAGGAGGAATGGGAGAAGGTCATGTGGTCTGATGAGACAAAAATAGAGCTTTTTGGTCTAAACTCCACTCGCCGTGTTTGGAGGAAGAAGAAGGATGACTACAACCCCAAGAACACCATCCCAACCGTGAAGCATGGAGGTGGAAACATAATTCTTTGGGGATGCTTTTCTGCAAAGGGGACAGGACGACTGCACCGTATTGAGGGGAGGATGGATGGGGCCATGTATCGCGAGATCTTGGCCAATAACCTCCTTCCCTCAGTAAGAGCATTGAAGATGGGTCGTGGCTGGGTCTTCCAGCATGACAACGACCCGAAACACACAGCCAGGGCAACTAAGGAGTGGCTCCGTAAGAAGCATCTCAAGGTCCTGGAGTGGCCTAGCCAGTCTCCAGACCTGAACCCAATAGAAAATCTTTGGAGGGAGCTGAAAGTCCGTATTGCCCAGCAACAGCCCCAAAACCTGAAGGATCTGGAGAAGGTCTGTATGGAGGAGTGGGCCAAAATCCCTGCTGCAGTGTGTGCAAACCTGGTCAAGAACTACAGGAAACGTATGATCTCTGTAATTGCAAACAAAGGTTTCTGATGTATCAAATACTTATGTCATGCAATAAAATGCAAATTAATAACTCAAAAATCATACAATGTGATTTTCTGGATTTTTGTTTTAGATTCCGTCTCTCACAGTTGAAGTGTACCTATGATAAAAATTACAGACCTCTACATGCTTTGTAAGTAGGAAAACCTGCAAAATCAGCAGTGTATCAAATACTTGTTCTCCCCACTGTCTCTCTGAACACCATCCAATTTTGATTTCTATTGTATTTTTCAACTCTGCTGTGATGTTTCACAAAAGTTCTGAACCTTTCTATTCTCATAGTTTCTACAGATTGTCAATTTAATATTTTTTTGCTAAGAGTTTTATTATATTATTGATCGATTGACTATGACATTTCAAATCACCCAGCAGTGCTATTTGCAGAGTTAGCTCCAGGTAAATGTTGCAATTCTTCAGCCATACCTGCGCTCAAAAACATATGGACAGTACCAAAACAAATGATCTAATGATTCTGTCTCTTCACAGCAAAATCTTCAGAGCTGGGATGGTTGTATCCCCCATATATATAATATTATATTGGTTGCAAGAGTTTTGTATAATCATTTAAATAGAAAAACTCCTTTTGTGTATCAGTTCATAAACCATGTGCCATGGAATCGGTACATTGGAAATCTCTTCCCAACTTTTTTGCAATCTGTATGGTAGAGCTGTCAATTTTTTGGTCCTTAAATGAAACTGGTACACAATTTTCTTTAACCAGCTTGGGTCTTTAATGCAGGGCCGACAGACAAGTTCCTTACTTTCTCCCCCTTCCACTTGCCTCTTCCATTTTTGCGGTAATGCTGCAAT
This sequence comes from Coregonus lavaretus, assembly GCF_964263955.1. Lineage (NCBI taxonomy): Eukaryota > Metazoa > Chordata > Actinopteri > Salmoniformes > Salmonidae > Coregonus > Coregonus lavaretus. The sequence goes on from NC_139991.1 coordinate 45,932,404, forward strand.
TAGTTGGTTGTAATTTTGGACAGAGCAGACATTTCCATATATTTTTGTTAGCTGCATGTGTGACATAACTCCACCAGTCCTATTTATGATATCATTTACAAAGACTATACCAATTGTATTTTTTTTCTCCAAAATAAATTAGTATATTTGAGTTTAACCATATTATTTGTTGTAATATTTGTTCTGTATTTTCTGGTAGATTAAACTGAAATTGCAACCAAATTTATATGGCTTGTTTTAAAAATAGCGATATTTTGGAGATTATTTCATTTTCAAATAACTGAAAATTAGAGGTTGTAATCTGAATAAAGGGAAAAAGGCCATTCTTGAACACGGGGTGAGCCATTCTTACTAATCTGCTAGAGAACCTGTTTGGATTTAAGTATAGCTTTTGTATGACTGAAGCCTTTAGTGAGAGGTCTAATGCTTTAATGTTTAATAATTTCTGCCCTCCGAATTCATAACGCTTACTGTTAGTGTGTTCTCTCTTTCAGTCAGAACAACTTTGTGGCAATTGTGGATCTGCCTGAAGGGGAGCATCAGTATAAGTTCTATGTGGACGGGACTTGGACCCATGACCCAGCTGAGGTGAGCAGCGTGTTTTTGGGACCAGAACGACCTCTGTTTTACGTGTTGTAATGGCTTTATAGGAACAACTGTCTACTCAGCTATTTACACAGGCATATGGGAGTGAATGACTGTAACAGATTTGATGTTTATGAGTTCTCTGTTTGATTGCTGGTTTTGTGGTCCCCCAGCCTGTTGTAACTAACCAGCTAGGCACAGTCAACAATGTCATCCAAGTCAAGAAGACTGACTTCGAGGTGTTTGATGCACTTATGGTGGACTCACAGAAATGCTCTGATATGTCAGGTCAGTGTCAAGGTTAGTATCCATAACGTATTCACCCATTCAAGTTATGCTACTGTATTGGAAAATGTCTCCATGGTGTTAGAAAGTTAGATGGCAACTGGCAATAGCAAAATATTAACTAGACACATCTTGGTGTTCACTCTACCATTGTATTTATTAACTTGCCCCTCCTCCCATCTGTTTGTGAGTTAGACCTGTCCAGCTCCCCTCCCGGACCATACCATCAGGACCCCTACATACCCAAGCAGGAAGAAAAGTTCAAGTCTCCGCCCATTCTCCCACCTCACTTGCTACAGGTCATCCTAAACAAGGACACAGGAATCTCTGTGAGTACAAGATGCTAACAACTGAATCCAAACCCTCATGGGAATATCAATGATGAAGACATGAGAGCTATTCATGTAATTTACAGTAATGTGTATGCACTGGAGTAAGGTTGAGAGCTTCAAGTTCCTTGGTGTCCACATCACCAACTAACTATCATGGTCCAAACACACCAAGACAGTCGTGAAGAGGGCACGACAAAGCCTATTCCCCCTCAGGAGACTGAAAAGATTTGGCATGGGTCCTCAGATCCTCAAATAATTCTACAGCTGCACCATCGAGAGCATCCTGACTGGTTGCATCACCGCCTGGTATGGCAACTGCTTGGCCTCCGACCGCAAGGCACTACAGAGGGTAGTGCGTACGGCCCAGTACATCACTGGGGCCAAGCTTCCTGCCATCCAGGACCTCTATACCAGGCGGTGTCAGAGGAAGGCCCTCAAAATTGTCAAAGACTCCAGCCACCCTAGTCATAGACTGTTCTCTCTGCTACCGGAGTGCCAAGTTTAGGTCCAAAAGACTTCTCAACAGCTTCTACCCCCAAGCCATAAGACTCCTGAACAGCTAATCATGGCTACCCGGACTATTTGCACTGCCCCCCACCCCATCTTTTTACACTGCTGCTACTCTGTTAATTATTTATGCATAGTCACTTTAACTCTACCCACATGTACATATTACTTCAACTACCTCAACTAGCCGGTGCCCCCGCACATTGACTCTGCACCGGTACCCCCCTGTATATATAGCCTCCCTACTGTTATTTTATTTTACTTCTGCTCTTTTTTTCTCAACACTTTTTTGTTGTTGTTTTATTTTACTTTTTATTAAAAATAAATGCACTGTTGGTTAAGGGCTGTAAGTAAGCATTTCACTGTAATGTCTGCACCTGTTGTATTCGGCACATGTGGCCAATACAATTTGATTTGATTTGATTTTCTCTTTCCCTCTTCAGTGTGACCCAGCATTGCTCCCAGAACCCAATCATGTCATGCTCAATCACCTCTACGCCTTGTCCATCAAGGTAAGACCACAGAGAGATCAGAAAGATTAAATCAAAGCCATGGATCATTAGTAGATTGATTCAAAGTCGGCAAGAGGTAACAGAATGACTCCCAGAAGAGTTGCTTTTGGAGAGTTGAAGGGAGATGTCAAGTATGTGCTAATGGGTGTTCTATAATTCTCTCTCTCCTCTCAGGATGGTGTGATGGTGCTTAGTGCGACTCATCGCTACAAGAAGAAGTATGTCACCACCCTCCTGTATAAGCCTATCTGACTAGAGGTTTATGGCTTCTCAGCCTCTGCCTGTGCACCACAGACACCACAGCTTCTCACAGCATAGCCTCCAGCGTTACACCTGTACATATCTCAGTTCAGAATGATTTCTATCACCCCAATCTTCCTCAGTCTGCCTTTCCTCTTGTTCAATGACTGCCGTCCCATTTGCTGATCACCAGCCTTGCTTTGTTATAGACATAGGGGAGTACTAGTTAGCAGAATAGTTACGCATAGGAAGGATAGAGACGTTTTGGGGTGTGGTGGGGAATTCTGACTGATAATACGTAAGGGTTGTGTTGTGGCCTGTGCCTGATGACAGAAGGTCCCTTCATCAGACAGGAACAGGAAGTAGTAGGTTAGGTGCAGTATCATGGAAAACCATACAGTGTTTGATGTAGGATGGAAGGCCCAGTGTTGCTGTACAGTAGTAATAATCATTAATTTTGCCAGTGGAGTTTTTTCCTGCCTTTTATTGTGATTTTCTCTTCAGCCTCTGTTACTTGCCATTTGGCCAGTGTGCCTGGCCTTTGTATCATTATGCTTCACCAGCTATATCAGTTTGCGTATCAGTGCACATGTTTTATTTAAATAGTAGTAAGTTAAGTAATCATTAAATAGTGCTGTGTATATTTTCTAAATGACTATATATGGTCAAAACACTTCTCCTACATGTGAATCCAAGGGACCAACTCAGGGGGGTGACAGACAAGCAGAGTTAGAGATGGATTAAGGAGGATGAAGCTCCTTTGACGTCCTTGTTAATGTAACCCTCTTGGACCATGTTGTTGTGTACATTTCTTTCTTTGTTCCAGATTTCTATCCCAATAAAGATAATTGATTTTATAGCATTCTTATTGAGTGTTATCTCTGAAATAAAGGGTTTACCAGTATGGATAGGAATACAACTCTTGTAGATGGACATAGGCCCTTGACTATCAATTTGAGTGTCACATATGGGAGATCTAATCAACATGTATTCCTCCCCTTCGTTTGATTTGGTTTCCACAGTATTTGTTGAACCAAAAATATTGTGAATCTATTGAAGTGTTATATTACTATTCTTTCATGTTCAAGTAATAGCTTACAATTTGTTGAGGCATGGCCCTATTGATCCTAGGGGAAGTAGCCAGATGGCATTCTAAAAGTGTCAAGACAGCAATATGTCAGGCTAAAAAAATATCTTCCCCAATGCAATATGGACATTTCTTTCTTGGACATGTTTTGGGGTGAAAAGGACAGAGACCTTGAGGAGAGCGAGATTGCAGGAGGACACACAGCCCCTCTTTCCAGACACATTCCTCACCATGTCTTTCCCCATACAACAACAACATATAATATGTTTTATCTATATGAGTATAAATGTGTGTGATTTTGATGTATTGTTGCATCAACATTTAAAAAACACAAAGCATTTGTTCAACTAGTAATGTGACTCTATAGTTTGCCCTGAGCTCAATTGCAGTGAAAGTTGTCATATGTTTCCAACCAATCACCCAATTGGTGGAAATACGCCCAATTCAACAATGTTACCTCGACTCTAGACTTCTTATCCAATAGTGTGTCCGTTCGTTATAGTGTGTCCGTTCGTTAACCTCCTGAGTGGCGCAGTGGTCTAAGGCACTGCATCGCAGTGCTAACTGTGCCACTAGAGATCCTGGTTCGAATCCAGGCTCTGTCGCAGCCGGCCGCGACCGGGAGACTCATGGGTGGCGCACAATTGGCCCAGCGTCGTCCAGGGTAGGGGAGGGAATGGCCGGCAGGGATGTAGCTCAGTTGATAGAGCATGGCGTTTGCAACGCCAGGGTTGTGGGTTCAATTCCCACGGGGGGCCAGTATATATAAAAAAATATGTATTCACTAACTGTAAGTCGCTCTGGATAAGAGCGTCTGCTAAATGACTAAAATGTAAATGTAAAAATGTTATGTAATGCCATGTTATCTCAAAGCTAATCTGGAGACACATTCGCCTGAGTCAGACAGAAAGTCTGGGACTACAAACTACTGTACTTTATCTGGTACAGTACTTTAAGAATAAATGTATATCAATCAAATCAAATTTGATTTGTTGCATACACATATTTAACAGATGTTATTGAGGGTGCAGTGAAATGCTTGTGTTCCTAGCTCCAACAATGCAGTAATATCTAACAATACACACAAATCTAAAAAGTAAAATAATGGAATTAAGAAATATAGAAATATTAGGACGAGTCCGGAGTATAAATATATATATATATATATATATATATATATATATATGGTTTGTAGCATTTGATTTACACAACATGCCTACCACTTTGAAGATGCAAAATATTGGTTATTGTGAAACAAACAAGAAATAAGACAAAAAAACAGAAAACTTGAGCGTGCATAACTATTCATCCCCCCAAAGTCAATACTTTGTAGAGCCACCTTTTGCAGCAATTACAGCTGCAAGTCTCTTGGGGTATGTCTCTATAGGCTTGGCACATCTAACCGCTGGGATTTTTGCCCATTCTTCAAGGCAAAACTGCTCCAGCGCCTTCAAGTTGGATGGGTTCCGCTGGTGTACAGCAATCTTTAAGTCATACCACAGATTCTCAGTTGGATTGAGGTCTGGGCTTTGACAAGGCCATTCCAAGACATTTAAATGTTTCCCCTTAAACCACTCAAGTGTTGCTTTAGCAGTATGCTTAGGGTCATTGTCCTGCTGGAAGGTGAACCTCCGTCCCAGTCGCAAATCTCTGGAAGACTGAAACAGGTTTCCCTCAAGAATTTCCCTGTATTTAGCGCCATCCATCATTCCTTCAGTTCTGACCAGTTTCCCAGTCCCTGCCGATGAAAAGCATCCCCACAGCATGATGCTGCCACCACCATGCTTCACTGTGAGGAGTACCTTCTTCCATGTGTTTGGGGAGTGTCCCACATTACATTTTACATTTTAGTCATTTAGCAGACGCTCTTATCCAGAGCGACTTACACCAAACGAACACCAAACGTGTTTGATTATTTTTGTCTTTAAGCAATGGCTTTTGTCTGGCCACTCTTCCGTAAAGCCCAGCTCTGTGGAGTGTACGGTTTAAAGTGGTCCTATGGACAGATACTCCAATCTCCACTGTGGAGCTTTGCAGCTCCTTCAGAGTTATCTTTGGTGTCTTTGTTGCCTCTGATTAATGCCCTCCTTGCCTGATCCGTGTGTTTTGGTGGGCGGCCCTCTCTTGGCAGGTTTGTTGTGGTGCCATATTCTTTCCATTTTTTAATAATGGATTTAATGGTGCTCCGTGGCATGTTCAAAGTTTCAGATATTTTTTTATAACGCAACCCTGATCTGTACTTCTCCACAGCTTTGTCCCTGACCTGTTTGGAGAGCTCCTTGGTCTTCATGGTGCCGCTTGCTTGGTGGTGCCCCTTGCTTAGTGGTGTTGCAGACTCTGGGGCCTTTCAGAACATGTGTATATACAGTTGAAGTCGGAAGTTTACATAGACCTCAGCCAAATACATTCAAACTCAGTTTTTCACAATTCCTGACATTTGATCCTACTAAAAATTCCCTGTCTTAGGTCAGTTAGGATCCCCACTTTATTTTAAGAATGTGAAATGTCAGAATAATAATAGAGGGAATTATTTCTTTCAGCTTTTATTTCTTTCATCACATTCCCAGTGGGTCAGAAGTTTACACTCAATTAGTATTTGGTGGCATTGCCTTTAAATTGTTTAACTTGGGTCAAACTTTTCGGGTAGCCTTCCACAAGCTTCCCACAATAAGTTGGGTGAATTTTGGCCCATTCCTCCTGACAGAGCTGGTGTAACTGAGTCAGGTTTGTAGGCCTCCTTGCTCGCACACGCTTTTTCAGTTCTGCCCACAAATGTTCTATAGGATTGAGGTCAGGGCTTTGTGATGGCCACTTCAATACCTTGACTTTGTTGTCCTTAAGCCATTTTGCCACAACTTTGGAAGAATGCTTGGGGTCATTGTTAATTTGGAAGACCCATTTGCAACCAAGCTTTAACTTCCTGACTGATGTCTTCAGATGTTGCTTCAATATATCAACATAATTTTCCTTCCTCATGATGCCATCTATATTGTGAAGTGCACCAGTCCCTCCTGCAGCAAAGCACCCCCACAGCATGATGCTGCCACCCCCATGCTTCATGGTTGGGATGGTGTTCTTCGGCTTGCAAGCGTTCCCCTTTTTTCTCCAAAAATAACGATAGTCATTATGGCCAAACATTCTATTTTTGTTTCATCAGACCAGAGGTCATTTCTCCAAAAAGTACGATCTTTGTCCCCATGTGCAGTTGCAAACCGTAGTCTGGCTTTTTTATGGCGGTTTTGGAGCAGTGGCTTCTTCCTTGCTGAGCGGCCTTTCGGGTTATGTCGTTTTACTGTGGATATAGATAATTTTGTACCTGTTTCCTCCAGCATCTTCACAAGGTCCTTTGCTGTTGTTCTGGGATTTATTTGCACTTTTCGCACCAAAGTACGTTCATCTCTAGGAAACAGCACGTGTCTCCTTCCTGAGCGGTATGACGGCTGCGTGGTCCCATGGTGTTTATACTTGCGTACTATTATTTGTACAGATGAATGTGGTACCTTCAGGTGTTTGGAAATTGCTCCCAAAGGATGAACCAGACTTGTGGAGGTCTACAATTTTTTTTTCTGAGGTCTTGGCTGATTTTTTGGGATTTTCCCATGATGTCAAGCAAAGAGGCACTGAGTTTGAAGGTAGGCCTTGAAATACATTCACAGGTACACCTCCAATTGACTCAAATGATGTCAATTAGCCTATCAGAAGCTTCTAAAGCCATGACATAATTTTCTGGAATTTTCCATGCTGTTTAAAGGCACAGTCAACTTAGTATATGTAAACTTCTGACCCACTGGAATTGTGATACAGTGAATTATAAGTGAAATAATCTGTCTGTAAACAATTGTTGTAAAAATGACTTGTGTCATGCACAAAGTAGATGTCCTAACCAACTTGCCAAAACTATAGTTTGTTAACAAGAAATTTGTGGAGTGGTTGAAAAACGAGTTTTAATGACTCAAACCTAACTTCCGACTTCAACTGTATGTATTGCATTATATATAGTACTGCTCGTGATATTCATCACACTCTTTACCTTGCTCTTTCCATGTTACTCTCTTTCTCTACCATCCTTATCGTTCTTTCTCTCACATCGTCAGGAAACAATGACGGTTGTGAGATGTTCATCTGCGAGTGTGACAGGAGGTAAGGCCCACAGAGGACCCTGCTTCTGCTGGATAGACCTGCAGCCACCAGACAACATAGTTCAGATAGCTCCTTCACAGTGGTGTAAAGTACTTAAGTAAAAATACTTTAAAGTTCTACTTAAGTATTTTTTTGGGGGTATCTGTACTTTACTATTTATATATATTTTTTCCTACTTTTACTTTTACTTCACTACATTTCTAAAGAAAATTATGTACGTTTTACTCCATACATTTCCCCTGACACCCAAAAGTACTCGTTACATTTTGACAGGAAAATAGTCCAATTCACACACTTATCAAGAGAACATCCCTGGTCATCCCTACTGCTTCTGATCTAGCGGACTCACTAAACACAAATGCTTCATTTGTAAATTATGTCTGAGTGTTGGAGGGTGCCCCTGGCTATCCGTCAATTAAAATAAATAATTGTGCCATCTGGTTTGCTTAATATAAGGAATTTGAAATGGTTTATACTTTTACTTAGTACATTTTAGCAATTCCGTTTACTTTTGATACTTAAGTATATTTAAAACCAAATACTTTTAGACTTTTACTCAAGTAGTATTTTGCTGGGTGACTTTCACTTTTACTTGAGTCATTTTCTATTAAAGTATCTTTACTTTTATTTTTCCACCACTGCTCCTTCAGTGCTCCAGGTAGCTTCTTTCCCCCGCTAAAATCACCTTATCTTTCAAGTCAGGACTCATGCAATGCCTTTTGAGTTGAGTGGTCCTCTGTAGCTCAGCTGGTAGAGCACGGCGCTTGAAACGCCAAGGTAGTGGGTTCGATCCCCGGGACCACCCATACACAAAAAAAAAAATGTATGCTCGCATGACTGTAATTCGCTTTGGATAAAAGCGTCTGCTAAATGGCATATTATTATTATTATTATTATCTGGTTGTCAGCTATTGATGTTACCTGTTGTGTCCTATATCTGGATGTGACCTAGCAGCCAGTAACTCTATGAAACACTTCGTTCTACTATGAGATTTGTTTCTATTTGCGATCATGTGGATGATAAACAACATAACAGATTAAACTTAATAAAGATTGAGAAACTCACACTAGTGTAACCGTGTCTCTCTCTATTTGGATAACTGTCCACTATGGAAGTAAAGAAAGAGGGAGGCAAAGAGATTATAATTCAAACAGGGCCCAAATATTGTACTCTGCAGGCCAACATTCAAACCACCAGTAGAGGGAACCAATGTTTTCATATTTCCTACTAGTGACAAGTCCTGCACTTTGAGAGGAATATGCACAACATTTTTGTACACCTGCCAAACTGTGGAACGCAATGTGACCAGTTCTGTTTGTCTGCTGAGGCCCATCTCAGGTGTGCTGCTGACAAAAGAGTTCACAGACAAAAGAGCGTTCCCCCTCTTCCTGTACCTCCTGTCATGGTGAAGAGCGGCAGCAATAAGCAACAAAAAACTGTGTTCCCACAGCAACATAATCCCTCTGCTTAGCGAGTGGTTCATAAATGTTAGTAGCATTCAGGTGGGACAACACTAGATTCAACAGGGGAGCTTTCAGAACGGCACTGAAAAGCAGACTGGTTGGCGGCAAATTACTGGCCTGCATTTTAGAAACAGACCACCGACTGACATTTCACTGGGAGAGCTTTACACAAGTCCAGACATTTTAACTTGGCATAATTATTGGGTAATATGTGGTGTTTCTGTTATTTGGAACAGGACATTCCGTTTCATTGTGGGGTTGGAACTTGGAACATTCCACAACATGTTGGCCTACCTGTACCAGTCTGCCAGAACAGCCTGGTCTCAGACGTCAGACGTAACATAGTAAACGTAAATCCGAGACACTCAAATTAGTATGATACCTGTATGTTACATTTGGTGTGGTTACATAAGACAAAATCTAAAGTAGAGTAGTTGGCTGGGTGAACGTATAATGCGAGTTCGAATCTCATCACGGACAACTTTTTATTTTATTTGGTAGTTAGTCTTGTCCCATCGCTGCAACTCCTGTATGGACTCGAGAGAGGTCGAGAGCCATGCATCCTCCGAAACACAACCCTGCCAAGCCGCACTGCTTCTTGACACACTGCTCGCTTAACCCGGAAGCCAGCCAGAGGAAACGCCATACATCTGGCAACTGTGTCAGCGTGCATGCGCCCGGCCCAACACAGGAGTCGCTAGGACAAGGATATCCCGGCCGGCCAAACCTTCATCTAACCAAGACGACACTGGGCCAATTGTGCTCCGCCTCATTGGTCTCCCGGGATCGAACCCGGGTCTGTAGTGACGCCACAACCACTGCGATGCAGTGCCTTAGACCGCTGCGCCACTCGGAAGGCCCACAGAAAACTTTAGCAACTTTTTCAACTACTTACTTTTTAGCTACTTATGTTAGCTAACACTTCCGCTAACCTTAACCCTTTAACCTAACTCCTAAACTTAACCCTAACCCCTAGCCTTGCTAACGTTAGCCACCTAGCTAGAATTTGTAACATATCATAGGTTTTGCAAATTCATAACATATAGCATGTTTCGCCAAGTCGTAACATATTGTACGTTTTGCAAATTCGTAACATATCATACGAAATGGGTGATGGACATCCACAAATGAATACATATCATACTAAATGGAGTGTCTCGGATTTACATACAGAATAATATTAAATGCTCCGAGACCAGGTTGGCCAGAACTGACAATGGTGGACACATGCATCCTTGCTTTTGAGTTGTATTTGGAAATAGAGAACTATCATGTTTTATGGGGAGGGGTCATGACACATGGCATCACCTTTCATGATGACCATACAATGTGAGAACCATGTACACACGCACACACTAGTTTCAGGCTGACTTAACTACCTGGAACTATTCACAACTTTAGTCCCAGGACATTATAGTCCTAGAGAGAACAAGTGAAAGCAGACTCACATCACTCCCTATTCCAAACACATGTAAACACAGGCTCCGATGCTGCCATGGTAACAAACCACTTGCTGTGCCTACCGCCCAAATGAGTTGACGTTCACGTTGCCGGAGGCTCTACAGCATTACCAAACAGTTCGGCAGATAGGTGGGCGTGCCAGTCAGGGTGAGTCATGGGGAGGTATGCCATTGTATCATTCCTCCACCCAGAACATCCATTGACACAGGCTGTTTGGAATGCATGATGTGGCAGATAGGAAGACACCCAGGGAAATCTGAGCCTTATTGATGTAGAGCACAATAACAAGCCCTTAGAGATGTTCAGTAATGGAAGCATGAGCAAACTGTACAGCTGACCCATATACTATCTATACTAATATGGACAAAACACTCAAAGCTTGATTAGTTTTATCGCTGCTGTTCTACTGCATTCTATTCATGGGACAAAAGAAAGAATGCGCAAGATTCCACCCACATGTTAAAGTAGGCTCATTTGAGTTGCCTGCTTATGTTAGGGGTGAGCTTAGATGACTTTGATAACTAGTATAGGAAACTGGAAGGTGGTATGATTTGTCTGTTTTGCTATGAAGTTTCAGAATGAGAACTTAACACAATATTATTTTCAAATGTTTAATAAAAAACTCAAGGCACATTCATTTGTTCAAAGGCCAGTTAAGGTGGCTGAAGTTGGAGAAGTCTGCATGGCAGTTATAAAGAACATCCAGCCTCAGTGAGAGGCCATTTTGTTTGTTTGTACAATTAGTACCCCCATATACACCTAAAAAAAAAAAATTAAATACATCTGGAAAATTCCTAGGTACACTAAAATATGACGATCTTGGTGCTGGAAACTCACCCACTGAAATAAGTTTAAAAAAGTAACAGCGCTATATTCTGTAAGAAATACACAGGTGCAAATCAATTTCACATTAGTTGGGGCCCATATGAGCTGTGGAAGTAGGGGCCACTACAAAGGAACACATTGTAGTCCTAACCTCTACCATCAGATGGGGTCAATTCAATTTTAACAGTCAATTGAGTAAATTCAATGAGTCACTTCCTCGATTAAGATTAAAATCAGGTTTAACATTGCACATTTTCTTGGCAGATTGTCCAGCTGACATGTTGAGACAGCTACTTAGATCCACACCTGAATCAGAAAGGCAAAGCTGGCTCGCTTCCTGACCAGACTAGGGCGAGTTCCCTCTACCAGAAAGTGTTATCCAGTCGCCCCGAACTCCGGCTGATGAAGGCTTCCGAGGGGTGGGAGAGATCAGGGTTCAAGGGGCTCTTCAGGCTGGTACCCCCACTCCTTGGCCATGAGGGGGGACGTTGGAGGGAGCGGGGAGTGATGATGTGGCGCTGTACCGGGGCCTGACTATACCCAGCCCCCTCAGGCTCCACACACACACAGTAGTTCTGTCCCCGGTTGTTGTCCCAACGCAGTGTGGCCCCGCTGCCTGGCCGGAACAACACACAGAACTCCAGACGCTCGCTGGGATCCAGGTTCTGGGGGAGGGGGATGTCAAAGGCAAACACGTCAGTCTCAGCGCCCCCGTAGCGCTGCTGCAGGTAGGAACAGGGGATGTCCCGGAAGCTCCGCCACGAGTCAAAGGTCACTCGCACGTGCACAGCCTTCTCAAAGCTGACATTGCAGACGCGCACGGTGCCACTCAGCGATCGCTCGGTCACACTGCAGCTCTCCAGCTGCACCAGGACCTCCTGCAGGCGGGCTTGGAAGGTCTTGAAGTCTGCCATGGGTTGGGGGAAGGCCAGACTTAACCTCCAGAGCTGCTGCTTCCCACCGGCAGGACCCAGCCACAGGCCCGGCAGTCTGACGGGGGAGGAGGAAGAGGAGTCAGCCCTCTGGGCCGTGGAAGGGGACGAGGAGTTGTCTGGGATATACAGTCGCACTGCAGTGAGAGACAGCCCCTTAGTATCAGCAAACACTACACGGTTCTTCTTAGGGCTGGCACTGCTCCTGCGCACACAGCTCTTTGTCTCTGATCGCTCTGGGGAGGAGGAAGAGGAGGATGAAGAGGAGTGTGGCTTAGTGTGAAGGCTGGCCCTGGGAGACTGGTAGTCTATGGTGTGAAGGTGAGGTTTCAGGGCCTTCAGAGGGGACACGCCCTGTAGGTGACAGAGCGGCAGGCTCTGGCTCAGGCACAGTCGCATGGCGAGGTCCACTGGCATGGCAGACTGCTGGGGTATGGAGTAGGCTCCAAATGCATGAAGCACTCTAAGGAAGGAGAAAATTATGGTGAGGAATGGGGATAAATTCCCCCCCCCCCAAAAAAAATAAACCTCTAACATCTACAAATGTGTTTGGTGAGATCCAAAACATTAGTGAACACTTACTGTGTACAGTTCATTCTCAGACTGGACGTTGTATGGTGCTGAGCTGAAAGTTGTTCTAGCAAAGACCCAAAAGATATCTGTGAATAAGAAAAACACAAATGTAAGACTCAATCTATAATGATACTGTTAAAACCCTAATATCATGGACAGACACACAACTGGTATGAGCATCTGACTCAATTATACAATATTTTCATTTTGGGGTTTCTGGATTATTAAAACCCAAACTACTCTATGGAAGTTTAGGATGTAGCATACATTTGCATATATAAAATCAAAGACAGAAGACAATATTAAGATTTTTTAATTTTTTATTATTAGTAATAATTTACCTTAAACAGGTATGTGTAAAGTACTATTGTGTAACACCAGTGAAGGTAACATCAGTAACACTATTAAGACTTCTATTAACATAAGCAGGAACTGTAACACCAGTGATGGTAACACCAGTGACAAATCTGCAGACAAGATGCATAGCTAAAATGGCAGCCATAGTAGCTCGAACCACAATTCTTAAAATGTAAATAAAAATCACTTAATCGTGTGATTTGATCAATTATTTTAAATCAAATGTCCTTTCCTATTACTATAAAAGACTAACACCACTGATGCATCTTAAGGCCCTGCATTAAATTGCTAACAGAGTGCACACCCACCATGTGCTTTTAAAAACAGCCCTGCCTCCATTTAATTTTTTCAAAGTGGTGTTTTTCATGAAAGGGTAGGCTAACACCAGTGATATGCAATTGAGGCAGCTATTCTCTGTAAATGATTTTGTTATATTATGCTGACCTTAGTATTTTTTTAAAAGTAGTCAACTGAATAAAACTAATACTTGCTTCTGCATGACATTTAAAAGTGGGCGAAAACTATGTTTTTTAAAACTCAAAATATGTCTCTAAACCTCAACTCATGACCCCAGAGACAAGCCAATTTAATGCTATTGACCCTGTTCTACAACATACATTTTTTTGTTTGCAATTTAACTTAACAAAACACTTCAATTTGCACAAAAAACATAGTCTTTATCGGACTGGAAAGCCACCGTTTTCGTAGAATGACCCAGTTAACGATCTATAAAAAAAACTAACACATGAACACAAATGTCATGCGAATTATGCCTAATTTGCAAAAAGATTGCCACAAAAATAAAGTTACAAAATAAGAATAAGCGTAGGCTACTTACGGAATATTCACTCCGATGAAGTCCAACTGTATTTAGCTTGAAGAACAGAGAATAAACACGCTGAATAGTGTCGGAAAATCACCTCGGAATTGTTTCTTTTCTAAACGTTGTTACAGCAGCACACCTTTCGACGCCTCGTGAATGTTCTCTCTCTCTCAAGACATCCAATCGCTATTTAATGAGATCCTACTCGTGAGTCGTGCCCCCAGCTGTTGAGTCTTCACGTGAACCGTGTGGTTTAACCAATCAAATGTCTCCTGTCTCCACCCTGCTCTAACCGAGCGTCTTGTGTGAATGAAGTGCGTCATGATCAAATTAAACTAATATAGCAGACTGGTCTCATAGACTAGAGGTAACATAGTATGCTAAATGTAAATCTGAGACAATCAAATTGGTATGAAATGTTATGTTTGGTATGGTTACATAACGTGAATGTACATTATGTATAACACACATATGGAATCTAATTAATCAAGGTAGCGACGGGGCTGTAGTGGAACAGGTTGAGAGCTTCAAGTTCCTTGATGTCCACATCACCAACGAACTATCATGGTCCAAACACACCAAGACAGTCGTGAAGAGGGCACGACAAAGCCTATTCCCCCTCAGGAGACTGAAAAGATTTGGCATGGGTCCTCAGATCCTCAAAAAATTCTACAGCTGCACCATCGAGAGCATCCTGACTGGTTGCATCACCGCCTGGTATGGCAACTGCTTGGCCTCCGACCGCAAGGCACTACAGAGGGTAGTGCGTACGGCCCAGTACATCACTGGGGCCAAGCTTCCTGCCATCCAGGACCTCTATACCAGGTGGTGTCAGAGGAAGGCCCTCAAAATTGTCAAAGACTCCAGCCACCCTAGTCATAGACTGTTCTCCCTGCTACCGCACGGCAAGCGGTACCGGAGTGCCAAGTCTAGGTCCAAAAGACTTCTCAACAGCTTCTACCCCCAAGCCATAAGACTCCTGAACAGCTAATCATGGCTACCTGGACTATTTGCACTGCCCCCCCACCACATCCTTTTTACGCTGCTGCTACTCTGTTAATTATTTATGCATAGTCACTTTAACTCTACCCACATGTACATATTACTTCAACTATCTCAACTAGCCGGTGCCCCCGCACATTGACTCTGCACCGGTACCCCACTGTATATATAGCCTCCCTACTGTTATTTTATTTTACTTCTGCTCTTTTTTTCTCAACACTTTTTTAGTTGTTGTTTTATTTTTAAAATAAATGCACTGTTGGTTAAGGGCTGTAAGTAAGCATTTCACTGTAATGTCTGCACCTGTTGTATTCGGCGCATGTGACCAATAAAATTTGATTTGATTTGATTTGACAACTGCAGCATTTTAACTAATTATCCATTTTGCAACTACTTACTACTTTTGACTACTTAGCATGTTAGCTAACCCTACCCTAACCCTAACCCTAACACCCTTTAACCTAACCCCTAACATTAACCCTAACCTTAACCTCTAACCCTAAACCTAGCCCAGCTAAAGTTAGACACCTAGTTAACTTTAGTCACAACAAATTGCAATTTGTAACATATCATATGCAATGGATGATGGACATCCACAAATGTATACATACAATACAAAACGTAACATATCATACTTATTGGAGTTTCACGGATTTACTTTTACTATGTTATGACTATCCCTGAGTCCAGGTTGCAGCTACAGTAGCAGGCAAAATAAATGCCTGAAACGAGATCCCTTCATACTTGGGCATTCTTCTTCTTCTTTGGGGTTTAAAGGCAGTTGGCATCCAATATGTTGCATTACCACCCCCAACTGGACTATAATATAAATCCATTATACCTTGTGATACAAAATGGAAAAAAAATCACACACCAAAAATATAATATTAATAATATAAATTAAAAGACACCCGTCAAACTAACCATACACTCAGTAAAAATTCACTACCCCATTCCATTACTTTGACCCTATCTGCTCCTGCACCATGCCAATGGCCTGAGTGGACGGGACACCACCACTCAACACACCCTGTAACTCTTCTGAAGTCAAATCTCGTATACCCAAATACTTATCTGCAGCTGCCACCACAACATCTATTTTCTGTGATTTACGTTCCATTTCTGCGGTACAGTTGATAACCATTGCTATGAATGCTAGGAAGCCAACCTTACTGAAGCATATATCACTCGTTGGCCTAGCCCTCTGTGCTGGCACAGATCTGCTAGTCACAGGGATCCTCTCCAGATCCCTCACCCTTGACCCATCCTCCTCTATTTTCTTCAATGCCTCAGCATACTACACTTTCTGCACTACTCTGACTCTGGCCATCTCAACCTGCCTCTCTTGCACTGGACACTTCCAATCCCCATGGGCACCCCAGCATCTCTCTCCATTGAATACAGGCGGTTGACACCAACAATCCTCATCGAATATTCAAAATAGGATTACAATAATGAGACGTATCCACCAAACCAAATAAAGGATAGGCTGGAGCTAGACAGCCTGCCATGCTGCTTTGTGGACAACGGCTCCCATTGTTAGGGCGTAGAGACATGTACACTATATATACAAAAGTATTTGGACACCCCTTCAAATGAGTGGATTCGGCTATTTCAGCCACACCCTTTGCTGACAGGTGTATAACATCGAGCACGAAGCCATGAAATCTCTATTGACAAACATTGGGCAGTAGAATGGCCTTACTGAAGAGCTCAGTGACTTTCAACGTGGCACCGTCATAGGATGCCACCTTTCCAACAAGTCAGTGCATAACATTTCTTCCCTGCTAGAGCTGCCACCGTCAACTGTAAGTGCTGTTCTTGTTAAGTGGAAATGTCTAGGAGCAACAACGGCTCAGCCGCGAAGTGATAGGCCACACAAGCTCACAGAACAGGACTGCCGAGTGCTGAAGCGCGTAGCGAGTAAAAATCATCTGTCCTCAGTTGCAACACTCACTACCAAGTTCCAAACTGCCTCTGGATGCAACATCAGCACAATAACTGTTCGTCGGGAGGTTCATGAAAGGGTTTTCCATGGCCGAGCAGCTGCACACAAGCCTAAGATTACCATGCGCAATGCCAAGCATCGGCTGGAGCAGTGTAAAGCTTGCTGCCATTGAACTCTGGAGCATTAGAAACGCGTTCTCTGGAGTTATGAATAACGCTTGACCATCTGGCAGTCCGACGGACAAATCTGTGTTTGGCAGATGCCAGAACGCTACAGGCCCGAATGCATAGTGCCAACTGTAGAGTTTGGTGGGGGATGAATAATGGTCTGGGGCTGTTTTTCATGGTTCGGGCTAGGCCCTTAGTTCCAGTGAAGGGAAATCTTAACGCTACAGCATACATTGACATTTGAGACGGTTCTGTGCTTCCAACTTCATTGCAACAGTTTGGGGAAGGCCCTTACCTGTTTCAGCATGACCATGCCCCCGTGCACAAAGCAAGGTCCATACAGAAATGGTTTGTCGAGATCAGTATGGAAGAACATTACTGGCCTGCACAGAGCCCTGACCTCAACCCCATCGAACACCTTTGGGATGAATTGGAACCCCGTCTGCAAGCCAGGCCTAATCGCCCAACATCAGTGCCGACCTCACTAATGCTCTTGTGGCTGAATGGAAGCAAGTCCCCGCAGCAATGTTCCAACATCTAGTGGAAAGCCTTCCCAGAAGAGTGGAGGCTGTTATAGCAGCAAAGGGGGGACCAACTGCATATTAATGCCCATGATTTTGGAATGAGATGTTCGACGAGCAGGTGTCCACATACTTTTGCTCATGTAGTGCATCTTGTCAGTATATCCATCATCTTTGTCTAGACTCTTCCGAATCCCCAACAACCGGATGTTCAGGTTTTCAGGGAACATGGGAGCAGCTATGCGGACACGCCTGGTGCCCAAATTGAGGACGTATGTCGTGCAGCTAAGACTCAAGTGGAGATGAATGGATTCAGTTCAGTCAGTTGTCCTGATGAGTCCTGCCCTTCCCAGCTAGCTAGTTTATGCTGGCTCGCTGGCAAAAACAGCAGCATGGTGGTGGTTAAAGGGGAACTTCACCGCTAGACACTATCTGGGGTGTTTTTCCTGTCTCCCTACATAATTATGATTGATAAGAGGGTGTTTCAGACATAACTATGCACTATAGCTATATTTTTTGTTTTTGCGCTGGGATAGTTCAACCAATGACGTCATTGGTTGATTGAGCCTGTTGTATGATCTAAAAATGAATGGAGTCATGTTTTGTAGCAATTATTGTGGTCTTTGTGTTTCGCCGATTGCACGATCACGCTAGCAGCGAGTAGATATGGTTGTCCTTGTTCAATAGAGCCATTGGAACGATGTTCCTATCTGCCAGGACATTGCAGGATAACTAGGTTGACTCATTTCCCCTGGCTTTGTAAAGACTAAAGGCTGACGGGAGCCCTACTTCCTTGTTCCCAAACTCGAAAGCAGGCTTTTCAAAACAGGGGCGGTACTAGTTTACAGGTTCACTGGAGCTATTTAAATAATTAGGTACACTGGCTGCTTTTGATGATTCCTCTTTCCAAGAAGAGCTGGATGATGATATTTATTTTATTTTATTTAACATAGGAACATATAGCCCTATTTATTTGAGCCAGAATAAACTAAATAGGAGTTGAGACAGCAAGAAAAATAATTGCGAGATCAGCAAGCAGCGGCAGGAGACTAGACCAGCTGGACAAGGACTCAGGAGGACAAATGACAAACGAGTAAGTTGTTTTGCTGTCGGTAGCTAGCTAGCAATAACCTATCTTTTTACACGAGGCAGTGTTGTTCAGTACAGTACAATTTGGGGATATATTCGGCCATAACGAGGATTGCTAGTACCACTACAAGCCAAGCTAGCCAAGTTTAGCTAGCTAGCTAGCTGTGTTAGGTATACCTAAAATGTACTGTAATCTAACATTATAGCTAGTTTGCTAACTAGCCTAGCTAGCCTCAGTGCCTCTCATTAGGAACAAAACGGAGGAAATGTTTTGATGATGATGGCAGAGCGTAAAGGAATGACTTTGGCTTTATGACTCATATTAGTCTTGGAATAACTATACCTGTGTGTTGTAGCTAGCTAGCTAGCTAACGTGTGTCTGTGGGATGTCTCATATTCTAGACCATGCTGCTACAGTACGAATACAGACATTACACAACAATTGCCCATGAATGTCTAATAGCATTTTCGTCTTTCTCTCACAGACAATACTGCTTGGATACAAAAAGGTTGATGACTCTCAAGAGATGTGAAAGGTCCCATAACAACAATCTCCCTTTGTATCAAAGTAACTCCAAACACCTCACTGCACCACCCAAACACACCATATGCAAGTATTCCCTTTGTAGAACTGTAGTATTTATTATAAGCATTAGTAGTATATTTTTCTTCTACTGTATATGTCATACATTACTGTTCTTGCATACTGCTGTGTAACCTCACCTCGGTTTACAGAGAAAATAAACTGTCTTGAATACAAGCCATGTCTACTTATTTGCTATTTTGACAGACTGATCTACTGTTTTATTAAAACATGTTTACTTGCCAACAAATTAAAGTTTAAATGATACACCAACTCCCTGCATGATTTGTTTTAGCAGTAAGATTGTGATATTCATGAAATAGCTTCAATGAATTGAACCAGAAGTTGAAGTCAACACTTCACTGGTTTCTGATGCAGCTGGAATCAGTCATTTGTCAGTACAGTAAAAATATGATATAAAACACCATTATATACACATATGTACACAAGATAGCAATATATATATATATATCACAATGCAGTTGTGAGCATACTAGGCATTACTACATCAGTCTAACTGAATATGGATGTTGTGTTGGTTGAATGTTCCAGGCAGGTTCCAGAATGTTCTTCCGCTGGTGAACCTCTTCTTGTGTTGGGTAATGGCAGCTGGTTTAGCAGGCTTTGACATTGTGGCGATGTTCTTCACCACCCACTGCTAAAATCTCTCTCTCGAGCTTGAGCTTATTCCAGGCTGAAAGAGTTAATCTAATGGGTCTACCGGCTCTGTACTACTAAAGATGGTGTCAAGGTCATCGTCATCATCAGCAGCAGGATTACACTACCGGTCAAAAGTTTTAGAACACCTACTCATTCAAGGGTTTTTACATTGTAGAATAATAGTGAAGAAATCAAAACTATGAAAGAACACATATGGAATCATGTAGTAACCAAAAAAACTGTTAAACAAATCAAATGTATTTTATATTTGAGATTCTTCAAATAGCCACCCTTTGTTTTTGGAATTGTATAAATACTTTCATTATTATTCATTTCCATACCGGCTCTACGCCTGGAAATGCCCTTGCCCGGAGCAAAGGATGGATATTAACTGAAAAATGATCTTATGTAGTTTCTTGCAATAGCCCTCTGTGACTTTAAAGAATTTTTCTCTCAAAACTGTGATTCCTAAAAGATTCTGGGGGTTTGGTCAACTGTCAAATTTGTCTAGAATTAATCAGGAATGAGTATGGTCAGCTATACCATAAGGACCCCTTATTCATGTACTCAATAATACCACTCATGGTCTGTAAAGTTCTCTACTTTTGATAGATTCTAATTAAAAATATTGGAATCACCATGGTCAAAACCATAAACTATCAGAATATTAATTTTGGTTAAAAATGTTACATTTATTAAGATTTTATAGTCATGAAGCAACAAGGATATTTGTATTACATATTTTAATAATTTAATGTTAGAGTTAAACAATCAAGTTTACATAAATCCAATTAGTTGCATTTTATGAACAATTATTTTTAAATTAGGAGGTTGTTGATATTAATACTTCTGTATGCCACTGTCCATTGACACAAGTAAAGTGTCGCAAATGTTTGTTTTCACATACCAAGCCACTGATTGATATAAAATGACACACACCCTCTGTGGTTTCTATAAAAAAAATTTGAAAGTGATATAGACACAAGTGAGATTTATATTGACTAGCCAGCAAAAACTGCATTCCATAATGATGATGCAGCCATGAATCACCTTGTTACCTACTGCCTACGCCCGTGAAACGGACTGCAGTGCTTACAGTCAGACAACATTACAGACACATTATACAGTAATATTGCACACAGGGAACACATAAAAACAGAGGATTAGTCTAATCCTCTCACTTGGAACGGCTGGAATTCAATTGAATCTGCCATAGCAATGTTTACAGTGTGTTTGTTTACAAACTACTACATCGCCAAGATGGAGGTAGAGGGATTGACCCATCTGTTGACCCAGTCTACCAGGAGACCATTGGTCATGAGACTGCATCAGAGGATGCTGGTGGGATGAGCTATAGGTGGACAGGCTCATTGTAATGGCTGGAATGGAATAAATGGTTTCTATATGTTTGATGTGTTTGCTACCGTTCCATTTATTCCATTCCAGCCATTACAATGAGACCGTCCTCCTATAGCTCCTCCCACCAGCCTCCTCTGAACTGCATGGCTCTGGTTATAGGGTTGCCAACATGGGTAAACCCCACGGAAACAGCCCAGAGTGAACTGTCTGACACAACGCAGGATTATAAAATAGGCATAGAAACAAAACCACAATATTATTGAACTGGCACATTTTCATTAGGAATGCATTGTCAGAGTAAGATCAAACCCTGCAATCAGGTTCAGACAAGGATGTACCAGCTTGTTTGCAGTCGGTTCTTTAGTCTTTTTAATTTTTAAAAAACTATTCATAGAGCCTAGGAAGGGTGTTATTAAAAATGGCATTACCATTTAAACATGATACACTAAAAACAAATGTTTGTGTGAATGATGCCTATTAAGAAAAGTATACATTGCCTTCGGAAAGTATTCAGACCTCTTGACCTTTTCCACATTTTGTTAGGTTACAGCTAGGGCTGTTGTGGTGACAGTGTTACCGCCACACCGGCAGTCACGAGTCATGAAGGCAGTCAAATTCCCCATGACCGTTTAGTCACGGTAATTAGGCCTCTCCAAGCTCTGATGCTGCTGATGGTCATTAGTAACCTACCAAACTTGCTAACTGCCTGGTACTCAGCCCTCTATTGTCCTTCTAATCACTCTGACAATAATGCAAACATATTCGAAAATCTAGTCAAAAACTTAATGAGAGCCAATGAGCTCATGTTGCGCTACATTTCTATAGGCTATGCAATTGCGGGAGAAAACAGAGTGATGTCCCCGATGTGTCTGTCTTCACTTGTAGCATGTGAGAAAGACTCGATCATGTGACAGAGAGCCATGTGAGTGAGAGGCGCTTCGGATTGCGCAGCACACTCAGGGAGAAGGGCACAACGCAGCACTCCGGGCCGCAAAAGGCATGCATTATTTTAGGGTGCATTAAGGCCACAAGGGGGATGCTACCGTGAAATTCGAGGCATTATCAAGTGCATGTCAAATTGTGAATGAGAGACTATTGGAGTGTGTACAGCCTGTGCAAAAAAACAAAGCAGAGTTCATGCCTTTCAGGCAACTTTTTTCAAATCATCATTAGAGTCTCATCATGCAGCCTTACAATGTATTAAAAATCAAAACATATAGCTCAACGTTTGTAGAACAACTAAAGTTACATGAATAACTCTAAATTAAGCATATAGGAGTACCTATTTCTTTGTTAATGTCACGACTTCCGTCGAGGCTGCCTCCCCTCCTTGTTCGGGCAGGCTTCGGCATTCGTAGTCACTGGCTTACTAGCCACTGCCGCTCCATTATTCATCATTCCATTTGTCTTGTCAATCACACACACCTGGTTCTTATCCCCTCATTAGTCCGTGTATAAGTGTTCCATCTGCCCCCCTTGTCCTTGTGGGTGACTGTTTAGTAGTGTAGCTCGGTGGAGCTACTCGTACCTTGTTATTGCCGGGGTAGATATTTCCCCTGTGCCTGTTATTGTTGGAGCTACCGTTACCTTGTATTGCCAGGGTAGATTTCCCCCTGTGCCTGTTTCGTTTGTCGCTATCCAGCGCTATTTGTGCACGATGGAATAAACTCTGCATTCGGTGATTACCCTCCTGCGCCTGACTCCTTCTATCACACTCATCACAGTTAACAGCTCAACACAGAATAGCCGCATGTGAACACTCCCTCAAATCGTTTGAGAAAATATGTATATTTTATTCAGCTTTGTTCAATTATATTCTTCATACTATAAAATAATGGCATGGAATTATAAGCAAATCTTGTCTGCTAAATAAACTAGTGTAGCCCACAGCCATTTGGCATAGCCACATCAGGACCTAACATAAGGACAACTCAGAGTATGCTATTATTTTCTTCTGAAATTTCTTCATATCATGCTTCTTTAGACCTGTCTAAAATAAATAATGGATTTATTGTGAAAGTGTAGGCTATATTACATGGATTTATTATACTTTTTTTAAATGGCTTGTAGATTATGTGTGGAAGCCAGGAAATGCTAAATGTGTTTATGTTAATTAACGGTAAATTACTGTGAGAACGACAGTTATTTGCTTGACAATTATCGGCTGACGATATTTCGTGACCGCCACAGCCCTAGTTACAGCCTTATTCTAAAATCGATTAAACTGTTTTTTTCCCCCTCATCAATCTACACACAATACCCCACAATGACAATGCAAAAACAGGTTTGTAGAAATGTTTGCTAATTTAAAAAATATATCACATTTACGTAAGTATTCAGACCCTTTCCTCAATACTTAATTGAAGCGCCTTTGGCAGTGATTACAGCCTTGAGTCTTGGGTATGACACTACAAGCTTGGCACACCTGTATTTGGGGAGTTTCTCCCATTCCTCTCTGCAGATCCTCTCAAGCTCTGTCAGTTTGGATGGGGAGCGTTGCTACACAGGTATTTTCAGGTCTCTCCAGAGATGTTTGATTGGGTTCAAGTCCGGGCTCTGGCTGGGCCACTCAACGACATTCAGAGACTTGTCCCGAAACCACTCCTGCATTGTCTTGGCTCTGTGCTTAGGGTTGTTGTCCTGTTGGAAGGTAAACCTTCTCCCCAGTCTGAGGTTCTGAGCGCTCTGGAGCAGGCTTTCATCAAGTATCTCTCTGTACTTTGCTCCGTTCATCTTTGCCTCGATCCTGACTAGTCTCCCAGTCCCTGCCACTGAAAAACATCCCCACAGCATGATGCTGCCACCATCATGCTTCACCATAGGGATGGTGCCAGGTTTCCTCCAGACGTGATGCTTGGCATTCAGGCCAAAGAGCTGAATCTTTTTTTCATCAGCCTAGAGAATCTTGTTTCTCATGGTCTGAGAGTCTTTAGGTGCCTTTTGGCAAACTCCAAGCAGGCTGTCATGTGCCTTCTCCCCCGATTGCTTAGTTTGGCCAGGCGGCCAGCTCTAGGAAGAGTCTTGGCGGTTCCAAACTTCTTCCATTTAAGAATGATGGAGGCCACTGTGTTCTTGGGGACCTTCAATGCTGCAGACATTTTTTGGTACCCTTCCCCAGATCTGTGCCTCGACACAATCCTGTCTTTGAGCTCTACGGACAATTCCTTCGACCTCATGGCTTGGTATTTGCTCTGACATGATCTGTCAACTGTGGAACCTTATATAGACAGGTGTGTGCCTTTCCAAATCATGTCCAATCAATTGAATTTACCACAGGTGGACTCCAATCAAGTTGTAGAAACATCTCAAGGATGATCAATGGAAACAGGATGCACCTGAGCTCAATTTCGAGTCTCATAGCAAAGGGTCTGAATACTTATGTACATAAGGTATTTCTGTTTTTTATTTGTAATATGTTTGCAAACATTTCTAAAAACCTGTTTTTCGCTTTGTCATTATGGGGTATTGTGTGTAGATTGCTGAGGATCTTTTTTATTTAATCAATTTTAGAATAAGGCTGTAATGTAACAAAATGTGGAAAATGTCAAGGGGTCTGAATACATTCCGAAGGCACTGTACTTCCAGGGTGACTCCTAGGATACAGATGGAGTTATTTACCTGATTTATGACAGTTACTGTATGTAATATCTGATGCCTGACGCTTATTAAGAGCTTAAAGTTTCGAACAGGGCTATTGGGTGTGTCTAGGCAAGATCTTTGAGGGAGTTGATTGGTTGCATTCAGATTAAACTGGACCTTTTATTTCAACCTTACCTCAGCTGACCTCTCACCCCCAGACATGCAAGCAGAGTTGCACTGAAGGTCTCGACGAAGTGACATCATTGGCTGATGCATGCATGTCTACTGCATGGACACTTTCACTGGTGAGCTCACACCTGGTAATTGTGATGTTTATCCATCTGTCTGCCGATCCTCCTACTTGTCTGCCTATGTGCCAGCCTCTGAGCCTAATATGCCTTGGGGGAAAATTGGTTCTTGTTCTGGCCAAGCCTACTTTTTTTCTCTCCCAATACAGTATGTGTTTCAATGATGACAAATAGCTGGGAAGAACAGGAGAAAAGTAGTCTTATCCCTAGTATATCCCTAGATAGTTGACTCCGTCTCTGAATATCAGAAGTTGTCATAGATTTTTTGTTTTTACATGTATAAATTAACCTTAAATGTCACTGTGATCAAAGAGACTCTTCCCAGAACAAAGCATTGCTGGGTCATTATATTCAATAAATACAGACAGTAGAGGAGAACTTTCACCTTTAACCTGCATCAAACGAGCCACACAAAGTTAAACTGGGGCCATAAATTACCTCACTAAAGGCTGATAGAGCATCTGCTCTCTGATATCTCAACTTTCAATAGAGAAGTAGAATAGTGCATCAAGATGGACAGTGACAGGTGATACCAGAGGTGATACCAGATGTGATAGTAGAGGTGCCAGATTCATAAAGACCTAGAAAAGACGTCCTTAAACAACCATATCTGAAAGTCTGGAACTGGTGTTCCGGCTTCAATTAGCTGGGCACTGGGGATTTACTGCAAATCAGAGATAAGGGGAAGATTATTGAGCAATACAAACAAATGATCTATTTACAGGATGTAGATGTTTGCTAACATAGATGGCACCACAGCTCCCAGGGTGGTGTGGCAGGAAAAAATATTCTGGGCCCGTAGTTTTTCCTGATCTGGTAACCTAACCAGGTAAAACTTTTAACCTTATACTGTATGACGTGATTAATCTGTTGTAAAACGTTTTAATATGGGCTATGATGGGACCAGAGTTTTTCTAATCAGGTCACAGTTTTAAAAAAAAACTCCTGGCCTTGAGGAAGATGAAAACCCTGTCAAACTGCAGCAAACTTGTACTTGTTCTTATTAATTGTATTTTAAAGAAAGGGGACTAGGTGAGTTTCCTATACAAAGACACAGAGAAAGCAACATGATTGGACAATACAAGTCACAGGGCTGAGCTTGCTTTATGCAGGTCTGCATTGTGTAGTCCTGCCCTATGCAACTGTAGGCCTAATTAAACATGAGTCTATTGACGCACCGGTGCATCAATCTAAGTAACATAATAAAATAATCAGTTAAGCTAGAGCTTTTTTTGCATGGGCTGTGTCTCAATCCACCTCATCTGCCTATGGCGGATTTCCGCATCTGCAGTGGAAGGTGGCCGAGCTACAGCAGTGTTTTTCAGAGCCTGAGACATCCCAAAAATTGGTCTTCTCACCAAAACGTCTGTAGCCACGCTTTGGAAAGAGGAGACTCTCACGAACACGATGGTGTTATCCGTTTTGCTCTACAACCCCCACAAGTGTCACGTGACTCGTCTGAAGGTAACTGGTACTGGTTCAAAAAATGAATGGAAGTATGGAGGTCGTTTTGTGCCTACCCCAAAAAAAGGGGTTAAATATGTGAAAAAAATATATTTTTATTTTAATTTATATATTTATTTTATTTATATATATACAGTGGGGAGAACAAGTATTTGATACACTGCCGATTTTGCAGGTTTTCCTACTTACAAAGCATGTAGAGGTCTGTAATTGTTATCATAGGTACACTTCAACTGTGAGAGACAAAAATCCAGAAAATCACATTGTATGATTTTTAAGTAATTAATTTGCATTTTATTGCATGACATAAGTATTTGATACATCAGAAAAGCAGAACTTAATATTTGGTACAGAAACCTTTGTTTGCAATTACAGAGAGCATACGTTTCCTGTACGTCTTGACCTTGTTTGCACACACTGCAGCAGGGATTTTGGCCCACTCCTCCATACAGACGTACACACTCCCCCATCTTCAATGCTCTTACTGAGGGAAGGAGGTTGTTGGCCAAGATCTCGCGATACATGGCCCCATCCATCCTCCCCTCAATACGGTGCAGTCGTCCTGTCCCCTTTGTAGAAAAGCCTTGCGTGCACTGCAGGATTTTAATCCATGACGGCGTAGTGTGTTACTAATGGTTTTCTTTGAGATTGTGGTCTCAGCTCTCTTCAGGTCATTGACCAGGTCCTGCCGTGTAGTTCTGGGCTGATCCCTCACCTTCCTCATGATCATTGATGCCTCACGAGGTGAGATCTTGCATGGAGCCCCAGACCGAGGGTGATTGACCGTCATCTTGAACTTCTTCCATTTTCTATAATTGCGCCAACAGTTGTTGCCTTCTCACCAAGCTGCTTGCCTATTGTCCTGTAGCCCATCCCAGCCTTGTGCAGGTCTACAATTTTATCCCTGATGTCCTTACACAGCTCTCTGGTCTTGGCCATTGTGGAGAGGTTGGAGTCTGTTTGATTGAGTGTGTGGACAGGTGTCTTTTATACAGGTAACGAGTTCGAACAGGTGCAGTTAATACAGGTAATGAGTGAAGAACAGGAGGGCTTCTTAAAGAAAAACGAACAGGTCTGTGAGAGCCGGAATTCTTACTGGTTGGTAGGTGATCAAATACTTATGTCATGCAATAAAATGCAAATTAATTACTTAAAAACCATACAATGTGATTTTCTGGATTTTTGTTTTAGATTCCGTCTCTCACAGTTGAAGTGTACCTATAATAAAAATTACAGACCTCTACATGCTTTGTAAGTAGGAAAACCTGCAAAATTGGCAGTGTATCAAATACTTGTTGTCCCCACTGTATATATTTCCTGAGCTTTCTTAAACGTATCTCCTAGATATAGGACAGACACTTCAAAACCTTATTCCTTATGAATTATGCCATTTATGCATGTGTTCTTTAATGCATTTCTATGGGCTATAGTAGTAAAGGCCAAATTCAATATTTTATCAAATAATTATTTTATATTTGTTTTATACGTAAATGGGTCCTAAAATTCAAAATGAAATAGCTAAATGATCCATGTTATGACCATCTTAAAACAATTCCATATGTCAGCTTAGAACCCCCATTTTCTCACTAACAAATGGGCTATAAATACACTAACGTTACCGCTTTGTTTACCTTGACCAGAGGGACAGGGCGCTTGATAGGCTAGACTATGCAGCTTCTGTTATTGGTAGCCTACAGTTGATCAGACTTAAAAGTAGTCTCGTTTCCATGCAATACAGCACGTCAGATCACTAATGTTTAGGTGTAAGGGCTGCTACATTTATTTAAGAGTTGCTTGTGTCTGTCAGGAGTGATGTGCTATAAATACCGGGGGAAAGTGTAGAGCGCGCGTTGAGCTTTGTGCAGGCCCGCGCAACCTGCTATTTCAGTGAATCATATTGGTCAAGACCAATGATGTATATAAACCCTGGATTGCTAATGCTGTGTATTGGCCAGTGAAATGCTTTGAAGCTACTGGTTGGCCATATTGGCACTCCCCAGAAGAAGCAGTCCTCCATATTAGCAGGGTTTCCCAAACTTGGTCCTGGGGCCCCCCTTGGGTGCACATTTAGGTTTTTGTCCTAGCACTACCCAGCTGATTAAAATAACCAACTCATCATCAAGCTTTGATTATTTGAATCAGCTGTGTAGTGCTAGGGCAAAAACAAAGACGTGCACCCATGGGGATCGAGTTTGGGAAACTGTGCTTCATATGAATCAATGGGTTTCTACAGTATTTAAAATTAATGTTTCAAGAACAAAATTACATGCATCTAAGTATTTTTGTTGTTGTAGTGGGGACAGTAACATTAAAACTTTCAAAAAAATTATACTTTTATAAGATTATACTTTATTTAATGTTTAGCTCACATAATATAATTTAAAAGTATGCATTAAGGTGTCTGTAATAGAATACACGTGGCAAAAACAAATGTATACTTTAATAAATGCATTTCTATAGCTTCCAAAATATATTTTACAACGGTGGGGGAGTGCCAAGATGGAAGCATGGTGGCTTCAAAAAAGAGCTCCCTATAAGTCATCTATTGTATATACAGTGGAAGTCGGAAGTTTACATACACTTAGGTTGGAGTCATTAAAACTCGTTTTTCAACCACTCATTTTTCCAACAATTGTTTACAGACAGATTATTTCACATATAATTCACTGTATCACAATTCCAGTGGGTCAGAAGTTTACATACACTAAGTTGACTGTGCCTTTAAACAGCTTGGAAAATTCCAGAAAATGATGTCATGGCTTTAGAAGCTTCTGATAGGCTAATTGACATCATCTGAGTCAATTGGAGGTGTACCTGTGGATGTATTTCAAGGCCTACCTTCAAACACAGTGCCTCTTTGCTTGACATCATGGGAAAATCCAAAGAAATCAGCCAAGACCTCAGAAAAAAATGGTAGACCTCCACAAGTCTGGTTCATCCATTGGGAGCAATTTCCAAACGCCTGAAGGTACCACGTTCATCTGTACAAACAATAGTACGCAAGTATAAACACCATTGGACCACGCAGCCATCATACCGCTCAGAAAGGAGACGCGTTCTGTCTCCTAGAGATGAACGTACTTTGGTGCGAAAAGTGAAAATCAATCCCAGAACAACAGCAAAGGACCTTGTGAAGATGCTGGAAGAAACAGGTACAAAAGTATCTATATCCACAGTAAAACGAGTCCTATATCGACATAACATGAAAGGCCGCTCAGCAAGGAAGAAGCCACTGCTCCAAAACCGCCATAAAAAAGCCAGACTACGGTTTGCAACTGCACATGGGGACAAAGATCGTACTTTTTGGAGAAATGTCCTCTGGTCTGATGAAACAAAAATAGAACTGTTTGCCAATAATGACCATCGTTATGTTTGAAGGAAAAAGGGGGTACTTGCAAGCCAAAGAACACCATCCCAACCATGAAGCACGGGAGTGGCAGCATCATGCTGTGGGGGTGCTTTGCTGCAGGAGGGACTGGTGCACTTCACAAAATAGATGGCATCATGAGGAAGGAAAATTATGTGGATATATTGAAGCAACATCTCAAGACATCAGTCAGGAAGTTAAAGCTTGGTCGCAAATGGGTCTTCCAAATGGACAATGACCCCAAGCATACTTCCAAAGTTGTGGCAAAATGGCTTAAGGACAACAAAATCAAGGTATTGGAGTGGCCATCACAAAGCCCTGACCTCAATCCTATAGAAAATTTGTGGGCAGATCTGAAAAATCATGTGCGAGCAAGGAGGCCTACAAACCTGACTCAGTTACACCAGCTCTGTCAGGAGGAATGGGCCAAAATTCACCCAACTTATTGTGGGAAGCTTGTGGAAGGCTACCCGAAACGTTTGACCCAAGTTAAACAATTTAAAGGCAATGCTACCAAATACTAATTGAGTGTATGTAAACTTCTGACCCACTGTGAATGTGATGAAAGAAATAAAAGCTGAAATAGAATCGGTTTCCTATTTCGCAACAAAGCCTCCTTCATTCACTCAGGAGAACAATTGAAGGGTTACTCCGTAGCAATGCAAATATCACGGTACAGCTATATGGACACTCAATCATTACGCTATTTTTTATTGGTAAATTTACAAACATATATAATGATAAATAGACTTGAAACTTGTATCTCATTATGGTGTATGGTGAAATAAGTATAGCCAGTTATAATTGTAATGGCTTAGCTGATAATAACAAAAGAAGAACAATATTTACATGGCTCAAAGAGAAGGAATATAATATCTATTGTATACAGGAAACTCATTCAACAATTCGAGATGAAGTAGCGTGGAAAAAAGAATGGGGGGGGGGAAATATACTTCTCCCATGGGCAAAGAAATTCAAAAGGGGTGATGATATTAATTAATAGTAATTTCGATCCGAATGTGCAAATTGTCCAAATAGATACGCAAGGTAGATGGATTATTTTAAATATGGTATTGGACCATAAACAGATATGGCTCATTAACCTTTACGGACCAAATAATGATGATCCACAATTCTTTGACAATATATATAATAAATTATCAAGCCTGCAAGCAACTCAAGACAATATTATTATGGTGGGGGATTATAATACTGTTTTAAATAGCTCAATGGACCGAAAAGGAAATCACACCACAAACAATCACCCACATGCTCTTAAGGAAATTGTGAATGTCATGGATACATTAGAACTAGTAGATATATGGAGGCTTAAATATGCTGATCTAGTGAGATATACATGGCGGAGACTGAATCAAGCTAGTCGTCTTGACTTCTTTCTTATCTCATTCTCGTTGGCACCAAAAGTAAAAAAAGTGTTGATAGGGGACAGAATGCGGTCGGACCATCATATAATAGGCATATACATTACTCTGACTGAATTTCCACGTGGGCGAGGATATTGGAAATTTAATCAAAGCCTATTAGATGATAATTTATTTATAATTAGAACAAAGGAATTTATAACTGACTTTTTCCAACATAACATAGGTACAGCGAATCCCCTTATTGTATGGGACACCTTTAAATGTGCCTTTAGAGGCCATACAATTCAGTACTCATCTCGAAAACAAAAGCAATTTAGGTCAAAAGAGTTTATACTAAGAAAGGAAATAGAAAGTCTAACAGAACAGATAGATGGCAATAAAAACTGTAACATAGAGGCTCAGAATAAATTAGAGGAAAAACAAAAAGAAATTGAAAAACTTATTCAAGAAAGATCAAGTGTAATATATTATAAAAATAAAGCAAACTGGATGGAATATGGGGAAAAATGCACAAAATTCTTTTTTAATCTTCAACATAGGAATGCTACCAAAAAGAACTTAATGAAACTGGTTACAATTGACGGAGTCACCCATAATTCACCTAATGATATTTTGAAGGAAGAAACAAAGTATTTTAAGCATATGTTTTCTTTTCAGTCGCCTCCATCTCCTCTAACTGAAGCTAATTGTAGAGATTTTTTTCCTATTGATAATGTCAAATTAACAGCCACACAGAAAGACTCATGTGAAGGTGAAATTACAGAGGAGGAACTTCTGGATGCAATTAAAGACTTTAAGTCCGGGAAAACTCCAGGGTTGGATGGCATACCAATCGAGGTATACCAAACCTTTTTTGATATACTAAGAGGACCGTTATTAGCATGTTTTAACCACTCCTATGTAAATGGTAGATTATCTGACACTCAAGAAGAAGGTCTGATCTCATTATTACTGAAACAGGATACAAGTGGAAAATATAAAGATCCAGTCCATTTACAAAATTGGAGGCCCCTTACACAGTGTTGTGATGCAAAAATCCTAGCAAAATGTATAGCGCATAGAATTAAAAAGGTATTGTCGGATATTATTCATTCTAATCAGACAGGTTTTTTACATGGAAGATACATTGGAGATAATATAAGGCAAGTATTGGAAACAATAGAACACTATGGAAAATATGGGAAACCAGGCCTGCTATTCATAGCAGACTTCGAAAAGGCATTTGATAAAGTTCGACTGGAATTTATATATAAATGCCTGGAGCATTTCAATTTTGGAGAATCTCTTATAAAATGGGTCAAAATCATGTATAGTAACCCTAGGTGTAAAATAGTAAATAATGGCTATTTCTCAGAAAGTTTCAAACTGTCAAGAGGAGTGAAACAAGGTTGTCCACTATCGGCATATCTATTTATTGTGGCCATCGAGATGTTAGCTATTAAAATCAGATCCAATAATAATATCAGAGGATTAGAAATACAGGGCTTAAAAACAAAGGTGTCATTGTACGCAGATGATTCATGTTTTCTTTTAGATCCACAACTAGAATCCCTCCACAGCCTCATAGAGGATCTAGATACATTTTCTAACCTCTCTGGATTAAAACCAAATTATGACAAATGTACTATATTACGTATTGGATCACTAAAAAATACAATTTTTACATTACCATGTAGTTTACCAATAAAATGGTCTGATGGTGATGTGGATATACTCGGAATACATATCCCAAAGGAAATAAATGATCTCACTTCAATAAATTTTAATAGAAAGTTAGCAAAAATAGATAAGATCTTACTACCATGGAAAGGAAAATACCTGTCAATTTGTGGGAAAATCACCCTGATTAACTCTTTAGTATTATCCCAGTTTACCTATTTGCTTATGGTCTTGCCTACGCCTAGCAAACAGTTTTTTAAATTATATGAGAAAAAAATATTCAATTTTATTTGGAACGGCAAGCCAGACAAAATTAAAAGAGCATATTTATATAATGAATATGAATTCGGAGGACAGAAATTATTAAATATTAAAGCATTAGACCTATCACTAAAATCTTCAGTCATCCAAAAGTTATACTTAAATCCGAACTGGTTCTCAAACAAATTAGTAAGATTGTCTCACCCACTGTTCAAGAAAGGCCTTTTTCCCTTTATTCAGATTACAACCTCTCACTTTCAGTTATTTGAAAAGGAAATAATCTCCCAAATGTCACTATTTCTAAAACAAGCCATAGAAAGTTGGTTGCAATTTCAATTTAATCCTCCAGAAACGACAGAACAAATAATGCAACAAATATTGTGGTTAAATTCAAATATACTAATTGACAAAAAACCTTTATTTTTTGACAGAATGTTTAAAAAAGGTATAATCTTCGTAAATGATATCATCGGTAGGACTGGTGGAGTTATGTCGCACATGCAGCTAACAAAAACATATGGAAATGTCTGCTCTACCCAAAATTACAACCAAATAATTGCAGCCTTACCGCAAAAGTGGAAGAGGAAAGTTGAAGGGGGAGAAAGTAAGGAACTTGTCTGTCGGCCTTGCATTAAAGAACATAATTGGTTAAGGAAAACTGTGATAAATAAAAAAGTATATCAGTTTCACTTAAGGACCAAAGGATTGACAGCAGTCCCATATAGATTGCAAAATAGTTGGGAAGAGATCTTTGACGTACCGATCCCATGGCATAGTGTTTATGAACTGACACGCAAAACGACACCGGATTCAAAAATTAGAATCTTTCAATTTAAATTATTATATAAAATTCTTGCTACCAATAGAATGTTATTTATATGGGGGATACAATCTTCCCAGCTCTGCAGATTTTGCTGTGAAGAGATAGAATCATTAGATCATTTGTTTTGGTTCTGTCCATTTGTAGCTTGTTTTTGGACACAGGTCCAGGAATGACTAAAGGATTGCAATATTTACCTGGAACTAACCTTGCAGATAGCATTACTGGGTGATCTGAAAAGTCATAGTCAATCAATCAATAATATAATAATACTTTTAGCAAAAATGTTTATTTTTAATTCACAATCTGTAGAAGCAATGAGAATAGAAAGGTTCAGAACTTTTGTAAAACATCACAGTATGGTTGAAATATATATGGCAAATAGAAATCCTATATGGATGGTGTTAAGAGATAGATGGGAGGTATTGAATAGAGTTGAAGGATGGGACTAATAACAAATAACAACAAATAATAACAAAGATAGCTAATAATGTAAGCATACTGTGTCCATAATAAGTATATAGGTTGTATGTTGGGAGCTTTTGGGAAAGAGCACAGTTAGAAAGATATGGCATTTAGAAGCAAACCGGATGGACATCATGAAACTGATCGGAGAGGTTGAGAGTAGAAGAAGTTCAGGAGCAAAAAAATAAATATATATATATATATATATATATATATATATATATATATATATATATATATATATAGATATAGAATTATTGTAAAATTAACTCTGTCCATAAGGTGTAGATAGTAAGTATAGACCGGAAGTAGAGGCCTGGGCGTTGTTGTTCACTAATTTACTCCAAGTAGGGAAAGGATGGTGGGGTTGAAAAGTAATAAAGGGGAATATATATATACAAAAAAAAAAAAACATGGGGGATTGGAAGTGATGCAGACAATTACATTGATAGAAGATACAATCTATCTGCAATATTAAGCTGATCCATCCCCCCCCCAAAAAAAAAAAAAAAAAAAAAAATATATATATAAAAAAAAATAAAAAAATAATAAGCCTCCTTCACTCATGCTGCCAAACATGCCCTCGGAAAACTGACTATCCTACCGATCCTTGACTTCGGCGATGTCATTTACAAAATAGCCTCCAACACACTACTCAGCAAATTGGATGTAGTCTATCACAGTGCCATCCGTTTTGTCTCCAAAGCCCCATATAATACCCACCACTGTGACCTGTACGCTCTTGTTGGCTGGTCCTCACTACATATTCGTCGCCAAACCCACTGGCTCCAGGCCATCTATAAATCACTGCTAGGCAAATCCCCGCCTTATCTTAGCTCATTGGTCACCATAGCAACACCCACCCGTAGTCTGCGCTCCAGCGGGTATATCTCACTGGTCATCCCCAAAGCCAACACCTCCTTTGGCCGCAATTCCTTCCAGTTCTCTGCTGCCAATGACTGGAACAAATTGCAAAAATCTCTGAAGCTGGAGACACTTATCTCCCTCACTAACTTTAAGCATCAGTTGTCAGAGCACCTTACCGATCACTGCACCTGTACACAGCCCATCTGAAATTAGCCCGCCCAACTACCTCATCCCTATATTGTTATTTATTTTGCTCATTTGTACCCCAGTATCTCTATTTGCACATCATCTCTTGCACATCTATCATTCCAGTGTTAATACTAATTGTAATTATTTTGCACTATAGCCTATTTTATTGCCTTACCTCCATAACTTGCTAAATTTGCACACACTGTATATTATATGTATTTCTGTTGTATTTTTGACTTTGTTTTGTTTTACCCCATATGTAACTCTGTGTTGTTGTTTTTATCGCACTGCTTTGCTTTATCTTGGCCAGGTCGCAGTTGTAAATGAGAACTTGTTCTCAACTGGTTTACCTGGTTAAATAAAGGTGAAATAAATAAAATAAAATAAAAAAATAAATCATTCTCTCTACTATTATTCTGACATTTCACATTCTTAAAATAAAGTGGTGATCCTAACTGACCTAAGACAGGGAATGTTTACTAGGACTAAATGTCAAGAATTGTGAAAAACAGAATGTATTTGGCTAAGGTGTATGTAAACCTCTGACTTCAACTGTATAAATCATTGGTAAAGATGTGCAAAAAGCCTGCAGCAGCATGTGAAGGACAGAGAAATTGTGCGCGATTTGACAAATCATGAGGCAAATTGGTAAAAAAAACAAAAAAACATCAATTTGCTCCTCTTTTTAACACCTTGCGTCTATATCTTTTATTAAACTAAATCAAAAGTGGTGTGGCGCCTGATTGAAAAGTGCTGTGGCAAATGTTGCCTCGCCACACGTTTTCCGGCGCCCCTGTTTGCTAATGTGATTGATCACATTGTTAGGGGGTGCATCTAAACACCACAGCAATAAAACACCCTAGGTTTGTTATTAAAGAGAAGTGAAAAAAGAAAGGTACCAATATTAACCACAGCATAGTGAATATGACTCATGATCATAATGGAAGTGCAGGTAGGCCTACTGGCAGAATCAGCGATCAATAGAGAAATTAGGAGGGCCTGAATAAAGGGAATGTGACATTGGCGCTGTTGAGCCCACATGGTTCCTTCAGTAAATTAGAATTCTCAGATAAAAGAATGCACTGTGTCTCTTGAGCCAAATCGATGTTCCACATTTGGTCAAGTAATCCCCATTGATTCACTTTAACCGGCAAATGCAATTGATTACAAGGCGGTTTTACACTTGAAAATCATTGATTTCTGGGAGCCAATACAACCCTCCACCTCCCCACCACCAGCTATAATAACCTTATAAGGCCCGTCATTGGAACTCCTTTCTCCCAGTTGGGGAGTGTCGATGCCAGCAGGCCCACATTGGGCTACCTGCCATCATATCATCTGGCTCCGAGAATCTTCCCTCGGAGACGAGGCCATTCCCTAAACTATTTAATAAAATGTCATATTGCATTCTGTCTATGCTGTCCATTCAGTTAAACCTGTACTAGATTGGACTAAATTACCACTTATCAACAGAGTGTAAATGTGTGTGTGTGTGTGTATGTGTGAGTCATTGGTATGTGGGTGCGTGTGAAAATCACCTCCCAGTTGTTTCCATTCAAAACATTGTTACGGTATCGATCACCCCTTTCGATGCTCAATGTGAATGATCTCTCTCACAAGACATCCATGCGCTATTTTAATGAGATGCTACTCGTACCCCTAGCTTTTGATTCTTCACGTGAACCGTGTCGTTTATAACCAATCAAATGTCTCTACTCTCCACCCTGGCCAATCAGAGCAGCCAGTGTGAATGAAACGCTGCATGATTAAATAGGTGAGACATTTCAGGTCCTTATTCAATACTATTACTACGTTGGTGCGCCAATAAAAAAATTATTTTAACAAAAGCAGCATTAGGGAAGACATTAACTGACATGGTTTGATCTGGCCTGTGAATGGGACACATATCTAAATGTTCTTTGCTCATTCCAAAGCTTTTGATGTTGATTATTCAGCGCTTGGCTAGGTCCTTGGCTTTTTACAATATTACACAACAGAAATAAAATTGTCTTAGGCAATTATTTTCCCCATCCATGGCATAACATCACTATGAATGAGGATTAGGGACAATCCAGTGCTCAGTCCAATAGTATTTTAAACACAACTTCTTTGTTTCTATTTTTAAAAATGGAAGCGCTATAGACACAAGTGAGATTTATGTTGTCTAGCCAGCAAAAACTGCATTCCATAATGATGCAGCCATGAATCACCTTGTTCCCGCCTACCCCCATGAAACGGACTGCAGTGCTTACAGTCAGAAGTACATTACAGACGCATTTTACAGTAATATTGCACACACGGAACACATAAAAACAAAGGATTAGTCTAATCCTCTCACTTGGAATGGCTGGAATTCAATTGAATCTGCCATAGCAATGTTTACAGTGTGTTTGTTTACAAACTACTACATTGTTTATGTTGCCCACGCCATGTTGTCACTTGCAAGCACATCCTCAAGACAGAGGTAGAGGGACTGACCCATCTATTGACCCAGTCTACCAGGAGATCAGTCTGGGTCATGCGACTACATGGCTCTGGTTATAGTGTTGCCTACATGGGTAAGCCCCACGGAAACGACCCAGGGTGAACTGTTTTACACAACGCAGGATTATAAGATAGGCATAGAAACCAAACCACAATATTATTGAACTGGCACATTGTCATTAGGAATGCATTGTCAGAGTGAGATCAAACCCTGCATTCAGGTTCAGACAAGGATGTACCAGCTTTTTTGCCATCTGTTTTGTGTTGTCTTTTTATAAACTAATCAAACAGTCTAGGGCAGGTGTTATTAAAAATGGCATTACCATTTCAACATGATACACTAAAAACAAATGTTTGTGTGAATGATGCGAATTAAGAAAATTATACTTTCATGGTGTCACGTTCGTTCATAGACGGGTCAGACCAAGGCGCAGCGTGATATGCATACATGTTTATTTGAACCAACTAAACTAAACTAAACTAAACTAAACTAAACTAAACTAAACTAAACTAAACTAAACTAAACTAAACTAAACTAAACTAAACTAAACTAAACTAAACTAAACTAAACTAAACTAAACTAAACTAAACTAAACTAAACTAAACTAAACTAAACTAAACTAAACTAAACTAAACTAAACTAAACTAAACTAAACTAAACTAAACTAAACTAAACGTCCAAGGTACACAAACAACATACCTTATACAGAACAAGATCCCACAACCCACTAGTGCCAATAGGCTGCCTAAGTATGGACCCCAATCAGAGACAACGAGCGACAGCTGCCTCTGATTGGGAACCACACCGGCCAACATAGATCTAGACATACTAGATCCAAACATAGAAAATACAACATAGAAAATCACACCCTGACTCAACAAATTAGAGTCCCCAGAGTCAGGGCGTGACACAGGGTGTCTCCTAGGATACAGATGGAGTTATTTATGACAGTTAAAAACTAGTTATGTAAAAATGATGCTAATTAAAAGCTTAAAGGTTTTTCACAGGGCTATTGGGCGTGTCTGGGCAAGGTCTGTTGCATTGATTTTTTGCATTCAGATTAAATTTGACCTTTTATTTCAACCTTTATTTTCTCTTCACAGCCATAGGAGTCTTTCAAAGGGGCCTTACGTCAGCTGACCTCTCATCCCCAGACATACAAGCACAGCTGTACTGAAGGTCTCGGTGAAGTGACATCATTGGCTGATGCAATGCATGTCTACTGCATAGACACTTTCACTGGTAAACTCACACCTAGTCAATGAGTAAGGTTAGTCTGTTAATCTGTCTATAATTTTTATGTTTATCCATCTGTCTGCAGATCCTCCTACTTGTCTGTGTGTATGCCAGCCTCTGAGCCTCATTTGTCCTGGGGAAAACTGGTTTTGTTCTAGGCCAAAGCTTTTCTTTTCTTTTTTCTCTCTCCCAATACAGTATGTGGTTCAAAGATGACGGATAGTTGGCAATAATAGGAGAAAATAAGCCATATCCCTAATATCTCCCCAGATAGTTGATTCTGTCTCTGAATATCAGAAGTGGTCATTGATTTTGAGCTTTTCCATGTATAGATTAACCCTAAATGTTACCCTGATTAAAGAGACTCTTTCCAGAACAAAGCATTGCTGGGTCATTATATTCAGTAGACACTGCATCAAACGAGCCACACAAAGTTAAACTGGGGGCATAAATAATCTCACTAAAGGCTGATAGAGTATCTGCTCTCTGATATCTCAACCTTCAATAGAGAAGTGGCATATAGTGCATCAAGATGGAAAGAGGCAGGTGATACCAGAGGTGATACCAGACGTGACACTAGAGGTGCCAGATTCATCACACAGTTCATAATAACAAAGAAAAGACATGTCCTTAAACGACCATCCCTGAAAGTCTGGAACTGATGTGCAGGCTTCAATTAGCTGTAAATCAGAGATAAGGGGAAGATTATTGAGCAATACAAACAAATTCACAATATATAGGATGTAGATGTTTGCAAATGTGATTGATCACATTGTTAGGTGGTGCTTCTAAACACCACAGCAATAAAACACCCTAGGTTTGTTATTAAAGAGAAGTGAAAAAAGAAAGGTACCAATATTAACCACAGCAAAGTGAATATGACTCATGATCATTATGGAAGTGCAGGTAGGCCTACTGGCAGAATCAGTGATCAATAGAGAAATTAAGAGGACCTGAATAAAGGGAACGTGACATTGGCCCTGATGGTTCTTTCAGTAAATTAGAATTCTCAGATAACAGAATGTATCTCTTGAGCCAAATCGATGTTCCAAATCTGGTCAAGTAATCCCCATTGATACACTTTAACCGGCAAATGCAATTGATTACAAGGCGGTTTTACATTTTAAAATCATTGATTTCTGTGAGCCCATATACTAAATTACCACTTATCGATAAAGTTTAAATGTGCATGTGTGACTTCATGGGTGTGGGTGTGAGTCATGAGTGTGTGTGTGTGTGTGTGTAGGGATACTATCTGCAGTTTTAAATAGAACATTCATAATCTCAATCAAGGTCCATGGAAGGTTTCTTTTGTAAAACATTGTTTTATGTATATCCATTATGCTTTTCATTTCCTGTTACAAAATTCTGTGAAGTTGCGGAACGGCTCTCAGCAAGTTCTATTATGGGGGATATTATGTACAGAAAGGGGTCTACACTTAAGTGGATTTACCGAAATCTCGATGACAAAAATGCTTGTTTAGATGTAATTTAATGTAGCTCCTCTTGATGGCACTGGAGCATCAGCTTTGAATATCCTGACAGCATTTGGGATATCTGTAAAATGCCATGCAGTGGAGTTGGGTCCGTGATGCAGTGTACACACAAAAAAAAGCATGTAAAACATTTTACCTTTCAAAAAAGGAGAGCTTAACTCACTGGACCACTGCCCATGTGTGTATCATGTTCCATCTGGCATCAGACCAGACAGACAGATAGAAGCCCTTCAAATATTTGCAGTAAACATTCACTCTTTTACCCTGCCCTGAAAGAAAACCAGCATAGGAGCACATTGCCAAGCACTGGACCTAAACCTCTCCATCCTGGCTAGAGAAAGAGTCACTGCTCAGTGTGGGGATTGACACAGCAGCCAAGCACATCTGTCTGTCAGTGTGACTCACTCTCCTCACTCACCGACCATTACCTTTACATTTCCTGTAGCTATATGCATAAATACATTCTCTCAGAAATCATCTAGGCAATATGTTGTTTACTTACTGGCACTCTCATCCAAAACTCAGGGCCAAGATCCATTGGTTGCCTCCCTTCTCATAAATGAATGATATAGATTCTGGAATGACTCACAGTTAGCAGCAACTTCATCCTGTTAAAACCCAGGCTAATAAACACCATAAAAATATGTTGGAGCAGAGACAGTAGACTAGGCTCCGTGTCAAATGACCTTGCCTTGGAATCGTTGACTTCAGGATCAGCTAGGCTACTACACAATGAGGAAATAAAATACCATCCTCCCCAATTAAGTTGACACCAACCTCCTGTGACAGGTTTCTTCCCACAATGTAACGATTGAGGGGATTCGATTAAGCTGGCGGGGAGGACTTTGCACCGGGTGAAAAGTGATTGCATTTGTTCTGGAACCAGGCTGCGAACCAGACTGCCTCCCCCACGTAATGAGTAGGATTCTGTGTTTTCACATACAAAA
Source organism: Coregonus lavaretus (assembly GCF_964263955.1). NCBI lineage: Eukaryota > Metazoa > Chordata > Actinopteri > Salmoniformes > Salmonidae > Coregonus > Coregonus lavaretus. The sequence continues at coordinate 45,974,384 of NC_139991.1, forward strand.
GTGATTGCTTTTGATAAAAATCTGCATTTCCAGTTAAACATTGTTTGAAAATTAAAACGTATATTTTATGGAAAAGAGATGTATGTTTCTGAACGATGCATCATGCTAACTGTAAACCCCAAGGCATTTTTAACTGAAATACTTATAGTAAGTTGAATTCAAAGTAAATGAAAAGTCATTATTACTTCACATTTTTATGTGGTACTGACTCAAACCTAAATGAGAAGTCACACCAAGTTATGATAACAAATGAACTTTTTTCCCAGCATGCTCTACTGCAGGTAGATTTTTGTTTTTTAATATCTGTGTATTTGCATGTACATTGAGTGACATCTTATGCTGCACAAAGATAAATAACATACATTTTTCTAAACTAATTCAGTCATTTAGTTATAATTTTTCCACCTGTTACTGAAATGCTTGTTCAAGTTTAAATGGCTTAGGTAGTCTCCTCCCACTGTTCCAAACCCTGGCAGTCATTATGAAAGCAGGTTGCTGGTGAATACAAATTTAAACAGTTGGCGATCCTAACTCTGTCTGGATTCCAATAGGAATTACACATAACTTTGCAAACCAGCATAATGTAACTTGCAGGTAGAATTGCAAAATTCTGGGAAGTTTTCTGGAAATCCTTCAACCAGGATTTTTTGAAAATCTGGGAATTTGGGGAAAATTACCAGGATTTTGCAACCTTACTTGCAGGCCTGATGTGGTCTTTAAACCATGAGTTTCAGGCCACTGTATTATGGTAAAGCTAGGCCTCAAAATAAGGCCTTATGAGATATGTAATGTATTGTCACAAAGAGTTTAATTATAGTGATAACGTTTTTCTTTTTGAGTGTAGTTAACTAACTGTTTTGTATTTAATTATTATATTTGAGTTAAGGCTAATTTATAACATTTAAGTAATCAGTTTCCTACTTTTTTTAAAAAGTAAACTTAGTTACATTTGAGTAATGGTAAATTATAGTTTCTAAGTAAGGTGGACTTTGCTAAACTCAAACATTTCAAATATTGCAACTTATACTTATTAAGTGACTTTGACTTAAATAAGATTATGTCGTGTTCACTTCACCATATTGATTTAATTTAACTTGTGATCTTTTATGTATAGAGTAATCAAAATACGTTAGTTGATTTACATGAAAAAAATTAAGTATACCTTACTCAAAAATCTGCATTTGTATTACTCATAGGAAGTACTGCTCACTTCAGCTATTTAAGTTTCTTAACTCTTTTTTAGGTAATCAGTTTCCTAAAAATGTTGGAGTAGCCAGAACTTATCCGTTTTTACAGTGTGCCTTGTTGACATGACCGAGTGGCGCAGATTACTGTTCGATTTGAGCAGGGCACACCTCCCTCACCAGCTTCGCCCTGTCATGTGACGGGCCATAGCCCTGTTCAGCACGGGCCAGCTTGACAATACTAAAAGCAAAGTGCATTACAACTAGGGTTGCAAACTGGAATCTTCAGGAATTTTGGTAATTAACAGAAAATCTATGGCAATCTATCATAACTTTAGTAATTTATACTTGAATAGTTTGTGTCATGAACAATGCTTGTGCCCATAGAAATAGACTTCCAGCATTGAGGAACATCTCGCTCCCCCCTGCGTGGGCGCGCCAGGGCGCGCCAAGTCTATTTCTTTTTTTTACAGTGTGCCTTGTTGACAACATGACCGAGTGGCGCAGATTACTGTTCGATTTGAGCAGGGCGCACCTCCCTCACCAGCTTCGCCCTGTCATGTGACGGGCCATAGCCCTGTTCAACACGGGCCAGCTTGACAATACTAAAAGCAAAGTGCATTACAACTAGGGTTGCAAACTGGAATCTTCAGGAATTTTGGTAATTAACAGAAAATCTATGGCAATCTATCATAACTTTAGTAATTTATACTTGAATAGTTTGTGTCATGAACAATGCTTGTGCCCATAGAAATAGACTTCCAGCATTGAGGAACATCTCGCTCCCCCCTGCGTGGGCGCGCCAAGTCTATTTCTATGGGCACAAGCACTGTTCATGACACAAACTGTTCACACCCCTCTTGTTGGCAGAGAGAACATTTTCCAGTTTTAAAGCTCATATTCTTGCAATTCTATACATTTTGCGATCTCTAATGTGCATTCATATGATATTTAAGTGACTCAAACATTACAACTAAATCTATGGGCTAAAAAACCTAGCTAAAAAACCTTAGCTGACATGGGCTAGTTGATCTGGACATTTCTAACAAGTTATTGTAGCCAGTGGCGGCTAGTGTCTGGTATGAAATAAGGGGAGATGAGCAATGTCATAAATACCTGAGCAGAAGTCTTTCAGGTGAGAGTTTTGGTTCCGCCCCGGAGGACAGGGAACGGTGCACACCTCTGTTCATGCCGTTGGCTGTATTGGTGGAACTCATGTCAAACGTGTTGGAAGTTAACCTCTGTGTCTTTCTCTGTGAATGTTTTACAGCTTACTCACGTAACCGACAGCCATGTAAGACAATAATTTGTGTTTCAGTGACGTGTTTTATGCGGTTTGGGAGAGGCGTTCAATGCTGTCCGAGACTCGGGCAGTATTGGTTGATGGTTGTGTAGCCTGAAAGGGTATGTTTTACCGTCTGTAAAGGTATGCACTTTTAACTTTAATTGGAATCGCATGTTTGATAATGTATTGTATTAAAATTGTGATATTGCGTAAATTAACCAGGGTTATAATTTTGCTTCAGATAACTTTGGAGAAGCCTTTCGCTGCTCTTACTGTTAACTGTTTGTGTCCCTTACATTAGGCAGGTAAGGTATGGTTATTTTGTCAAGTCCGCCCTAGCACCTGAACTGGTACACGGGCAACATATTTAGGGTTGCCTTGGCGGCGGACTAGTTTATTTTTCTTTGTTTGTATTATTTGACTTATTTTATCACCACTTCCCCAGACAGACCTCCAGGCCTGGTTGTCGTTTGGAGGAGCTTTTTTTAATAGAAAGCAGGAGCCAGCCTTAAGAATTCACATGTGTGCTTCCGCATGCTAATTACATTTTAGTCATTTAGCAGACGCTCTTATCCAGAGCGACTTACAGTTAGTGAGTGCATACATTTTTCATACTGCCCCCCGTGGGAATCGAACCCACAATCCTGGCGTTGCAAGCGCCATGCTCTACCAATTGAGCTACAGGAGGCCTATCATCTTTCCGAGAGTGTTTCATCTGAGTGTACTATTTTACAAAGTGTTTTCGTCACGTGTGTTATCCTAAGGACTGTGCTATCTTATGTGTGTGAATATACTTTGAAGTTTGCATCTTTTCTCCTAGAAGTGCTTTACATGCCATGCCATGTCCTGTGTTCTTATACAGATTCTGGCCCTGGTGCTGACATTGTGTGTGCTCTGTAGGCCCTAGCCGGTGGGTGGATTGAGGGATACGGGTGACTCTTATGTATTGTAATGTATTGCTCATGTTGTAATAAACCCTGACACTTTTAACTCTGTGTCAGTTATTTGACAGGCCTGTGTTTAACTTGTCCCGAGGACCTCCCTCCATGTAACAAAAAGGTGGCGTTGTACAGTTCACATGATAAATAGCTCTTTAAGGTATGCAATGACTGACATGACAAGATAAACAGATTATGCACTACCCAATTTCGAAATTACATATTGTGCATTCTACTATTACAACGTTCAAGAGTAAGTTGAAAGCCAGACTTTTTTTTGTTGATTAGGCCTAGTCCAAAAAATTGTGCATGCGGACTAGCCTACGTTCAGTTTGAGAAGGAGAGCACGAAGATGAGGACCGGATGTAACGATCGTCGGAGGAAGTGGACCAATGCGCAGCGTGGAATGTGAACATACTTTATTTTTTTAAAGTACCACAACGAACAAAACAACAAACGATACGAAACGTGAAGTCCTTGGTTACAATACAAACCATACGGAACAAGATCCCACCACACTGTGGAAAACAGGCTGCCTAAGTATGGTTCCCAATCAGAGACAACAAGCAACAGCTGATACACGTTGCCTCTGATTGAGAACCACACCGGCCAACATAGAAACAAATGAACTAGATAATAACCCTAGCACACAAAACACATAGAAACAACACACCCTGGCTCAACATAACAGAGTCCCAGAGCCAGGGCGTGACACCGGAGGTCAACTTTGATAGCTTGCTACTACTACAATTGATTTGATTAAAAACGTTTCTTGCTCATGATGTATTTATCAGTTATTGACCTCACAATAAGCTAGATTTGAGTAACTTACATTGTGGTGCTGAAACTTGACTTGACTTTACTGACTTTATTGTCCCCATGGGGACATTTTGTTGCAGTGTCATGTACATGTTTAAATACAAAACAAATTGACAATACATCTTTCATAACAGTTACATACCAATAAAAAGAGACTAGCCTGCTGGCCTTACTGGGTCGTTAGAAACATTAGCCCAAGCTATTTAAGAGGGATATCACACCTGAAGCAGCCGCATCACAATCAATTGGAAATGGACAGCTCATGGTGCTGAAAGTAGGCAAATTCGAGTAGACCTTCATTTCAACTGTCTAAATTTTAATTGGACTACGAACATCAAGAGGGCTTTGTATTGGAGCCTATTTAAGAAATAAGAGGTAGGCCTACCTATTTGACAGATGAAATTAGGCTACAGGCTGCTATATCTATAGATTTGTCAGTCAATTCCTCCACCCACCATGCACTCTTTAAATAGCATAGCCATGTCAGTGAAGGGCTGTTAAGTTAAAACCAGGACTTGAATTGAGGGGGAAGGTCTACTTGAATGCCCCTCCAACTCATAATTACTAGTGGGAAACTTGTCTATCATCCCTGAGCTCCACCTTCTACCACATGCTGACCTCTGTCACATACTAAGGATATGACTTCAATAACATTTTTGGCAGTTAAATGTAACAAACATTATTTATAAAAAGTGATCTATTAATATGGTTTTTGAACACTATATAATTAGTTTACAAGCATAACTGTACATTTTAGTTTATGGTTGATGCAACTTGTTGGCCATTAGCCAATCTGCATTTCTCAACGAGTTCAATGCACGTGAATGCATCTAACTAATATTTACGACTTTACAATTGGTAATTTCCAACAAGAAACTTAAGTTGTACCACTCTTACAGCCTATATTTTGATCTGGCAAATCACTTGAGGGTTTAATTGTGTAATGCTGTCATGTTGTAAGCCTACATAGCCTACTAGTTGGTTACTACTGTACTTGACTGAAATGAAAAATTAGATACAAATAGCATGAGTATTATACTGTAGCAATCCTTGCTGTATGCCACGTTACAATTCCTACCTAGTGGGTTAACCCTATTCGCGCAATGCGTAGGGTGTTTGCCTTTAATGCCAGGGCAGGCCCTGCTCCAGGATGACATGCCAGAGGCTGCTTAAATCCATGGGGAGGCACAACTAATATTGCTTTAGAGCCCTGATAAAATAAGGTAGATTGGTCCTACTGCTGTTCAAATGTTTTAAAAAATCTGAAATGTAGCTACACATCAACAACCGTAGTTTTTTTATATACAGTAAACTGAACAAAAATATAAACGCAACATGTAAAGTGTTGGTCGCATGTTTCATGAGCTGAAATAAACGAGCCCAGAAATGTTCCATACGCACAAAAAGCTTATTTCTCTCAAAAGCTGTGTCGTTTTTATGAATTTAGTATTGACATCATGTCACGCCCTGGCTCTGGGGACTCTTAAATGTTGAGCCAGGGTGTGGATTTCTCTATGTTTAGTTTTCTATGTTTTTTGTTCTAGATCGTTTAGATCTATGTTGGCCAGGGTGGTTCCCAATCAGAGGCAGCTGTAGCTCGCTGTCTCTGATTGGGGACCATACTTAGGCAGCCTGTTGGCACCAGTTAGTTTGTGGGATCTTGTTCCGTAAAGGTTTGTGTTGTGTAACCTCAGGACTTCACGTATCGTTTTGTTGTTTTGTTCGTGTGTTGTGTACGAAATAAAATGTACGCTTATCACGCTGCGCCTTGGTCCGTCTCATCAGTAAATGAGCGTGACAGAAGATCCCACCTAAAGAGGACCAAGCAGCGTGTCCAGGAACAGACAGCCTGGACTTGGGAGGAGATCCTGGACAAGAAGGGATCCTGGACTTGGGAAGAGATTCATGCCGGAACGGATCGCCGTCCTTGGGAGGAGACTGTGGAGGCGCGCTACAGAGAGGAGCAGCGGCATCGCAGAGGGTACCGGCCGAGGAGGAAGCCAGAGAGACAGCCCCAAGAAAAATCTTTGGGGGGGCTAAAAGGGTGGTTGGCGGAGCCTAGAGTTAGAGCAGAGCCAACTCCCCGTACTCAGGCTAGGAAGCGTGAGACTGGGCAGACTCCGTGTTATGCGGAGACACGTACTGTGCCGCGAGTGTTCCGGCACAGTCCTGTACGTCCGGTGCTAGCACCACGCACGTGTCATGCTAAGATGGGCATGCAGCCAGGACGGGGTGTGCCGGCTCCCCGCGCCAAGCCAGTGGTGCGTGTGTCCAGTCCGGCATGGCCCGTGCCTGTTCCACCGGTGCCTGGTCCGGCACCGGTCAGCTGCTCCACTCCGGAGTGAGAGCAATCCGCTCCACCGGAGTCCGGTCCAACTCCAGTCAGCGGATCCACTCCGGAGCCAGAGCTGTCACGCCCTGGCTCTGTGGACTCTTAAATGTTGAGCCAGGGTGTGGATTTTTCTATGTTTAGTTTTCTATGTTTAGATCTATGTTGGCCAGGGTGGTTCCCAATCAGAGGCAGCTGTAGCTCGCTGTCTCTGATTGGGGACCATACTTAGGCAGCCTGTTGGCACCAGTTAGTTTGTGGGATCTTGTTCCGTAAAGGTTTGTGTTGTGTAACCTCAGGACTTCACGTATCGTTTTATTCGTGTGTTGTGTACGAAATAAAATGTACGCTTATCACGCTGCGCCTTGGTCCGTCTCATCAGTAAACGAGCGTGACACATCAATTTTACAGCAGCCTATTGCACAACTACTGTGTAATGCAAATGAATGATAACAAGAGTGAACGTTTGCCTACTTCTTTTCAAATAACATTTGCATTTGTCACGTGCCGAATACAACTGGTGTTGTATTGAAATGCTTACTTACGAGCCCATTCCCAGCAGTGCAGAGTTAAAAAGTAAGACAAATCTTTGCTACAAAAAATAGAAAATAGTAACACAATAAAAACAATAACGAGGCTATATACAAGGAGTACCAGTACCGAGTCAATGTGCCGGGTACGAGGAAGTTGAGGTAATTGAGGTAATACAGTATGTACATGTAGGTAGGGGTAAAAGTGACTAGGCAATCAGGATATATATAATCAACAGAGTAGCAGCAGTGTGTGTGTGTGTGGCGTCAATATGCATCTGTGTGTGTGTGTGTGAGTATGTTGGAGTGTGAGTGTGTGGGTTGAGTCAAGTGAGTGTGCATTGAGCCAGTGACAGGGAGTCAGTGCAAAACATTTATGATAAATAAATTAATAATAAAGGGGGTCAATGTAAATTGTCCGGGTAGCCATTTGGTTAACTGTTCAGCAGTCTTACGGCTTGGGGGTAGAAGCTGTTCAGGTGCCTTTTGGTCACAGACTTGGCACAGTCTATGAGTTGGGTGGCTGGAGTCTTTGGGCCTTCCTCTGACACCGCCTGGTATAGAGGTCCTGGATGGCAGGGAGTTCAGCCACAGAGATGTGTTGGGCTGTACGCATTACCCTCTGTAGCACCTTGTAGTCTAATGGCGAGCAGTTGCCATACCAAGCAGTGATGCAGCCAGTCAAGATGCTCTCAATGATGCAGCTGTATAACTTTTTGAGGATCTGAGGGCCCATGCCAAATCTTTTTAGCCTCCTGAGGGGGAAGAGGCATTGTCGTGCCCTCTTCACGACTGTGTTGGTGTGTTTGGATCATGATAGGTCCTTAGTGATGTTGACACAGAGGAACTTGAAGCTCTCAACCCGCTCCACTACCGCCCTGTCAATGTGAATTGGGGCGTGCTCAACCCTCCGTTTCCTGTAGTCCACGATAAGCTCCTTTGTCTTGCCCACGTTGAGGGAGAGGTTGTTGTCCTGGCACCACACTGCCAGGTCTCTGACCTCCTCCCTATAGGCTGTCTCATCGTCATTGGTGATCAGGCCTACCACCGTTGTGTTGTCGGCAAACTTAATGACGGTGTGGGAGTCGTGTGCGGCCATGCAGTCGTGGGTGCACAGGGAGTACAGGAGGGGACTGAGCACGCATGCCTGAGGGTCCCCCGTGTTCAGGGTCAGCGTGGAGGATGTGAAGGATGTAAAGGATCCAGTTGCAGAGGGAGATGTTTAGTCCCAGGGTCCTTAGCTTAGTGATGAGCTTGGAAGGCGCTATGGTGTTGAACGCTGAGCTGTAGTCAATGAACAACATTCTCACATAGGTGTTCCTTTTATCCAGGTGGGAAAGGGCAGTGTGGAGTGCAATAGAGATTGCGTCATCTGTGGATCAGTTGGGGCGGTATGCGAATTGGAGTGGGTCTAGTATTTCTGGTGTTGATGTAAGCCATGACCAGCCTTTCAAAGCACTTCATGGCTACCGATGTGAGAGCTACGGGGCGGTAATCATTTAGGCAGGTTACCTTCGCTTCCTTGGGCACAGGGACTATGGTGGTCTGCTTGAAACATGTAGGTATTACAGACTCGGTCAGGTAGATGTTGAAAATGTCAGTGAAAACACTTGCCAGTTGGTCCGCGCGTGTTTTGAGTACACATCCTGGTAATCCGTCTGGTCCCGCGGCTTTGTGAATGTTGACCTGTTTAAAGGTCTTGCTCACATCGGCTACCGAGAGCGTTATCACACAGTCGTCCGGAACAGCTGGTGCTCTCATGCATGCTTCAGTGTTGCTTGCCTCGAAGCGAGCATAAAAGGCATTTAGCTCATCTGGTAGGCTCACGTCATTGGGCAGCTTGCGGCTGGGTTTCCCTTTGTAGTCCGTAATAGTTTGCAAGCCCTGCCACATCCGACAAACGTCAGAGCCGGTATAGTAGAATTCAATCTTAGTCCTGTATTGACGCTTTGCCTGTTTGATGTTTCGCCGGAGGGCATAGCAGGATTTCTTACAAGCGTCTGGATTAGTGTCCCGCTCCTTGAAAGCGGCAGCTCTAGCCTTTAGCTCGGTGCAGATGTTGCCTGGTTGGGATATGTACGTACGGTCACTGTGGGGATGACGTCGTCGATGCACTTATTGATGAAGCCGGTGACTGAGGTGGTATACTCCTCAATTCCATTGGATGAATCCCGGAACATATTCCAGTCTGTGAACAAATGAATGCTTTCGACATTTTACTAAACAACTACTGAACCACAGAGTTACCACAAGTCAGCACAAAGACAACAGGAGCACTGCCTTCGCTATTCCAGCACCATTTCAACTTAAACATTCAAACATCATCAAATCAACAAGGCTATACAGTGGGGAAAAAAAGTATTTAGTCAGCCAACAATTGTGCAAGTTCTCCCACTTAAAAAGATGAGAGAGGCCTGTAATTTTCATCATAGGTACACGTCAACTATGACAGACAAAATGAGAAAGAAAAATCCAGAAAATCACATTGTAGGATTTTTTATGAATTTATTTGCAAATTATGGTGGAAAATAAGTATTTGGTCAATAACAAAAGTTTCTCAATACTTTGTTATATACCCTTTGTTGGAAATGACACAGGTCAAACGTTTTCTGTAAGTCTTCACAAGCTTTTCACACACTGTTGCTGGTATTTTGGCCCATTCCTCCATGCAGATCTCCTCTAGAGCAGTGATGTTTTGGGGCTGTCGCTGGGCAACACAGACTTTCAACTCCCTCCAAAGATTTTCTATGGGTTTGAGATCTGGAGACTGGCTAGGCCACTCCAGGACCTTGAAATGCTTCTTACGAAGCCACTCCTTCGTTGCCCGGGCGGTGTGTTTGGGATCATTGTCATGCTGAAAGACCCAGCCACGTTTCATCTTCAATGCCCTTGCTGATGGAAGGAGGTTTTCACTCAAAATCTCATGATACATGGCCCCATTCATTCTTTCCTTTACACGGATCAGTCGTCCTGGTCCCTTTGCAGAAAAACAGCCCCAAAGTATGATGTTTCCACCCCCATGCTTCACAGTAGGTATGGTGTTCTTTGGATGCAACTCAGCATTCTTTGTCCTCCAAACACGATGAGTTGAGTTTTTACCAAAAGGTTCTATTTTGGTTTCATCTGACCATATGACATTCTCCCAATCCTCTTCTGGATCATCCAAATGCACTCTAGCAAACTTCAGACGGGCCTGGACATGTACTGGCTTAAGCAGGGGGACACGTCTGGCACTGCAGGATTTGAGTCCCTGGCGGCGTAGTGTGTTACTGATGGTAGGCTTTGTTACTTTGGTCCCAGCTCTCTGCAGGTCATTCACTAGGTCCGTGTGGTTCTGGGACTTTTGCTCACCGTTCTTGTGATCATTTTGACCCCACGGCGTGAGATCTTGCGTGGAGCCCCAGATCGAGGGAGATTATCAGTGGTCTTGTATGTCTTCCATTTCCTAATAATTGCTCCCACAGTTGATTTCTTCAAACCAAGCTGCTTACCTATTGCAGATTCAGTCTTCCCAGCCTGGTGCATGTCTACAATTTTGTTTCTGGTGTCCTTTGACAGCTCTTTGGTCTTGGCCATAGTGGAGTTTGGAGTGTGACTGTTTGAGGTTGTGGACAGGTGTCTTTAAAATGATAACAAGTTCAAACAGGTGCCATTAATACAGGTAACGAGTGGAGGACAGAGGAGCCTCTTAAAGAAGAAGTTACAGGTCTGTGAGAGCCAGAAATCTTGCTTGTTTGTAGGTGACCAAATACTTATTTTCCACCATAATTTGCAAATAAATTCATTAAAAATCCTACAATGTGATTTTCTGGATTTTTTTTTCTCAATTTGTCTGTCATAGTTGACGTGTACCTATGATGGAAATTACAGGCCTCTCTCATCTTTTTAAGTGGGAGAACTTGCACAATTGGTGGCTGACTAAATACTTTTTTCCCCCACTGTATATGCTTAGTTTAATACACTGAAAACAAATGTAAAGATGCCAAAAACTATTTAGTCCAATCAATGTTGCTAAAAGTGGCTGTCCATGGCACTGATATCTGTGTGTGTGTGTGTTTGCGCAAATATACTTTTTTTTGACTCACCCAACTTGTAGACTAGTTGTACGCCAATGCCATTTTCCTCTCTTTCATGTTGGCAAAATGGTCTATGGGTCTATACGCTTTTAGTTTTAGTTTTCACATGCTACCTAGCTAAAATGCTTGCTAGCCTAACTTCCTCTCATGGGCAACAATGAACCATCTAAGTTAGCTAGCTAGTTAACGTGAGCCTACTAGGCTACATCTAGGCTACATATTGAACTTCAGTCGTCTCAGGCCAGTGGCACAATTATGAATTGATGGTTAGACCAGAATCGCCATCGTAATCATTGGCCTGTACAGAGAATTAAGTCAAAACCACAAGACCAAATCCCCATCTCCATCCATGGCTTAGGAAAGGGCCAATTTAGCAAGCTGGCTACTGCAGCACATTAACAAAAGCAGACCAGAAACAAACATATATTTCTGACAATAATGATGTTTTGCTTAGGATGTGATTTGATTGATGTGAAGCCAAATCCAAACTGGCCTACCTTTTGCTGCGCCAGGACAACCCACAGTTGACCTTAGCTCAACGCTGATTGGCTAATTATTTATTATCATGGGAGGCCTAATGCTTGCTGGCATCAATCAATCAAATGCGACGGCGGCAACATGTCATACTCTTTTGTTCCAGACAGCATCAGATACAGTTGAAGTCGGAAGTTTACATACACCTTAGCCAAATACATTTAAACGCAGTTTTTTACAATTCCTGACATTTAATCTTAGTAAAAATGCCCTCTCTTAGTTCAGTTAGGATCACCACTTTATTTTAAGAATGTGAAATGTCAGAATAATAGTAGAGAGAATGATTTCTTTTAGCTTTTATTTCTTTCATCACATACCCAGTGGGTCAGAAGTTTACATACACTCAATTAGTATTTGGTAGCATTGCCTTTAAATTGTTTAACTTGGGTCAAACGTTTCGGGTAGCCTTCCACAAGCTTCCCAAAATAAATTGGGTGAATTTTGGGCCATTCCTCCTGACAGAGCTGGTGTAACTGAGTCAGGTTTGTGGGCCTCCTTGCTCGTGCATGCTTTTTCAGTTCTGCCCACACATTTTCTATAGGATTGAGGTCAGGGCTTTGTGATGGCCACTCCAATACCTTGACTTTGTTGTCCTTAAGCCATTTTGCCACAACTTTGGAAGTATGCTTGGGGTCATTGTTAATTTGGAAGACCCATTTGCGACCAAGCTTTAACTTCCTGACTGATGTCTTGAGATGTTGCTTCAATATATCGACATAATGTTCCTTCCTCATGATGCCATCTATTTTGTGAAGTGCACCAGTTTCCTCCAAACATAACGATGGTCATTATGGCCAAACAGTTCTATTTTTGTTTAATCAGACCAGAGGACATTTCTCCAAAAAGTAGGATCTTTGTCCCCATGTGAAGTTGCAAACCATAGTCTGGCTTTTTTTATGGCGGTTTTGGAGCAGTGGCTTCTTCCTTGCTGAGCGGCCTTTCATGTTATGTCGATATAGGACTCGCTTTACTGTGGATATAGATACTTTGTACCTGTTTCCTCCAGCATCTTCACAAGGTCCTTTTGCTGTTGTTCTGGTATTGATTTGCACTTTTCGCACCAAAGTACGTTAATCTCTAGGAGACAGAACGCGTCTCCTTCCTGAGCGGTATGACGGCTGCGTGGTCCCATGGTGTTGATACTTGTGTACTATTGTTTGTACAGATGAACGTGGTACCTTCAGGCATTTGGAAATTGCTCCCAAGGATGAACCAGACTTGTGGAGGTCTACAATTTTCTTTTGATTTTCCCATGATGTCAAGCAAAGAGGCACTGAGTTTGAAGGTAGGCCTGAAATACATCCACAGGTACACCTCCAATTGACTCAAATGATGTAAATTAGCCTATCAGAAGCTTCTAAAGCCATGACATCATTTCCTGGAATTTTCCAAGCTGTTTAAAGGCACAGTCAACTTAGTGTATGTAAACTTCTGACCCACTGGAATTGTGATACAGTGAATTATAAGTGAAATAATCTGTCTGTAAACAATTGTTGTAAAAATTACTTGTGTCAAGCACAAAGTAGATGTCCTAACCGACTTGCCAAAACTATAGTTTGTTAACAAGAAATTTGTGGAGTGGTTGAAAAACTAGTTTTAATGACTCCAACCTAAATGCATCGGAGTCATGTCTTTCGCGGGCATTTTAGAGCTTGTCTCTACCATAAGGCATCACCAAGTTAAGCATCCTTATAGAACGCTTGATATAATTTGGATACGTTTTATGGATTTATTTCAAAATATGAAGCAAACAATAGATATCCTTTTTGCCCTTTTCTTTAACAAAGGGTATGTGATACCCTCACTCAATTTGATCCCTGGGTTTAACCAAACACACTTGTGCATGTGACAGTATTGGAGTATTTGGCTATACCGACATCTATGGGTAGCATAATTGTGTCTGTCTAACAGGTAAATGTAAAATGTAAAAATGTAGGTAGGCTTACCACTTATTGTTTTGGAATAAGAATAAATAGGCTCCAAATATATATGTAATTCTATGATTATGTCCATAAAAAATGTTGGTGCACGCGTGCACATATAATTTAGGAGGTCCCTTACCAGGCAGAAGGGAATTTTACTTTAACCCCTGCATCGGAGAGTTACTTTGTTGCTATCACTTTGCAGCCAACTACCTGTAGTAGGAAACCAAGTTTCTTATTAATAATATGCCACCTGTTATCCCACATGGCACGATCCCATAATTGTTACAATTACAATAAAAATAACACTATTATATAACATATTTAACATATATTTTAATATTCCTGTAGAACTGTAAAAAATAGTGAGATCATTTGAGCTTTAGAAACAAGTGCTTAAAGAGTGAGATCATTTGAGCTTTAGAAACAAGTGCTTTCATAAATGCATGGCGGGCCTCGTTTCGCTGGAGCAGTGTAAAATAAGCTTTGTGTCAATGACCCAGCCTTAACGAATTTCGTTTATTTACATAGCGAATTTGATTGTCCAACATCAGTTTCAGCATTTATGTATTTAGTCTCTGCCTAGAGTGGCCTCTTTCCTCTGCAGTCAGCGATATTTTCTCTCGGTAGCTGTCCATGGTCCTGAAATCAAATCATCTGAGAGACAGAGAGAGGGGAGAGAGAGAGGGGGAGAGAGAGAGGGGGAGAGAGAGAAAGAGAGTGAGAGAGCGAGATTAGGATGTAGTCTATTTTAAATAAAGAAAAAATACAAAGTAAACAGGTGATAGATAATTGAGTAATCTTACAAATTAATGCGAGTGTATGATCAACGCTTACCTTTTATTCAAAGACAAGTTGACTCACCTGGCCTTCCTGGCAGCAAAAGCATGCACTGCTTGTTGGAGGTTGATTTCGTAAGATAACTCGTGCTCAATTGATATGGTGGCGAGTCCATTGAGTTTCTCTTGACTCATAGTATAGCGCAGGTAGCTTTTGATGATTTTGAGCTTGGAGAATGTGCGCTCTCCACTTGCCACCGTCACCGGGAGTGTGAGAAGAACTCCCAGGGCAACAAAGGCATTGGGATACAAGGAGGCCATTTGGTGTCTGGATATGTACTCCACTGCTAGTGAAATGTTAAAACTCACCGCCTGCAAACTTTTACTGGTGATGTTCACTTCGAACAAGATGTCAAGGTAGATGTAGGTGGGTGTGGTGGTGGAATCAGGCGCAGGACGCAGAACGTTAGTCCAACAGACTTTAGTTGATGCACACGAAAAACAATCACAAACAAACGCCCTGAGGCGAAACTCCGCACGTAGGCGAAAATAACGGGCGCACTAACAGGTGCGACAAAAACACTCCAAACAATGGAGATAATGCTCAACCGAGCAAACAGTAGAAATCCAGCCTACCGGCACGACAGTAAAACAATCACACACAACACTAGACAAACACAACGAGAACTTATAGGACTCTAATTACACTAAACGATAACAGGTGTACAACAATCAGACAAAAGCAAACGAACATAGAAACATGCAACGGTGGCAGCTAGTATTCCGGAGACGACGAACGCCGAAGCCTGCCCGAGCAAGGAAGAGAGGCAGCCTCGGCCGAAACCGTGACAGTACCCCCCCCCTTGACGCGCGGCTCGGGGACGACCAGGAGGACGCGGAGCAGGGCGCGTCGGGTGCCCACGATGGAATTCCGTCAGGAGAGACGGGTCCAAAATGTCTCTCTTCGGCACCCAGCACCGTTCCTCCGGGCCGTACCCCTCCCACTCCACTAGATATTGGAGACCCCCCATCCGACGTCTCGAATCCAAGATGGACCGCACGGAGTACGCCGGTGCCCCCTCGATGTCCAATGGGGGCGGAGGAGTCTCCCTGATTTCACTTTCTTGGAGTGGGCCAGCTACCACCGGCCTGAGAAGAGACACATGGAACGAGGGGTTAATACTCTTGTACTCAACAGGTAGTTGTAATTTGTAACACACCTCGTTCAACCTTCTCAGGACTTTAAATGGCCCTACAAACCGCCGACCCAGTTTCCGACAGGGCAGGCGGAGGGGCAGGTTTCTGGTAGAGAGCCAGACTCGATCACCAGGTGCGTACACCGGTCCCTCACTGCGGTGGAGATCGGCGCTCGCCTTATGACGTCGGAGAGCCCGCTGCAGGTGGACGTGTGCAGCGTTCCATGTCTCCTCCGAGCGCCGCGCCCACTCATCCACCGCAGGAGCCTCGATCTGGCTCTGCTGCCAAGGTGCCAGAACCGGCTGGTAACCTAACACACATTGAAAAGGGGTTAGGTTAGTGGAGGAATGGCGTAGGGAATTCTGGGCCATCTCGGCCCAGGGAACGTACCTTGCCCACTCCTCCGGCCGGTCCTGGCAGTATGTTCTAAGAAACCTACCCACATCCTGGTTCACGCGTTCCACCTAACCATTACTCTCCGGGTGGTAACCCGAGGTGAGGCTCACCGAGACTCCCAACCGCTCCATAAAAGCTCTCCAGACTCTGGAGGTAAATTGGGGACCTCGATCAGACACAATATCCTCGGGTACCCCGTAGTGCCGGAACACATGGGTGAATAGTGCTTCGGCGGTTTGCAGGGCAGTAGGAAGGCCCGGCATAGGGAGCAAACGACAGGCCTTAGAAAACCGGTCCACAACGACCAGTATAGTGGTATTCCCCTGTGAAGGAGGAAGGTCAGTGAGGAAATCCACCGAGAGGTGAGACCATGGTCGTTGTGGAACGGGCAGGGGTAGTAACTTACCCCTAGGCAGATGTCTAGGCGCCTTACACTGGGCGCACACCGAGCAGGAGGAAACATAAACCCTCACATCCCTCGCCAACGTGGGCCACCAGTACTTGGTACTAAGACAGTGCACTGTCCGGCCGATACCAGGGTGTCCAGAGGAGGGTGACGTGTGAGCCCAATAGATCAATCGATCCCGAACCTCGAGCGGAACGTACTTCCGACCCTCCGGGCATTGAGGTGGACTAGGGTCGGTGCGTAACGCCCGCTCGAGTTCAGCATCGACCTCCCACACTACCGGTGCCACCAGACAAGACTCCGGCAGTATGGGAGTGGGCTCCACGGACCTCTCCTCCGTGTCATACCGCCGAGACAGTGCGTCTGCCTTACCGTTCTGTGACCCAGGGATGTACGTGATCTTAAATGTGAACCGGGTCAAAAACATATTCCACCTCGCCTGGCGAGGGTTCAGCCTCCTCGCTGCCCGGATGTACTCCAGGTTACGGTGGTCCGTCAAAATGAGGAAAGGGTGTTGAGCCCCCTCAAGCCAGTGCCTCCACACCTTTAGGGCCTGTACCACGGCTAACAGCTCCCTGTCCCCCACGTCATAGTTTCGCTCCGCCGGACTGAGCTTCTTGGAATAAAAAGCACAGGGGCGGAGTTTAGGTGGCGCGCCGGACCGTTGCGACAGCACGGCTCCTATACCGGCCTCTGACGCGTCCACCTCTACCTGAAATGGCAAAGAGGGATCCGGATGCGCCAGCACCGGAGCCGAGGTAAACAGGTCCTTCAGCCTCCCAAACGCCCTGTCCGCCTCGGCTGACCACTGCAGACGCACCGGACCCCCCTTCAAAAGAGACGTTATGGGAGCTGCCACCTGTCCAAAACCCCGGATACACCTCCGGTAATAATTCGCAAACCCCAAAAACTGCTGCACCTCCTTCACAGTAGTTGGCGTTTGCCAATTACGCACGGCTGACACCCGGTCTACCTCCATCTTCACCCCTGACGCAGACAACTGATAACCCAAAAAGGAGACCGACTCCTGGAAGAACAGACACTTCTCTGCCTTGACATACAGGTCGTGCTCCAACAGTCTCCGCAACACTCGGCGCACCAGGGCCACATGCTCGACTCGGGTAGGCGAGTACACGAGAATGTCATCGATGTACACGACCACCCCCTGCCCCTGCATGTCCCTGAAGAGCTCATCCACGAATGATTGGAAAACTGAAGGAGCGTTCATCAACCCGTATGGCATGACAAGATACTCGTAATGGCCCGAGGTGGTACTAAAGGCTGTCTCCCATTCATCGCCCCCCCTAATGCGCACCAAGTTGTATGCGCTCCTGAGATCTAATTTAGTGAAGAAACGCGCCCCGTGCAATGACTCCGTCATGGTCGCAATCAGCGGGAGTGGATAACTGTACTTCACCGTGATCTGATTGAGACCACGGTAATCAATGCACGGGCGTAATCCTCCATCCTTTTTCTTCACAAAAAAGAAACTCGAGGACGCAGGGGAAGTGGAGGGCCGTATGTATCCTTGTCTCAGAGATTCGTCTATGTACGTCTCCATAGCTCTCTTCTCCTCCTGAGACAGAGGATACACATGGCTCCGTGGGAGCGCAGCTCCTGCCTGGAGGTCTATCGCACAATCTCCCTGCCTATGGGGAGGCAACTGCGTCGCCCTCGACTTACTGAACACAATAGCCAAATCCCCATACTCAGGGGGAACGTGCAATGCGGGCACCTGGTTTGGACTCTCCACCGAGGTAGCCCCTACGGAAACGCCTAAACATCGACCCACACACTGGGCAGACCACTCCATCAGAGCCCTCTCCTGCCACGAAATAGATGGGTTATGGGTACTCAACCAGGGCATGCCCAGCACCACCGGATACGCAGGCGAGTCGATCAGAAATAGCTGGATCATCTCCTGATGACCCCCCTGCGCACACATCCTAAGTGGCGCAGTGACCTCCCTGATCAAGCCCGCACCCAACGGACGGCTATCTAGGGCATGAACGGGGAAGGGAACGTCAACAGGGAGAAGGGGAATCCCTAAGGCTAAACAAAACTTCTTATCAACAAAATTCCCAGCCGCGCCTGAATCTACCAGCGCCTTATGCTGGGAATGAGGTGCTACCTGTGGAAAACGCACAGATATACAGAAATGTGCAACAGAGAGCTCTGGGTGAGTGGGGCGCCTACTCACCTGGAAAGACTCCCCAGTGCGGGACCTGTTGTCCTCTCCCCGAGGAGGCCATCCCCAGCACCTAGCCGCGGTGTGTCCTCCCCGACCACAGTTGGTGCAGGAGATGGACCCCCTCGTAAGCCGACCCCTCCTCTCTCTAGCGCCAGCGCCCCCGAGCTCCATGGGGCACGGCTCGGAGGCGCTGGAGGGTGAAATGAACGGACCCCCCTCGGAACGTCCGCGGGTAGCTAGCAGGGTATCCAGCCTGATGGACATGTCGACCAACTGGTCGAACGAGAGGCTGGTGTCCCTACAGGCCAGCTCCCTACGGACGTCCTCGCGTAGACTACATCGGTAGTGATCGATGAGAGCCCGCTCATTCCACCCTGCATCCGCCGCTAGGGTACGGAACTCCAAGGCGAACTCCTGGGCACTCCTCTTCCCCTGCCTGAGGCAGACCAGACGCTCCCCCGCCGCTTTCCCCTCCGGGGGATGGTCAAACACCGCCCTGAAGCGGCGGGAGAACTCGTCGTAGGTGATGGTGTTAGCGTCGATTCTCCTCCACTCTGCGTTGGCCCATTCCAACGCCTTCCCGGAAAGGCAGGAGATCAGGGCGGACACGCTCTCGTGTCCCGAGGGCGCCGGGTGCACGGTGGCCAGGTAAAGCTCCACCTGGAGAAGGAATCCCTGACACCCGGCCGCGGTCCCATCGTAGGCCCTCGGGAGCGAGAGTCGAACTCCTCTGGGTTCCGGAGCGGGAATGGGCTGAGTGGCCAATGGTGCGGGCAGGGAGGATGGCGGTGGAGGAGTCCCTCGGGTCTCCCAGCCTCGGATGGTGGTGATCACCTCCTGCAGTGCGGACCCCATCCGCAGGATCTGGTCATTCTGTTCGCGGACCCTGTCCTCCAACGTCGCCTGTGCTGCTGCGGCTCCTGCTGATTCCATCGAGTATGGTGTGTGATTCTGTCAAGGTAGATGTAGGTGGGTGTGGTGGTGGAATCAGGCGCAGGACGCAGAACGTTAGTCCAACAGACTTTAGTTGATGCACACGAAAAACAATCACAAACAAACGCCCTGAGGCGAAACTCCGCACGTAGGCGAAAATAACGGGCGCACTAACAGGTGCGACAAAAACACTCCAAACAATGGAGATAATGCTCAACCGAGCAAACAGTAGAAATCCAGCCTACCGGCACGACAGTAAAACAATCACACACAACACTAGACAAACACAATGAGAACTTATAGGACACTAATTACACTAAACGATAACAGGTGTACAACAATCAGACAAAAGCAAACGAACATAGAAACATGCAACGGTGGCAGCTAGTATTCCGGAGACGACGAACGCCGAAGCCTGCCCGAGCAAGGAAGAGAGGCAGCCTCGGCCGAAACCGTGACACAAGATGTCATGCCAAACGACCACTGCGTACATGAAGCCAAAGTTGCTAATCTTGGCGGCAATGCTGTTTGCCTCCAACCTTGTATAAATGTATACATCTCTTGGATGGTGTTAAAAAACTCTGCCGCCTCCAAGCAACACGATGCTGTATCAGAGAGAACCAGGTTCAGCGAGTGCGCGCTGCATGGCACAAAAAAGGCCCTCGGATTGATATCTTGCACACTCTTTTGAACTCCGCTGTGCCTCCCCCGCATATTCGCCCTGTTGTCATATCCCTGCCCTCTCATGTCCGTGATGGCGATGCCATGTTTCTGTAGTTTTGAGATGAGCAACTCGGTCATGCCCGCCCCCATTGCGTCAAGCAGTTCACTAAACTCCAGGAAGTGCTCTCTTGTGCGCACTGACCCATCATCCTCGGTTGAAACAAAACACAACTCCATGGTCATCTGCTCTGTTTTGCTCTTGTCTGGTGTGCCGTCCAAAATAATATAAACATATTTGGCTGCTTTTAGATCACTGCACACTGTCTGCTGGATCTCTTGTGCCAGCATGTCAATGATTTCGTTCTGGATTCTTTTACCGAGGTAGTGCACATGTGTTTCTTTGGACTGTACTCTCCTTACATGCTACTTCATGATTATATCAAAGATACCCAGCATTTCCACAAACTTCAGAAAGTTCCCATTATTTGGCTCGTATTTGGTTTCCCCTCTTTATCCTGATGTGGCCCAGCCTGCACTAACATATCCCGTAAAGATCCATTCATATATTTTGGCCACTCACCGGGATCTTTTATGTTTTTTGTCTGGGAGTTGGATTTAACAGCAGCACCACCACTGTCATCGGGGACGGGGAGCGACGAATCTGAGTCCGGGACCAAGATAGTAGGGTCTTCGCCGGCACTGTTTTGAAGGTGTGGCTAGGCCTGGTGCAACCACCTGTTCTTGTCCAGCCAGAGAGCTGTCATCATCAGTGGAAGTGCATGGCTCGGACTCCTCCGGTTGTTCTCGGCGAATGAATGGCTTGTCCTCGGAGGCTTGTCATTCTCCACACCGGCTGATGGACATTGCTGCACGCTGATAAATTTCAGCAGGGAATTTCTTTGGCTGCATATTGTAAAATTCGACTGCTCGACAGACCACACATAATTTAATATCCAACTTTTTACCTCTGAAATGTAGCGAACTGATTTTCTAATGTTGCTAGCTTAGTTGCTAAATGTTGATAGAACTGCTAAGACAGCAAAAATGAAAGAAATCGTAAGCGTTAGATAATACATATCACGAAAACAGCTGAATGTTGTCCTCTGACGGGGGCGTTTTGCACAATCTGCAACAATTTATTTGGAACTTTGAACCATGAACTTTTTGACACCTATCACTGTTGGCTATGTTTCATCTTACAACAGCTACATAGAGGCAGTATTTAGTCAAATGTTACAATGTATGCATCAATATTAAACTAATTGTGACACTAATTTTCATTACAGATAACATCAAACAAAAAACGTGGGTGCACTTTCAGTTATTGTGAAAACTTTCATCACCTTTCAATGCCTTAGCTTTGAAATGTAAATGTATATACATATTCAGATTGACTTATCTTTCTAAAATGTGTATAGTATGCCAAGTTATTTAGCTACATGTATTTACCACCACAGCATGGAGAAAGTCAAGAGGAAGCAGTGGAGTGAGAACCTGAGCATGAGGGGGCCGGGCACCCTGGACAGGGTGAGAGCTGAGTGTGCCACACGTCCGATGATGGACACCTTCTTCACTTCTTATGAGAAGCACTTGGAGGAGAGTGGGTTGAGGGAGAAACCCAGACAAATCTACAACTGCGATGAGTCTGGGTTTCGTAGCGACCAGAGCAGGCACAAAGTGCTGGCTCCCCGGGGCCAAAACACGTGTACCAGCAGGCTCCGGGGACCAAGGAGCACATCACAGTGCTAGGCCTGCTTCAACGCAGCTGGGGAGGTCGTCCCCCCCATTTATCATCTACCCCAAGTGTTTCCCCAGTGGCCACTACACAGTGTGCAACACCTGTAGGAGCCGCCGGAGTCCCCAGCTGCAGAAGAAGGCCACGCGCATACTCTCCCGGGCACACCATCGTCGGCCCCTCAACCCCACCATTACAAACACCAGCTCCTCCAAGCCATCGGCGGCGGTTTTGTCCAACACCACCACGATGCACACCACCCTCCCCCCGTCTGTCACCACCAACACGGCCTCCTCTGGTCCAACTGCCTCCTCCGTCTCCCCTGGTCACACCACCATAGCAGCCTCGTCTGGTGTCCCTGCCCCCTGCAATTTGAATACAGCCACCTCCACAGATAAACACATGTTAAATTATGAAAAAATGACTGTTTGTTATCTGTTTTATAAAACAGCAATGTACTTTTTTTGTATCTCTTTACATATCTACAGTCCATAGCACCAGCCCTCAAGTCATCTCCACCTCCTCCAAAACGTCTGCAGCTTCCTCCAGAGGTATTGATGTAAAAAAGTTTAAAAGGATTTTCATGAAACATGCTCTGTCTAACACTACTTTTTCTCAAACTGCAGCACAGAAAAGGAAGAGAAAAGCTCCTCTGGCCACCTCTGTCACGCCACCCATGGCACCACTCTCAGGTACTTCATAATCTGTTTTTCTCTCAGTTGTATCAATTACTATTGTTATTAAAGAACTTCTACATTTTGCAAAACCATGTTAATCAATTTTATTCTTATTTTATATAAAAGAAGACACCACCTGCTGTGCTTGCTGCGGGGAGCATGATCCGTCTGCAAGCTCCCCTCAGGAGTGTAGATCCGAGGTGCCATGGGTGTGCTGTGACTTCTGCCAGCACTGGTTCCACTGCAGGTGTGTGCAGTGGGATCCAGAGGTAGCAGTGGAGCTGGATTTTTTTATTGTGATTTTTGTATTGTGATTTTTGTGACAATATAAGGATGGAGGTCAAGATTTAATTGTTTGTTTTGTTTGTGTTCATATGAAATTATTTGTTTGCCTAAAATATAATATATATATATTTATTCAACCCATCTTGTGTATTTATTCCTTTACTTTCCAAGTGCATCTCTGCAACACAAACTCTAACAGTGTTTTCATTGTTTGTCAATGCACATTACTGAAATTAAAGTTTTATTTTATGTAAATTATTCATACTCATATTATATTTTAGTATTCAACTGTTATCTACTTTCTCAAAACATAAGATTAATCTGTAAAACAAATTATGAGACATTATTTGGTTACAACACTGAATATGTTGGTGAAGAACCATTTTTTAAGAGTCCACAGGAGGGCGCACCGGGCTATGCAATGAAAAGTTGACAGGCAAGTCATTATTTTTTACCGGAAGGCTAGCCAACTAGTCAACTATCTAGTAAACACTTCGGATACGAGGTTGGTGTCGCTTCTTTGAACAAAATTAAATGGATATGTCTCGTAATTGAACAAAATAGTATATTGGCCAATAACTGGGGACCGTATGCCGATAATACGGGATGTATTTTTTTGCTAAACCGCTTATCAAAAAGCTGATAGCATGTTTGACATTTCAGTGGAAATACTACTAATTGCTAACCCATTAGCTAACATTTTTACGATACCAATAATCACAAAATATTGATGGCTTGATCACAAGATAAAAGTGTTGAAGGTAATATATTTCTTAAACGCTGTTGAATATGCCGATAATACCGGATTCCACGCTAGGCTACTGCCTTAATCACTAATCGTCCTCATCATACACAAACATAAAAAACAAAGCAATTTAATTGGCAGATTAATGTTTCACAATTGGATAATCCCATATAAACACACACATCACCATAGCTACCAAGGATAGTGGGAGTGAACTTCGGGAGAAGTGGGAATGGGGTGAGGGCGGGAACTGCAGCAACACTATGAGCTGGTGGCTGTGGTGCAGTCGGCGGTGTAGCAGCCGATCAGGGGAGCCGAAGGGCGGCAGCCAATTGTCAGAATGCCGCCCCAAATTCAATTGCCGCCACAGGCGGCTGCCTAATCTTACCTAATGGGAGGGCCGGCCCTGCATAGCGTGCACCACAACCAAATGCAGTTGGTAATTAAAGCAATGCACATATGGCACTTTGCGATTCAAGTTATCTTGCAATATTTTCTGCACACCCCTGTGTTTCCCGGACATCTTACTAGCCCCGTCGTAGCATTGACTTAGAATCTTTCAGTGCTGAGGCCATCATTTGTTAGCACTGAGATAACAAGGTTAGTTAGTGATAAAGCATCACGTTGTTTGCTTGTTGCCATTGGCAGCAACCGCTCTCGCACACAGT
This sequence comes from Coregonus lavaretus, assembly GCF_964263955.1. NCBI lineage: Eukaryota > Metazoa > Chordata > Actinopteri > Salmoniformes > Salmonidae > Coregonus > Coregonus lavaretus. The sequence goes on from NC_139991.1 coordinate 45,998,676, forward strand.
TTTTTTCCATCTACATATCGAATGACAATAGAAATGTTCTCTCATCCAGTTGGGTCTTTGGTTCCATCTACTTTCAGTGTATACCACGAATCACCAATTTCTTTCACAATTACCTCTGTGAAAATCTTACTCATAAGAGCTATGATTTCGTTCTGAATGTCATGGGATGTACACTACCGTTTAAAAGTTTGGGGTCACTTAGAAATGTCCTTGTTTTCCATGAAAACATACATTAAATGAGTTTGAATAGGAAATATAGCAAAATGCATAGGAAACGTAGTCATTGACAAGGTTAGAAATAATGATTTTTAATAGAAATAATATAATTGTGTCCTTCAAACTTTGCTTTCGTCAAAGAATCCTCCATTTGCAGCAATTACAGCCTTGCAGGCCTTTGGCATTCTAGTTGTCCATTTGTTGAGGTAATCTGAAGAGATTTCACCATGCTTCCTGAAGCACCTCCCACAAGTTGGATTGGCTTGATGGGCACTTCTTACGTACCATACGGTCAAGCTGCTCCCACAACAGCTCAATAGGGTTGAGATCCGGTGACTGTGCTGGCCACTCCATTATAGACAGAATACCAGCTGACTGCTTCTTCCCTAAATAGTTATTGCATAGTTTGGAGCTGTGCTTTGGGTCATTGTCCTGTTGTAGGAGGAAATTGGCTCCAATCAAGCGTCGTCCACAGTGTATGGCATGGCGTTGCAAAATGGAGTGATAGCCTTCCTTCTTCAAGATCCCTTTTACCCTGTACAAATCTCCCACTTTACCACCACCAAAGCACCCCCAGACCATCACATTGCCTCCACCATGCTTGACAGATGGCATCAAGCACTCTTCCAGCATCTTTTCATTTGGTCTGCGTCTCACAAATGTTCTTCTTTGTGTTCCGAACACCTCAAACTTCGATTCGTCTGTCCATAACACTTTTTTCCAATCTTCCTCTGTCCAGTGTCTGTGCTCTTTTGCCCATCTTAATCTTTTATTTTTATTGGCCAGTCTGAGATATGGCTTTTTCTTTGCAACTCTGCCTAGAAGGTCAGCATCCCGGAGTCGCCTCTTCACTTTTGACGTTGAGACTGGTGTTTTGCGGGTACTATTTAATGAAACTGCCAGTTGAGGACCTGTGAGGCGTCTGTTTCTCAAACTAGACACTCCAATGTATTTGTCCTCTTGCTCAATTGTGCACCGGGGCCTCCCACTCCTCTTTCTATTCTGGTTAGAGCCAGTTTGCGCTGTTCTGTGAAGGGAGTAGTACACAGCGTTGTACGAAATCTTCTGTTTCTTGGCAATTTCTCGCATGGAATAGCCTACATTTCTCAGAACAAGAATAGACTGACGAGTTTCAGAAGAAAGTTATTTGTTTCTGGCTATTTTGATTCTGTAATCGAACCCACAATTGCTGATGCTCCAGATACTCAACTAGTCTCAAGAAGGGCAGTTTTATTGCTTCTTTAATCAGCACAACAGTTTTCAGCTGTGCTAACATAATTGCAAAAGGGTTTTCTAATGATCAATTAGCCTTTTAAAATGATAAACTTGGATTAGCAAACACAACGTGCCATTGGAACACAGGATTGATGGTTGCTGATATTGGGCCTCTGTACGCCTATGTAGATATTCCATAAAAAAATCAGCCGTTTCCAGCTACAATAGCCATTTACAACATTAACAATGTCTACACTGTATTTCTGATCAATTTGATGTTATTTTAATTGGCTGAAAAATTGCTTTTCTTTTCGAAAACAAGGACATTTCTAAGTGACCCCAAACTTTTGAACGGTAGTGTATATGGGGCATTACATGGAATTGTGCTAAATGCTTTTGCAAGTTCCTTGTCTTTTCTCAGCGTGGATTCCAACATTGACAGAAACATTCCACTGCTTCCTTCTCCCATCGAGTCAATCGCATCCAAACTCCCTCACAAAGGAAGCTCATTTACTGCAATAAACTCCACAATGTCCACAGATAAAGATGATCTCTTCCTAGATGCTCAGTATTCACAAGAGTGAGACATTTATTTTCCCATTGTGCTTCGTGTTTGTTTTTGTCTTCCATAAAATCATGCATTTGAAAGGCTCTATACAAGAGGCATGCTTCCCCAGCCCTTTAATTTCCAATTTCAGTAGCCAGTTTGAGTGAAAGCTCTGTCCGAATTAGCATTAGCAAATGTTAAAAGGATAACAGAAGGCTGTATCTGCCTTGCAGAAATATTCAAGCCACTGAACCAGGCGCTGCAAAAGGCCCACTTTCTTCCACTGAAAATGTGGCTTGGGTAAGTGTCAAGACAAACCTGCGTTGGCTCATTATCATTGAGGTCGTCAGTTGCTAGTGGCTGGGGTAATGGATGTGCAGGACCAGGTACTTGTTGTGATGTTACCATCGTGCTCTTGTATGTCAGCAGGCGGTGTGGGGGATATGGCGGGCATTGCATTTTCTGCTAGGCACATCAACCTCGGTTGTCAGGCTAGCAGGCTGCTCGGCTTCGGTCTCAACGTGGTGGTCCTCAGTTTTTTTGCTCTTGGCAGTGCCCAGCCATTTTCAGATATCCATGCTGATCAAAGCTTAGCCAACCTGCTATAATTATTCAGTGCGCCACTACCAAAACTTAACGAAGCTAGCTGTAGCTGTCTGTAAAAGTGAACAACCTTTTTCTCTCTGTGAGAAAAAAAACTGTCAATTTGACCTCGCCCTGGGATACAATGAGCTTCCTAAACAAGGTAATGAAGGTGGTACCTTATGACATTGCATGGCTAGGTGCCCAATCAGAATGCATTTTTGGATTTTAACTACAAAATATTACATTATTACATTCCCCCCTCTCCCTCCCCCCGCCTCTTCAGATCATGAATGCACACCAGTATATAGCCTTGGTCCCAGTCTGCACTACTGGCAGGCCTGGCGGGCCTAAACTGGCAAAACCGGGCATGGTCATGAAATAATAATAATGAATATTTTTTTTATTTTGGGGGGGGGTGCTTATATTTGTCCTGTTACACACAAGTGTGTAATGGAAATGTGTTTTTTTGCATATCCCAACTCTACCTGAGACACATGCAGGGAGTGGGGTCACGGCCATGGTCGCCATTGTAAAGCGCCCCTGGAGCAATTAGGGTTACGTGGCTTGCTCAAGTGCACAGCAACAGATTTTTCTTACATTTTTAATATGATTGGGGTGGCACAAATTCTATCTGGGGTGTCCATGCCCGGCTTTGCCGCCACATAGCGCCGGCCTTGGACCCGGGTTCGCTTCCCTGCTCCCCGATCGCTACAATACCATGCCAACCAAACAATAGAGAGACAGTAATAACAGTTTTTATTGATAGCATGCCCATTGCTCTTGTGCTGTATAGTGAAACAGTTATTTGTACTGTGGTATGAAACAGTACTATAATGGGAATGATGCAGCTTCTTTCATATAGGTGGTTATAAAGCACAGCAATGGCACACTAAATGCAATCTGCAACCTACAGTATGTCTTGTGCATTCATATCATATACAGCCCATATTCTGTTTTTACAGTGCATAAATAGAACAGTATATGGTGTTTTTCTCTCTATATCCTGGGTGAATCAATCAGCGTTGGCCTCTCATTGAAGACCGGGAGAGTTCATTAGTACATTAGCAGGGCACTCTGGGAAATCAAAACCACAGACTCTTGAGTAATTCTACTCCTTCATTCCCTGTGATGGGGTTGGCTGCCGTTTGATCTCACGCTCCCTTCTTCTTTCTTTCTCTCCCTCACGAGCGGTCGTGTTCATTTTCTCTTATTAACCATGTTTTGAGGCTATAGAGTGTTTGTTTTAATTTACTTTGTTTACAAACATTGGAGTCAAACAAGTTTGGATTTTGGTTTCTGACGGGGTACGACAGTTGAACTAAGCTCATGAGGCATTATAAGTTATATTCTTCAAGGATCAATGGGTAGGCCTACATATCATACATTTATAAGTCCAAACATGGATGTAGCAACTGCAGATTGCCCCTTTAAAGCATAATGTCTGTTGTTTTTGTGATTCAAAAGACTGAAGATAAAAGGGATCATGAATAGAATTAAATGTAAAATAACTTTTCAGTTTTTCATTACTCTGGACCTGTCATAGTTAATTTTGCGTTTCCTGATTCTCCTCATTTGAAATTTCAATATGTCTACTTTATCTCTCCAGAAGCCAAATTATCTCCTAACATTTATTCCTCTATGAATATTTGATTGTCAAAAATTGCCTAACGAATGGACGGGCCTGAGATTTGGTTTTGATTCGAGACTATCAACTATCAAGAAATCAATTTATTCTGCTTTGAATAATTCAGGCATTAATGGGATGAGAAATGGGGAGAGGGGCGGAGGGTTGAAAAGATGGGGAGGGCGTGGGACAGATGGAGAGATAGGACTGCAGACATGCCAATCAAGCACCAGAGCCCCAGTCTCTCTGTGGTCACTGCTAGGAGAGCCCAGTGCTATTCTGCTGCTGTAATCTCTGCTGGCCTGCTGTCTCTTCAGGGTTAGTTAGGTGAGTGGTTGGGTGCTGACATCCACCTGCTGCAAAGTATCTGCCATTTTTGGTTTGACTTGCTGAAGGTGGTTAATATGGCAGTCCGAGCATTTAGCTATTTGGTTGTCCCCTTCAGAGGGACATTGAATTAACCACGAATAATACATTGAGGCTACTTTCCATGTTTAATTTTCTCTGTAATTGAACTTTCATGCTTTCAAGCCACTAACCTCTCTCAGAATATTTTAATCCTACTAATGAGTAGAAATGTTAATGTGCCCCTCAAGTGTCAAGACATAATGCTTATTTAAAATGTTCAGAGAAGGTAGTAAAACATTCAGACTGAAAAATGAATGAAAGAAAGAAAGAAAGAAAGAAAGAAAGAAAGAAAGAAAGAAAGAAAGAAAGAAAGAAAGAAAGAAAGAAAGAAAGAAAGAAAGAAAGAAAGAAAGAAAGAAAGAAAGAAAGAAAGAAAGAAAGAAAGAAAGAAAGAAAGAAAGAAAGAAATGCATTGGGTAGTCACTGTCTAAGAGGAAGGGAAAAGTTATTTTTAATGGCAGTTCCTGCTTGTCTCCTGGGTGACCAGGAATTGACTGGTCATTGCGGGCTGTACTCAGGGGGAGCTGAATAAAATAATGACAGAAACTTCCATCCAAAAGCACACTTTCCTGTAATAAAGACTTGGCAAGGGTCATGTAGCCGGGGAATGGTCTCTGATATTTGGATAACCTGCTCTGCCTGAGGCAGGACTGAGATGCTCCACAGTCAGAGAGAAATGACATGTGTGGGAGGTTTAAGCTCTAGTGATGTACTGTACTCTACCATTCAACCTGCTTCCTCAGTCTCTTGCTGTCTCTTTGTCATTGGCGTCGGCTAATGGGGATCCTAATAAATAGGTCCCGTGTACCTCAGTTGGTAGAGGATGGCGCTTGCAACGCCAGGGTTGTGGGTTCGATTCCCACGGGGGGCTACTGTGAAAACAATTATGCACTCACTAACTGTAAGTCGCTTTGGATAAGAGCATCTGCTAAATGACTCAAATGTAAATCAAATCAAATCTCTATTCAGTCTTCCCACCATTTTCTATCTCTGTCTCCCTATTCAGATAATATCCTCCTTATTTTCCCACCCACGTTCCTCCATCTTTCTATTTCTGTTTCTAAAATTGCTGTCCTGGTTTCAAACTCCACTATCTACACTGAACAAAAATATAAACGCAACATGTAAAGTGTTGGTCCCATGTTTCATGAGCTGAAATAAAAAATCCCCGAAATATTCCAAACGCACAAAATTATTTCTCTCAAATTTTGTGCACACATTTGTTTCATCCCTGTTAGTGAGCATTTCTCCTTTGCCAAGATAATCCATCCACTTGACAGGTCAAGAAGCTGATTAAACAGCATGATCATTACACAAGTGCACCTTGTGCTGGGGACAATAAAAGGCCACTTTAAAATGTGCAGTTTTGCCACAGATGTCTCAATTGTTGAGGGAGGTGCAATTGGCATGCTGACTGTAGGAATGTTCACCAGAGTTGATGCCAAATAATGTAATGTTAATTTCTCCATTATATCAAATCAAATCAAATCAAATTGTATTTGTCACATACACGTGTTTAGCGGGTGTAGCGAAATGCTTGTGCTTCTAGCTCCGACAGTGCTGTAATATCTAACAAGTAATATCTAACAATTTCACAACAAATACCTAATACACACAAAATTAGTAAGGAATGGAATTTAAGAAAATATACATATATGGACAAGCAATGACAGAGCGGCATGGACTAAGATACAGTAGAATATTATAGAAAATAATGCAGTATATACATATGAGATGAGTAGTGCAAGATATGTAAACATTATTAAAGTGACTGTAAACATTATTCAAGTGACTAGTGTTCCATTTCTTAAAGTGGCCAGTGATTTCAATATGCAGCAGCAGCCCCTAGTGTGCTAGTGATGGCTATTTAACAGTCTGATGGCCTTGAGATAGAAGCTGTTTTTCATTCTCTCGGTCCCAGCTTTGATGCACCTGTACTGACCTCGCCTTCTGGATGATAGCGGGGAGAACAGGCAGTGGCGGGTGGTTGATGTCCTTGATGATCTTTTTGGCCTTTCTGTGACATCGGGAGCTGTATGTGTCTTGGAGGGCGGGTAGTTTGCCCCCGGAAATGCGTTCGGCAGACCGCACCACCCTCTGGAGAGCCCTGCGGTAGCGGGCGGTGCAGTTGCCGTACCAGGTGGTGATACAGCCCGACAGGATGCTCTCAATTGTGCATCTGTAAAAGTTTGTGAGGGTTTTAGGTGCCAAGCCGAATTTCTTCAGCCTCCTGAGGTTGAAGAGGCTCTGTTGTGCCTTCTTCACCACACTGTCTGCGTGGGTGGACCATTTCAGTTTGTCGGTGAGGAACTTGAAGCTTTCGACCTTCTACACTGCGGTCCTGTAGCTAGAAGCTGCCTCCAACGTCATTTTAGAGAATTTGGCAGTATGTCCAACCGGCCTTACAGCTGCAGACCACGTATAACCACACCAGCCCAGGACCTCCACATCCGGCTTCTTCACCTGCGGGATCGTCTGAAGGGGGGTGAGGGGAGGGTGCTGAGGAGTATTTATTTCTGTAATAAAGCCATTTTGTGGGGAAAAACAAATTCTTATTGGCTGGGCCTGGCTCCCCAGTGGGTGGGCCTGCCTGCCAAGTGGGTGGGCCTATGGCCTCCAAGACCCACCCATGGCTGCACGCTTGCCCAGTCGGGAAATCCATCGATTAGGGTCTAATGAATTTATTTCAATTGACTGATTTCCTTATCTGAACTGTAAGTCAGTAATATCTTTGAAATTGTTGCATGTTGCGTTTATATTTTTGTTCAGTATATTTCTTGTCTTTACTTCTGTCCACCTCTTAGTCATGCAGAAATGCATCCTAATTGTGAATGGGAAACTTCACAGACAATATAATTATCCCAACGCTTCCTGTAATAAATCTGCTGTCCACCGGACCATCCGCTGCAGCGAAAAGTAGAATGATTTAGGAGACTGGGAGGTCTGCAATGTGTGATGTTTACTGAAATCCCTCTTGATATCGATGAACAAAATGCTGGATCACTGCTGCAACCTGGAGAATGAGAGAGAGGAAAAAGCATTGACAAGCATTTTGACACATCCTCAAACTGAAACTCAGTGCTTGAATAATTGCTTTGCACCTAATTGAATTAGAGTGTCCTCTTGGGTGTGTGTGGAAATGTTTAGGGAGTGAACGTTATTTATAATAAGGGTTACATGGAGAAAATCGGACCTCACTGAAATGAAAATGGATGACCTCCCTTCAGCAAAATATATATTTAACCTTTACTGAATGCTTGAAAAATAACTGACCCTCCCCTATACCCCAAATAATAATTAAAACATAAAGGGGATAGCAGAGAACATGCCTACCATTTACCCTCACTTCTTGAACCGACCAAGAACATATTCTGTTTTGGAAACTGTTCTTTGTCCTGTATGCATTACATGGCAACACAGCAATTTTCATAGCACAGGGCTGCGGGCCAGAAGGTTGTGGGTTCACAGACCACCGTGAACAAAATATCTAATTTATAGTAAAAGCATTGCATGAATATCGTTGAATTTTCATCTATTCATTCATATTTCTCCAATGCCAAATCAGTATGGGTTTTTTGTAACAAAAATGTCCCTGTTTGCAAATCATTTAATCTGAGACATCATTAGGAATCTAAGCATGGTACTTTCAAAATGTAGGCATACCTTTCCACCCCAGACAGAGAACCTACCAACGCAGAAAAATGTAACTGCTGGCAACTCTTCTTCCGTGGCTTAACCCAATGAGAGAAGGCCACAAGCGTTTCCCTAAAAGCTGTCTGGGTTTAAACATATTATTTTGTACACAAAGTGAATAGCTCAATCAATTGATAGTGACAATTAGATTACTTCCAAAGCAACTTCAATGTTTTGTCTCCTCGGCTATAGAAGGTTGTAGCTCAGCCTCTTTCCCGGGTATTTTACAGCTTGTTTCTAGCATAAAGCATCGCGGACCAAAGCGCTGTAATAGATCACTTTAAATAATTGGATCTGTTTAATTTTCTTCTAAATCTTAACCTAACAATTGGTAGGCCATTTTCTTTAATAAAAGGTAGGCCTATGGCATACCCTATTATAACACCTCATTTCAACTTAACAGCCCTTCACTGACATGGAGGTAGACTATTTAAAGAGTGCATGGTGGGTGGAGGAATTGGCAGACAAATCTATGGATATAGCAGCCTATAGCCTAATTTCATCTGTCAAACAATAAGGCTTACCTCTTATTTCTTAAATAGGAAGAAATAGGCTCCAACACAAAGCACCCTTTTGGTTAGTAAAAATAAGTCTAATTAAAATGAAGACGTTGAAATGTCCCCTGTAGCTCAGTTGGTAGAGCATGGCGCTTGCAACACCAGGGTTGTGGGTTCGTTTCCCACGGGGGGCTAGTATGAAAATGTATGCACTCACTAACTGTAAGTCGCTCTGGATAAGAGCGTCTGCTAAATTACTAAAATGTTAAAAATGTTAAAAAATGAATTATGCCTTGGCTACTAGAATGTACCTACTTTCAGCACCATGACCTGTCCATTTCTGATTGATTGTGCCACGGCTGCTGCTTCAAGTTTCAGCACCACACTGTAATTTACTCGAATCTGACTTATTGTGAGGTCAATAACGCTGATAAATATATCATGGGCAAGAAACACAATGTTTTTTAATCAAATCCATTGTAGTAGTAACAAGCTATCAAAGTTGACCTCCAGTGCTTCTTCTCATCTTCGCAAATCTCCTTCTCAAACTGAACAGAACATAGGCTATAGGCTAGTCTGCGCACAAGCTATTTCATTTTTACAATTTTTTTCGGAATCATTCTTTGTCTCTCGTCCTGAACTGCCACTGTTGGCCATTGGTTAGGCAGCACACAAAAACGTTTTGATCAGCAAGAGCAGAGCAGGCCGGGGCTCAGGGTTGGAATATCCATTGCGGTGTGTAATGCAGCCTAGTTGTATTTACACCATCCCAGCAGGTATCTTAGAAATATAACTTTGCTCTGTGCTTTTCCGAGCCTTTAGCTTATAGGCTATGGATCATTTGATTGAGACCACAATAAATAGCCTATAGGTGCACTTGATATTGCACGCCCAGCTGAGAATCAGAGATGAGGGATGGCATCGGGAACACATCGATAGATAGACTAATAAGCAACTAGTTCTGAAATTTCATCAATTACAAATTACATGACCTTCCCCTGGACTAGATTACAAAAATACTAAACCCTCCCCTTGACTGAAATTGAAAAAGCTTGACCCTCCCCCATTTTCCTCTAGGTAACCATTCTGTAAATTTCTATCCATCCCTTATTTGTGTGTGTGCGTGTGTTTGCTGCTGTGTGCACACGCATTCCTTTGTCTGGTGTGTGTGTGCGTGCTGTTGGGGCGATCGGGGAGCTGCCTCAAAGAAACAGCTGCATTAGGTTTCTAGAGGGTTATATCAAATTCAACATCGCAACTCTCCAGAAGCACAATGTAATTTAAAAAGTTTACAATAACATTAGAGGAGCTTTAGAGAAAGAGAGGAGTGCAGGAAGGGTAACCTTGTGTTGTTGTTCAGAGCTGCTGATAAGGAGGCAGCCTCTAAGTGAACTAAATGAGAAATAGCGCCGGCACAGCTGTTGTTCCATTAAGGGCCCCCTGAGGAGGCTTTGAAGGGGGGTCCAGGAGGAGACAATACTCACAATGCCCAAAGACCTTGCCACATCTGCTACTCACTCCAACCTCTCATTCTGTGTGGCCCTAATCTAGTAATAAAACCTGTTATTGATACTTGCATTGTGATGAGGTGTGAATGAAGGAGTCAGGCGCAGAAGGTAAAACACCGAAGTCCAGAGTTTATTCCGTTACATAAATAAAACGCACCAAGCGTCAATACGAAACTATCACAAGGGAAATATTCCACCTTGGCAATAACAAATGGAAGAGTAGCTCAACCGAGCTACTCGCTCTCACAATGAAACAATCACTCACAAAGACAAGGGGAACAGAGGGAACACTTATACACATACTAATTACGGGAATGAGCACCAGGTGTGTGTGATTGACAAGACAAGACATGACAAGTGGAGTGATGAGAATGGGATCAGCAGTAGCTAGTAAGCCGGTGACGACGAAGGCCGAAACCTGCCCGAAAAAGGAGGGGAGGCAGCCTTGGCGGAAGTCGTGACTTGCATGCCATTCATCATTCATTTATGGATCTGGAGACGTTTTCAGATCGGTCCCTATCCAATTCTAGTGGTCTTCACTTGTTGGAACCATAGCTCTGAGGCAATTGAGGCACTAGCTCTCTCGCCAATACAGCTCTATGTCAGCCAGAGAAGATGCTGGTAGTTGGTTCTGGCTTACACTAGCAAACAACATCATTTATGAGGCTTTGTAATAATGTGTTGTTTTCAAAGCAGTTGCTATGGGAGCATTGCACAGCATCTGATTTCCACAGGCCAGGCCTGAGCAGGTCTGTAAGACAGCTCGATAGGTGCCTGGTGGATATCCTAGAGGAGAATCTAATTAGTAATAGGTGAGGAGAAGTCCTGCATTCATGTTTAGACAGGGTGGCCAGCCTCTAAAGGCTTTGGTGTGAATGTGCGTCAGTCGGTCTCATTCACAGTACATAGGATGGTTCTGGCGGTTAGAGAGCTTTTTCAGACCATTCATGTTCTCAGTATGACTCATTCCCTTAGCAATACCCTTGCCAGAAGCCATCCATACCCCCCTGTAGTCCTTTGCTGGTATTTGCATATATCAATATTTGATGACTACATCAGAAACTCAATATTTACTGTAAATATTTGTTATTAAGAATGAGTTTCTGTTTCTCTTTATATCAGAGAAACAGATCAGGTGTTTTATATCCTTCCTTTTCCAACTCGCCACAATGGGTCAACCACTAACCATGTTTCTAATAAGCCATTATGAGCCATTTCATTAATGAGCCATTATTGTACCTGTACTCATCTGTGGTTCTATGTGTGTGATGAGTGGCCGAGACGTGACCTCATAACCTTGCACTCAGACCTGAATAACTTCTCCCATTAATCATAGTGCTATTTTAAAGAACAAAGAAATAGAGAAATAATAGCTTAAAATGATTCTCAGTACAGCATGTTGCCAGAGAAGTGTACCTGCTATTTTTTCTTATGTACTAATATATCCCTAACAGCAAGGCAATTATACCTGAGCTCACATACTGCACCAACTGTGATATAGCACCCATGTTGCTAAACAGGGCAGCTATGTACAGTAAGCTATGTTGGCAGATAGGCCTAGTTAAAGCCGAGTCCAGCAGTTTGTGTCAGTACCAGTAATTATGTTCTCATCTGCTGCAGCATTGAATCTGACGACACCTTTGCATTTCAGTCGGATCAGTCTCTTTAATCTGTTAGGATCCTCTCAGCCAGCCTAGCTTTCAGCCACAACAACTATTTTCTGTATTTATGGTTTCTTTCTTATCCTCTTTGTGCCTCCCATCTCCCATCAGACCGGGGCTTTTTTAAAGAGACCAGATCCATTTAGATAGATCTGGCAGAAATGAGTCAGTCTGGGACGGCCCCCAAAGGGACCATCACTCTCTCCTTTCTCTCTCTCTCCTTTTCGTCTTTTTTCTCACTTTGTGGAAAGATACAGCACTTTTATGAGAGCCCAACACAATCACATTACTGGTAGTAGTAAAGCTACCAATTTAGTGCAGTCTTCAGAATCCAACATATCTGAAGTGTTCTCTCTCGTTCTCCACGTCGACACACATGCTTAGCTTGTGGTGTCATATGTGGCCCCCTGCTGCTTCTCCACTGCAAAAACAATTCAGAAGCCTGTCAACGGCGTAAGCCATACTTTACCGCATAGGATAAAGGAAGGAGGATAAGAGGAGATACATTTGTTGCAGGGTCCTCTATAGCTTTGGGCAGGCTGTAGCACGGGCCCAGCGGTGCCTGAATTATTTAGCCCAGCCTGGGTCTCCCTGAGCGGGGAGGAGCGGCGAGCAAGGAGGGAGCACTGCTGGGGATTAGCTCCCGTAATGGGGTTTTCAGGAGAGCCAGGACTCCAGATTGGGAGCGATATGGCGCAGAGCGTAAACACCCAGACAGGGGTAAAGGGGGGATTTAGCGTACAAGGATACCCACGTGTCCCTGGTATCGCTGCAGCGTCTAAAGTACACCAAGTACCCTTCCCATGGTCATTTAGTCAAGCACCTCCGGCGGGGATTTGGTTATCCTCTCTCCAAGAGCAATACTGTCTTACAAAGCTGCACCCCCTCAACCATATGATGGGGAGAGAGAGAGAGAGAGAGAGAGAGAGAGAGAGAGAGAGAGAGAGAGAGAGAGAGAGAGAGAGAGAGAGAGAGAGAGAGAGAGAGAGAGAGAGAGAGAGAGAGAGAGAGAGAGAGAGAGAGAGAGTACATTATAAAGATAGAGGGAGAGGTTAGAGTGATAGATAGAGAGCCGTGCAAGACAGAGAGGCATGAGTTGTATTATCAACATCTGGACCATCATCAACATAGCTAAAATCATCTGTAACTAAATACTACCGTTAGTATTTACTGGTACGACTCTCACACATTTTTCTCCCACTAATAGTCCTTTTGATGTTTATGATACAGCAGCAGCTCACGAGGAGAGAGAGAGGTTTTTGAGCCAGATGGAATCAGAGACTGTATCAGCCCTGTCTGAGATGAGCTCACATCTGCCATTCACGAGGAATATAAAAGAACAGACGGTGAGCGATTACACACTGATAAAGAGGGACAAGGTTATCCTACTCGAACACAGCAGTGATCTTGTTGACCTGGAGGTGGGAGGCCAGACAGCCAGGTCAGGTCATGGAGTGACAAGAAGCCTTGGGAATGCGGTGAGGAGACCCTGTGTACATCATGATCCAGACACGCCTCATTGGAATTGAAAGTTATGACTCCATTTCCTAGCCCTGAACTGATTAATACAGCAGGGTGTTCGTTGGAACATTTTGACCAGCTTGCTTCACATTTGCACGTTTATGCACGTGCACGTCAGTGGAGGCTGGCGTCACTTTAAACCGGAGGGGGGCTCATTGTTATGGCTGGAATAGAATGAAAGCAACGTAGTGTTGTTTACATTTGGTTGATGTGTTTGATACTTTTCCATTCATTCCATTCCAACCATTACAAAGAGCCCATCCTCTGATTTCTTCAGACAGACACACACACACACACACACACACACACACACACACACACACACACACACACACACACACACACACACACACGTATGGCGCGGAGAAGATGGCTGCCATTTTACAGTCTCTAACCAATTGTACTATTATGTGTGTTTTTTCACGTTATTTGTAATTTATTCTGTACATAATGTTTCTGCCACCATCTCCTATGACCAAAATAATCTTCTGGATATCAGGACAGCGATTACTCACCTCGTATTGGACGAAGATTCTTTCTTCAACGAGTCGGAATCGAAGGATATTCTACAGACACCCGACAAGGCCCAAATCCCCGTCATTCGCATCGTGGACGTAGGTCGGGGTGCCTTGTAAACTGCCTCTTCCATCCAGCCTATTAGCCAATGTTCAATCATTTGAAAATAAATTGGACGACCTAAGATTAAGGTTATCCTACCATCGGGACATCAATATTTTTATTTTATGCTTCAACGAGTCGTGGCTGAACGACGACATGGATAACATACAGCCGGCGGGATATACGCTACATCGGCAGGATAGAACGGCTGACTCGGTAAGACAAGGGGTGGCGGTCTGTGTATATTTGTAAACAAGCCGGTGCATAATTCTAATACTAAGGAAGTCTCGAGGTTTTGTTGGCCTGAGGTAGAGTATCTCATGATAAGCTGTAGACCACACTATTTACCAAGTTTTCATCTATATTTTTCATAGCTGTCTATTTACCACCACAAACCGATGCTGGCACTAAGATTGCACTCAATGAGCAGTATAAGGCCATTAGTAAACAGGAAAACATTCATCCAGAGGCAGCGTTCATAGTGGCCGGGGACTTTAATGCAGGGAAACTTAAATCCGTTTTACCTCATTTCTACCAGCATGTTAAATGTGCAACCAGAGGAAAAAAAACTCTAGACCACCTTTATTCCACATCCATTTGGCAAATCTGACCATAACTCTATCCTCCTGATTCCTGCTTATAAGCAAAAACTAAAGCAGGAAGCACCAGTGACTCGGTTAATAAGGAAGTGGTCAGATGACGCAGATGCTAAGCTACAGGACTGTTTTGCTAGCACAGACTGGAATATGTTCCAGGATTCTTCCGATAGCATTGAGGAGTACACCACATTAGTCACTGGCTTCATCAATAAGAGCATTGATGACGTCGTCCCCACAGTGACCGTATGTACATACCCCAACCAGAAGCCATGGATTACAGGCAACATCTGCACTGAGCTAAAGGGTAGAGCTGCCGCTTTTAAGGAGCGAGACGCTAACCCGGACGCTTATAAGAAATCCCTGTATGCCCTCCGACGAACCATCAAACAGGCAAAGAGTCAATACAGGACTAAGATTGAATCGTACTACACCGGCTCTGACGCTCGTTGGATGTGGCAGGGCTTGAAAACGATTACAGACAACAAAGGGAAGCACAGCCGCGAGCTGCCCATTGACACAAGCCTACCAGAAGAGTTAAATCACTTCTATGTTCGCTTCGAGGCAAGCAATTATGAAGCATGCATGAGAGCACCAACTGTTCCGGATGACTATGTGATCACGCTCTCCGTAGCCGATGTGAGTAAGACTTTTAAGCAGGTCAACATTCACAAGGCCGCAGGGCCAGATGGATGACCAGGACGTGTACTCTGAGCATGCGCTGACCAACTGGCAAGTGTCTTCACTGACATTTTTAACATGTCCCTGACTGAGTCTGTAATACGAACATGTTTCAAGCAGACCACCATAGTCCCTGTGCCCAAGAACACTAAGATAACCTGCCTAAATGACTACCGACCCGTAGCACTCACGTCCTTTAGCCATGAAGTGCTTTGAAAGGCTGGTCATGGCTCACATCAACACCTTTATCCCAGAAACCCTAGACCCACTCCAATTTGCACACTGCCCCAACAGATCCACAGATGATGCAATCTCTATTGCACTCCACACTGCCCTTTCCCACCTGGACAAGAGGAACACCTATGTGAGAATGCTATTCAACACCATAGTACCCTCAAAGCTCATCACTTAACTAAGGACCCTGGGACTAAACACCTCCCTCTGCAACTGGATCCTGGACTTCCTGGCGGGCTGCCCCAGGTGGTAAGGGTAGGTAACAACACATCGGCCACACTGATCCTCAACACAGGGGCCCCTCAGGGGTGCGTGCTCAGTCCCCTCGTGTACTCCCTGTTCACCCATGACTGCATGGCCAGGCACGATTCCAGCACCATCATTAAGTTTGCCGACAAACAACACAACAGTGGTAGGCCTGATCATCGACAACGATGAGACAGCCTATAGGGAGGAGGTCAGAGACCTGGCCGTGTGGTGCCAGGATAACAACCTCTCCCTCAACGTGATCAAAACAAAGGAGATGATTGTGGACTACAGGAAAAAAAAGAGGACTGAGCATTTTTAATTGTTGTTTTTTTCCTCCTATGTTTTGTTGATTTAACTCTTTCATGCACCCAGCTTCTTTCTGTACTTAGATCTGTCTGCCAGAAGTCCTTGGAAATGTAATACATAGAATAGTCCTTTGGAGGAAGGATTGTTGACATATATTTGACATCGGTATCTAAAAGCATAATGTTGAAATAATTAATTAAAGTTGTCACCTTAAATGACTTTTTAGCCTTACCCAGGCCTCCTTTAAGACTATTGTGTTTCATCTGTAGGTGCTACAAAGCAAACATTGGTGTCAAATGAAGCTTTACCGCTTGCTCTGTAATATGAGTAGTATTTTGATTTCATTCTTTTTTTTACATTAATTTATTTTATATTGAAAAATATATATAATTTTTGATTTGGCAAATTGTTTTATATACAGTGAGGGAAAAAGTGTTTGATCCACTGCTGATTTTGTACGTTTGCCCACTGACAAAGAAATGATCAGTCTATAATTTTAATGGTAGGTTTATTTGAACAGTGAGTGACAGAATAACAACCAAAAAATCCAGAAAGACGCATGTCAAAAATGTTATAAATTGATTTGCATTTTAATGAGGGAAATAAGTATTTGACCCCCTCTCAATCAGAAAGATTTCTGGCTCCCAGGTGTCTTTTAAACAGGTAACGAGCTGAGATTAGGAGCACACTCTTAAAGGAAGTGCTCCTAATCTCAGCATGTTACCTGTATAAAAGACACCTGTCCACAGAAGCAATCAATCAATCAGATTCCAAACTCTCCACCATGGCCAAGACCAAAGAGCTCTCCAAGGATGTCAGGGACAAGATTGTAGACCTACACAAGGCTGGAATGGGCTACAAGACCATCGCCAAGCAGCTTGGTGAGAAGGTGACAACAATTGGTGCGATTATTCGCAAATGGAAGAAACACAATAGAACTGTCAATCTCCCTCGGCCTGGGGCTCCATGCAAGATCTCACCTCGTGGAGTTGCAATGATCATGAGAACGGTGAGGAATCAGCCCAGAACTACACGGGAGGATCTTGTCAATGATCTCAAGGCAGCTGGGACCATAGTCACCAAGAAAACAATTGGTAACACACTACGCCGTGAAGGACTGAAATCCTGCAGTGCTCGCAAGGTCCCCCTGCTCAAGAAAGCACATATACAAGGCCGTCTGAAGTTTGCCAATGAACATCTGAATGATTCAGAGGAGAACTGGGTGAAAGTGTTGTGGTCAGATGAGACCAAAATCGAGCTCTTTGGCATCAACTCAACTCGCCGTGTTTGGAGGAGGAGGAATGCTGCCTATGACCCCAAGAACACCATCCCCACCGTCAAACATGGAGGTGGAAACATTATGCTTCGGGGGTGTTTTTCTGCTAAGGGGACAGGACAACTTCACCGCATCAAAGGGACGATGGACGGCACCATGTTCTGTCAAATCTTGGGTGAGAACCTCCTTCCCTCAGCCAGGGCATTGAAAATGGGTCGTGGATTGGTATTCCAGCATGACAATGACCCAAAACACACGGCCAAGGCAACAAAGGAGTGGCTCAAGAAGAAGCACATTAAGGCCCTGGAGTGGCCTAGCCAGTCTCCAGACCTTAATCCCATAGAAAATCTGTGGAGGGAGCTGAAGGTTCTAGTTGCCAAACGTCAGGCTCGAAACCTTAATGACTTGGAGAAGATCTGCAAAGAGGAGTGGGACAAAATCCCTCCTGAGATGTGTGCAAACCTGGTGGCCAACTACAAGAAATGTCTGACCTCTGTGATTGCCAACAAGGGTTTTGCCACCAAGTACTAAGTCATGTTTTGCAGAGGGGTCAAATATTTATTTCCCTCATTAAAATGCAAATCAATTACTAACATTTTTGACATGCGTTTTTCTGGATATTTTTGTTGCTATTCTGTCTCTCACTGTTCAAATAAACCTACCATTAAAATTATAGACTGATCATGTCTTTGTCAGTGGGCAAACGTACAAAATCAGCAGTGGATCAAATACTTTTTCCCTCACTGTATTGTTGAACATGATATACTGTACTAGCATATCAAAGTTCCAGAGTGGGATCTCTAATAGTTTTAAAGTTATGGACAATTTTATACAGAGAAATTGGCACAATAGGCAATGTAACCAATCACAGCCCTCCTTTCACTTGCATAATTGCACATCCTGCAAATCACCAGCCGAGGGCACCATTTTTAATCCATTTACACATCCACTCTGTTGGTAATGCTTACAAATTGGATCATAACTCTAAAAGTAGCAGAGAATCCACTCTGGAACGTTGATATGCCCGTAGAGTATATTATGTTCAACAATATATAAATAAATGTGGCAAATCTGAAATTTTATATTTTCAATATTCATGTTTAGATTATTCATATTTCATAAATTAAGGTAAAAAATAAGTTACTGAAAACAAAATACTACTCATAAAACAGAGCAAGCAATATTTGCTTTGTAGCACCTACAGATGAAACACTAAAGGCTAAAATGTCATAAATATGCCAACTTTGTTAAATTCTTTCTCAATTATGCTTTTAGATACAAATGTCAAATATATGTCAACAATCCTTCCTCCAAAGGACTATTCTATGATTACATTAAAAAAATTAAAACAAAAACAAAAAGTATTTTTATGTCTGGGTTTAGTGAGGAATCACTCCTAAGCAAAATTATCGGTCAGTGAGTGTATCCAACCCTGAACATGTTCATGTTGAAAACCCCAAATAAATAGATTATAAATAGATCAAGTCATTATCTGGGAGGCACAACCTCTGACCGATCCATTCATTATTGTATTTGATGAGCTTCGATACTGAGGGTTGATTATCAACTATGCATTACCAAGCACTCCATAGGTCAAGCATTTAATGTTTTGACCTCCACTTCCCAAATACCAATTAACCGATGCCCTAGCCATCATACCCAGTGAAGGCCATACACATCAACCCAAGGCTAGCTGTGGGAGAGCCTAGCTTTAACACAATGTCAGACATACAGATGTTCTTTATCCATCTTGACCTCTTCTCAAATCAGCATGGCCCCTGTCTACACTGTGACCCATGACCCCAATGCTCCTGTTCAATGCTTTAATTGTCTGCTTTCCTCCCTCAGAAGTCATTCCCATACCAATTACAGTAGTGTTAGCAAGCTGCAGAGTGAATGTGCCCTCCACAACGAGAGAGAGAGAGAGAGAGAGAGAGAGAGAGAGAGAGAGAGAGAGAGAGAGAGAGAGAGAGAGAGAGAGAGAGAGAGAGAGAGAGAGAGAGAGAATAAATAAGCAGCAGGGTCGGAAATCAGGATTATAGGCTGTGGTCATTAGGGTCAGAGAAGGGTTTGAGGAGGAAAGAGCAATGGAGGGAGGAGGCCAGGGATTGGGATGAAGAGAAAGAAAAGGAAGATGGAAAGAGAAATGAATAAGTGTGGGCAGACAGTTATCTGTTCAGATGGACAGGGTCCTATCACGTACATGCTGTCTGAGCAGGAAGAGGATAGGCCTGATGAATGTCCTATGATAGATGAGTGGACGCATGGAGCACCGGTCCCATCTGCAAGGCTTAATGAAATGTGTCCCACTACAAGATGGAACATATTATTCAAACTGCGATGCCTATTCCTCTTTCCTCTAACGCAGCCCGGAGGAACAGCCATCTGCCTCTCTTCCTCTTCTGTTTGTCTTTCAATTTGAGAATCCGTTTTTTCATTTTGCACCCCTCAGATATCTCTCGTCTCTAAAATGAATAGTAGTCCATTCTTCGTGTCTTCAGATCAAATATGAGTCAGACAGACTCTACAGATGTGTTTTGTGTTCAAGCCTGTTGCTCTGCTCATAATTCTACAGGTGTCATTCTATTACAGCCAGAGCTAGTGTATTTAGACGGTTTCAAAACATACAGTAAGAGGGAGAGGAAGAGAGAGTGGACTAGCTTGAATTCACAAGTGTCATTGTTAAGCAGTTTCTGTGGAGGACTACCTCTACACTAGCAGACAGAAGACAGACTGCCAGGTCCTCTCCACACATTCACATGGAGGTACAGAAAATAGCACCTTCACCATAGAAATGAGTTAAGGTGAAACTGCTCATTCGAAACTTTGTGGAAGACATTGAGGGACAAAGAGAGAAAGAGACACAACACAGAGTTTTCAATTTAAATTGCAACCAATAGAATGTTATATACAGTGGGGAGAACAAGTATTTGATACACTGCTGATTTTGCAGGTTTCCCTACTTACAAAGCATGTAGAGGTACACTTCAACTGTGAGAGACGGAATCTAAAACAAAAATCCAGAAAATCACATTGTATGATTTTTAAGTAATTAATTTGCATTTTATTGCATGACATAATTATTTGATCACCTACCAACCAGTAAGAATTTCGGCTCTCACAGACCTGTTAGTTTTTTCTTTAAGAAGCCCTCCTGTTCTCCACTCATTACCTGTATTAACTGCACCTGTTTGAACTCGTTACCTGTATAAAAGACACCTGTCCAAATGTCTTCCATTTCCTAATAATTGCTCCCACAGTTGATTTCTTCAAACCAAGCTGCTTACCTATTGCAGATTCAGTCTTCCCAGCCTGGTGCATGTCTACAATTTTGTTTCTGGTGTCCTTTGACAGCTCTTTGGTCTTCGCCATAGTGGAGTTTGGAGTGTGACTGTTTGAGGTTGTGAACAGGTGTCTTTTATACTGATAACAAGTTCAAACAGGTGCCATTAATACAGGTAACAAGTGGAGGACAGAGGAGCCTCTTAAAGAAGAAGTTACAGGTCTGTGAGAGCCTGTGAGAGCCAGAAATCTTGCTTGTTTGTAGGTGACCAAATACTTATTTTCCACCATAATTTGCAAATAAATTCATTAAAAATCCTACAATGTGATTTTCTGGATTTTTTTTTCTCAATTTGTCTGTCATAGTTGACGTGTACCTATGATGAAAATTACAGGCCTCTCTCATCTTTTTAAGTGGGAGAACTTGCACAATTGGTGGCTGACTAAATACTTTTTTTCCCCACTGTATGTCATGCAATAAAATGTAAATTAATTACTTAAAAATCATACAATGTGTTTTTCTGGATTTTTGTTTTAGATTCCGTCTCTCACAGTTGAAGTGTACCTATGATAAAAATGACAGACCTCTACATGCTTTGTAAGTAGGAAAACCTGCAAAATCGGCAGTGTATCAAATACTTGTTCTCCCCACTGTATATGGGGGATACAATCATCCCAGCTCTGCAGATTTAGCTGCGAAGAGACAGAATCATTAGATTACTTGTTTTGGTGCTGTCCATATGTAGCTTGTTTTTGGTCACAGATCCAGGAATGGCTGTAGAATTGCAACATGTAAGTTAACTCTGCAAATAGCACTGCTGGGTGATCTGAAAAGTCATAGTCAATCAATCAATAATATAATAATACTCTTAGCAAAAATGTTTATCTTTAATTTACAATCTGTAGAAACTATGAGAATAGAAAGGTTCAGAACTTTTGTGAAACATCACCGCACAGTTGAAAAATAGATGTCAAATAGAAATCAAAACTGGATGGTCTTCAGAGATACACTACCGGTCAAAAGTTTTAGAACACCTACTGATTCAAGGGTTTTTCTTTATTTTTACTATTTTCTACATTGTAGAATAATAGTGAAGACATCAAATCTTTGAAATAACACATATGGAATCATGTAGTAACCAAAAAAGTGTTAAACAAATCAAAATATATTTGAGATTCTTCAAATAGCCACCCTTTGCCTTGATGACAACTTTGCACACTTTTTTTTTTTTTTTTTTTTTTTTTTAGTCATTTAGCAGACGCTCTTATCCAGAGCGAATTACAGTTTAGTGAATACATATTTTTATTTTATTTTTATACTGCCCCCCCGTGGGAATCAAACCTACAACCCTGGCGTTGCAAACGCCATGCTCTATCAACTGAGCTACATCCCTGCCGGCCATTCCCTCCCCTACCCTGGACGACTTGTGCGCCACCCATGAGTCTCCCGGTCGCGGCCGGCTGCGACAGAGACTGGATTCGTACCAGGATCTCTAGTGGCACAGTTAGCACTGCGATGCAGTGCCTTAGACCACTGCGCCACTCAGGAGTTCACTCTTGGCATTCTCTCAACCAGCTTCATGAGGTAGTCACCTGGAATGCATTTCAATTAACAGGTGTGCCTTCTTAAAAGTTAATTTGTGGAATGTATTTCCTTCTTAATGCATTTGAGCCAATCACTTGTGTTGTGACAAGGTAGGGGTGGTATACAGAAAATAGCCCTATTTGGTAAAATACCAAGTCCATATCATGGCAAGAACAGCTCAAATAAGCAAAGAGAAAAGACAGTCCATCATTACTTTACGACATGAAAGTCAGTCAATACGGAAAGTTTCAAGAACTTTCAGTTTCTTCAAGTGCAGTTGGAAAAACCATCAAGCGCTATGATGAAACTGGCTCTCATGAGAACCGCCACAGGAATGGAAGACCCAGAGTTATCTCTGCTGCAGAGGAGAAGTTCATTAGAGTTACCAGCCTCAGAAAATGCAGCCCAAATAAATGCTTCACAGAGTTCAAGTAACAGACACATCTCAACATCAACTGTTCAGAGTAGACTGTGTGAATCAGGCCTTCATGGTCGAATTACTGCAAAGAAACCACTACTAAAGGAAACCAATAAGAAGAACAGACCTGCTTGGGCCAAGAAACACGAGCAATGGACATTAGACTGGTGGAAATGTGTCCTTTGGTCTGGTGTCCAAATTTGAGATTTTTGGTTCCAACCGCCGTGTCTTTCTGAGACGCTGTGTGGGTGAACTGATGATCTCTGCATGTGTATTTCCCACCGTAAAGCATGGAGGAGGAGGTGTTATGGTGTGGGGGTGCTTTGCTGGTGACACTGTCTGTGATTTACTTAGAATTCAAGGCACACTTAACCAGCATGGCTACCACAGCATTCTGCAGCGATATGCCATCCAATCTGGTTTGGGCTTAGTGGGACTATCATTTGTTTTTCAACAGGACAATGACCTAACACACCTCCAGGCTGTGTAAGGGCTATTTTACCAAGAAGGAGAGTGATGGAGTGCTGCATCAGATGACCTGTTCTCAACAATCCCCCGACCTCAACCAAATTGAGATGGTTTGGGATGAGTCGGACCGCATACTGGAAGGAAAAGCAGGAAAAGCAGCCAACAAGTGCTCAACATATGTGGGAACTCCTTCAAGTCTGTTGGAAAAGCATTCCAGGTGAAGCTGGTTGAGAGAATGCCAAGAGTTTGCAAAGCTGTCATCAAGGCAAAGGGTGGCTATTTGAAGAATCTCAAATATGAAATATATTTTGATTTATTTAACATTTTTTGGTTACGACATGATTCCAGATGTGTTATTTCATAGTTTTGATGTCTTCACTATTATTATACAATGTAGAAAATAGTAAAAATAAAGAAAAACTCTTGAATGAGTAGGTGTTCTAAAACTTTTGACCGGTAGGTTAGATGGGACAAAAAACTAACAAAAGATAACTAATGTAAAATATACTGTGTCCGAAAATGTATATAGTATGTCTAAGCTGGAAGTAGACGCCTAAGTGTTGTTTTCCATTCGTTTACTCCAATTAGGGGAGGGGTGGTAGGGTTATGGGAAAATAATAAAGGAAGAAATATCTATATATAAAAATATCTATATTATTATTATTATTTAGTTATTTTTATGGGGGATTGGAAATGATGCAGACAATTACATTAATAGAAGCCACAATCTATTTGCAATATTAAAGCTGATCCACCCCCTAAAAAAAGAGAGAAAGAGACTGAGAGAATGACAATGGAACAATAGGGTTCTTTCACTCTATAACCCCTGCTTCTGCTTCGCTCTGCCTCCTCTCCTTCTCAGCTTCTACCTTTCTCTCTTGCCCCCGCTCTTTCCCTCTCTATATCCCCTCTCCTCATCTCTCTTTGTGTGGATCGTGTCTCTTGAGGAGCCGCCATGCTGTTGTGTTGGCGCTCAAGGCGAAAGGCCAAGGTGAGTCCTTATCAGACTCATGTTTACAAAGCTCTCTGCCATGTCAACAAGGTCAAACTCCTTTTCTCTCCTGCTCTCCTTATGCTGTGCCCCTTATTCCAAGAACACACTCCACCTTCCTCCTGAAGGCCATCCAGCAGCCCGTCTCTTCTACCATCTAGCTATCTCATGCATGTGTGTGCGGCGTAGCCTATGTTGGTGTGCGTGCTCACCAAAAGGCTGCTTCCTCTCCGGAATAATTGATTTAACAAATTGCCGGCCGTGTTTCATTCCGAGGAAGTGACAGGAGTGGAGCGGGGCGCCGGAGCCAGGAGATTAATTAGGAAACAGAGTCGTCTTTATGGAAATTAAACGTGTCCTCTGATGATAGCCTTCCTTTCCAAACAGCCCGCCAGGTCTGCTCCCTTTTGGATGATAAAAGACCGGGAGGCTTCAGAAGACATCACAGAGATGACCTCCCTCTCAGCATAGGCCTGCCCTGCCCCACAGCACAGCATAGCATAGCACAGAACTCAGAGCACAACACAACCCAGCACCCACAGCTACGCTCGCTCCAACTCATCATGGGGTGATGGGTTTTACGGTTAACCATCAAATAGGCACTGAACCTTGAAAAAAACAGCTGCTGGTGAAAACAACATGAGATCTTCTCATGGCAACAAATTGTATTGAAACGGAGGAATGGCATACATAACAAGCCCCTCATATCCTGTTCAGGCAGCCCTGTACAGTATCTGTGGGTCCTCTACAGAGTGCTCTGCATATAACGAGGTCCCAGGAGAGCAGACCTGAAATGCTTGAATGAGTTGCGGTATAGAAGCTGGTGTCCATTACATTACCTACTGTATGCATGCACATGACACATGCCCCGATGATTGGAAGAGAGGGATTAACTAGCTTTCAACAAACAACATCTGAATAAGTAGTCACGCTGCATGCCTGGCTCCTCCTCAACCTCGCTTCATATGGAGTAAGAATTATACATTTTTTTGAAGATATTTTTTATGTGCCTAATAGTAACGACATAATTTAACTATATTTTTCCATTTGTCTCTGGTTCTTGGGCCCCTTATGGGCCCGGACCCAAGGCCTGTGGTTGTTGGTTGCAGTAAAACATTATTTTTAAATACACATTTCCATTTTTCTCTGCCTCGAGTGCCCCCTAAGCCCCTTTATTAACCAGGCCCTGTGCATATGAAGCCATATATCAGAGAGATGGAGGGAAAGAAAGACAGACAGACTTTTGTTTTGATCTTGAGGTGAGTGCTGATTGGATAACAGCAGCCATCCACTTAAAATGGATGATTGGATCTCAAGAGGTAAACTCGCTAAATCATGCAATACAAAAGTATTCACCCCCCTTGGCGTTTTTCCTATCTTTGTTGCATTACAACCTGTAATTTAAATTTAATTGGATTTCATGTAATGGACATACAAGAAATAGTCCAAATTGGTGAAATGAAATGAAAAAAAGTCTTTCAAAAAAGTCCAAAAAAGAAATAACGGAAAAGTGGTGCATTTATATGTATTCATCCCCTTTGCTATGAAGCCCCTAAATAAGATCTGGTGCAACCAATTACCTTCAGAAGTCACATACTTAGTTAAATAAAGTCCACCTGTGTGCAATCTAAGTGTCACATGATCTGTCACATGATTTCAGTATATATACACCTGTTCTGAAAGGACCCAGAGTCTGCAACAACACTAAGCAAGGGGCACCACCAAGCAAGCGGCACCATGAAGACCAAGAAGCTCTCCAAACAGGTCAGGAACAAAGTTGTGGAGAAGTACAGATCAGAAAATAATAAGCAAACACGTTTGGTGTTCGACAAAAGGCATGTGGGAGACTCCCCAAACATATGGAAGAAGGTACTCTGATCAGATGAGACTAGAATTTAGCTTTTTGGCCATCAAGGAAAACACTATGTCTGGCGCAAACACAACACCTCTCATCACCCTGAGAACATCATCCCCACAGTGAAGCATGGTGGTGGCAGCATCATGCTGTGGGGATGTTTTTAATCGGCAGGGACTGGGAAACTGGTCAGAATTGAAGGAGTGATGGATGGCGCTAAATACAGGGAAATTCTTGAGGGAAACCTGTTTCAGTCTTCCAGAGATTTGAGACTAGGACGGAGGTTCACCTTCCAGCAGGACAATGACCCTAAGCATACTGCTAAAGCAACACTTGAGTGGTTTAAGGGGAAACATTTAAATGTCTTGGAATGGCCTAGTCAAAGCCCAGGCCTCAATCCAATTGAGAATCTGTGGTATGACTTAAAGATTGCTGTACACCAGTGGAACCCATCCAACTTGAAGGAGCTGGAGCAGTTTTGCCTTGAAGAATGGGAAAAAATCCCAGTGGCTAGATTTGCCAAGCTTATAGAGACATACCCCAAGAGACTTGCAGCTGTAATTGCTGCAAAAGGTGGCTCTACAAAGTATTGACTGGGGGTATGTCTCTGTTTGGAGAGCTCCTTGGTCTTCATGGTGTTGCTTGCTTGGTGGTGCCCCTTGCTTAGGGGTGTTGCAGACTCTGGGGCGTTTCAGAACAGGTGTGTATATATACTGAGATCATGTGACACTTAGATTGCACACAGGTGGACTTTATTTAACTAATTATGTGACATCTGAAGGTAATTGGTTGCACCAGATCTTATTTAGGGGCTTCATAGCAAAGGGGGTGAATACATATGCACGCACCAACTTTCCGTTATTTATTTTGTAGAATCTTTGAAATAAGTTATTTTTTTCAGTTCACTTCACCAATTTGGACTATTTTGTGTATGTCCAGTACATTACATCCAAATAAAATCAATTTAAATTACAGGTTGTAATGCAACAAAGATAGGAAAAA
The DNA here is from genome assembly GCF_964263955.1 of Coregonus lavaretus. NCBI lineage: Eukaryota > Metazoa > Chordata > Actinopteri > Salmoniformes > Salmonidae > Coregonus > Coregonus lavaretus. The sequence goes on from NC_139991.1 coordinate 46,025,712, forward strand.
CACCAAGGGGGATGAGTACTTTTGCAAGGCACTGTACCAAACAAAACGTAACTTATCATACTAAATGGAGTGTCACAGATTTACTTACAGAATAATATGAAATGCTCTGAGACCACGTTGAACAGCACCTGTCCAGACATTAGATCTATGGAGCAGACAGACACTGAGGCTAAAGGAGGGAGAAAGTGGGGGAGGACATGGACAGGAAAACGAATGAAGGACAAGGAAAAAGATAATGGCAGTTAACCCTAAAAGTGTTTATTTTCTAAGCTTATAGTATTCTCTGTGGACTGTGGTCCTCTTTAAATAACAAACGTTATTTGATTGATCTAGTATTTCTCAACAGGACTCATTTATTCCAAGATGGTGCAGTAGTGCGGTCGTTTATGGGGTTGTGTCCTCGTGTAAATACACAGTTTTTTAGTTTTTCTGTCTTTTATTCGTAAATATTTCTCTCTCACTTTCCATCCTTTAACTAAATATACTTTCCTGCAACCCGCCTCACCCAATGTGGAATGGATTCTATTATTTCTTTCTTTTTATCAAGAACCTACGGCTGAAACTAGCCAGCTAGCCAGCTAACTAGCTACTTGCTATTAGCCACCGTTAGCGGTCTTCATCACTGTCCGTGGCCTGCACTACCTACCAGCCAGCTCTAGCCTGGACAATTATTGGCCAGTCTGCAAAGCGTGCTATCGACCCAGAGCATATCAGATTTTCTGCCGGAATCACTGAATCACTGGACCGTAACACCGGACCATCGCAACTAGCTAGCTGCAACCGAATGGCTGTTGTTGGCTAATATCCACTTCCCGACGTACCAGTTAGCCTTGAGCTAGCTTCGAGGCAGGCCCATCTCCTGGCTATCTACCTCTCTGTCAACCGGATGGGACCTGCTAGTGTCGACACAGAGCCCCGCTGATCCATCACGACTGGTCTGCCGAAGTAATCGTCTGATGTGGTTTCAACAGGCTTCCCGTTGCGATGACCACGAAGATCCATCTCCTAGCTCCGGCCCGCTAGCACGCGCAAGCAACAGCAGTGCTTCCTGCTCACCTGTGCTTTAGCAGCCAATGATCTGCTCCCGGACTTACTTAGTGCTGTTCACTGGACCTTATGATCACTCAGCTACACAGCTAATGCCTGCTGGACTGTTCCTTTACACAGTACCCCAACCTGTTTATCTGTTTAGCCTCAACCCAACCTTTCGTCGCCATTACCAGTTGTTGTCTTAGCCCTCTCGAATAACACCTGTGATTGCATTATGCCTCTCTCCCATGTCAATATGCCTAGCCTATTGCTGTTTGGGTTAGTTCTTATTATACAATTTCACTGTAGAGCCCCAAGTTCAGCTCAACCAGCCTCAGAGAGCTCCATTGTCCCACCCCCCATACACACGGAGACCGGCTCAATCGGTACCTCCAGTGATGCTATCTATTTCATAGTTACCCAATGCTTAGGTGTACCTCCACTGTACTCATATCCTTCCATATTCTTGTCTGTACATAATGCCCTGAATCTATTCTACAACACCCGGAAATCTGCCCCTTTTCTCTGTACCCAACGCACTAGAAGGCCAATTCTTAAAGCCTTTAGCCGTATCCTTATTATATTCCTCCTCTGTTCCTCTGGTGATGTAGAGGTTAACCCAGGCCCTGTAGCCCCTAGTATCACTCCTACCCCCCAGGCGCTATCATTTGTTGACTTCTGTAACCATAAAAGCCTTGGTTTCTTGCATGTTAACATCAGAAGTCTCCTCCCCAAGTTTGAGTTATTCACTGCGTTAGCACACTCTGCCAACACAGATGTTCTAGCAGTGTCTGAATCTTGGCTTAGGAAGGCCACCAAAAATTCAGAAATTTCCATTCCGAACTATAACATTTTCCGTCTAAATAGAACTGCCAAAGGGGGTGGAGTTGCAATCTACTGTAGAGATAGCCTGCAGAGCTCTATCATACTATCTAGGTCTGTGCCCAAACAGTTTGAGCTTCTACTTCTAAAAATCCACCTTTCCAGAAATAAGTCTCTCACTGTTGCCGCTTGCTACAGACCCCCCACAGCCCCCAATTGTGCCCTGGACACCATATTTGAATTGATTGCCCCCCATCTATCCTAAGAGTTCGTACTGCTTGTTGACCTAAATTGGGATATGCTTAACACCCCGGCCGTCCTACAATCTAAACTAGATGCGCTCAATCTCACATAAATTATCAAGGAACCTACCAGGTACAACCCTAAATCCGTAAACAAGGGCACCCTCATAGATATCATCCTGACTAATTTACCCTCTAAATACACCTCCGCTGTCTTCAACCAGGATCTCAGCGATCACTGCCTCATTGCCTGCGTCCATAATGGGTCCGTGGTCAAACGACCACCCCTCATCACTGTCAAACGCTCCCTAAAACACTTCAGCAAGCAGGCCTTTCTAATTGACCTGGCCCGGATATCCTGGATGGATATTGACCTCATTCCGTCAGTAGAGGATGCCTGGATGTTCTTCAAAAGTGCTTTCCTCTCCATCTTCAATAAGCATGCCCCATTCAAAAAATTCAGAACTAAGAACAGATATAGCCCCTGGTTCACCCCAGACTTGACTGTCCTTGACCAGCACAAAAACATCCTGTGGTGTACTGCATTAGCATCGAACAGCCCCCGCGATATGCAACTTTTCAGGGAAGTCAGGAACCAATATACACAATCAGTTAGGAAAGCAAAGGCTAGTTTTTTCCAAACAGAAAATTGCATCCTGTAGTTTTGGGACACTGTAAAGTCCATGGAGAATAACAACACCTCCTCCCAGCTACCCACTGCACTGAGGCTAGGAAACACTGTCACCACCGATAAATCTACGTTAATCGAGAATTTCAATAAGCATTTTGCTATGGCTGGCCATGCTTTCCACATGGCTACCCCTATCCCGGCCACCAGCTCTGCACCCTCCGCTGCAACTTGCCCATGCCCCCCCAGCTTCTTCTTCACCAAATTCAGATAGCTGATGTCCTGAAAGACCTGCTAAATCTGGACCCCTACAAATCAGCTGTGCTAGACAATCTGGACCCTTTCTTTCTAAAATTAGCCGCCAAAATTGTCGCAACCCCTATTATTAGCCTGTTCAACCTCTCTTTCGTATCGTCTGAGATCCCCAGAGATTGGAAAGCTCCCGCGGTCATCCCCCTCTTCAAAGGGGGTGACACTCTAGATCCAAACTGTTACAGACCTATATCCATCCTGCCCTGCCTTTCGAAAGTATTTGAAAGCATAGTTAACAAACAGATCACCGACCATTTCGAATCCCACCGTACCTTCTCCGCTATGCAATCTGGTTTCCGAGCTGGTCATGGGTGCACCTCAGCCACGCTCAAGGACAGTACTGTGCAGCCGTCTTCATCGACCTGGCCAAGGCTTTTGACTCTGTCAATCACTGCATTCTTATTGGCAGACTAAATAGCCTTGGTTTCTCAAATGACTGCCTCGCCTGGTTCACCAACTACTTCTCAGATAGAGTTCAATGTGTCAAATCGGAGGGCCTGTTGTCTAGACCTCTGGCAGTCTCTATGGGGGTGCCACAGGGTTCAATTCCCGGGCCGACTCTATTCTCTGTGTATATCAATGATGTCGCTCTTGCTGCTGGTGACTCTCAGATCCACCTCTACGTAGGCAACACCATGTTGTATACATCTGGCCCTTCATTGGACACTGTGTTAACAAACCTCCAAACGAGCTTCAATGCCATACAACACTCCTTCCGTGGCCTCCAACTGCTCTTAAACGCTAGTAAAACTAAATGCATGCTCTTCAATCGAACGCTGCTTGCACCCGCCCACCCGACTAGAATCATTACTCTCGGCGGGTCTGACTAAGAATATGTGGACAACTACAAATACCTAGGTGTCTGGTTAGACCGTAAACTATCCTTCTCCAGACTCACATTAAGCATCTCCAATCCAAAGTTAAATCTAGAATCGGCTTCCTATTTCGCAACAAAGCCTCCTTCACTCATGCTGCTAAACATGCCCTCGTACAACTGACTATCCTACCGATCCTTGACTTCTGCGATGTCATTTACAAAATAGCTTCCAACATTCTACTCAGCAAATTGGATGTAGTCTATCACAGTGCCATCCGTTTTGTCACCAAAGCCCCATATACTACCCACCACTGTGACCTGTATGCTCTCGTTGGCTGGCCCTCACTACATATTCGTCGCCAAACCCACTGGCTCCATCTATAAATCACTTCTAGGCAAATCCCCGCTTTATCTTAGATCATTGGTCACCATAGCAACACCCACCCGTAGTATGCGTTCCAGCAGGTATATCTCACTGGTCATCCCCAAAGCCAGCACCTCCTTTGGCCCACCCAACTACCTCATCCCCATATTGCTATTTACATTGTTATTTAGTTTGCTAATTTGCACCCCAGTATCTCTATTTGCACATCATCTTCTTCACATCTATCACTCCAGTGTTAATACTAAATTGTAATTATTTTGCACTATGGCCTATTTATTGCTTACTAACTTACTACATTTGCACACACTGTATATAGATTTTCTATTGTGGTATTGACTGTACGTTTTGTTTTTGTTTATTCCATATGTAACTCTGTGTTGTTGTTGTTTTTATCGCACTGCTTTGCTTTATCTTGGCCAGGTCGCAGTTGTAAATGAGAACTTGTTCTCAACTGGCTTACCTGGTTAAATAAAGGTGAAATAAAAAATAAAAAAATGTAGAAATCCATTAGCTGGGAACTACTGATTAATTATGTGTTGAATGTACTAGCTAACATCTTGCGAATCCCACCCCCATAACGCCCACATACACACCCATTACACACATTCAGTGTTTCATTTTATTCAGGACCTTACAGACAAAAGCTAAAACAACAGCTTAAGTAGTTGTCGAGGGGATGTATACAAGTATCCCTAAGAAGACAGAATGAAAAGAGTAGAGAATATCTTACAGAATCTGAGCAACACTTCTACTGGAAAATATTGTGGCATTTTAAAAGCAAAGGGTAGACCGTCAGTAATTGGAGGAGGACCGAAGTAGACTATTTCTTGACATTGTGGAAATGAATGGAAAAATAAGAACACTCCATGGATGGCATTTAGAGAGAACATCCACCACAAATGGGGCAGATGACGCATGTGCACACTCACACACACACACACACACACACACACATTCCTTCTTAATTTCAGGTGGTTTTCATCCTAAGTCTTCTTCATCCTCCCCTCTGTTAATGGAAATTCCCCTGGGCATGTCTCGGAGAAAGAATCTCCTCTATTAATTTGATTCTACTCTCTTTATTGGTCCACCCACTGAGCACAAATGAAATAACCCTGTCAGTTCTAATTCAGGGATGGCATCGCTCTCCCAGCACAGCGGACATAGGCCAGTACATCACATTGCATCCCAAGGAAACCACAGATCAGAGGGTTCCAGGAAGGCTGATTGGTCTGTAAGAAGAGGCTAAAATAGCACCAGTATTAATTATAGTGATTATGGACACTTTTGTGACCACAGGGATCAACCCAAAACCCTCAGGGGACAGTGACCAAGTAAATATTTGTGCATGGATGTGAAGTCAACCAACATCCAACATCCAATAACCACAACTCAATACATACTGTATCTGTTCAAAAGTTTTAAAAAATCACTCTGTGTATAGATACAGTGAGGAAACCCAGTAGATATTGTGATGGTGTGTGATGGTATGAGTGAAAGTGTGAGCTCCCCCCTCCCTGCTCTGCTTCCTGTTCTGCGGTGGAGTGTCAGATGCTAATGCTGGCGGATAGAGGCTCTACTCTGGGGTTTTAACTCAAACATGGAGGCCTAATGCCATGGGATAAAGCGTTCAGCCTCACTTACAGGGGCATCGGCACTCCCACAGGATCATGCAGGGGCCTGGGCGGCTGGGCTGGCTGCATTAAATTACCACAGACTCGTCTTGTGCATCTCCATGTCAAGGGAGCGACTGGAGGCGGCTGATGCATGCTGGGAGCCAGAATCGACAGCCTTAAAGGCGAACTGAACTCGAGAACCAACTTCTCTTGTTGAAAACGACATATGTGACATCGATATTAGTCAGAAACATTTATTCCACTGCCAGAATATACTTAAAAGTGTAAGTAGCTTAATTTCAGTATCGTCCAAAACTGAGTTCGTCATGACCTACCTGAGGGTTGGGTTTTGATTTTGACAATGTCCATTTGCCCATTGACTTGGGATGAACAGCTGCGGAAATTGCACTCTATCCAATGGCACAGAGACAGACCTGCCCAGCAGCGTGCAGCAGCTTGGAATTTGTTTACATAGGACAAAACATTGCACATTTTGTAACTTGAGAAAAATTGCACCAGAAACCTTAGTTAGATGTAAAATTGTGCAACTAAAACCTCCTCTGCAAAAAACGTCAAAATACGTTACAGATTTCATGAGATATCTTAGATTCATTCTGACTATTTTGAGGAAGTGATACTGCCTTCATTCATATGGTGTCTCATGGGGGGCAAACATCAGTAACTCCCATATCGAACCACACCAAGACTGAAATCCACATTTTCTTATTGAGCAACAGGAAAACAGCTCTTTAAGACTTTGATTTCCACTTGTTTATAACAGGCAATGTGCCAAAATATATAGCCCATGATGCAGTAACTTTCCACCAGATGCTTTTAACAAATCCCCTTATCTTGATTTGCATTATAAATGGGAATGACGTAGTTTAGCTGGCACTTGAGTACAGCCTCTCCAGAACCCTGGATGTTATTCGCCCACTCTGCCCATACTGCAGCAGCGGCTGCTAGATAGACTCCCTGCACCAGGCTCTGACCCCACCCACTGTCTACCATGGCGGATGTGGGAGCCTGATCACGCTGGCTGCTAATAGCATGGCTGGTTAAGAGAACCCATATGTGGTCTCTCTCCTTTATGTCTCATTTCCCCTCCCTCCTTCATCTTTCATTTCCCCTCCCTCCTCTCAGCAGGAGCACTCCACAGGGTGGAGAGAAACTGTGAAAGGACCCTTCCCATCTCTCTTCCCATCCGGCTCTACTTCAAGATTATTTATAGTGGGCAATTACTGCCATCCTTCCAACAAGCATACATGCAGTCATCTTTCCAATACTGTACATACCCTCACTCTCACTCTGTAATATCCTTCTGCATATGCACCCTATCCATCAACCTATGCACCTGCATACTCTCCATTATCCCCAAGAAGCCAATTTTATTCCAACCACCAACGCAGTCAATCAATAAATGTTCTTCACAATACCTTCATGTAACACACAGGTCTCAGCAGTACAATCTCTTAGTGGTATTTTTATACTGTGAAGGGCAAGATCTCTATGAGCAGCAGCTTGTATATTTCAGCCTGGTCTCAAGACTAGACGTAACAAAGTAAAAGTAAATCCTGGACACTCAAAGTGGTACGATATGTTTGGTATGGTTGCATAAGATGGAAGGTTACTTAAGACAAAAACGAAGGTAGGGTGGTTGGTCGTGGTGGATGGGTAGGCATATAATGTGAATTTCTATCAACCCAATGGTTGCATGTTTGAATCTCATCACAGACAACTTTAGCATTTTAGGTAATTAGCAACTCTGCAAATATTTACTACTTTTTAGCTACTTTGCAACTACTTAGCATGTTAGCTAACCCTACCCCTAACCCTTAATCCTAACCCTAACCTTAACCCTAACCTTAACCCTAACCTTAACCCTAACCTTAAACCCTAAACCTACCTCCTAGCCTAGGTAATGTTAGCCACCTAGCTAACGCTAGCCACATCAAATTGGCATTCGTAACATATCATACAAATTGTAATTCGTAACATATCATACGAAATGGATGATGGACATCCACAAATTAATACATGCCATACAAAATGTAACATATCATGCTAATTGGAGCTTCCCAGATAAACATTTACCAAGTTATGTCTACCCCTGAGTCCAGGTTGCATATATGCCCTCTAATTTACAGACAAATGCTATCTACAAAATACTATTTAGTTCACAGTTGCGAGAACATTTTTGTCAGATATATTTGGAATGGTCATACCCAGTGGGCATGGATAAGCAGTTTGACACTTTAGCCTACACCATTTTTCTTTCACAGGCTGGCCTCTGGTGACAAAGGGTAGGAGGTAAGAGCTGATTTAGAGGGGAATAGACACTGGAATCGCCCACTGGAACACATCCTGTGGCAATCTGATGCTCGCCGGCATCTTTGCTTGTCATACAGCACATTGCTTCAGTGAGTCATGACACAGAGACAGGCTCTCTCTTTAAGGCTGCCGGGGCCTCGTTCTCCCTCTCCTCCCAGCATAGCCATTTGGCTTACTGCATAAATCACCTCTAAGTCGTCTTAAGTCCAAATCCTCATGAGCTTTGAATGGCGTCTCGCTGTGGGGTTTCTGAAAATTGAATTTTAGTTCTGCGGATTTACTTATTGTTGGGGGTAATCATTCATGGATTTGGTTTAGTCTGAGTTGCTTTTTTTATCCACAGTAAAGATACAGGGATTTATTCTGTATATGCTATTAAAGTTGTCTCCTTTCACATTAAAGGCTAAATACAATTAATATCATTGGTTACTAAAGATAAGGTTTCAAATAATTAATTAGGTTTGAATGTATGCCCAAGAACCATTGTATTCAGTAGTCATTCAGTACATGATCAGCTTTCAGCAGCTTTTTCTATAATGTACAAGATGTATTGACATTGACAGAGTTCATATTTTTGTTTATCAGAGGTCAAGTTTTACAGTAATTAGATTATCAAGGACATATTACATTAGTGCCATGCAACAGTACTGCATCTGGAGCAAGCTTTCAGACTCATACTTATCTTAAAACCTATAACAATGCATGCTTACATAACAAGACCCATAGGGCAGGGGGTGGGTGAGAAAGAGAGAGACGAGAGATGAGACGGCAGGTTCGGGACAAGGAATCACGACCAGTGAACAGGTCAGGGTTCCATACTGCAGGCAGAACAGCAGAAACTGGGTCAGTAGCACAACAAGGCAGCACGTCCGGTGAACAGATCAGAACAACCAAAACTGACTCACCAGCATGACCAGGTGGACTGGGACGGGGACAGCCAGGAATCATCAGGCCAGATAGTTAGAGGGAGCATACCTAAGATCACACAGGACACCAGATAAGACAGGAGAATTACACCAGATATAACAGACTGACCCTAGCCCCCCGGCACATAGACTATTTCAGCATAGATACAGGAGACTGAGATAGGGGGTCGGGGAACACTGTAGCCCCGTTCAAAGTTACCCCCAGACAGGGACAACCAGGCAGGATATGACCCACCCACTTTGGCAAAGCACAGCCCCCACACCACTAAAGGGATATCAAGAGGCCACTAACTTACTATCCTGAGACCATGGCCTACACTCTCAGAAAAAAAGATGCTATCTACCGTAAAGGGTTCTTGGCTGTTCCCATAGGAGAACCCATTGAAGAACCCCTTTTGCTTGCAGGAAAACACTTTTGGTTCCAGGTAGAACTCTTTTGAGTTCCATGTAGAACCCTCTCTACAGAGGGTTCTACATGGGACCCAAAAGGATTCTAACTGGAACCAAAAAGGGTTCTCCTATGGGGACAACCGAAGAACCCTTTAGGAACCCTTTTTTCTAAGAGTGTACAAAACAGACTTAGGGTATGTGTTGGCATCTATCCATCCACTGGCTGGTGTGTTCGCAGTGGCAGACCCAGTGGAGTGACCAGGGCAGGCTAATCATCAATAATTCAGCGGGCATGCCAGCTCAAAGGTAAACAATGCCTTTAATTAGGGGAGGTCTCCAGTGTGCACAGGCAGATTAATGAAAGGCCACTCACTCCACTGGCGCCTGGAGACAAGAGGTCTCTCAATGTGACAGAGGCACTGCCAAACGAAGCAAACAAACTCAGTCGGGTTGTGTGTGTGATGGGGGGTGGTGTGTGTGTGTGTGTACACACAGTTTCGAACAAAGTACATTTCCAACAGCACACAGAGATAAAAGTACCAAGGGCACTTAGTCTCCATACGGATACCAGTATAGAATGAATTCAGTGTAGAATACTGCAGCCTTGGGGATCACAACACTTGTATAGCAGATAAACCTATGGCATTCAATTGTCAAGAACTTACATACAATTCAGCACTGGACAGCGACCATCTCGTCCTTGAATACACATACAATTTCCAGCACCAAGGACAGCGCATGTAATCTCCATAACTCCAAGGATAATCAACAAAGCAGCCACCAGACTTCAACACCTCTGCAATCTCACATATTGTACATTGCTCAATTTCTGTGAGTGTGCTGTATGTGTGGGTGGCAATGACTTACAGATTGACCCTGAGAAATATTGATATTCACAACAAAATAACTCTAAAACAGTGTGCATTCCAGTACAGTTTGCCTGGAGTCCCTCTCTAATCCTGTCACAGATATTTAAGTCTCCATAGCCCCAGTGTGCATACCCAGCCAATCCAACAACAGTAAGCATGGTAGGGTTTTACTGCAGAAATCCCTCCCTCTGAGAAAACAATGCGTTCTGAAGCCACCACCTGCCAAACGTGACACAGGCGGGAGGCTCTTTAAATCCACCATTTCGGCTCTTGACATGCCCTGCGTTGGTGCCACCTGTTGCCGCTGGGACAGAAGGACAAAGATGAGCATGCTCTATGAGACAAAGCTACATACGTGGCACACGGAACGTCTGTCAGACCTGCCCTGGCACTGTCTCTCCCCACCCTCGGCCATCATTCATCATACCGTCACAGACCAGGGACCAGACCCAAAGAGCACAGCAAATGCTTCTCTGCTTTACAGCCCCTTGAACAAGCACAGGGATGACTGTATAATGAGCAAGGTCTTGTGCTTGAGATACACTATCAAATGCGTTGAAGCTCATTAAAATCTATTGAATTCATTGACTGTGAATCACTGGTATACTTATTGTACTGATCTGAAAGAACATTGTGATGACAATATCTTATCATAAAAATCATCTATGTATAGTAGGTAAAACATTTACAAGGCATAGATAGATAGATAGATAGATAGATAGATAGATAGATAGATAGATAGATAGATAGATAGATAGATAGATAGATAGATAGATAGATAGATAGATAGATAGATAGATAGATAGATAGATAGATAGATAGATAGATAGATAGATAGATAGATAGAGTGGGGAAAAAAAGTATTTAGTCAGCCACCAATTGTGCAAGTTCTCCTACTTAAAAAGATGAGAGAGGCCTGTAATTTTCATCATAGGTACACGTCAACTATGACAGACAAAATGAGAAAAAAAAATCCAGAAAATCACATTGTAGGATTTATTATGAATTTATTTGCAAATTATGGTGGAAAATAAGTATTTGGTCAATAACAAAACTTTCTCAATACTTTGTTATATACCCTTTGTTGGCAATGACACAGGTCAAACGTTTTCTGTAAGTCTTCACAAGGTTTTCACACACTGTTACTGGTATTTTGGCCCATTCCTCCATGCAGATCTCCTCTAGAGCAGTGATGTTTTGGGGCTGTCGCTGGGCAACACAGACTTTCAACTCCCTCCAAAGATTTTCTATGGGGTTGAGATCAGGAGACTGGGTAGGCCACTCCAGGACCTTGAAATGCTTCTTACGAAGCCACTCCTTCGTTGCCCGGGCGGTGTGTTTGGGATCATTGTCATGCTGAAAGACCCAGCCACGTTTCATCTTCAATGCCCTTGCTGATGGAAGGAGGTTTTCACTCAAAATCTCACGATACATGGCCCCATTCATTCTTTCCTTTACACGGATCAGTCGTCCTGGTCCCTTTGCAGAAAAACAACCCCAAAGCATGATGTTTCCACCCCCATACTTCACAGTAGGAATGGTGTTCTTTGGATGCAACTCAGCATTCTTTGTCCTCCAAACACGACGAGTTGAGTTTTTACCAAAAAGTTCTATTTTGGTTTCATCTGACCATATGACATTCTCCCAATCCTATTCTGGATCATCCAAATGCACTCTAGCAAACTTCAGACGGGCCTGGACATGTACTGGCTTAAGCAGGCGGACACGTCTTGCACTGCAGGATTTGAGTCCCTGGCGGCGTAGTGTGTTACTGATGGTAGGCTTTGTTACTTTGGTCCCAGCTCTCTGCAGGTCATTCACTAGGTCCCCCCGTGTGGTTCTGGGATTTTTGCTCACCGTTCTTGTGATCATTTTGAGCCTACGGGGTGAGATCTTGCGTGGAGCCCCAGATCGAGGGAGATTATCAGTGGTCTTGTATGTCTTCCATTTCCTAATAATTGCTCCCACAGTTGATTTCTTCAAACCAAGCTGCTTACCTATTGCAGATTCAGTCTTCCCAGCCTGGTGCAGGTCTACAATTTTGTTTCTGGTGTCCTTTGTCAGCTCTTTGGTCTAGGCCATAGTGGAGTTTGGAGTGTGACTGTTTGAGGTTGTGGACAGGTGTCTTTTATACTGATAACAAGTTCAAACAGATGCCATTAATACAGGTAACGAGTGGAGGACAGAGGAGCCTCTTAAAGAAGAAGTTACAGGTCTGTGAGAGCCAGAAATCTTGCTTGTTTGTAGGTGACCAAATACTTATTTTCCACCATAATTTGCAAATAAATTCATTAAAAATCCTACAATGTGATTTTCTGGATTTTTTTTTCTCAATTTGTCTTTCATAGTTGACGTGTACCTATGATGAAATTTACAGGCCTCTCTCATCTTTTTAAGTGGGAGAACTTGCACAAATAGTGGCTGACTAAATACTTTTTTTCCCCACTGTAGATAGATAGATAGATAGATAGATAGATAGATAGATAGATAGATAGATAGATAGATAGATAGATAGATAGATAGATAGATAGATAGATAGATAGATAGATAGATAGATAGATAGATAGATAGATAGATAGATAGATAGATAGATAGATAGATAGATAGATAGATAGATAGATAGATAGATAGATAGATAGAGTAACCTTTCGGCAGTAATTGTAATCTGTAAAAGTTGGTTGAATATTCTTATATTGAGCATGATCTCCTTTATGGGTATTAAACATAACTTATATGTTGCAGTAACATTAGTAAAAACGGTGCTAAAACCTTTATACTGTGTTACTGCATTTTAGTGTTTTATGCACATTTAAGAGTTGCTATAGACATGGATGAGAGGATTATGGAGGAAGTGTTGTTTATCAGAGCACATAGTGGTCTAGTGGTTGGATGAAATGACACAGCTCTAGTTGAACTCAGGGGTGGACTGGGACCAAAAATCGGCCCAGGCATTTCTAACAAACCAGCCCATTTTTTCTTGAAGCCCTCATTTATTTGCCAGATAATTATAAGTTTGTGTGAAGAAAAAAAGTTAGACAGGCCCACTGGGCTAAAAATGGACCAGCCCATCTGGCATTTGCCCGAAAAACCAGATGGCCAGTCCGCCCATGGTTGAACTCCTTGGAAGCAGCATTGTTAGACTGTGTGAAGTTATTTCTAGCAGCGCCACTGATCTGACTCTACAACCCTGCAAGGAGAAAGAAGCCTCTGACACTGCTCTGTTTTCTCCCTAGCTTTTGTTGTCTTTTCAAGCACGACATTTTCTCAGTATCAGGCCACTGATGTGCTCCTTTGAGCATTACTTTGAGACATACACTTCAACATCAGTCTACTTCACTGTGCCTCCTCTTTAAGTGTTATTGTAAGCCCTAGCCATTTCTTAAAATGTTCCTCCAGTAGTTTTATTTAAGGGCTTATTCCCTTTACCAGCAGGTTGTTGCTGTGCTTTATGTGTTTACGTGTTGTTATCCAGAGGCGTACTACCAGCCTGAATCTGTTGTTGTTGGTGTGCTCTCTAAAGATGTAACCCCCACTTCCGGAGGATTCTTTCACAGTTGGACCACTGTTATTGTTTATGTAATCTATTGTCCGTAAATGGTCTGCTGGGGACAAAGACTCTGGGCGACATGAGACATGGTCGTGAGGTGGACTGTCTGGCCGCTGTCCCCGGGAGATGTATGGCTACGGTCATCCCAGTTGTCCCCAGACGTCCCTAGACCCCATGTGGCCTGTGTGTTTGACAGGTCCCCAAGACACAAGGTCACATCGTGATTAATCACCACACATAGCGGAGCTCAGCCTCCCTCAGTCTGCTGCCTGGGCCTCTGCAGCACGGCAGAGCAGAGTGTGATGTAGCAGAGAATAGAGGTACAGAGCACAACAACACAGCATGAGTCATGGGATGGAAACATAGACATGTAGATGAGTATTCTAAACATCACACTGGTTTGGAATGGTTCACAAAGCAAACACAAAATGTTGAGTCAGACCATTATCCTAATTGACAATGTCCTATATACAGTATCTTCCACTTCTCCAGTTCATTGGTTTCAGCCTGTTCACTATGGTTGCGTTTAGACAGGCAGCAAAATTCTGATATTTTTTTCACTAATTGGTCTTTCGACCAATCAGATCAGCTCTCAAAAGACCAATTAGTCTAAAAAATATCGGAATTGGTCTGACTATCTAAACACAGCCTGATATAACTGTACATGTGTGTGGGTGGTTTAAGCCCGCCCCTTCACTCAGGGGTCAGTCGGGGGTCAGACTAATGTGAACACAGAAGTAAGAACACATTGCAAAGTGTATGGATGAATATGGATCAAATTTTCCCGACACCTTCCAACTCAATTACTTCAGCCTGCTTACCTAATGAGCTTCTGCTTGCTTAATTCAACCCCGCTCGTAAGGATGACTGTCATTAGCCAGGGTTTACTGGAAGGGAGCGATGTGTAATCGAGAAAGTAGTTCTGGGACAAAGTAAAGAGCATGTAGTAGTGGAAAGAAGTCCCCAGATTCTGGACTCTTTATTTTTTCTTTGTTTTTCAAGTAGTGCCCCCGTAACTAATTGTCATGGCAACATAAACTACCACTCTAGTGACCTTCAACTACTGCTAAGAGAGGAACATTCCATACAGTCACTGTTAGAAAAGCGCCAGTACAAGGATAATAATTCAGACACTTACAAGTGTAATTATCACATACTCACATCGCATACAATTAAGTATAATTAGGAATCTGTATAAATGCACACACATGCACTTATAAACACATAGGCATACTGAAACAGACAATCTGTGGGTGGCGAGGGAAGGGGGTGTTGGTTAGGTTGGTAACATGGTTTTCTATTCTTAGCAGCCTAGCAGGCAGTACAGCCTAAAATCCTCTGGAGGACCACCACCTTCAAAGAGACCTGAAACAATGGTGGGTCGAGGTACACAACAAACAGGCTATAGAGAAGATAACTGGGCCTTTAATTGACAGCTCAGTGACGGCTCATTATCCCTTTATTGGGTTTTGTAAATGACAAGAAAAGAGGAGGTGCAGCTCTAATGAGATTCAGATGATTTTCAGGGCCATTGCCCAGCCAACTCGAACCCAGCCACGTTCAGCTACATTCACATGCAAATACACTCTGGCATAGGACCGCACACTCCATCCAAAATAACCCTTTTCAAGCATTCATTCTCAATGGGTCATTCTCAATTCCCACATTCGTGGCACAAACCTGTATGGCCCTTGTGGAGGGAAAGGGCACTGAGTATATCAAGTTGGGTGAATTTTGGCCCATTCCTCCTGACAGAGCTGGTGTAACTGAGTCAGGTTTGTAGGCCTCCTTGCTCGCACACGCTTTTCAGTTCTGCCCACATATTTTCTATAGGATTGAGGTCAGGGCTTTGTGATGGCCACTCCAATACCTTGACTTTGTTGTCCTTAAGCCATTTTGCCACAACTTTGGAAGTATGCTTGGGGTCATTGTCCATTTGGAAGACCCATTTGCGACCAAGCTTTAACTTCCTGACTGATGTCTTGAGATGTTGCTTCAATATGTCCACATAATTTTCCTTCCTCATGATGCCATCTATTTTGTGAAGTGCGCCAGTCCCTCCTGCAGAAAAGCACTCCCACAGCACACCACTGGAGCAGTGGCTTCTTCCTTGCTGAGCGGCCTTTTAGGTTATGTCGATATAGGACTCGTTTTACTGTGGATATAGATACTTTTGTACCTGTTTCCTCCAGCATCTGCACAAGGTCCTTTGCTGTTGTTCTGGGATTGATTTGCACTTTTCGCACCAAAGTACGTTAATCTCTAGGAGACAGAACGCGTCTCCTTCCTGAGCTGTATGTCGGCTGCGTGGTCCCATGGTGTTTATACTTGCATACTATTGTTTGTACAGATGAATGTGGTACCTTCAGGCAATTGGAAATTGCTCCCAAGGATGAACCAGACTTGGCTGGTTTCTTTTGATTTTCCCATGACGTCAAGCAAACATGCACTGCGTTTGAAGGTAGGCCTTGAAATACATCCACAGGTACACCTCCAATTGACTCAAATGATGTCAATTAGCCTATCAGAAGCTTCTAAAGCCATGGCATCGTTTTCTGGAATTTTCCAAGCTGTTTAAAGGCACAGTCAACTTAGTGTAAGTAAACTTCTGACCCACTGGAATTGTGATACAGTGAATTATAAGTGAAATAATCTGTCTGTAAACAATTGTTGGAAAAATTACTTGTGTCATGCACAAAGTAGATGTCCTAACCGACTTGCCAAAACTATAGTTTGTAAACAAGCAATCTGTGGAATGGTTGAAAAATGAGTTTTAATGACTCCAACCTACGTGTATGTAAACTTCCGACTTCAACTGTAAGCTTCATTCTGTGTATTATCAGCTTCATCCCTATATCATACATTACACCCATTCACTAGGCATTTTGCCAGGGCCGGCGCTAGCCTTTTGGGGGCTTTCAACGAGATTAAAACAGTAAATTGAGATCCCAACTGAGTTCCTGCATTTTGCCATACAACAGCTTTTATGCAAGTCAGCTTCTCCCTGTGGTTTTACCTCAATGGTTGACAGTTTATGACTGTACTAGTTACATATGTCTGCATTCATCTCTTGTCTCTTGTGTACGATTGCAGATTGCAGTTCTAACATCAAAGCATGGTCTGAAGTGAAAGAATACAGCATTTGGTGACTCTCACCTCCTGACTGTCAAGATTTTCTATGGTATTTGTCTTTGGTGTGCTTCCTCTGAAATTGTAGAGCCATATAATGGCAGTTGTGTAGCATCCTGATTTGGTCTGGAGTAGGGAACAACAAAGCTGCACTTAGCCCTGCAATGTGTCTTACCTGCCCATGTCTCTTTAGTCTAGAGGTGAGTTTGACAAAGGAAAAGTCACCTCTGCTCACCTGCTATTTGAGCTAAGTGACTGGCATGTGAGACAAAGTCTAATCCCACAAGTAGGTTAGAGAGTAGAGAGGAAAAATCAGAGGGGAAAAGAGTGTACACCCTGGTCTCCAACTCCAAACAAACCAACCAGGACCAAACTAGCTAGCCCTCAGATCCGATTAGGCCATTCCAGATAGGCATGGTAGATTGCCTGTAAATACTTTTTCAATTTGGACGATTAGCCGGGGGCTCGCTTTGAAGAGGCTGAGTGCATTTCTGACCTGGCAGGCAATCCATTTCCCCAAATGCTAAATTCCGACCGGAGAGATACCTATCGCTCCATCAGTCTCGAAAGGAAGATCCTATCTGCTGTCTGTGTGTGACATCACTGAGAGAGAGAGACACGCTGAATTTAGAACACAGGTGACTAAGGGCAATGGAAACATTGTGTTTTCTCTCATGGAAAATACTTCTCCATTGGTGGAAGGCTGGGTGTTGGCTGTGCACCTGTGGTTGGTTGCTCTGGCCTCTGATCTATCAGTTAACTTATCAAAGGTACGTCAAGTTAGAATATAAATCAAGCGAGTACATCAGACTGAGGGAGACCGGGCATTAGGTCATGCACTTTCAATTCTTCTGAACTCTTTGGTAGCCGTCTGAAAACTCTTGACATTTATTTGTGGGAATGGCAGTTATGCTAATTTCCCTTCCCTCACACATCACTCTCACACACTTTGAGGGCCTGATCGGCCTGATTTCACAGCCGTCTGCAGAGTTGCCTGAGAGGAACTCCGTTTGAGATGCTTTGATAGTGTTGGGCCTCCCCTTCCATGCACACGCTCTGGTTCGCTAATGGTCCCTCCAGCAGTGCCCCGTCAGAGGAAGGGAACCCTGTAGACTCCCAATTTGTGTTGCGTGTGATTCGTCTCGCACCTCTGATACACGTGGCCCATTTCAGTTTGACACACTGTGGAAGAAAGATGGGGGAACTATCTGTTTGTTTTCCTCCTGTCATGCTGGAGGTTAATGGAAGCAGAAGCATGATGTGCTCCAAGACACAAAAGACAGGATGCTGGCTTTCTTTTGTGGAAGCTGCTCTCTCTCCTTCCTTGTCATCTCTTTCTCCTCCCTCCTCCTTCTCTCCCTGTTAACTTGCTGTTTGTCTTTCTTTCTCTCTTCCAAATGCAATTTTCCCAGTTTATGATGTCTCTCCTTCTGTCTGTCTCCCACATACTGGGAAATAACACAGGAAATAAATGGAAAATGTATATTTAACGATACACAATAAAAGTTGTTCATAAACACAGTAACCTCTGTACAATGGTACACAGAGTGTAGAAAACATTAAGGACACCTTCCTAATATTGAGTTGCCCTTTTGCCCTCAGGAAAGCCTCAATTCGTTGGGGCATGGACTCTACAAGGTGTTGAAAGCATTCCACAGGGATGCTAGCCCATGTTGACTCCAATGCTTCCCACAGTTGTGTCAAGTTGGCTGGATGTCCTTTGAGTGGTGGAGCATTCTTGATACACACGGGAAACTGTTGAGCATGAAAAACCCAGCAGTGTTGCAGTTCTGGTCACACTCAAACTGGTGCGCCTGGCACCTACTACCATACCCTGTATAAAGGCACTTACATTTTTTGTCTTGCCCATTCACCCTCTGAATGGCACACATACACAATCAATGTCTCAATTGTCTCAAGGCTTATTTAAACTGTCTCCTCCCATTCATTTACATCGATTGAAGTGGATTTAACAAGTGACATCAATAAGGGATCATAGCTTTCACCTGGATTCACCTGGTCAGTCTATGTCATGGAAAGAGCAGGCATTCCTAATGTTTTGTAAACTCAGTGTAGATACGTAGATCTTCTAGGAAGTATTTTATATCACAGAGAAAAACAAAGGCAAAAGGCAGTGTCTGTGTGTGTGCGCACCAACGTGTGTGTGACTGGCGGGGTGGCAGCAGCTCATTTAAGGAAATCATACTTGAACATGTCATAATCAGTTCCAGATAGCTGCACTAATGCATAAAGCATGTTTCCACAACCCTGTAATGAAGAGGTTTGCATGGTTGCTTTTCAAATGAAGCATCCTTTACTTGTCAGATTAATCATTTTCTATAAAATGGACATGATATGTATATTACATACTAGACAGGTCACGACATGCTTGACTTGCTTTGTCCTTTCCCATTTATAGATTACTTTTGTTCTATGTGTTAATGGTCCATTTGGCCAGTTTTTCCCCCTCATTATTTGCATTATAAAGGTGACCATTCAATGTGTTCACCAGTCCATCTAAATGCAGCAGCAACCCTCACATACAAAATATAAGATTGGTGTTATTTATTCAATATAGTCTGAAACTACCTTATATCTTTCTCTAATAAGATTAGACCTCTCTTACCTCTCTGACCACATAAAGAGCAATTATGAGTCTGTCTGGCCTGTGGCAGGAGTTCAACCTTCAGTGACCGCATGCTGAGGCTAACTAACCAGGGCAACAAAATATCCCAGAGTTATCTCAGTGTCGATATCACAGTGTTGAGAGTCACAACATCACAGAGCTCAGGTTCCATGACAGGGATATAGACTACTGTATGAAAAGTTAAGGCTCTTGTTTACTTGACTTCACTTATGCACAACTCTCACACATTAGCCAAAGCGTAGGTGAACAAATTGACCTCAACAATATCATCATCACACTCTGCTAAGTATGTGTGTTTGCTAACTACCTACCGGTACATCAACAACAAAGAGATCCTGGAAAAACCAAGAAGCAAACTTATCAATGACAAAAATTGTGTTATGCATTTGAATTGTGTATTAGCAGATTATTAGGGGAATAAAGCACTTAAAATACTTTGACTAATAGAATAAAGATTTGCCGGATCAAAGCTTTAGCAGGAAGAAATCCACCTTGTTAATATACTGCTCACTGCAGTGCAAAGTAGCTAATTACACACAGATCAAACTAAGGAACAACAGACTTTGGGTCGAGGACCCAACCTCTCCTCCTCTCCTCTCAGAAGTTTCATACAACAATCACCTCATTAAGAGAAAAGGCTGGCTTGAATCGTGCTGTTCTCACTCACTTAGTGGTGTTATGCAGAGAAGGAGAGGGTATAACATTGGCTTCACTATCTCTCTCTCTAATACGATTATTGCGAATACTCAGATTAATATAATATTTCGATTAAAACGTTAACATGCTTTGCAAGAATAACTATTTCCCTAATAGTCCTGTTTACACATCTGAATTCAGGCTACCTGATGGCACTTTAATAAATGCAAAACGTTCACATGTGCAGATCACCGCTGGAACTCTGATCAAGGTGTTTACATGTCCTAATAATTCTGAAGATTGCTGAGAAAACCAGGTGTTTTACTTGCTTAGATTATGACCTTAGACCGATTAAGATAAGCAGAGTAAGGTATTTACATGACTAATGCCATGCTCGGCCTACTGCCATAATCAGTTTAATATCAAATTATTAGTGTGCATGTAAGCGTTCTCTCTCTCTCTCTCTCTCTCTCTCTCTCTCTCTCTCTCTCTCTCTCTCTCTCTCTCTCTCTCTCTCTCTCTCTGTCTGTCTGTCTGTCTGTCTGTCTTTCTGTCTCTCTCCCTCTCTCGCGCTCTCTCTCTATCTATCTTTCTCTCTCTTAGCAGTGGTGCTGTGCAGAGATTATGTTGTGCATAACATTGATTTTACTATCTCTATCTCTCTTCCTTTCTCTCTCTCTCCTTAACTCTCTCCTTCCTCTCATCATTGTGTCTCTCCATCCGGCTGTGTTGTCGACAGTGGAGCTCTTAACCCCAGAGAAACCCCTGGGGGGGCTGCCCCCTCTTGTATGAAGTGTATAATTAGTGAGATTAACAAGGCCAACAGCGCAATTAGTCCTCTGAAATCACTCTCACATAGATTGGGCGAGAGAGAGGAGACATTCTGACCCCGTGGAGCCCTCTGCTGCTTTCCAGTGATGCAGGGGCCAGATGGGAATGTCAAACCAACATCATACATGGGTGGTTGGGTGGGTGGGTGGGCTGGGGTAAGTGTCAGTAGACGACATTATGCCACACTGAACTGGGAGGGCGGAAAGGAGTGAGAGAGAGAGAAAGAGAGAGTGAAATAGAAAGAGAGAGGGAGAGAAAATGAAAGAGAGGGTGTCCTATTGGAAAGAAAAAGGATGGTAGGGGAGGAGGAGGAGGAGGAGGAGCTGGTAAGCCCACAGGTTTTAATTAAGAAATGTCTGAGGTTGATGCTATCTCAGTAGTGCCTGGGCGAGGGAGGTCTGTGGCGGCCCTCTCCTATGCAAAGCACTGCATATATCCTGACACCCTGCGGACACATTTTTGGAAGAGGCCTCTTTCAACTGGCGTGCCCCCTGCTGTGATGACTTCAGATGTTGCTGCGCCGACAGTTGTTCCTCCAGGCAGACTACGGGGTGACTTTTGAAGTGGGCGACCCTAAAACGAATATTTTAATTTGGTTTTAATTTGTGACTTTCATTTGCCATGGGGATGCACGACATAAAAGGTCCTTAAATTCTCCTGTTTAAAGAATCGTTGAAAATAACATGAAAACTAAATGAAAAAAGATAGCAAGGGAATACAAATCTACTTAGTTGATAAAGAGAGGAGCAGGATATCTGTGAGGGGATCAGATAAGAGGTTATTGGCTGAGAAATGTCACTTGGATCGATCATCATCTCCATCGACTCCTAGAAGTAAAGGTGCCTGGAAGAACCTTTTGGGTTGCAACACCGGCGGAACCTTTCCAGTTGAAAAGGGTATTTGAGGAAACCCTGTGTAAAGGTTTGAACCGGAACCTTATTGTGATGGGAGGGGTTCAATTTTGAACCTATTTAATAATATATTGTAGAGGTGGCAGCCTATCAGATTGGAAGTGTGGCTTACTGGATAGTTATTTTCGGTCAACCATTAACCAAAATGTAATTCCTCTTCATCATGTTAAGTTTGTCTACTGCAAATTAAAATGTTCCTTGAATAGTTGCACATTTTACATATTCTAATATTCATAATATTAACATTGCCGATTACATACAGTAATAAAGTGGTATCTATTCCAACTTTGGGATTTGCTTTGGCTCTTGAGGAACTCATACAACTTTGTTATCCTTATTGAAGCTACAAAACTACTGTGTGTTAAACATTAACATGTGATTACAATACAACCGAAGAGATGAACAGGAACGACATTTACTCTAACAGTTGGCCAAATAAAGATAGATTTGAAAGCCACGCCCTTACTAAGCCACGCCTCCACTCCAGGGTTCCTCTAGGAACCCGTTGCTACATTGAACCACTGTTTCTCCAAGAACCCAAAGGTGCAAATATGAGCCATTGACAAGCAATGGTTCCTTGAGGAGCTACAGGGTTCCTTGACTCACCACTAATTCTAAAAGTGTAGACGTCTATTCCAACTGTAGGGTCAAAGCAGCTCATCTGTCAACGTTGATGTGAGCTTATACACTAGAAAGAATGGGAGACATACATACGGCTCTCAGAAATGTATTATAGAATAGAAAACATTAAGAACACCTTCCTAATATTGAGTTGCACTCCCTTTTGCCTTCAGAAAACCCTCAATTTGTTGGGGCATGGACTCTACAATGTGTCAAAAGCATTCCACAGGGATGCTGGCCCATGTTGACTCCAATGCCTCCCACATTTGTGTCAAGTTGGCTGGATGTCCTTTAGGTGGTGGACTGTTCTTGATACACTGTTGAGCGTGAAAAACCCAGCAGCGTTGCAGTTCTTGACACACTCAAACCGGTGTGCCTGGCACTTACTACCATACCCCGTTCAAAGGCACTTAAATATTTTGTCTTGCTCATTCCCCCTTTGAATGGCACACATAAACAATCCATGTCTCAATTGTCTCAAGGTTTAGGAATCCTTCTTTAACCTGTCTCCTCCCCTTCACCTACACTGCTTGAAGTGGATTTAACAAGTGACATCAATAAGGGATCATAGATTTCACCTGGATTCACCTGGTCAGTCTACACTCTTAGAAAAAAGGGTTCCAAATGGGTTGGTTCGACAGCTGTCCCCAAAGGAGAACCCCTTTTCGTTCAAGGTAGAACCCTTTTTGGTTCCAGGTAGAACTCTTTTGGGATCCATGTAGAACCCTCTGTGGAAAAGGTTCTACATGGAACTCAAAAGGGTTCTACCTGGAACCAAAAATGGTTCTTCAAAGGGTTCCCCTATGTTGTTCTATGTCATGGGAGAGCAGGTGTTCATAATGTTTTGTACACTCAGTGTATATGCACTTTTATTAATTATGCCTGGCACCAACACATATAACAAAATAGCCTGAGCTTGTATAGCACTGTGCCGTTGCCCTGCATAACATTGACGTGTTCCAGGAAACATTATTTTATAAGGACTCATCAGATCAAATAGCACGAACTGAAAGACCATCAGCCTATGAACAATCAAATCAAACAATTTCAGCTTCCATGCAATCCCTAGTCCAGAGTCAATCCACTATAAAATCCATCTCCCAATACCAAGAAGATGTAGTTGACAAACCCAGCTTTCATTAGGAGACAAAGCCTAGGCTGCCTGTGGCACCCTGCTGTAATGAAATCCAAACTCAGTCATGTTGTTAGCACTTTTTAACTTTTCCCCTCCACACATAGGGAAGGAAATCTATAACTCATCCCATAAATGAAGCTGGCACCATACCACTGTGTGGGAGTTCAGAACTGCTGTCATCCTCAGGGCGCTCTGTCCATCCACTAAATCACCCCGAATAAGAGGGGGAGAGAGAGGGAAAGGTGGAGAGAGGGAGGGTGGGAGGGGAGAGAGAGAGGGAGAGAGAGAGGGAGGGTGGGAGGGGAGAGAGAGAGAGAGAGAGAGAGAGAGAGAGAGAGAGAGAGAGAGAGAGAGAGAGAGAGAGAGAGAGAGAGAGAGAGAGAGAGAGAGAGAGAGAGAGAGAGAGAGAGAGATAAATGCTGTGACAACATTGGTGAAGAGAGAGAGAAAAGGGCAGAGAGAGAGGTGAAAGAGTGGAACAATGAAAGGGGGAGGCAGAGAGTGATGAGCAGTGACAAGTATTCACGGATGCCAAGGAAAGCCAGGCTTCCCCAAATATTTGACCCCAAAAATTACAATTATAAAATAATTTCTCTGTGCTCTCTGTGCTTTCATAATTTTCATCTGAGCGAGGGAATCAGCATTGAGCTGAGCTCAACTGTGGGTTGTCCTGGTGCAGCAAAATGTCCCCCAAGGGAGCCCAGTTGGGATTTGGCTTCAGACCAATCAAATCACCTCCTAAGCGAAACTTCCTTTTCTGAAGAACTTGTCTGTTTCTGGTCTGCTTGAGTTGATGTCCTGCAGTAGCTAGCTTGCTTAATCAGCCCTTTCCTAAACCATTGGTGGAGATGGGGATTTGGACTTGTGGTTTTGACTTAATTCTCTGTACCAGTGCATTCGGAAAGTATTCAGACCCCTTGACTCTTTCCAAATTTAGTTAAGTTACAGCCTTACTCTAAAATCGAGTAAATACATTTTTTCCTCATCGATCTACACACAATAACCCCTAATGACAAAGCGAGAACAGGTAAAAAATTTTTTTGCAAATGTATTACAAATACAAAACAGAAATACCTTATTTACATAAGTATTTGCTATGAGACTCGAAATTGAGCTCAGGTGCATCCTGTTTCCATTGATCATCCTTGAGATGTTTCTAGAACTTGATTGGAGTCCACCTGTGGTAAATTCATTAGATTGGACATGATTTGGAAAGGCACACAACTGTCTATGTAAGGTCCCACAGTTGACAGTGCATGTCAGAGCAAAAACCAATCCATGAGGTCAAAGGAATTGTCCGTAGAGCTCAGAGACAGGATTGTGTCGAGGCACAGATCTGGGGAAGGGTACCAAAAAATGTCTGCAGCATTGAAGGTCCCAAAGAACACAGTGGCCTCCATCATTCTTACAGGGAAGAAGTTTAGAACCACCAAGACTCTTCCTAGAGCTGGTCGCCCAGCCAAACTGAGCAATCGGGGAGAAGGGCCTTGGTCAGGGAGGTGACCAAGAACCAGATGGTCACTCTGACAGAGCTCCAGAGTTCCTCTGTGGAGATGGGAGAACCTTTCAGAAGGACAACCATCTCTGCAGCACTCCACCAATCAGGCCTTTATGGTAGAGTGGCCGGACGGAAGCCACTCTTCAGAAAAAAGGCATATGACAGCCCGCTTGGAGTTTGTCAAAAGGCACCTAAAGGACTCTCAGACCTCGAGAAACAAGATTCTCTGGTCTGATGAAACCAAGATTGAACTATTTGGCCTGAATGCCAAGCGTCACGTCTGGAGGAAACCTGGCACCATCCCTACAGTGAAGCACGGTGGTGGCAGGATCATGCTGTATGGATGTTTTTCAGCGGAAGGGACTGGGAGACTAGTCAGGATTGAGGGAAAGATGAACGGAGCAAAGTACAGAGAGATCCTTGATGAAAACCTGCTCCAGAGCGCTCAGGACCTCAGACTAGGGCGAAGGTTCACCTTCCAACAGGAAAATGACCCTATGCACACAGCCAAGACAACGCTGGAGTGGCTTCGGGACAAGTCTCTAAATGTCCTTGAGTGGCCCAGCCAGAGCCCAGACTTGAACCCGATCGAACATCTCTAGAGAGACCTGAAAATAGCTGTGCAGCGACTCTCCCCATCCAACCTGACAGAGCTTGAGAGGATCTGCAGAGAGGAATGGGAGAAACTCCCCAAATACATGTGTGCCAAGCTTGTAGGGTCATACTGAAGAAGACTTGAGGCTGTAAACGTAACAAAATGTGGAAAAAGTCAAGGGGTCTGATTACTTTCTGAATGCACTGTAATTCTCTGTACAGGCCAATGATTATGATGGCGATTCAGATCTAACCAAAAATATATTTGTTTTACCTCTGGCCTGAGACGATTGAATTTCAATATGTAATCTAGATGTAGCCACACACGCCCACACACACACAGACACACAGACATAGATACACACACACACACACACACACACACACACACAGAAATGTTTACTTTGAAATGGTGCTGGAATAGTGGAGGCAGTGCTCCTGTTGTCTTTGTACTGACTTGTGGTAACTCTGTGGTTTTAAATCAGTCGTTTTTTAGTAAACTGTCAAAAACATGAACTTGCTTGACCATGCTGCAGGTGATATAACTGTTTGTTACATGCAATATTTGCTTCGTGGACTTCACTAGACAGAAGTTGCTCTCCGGTTTTGTGATGAAACAAACGTATGTGTAGTTGAATTTATTCCGCCACTGTTTGACTGTTGTCTTATGGTTGTAATAGCCTTATTGTATATCACGGTGGCGTATGAACTAACGGGTTATAGGGCAACAACGCAATTATCACAACATAGGCTGGCTTGGCTTGGCTTCCTCAGTAATTTTACCCATGCATTGCTACTGGTGATGAGTAGAAAATCTATGAATATTTTTACTAGCTTTCTAAAATGAGGGAGCGTGCAAGATAAACGGAGGGATCATGCAGTATAGTGATAAGAGGAAGACAAGAGGAGCGAGAGATCATTAGAGGGAAAAAGTGTGTGGGGAGTCATTACCATGAGGCATGCTGAAAACCCACTCTTGTCTATGCAGACATCAAGAGAAACAGCTGCTAGACACGTGTATAGTAGAATAGTATACAGCATCTCCCTGCTTTCTAGGGACAATCAAAACCTTCTTATGACACAAAACACATACAGTACACGTTTGTGCGTACATGTACATGTACATTTACATTTACATTTACGTCATTTAGCAGACGCTCTTATCCAGAGCGACTTACAAATTGGTGCATTCACCTTATAGCCAGGATCGAGGCTATAAGGTGACCTCACATCTGACCACATGCACGCACAAACACACGCGCGCACACACACACAAACACACACACTCAGCCACACAGAGCAGAGTGGTCAGATGTGAGGTCTTCCTCCAAGGCCCAGTCAATCCATCAGAAACAAAAGCGTGTCATGGGACAGGGCAGAAACAATCTTCTTGGTCACGGGGTGCAGGTCAGTTTCACACCACAGTAGACGTTAATGCCCTTCTCCCCCGGAGGTCAGTCAGCAGACCCGCTTACTCAGGGACCTGCCTGGGAAAGAACAAGAGTGTCCAAGATCCAAGATGGCGTAGCAGTGTCCAAAATCCAAGATGCCGTAGCAGTGCGGTCGTGGTTTTATTCTGTGTCCTAGTGTAAATATCCAGTTTCTTGTTTTTTTTTGTCTATTTTGTATATATTTCTCAATTTTACTTTTCATTTTTTAACTAAATATACTTTCCTGCAACCCGCCTCACCCAACGTGGAAAGGATTCTATTATTTCTTTATAACTTTCATCAAGAACCTTAAGCTGAAACTAGTGTAGCTGCAACTGAATGGCTACTTGCTATTAGTCACCGTTAGCGTCTTCACCATTGTCCGTGGCCTACACTATCCACCAGCCAGCTCTAGCTCTAGCCTGGACAATTCGTCGGCCAGTCTGCACAGCGTGCTATCGACCCAGAGCATATCGGACTTTCTGCCGGAATCACTGGACCCTAGCGCCGGATCATCGCAACCAGCTAGCTGCAACCTGTTGTTGGCTAATTACCATTGCCCCATAGCAAGCACCAGTTAGCCTTGAGCTAGCCTCAGGCCCATCTCCCGGCTATCTACCTCTCTGTCAACCGGACGGGACCTCCTAGTGTTGACACTGAGCCCCGCCGATCCAACACGACTGGTTTGCCGACGAAATCGTCTGATGTGGTTTCATCAGGCTTCCCGTTGCGACGACCACGAAGATCCATCTGCTAGCCCCGGCCCGCTAGCACACGCAAACTACAACTGTGCTCCCTGCTAGCTGTGCTGAAGCACCAATTTGAACTGCTCTCGGACTCACATATTGCTGTTCACTGGACCTTATGATCACTCAGCTGCACAGCTGATGCCTGCTGGACTGTTCCTTTACACGGTACCCTGTCCTGTTTATTCTGTTTAGCCTCAGCCCAAACTTTATCGCTATTACCCGTTGTTGTCTTAGCTCTCTCTAATAACACCTGTGATTGCTTTATGCCTCTCTCCCATGTCAATATGCCTTGCCTATTGCTGTTTGGGTTAGTTCTTATTATTCAATTTCACTGTAGAACCCCAAGTCTCTCTCAAACTGCCTCAAATAGTTCCTTTGTTCCACCCCCCATACACGCCGAGACCGGCTCAATCGGTGCCTCCAGTGATGCTATCTCTTTCATTGTTACCCAACGCTTAGTTTTACCTCAACTGTACTCATATCCTTCCATATCCTTTTCTGTACATAATGCCCTGAATCTTTTCTACAACGCCCGGAGAACTGCCCCCTTTATTCTATGTACCCAACGCACTAGAAGACCAGTTCTTAAAGCCTTTAGTCGTATCCTTATTGTAGTACTCCTCTGTTCCTCTGGTGATGTAGAGGCTAACCCAGGCCCTGCAGCCCCCAGTATCACTCCTACTCCCCAGGAGCTATCATTTGTTGACTTCTGTAACCGTAAAAGCCTTGGTTTTCTGCACGTAAATATCAGAAGCCTCCTTCCTAAGTTTGAGTTATTCACTGCGTTAGCACACTCCGCCAACCCTGATGTTCTAGCAGTGTCTGAATCCTGGCTTAGGAAGGCCACCAAAAATTCTGAAATTTCCATCCCCAACTATAACATTTTCCGTCTAGATAGAACTGCCAAAGGGGGTGGAGTTGCAATCTACTGTAGAGATAGCCTGCAGAGCTCTATCATACTATCCAGGTCTGTGCCCAAACAGTTTGAGCTTCTACTTCTAAAAATCCACCTTTCCAGAAATAAATCTCTCACTGTTGCTGCTTGCTACAGACAACCCTCAGCCCCCAGCTGTTCCCTGGACACCATATGTGAATTGATTGCCCCCCATCTATCCTCAGAGTTCGTACTGCTTGGTGACCTAAATTGGGATATGCTTAACACCCTGGCCATCCTACAATCTAAACTAGATGCCCTCAATCTCACACAAATTATCAACGAACCTACCAGGTACAACCCTAAATCCGTAAACATGGGTACCCTCATAGATATCATCCTGACTAATTGACCCTCTAAATACACCTCCGCTGTCTTCAACCAGGATCTCAGCGTTATTGCCTGCGTCCGTAACGGGTCCGCGGTCGAACGACCACCCCTCATCACTGTCAAACGCTCCCAAAAACACTTCAGCGAGCAGGCCTTCCTAATTGACCTGGCCCAGGTATCCTGGATGGATATAGATCTCATTCCGTCAGTAGAGGATGCCTGGTTGTTCTTTAAAAGTAATTTCCTCTCAATCTTAAATAAACATGCCCCATTCAAAAAATACAGAACTAAGAACAGATATAGCCCCTGGTTCTCCTCAGACTTGACTTCCCTTGACCAGCACAAAAACATCCTGTGGCGTACTGCATTAGCATAAAATATGCAACTTTTCAGGGAAGTTAGGAACCAATATACACAAGCAGTTAGGAAATCAAAGGCTAACTTTTTCAAACAGAAATTTGCATCCTGTAGCACTAACTCCAAAAAGTTTTGGGACACTGTAAAGTCCATGGAGAATAAGAGCACTTCCTCCCAGCTGCCCACTGCACTGAGGCTAGGAAACACTATCACCACCGATAAATCTACAATAATCGAGAATTTCAACAAGCATTTTGCTACGGCTGGCCATGCTTTCCACCTGGCTACCACTACCCCGGCCACCAGCTCTGCACCCTCCGCTGCAACTTGCCCATGCCCCCCCCCCCCCCCGCTTCTCCTTCACAGAAATACAGACAGCTGATGTTCTGAAAAAGCTGCAAAATCTGGACCCCTACAAATCATCTGGGCTAGACAATCTGGACCCTTTCTTTCTAAAACTAGCCGCCAAAATTGTCGCAACCCCTATTACTAGCCTGTTCAACCTCTCTTTCGTAACGTCTGAGATCCCCAGAGATTGGAAAGCTGCCGTGGTCATCCCCCTCTTCAAAGGGGGTGACACTCTAGATCCAAACTGTTACAGACCCATATCCATCCTGCCCTGCCTTTCAAAAGTTTTTGAAAGCCAAGTTAACAAACAGATCACCGACCATTTCGAATCCCACCGTACCTTCTCCGCTATGCAATCCAGTTTCCGAGCTGGTCATGGGTGCACTTCAGCCACGCTCAAGGTCCTAAACGATATTATAACCGCGATCGATAATAGACAGTACTGTGCAGCCGTCTTCATCGACCTGGCCAAGGCTTTCAACTCTGTCAACCACCGCATTCTTATTGGCAGACTAAATAGCCTTGGTTTCTCAAATGACTGCCTCGCCTGGTTCACCAACTACTTCTCAGATAGAGTTCAATGTGTCAAATCGGAGGGCCTGTTGTCTGGACCTATGGCAGTCTCTATGTGCGTGCCACAGGGTTCAATTCTTGGGCCGACTCTTTTCTCTGTGTATATCAATGTTGTCGCTCTTGCTGCTGGTGACTCTCAGATCCACCTCTACGCAGACGACACCATTTTGTATACATCTGGCCCTTCATTGGACACTGTGTTAACAAACCTCCAAACGAGCTTCAATGCCATACAACACTCCTTCAGTAGCCTCCAACTGCTCTTAAACACTAGTAAAACTAAATGCATGCTCTTCAACCAAACGCTGCTTGCACCCGCCCACCCGACTAGAATCACTACTCTCGACGGGTCTGACCTAGAGTATGTGGACAACTACAAATACCTAGGTGTCTGGTTAGACTGTAAACTCTCCTTCCAGACTCACCTTAAGAATCTCCAATCCAAGGTTAAATCTAGAATCGGTTTCCTATTTCACAACAAAGCCTCCTTCACTCATGCTGCCAAACATGCCCTCGTAAAACTGACTATCCTACCGATCCTTGACTTCAGCGATGTCATTTACAAAATAGCCTCCAACACTCTACTCAGCAAATTGGATGTAGTCTATCACAGTGCCATCCGTTTTGTCTCCAAAGCCCCATACACTACCCACCACTGTGACCTGTACGCTCTTGTTGGCTGGTCCTCACTACATATTCGTCGCCAAACCCACTGGCTCCAGGCCATCTATAAATCACTGCTAGGCAAATCCCCGCCTTATCTTAGCTCATTGGTCACCATAGCAACACCCACCCGTAGTATGCGCTCCAGCAGGTATATCTCACTGGTCATCCCCAAAGCCAACACCTCCTTTGGCCGCCATTCCTTCCAGTTCTCTGCTGCCAATGACTGGAACAAATTGCACAAATCTCTGAAGCTGGAGACACTTATCTCCCTCACTAACTTTAAGCATCAGTTGTCAGAGCACCTTACCGATCACTGCACCTGTACACAGCCCATCTGAAATTAGCCCGCCCAACTACCTCATCCCTATATTGTTATTTATTTTGCTCATTTGTACCCCAGTATCTCTATTTGCACATCATCTCTTGCACATCTATCATTCCAGTGTTAATACTAATTGTAATTATTTTGCACTATAGCCTATTTATTGCCTTACCTCCATAACTTGCTACATTTGCACACACTGTATATATATTTTTCTGTTTTATTTTTGACTTTATGTTTTGTTTTACCCCATATGTAACTCTGTGTTGTTGTTTTTATCGCACTGCTTTGCTTTATCTTGGCCAGGTCGCAGTTGTAAATGAGAACTTGTTCTCAACTGGCTTACCTGGTTAAATAAAGGTGAAAAAAAAGTAAAAAAAAAAGTGCAAGGACATCACAGACTAGGTAAATCACTATTTAATGGACTGTTGTGCAATATAAGCCATGCAACTAGAATAACAGAGGATATTTATAGGGATCGTTATTTTTCCCAATGCTGTTGATGTTCCAGCATACAGGGTGGCCCACATCACTTCACTCTAATCTGTTCATAGACTTTGAAGCACTAAACCAGTCAGGTTAGATGCTTTGATCAAAGTAACTGATCCAGTTTCCATGCTAGGTATCTGAATAATCAACAGCAGGCCTCCATTCAACAGGGTCCAAACTCTAAAAGAGCAGGACCAGTGTTTCAAAGAAGGTTCCAAGTTCATACCAAAAATTGGTTGCCATGACAGAGACATCTTATTTAATCTCTATACAGAGAGAAACAACAGCATACCCTACCTACTGGAAGTGTTCAACCCTGTATGTTTTGACTTGTTGTAAACATGTACTGAGCCTAGGTGCAGTATGCAGTTCAAGTGCTGAGGGGGTACAATGTAGCATATATGCACCTTGCAGTTCCTCAATAGAAAAGCATAGACTTGGTCCTGCTTCTGTTGCTTTCTCCAATGAAAGCGGTAGATGATCTCCTTGCCTTGGACAATCTAGGAATGGTGCCATTCTAAGCCGGATTATACGGGGCTAACAGGATCCTGGTAGGTGGGTGAGAACTAGAGAGGACAGAATTAATGAGACGGATGTGGGGCATTACATCAATTGTGTTCCTCATAAACTAGGACGCCTCAGTTTTTACTGGCCAATGGCCATAGTGAGAGAAACAAACTCTATACTGCACTACCAAGCTATCTGTTCTTTGCCAGGCTTGTATTTTGATGAGGCCATCAAGTAAAATGACGTGCCCTTTGAAATTACTTGTGTTAGTGCTACTGGATAAAACCCACAGCCTGGTTTGCCCTGTGTAATATCAACAGTGTGGGTATAGTGTCTGAGACTGGACGCAGATCATGAAAGTCATCAAACCAAATGGATGACCATGCAGCTTCACTTTTGCAGAGTCTACTCTGATGAGTTAAACTCCACATTTTCCTTTCTACACCCTGGGACTGGCTGGTTGGTGGTCTGGCTGGAGGTCTGAGGCTAATCCTGCTTGGTGCTGGTCTCTGCTGGTCCTCTGGGCCTGGAATGGTTCTCTCAGCTCTCCCTCCATGTGAATCAGAATCAGCTCAGCAGGTGAGGGGACTCCAGCCGAGATGAAAGTGCCATCCGGACTGAGGATGTCAATGGGACTGTGATTATGTCTTTCCCAATTCCCCCCGATGCAGCAGGCTGGCTACTGGGGCTAACATCAGAGAGGGTCTGAGGGACTTCGTAGAAATGTATTATGGATGCTGCAGGCCCTGGCAGGTCCCACTACACACATCCTTTCTGCTCGAATCTAATCCTAATGGAGTAAGGTGAGAGGTAACCGATCAACAATGGAAGAGAGGGGAAATGGAACTGCAAGTGAGAGTAGGATGCTTTGAGGAGGGAATTATCGTCGGTTGGTAGTAGTTCAGAAACATAGTAACAGCACATGGAAAATAGAAAAGAAGAGAAATCTGACTGGCTTTGCAGTCTACTTGACTCTGCCACTGCAGAAACGTATGGAGACAGTAGCTATCTTTGGAGAACAGCTATTGTTTTAGTTTATGCACATGATGCATTGGGAGTTCATATTCCCATTAATAAAGAGTTATTTTGGATATAATGATGTCAATTAATTTAGACAAATATCTTGGCAACTACTTAAAGGTCCCGCACAGTCATCATATTTCCCAAGTAAAAACAGCCTTTAAGTGACCAAAACATATACCTATAATCTTTTTACGCAATGAAAATGCTCCAAATTTGAGAAATTGTACCTTTTATCTAATCTCCAACTATCAGGAAGCTTGAAAGAACAGGTTGAGTGGGTAGGGAACTTATATTCTTGAGCACACCTTGACTGACAGCTCTTTGAAATGCCCTTGTGGTCGTTGCCAGGTAACTAGGTAAACAATGGGCCACATGTTATTGATGACTTGACTTCCAAGGCTAAATAGTATGCCTCAACCCATTTTCTCTCCAAAATGCCCTCATGGGTTAACAGAGTTTTTCATGGACTGTTGGGTATCTGACAAACAGGAGCTATACACAATTGCCTTTCAACTGTTTTGTAACTAACTACAGAATACAGTTCACTGATACACTTCTTCACAAGACATTAGGGTGAAAACAGCATACAAGAAGTGTACTGGACAATGTCTTAGTATCTCTACATTAGCATTATAAATTACAAAAAGCTCAGCATCTAGTTTTTTGATCAGACATTTCTTTGATCATTTACATTAGGTCCGCATAGTTTAAATATTCATCAACATTAATATTCAGGAGCCTGTCTATACAGCCTGTAATGTGTTTGAAAAGGGAAATGTTATGGGTAGTGAATTTAATGTAATTTTACTATCAATTCGTTTATGTAGTGAGACACTTTTTCTGCAATGTGTTTTCTGATGTTTTAGAAGTACTCAATTTGAAATATGCAATTTTTAGTTGGGGACTTTTTAGGACAACCTTTCAATGTATTATGTGCCTGAAATGCTAAATTGATGCAGATTTGGAATGAAGAACTATGACTTACTGTATGTTGGGTCTGTCTTCACAGGCTTCACAGCATATCTCCCCTTCTTTGCCTTGGGAAAGCTGATTTTGTATCGCATCATTCGTGCTGCGGTGGTTGCCTGGCTGCGGTCGGCATTCTCATTGAAATGCATAGCTGCCAGGTACAGCCTAAAACGATAACAGTTTGTTTAGGAAAACGATACTATTGTAGCCATTATGCAAATGTCTCACACTCAAATTCCCCACGTGTTACAGAAAAGATACCGTTCACAAATCAAAGCAGAAACAGCCACAGTTGAATTAGCTAATGTTAGCCCCCCATCCCCCCAAAATGTTGGCTACTGTTTCAGATTCATCCAACTCTGATACTTACATTATGGTCAGCCCTTGCAAGATCCACTTTCAATGATGGTACAGCATCTGTCTTCAGGATTAGTTTACTGGTAAGACCCATCAATTGTTCTCTCTACTTAATAAAGCAACGTCACTAGAAATGTGCACTACACATGCGTGACATTTTCGTAATTTTAAGTGCAGCCTCAGCCTATCCACACAAAATGAAAAGCAGCCAGTGCTGTCTGATGTCTTCATTCTTTGGAAAATAGTGTACGTTATGGCTATGGCATCCAGTCACAACACAGTGTGCTTTCTCCAACATGGTGGTAAGTAGCTTGCTACCTAAAAGTCACAACACAGATGAAAAGGGGTTAGTTACCAGTAGCATTCTGCCACGTTCTACTTGAGCTAACTAAAAAAAAGGCCATATGATGCGCACATGTGATGATGGTTTTGAGGCGTTACATATTTACATTAGTTAAGATTATAAGACACTACCATTGGTGTATAAAAGTTCTGGCTTTACATGAAGTTGCATGAAGCTGTAAGTAATGCCTGCCTCCTGAATCCAAGCATTTGACATGGGGGGAGGTGACCAGTAACTGTATGATCAACTTTGTCAATGTACCAGCTACATAAATGTTCCATATACTTATATAGTAGGTCAACCGACTATGAACTGGTTTCATTCAAATATTATCCAATTTGATGAAAAACATGATTTTCAGTGTTCGAGACCTTTAAAATTGCATTCCCGCTTTAAATGACGTTCAGCTTATAAAGGCTTCATAAAGTCATCATAATGCCTTCATAAGCACTACATCAATGTGTTACAAAGCATCTTTACCATATGTGACCGACCGGCTAGATTCGGTCTTATGTAGCAAAATTTGAAATAGTGTTTTTTACATTGGATAAAAGTAGAAACTAAGAGCTAGAAAACGGTATACAGTGCATTCGGAAAGTATTCAGACCACTTCCCTTTTTCCACATTTTGTTACGTTACAGCCTTGTTCTAAAAAGGATTAAATAGAAAAAAATCCTCATCAATCTACACACAATACCCCATAATGAGAACGCAAAACAGATTTTTTGACATTTTTGCAAATGTATAAAAAAGACATAAGTATTCAGACCCTTTGCTATGAAACTCGAAATTAAGCTCAGGTGCATCCTGTTTCCATTGATCATCCTTGAGATGTTTCTAGAACTTGATTGGAGTCCACTTGTGGTAAATGTAATTGATTGGACATGATTTGGAAAGGCACACACCTGTCTATATAAGGTCCCACAGTTGACAGTGCATGTCAGAGCAAAAACCAAGCCATGAGGTTGAAGGAATTGTCCGTAGAGCTCCGAGACAGGATTGTGTCGAGGCATAGATCTGGAGAAGGGTACCAAAAATATTCTGCAGCATTGAAGGTCCCCAAGAACACAGTGGCCTCCATCATTCTTAAATGGAAGAAGTTTGGAAACACCAAGACTCTTCCTAGAGCTGGCCGCCCAGCCAAACTGAGCAATCGGGGGAGAAGGGCCTTGGTCAGGGAGGTGACCAAGAACCCGATGGTCACTCTGACAGAGCTCCAGAGTTCCTCTGTGGAGATGGGAGAACCTTCCAGAAGGACAACCATCTCTGCAGCACTCCACCAATCAGGCCTTTATGGTAGAGTGGCCAGACAGAAGCCACTCCTCAGTAAAAGGCACATGACAGCCCGCTTGGAGTTGCCAAAAGGCACCTAAAGGACTCTCAGACCATAAGAAACAGTGGTAGCATCATGCTGTGGGAATGTTTTTCAGCGGCAGGGACTGGGAGACTCGTCAGGATAAAGGGAAAGATGAACGGAGCAAAGTACAGAGAGATCCTTGATGAAAACCTGCTCCAGAGTGCTCAGGACCTCAGACTGGGGCGATTGTTCACCTTCCAACAGGACAACGACCCTAAGCACACAGCCAAGACATCGCAAGTCTCTGAATGTCCTTGAGTGGCCCAGCCAGAGCCCAGACATGAACCTGATCGAACATCTCTAGAAAGACCTGAAAATAGCTGTGCAGTGACGCTCCCCATCCATCCTGACAGAGCTTGAGTGGATCTGCAGAGAAGAATGGGAGAAACTCCCCAAATACAGGTGTGCTAAGCTTGTAGCATCTTACCCAAGAAGATTAGAGGCTGTAATCGCTGCTAAAGGTGCTTCAACAGAATACTGAGTAAAGGGTCTAAGTACTTATGTAAATGTGATATTTCCGTTATTTTTATTTTTTGGCAAAAAATTATACAAACCTGTTTTTGCTTTGTCATTATTGGATATTGTGTGTAGAATTCTGAGGGAAATTTTCAATGTAATCAATTTTAGAATAAGGCTTTAACGTAACAAAATGTGGAAAAAGTGAAGGGGTCTGAATACTTTCCGAATGCACTGTATCATAAACTACAGTTATGGAACAATGGGAAAGTAATTGTGCTTTGAAAGTAGATAAACTTGTAACCCCACTTTTGAAAAAATGCTAAACAACCAAAGATTTCAAGACTAAAGGCTGGCTTGTACTATGACCATTGACATGTCTGGAGACAGTTGTCACAGTGACATCATGTATATTGTATTGTCGTCCGACATCAAACTTGTCATTGTCGTTATGAAAAAGTATAATCACAAAAACGACATGCTGCATGACATCAGCAACCTGCTGGTCCAAAATAGCATAACTGGTGTATTTTAACACCAATAAATTCATCAGTTTAAAAATGAATTTAGTATATTTCAATCTAGCAAACCAGGCAACAAAAAACTACTTTTTGGATCTTTCTAGCGTGTTAGCTAGCTAACTAACGTTAAGTTAGCTGGCTAGCCAGTTCAAATAATGACCATATCATATAGCTGACAACATCTTAACTTGAGCTAATTTGTATGAATTATTACAGGAAAATAAACTCACAACAAGATCATTATTTATATGTTAATGGCAAACTAATCACTGTTATTAGTTGTTATTAGTCCCAAACTTCAGCTCCATTCAACCCCTCCCATCTATCTCTTAACACCATCCATAATGTATTTATATTTGCCATATATTTTTCAACTGTGCTGTGATGTTTCACAAAAGTTCTGAACCTTTCAATTATCATTGTTTCTACAAATTGTAAATATAAAAAACATTTTTTTGCTAAAAGTGTTATTATATTATGGTCTTTAATGCAAGGCCGACAGACAAGTTCCTTACTTTTTCCCCCTTCCACTTTTGCGGTAATTACATTTACATTTTAGTCATTTAGCAGACGCTCTTATCCAGAGCGACTTACAGTTAGTGAATACATGTTTTATTTTTTTTCATACTGGCCCCCCATGGGAATCGAACCCACAACCCTGGCGTTGCAGCCACAACCCTTGGCACACCAAGCCCTGGATTCATCCTATATTGTCCCTAACATCCTTACCCCCTTGCAACTGATGTGGGGATACATACACACACACACACACACACACACACACACACACACACACACACACACATACTCTTACACACTCAACCCCTTTCCTCCACAATCAACCACAAGGCAGGCTCAGAATCTTGAGGGGGCAGTGCTGCTCTAGTAGGTCTCTGACCCCTTTCTGCTAAGGGGACAGGACAACTTCACTGCATCAAAGGGACGATGGACGGGGCCATGCACCGTCAAATCTTGGGTGAGAACCTCCTTCCCTCAGCCAGGGCATTGAAAATGGGTCGTGGATTGGTATTCCAGCATGACAATGACCCAAAACACACGGCCAAGGCAACAAAGGAGTGGCTCAAGAAGAAGCACATTAAGGTCCTGGAGTGGCCTAGCCAGTCTCCAGACCTTAATCCCATAGAAAATCTGTGGAGGGAGCTGAAGGTTTGAGTTGCCAAACGTCAGCCTCGAAACCTTAATGACTTGGAGAAGATCTGCAAAGAGGAGTGGGACAAAATCCCTCCTGAGATGTGTGCAAACCTGGTGGCCAACTACAAGAAACGTCTGACCTCTGTGATTGCCAACAAGGGTTTTGCCACCAAGTACTAAGTCATGTTTTGCAGAGGGGTCAAATACTTATTTCCTTCATTAAAATGCAAATCAATTTATAACATTTTTGACATGCGTTTTTCTGGATTTTTTTGTTGTTATTCTGTCTCTCACTGTTCAAATAAACCTACCATTACAATTATAGACTGTTCATGTCTTTGTCAGTGGACAAACGTACAAAATCAGCAGGGGATCAAATACTTTTTTCCCTCACTGTAGGTTCTGGGATATGCAACCATTTCCTTTCTCACTCACTTAACGCCACACTTTTCCAAACAAAAAAACACACACCACACCTTCCATCACAATATATCCACACATACCCACATACTGTGCCTTCTCTGTCTTCTGTTTGCTGTGTTTTTATCTCCACCATGTTGATTGAGTTCCTTTGTGTTCCAATTAGTTATATTTGAAGATGTATTATTTTGCTTGTTATCCTTTCTACTAATGCCGTCTTATCCATTTATAAAATACTATAAATGGAAAATTGAGTACTAATTATATTACATCATTCCCTATCTTGAAAGGTACATGTCACGCCCTGGCTCTGGGGACTCTTTAATGTTGAGCCAGGGTGTTAGTTCCTATGTTTAGTTGTTCTATGTGTTTATTCTAGATCGTTTAGATCTATGTTGGCCAGGGTGGTTCCCAATCAGAGGCAGCTGTAGCTCGTTGTCTCTGATTGGGAACCATACTTAGGCAGCCTGTTTTGCACAGTTGATTGTGGGATCTTGTTCTGTATAGGTTTGTGTTGGTGAACCTTTAGACTTCACGTATCGTTTTGTTGTTTTGTTATTGTGTAAAATACTAATTAAAAGATGTACGCCTATCACGCTGCGCCTTGGTCCGGTTCCTATAACGATCGTGACAGAAGATCCCACCGTAATAGGACCAAGCAGCGTGTGCAGGAGCAAACGCCGGGTATGGAACAGGAGGTTACTCTGGTAGATGTCCTCCTCGGTTGGGGGAGAATCACAGAGGAGGAGGCCGTCTGCTACCGGAGGGCGATGAGGGAGGATGCCCAGGCAGGAGAGAAGAAGCGGCGCCAACCGGGCCGTCGTCGGACAGGCGAGAGGCAACCCCAAGAATTGTTTTGGGGGGGGCACACGGCATGGACGATGGGGCTGCTGGAGGCAGCTACAGGGCGAGTTTGTGGACTAGGAGAGGAGAACACCAGGTTACGGGGGCCATTGGTCATGAGGGGGAAGGAGAGTGTAGAGGCACGGCGAGAGGTACTGGGGTGTGTTACCAGTCCGGTCCGGCCCGTTCCTGATCCCCACACAAGGCCAGTGGTGTGTGTTCCCAGTACGGTCCGGCCTGTTCCTGTCCCTCGCACCAAGCCTGTGGTGCGCGTCGCCAGCCAGGTCCGGCCTTGTCCTGCTCCCCGCACCAGGCCTAAGTTGCGCGTCGTCAGCCTGGTCGGGTCCGTTCCTGCTCCCCGCACCAAGCCTGTGGTGCGCGTCGCCAGCCCGGTCTGGCCTGTTCCTGCTCCCCGCACCAGGCCAGGGGTGCACGTCGCCAGTCCGGCCCGGCCTGTCCCTGTCCCTCGCACCAAGCCTGTGGTGCGCGTCGTCAGCCTGGTCGGGTCCGTTCCTGCTCCCCGCACCAAGCCTGTGGTGCGCGTCGCCAGCCCGGTCTGGCCTGTTCCTGCTCCCCGCACCAGGCCAGGGGTGCACGTCGCCAGTCCGGCCCGGCCTGTCCCTGTCCCTCGCACCAAGCCTGTGGTGCGCGTCGCCAGCCCGGTCCGGCCTGTTCCTGCTCCCCGCACCAGGCCAGGGGTGCGCGTCGCCAGTCCGGCCCGGCCTGTCCCTGTCCCTCGCACCAAGCCTGTGGTGCGCATCGCCAGCCCGGTCCGGCCTGTTCCTGCTCCCCGCACCAAGCCAGTGGTGCGCGTCGCCAGCCCGGTCCGGCCTGTTCCTGCTCCCCGCACCAAGCCAGTGGTGCGCGTCGTCAGCCCGGTCCGGCCCGTTCCTGCTCCCCGCACCAAGCCTGTGGTGCGCGTCGCCAGCCCGGTCCGGCATGTTCCTGCTCCCCGCACCAAGCCAGTGGT
The DNA here is from genome assembly GCF_964263955.1 of Coregonus lavaretus. Taxonomy (NCBI): domain Eukaryota; kingdom Metazoa; phylum Chordata; class Actinopteri; order Salmoniformes; family Salmonidae; genus Coregonus; species Coregonus lavaretus. The sequence goes on from NC_139991.1 coordinate 46,066,741, forward strand.
GCGCGTCGCCAGCCTGGTCCGGCCTGTTCCTGCTCCCCGCACCAAGCCAGTGGTGCGCGTCGTCAGCCCGGTCCGGCCCGTTCCTGCTCCCCGCACCAAGCCTGTGTTGCACGTCGCCAGCCCGTTCCGGCCTGTTCCTGCTCCCCGCACCAAGCCAGTGGTGCGCGTCGCCAGCCCGGTCCGGCCCGTTCCTGCTCCCTCCACCAAGCCAGTGGTGCGCGTCGTCAGCCCGGTCCGGCCCGTTCCCGCACCAAGCCGGTGGTGCGCGTCGTCAGTCCGGCACGGTCCGTGCCTGTTCCACCTGTGCCTGGTCCGGCACCGGTCAGCTGCTCCACGCCGGAGCCAAAGCAATCCGCTCCACCGGTGTTCAGTCCAGCTCCGGTCAGCAGGGCCAGACCACTAGGGCGAGAGAGTGAGTGGTGGTCACGCCCGGAGCCGGATCCGCCTCCGAGGCGGAATGCCCACCCGGCCCCTCCCCTGTGGTGTTTGGTTGGCGCTGTCGCAGTCCGCGTCTTTGGGGGGGGGGGGGGGGTACTGTCACGCCCTGGCTCTGGGGACTCTTTAATGTTGAGCCAGGGTGTTAGTTCCTATGTTTAGTTGTTCTATGTGTTTATTCTGGATCGTTTAGATCTATGTTGGCCAGGGTGGTTCCCAATCAGAGGCAGCTGTAGCTCTTTGTCTCTGATTGGGAACCATACTTAGGCAGCCTGTTTTGCACAGTTGATTGTGGGATCTTGTTCTGTATAGGTTTGTGTTGGTGAACCTTTAGACTTCACGTATCGTTTTGTTGTTTTGTTATTGTGTAAAGTACTCATTAAAAGATGTACGCCTATCACACTGCGCCTTGGTCCGGTTCCTATAACGATCGTGACAGTACAATTGTTTTATTTTATTGCTTTTCTATCTATATATTTTTTATTATTACAATCCATACCATGGCTAGTATTGGGTGTTCCATTATTCGACTAGAATAGCCATGGAGTAGTCTTTTTGTCTCGGAACATTTGGTTGTCAATATACAGTTTATCGACTACGAGAGCTACATGCTTCCCTTTTAATCTATTGTCCTTGAAGATTGGGTACAGAACTTTATGCTGTTCTGCAATCTCCCTCGGGAACTGATCATTCATGCCTATTTTCGTGCCAGCGAGTCTTTTACCCAGGCTTTTAACCATTACTTTATCCTTAAAGAAAGCACATTTGGCAATGATTGGACGCTCATATCTCTGTCCTCTTTACGTTTACGTCATTCAGCAGACACTCTTATCCAGAGCGACTTACAAATTGGTGCATTCAACTTATGATAGCCAGTGGGACAACCACTTTTTTTTTACGGGGGGGGGGGGGGGGGGGGGGGTAGAAGGATTACTTTTATACTATTCCAGGTATTCCTTAAAGAGGTAGGGTTTCAAGTGTCTCCGGAAGGTGGTCAGTGACTCCGCTGTCCTGGCGTCGTGGGGGAGCTTGTTCCACCATTGGGGTGCCAGATCAGCGAATAGCTTTGACTGGGCTGAGCGGGAACTGTGCTTCCGTAGACGTAGGGGAGCTAGCAGGCCAGAGGTGGATGAATGTAGTGCCCTCGTTTGGGTGTAGGGTCTGATCAGAGCCTGAAGGTAAGGAGGTGCCGTTCCCCTCACAGCTCCGTAGGCAAGCACCATGGTCTTGTAGTAGATGCGAGCCTCAACTGGAAGCCAGTGTGCCAGTGTGCGGAGGAGCGGAGTGACATGAGAGAACTTGGGAAGGTTGAACACAAGACGGGCTGCAGCGTTCTGGATAAGTTATAGGGGTTTAATGGCACAGGCAGGGAGCCCAGCCAACAGCGAGTTGCAGTAATCCAGACTGGATTAGGACCTGTGCCGCTTTCTGTGTAAGGTAGGGTCGTACTCTGCGAATGTTGTAGAGCATGAACCTGCAGGATCGGGTCACCACTTTGATGTTAGCGGAGAATGATAAGGTGTTGTCCAGGGTCACGCCAAGGTTCTTTGCACTCTGGGAGGAGGACACAATGGAGTTGTCAACCGTGATGGCGAGATCATGGAGCGGGCAGTCCTTCCCCGGGAGGAAGAGCAGCTCCGTCTTGCCGAGGTTCAGTTTGAGGTGGTGATCCGACATCCACACTGATATGTCTGCCAGACATGCAGAGATGCGATTCGCCACCTGGTTATCAGAAGGGGGAAAGGAGAAAATTAATTGTGTGTCGTCTGTGTAGCAATGAAAGGAGAGAACATGTGAGGATATGACAGAGCCAAGTGACTTGGTGTATAGTGAGAATAGGAGAGGGCCTAGAACTGAGCCCTGGGGGACACCAGTGGTGAGAGCACGTGGTGCGGAGACAGATTCTCGCCACGCCACCTGGTAGGAGCGACCTGTCAGGTAGGACGCAATCCAAGAGTGAGCAGCGCGGGAGATGCCCAACTCTTTGTCTGAAATGGTGTACACGTTAGAGTTGGATTTTATCGACAGCATCGAGTAGGATTTGATGCGCTGTAAGAAAGAATTCCTTCACTACATTTTCGGGACGTTCTCTTTCTTGGATACCCGTAAGTACTAGATTTTCTCTCATAGATCTAGTCTGTATGTCTAGTAAGGCTTCTCTCAGAAAGATGTTCTCCTTTTTAAGTTTATTAACATCTGTTTCTATCTTAGTGACTGTCCCTTTTAGCTTTTTTGTTTCTTTCTCCATTATCTCAGCGTTTTCGTCACTCATTTCAAGGCATTTATCGACTTTAACAGATCGCTTTCCACCCTTACCAGTCCCAGTGGTGAAAAGCATAAATAATTTGTCGCGTTTTCTTTTGGATATTGATTCTCCTCATTTACCCTCTGTCATGTTTGAGTGTTGCTTGTTTTCGTAATATTTGTCAATACATTTCTCTAGCCTTATGATTTCTTTTGCGTTATCATCCAGATTGATTGTTATTACCCACGAGTATATGAAGTGCTAATATTTAGTCTAACTTACTGATACTGAATATTACGTTTTTATCTTGAAGCGATTTTTATCTTGAAGCGACTTTTTGAAATGTAATGTATTTGTATTGTTTAAAAACGAATAAATAAAAGGAAATATATGGTTCTTTAATGTTTATTTGTTTTAGCTGTTAGTGACGATTCCTTTAGAGTTAATACATTTGCGTTTACATCATTAAGCCTTTATGTATGTGTTATGAATGACCAAAGGTGTCTGAATTTAAATTAAGTACAGTGTCATGCGTTATAGAGTCTTTATGTATTTATATATTATTATATTATTATATATATTATTATATTATTATATATTTATGAATGTGTTATGAATGACCGAAGGTGTCTCTCAAACGAAGTATTACAGGACACTACACAAAGTGTCAATAAATAGGCTTGTTATAGTGTTGTCAAAGACCTGACTGGGTCCAGCACCACACGGTATGGCTTGATATATTTTGTGTGCGTCTTTGTGTACTGAGGAACATTAAACTTGGTTTCAGAAGAAAGCCATTTTCATCAAGGTAATTGTTGCCTGGTGTAATGTGACTAAAATGACTACTCTTTAGAGCACATGTCATCCTGCAGCATATCATGTCACCCTTTATAAAGCACATGTTTACAGTTGAAGTCAGAAGTTTACATACACCTTAGCCAAATGCATTTAAACTCAGTTTTTCACAAATCCTGACATTTAATCCTAGTAAAATGTCCCTGTTTTGGGTCAGTTAGGATCACCACTTTATTTTAAGAATGTGAAATGTCAGAATAATAGTAGAGAGAATGATTTATTTCAGCTTTTATTTCTTTCATCACATTCCCAGTGGGTCAGAAGTTTACATACAGTCAATTAGTATTTAGTAGCATTGCCTTTAAATTGTTTAACTTGGGTCAAACGTTTCAGGTAGCCTTCCACAAGCTTCCCACAATAAGTTGGGTGAATTTTGGCCCATTCCTCCTGACAGAGCTGGTGTAACTGAGTCAGGTTTGTAGGCCTCCTTGCTCGCACATGCTTTTTCAGTTCAGCCCACACATTTTCTATAGGATTGAGGTCAGGGCTTTGTGATGGCCACTCCAATACCTTGACTTTGTTGTCCTTAAGCCATTTTGCCACAACATTGGAAGTATGCTTGGGGTCATTGTCCATTTGGAAGACTCATTTGCGACCAAGCTTTAACTTCCTGACTGATGTCTTGAGATGTTGCTTCAATATATCCACATACTTTTCCTTCCTCATGATGCCGTCTATTTTGTGAAGTGCACCAGTCCCTCCTGCAGCAAAGCACCCCCACAGCATGATGCTGCCACCCCCGTGCTTCACGGTTGGGATGGTGTTCTTTGACTTGCAAGCAACCCCCTTTTTCCTCCCAACATAACGATGGTCATTATTGCCAAACAGTTCTATTTTTGTTTAATCAGACCAGAGGAAATTTCTCAAAAAGGTGCGATCTTTGTCCCCTTGTGCAGTTGCAAACCGTAGTCTGGCTTTTTTATGGTGGTTTTTGAGCAGTGGCTTCTTCCTTGCTGAGCTGTCTTTCGGGTTATGTCGATATAGGACTCGTTTTACTGTGGAGATAGATACTTTTGTACCTGTTTCCTCCAGCATCTTCACAAGGTCCTTTGCTGTTGTTCTGGGATTGATTTGCACTTTTCGCACCAAAGTACGTTCATCTCTAGGAGACAGAATGCGTCTCCTTCCTGAGCGGTATGACGGCTGCGTGGTCCCATGGTGTTTATACTTTCGTACTATTGTTTGTACAGATGAACGTGGTACCTTCAGGCGTATGGAAATTGCTCCCAAGGATGAACCAGAGTTGTGGAGGTCTACAATTTATTTTCTGAGGTCTTGGCTGATTTCTTTTGATTTTCCCATGATGTCAAGCAAAGAGGCACTGCGTTTGAAGGTAGGCCTTAAAATACATCCACAGGTACACCTCCAATTGACTCAAATGATGTCAATTAGCCTATCAGAAGCTTCTAAAGCCATGACATCCTTTTCTGGAATTTTCCAAGCTGTTTAAAGGCACAGTCCACTTAGTGTATGTAAACTTCTGACCCACTGCAATTGTGATACAGTGAATTATAAGTGAAATAATCTGTCTGTAAACAATTGTTGTAAAAATTACTTGTGTCATGCACAAAGTAGATGTCCTAAACGACTTGCCAAAACTATAGTTTATTAACAAGACATTTGTGGAGTGTTTGAAAAAACGAGTTTCAATGACTCCAACCTAAGTGTATGTAAACTTCCGACTTCAACTGTATGTTATATTCGACATAGTGGCTTATATCACATCTGACATTGGTGATTATGTCACACAGTTATGCCACATTTATGAACCCTTTATAAAGCATGACATACTGTTATAGATGCTTTGAAACACATTTATCTAGTTCTTAGGAAGGCATTATGAAGGCTTTATGAAGCCTTTATAAGCTGAACATAATTTAAAGTGGGACCAAAATGGTCAGTTAAGGTGACTGTTTGCCATTAAGTCAGTTGATGGGAATGATTCCTAACCCTAATGATTTCTAACCCTGCGTCTGGCAAATATGTCTCTGTCTTTGATCGATGTGTTGCATAAACCAGTTGTCACTCAATCAGCGATCATTATTAATTAGATTCTATCTGGCTTGATTTAATTTCTGTGGATGCCTTGCGGTGTGTTAGAATTTCTCATCAGTTCTCATCAGTGCTTTCTCGGTATTTCCCACTGAACATAGCGGGACTAGTTTGTATTAATGTATATTTGGGGACATGGATATTAGAAAAACCTCATGGCAGGTCAGTCAGGGGAAGGCATTGATAAGACTTAGTCTTAATTTTCTCCTATTTAGCTAGTCCCTAATACTTGCTCTATAGAAGCCCCTGCTTGTCCCACTCTAAGGCCAACAGTAAGATTGCGTCAGATAGGAGAGTGACAAAAGAGAGAGCGAATAGCTTTATTACACGTTAAGAACCCATTGTATAAATACAAAGTGTGACTAATGTCACTTTTATATTCCCTCTTATCCTTATATACAATTTCATTGGCCAGTATTTGGCCAGCTATATCATGTCTTGGTCTCCATGAGAGTTTCTAATTTAATTTCTCCCCATGACTCTAATTTGTGCTGTAGGTCCAGGCTTGATCAGATTGACGTAGGCCTTTCTTTCATCTGGAGGGATTTTTGTCCTTTCAGTATCTATAGACCACCTGGTGGAAACAAGAGTACCTGCAATTGTTCAGTTGTTGTTCAATTCCATAAAATGAGTTATTGTGAGGAGGGTCTATGCCCTTACTCTTAGAAAAAGGCTAAAGGTAAAAGACAATGCCTACAGGTCTTACTGGAGTAAACTGAGAAGCAGTTAATAATAGTTATGAAACGAGCCACAGGAGTCTCCTCAGCTTACCCTGAAGAGCAATGCTGCAGAAACTGTTGACATACGCATTGTCTGGAAAAGTCTGTGAAAGATGAGGTACTATTACACCACATGTCTACAAGTGTCAAACAGGTAACTTTATTTTTCCTCTCAGCTATGATTTCCAGGAGAAAGCATCTGTCAAGCAATTCTGGAAAAGTGTTGTTTGATGAGTCCAATTTTCAGCCGGCGCCACCGAAGTTTGAGGGGCTCATTTTCCCATAGCTATTTAGGGAGGAGGTTAAAGTGTTCCATTAAGGGATAGCAATTTAGATCGGGGGATTGTGCCTGGCTCCTTGATTGCCCATGTGACAGAAAAGAGACGCTGGGAAGGCAAGCCGGAGCTCAGACACTTGTTTATTGGAGGTCACCTTCCCTGCCATCTCAGCGTTGGGGATGGAGGCTGCCAGATATTCTTCACTGAAATTGGTCTTACAGTACCCTTCTGAGGGTTTTAAGGTACTCTCTTTTGACCATCACCTTTTTTGTCTCCTGCTTACTTACTCTCTCTCGCTATTTCTCTCTATCTGTTTCTCTCTCCCTTTCTTTCTTAATCTCTCTATGCTCCCACCCTACCAAATGTATCTGTAAACAGATCCTTGTGTGTGCATGAGAGATAGTATGGATATCTACTATTTAAAAAAAAACTTTATTTAACTAGGCTAAGTCAGTTAAGAACAAATTCTTATTTACAATGACAGCCTACACCAGCCAAACCCGGACGACGCTGGGCCAATTGTGTGCCGACCTATGGGACTCCCAATCATGGCCGGTTGTGATACAGCCTGGAATCGAACCAGGGAGTCTGTAGTGATGCCTCAAGCACTGAGATGCAGTGCCTTAGACCACTGCGCCACTCGGGAGCCCATGAACAGAGCTGCTAAACATACAGTACATGAAGTGTTGCTGGTTTGATTCTACACTACACACACAGGTGTTGTTTAATGTAGTTGTTCAACTCTGCAAAGTTTAATTGAGATACTTAAAGTATTTGGAGGTGATCTCAAGCCACAGAGTGTAGCTCAATTCATCCGACACCCCAATCCTGAAAAATTGCAGCAAAGAGGAGGATTATGGAAGATTAATCTCTGACTTTTTTAGATGTGTTTTGAGCTTTCCTCCTTTCTCTCTTTGAAGCATTTATTTCAGGATTTTTTTTTAGCTTTTGCTTTTTTGTGGCTGCCTTCTTATTTTACGGATGGTTTTGCAAATTCACCCCAGGGAGAAGGGAAGATAATTTAATATTTTCCAACGTGGAGACAACAAGACATACAAAACAGAAAGGTGGGAGTAAAGAAGACAGCTTTCAGGATTTTGTAAGTTTTTCAGAGTTATCTTTTTTTAATGAAAGTTTATCCATCATAGCAGACAACAATAGGTACCATCCTAAAAAATGGAGGAGGCAAAAGATGGAGGAAGGCAATCAACCAAGCACTCTCAAGACATTCTGTCTGTCAGAGGAGTGGAGTCGCTTCTTGACCACAGAGAGAGTGATAGAATTTTAGCGGTGAACTCTCACCCCAATATAAACTAATACCCTGATAGTGCTGTAATGAAAGAAAGGCTCAACTGTTTCTCCCCAGACACTAGTTTCCACAGAGACATAATGAGAGCATTGAGCGATGTCCAACATGACCTTTGAGAGATTGGGAGGACGTGACCAGACACACTATCACCTGTTTCCCAGAGCCCAATATACCTTTAAAACACAGAGCTCTTAAAATGAGAAGGCTAAATCTGGAAATGTCATTTCTGCATCAGATTATGTGATGAAAGCACACAGATAAAATCTTCAGTCATAAAACACACTCAGAAACCCGAACCCTGGTCACTCAACATAACAGTCAGACAAACACTGCATAAAAAAAAAATAAGAAAATGAAAAAGGTTCACCTTTTCAATTGAATTTGCATATGAAGCAGCCCATTGTTAGAGTTCAGGTCTAAATTAATGCCTAATTAATCTCCAACACATGTCCAAATCAGATTAGTTATTTGTTTCCTACATCAGAGAAAAACTGGGCAGAAATCAAATTAAATAAGTGGGATCATGGAAGTCTAGTCTTATACTAAATCAATATAAATAAAAAAAGAAGTGCAGAATACTCTGATGTCCAACACCCGCAGCTAGGAGCACGTTGCTCAAAAGAAAATCAATTTAGGGACTCAGGGCTACATAATAATTCAGATTGGGCGGATTATTTCCTCTGTGCTGTTCTTGCTGAGGTATACAGTCCTGGAGACATGCATAGGTCAAAATCGTTTTTTTAACTAGCGTCTGGGGAGAGCGGAGTCTGGCGAAGGGGCTTGTGAGCCAGTCATTTCACCATGCTGAGAAAGGTCACTGCTATTCGCTGATACCAGCTGACAGGGTATACACACAGTATGGATATGCAGCAGAAACACCTCAGAATATCACTATGCAAGATCGAAAATAACATCCAGCAAGAATATTATTTCCCATATGGGAAAACCTGCCTGAGAAAAAGTTCACAGCATAATCACAGTTTGCCACATAAGTAATATCTCAATCAGTAACACAGCATATGAACGCAGGAAGATGAAGTTGGGTGGTTCATTGCGGGTCTATGTATGTAGGCACAAGCTGGAATATTGGTAGTTAATCACGGCTTTGGATTAGTATGTGTATATGATAAATATGATAATGGTGAGCCCTGCATGCATAATGCAGTTTATATACTGCACGTACATTAGAAGGCCCATGGATAAATTACAGTATAATAAATTGGGTGGGCTGCTGTGTCAGACTGGGGGGTTGGAGGTGCTGAATGTTTTTCTGCAGGGGGAAAACACCTGGAATGTCTCTGAGTCTAACAGATGCTGACAGGGACAGAGCAGCTTGGAATAGGCCTGAAAGACATGGCACAGAAGGAGAAAGAGAGAGAGAGAGAGAGAGAGAGAGAGAGAGAGAGAGAGAGAGAGAGAGAGAGAGAGAGAGAGAGAGAGAGAGAGAGAGAGAGAGAGAGAGAGAGAGAGAGAGAGAGAGAGAGGGAAGAGAGGGAGGGCGACGGGGGGAGAGGGGAAGAGAGAGGGAGAGGTAGGGAGGGAGGGGAAGAGAGAGGGAGAGGTAGGGAGGGAGGGGGAAAGAGAGGGACGTCCACCATGTGCCTTCTCTTCTGTAAGATGTCTGAAGGCATCCAAGCGAAAGAGACACTATCGCCTCTCCTGCTCTCCCTCCTGGAGCTGACACCTCTTTTTATATTTTAAGGTCATTCTTGCATTTATGTCTGGTTCCTCCTGTGCACACATCGTAGCACTTTACACTCCAGCTCGGTAATAACATGATAATAACTATGTATTTACTAGGTAATTAGCTAGTAGTTACCAAAGTTACCAATATACTCTAAAGTATGTGGACACCCCTTCAAATCAGTGGATTTGGCTATTTCAGCCACACCCGTTGCTGACAGGTCTATAAAATCGAGCACACAGCCTTGGATTCTCCATAGGCAAACACTGGGAGTAGAATGGCCCGTACTGAGGAGCTCAGTGACTTTCAACGTGGCACCGTCATAGGATGCAACCATTCCAACAAGTCAGTTCGTCAAATTTCTGCCCTGCTAGAGCCGTCCCGGTGAACTGTAAGTGCTGTTATTGTGAAGTGGAAATGTCTAGGAGCAACAACGGCTCAGCCGTGAAGTGGTTGGCCACACAAGCTCACAGAACGGAACCACCAAGTGCTGATGCGCGTAGCGCGTAACAATTGTCTGTCCTCGGTTGCAACACTCACTACCGAGTTCCAAACTGCCTCTGGAAGCTACATCAGCACAATACCTGTTCGTCGGGAGCTTCATGAAATGGGTTTCCATGGCCGAGCCTAAAATCATAATGCGCAAATGCAAAGTGTCAGCTGGAGTAGTGTAAAGCTCGCCACCATTGGACTCTGGAGCAGTGGAAACGCGTTCTCTGGAGTGATGAATCACGCTTCACCATCTGGCAGTCCGACGGACTAATCTGGGTTTGGCGGATGCCAGGAGAACGCTACCTACCCGAATGCATAGTGCCAACTGTAAAATTTGGTGGAGGAGGAATAATGGTCTGTGGCTGTTTTTCATGGTTCGGGCTAGGCCCCTTAGTTCCAGTGAAGGGAAATCTTAACGCTTCAGCGTACAATGACATTCTAGACGATTCTGTGCTTCCAACTTTGTGGCAACAGTTTGGGGAAGGCCCTGTCCTGTTTCAGCATGACAATGCCCCCGTGCACAAAGCGAGGTCCATACAGAAAGGGTTTGTCAAGATCGGTGTGGAAGAACTTGACTGGCCTGCACAGAGCCCTAACCTCAACCCCATTGAACACCTTTGGATGAATTGGAATGCCGACAGCGAGCCAGGCCTAATCGCCCAACATCAGTGCCCGACCTCACTAATGCTCTTGTGGCTGAATGGAAGCAAGTCCCTGCAGCAATGTTCCAACATCTAGTGGAAAGCCTTCCCAGAAGAGTGGAGGCTGTTAAAGCAGCAAAGGGGGGACCAACTCGATATTAATGCCCATGATTTTGGAATGAGATGTTCGACAAGCAGGTGTCCACATACTTTTGTAGTTTCCTCCCAATCCTTTCCTGACATCTCAATTAGCCCATGGTAAACGAAGATGGTCGTTTCTATGTAATAACATGGAATCAAGGCTGGAAAATGCAACATTAGGTGACCTGTTTCTCTTTAGTTATAACGTTAAATCCCTTTCCCATAACAAACATAACAGTGACATATGTCCTTGTAAAGTGACAAAATAGCTGTATATAATAATGTCTTGAAGTGCTCAAGAGACAAACAAAGCCCATTTCACAATCAGAGGATTCTTTATTGACAAATAAGATATGGACAAGATATGAAAAGTGGCATTCGGTGACATGCTGTAGCTAAAAGGAAAATGACTGCTCAATGAAAAGTTATTGACTATGCACAGGATAATGGGGTAAAATGACCCAGTGAAAGTTAAGCCACCACTCTTTTCTTGATAAACACAAAATTAATAAAATAACCAATATTGAGGAGAAGTTAAGCAAGATACTTTTTTTCTCTGTATGTGTAGGCTAACGCAAATAGCCTACACATAGAAAGAAAGAAGTAGCTTGCTTAACTCTTCCTACATTTTGGGTTTGAACTCAAAGAAATAGGGTGGGGGATTAAACTTTCACTGCGTCATTTTATGCCGTTCTCCCATAATCAAAACTCTTCCTTGAGCAGTCTTTTCCCTTTTTGTTACAGCATGTCACCGAATGTCACTTGTTATATCCATCATTAGTCATATCTTGTGCAGATGTTTTTTGTCAATAAAGAAACCTCTGATTGTGAACTGGGCTTTGTTTGTCATGTCATAGTAATTTAGGGCTCTATTCAATCTGTATCGCTGAAGCGGGAACATTGCCTTTATATTTCAATCACGCTGTAATACTGAATTTCCGTGATATGGATTGAATAGAGCCCTTACTGACACTATACAAGGACATAATATACCACTGTTATGTTATGTTTGTTATGGGGAAGGGATATAACGGTATAACTAAAGAGAAACAGGTAATGTTGCATTTTCCAGCCCTGATTAAATGTCATTACATATAAACTACCATCTCTGGTAGTTTATATGTTTACAAACCATGGGCTAGTTGGGATATTTAAAGGGATATAATGTTATAACTAAAGAGAAATAGGTAATGTTGCAAATACTTAGTTATTACCAGGTTATTACCCGGTTATTACCGAGCTGGAATGTAGTGCTACCCATCTCTCTTTCAACATATTCCATCTCTCCTGGAGAATGTTTCTCCATGTATGTATCCATATCTATAATCTGGATTAAATAATTGTATATTAAATAGGACCCTATACCTCTAACAATGTGTTCCTAACCATACCGTTTGTCATCATGTTTTTCACCAGAATCACAGCAATGAGAACCAAAGGTGCAACATGCTGTGATGGGCAACAGCGATCTGTTCACTTGTTCACAACATGTCTTCCTTGAGAAATATGACACACTATCAATCTGTGAGGTTGGCTTGATGTCCATGGAAGAAGTTAGGGTTCAAACTGGATTATGTAAGGAACTGGAATGGACATATTGGTCATGACTCAAAATAAGCAATATGCATTGAGCATTGGTCAGGCTTCATCCAAGCATTGGTCAGGCTTCATTCCTCCGAATTTAAACTGCAGAATATTCTTTTCATGATCTGTGTGTGCTTGTCTGTATGTGCGTGTGTGCACACATGCGTGTGCTTGCCTGTGTGCGAGCGTGCATGTGCACATGCATGTGTGTATGCGTGCTCACATGAAACGTGTGTGAAAGCGAAAGCAGAGTGTTTGGGGGCTGTCAACCTCCACCTTCCCCTCTCCTTGTGGTCCCCCGGGGGGTTTATGGGCAGTGGAGCGTGAGTGCGATCGCTGCTTCCTCCTCATAGAGGATGCCAATCCTCCTCTCTGGTGTCCTGCAGACGCAGCGCTGGTTGACAGACGGGAGGAAAAGGGAAAGAGAGAGACATCTAACTAACAACAACAACAACAACAACAACCAGAAATAGTGTGGGGGGGGGGTGATTCTACTGCCCATCAGCACCACTCCTCTGACAGGGACTTGAAGAATGTTAGGAGAAGACATATGGAAAAATGGAGAGAATAGAAGAGAGATAAAATAAAAAAGAGAGAATGAACGAGAGGAGATTCAGAGACATTACGAGGGCTAATTTACGCCTGCTTTGATGGTTACAATTGTTGAGTTGAAGCAACAAAGTAGTGTATTTGTTATTACAAGGAGAAAATGTAATATCATATTTCAAAAACAATTTGCACTTGAAAAAGAGAGCTAGAGTAAGGAAAATACTGTTTACTGAAGGGATTGGCAACTGGTGGCCCCCCTTTTGTTGGCCCGCAGATCAATTTCCCCCCACCCAAAAATAATTACAGGAAATTACCTGCAACATTTTCTCTTAGCTGCAACATTTTCTCTCCACTCCATGGCGAAATTAGTAGAATTGCATAAAATGTGTTATAAAATTGCAATATCTTCTCTCCGCCCCATGGCAAAATGTGTAGAATTGCAGCAAACGGCAACATTTTCTCGACGCTGTCAAGATGGGGGCCGCTAAAATGTTTTGCTCGCAAGGTCAGTAGGGCGCCCCAACAAAATTTTGCTTAGGGTCCCCAAAAAGCTAGGGCCGGCTCTGACTGCATATGTCAGTATGGATGTCGGTATGCAGACCCGTGAGCAACTGCGGCCCTTCATGATGAGTTCAGATTGTTTGTGGCCACCATCAAAGTTGCTGCTACTGGTTTACTGCTACTGTATGGAAGTCCCAGCTGCACCTTTACTTGAAAGTATGGTGGTTATTACACAAGCAGCCTCTCCTACCCAGATAATATGTCATTACCTGCAGTAATCAATGTCAGTGGACATGGGTTGTGATTTGAAGAAGAGAAGCTATGATAAAACTGTTATTCTGAATTCTACTTGTAAGTTATACAGTACAGCAACCCAGAGAGTAGGGAGATGATGAGTCATGAAAAGTCAGGGGAAAGGTTATTCTTCAGCAGGTGTAATTGTTCTCTCTGCACATTAAAATGGAGGAACCCCTCTTAGTTCTTCTCCTCCACACTGACTCATACTCTGGCCTGATCCCTGTCAGAATATTGAAAGGCCCTCCGTTTGTCCAATGAATGAATGGATTCGGACGACTTGCATTTTAATTTGCCACAGAGTGCTGAATTGATTTGAACTTACTGATGGATCCTTTGAGGCGCGAGAAGAGGAGAGGAGATAGGGGAGGGAGCGTCAGATGGTGATTATGCATCCCTCCATCTATCTCTCCCTCTCTCCCTCTCCCTCCCTCGCTCCCTCTCTCCCAAGCAGCCCTCTCAGACATCCTGCCATCTGCCATATAACTTTGGAGATAATGCCACCTCCCTGTCCGCTTACCACAGCAACAGCCAGGGGGTAATTAGATGCATATTATCAGAACACTCAGTGCTTTCACCATACCCTCTACTGTACATACCAATTGCCATGTACTGGACCAAACAATGGCAATGGTCCGATGCATTAGATACTTTTCTCCCTCTGGATGTACAAGATATAAAATGTCTACAGCAGAAAAGACAAAGGCATGAATTCAAACATGCTTTCTTCCGGCACTGGAACAATGGTGTTTTATACCAGGTCCTGGAAACCCGCTCACTGTTTGTATACACTGAGTGTACAAAACATTAAGGACACCTTCCTAATATTGAATTGCTGTAAACATAATGTGTTAACCCTCCAAGCACACAAAAGGCAAACGAAGTTGAAAAGGCAATTGTTACATAAAGTGTAGAAGCTTTCCTGGATATAGTTGTTTGGAGAGGTCACGCATACATGATTTACATTGACACACTGAAGGTTAAAGTATATGAACTATTGGATATGGCCTACCTCTCTCTGCTCTAAACTATTTCCACTGACAGGGCAATGGAGTTCGCTTGAAACTATTGCAGTTTTAGGCCTTAAATGACCTTCATCCCTGCAAAGAATCATACTTGGCATGACCCAGATTGCTGTGTGTGTGCATGTGTGTGCGTGTGCATAGGTACGTACATGTGTCTTTTTGCCTCGTCAACCCTGGGCTGTATTTTGTTCACACAATTGCTTTCTGGGTGATTCATATTAATATTGACATTGGTGATAATATATTTTTTTCCCCCAAGCAATTTCCATCTGCCCTTCAGCAGGAGAGACAACAAGCAGCCAGCCGCACAATGGCTAATCCTCCCCCACTGAACTGCACTGCTGATTCCTGCTTGTTAAGGTGCTGGCATTATTTAGGCCAGCTGACATGGCTTAAACTGTCTGGAACCACACAGTACATATGGCCTGGTCTTATCAAGGTGAGGTAGCGTGTACAGTTGAAGTTCTTTGGTGTTCTGTTGTGTGGATAGACTCTGAGGGGGATACATCTAACCTTTCCTTTTTTTCTAGCCTCACACTCACTGTTGGCCCACAGTACTACATGGCATGGTTGGTATTTGAACAGAGCTGCAGTGAAGACATTTCCTCTCAGCTCAGTCTTCTAGTTTGCAGCTGTATATGTATACTCAATTTGAGTTCAGAAGCTGTGGCATGTCTTCAGTGTTGTTGCTCTGTTTGGAATACTGGAGTGGTGCTAATGCCTTCCTGGAAAAAAGTTTTTTTTTGTTTTTATTTTAATTTTATTTTTTTACATCCAATGTGGTTCCCTGGTTCCTTCCGTATCTATTTCCTCCCAGTGTTTCAACATGGCAGTGTGGGCACTGAGACATTCGACGTGCTCTGCTGACTTCTCAGATTATCGCTATCCGTCATTTGTTTCATATCTCATTTAGAAAGGAGGCCACTTCGCTTATTGCATTATAATTGCCACAAATGTCAGAGGCCAGGCCAACCTCTCTCTCTCTCTCTCTCTCTCTCTCTCTCTTTCTCTCTCTCTCTCTCTCTCTCTCTCTCTCTCTCTCTCTCTCTCTCTCTCTCTCTCTCTCTCTCTCTCTCTCTCTCTCTCTCTCTCTCTCTCTCTCTCTCTCTCTCTCTCTCTCTCTCTCTCTCTCTCTCTCTCTCTCTCTCCCTCCTCTCTCCCCCTGCCACCACTCTCACAAGCCCTCCAGATGCTCACAACCCCATAATAATGGCTGTTGTTGGTCTCCCACCTCAAATAGCTCACTTCACATGTCATTTCTCTCTGCTCGGTCCTCTCACCACTGTTCCTTGGTTGTTGATACAGTAAAGACTTTGCCGGTGAAGCAGACAGCGAGGAGACTAGAGGAGGGCCTTGGAGACAAAGAGTTGGCTGTGAGCTTCATGTTTTCACACCTTGAACTGTGTTCATAGACTATTAATGTGACTTGAGAATACCATTAGACCCCTGCCAGTCTTTCCAAATTGGTTGATATACTGTCTCTTTCATAGTTTTGATGTCTTCACTATTACAGTTTTTCTCAATTGCTAAAACACTAAACCCTATTGTCTGAACCAAATGCTCAGTTGCCTGAACCCACTGATTGAATCAATCACTCTTTTGGCAAAACCATAAGCACTTTTCTCCTGTTTAGACATAACTTGCCAACACATTTTCATTGTGATGCACCCGTGCTGCATAATGGTGAGCACAGGTGACAAAAGTCAAACACAATTAGAGCACAGGTGTCACCACTTGAACACAACAACTCAAAATTGATCACACTTGTGGCTAATGATGTGAGGGAACATGTACAGTAAGCCAGTTCAGAGAGCACTGGTTTGTGAGGCCCTACAATGGATAGAAATCTGAGAGGAAGAGTTCGTGTGAGAGGAGGTCGAGGTGGTCGAGGTGGTCAGCGAAGACAAAGAACAGTAATATCTGATGAAATCAGAGCTACTGTGATTGACCATGTTCTTGTCCATGGTATGAGCATGAGGGAGGCTGGACAAAGGGTACAACCAAACATCAGTAGATTCACTGTGTCCACCATAATCCGAAGATTTAGAGAAGAGAACAGGTAATTACCTTTTTTTGACATTATAGTACAGTATGTAAATGTTGATAGCAATTACTGTATGACATACTATATACTGTACCACAGTATACTGTAAGTAAATATATGTTTCAGTACATCACTGTACCAATGTACTGTAGTATTGTAATGGAGGGTTGGTCTAACTGTTTGTAGGCCTAGTATTCCATGTATATTTTTTGTAACTCCATGTTCTCTTTTTGTAGAATTGAAAGACTGCCACATGGGGGTGGGAGGACAGGTATGTTCTCCCCACACCAAGAGACCCTAATTGTTGATATGGTCCGTGAGAACAATGCCATTAAACTGAGCGAAATTCAGCAGAAGATCATTGAGGACCATTTAAATTTTGAGGGTATCAGCCTCTCTACTGTTGATCGTGTCCTCAAGCGCAACAGACTGCGCATGAAACAGCTATACAGAGTGCCCTTTGATCGCAACTCAGACAGAGTCAAAGAGCAAAGATTCCAGTATGTACAGGTTGGCATATATCCAGACACATTCAATGTTGATTACTCTAAGTAGTGATTTACTGTAGTGGCCTAAATCACTTTTTCCGTATCACTTACAAAACTATATATATTTATACAGAGGGTTTTTCAACTGGATGCAATGGAAAGACCCCATCAATACATCTACATGGATGAAGCTGGGTTTAATCTCACCAAAAGGAGAAGGAGAGGCCGTAATGTGATTGGCCATCGGGCCATTGTTGGTGTTCCTGGGCAGCGTGGTGGCAATGTCACATTATGTGCTGCCATCAGCAATCATGGGGTTGTCCACCATCATGCCAACCTGGGGCCCTACAACACTCACCAGCTCCTCATTTTCCTCAATCACATGCGAGATGCTTTGTTAGGGCAGCAGGATGAGCATCCCATCTATGTTGTTGTTTGGGACAATGTGAGTTTTCACAGAGCTCTCCAGGTTAGAGAGTGGTACAATAAAAGGTTTTATCAATCTTTGCCTTCCACCGTACTCCCCTTTCCTAAACCCCATTGAGGAATTCTTCTCCTCATGGCGGTGGAAGGTATATGAACGCCAACCTTACACCAGGGTAAATCTCCTGCAAGCCATGGGACTTGCCTGTGGTGACATAGGTGTGGAGGCATGCCAAGCCTGGATACGGCATGCCAGGGGTTTTTTCCCCCGTTGCCTGGCCAGACAAAATGTGGCCTGTGATGTGGATGAAGTCCTGTGGCCTGACCCAGTACGGAGACATGATGCTGTGGCTGAGTAACTTATTTGTATATTTTTGTACTTTATTTTTACATGGGCTTACTGTACACAAGTGGCAAACGCATAAGATTTCTGTTTGTTTTTACAAGTGCTACATGTAAATGCACAAGATTTCTGTTTTGTCTTTTTGTACAAGTGCTAAATGCACAGTTTTTTTTTGTTTTGCAACATGCATTTAGCCTACAGTGAACAATAAACATTTATTTCTTCAGCTTCATGTCCTGAGCATTGTGTTTTCTATTTTTCTACGTAGTGTTTAGTGACTGTTCAGTAGTGTTTTTTATTTTGATTGACTCGGGGCACGATTTGACAACATAGTTCAGTTTTGAGCACAGATTGAACTGTTTTGAGGTGAAAGTTTGGTTTTGCAAGAAGAGTCTGAGGTTTTGTGAATGTAGCTTGAAAATTGGGTTTTGTGTTCACAGTTAAGAGAAAATGAGAGCAGCTTTCAAGAAATGTGTCTTAGCAATCGAGAAAAACTGTATTCTACAATGTAGAAAATAGTAAAAATAAAGAAAAACCTTTGAATGAGTAGGTGTGTCCAAACTTTTGACTGGTACTGTATGTGCTGTTATGTGGAAAGTATTGAGAAACTCTATGTAAACACAAGACGTGCCTCAGCCTGCTCCAGCCTTGACAGAAATACCTACACAAAGCAATTGTTTCTCACCCCGCATCGGGCTACAGAGGGAGGGGGATATTTCAAATGCCCAACAGACCATAGCTATGCTGGACTTGTAATGTTCTGCTCGGCAGACTCCTGATGCTACATCATCTAAGAGCAACATACACCTGTACAATCCTGCTTTGTGACACAGTTATTGTCACTATGACACCATTGACAGGAAGGAGGAAGCTACGATGCATCTGTCCGGTAGATTTCACCCAGACAGGCATTCAGAACACATGATAGGGCCCGAGCAGAGAGGGGAGTGATGATCTGTTAAGTCTAGCCCACCTGGGCTGAGGTAAACAGCAGTGTGACTGATGTGTGTAGGCGGCTTACACGGAAGCAGCCTGGGGTCAGGACAAGGGCAACAGAAGCCCTGCGGTCTTGTTTACCAGATATGCTCCAGGCAGGTCAGTTTCTGTGTGAGGTTCTAAAACCAGGGGTCTCTCTCAAGTCCTACAGGTTATGTCAGGTGGAGTGTGTCTCTGTCCACCTATAAAAAAAATCTCAAGGGATTCAATCAGGGGATTTGTTCTCCCGGCCGACAATGATGTTGTTGATCCTTCATGGCTCCTTAAGCTGGAGCAGGGAGTGCTGCAAAATACACTTTCTATACTTAGAAAGATCATCATAAAAATATCTGAAATAGCATGGGAAAAAAGGGGGGATGCAGAAGATGTTAGAGGTTATTAAGCCTATCGGAGAGGCTAACATCTGCTTTGTAGACTATCGTATTAGAATAATGACCACTGATTTATTCCAACTTTGGAGAGACTGCAAAAAAGTAACCTTTACTCATACAAAATTCCTCACATATGCGATTCAGCAACTGGAATGTATTAATACATTTCCAAATCTCCACGTGGTTTCTATTATGTCAAATAAGATTAGTCATACAGAGTGGAATACACAAATGGGGGTTATGTAAAGATAGGCCCACTGTGTGAGTCCTCCCATGGTAAATAGTGTGTGTTTAAATAGAAAGGGATATATAATATGAAAAGGTTCCTACAGGAGCACCATTTACAGCTTGGAAATGGAGAAGAAAACTGCATCTCTGAGTGCTGTGTAACTCCGCCAGGAAAACGTGACTGTTATGGACAAGTGGAGATTGATGGCATCTTTTTTCCCCTGGCTCAGCACTCTTTGATTTCCGCTGCAAATAGAGAGGAGGGAGGGAGGGAGATAGAATGATATAGTGGTATCCATGTCATTTTCATCCGCAGGTCAGCTGAGAGAGAGAGAGATTCTCTATGCCTATAAAGCACTTGGAATTAAGCCTATGGGACATTATTTCAGGGTCTGAGGATAGTCTCCATTCATATACACTCATCTCACATCATTGAAATGTTTTTGTGGAGGGAAATATTGAGTGTTTTACATTGAGAACATTCCAGCCCATCTCAATTAGATGATTTGTGTGATGTGAGTGGTAGAAATAAACTCTTTCCTGGTCCTCTGTTATCAAAACTATTCAACAGTCCTTTAGGCGCGACAGCATGCTTTTCAATTTCCGCCATTGAATGGCAGCCTTGCTACTAATTATTTCCAAGAAGATGATGCATCGAGATGATTTGGGTTTAGAAGTGGATCTCGGCATAATTGTTTCTGCTAAGAAAATTATTGAAAAAAAGTATTCAGGTTGCCATGACCTCTCCAGAAGATGGGTGTCAGATGGAGCGGGCGTGCTCTGAGGCGGGCGCCATCCCAGGCAGAGAGCACCAGTGATCTGAGATGGTGCTGTAAAGCTGCTTAACTTAACCAAAATGGCTTTTGCATTCACTTAAAGCCTCCTCAGACTGTCAGGCCTTGTTTGAGAGAGAGGGGTCAAGGATGGCAAAGCTGTCCCATTATAAGCCATCATATAGCAGGGAGCATAGTATGGTGGGACCATATGGAGTTGGGGGCAGTGTGCAAATTAGTATTTGTTGTCCGATTTGTTTAAAATGCTATTTTGTACTGATACAGTGGTAAATATGAAAATAAAAGCTTATTCCAAATGAAAAGAACACCCCCACCTCTCTGTCATAGTTTAAACTAGTGGCAGTTGGTTCAGGTTCTTTCAATCGCATTTATCTCCCTACTCCGCCTGTCTGCAGCAATTAAGATGCAGCAATTAATTGGGCGACATGGGTCCCATTATGCCTGTTCACTCAGGTTCCCTTTATCTAATATTAGGTTTTGGTTGAAGATCTGATAAGATTCAGTATCAAAAATATGCAAAAGTAGAGAACATTTGAAAGGGGGCAAATACCTTTTCACAGCACTGTACATATTTACCATTAAAATGCATGTCTTTACAATTAGTCCCATGAAATTTGAAGCTCATTTGCTTCATTTATTTTACAATTTAAAAACTATGTTTTACAGAACAAAATATTTTGTGCAGTTGTACAGCAAATTTCCTGCAATTCCCTACATTTTGCCATTACTTATGCCATGTTAATATGATATCTGAGTGAAAGTGGCTAACAAAAGCAATGAGGCCCCCTGGAGGTCAGGGCCCCTGGGCAAATTCCAATCTGAAAAAATGTAGCTGACATGGGCTAATTGAGTGACTGTCAGTGAGTGACATAACAATAGGAAAACTGCTGATACACAACCAAATGTTCTAAATTGTCTTCTACTATTATAACTGTCAACAGTAAGTTCAGACAGCGACTGAGTTCCTAAATATATATATATATATATATATATATATATATATATATATATATATATATATATATATATATATATACAGTGCCCTCCACTATTATTGGCACCCCTGTTTAAGATGTGGTCGAGGACTTCCAAAAATTCTCCTTTTTTTTTAAACAACATAGAACCCAAATGCAAAAAAAGAGAAAAATCCAACCTTTTATTTAAGTACATTACTTTGGTGGTAAAAAAAAATCACACATTTAAAAAAAAATAAACTTGAAATCATGTGTCCCACAATTATTGGCACCCCTAACAATTCCGCTGAAAATTTTAATTGATTTTTTAAAAAATATATTTTTCTGTAGTTGCTAAAGTTGGTCAGGGTATCTAGGAACTTTTAATTAGTAATTCATGACTTCCTGTTTCCCTGGGGTATAAATATGACGTGACACAGAGGCCTAATTCTCTTACCCATTTGTCAACATGGCAAAGACAAGAGAACACACCATTCAAGTAAGGCAGATTTGTGTCGACCTTCATAAGTCAGGCAATGGCTACAAGAAAATAGCCACTCGCCTTAACTTGCCCGTATCTAGAGTCAGAGGAATCATTAAGAAGTTTAAAACAACTGGAACAGTGACAAACAAGGCTGGAAGAGGTCCCAAGTTTATCTTGCCACAACGCACAGTGAGGAGGATGGTAAGAGAAGTAAAAAAAAGTCCTAAGCTCACTGTCACAGAATTGCATCAAAGAGTGGCATCTTGGGGTCACAAAGTCTCCAAAACAACCATCAGACGCTCTCTACATGCCAACAAGCTGTTTGGGAGGCATGCAAGGAAAAAGCCTTTTCTCACTAACACTAACAAACGTAAACGTCTGGAGTTTGCTAAGCGGCACTGGGACTTCAACTGGGATTGTGTGCTTTGGTCAGATGAGACTAAGATTGAGCTTTTTGGCAACAAACACTCTAAGTGGGTCTGGCGTAAAACAAAAGATGAGTATGCCGAAAAGCACCTCATGCCCACCGTGAAGTATGGTGGAGGATCTGTGATGCTGTGGGCCTGTTTCTCTTCCAAAGGCCCTGGGAACCTTGTTAGGGTGCATGGCATTATGAACGCTTTGAACTACCAGGACATTTTAAATAAAAACCTGATGGCCTCTGCCAGAAAGCTGAAGATTGGTCGTCATTGGGTCTTTCAGCAGGATAATGATCCAAAACATGTGGCAAAATCTACACAAAAATGGTTCAGCAGTCACAAACTCAAGGTCCTCCCATGGCCATCTCAGTCCCCAGACCTCAACCCAATCGAAAACCTGTGGGGCGAGCTAAAGAGGAGAGTGCATAAGAGAGGACCCAGGACACTGGATGATCTAGAAAGATTGTGCAAAGAAGAATGGTCAAAGATCCCTCTCTCTGTGTTCTCCAATCTTGTGAAATGTTATAGGAGGAGATTAAGTGCTGTCTTGTTGGCAAAAGGGGGTTGTACAAAGTATTAACATCAGGGGTGCCAATAATTGTGGGACACATGATTTCAAGTTTTTTTTTTTCTAAATGTGTGATTTTTTTTTTACACCAAAGTAATGTACTTCAATAAAAGGTTGGATTTTTCTCTTTTTTTGCATTTGGGTTCTATGTTGTTTTAAAAAAAAGGAGAATTTTTGGAAGTCCTCGACCACATCTTAAACAGGGGTGCCAATAATTGTGGAGGGCACTGTATATATATATAAAATTAGAGGTCTGGACCTCAGTGTCCTGTCCATGATTGAAGGTATTTGCTTCAAATATGTAACCCAGAACTTATTTTTCTCTTCTCTTGTATAATTTCTTCTCTTTCAACACTCTGCAGTAGTCTTGGCAACCTCTCTCACTGTCTGTCACTCTCTCTCTTTCTTTTCCTCTCTCTCTCTCTCTCTGCACCCCACTTCTCGTTCTTTTGAAACCTTCATCTAGCCCTCTCCCTCCCTCCCACCCTCTTCCACCAGCCTCTCTTGCTTCCTCTTTCTCCCGTTCATTCCCTCTCTCTGGGAATAAAGCTGTCTGATTTTGTCTCTTGAGTGACATGTCTCTATATCTGATAGATTTTCCCTCTCTCATCCAACCATTCTTTCTCTTTCTCTCTCTCCCTTCTTCTCTCCTCCTCTCTCATTTCCTTTGTGTCTCAAAAGCTGTGATTATGCAGCTGAATATAGCCACATTCTCCATACAGTACAATACATAGTCATTTATTACCCTAGCAGTGCTAAAAAGGAGGACATTTGTGTTTCTCTGCCAGTTATTTTGTTCTTTCCAATGTGAATTGTTAATATACTTTTGCTGTTGAAATGGTGCAGAATTGCACATAGAGACTTGCATTTACATAAGCAAACATTGATCACATTACTCAACAGCATGGCAACAGCTGCTAAATGACCTGTCAACATTTCAGTAATGCCAAATGCTATAATCACAAAGACGTGTTAATTCTGTTTAAACCCATCAATAGGACCTCAATGAGGGGGAAACCATGAGCTCTTTCTGCACATGTTCATACACAAGACACTGAGCATTTGCACATTAGAGTTTCAAGGCAACATTTCCCAGAAGTGAATTGCTTGTTCATATGCAAATTATACTCTTTAATCCTCCATTATTCTCCATTTACATGCGCTTCAGAGAAATTGCACTCTCCCTACCTATCCCTCATCACTTACAAAACAAAGGTACTTACATGATTCACTTCTGCAAATGCTGCAGTGAGGAACATGGCTTGAGTCTCTGTGGGGATACAAATGAGAAACAAGTGAAATGCTGTAGCCTCTAATCCATTTCCAGGCCACGATTCTCATGACGTCGTCTCTTTCCTAAATCACAATTAAATTTTTAACATGATGGGCCCTTTGTGATTTTTACATTACAGCCTTAGACTATAGCGAGAATTACGAGAAAGAAATGCTGGAACCATGATGCAGCAGGGATATGTCAAAGCCCTGAAGAGAGATAAAATGTATGTTTATAATAATAATAATCATCTTTAGATGATCTATTTTCATAATAAGCTACCAAGATGATCCCAAACATCTATCTCCATATAGATCTATTGGAAATCTTATCCACATCTCAGTGCTGATCATGAGCAACTGTCTGACTGGAATCTACAGTACCAGTGAAATGTTTGGACACACCTACTCATTCCAGGGTTTTTCTTTATTTTTTTTACTATTTTCTACATTGTAGAATAATAGTGAAGACATCAAAACTATGAAATAACACATATGGAATCATGTAGTAACCAAAAAAGTGTTCAACAAATATAAATATATTTTAGATTTTAGATTCTTCAAATAGCCACCTTTTGCCTTGTTGACAGCTTAAAAGTTAATTTGTGGAATTTCTTTCCTTCTTAATGCGTTTGAGCCAATCAGTTGTGTTGTGACAAGGTAGGGGGGTTATACAGAAGATAGCCCTATTTGGTAAAATACCAAGTCCATATTATGGCAAGAACAGCTCAAATAAGCAAAGAGAAATGACAGTCCATCATTACTTTAAGACATGAAGGTCAGTCAACACGGAACATTTCAAGAACTTTGAAAGTTTCTTCAAGTGCAGTCGCAAAAACCATCAAGCGCTATGATGAAACTGGCTCTCATGAGGACCGCGACAGGAATGGAAGACCCAAATTTAACTCTGCTGCAGAGGATAAGTTCATTAGAGTTACCAGCCTCAGAAATTGCAGCCCAAATAAATGCTTCACAGAGTTCAAGTAACAGACACATCTCAACATCAACTGTTCAGTGGGGACTGTGTGAATCAGGCCTTCATGTTCGAATTGCTGAAGAAAAAAAAAACACTACGAAAGGACACCAATAACAAGAAGAGACCTGCTTGGGCCAAGAAACACGAGCAATGGACATTAGACTGGTGGAAATGTGTCCTTTGGTCTTGTCACGACTTCCTCCGAAGCTGCCTCCTCTCCTTGTTCGGGCAGGCTTCGGCGTCCGTTGTCACCGGCCTGCTAGACACTGTCTCTCCTCTTCTCATCATTCCATTTGTTTTACACACACCTGGTTCATATCCCCTCATCAGTCCCTATATAAGTATTCCCTCTGCCCCCCATGTCTTTGTGTGTGATTGTTTCTATGTGGAGGTGTCGATAGCTCGGTGGAGCATTATGTACTTTATCGCTGGGATATTCACCCGTGTGTTTTGTTTTTCCCAGTGCACCGGAAAGTCGCACTGTAGCTGTTTTACGCATTGCTGCGAACCGCTGTATTGGCCGAATAAACCATTATTCTGTGTTTTACACCTCCTGCGCTTGACTCCGTCCAAATCACACGCTACAGGTCTGGAGTCCAAATTTGAGATTTTGGGTTCCAACCGCCGTGTCTTTGTGAGATGCGGTATGGGTGAATGGATGATCTCCGCATGTGTATTTCCCACCGTAAATCATGGAGGAGGAGGTGTTATGGTGTGGGGGTGCTTTGCTGGTGACACTGTCTGTGATTTATTTAGATTTCAAGGCACACTTAACCAGCATGGCTACCACAGCATTCTACAATGATATGCCATCCCATCTGGTTTGGGCTTAGTGGGATTATTATTTGTTTTTCAACAGGACAATGACCCAACACACCTCCAGGCTGTGTAAGGGCTATTTTATAAAGAAGGAGAGTGATGGAGTGCTGCACCAGATGACCTCAACCCAATTGAGATGGTTTGGGATGAGTTGGACCACAGAGTGAAGGAAAAGCAGCCAACAAGTGCTCAGCATATGTGGGAACTCCTTCAAGACTGTTGGAAAATGTCACGCTCTGGCTCCGGGACTCTGTATAGTGAGCCAGGGTGTGTTCATTATTTGGGTGTATTTCTATGTTTGTATTTCTGTTGGGTGCATTTCTATGTTTGGTCAATGACTCCCAATCGGAGGTAACGAGTGTCAGCTGTCGGCTCGTTATCTCTGATTGGGAGCCATATTTAATCTGTATGTTTTCCTGTGGGTGTTGTGGGTTTTTGTTCGTGTTTGGTTGTGTATTGACCGTTGACTGTCACGTCGTTGTTTTGTTGTTTTGATCGGGTGATCATTCCAATAAATAATATGTTCACATTCAACGCTGCGCCTTGGTCCTCCTCCTCTATGTACGCCCGCTCTGACAGAAAAACCCACCAAGATGGGACCAAGCAGCGTGTCCAGGAGCCGTCGCCAGGGAGATCCCTCACAGATCTCCTTCGCCTCCTGGACTGGGTCAAGCCGAGTGAGGAGGAGAAGGGCTTGACGCTATGGCAGAAGGGCGAGAGGCTGGCGAGGTCTATGGAGACCTGGTCCACGGGTAGGAGAGACGCCCCGAAAATTTTTAGGGGGGGGCTCGAGACGTCGGACCAGCAGGAGGCCGCGATAGAGCGGCCCAGTGGGTTGCTGGAGAAGGCCGCCGGGTTACGGGGGCCACTGGTCAAAGAGGGGATGGAGGAAGTGGAGGCACGGCGAGAGGTACTGGCGTGTGTTGCCAGTCCGGTCCGGCCCGTTCCAGATCCCGGTGTGGGGCCAGTGGTGTGTGTCCCCAGTACAGTCCGGCCCATCCAAGCTTCCCGCACCAAGCCAGTGGTGTGCGTCGTCAGTCCAGTCCGGCCCGTTCCTGCTCCCCGCATCAAGTCTGTGGTGCGTCTCGTCAGCCCGGCTCTGCCCGTTCCTGCTCTCCGCACCAGGTCTGTGGTGCGCGTCGCCAGCCCAGTCCGGCCCATTCCTGCTCCCCGCATCAAGTCTGTGGTGCGTCTCGTCAGCCCGGCTCTGCCCGTTCCTGCTCTCCGCACCAGGTCTGTGGTGCGCGTCGCCAGCCCGGCTCGTCCCGTTCCTGCTCCCCGCACCAAGACAGGGGTGCGCTTCGACAGCCCGGCTCGGTCCGCTCCTGCTCCCCACACCAAGCCAGTGGGGTGCGGCGTCAGTCCGGCACGGCCCGTGCCTGTTCTCCGCACCAAGTCTGTGGTGCGTTTCGTCAGCCCTGTCCGGCCCGTTCCTGCTCTCCGCACCAAGTCTGTGGTGCGCGTCGCCAGCCCAGTTCGGCCCATCCAAGCTCCCCGCACCAGGTCAGTGGTGCGCGTCGTCAGCCCGGTCCGGCCCGTTCCTCCTCCACGCATCAGGCCAGGGGCGCGTGTCGTCGGTCCGGCTCCGGCCAGCGGGGCTGGACAGGACCAGGGGTACTTTGGGGGGTTGGAAAGGAGGTGGGGATCAAGGACGGAGCCAGAGCCACCGCCGAGGAGGTGTGCCCACCCAGCCCTCCCTTGTTTAGCCCGTATTGAGGCGCGGTCGCAGTCCGCGCCTTTAGGGGGGGGTACTGTCACGCTCTGGCTCCGGGACTCTGTATAGTGAGCCAGGGTGTGTTCATTATTTGGGTGTATTTCTATGTTTGTATTTCTGTTGGGTGCATTTCTATGTTTGGTCAATGACTCCCAATCGGAGGTAACGAGTGTCAGCTGTCGGCTCGTTATCTCTGATTGGGAGCCATATTTAATCTGTATGTTTTCCTGTGGGTGTTGTGGGTTTTTGTTCGTGTTTGGTTGTGTATTGACCGTCGACTGTCACGTCGTTGTTTTGTTGTTTTGATCGGGTGATCATTCCAATAAATAATATGTTCACATTCAACGCTGCGCCTTGGTCCTCCTCCTCTATGTACGCCCGCTCTGACAGAAAAGCATTCCAGGTGAAGCCAGTTGAGAGAATGCAAAGCTGTCATCAAGGCAAAGGGTGGCTATTTGAAGATTCTCAAATATAAAATCTACTTTGATTTGTTTAACACTTATTTATTTTTCTAGATTATTCCATATGTGTTATTTCATAGTTTTGATGTCTTCACAATTATTCTACAATGTAAAAAATAATACAAATAAAGAAAAATCATTGAATTAGTAGGTGTGTCCAAACTTTTGACTGGTGCTGTAGATTCAGGGAAAGAAGCAATGTACATGTCAGTTTCAACAAATCAAACTCAGTACAAAGGTATGCTATTGCTATTCGCAAGGTTGAGAGAGGGCTTTAATGATTTTCTTCCTTAAAACTATTTTTAATATGAGGCATTGGATTAACTATCAAGGGCAGCTGACAAAGTAGACCTGCACAACTTTATTAAACATCCTTTTAAAAGCTGTCATAGGAACAATGACAAAAATTATTTATGCACTCATATATTCCAACCCAGATGAATAATGTTTCCGTGCCTCTTTGACTTTGCTTCCTCTTCTTTACCATGGTGCTCCTGTGCCTCTCCAACCGTGAGCTACAGTTTCCAGTAGGACAGCTGAAAGAGAAAATGTGTGCAAACCCCCCTAGCTCTTTATAGATTTGTCGTCTCCCCTGTTCCTCCCACCTGATTGGGAAGAGGAAAATATAGAAACATTCAGGAGATCTGTTGGAAGTGGAAGTGACAAGCGCTGTGACGCGTTCAGCCCCACAGGTAAGATCAAAGAAGCATTGAGCTCCTAGAGACATATGAGAATGGATCAGAACCAAACCAATCCTTGAATCCCCCCTCGCCTGGGCTAATTAACACCTGTCTGCAACTAATTACCCAAATCCATGAGAACCATGTTAAAGAGGGAAAAACACAAGTTGGCCCTTAGCTATGTCTCTAGGGCCTCTGTATGTCTACCTGACCGCTGAAGGTAACGTTTGTTCAGGTGTTTTTCTCACTCCACTGTATGACTTTGAATTGCAAATTCAATGTGAGTCGTGTGGGAGAGGATGGGGAAATATTTTGTTCATGGGAAAAAGTTGGTTTTGTGCAGCACTTAAAATGAGACGTTAATTGCTTTTGGTCTTGCATCTGAAATTTCATTGAAAAATAATGGTAACATTTTCATTCATCCTCTTGCACTTCAATTTGTAAAATGTATCTATTATTTTGTGCTCAAACAGCTATGTTCACAGTAAATGAAACAGTGCTAGGAGCCTAATATAGTCTACGCACTTGTTTACCAAAAGAATCACAAGAAGGGCTTTGTGTGCACACAGTACTGCTCCTACAACAATCAAAGACATCTATTTCATGTTTCCAAACTGTAGATTGCTGGGCTTTTTCTTTTCTCCCACTGACAAGTAATAGATCGTCAAAAGGACGACATACTGCCTGTTTTAGAATTGCTGTAATTCATGTTGTGATGCCAGTAAATGTTGACAAGAAAAGACAAATGTTTGACTGTTTGATTTCTTGATGGAAGTGAAGGAGGATGAATGTTAGTGACTGAATACAGTTGGTTGGATATTTCATTTAGGTGCCATGGCAACAAAGAGAGGGTAATTAACCCCTAAATGTGTAAGCCGTTGGAAAAGGGTCATGTTAGTTTGTAGCCCAAACAGTTCGGACGCTATATACAGAGGTGCCGACTTCAGTTGAGTCCCGTGGGGGTCGTAGAGCAAAACGGAGAACACCATCGTATCTAATTTTTTCATAGAGTGGTCATAGTAGTTTGTAGGCCAAACTAATGGCCATTTGGACACTACAGACGTTTTTGTGAGAAGACCGATTTTCTGGATGTCTCCTGGCCTGACAAACAACGCTGTAGCTCTGCCACTTTCCACCGCATATGCGGAAGGCTAACATAGGCGGATGTGGTGGCACGGGTGCGTCAATCGACTCTTAAGGATTAACTGTGTGGCTTGGCACGGTGGCGGTGGTTGCGGTTGTGGTGGCACCGTGTCCTGGATGAGTGTTCTCTGTTGCTAAGGCGGATAATAGGCCCACGGCAACAGGCTGGTGGGGTAGCAAGCTCTGACACAAGCGGTTACTCTAACACAAATGGTCACGACTACAGCACCTTCTAATGGCTTCTATAGCCTGTGAGGTTGCCTGTGGTCAGCAGCCTGTTCTACATCAAGAAACTAGGCACCAGAGAGGCATGCCCTTAACCCCACACGCCAACCTGTGTTCACTCCACCTCAGGTGGTAAGTGTTTGTAGCCTACACATCTCTTTCCTAGCCTCAGGCCTCTACTGATGGAGAAACACAACTGTCACTCCTGAAACGTAAACAGACAGGACACATCCACAGTGCTTCTAAATTATTTGTGTCAGCTTCATCTCTAAGCAATTTGGTAATTTGTTTATTTCGCTCTAGCTACCTCTCATCTCCCTCTCTTTCCCCTCATGCTGGGCTGTTTCAAGTTACAGTTGAATTTTCCCCATCGACGGAAATTTACTTAGCTTTCATTTGGCATAGCCATAGCAGTTGCTGCCATGGGAAGTCTATTGTGACTAGCACTTCAGGTAATGAGCGAGAAGAGCAGTAATTCCGCTGGCTGATTACAGGCAGTAATTAAGACACTGATCCCGCAATTGGGTGGAGGGTGGAGTCAGGTATCTCGTGCCTGGAATTCATCCTCTCTATCTCTCCTTCAGAAGACACCTACACCTACAACAAACAGAGATATGCACAACAATATGATAAAAACATTGGTTTGGAACTGGAGCCTGGTTTGATGTCCATTTAGCTTTGTGTGTATTATAATATATTCACAGTATTTTATAAAAAATTTAAAATAAAATAAAAAAAAAGACTAAAATCACCATCAATGAATTCATCTGTTCAACAATTATTCCCACGGATAAAAAAAGAGACATCTGTGATCGTGTCGCAATGTAATCAAGGTATAAAATGATTGTTATTTTATAATACAATCTCTTTTTGGGCTAAGTTGTGGTCAACTTGCAGTGTACAAGTTATTATAATTATATTCCAGCCCCCTGACCATCCGCTCCAACAAAAATCGTGCCATGGCTGAATCTAGTTGCCTACCCCTGCTCTAGAGACTGATGTTGGAAATCAACGTAAGCTATATGAGCTGGGTGTTTTAGTCTTGCTCCACTCCCTGTCACACAAACACATTTTCTCACTTCTCTTTGCAGTGGCCAAGACAACCTTCTGGCCGACAATGACTCATCACAGCACTTATTTAAGCACAGCTATGTATTTTTGACAAGACCTAATATTCAAACTGTCAGATATCTAATTTACTCTATACTCTGTCTGAGTGTTTTTGCTGCTACCCAGAGACAAAACTAGAATAGGAAATTATGTAAAACAAGATGGATATGCTAGAATGTCTGTTGTTACAGGCTCCTTCTGTAAGTGTTGGTGTGAGGTGTGACCCAGGTGCAGGATAGACAGTAGGCAGTAAGCAGAGATGGTGAAACAAGGATCTTTACTGGTGGTCCCGAAGCCAGGATACAAAATAACGGACTTATGACGATAAAAGAAAGGCGGGGCAAATAAGTCTCCAAAAACAGGCTGACAGCCAAAATAGGAAATACTAACTACGACTGAAACAAATAAAGAAACTGTGAGAACACATCTCAAGTACCTGTACATACGTCTCCGATCAGACACTGATTAGTACTGCTGGGCATAGAGAAACTAGCAGAGAAGACTGAGCAAGGGAACACAGGGAAGTGAGGGCATAAATACACAGGTGAACAGGTAGACAAAGGTGACACCAATAGGATCATGATTAGTCCAGACTGTAAAGTGAGGAGGTGCTTAAGGTTGTCGGAGGAGGACACCTAGTGGATCGCTCCGGAACTGCGACCCCCTCCTGTAACACATTCTACTAATATATTCTGTTTAACCGTCTTTAAAACGTAAATAAAATGAGCAAATTGTGTTTTCTACATTGTATTCTACATTGAACCAGTTTGTTGCTGTATTGTTTGTGAGCAAGGCTGTTACAACTTAAAAAGCTTTTCATTAAATGTTGGCACTGATGTGGTTGTTGCCAAAGAAGCATCAAGGTTTGCTTGAGACATTTTTTCTTAGCTCTTTGTAAAGAAGTAGAGAATCCACATTTTAATACTCACCTTCACAGGCTCTCTCTGCGATTGTCTTTTCCTTCAGTGAGTTAGTGTTATAGCACCGTATAGGTACTAGGCAGGCAGATTTCTTTGAACATACCTAGGGAAACCTTGGGAAAGCTGGTAAGTAAAAGCTTGATGTCTGCTTGGCTACATCAAAGTAAATACATGATTATGCAAATTACATGCTATTCACCAACTATTCGTTTGGGGTGGAGATCGAATACAGTGGCTTGCGAAAGTATTCACCCCCCCCCTTGGCATTTTTTGTATTTTGTTGCCTTACAACCTGGAAATAAAATTGATTTTTGGGGGCTTTGTATCATTTGATTCACATAACATGCCTACCACTTTGAAGATGCAAAATATTTTTTATTGTGAAACAAACAAGAAATAACTGAAAACTGAAAACTGAAAACTTGAGCGTGCATAACTATTCACCCCCCCCCCCCCCAAGTCAATACTTTGTAGAGCCACCTTTTGCAGCAGTTACAGCTGCAAATCTCCTGGGGTATGTCTCTATAAGCTTGGCACATCTAGCCACTGGGATTTTTGCCCATTCTTCAAGGCAAAACTGCTCCAGCTCCTTCAAGTTGGATGGGTTCCGCTGGTGTACAGCAATCTTTAAGTCATACCATAGATTCTCAATTGGATTGAGGTCTGGGCTTTGACTAGGCCATTCCAAGACATTTAAATGTTTTCCCTTAAACCACTCGAGTGTTGCTTTAGCAGTATGTTTAGGGTCATTGTCCTGCTGCAAGGTGAACCTCCGTCCCAGTCTCAAATCTCTGGAAGACTGAAACAGGTTTCCCTCAAGAGTTTCCCTGTATTTAGCACCATCCATCATTCCTTCAATTCTGACCAGTTTCCCAGTCCCTGCAGATGAAAAACATCCGCACAGCATGATGCTGCCACCATCATGCTTCAATATGGGGATGGCGTTCTCGGGGTGATGAGAGGTGTTGGGTTTGCGCCAGACATAGCGTTTTCCTTGATCTCTAAAAAGCTCAATTTTAGTCTCATCTGACCAGAGTACCTTCTTCCATATGTTTGGGGAGTCTCCCACATACCTTTTGGCGAACACCAAACGTGTTTGCTTATTTTTTTCTTTAAGCAATTGCTTTTTTCTGGCCACTCTTCCGTAAAGCCCAGCTCTGTGGAGAGTAAGGCTTAAAGTGGTCCTATGGACAGATACTCTAATCTCCGCTGTGGAACTTTGCAGCTCCTTCAGGGTTATCTTTGGTCTCTTTGTTGCCTCTCTGATTAATGGCAAGTGCCCTCCTTGCCTGGTCCGTGAGTTTTGGTGGGCGGCCCTCTCTTTGCAGGTTTGCTGTGGTGCCATATTATTTCCATGTTTTAATAATGGATTTAATGGTGCTCCGTGGGATGTTCAAAGTGTCTGATATTTGTTTATAACCCAACCCTGATCTGTACTTCTCCGCAACTTTGTCCCTGACCTGATTGGAGTGCTCCTTGGTCTTCATGGTGCCTCTTGCTAGGTGGTGCCCCTT
This sequence comes from Coregonus lavaretus, assembly GCF_964263955.1. NCBI lineage: Eukaryota > Metazoa > Chordata > Actinopteri > Salmoniformes > Salmonidae > Coregonus > Coregonus lavaretus. Next base: position 46,100,490 of record NC_139991.1, read on the forward strand.
GCTTAGTGGTGTTGCAGACTCTGGGGCCTTTCAGAACAGGTGTATATGTACTGAGATCATGTGACAGATCATGTGACACTTAGATTGCACACAGGTGGACTTTATTTAACTAATTATGTGACTTCTGAAGGTAATTGGTTGCAGTCCCTGCCGATGAAAAATAGAAAAAATGCCAAGGGGGATGAATACTTTTGCAAGGTACTGTATTAATTAACTAATAATTCCACCACCTTTACACTCTAGGAAACCATGAATAAGGTCTAGCCAACCTACCGGTTCCAAGTGGAAAAAGCATCTACCAGGACTTTCTCTGTTTCCTATTTCTATCATGTTAAATATTAGCCACTATCAGTACTGACCGTCAGTTGGCTTAATAACAACACATATTAAACTGCCAATTTACTGTTAGTTCCCCTCAGTTGGTATAGCCTACATTATCATTCCAGTTAACCTCTTAAGGATCAGATCCTTTTTTTCAATTTTCACCTAAAATGACATACCCATATTTAACTGCATGTAGCTCAGGACCTGAAGCATTTGAAAGGAAACACTTAGAAGTTTGTGGAAATGTGAAATTAATGTAGGAGAATATAACACATTAGAGCTGGTAAAAGATAATACAAACAAAAAAAACATGCATTTTTTTGTTTTTTTTGTTCCGTCAAGAGAAAGGCCACTATATAATATTGCAGTTTAGGAGCAATTTAGATTTTGGCTACTAGATGGCCACAGTGTGTGTGCAAAGTCAATTGATACATTTTCAAGTACATAACTATAGACACAATACAAAAATGATTTGGTAATACAAAATGTAAGTTTACACACTCCCAGGAATGTCACACATTATGGATCATTAGCTTATACACTAACTTTCACACATCTAGATGGTGTGGAGCCAGAGACAGCAGGGGTTCAAACTGTAGAACCCATTTCCTACATTTGAATATAAAAATGGATTTTATCAAACAAAACTATGCTACCTTTTATCTTTAGGACTCTTAGGATGACAAATAAGAGCAAGATTACTGAATGTAAGTACATTATTTACCTTCACAGCTGCCTTGATAAGTTTTTTGTTGTTGTGCACTCTCCACAAACAATGGCATTTTATTTTTTCACTGTAATAGCTACTGTAAATTGGACAGTGCAGTTAGATTAACAAGAATTTAAGCTTTCTGCCCATATAATACATGTCTATGTCCTGGAAGGTTTGCTGTTACTTACAACAGTCATGCTAATCACATTAGCGCACGTTAGCTTAACCGTCCTGTATACGGGACACCAATCCTGTAGAGGTTAAGGGACTGATTCAGACTTAGGAAATGTACACCTTTCCCACGCACGTCATTCCTACGCACTTCTCAGTATTTGGTATTCAGACTTACCTCATTTAGTTGCGTAATACATCAACAGTGAAGAGGCAACTGCGGGATGCTGACCTTCTAGGCAGAGTTGCAAAGAACAAGCCATATCTCAGACTGCCCATCTTAATCTTTTCTTTTTATTGGCCAGTCTGAGGTATGGCTTTTTCTTTGCAACTCTGCCTAGAAGGTCAGCATCCCGCAGTCGCCTCTTCACTGTTGATGTTGAGACTGGTGTTTTGCGGGTACTATTAAATGAAGCTGCCAGTTGAGGACCTGTAAGGCTCCTGTTCTCAAACTAGACACTCCACTAATGTATTTGTCCTCTTGCTCAGTTGTGCACCGTGGCCTCCCACTCCTCTTTCTATTCTGGTTAGAGCCAGTTTGCGCTGTTCTGTGAAGGGAGTAGTACACAGCGTTGTACGAGATCTTCAGTTTCTTGGTGATTTCTTGCATAGAGTAGCCTTCATTTCTCAGAACAAGAATAGACTGACGAGTTTCAGAAGAAAGTTATTTGTTTCTGGCCATTTTGAGCCTGTAATCGAACGCACAATTGCTGATGCTCCAGATACTCAACTAGTCTCAAGAAGGCCAGTTTTATTGCTTCTTTAGTCAGCACAACAGTTTTCGGCTGTGCTAACATAATTGCAAAATGCTTTTCTAATGATCAATTATCCTTTTAAAAGGATAAACTTGGATTAGCAAACACAACGTGCCATTGGAACACAGGACTGATGGTTGCTGATAATGGGCCTCTGTACACCTATGTAGATATTCCATAAAAAATCTGCCATTTCCAGCTACAATAGCCATTTACAACATTAACAATGTCTACATTGTATTTCTGATCAATTTGATGTTATTTCAATGGACAAAAAATTTGCTTTTCTTTCGAAAACAAGGATATTTCTATGTGACCCCAAACTTTTGAACGGTAGTGTACATTCAGTAATCTTGCTCTGATTTGTCATCCAAAGGGTCCCAAAGATAAAATGTAGCATAGTTTTGTTTGATATTCAAATGTAGGAACTGGGTTCTACAGTTTGAAACCCTGCTGTCTCTGGCGCCACACTCACCCCACCCGGCCATCTAGATGTGTGAAAGTTAGTGTATAAGCTAATGATCCATCATGTATGACATTCCTGGCAGTGTGTAAACTTACATTTTGTATTACCATATAATTTTTGTATGTTCCCTATAGTTACAGTATGTACTTAAACATTTATCAATTGACCAATTCGGCACATTCATACAAAATAGTCCAGTATTGCAATGCTTCACTGGATCAATCTGAAACTTTGCAAACACACTGCTGTCATTTAGTGAACAAATTCTAAATTGCACCTAAACTGCAATATTATATTGTGGTGTTGCATTTCAAAGATGATGGAACCAAAAAAATTGTAGAAAACGCATGTTTTTTTGTTTGTATTATCTTTTACCAGATCTAATGTGTTATATTCTCCTACATTAATTTCACATTTCCACAAACTTCAAAGTGTTTCCTTTCAAATGTTATCAATAATATACATATCCTTGCTTCAGGTCCTGAGCTACAGGCAGTTAAATTTGGGTATGTCATTTTAGGCGAAAATTGAAAAAAAGGGTCAGATCCTTAAGAGGTTAAGGAACAGTGTGCTAGCAGCAGAGCATCACATTCTGTGCTCTTTCATGGAGCTAGCAGGAGTGATATACAAGAGAGGGTATTATGGATTTGGATCTCTGTTGGGTTCCTCCGTTGCTCCTTTAACCCTCCCGTTGTCCTAGGGTCAAAATGACCCGCCACTGTGTTGAACCAACTTTATTTAATTTTTATATTTTGGGGATCATTTGTGAGAAGGAGGCAGTGAGACTTTAAAGAAAGTATCACTGCCTCCTTCTCACAAATGATCCAAAAAATATAAAAATTAAATAAAGTTGGTTCAACACAGTGGCGGGTCATTTTGACCCTAGGACAACGGGAGGGCTAAGGGAGTTTTTGCCTCAGTTAAAATACTAGTATAAATTATTCACAAAATGTATTCAGAGATGCCGAAGAACTACTCAAGCTATTCTGTGCTCCACTACATGATATCGTTTCTCTAGCAATACAATAAACCTAGATACAAGTGTAATACCTGTTTTCTATGACCAGGCATATGTTGAGTTTATGCTATTAAATATTGTTCTAAGACTGTATGTGGTTTTTAAACAGGACAAATAGATTGGGAGCTCAGTGTAGCTAAGCATAGCCTAGGACAAGCCATGCCTCAGGAGGATGCTCTATTGGGGTCATTCCACGAAATGAGTCCCTTTTCAGAAGTGTAACTTTTTTAATTTCACGTAATTTTAACATTCTGTCATAAAGAGAACATGTTCAACTTAATAAAAACATGTTTCCACATCTCAGCAGGTTAAATAACAAAATTACTATAGTAAGTGCATATAAAGTGCCAAATAAAGTAACATGGTTGATTGTAACAGGGTTGATGATTTAATCTTAAATCAGCCATAAATCCCCTTGTGACAGCAGGAATGGAAGCTTGTTGTGTGCAACAGGAAGGTTCAATTGAATGTAAGATTCACCAAAACATTTCAATTGTTAAAACATTTCTAGCCTGTCTATCTATGGGTAACAGGATAGACGTGTTATGCTCGACCCGCACAGTGTTCCACCACAAAACACCAGAAAATTGCCAAAAAGAGTAGAACCAGCTCACCTGCTTTTACACTATGATTTTACTATTTGATGTTCAATGTTTCTTTATGTTTTTTTATGAGTAATTTCACCATATTAAAATGAGAGTTCAGTTCATGTAACAGAGTTGTTCTCTATATTTGGGCACTTCATTTAATATAACAGGTTTTTAAAATAAAAAATTGGTGCACAATTTCTACTTAAAATATCAAAGGGACACAAAACGGAGTCATTTCATGGAACGACCCATCAGTCTTGCAAATACACAAATGACAGAGTGACAGGCGCTGGTTTATGCCTGTTGCTCTCATCGCTGTGGTGTGATGCATCTCTTTAGAAGACAGCCGCCTTGATGCAAACAAGAGCCAACTAAAAATAACATGCCACACATTCTCAAAGGCGAAAGGCAGAACATCATTTTTTCCTGTGTAATATCTGTTTCTCACACTGCATATAGAACAAACTTTTTTCCTGTTTTGTTGTTGTTGTTGCCAAGGAGGAGTACTGTTGGGCTCTCTGGCTAAAACAGATTGGGGACTAAAGGGTTTGGACTCCCTGACCTTAAAGGGTTTGGACTCCTTGACCTTACAGATTACCACAAGTTAGAGATGGAAGATGTGTCTGAGAGGAAGGATATCAAAAAAGCAAACATTATTACATACCGGTAGTTATCTTTGAAGGAATTTAATGGTCAAAGTATATCTACAGGATGGTTGAAAATATGCTTCTCTGTAACTCAGGGCTCTATTTTCGACTGGTGTTAAGTGACAAATGCAAACTCGTTGGCAATTTCGACTTGTAAAAACCAGCGCACTTCTTTTTTCCAACCTTTGTGCCGGGATTGGTAATTTACCTGTCTAACATCAGCTCGCTTGCACTGAGGTGGGAGAGGTGGAAATATTTGAGGTGTGTCCTTAAAAACGTGTGCCAATATTGCCAGTTTCAGTCAGTGCAACTAGGGATATTGAAGACAGACCAAAAGCTGGTCTTTGCAGTAACTCATTAGGTTATATGGCATCGATTTTGCCAGCAGAGGCATACACAGTAGCCTTAGGCTACATCACCAATGTTTGATTAACATATCATGATCAGCAAAACAGTCAACAGACATTCCTCCTTTTTTATTTATATTGGAAATGATTTTTTGTCCAGCTTCTGTGAAAAGTTCCCACTGGGCACAAAAGTCATTTCAACTTTTGGGAGATTTTGGTTTCAGACGTTGATCAATGAGATTTCAGCCTTTATTCACCCACTCAAAAAGACAGACCTAAGTTTATTGAATTCCCAATGTGTTATCACTACACTTTCAACCATCTAAAAGCGCAACTAAATTCCAATGGAAAAACATGGGTTTAGTTGTCATCTAAATCTGTTATCAAGGCGCTTTCAACCGTTTAAAAACACAGCAAAGTTCAAAAGGGAATACAATGTTAGATATTTTGTATTTATACAACAATTTAAAGGAAACTGAGTCCATTGTTGAAATATAACTTTCAAAATTCAGAAATCCAGCCGGTATGATGCATTTTGCATCATATGATGCAAAACGCAGCGTCATATGATGCAAAAGCATCATACCGATTGTATTTCTGGATTTTGAAAGTTATATATCTTGAAATACCAAAATATAGATTTTGGGTGGAGTTTATCTGAATGTGTCACTGTGCTTCATCTAATAACACAACCAAATGACCTTGATTGCAGTTGAGATTACATTAAAAGTAGCGGTGATGTAGCCTCTGTAAGATGGATCCATTATGTTTATAAAACATTATATTTGGGAGCATTACAACGGTGAGTGGACATTCTCTTTATATTGGATATATTTCCAGCTCGTGTGAAAAGTTTAGATATGTGTAAACCCTCCATAGTCTATGTTGTTTTAGGCCTAATATTATATTCCCACAGGGAGCAATTATGGTGCCTCTAACTGTATTTAAATGTATCATATTTAAAACAAGTTGTTGTTTCGTTTTATTCTAACTTGATTTGAATTATTCACTGTCTTTTTAGGTCATGTCAATAGTGAATATAATCTTGCTTTTTGACAACTTTTGGCATGATCAGGCTCAGACATAAAGCATTTTATAGTAGGCCTATATCAGTGTGAATGCTATGTTTAACAATATATTTCCATATTAAAGCCATGCAATTACTTAGAATAATGTGGACGGCAAATATGGGATTGGCTTACATTTTGTTAATTTGTTTCTGTACGCTATTTAACAAATTAGGCTATAAAGGACTAACATTCGAAATGGAATTGATAACAACACAATACATAAAAGACTGTAAATACACAACTTGAAGCAACCACATATTTAGCCATGGAGCATGTTCGATTTGCCAGTGAGGGGTCAACACACCTACAACTTGTTTATTCATCAAAAACACAGCCCTCTGCACCACCGCCAGCTACTGTGCCCATAATTCCCGCTGTAAAAATAGTTACAATATTTTTGACACACCACTGGACATATAATGCTACCGCCAGTGCTAAGATTTACCATTGCGTTAGATTTGTTAAAATAAAGCCCTCAATGTCTTGTTACATTTGGAATAATCCTATAGCTACCAGTGGTGTAAAGTACTTAAGTACAAATACTTGAAAGTACTACTTAAGTCGTTTTTAATTTACTTTACTATTTATATTTCTGACAACTTTTACATCACTACATTCCTAAAGAAAATGATGTATTTTTTACTCCATACATTTCCCTTGACACCCAAAAGTACTCGTTACATTTTGAATGGAAAATGGTCTAATTCATACACTTATCAAGAGAACATCCCTGGTCATCCCTACTGTCTCTGATCTGGTGGAATCACTAAACACATGCTTGGTTTGTAAATGATGTCTGAGTGTTGGAGCGTGCCCCCTGGCTATCTGTAAATGATGTCTGAGTGTTGGAGTGTGTCCCTAGCTAGCCGTAAAAAAGAAAAAAAAAGAAAATGGTGCCGTCTGGTTTGCTTAATATAAGGAATTTGAAATGATTTATACTTTTACATTTAATTTTGATACTTAAGTATATTTAAAACCAAATACTTTTAGACTTTTACTCAAGTAGGATTTTACTGGGTGACTTTCACATTTTCTTGAGTCATTTTCTATTAAGGTATATTTACTTTTACTCAAGTATGAAAATTGGGTACTTTTTCCACCACTGATAGCTACTTACCATAATGATTTACAGCAAACCCATGGCCCTATATACACTACATTTTATCCATAGGGCTTCAATCCCTTTCCTCAAAGGCAAAGATCAAACATATATAAATGAATCTTCTAACTGTGCCACCTGCTCTCCTCCAAGGGACCAAAGCCAAATAATACCCGGGTACAAAACGCTGCTTCCCTGCATCTCCCATAATCCTTCTCTCTCCCAGCTACGCAGTAGCTGGAGGTTGAAGGTTATGGCTCCCTCCTCTTCTGTGGTCATCTCTCGCCGCCTTGATTATTATTTCCCCCCCTTCAACCATTAGACCCCTGCCAGCTCAAATCCATGCCCTGCAGAGACCAATTTGCCTTGATAAATTTGCCCTATTATGCTGATAAATTAGTGGCTTGTCTAAGCTTTCTGCAGTGCTCTGTTGCTGTTGGCTGGGGGCAAGGCGCCTGTCATTACCCCAACTAAATGCAATTTTTTTAGACATAAAATAGCAAGGGAAGATAAAACAAAATCGAGCTGACATGGCGTTTGGATATGTTGATATAAGATGAGAAATACACTTGCAAGACTAACGTTACCAACCAGGGTTTCCTTCTGCCTGCTTTCTATTTATTTAATTCACACTGCCTCTCATCATGTGTTTTGATTTTGTCACGATCGTTGAACGGAATAGACCAAGGCGCAGCGTTGAAGGCAAACATACTTTATTTTAAAAAGTGATAACACGAACAAAACAATAAACGATAACGTGACATCCTAGGTTAAACAACCAACACGGAACAAACCAAACGGAACAAGATCCCACAACAACTGTGGGAAAACAGCCTGTTTAAATGTGGTTCCCAATCAGAGACAACCAGCCACAGCTGACACTCGTTGCCTCTGATTGAGAACCACACTGGCCAACATAGAAATAGAACACATAGAACTAAAACACAGAACACAAACACATAGAATCTACACACCCTGGCTCAACATATAGAGTCCCCAGAGCCAGGGTGTGACAGTACCCCCCCCCCAAAGGCGCGGACTGCGACCGCGCCTCAACATAAACCAAACAGGGGAGGGCTGGGTGGGCATTCCTCCTCGGAGGCGGTTCCGGCTCCGGGCTTGCCCACCACCCTCCAATAATCCCCCCGTAGCGCCCCTGGTCCGGTCTGGCCCCGCTGGCTGGAGCTGGACTGGACATCGTAGGAGCGGATTGCTTAAGCTCCGGTGTGGAGCAGCTGACCGGTACCTGACCAGGCACCGGTGACCCAGGCACGGGTTGTGCCGGACTGACGACGCGCTCCCTGGCTTGGTGCGTGGAGCAGGAACGGGCCGGACCGGGCTGACGATGCGCACCCCTGGCTTGGTGCGTGGAGCAGCAACGGGCCGGACCGGGCTGACGATGCGCACCCCTGGCTTGGTGCGTGGAGCAGGAACGGGCCGGACCGGGCTGACAATGCGCACCCCTGGCTTGGTGCGTGGAGCAGCAACGGGCCGGACCGGGCTGACGATGCACACCCCTGGCTTGGTGCGTGGAGCCGGAACGGGCCGGACCGGGCTGACGATGCGCACCCCTGGCTTGGTGCGTGGAGCAGGAACGGGCCTTACCGGGCTGACGACTCGCACCCCTGGCTTGGTGCGTGGAGCAGGAACGGGCCTTACTGGGCTGACGACTCGCACCCCTGGCTTGGTGCGAGTGGCAGGAACAGGCCGGGCCGGGCTGGCGACGCGCACCGTAGGCTTGGTGCGAGTGGCAGGAACAGGCCCGGCCGGGCTGGTGACGCACACCGTAGGCTTGGTGCGAGTGGCAGGAACAGGCCGGGCCGGGCTGGCGCCGCGCACCGTAGGCTTGGTGCGAGTGGCAGGAACAGGCCGGGCCGGGCTGGCGACGCACACCGTAGGCTTGGTGCGAGTGGCAGGAACAGGCCGGGCCGGGCTGGCGACGCGCCCCGTAGGCTTGGTGCGAGTGGCAGGAACAGGCCGGGCCGGACTGGCGACGCACACCGTAGGCTTGGTGCGAGTGGCAGGAACAGGCCGGGCCGGGCTGGTGACGCGCCCCGTAGGCTTGGTGCGAGTGGCAGGAACAGGCCGGGCCGGGCTGGCGACGCACACCTTAGGCTTGGTGCGAGTGGCAGGAACAGGCCGGGCTGGGCTGGCGACGCACACCATAGGCTTGGTGCGAGGGGCAGGAACAGGCCGGGCTGGGCTGGCGACACGCACCGTTAGCTTGGTGCGAGGAGCAGGAACAGGCCGGGCCGGGCTGGCGACGCGCACCGTAGGCTTGGTGCGAAGGGCAGGAACAGGCCGGGCCGGGCTGGCGACGCGCACCGTAGGCTTGGTGCGAGGGGCAGGAACAGGCCGGGCCGGGCTGGCGACGCGCACCGTAGGCTTGGTGCGAGGGGCAGGAACAGGCCGGGCTGGGCTGGCGACGCGCACCGGAGGCTTGGTGCGAGGAGCAGGAACAGGCCGGGCCGGGCTGTGGAGACGGATAGGAGGCCTGGAGTGAAGAGCTGCCACAACCCGTCCTGGCTGAATGCCTACCTTCACACACTCTGTGTGAGGCATCAGCACAGGACGTACAGGGTTGTGTACCCGTACTGGCATAACAGCACGTGACACTGGCGCAGGATATCCGGGACCGAGGAGAGGCACTGGAGGCCACGAGCGCTGAGCCGGCACACTCGCCACACGACACGTGCGGGGTGCTCGCACAGGACGTACCGGACTATGCCGGACCACTCGTGGCACAGTACGCAGCTCCGCATACCCTGGAACCTGCCCAGCCTCATGCTGCCATGCTTGAGTACGGGGAGTTGGCTCTGCTCTCCATCCAGGCTCCGCCAACCTGCCTTCTGGCCCCCCAAACCCGGTGGCCTCCTCTCCTAATCTCCCAATACGCCCTGTGGCAGCCTCCTGCTGCCCCGTCGCCCATGCCGTGTGCCCCCCCCTAAAAATGTATTGGGGGTGCCTCTCGTCCGTCCGACGACGACACTGTTGACGCCGTTGCTCCTCTCTCGCTAGGGCCTTAACCTTAGCCCATGGCCCTTTTCCCCCGAGCATGTCCTCCCAGGACCACAATTTGCCCACCTGGGCCATCGCCAACCTCTCCAGCTCCTTTCCCGGCGCTTCCTCCCATGTCCAGGCCGCCTGCTCCTGGACACACTGCTTGGTCCTGGTATGGTGGGATCTTCTGTCACGATCGTTGAACGGAGTAGACCAAGGCGCAGCGTTGAAGGCAAACATACTTTATTTTCCAAAGTGATAACACGAACAAAACAATAAACGATAACATGACGTCCTAGGTTAAACAACCAACACGGAACAAACCAAAAGGAACAAGATCCCACAACAACTGTGGGAAAACAGCCTGTTTAAATGTGGTTCCCAATCAGAGACAACCAGCCACAGCTGACACTCGTTGCCTCTGATTGAGAACCACACTGGCCAACATAGAAATAGAACACATGGAACTAAAACACAGAACACAAACACATATAATCTACACACCCTGGCTCAACATATAGAGTCCCCAGAGCCAGGGTGTGACAGATTTAATTAGGGGCTAGATTTAATCAGATCTGCCTTAACCCACGATAACCAGAAACTGCATAGCATAGAATCATTTTTGTTTAGGCTATGTCAGAGGTGTAACTGAGCTGGAGCTGTCAAATTGGTGAGCGGCTGCTCTTGTGGTCATTGTCATGAAGCCACACCCACTGTCACGCCCTGGCTCTGGGGACACTGTTATGTTGAGCCAGGGTGTGTAGATTTGTGTTGTGTTTCTAGTTGGTTTGTGTTAGACCGTGAACTGTCACGTTATCGTTTTGTTTATTTTGTCAATATATCGCTAAATAAAGAGTATGTTTAACTGCAACGCTGCGCCTTGGTCCTCCTCTGTTCCCGACGAGCGTGACAGAAGATCCCACCAAGACTGGACCAAGCAGCAAGTCCAGGAGCCATCGCCTGAGAGATCTCTAGCGGATCTCCTTCGCCTCCTCGACTGGGTCAAGCCATGTGAGGAAGAGAGGGGCTTGACGTGGAAGCAGAAGGGCGAAAGGCTGGCAAAAAGTATGGAGACCTGGTCCACGGGTAGGAGTGAAGCCCATAAAGATTTTAGGGCGGGGCTAACGCCGTGGACGACGGGGCAGCAGGAGACCACGACAGAGCAGCCCAGCGGGTTGGCAGAGGAGGCCGCCAGGTTACGGGGGCCACTGGTCGAAGAGGGGAAGGAAGGTGTAGAGGCACGGCGAGAGGTACTGGGGTGTGTTACCAGTCCGGTCCGGCCCGTTCCTGATCCCTGCATAGGGCCAGTGGTGTGTGTCCCCAGCCCGGCCCGGCCTGTTCCTGCTCCCCGCACCGAGCCTATGTTGCGCGTCGCCAGCCCGGCCCGGCCTGTTCCTGCTCCCCGCACCGAGCCTATGGTGCGCGTCGCCAGCCCGGTCCGGCCCGCTCCTGCTCCCCACACCAAGCCAGTGGTGTGCGTCGTCAGTCCGGCACGGCCCATGCCTGTTCCCCACACCAAGCCAGTGGTGTGCGTCGCCAGCCCGGTCCGGTCCGCTCCTGCTCCCCACACCAAGCCAGTGGTGTGCGTCGTCAGTCCGGCACGGCCCGTGCCTGTTCCCCACACCAAGCCAGTGGTGTGCGTCGCCAGCCCGGTCCGGTCCGCTCCTGCTCCCCACACCAAGCCAGTGGTGTGCGTCGTCAGTCCGGCACGGCCCGTGCCTGTTCCCCACACCAAGCCAGTGGTGTGCGTCGCCAGCCCGGTCCGGTCCGCTCCTGCTCCCCACACCAAGCCAGTGGTGTGCGTCGTCAGTCCGGCACGGCCCGTGCCTGTTCCCCACACCAAGCCAATGGTGCGCGTCGACAGCCCGGTCTGGTCCGCTCCTGCTCCCCACACCAAGCCAGTGGTGTGCGTCGTCAGTCCGGCACGTCCCGTGCCTCTTCCACCGGTGCCTGGTCCGGCACCGGTCAGATGCTTCACACCGGAGCTAGAGCAATCCGCTCCACCAGTGTGCAGTCCAGCTCCGGCCAGCGGGGCCAGACCGGACCAGGGGTACTTTGGGGGGTTGGAGAGGGAGCGGGGATCAGGCCCGGAGCCGGATCCGCCGCCTAGGCGGAGTGCCCACCCGGTCCCTCCCCTGTGGTGTTTGGTTGACGCGGTCGGAGTCCGCGCCTTTAGGGGGGGGTACTGTCACGCCCTGGCTCTGGGGACACTGTTATGTTGAGCCAGGGTGTGTAGATTTGTGTTGTGTTTCTAGTTGGTTTGTGTTAGACCGTGAACTGTCACGTTATCGTTTTGTTTATTTTGTCAATATATGGCTAAATAAAGAGTTTGTTTGCCTGCAACGCTGCGCCTTGGTCCTCCTCTGTTCCCGACGAGCGTGACACCCGTCTCACCCGCGTTAGAAGTTTAGAACAAGAAAGTGTAGGCTATATGGAAATAATGACACTCAAATGTAATATAATTAAACAAAATAATAAGGATTTTTATCAGCCTAATCGAGGTGTAGATTACAACACACATTCCAGTATTCAAACTTGCATGGGATTTCCACTAATGCGACTCTGTGCATCCAATGGCAATGTCCCCAATAGGTATAACGTAGGGAGCCGCTTGCTGAATTGACAGCCCCAACGCAGTTACACCTCGAACAACGCTAAACAAAAACAATTATATGCTGCGCAGTTGTCGGTTATCACGGGTTAAGGCAGATCTGATTGAATCTAGGCCTAATAATATGCCACATTTTACTGTATGTAAAATGTGAATTCCATGGTGAGTGCACTTACAGTATAGTGTCAACAAAAATAATTGCTATTGACATTGGGGTTGTTAGTATTAAATCTATTTATATTTTTCAGTTCTACACAGTCCATTACATTTTATTGGTTTGCATGAGATGTTTTTTTGCAATCTCACCATATTCTCCCTTAACATCATCATGGCTGTTTGCTCTTACCTCCTGAGTCTGTAATCCATTATGTACTGCAGTATGAGTTCATACTGGTAAGCATACCGCAATCCTGTATTATTTACCACTGAGAATCCTCTAAGGCAATTACAATATCCATTTGCATTTGGTAAACATCCGGAGAGAAACGAGACAATAAAAAAACACTGAACACTGTAATATTAAATGTTGAGCTGGAAGTAAATGGCCCCGGTGGCCTATCTCCGATGCATTCGTTTGTGTGTGTGTGAACATAGGGTCAGTGAAAGGAATCTGCCAAAAGGAACAGGGAGATGAGCCCGTCTTCTATTGCTCTAGTAGGGTAATAGTATGGGGTTGTTCTGGGGAATTCAGCTCCTAAAACATGAGGTTCAGACTGTACTGAGATGGTGGGCTCATCAGGTCCTCTGAGAACAACGACATGTAAAATAGATTCCTCTCTCCCTGCACATAAAATCCTTTACTTTACCAGATGTTACCATGCTGCAACAGAATAATTGACTGCATTGCCAGCTTTGTAATACTTGGACAACATAATAAATCACCATGTATTCAAGAGAGCATCCCCAACCACTCGACTCCCAACCCAGCACTTTTCTCTTTCTCCTCCTCCTCCTCTTGTTTTTTGCCTCTCAATGAATGAAACCATGGGCAGCATCACACAGTGGTAAAGGTCAGGAGAAAATCACTGTCGGACTACAGAGGAGGCATCTGACCAATCAGCCACAAACTGTGTGCCATTTGCTCCAGATTAAAATTAGGGAGCTGTGTGCAGTCAGGTAAGAGAGGCTGACCTGGCGGGCAGCTGCACAATACCCTTTTATGCTTTGGGGTTTACAAAGGCTGTGCAGTGCTAGGAATTATCTGACTTCTTTGTTTTGGAGGCCATGGCCTGAGCATGGTTTCATTATGATCAGGCATACACCTCAAAACATAATCTGAAATAAATCTGTTTGTATGAAAAGCATTTTGATTAGTTTGTGTGGATATTTTAAGGGCAAACAGACTGGTGCATCATTTGAAAACATATCATGGTAACTTGAAAATAATTGTACTGTAAGTAGGCCTACATACACTGAGTATACAAAACATTAAGAACACCTGCTCTTTCCATGACATAGACTGACAAGGTGAATCCAGGTAAACGCTATGATTCCTTATTGATGTCACTTGTTAAATCCACTTCAATCAGTGTAGATGAATGGGAGGAGACAGGTTAAAGAAGGATTTGTAAGCCTTGAGACAATTGAAACATGGATTGTGTATGTGTGCCATTCAGATGGTAAATGGGCAAGACAAAATATTTAAGTGCCTTTGAATGTGGTGTGGTAGTACTGTAGGTGCCAGGAGCACCGATTTGTGGGTTTTTCATGCTCAACATGCTCCTGTGTGTATCAAGAATGGTCCACTGCCCAAAGGACTTCCAGCCAACTCGACACAACTGTGGGAAGCATTGGAGTCAACATGGGCCATCTTCCCTGTGGAACGCTTTCGAGACCTTGTAGAGTTTGTTGTAGGCTGTTATAAGGAGCCATGAGTTGTTTGAAAGTGTTACCAATGTATGACTAACACCTGTTTACATGGTTATGTCTTCGTTCTGATGATATTGCCTGAACTGCTTTTGCGTGAAAGAAATATCCTCTGAGGGTGTATGATCATTTGATTGAGAGGCAAAAGATGTTATGTCTCTTGCCATGAAAGTAACCACAAGCTGGACTGTTAACAGTGCTGCCGTATTCCTCCAACATGCTGATATGTTGACGTGTGTATATGAACTGACAGGCCTCTCAAGCAGGCAAAGGTCCCTCACTGACAGTACATTATGTCTGAAGGGATTACAGAAATGAGAGACTAAGCTTAGTATTTATGAAAATGTGCTTATTTTTTTCCTCACATAATCAGTTTTAATATTTGTCGTTGATATTTCCTAATTGCTTTCCTGAAATGAGTTTTTCTGCTGTCTCAGAATATGTTTACCTACATATACAACACATGTTGAGCTACTGTATGGCACAATACTATTCAGAGACCATAATTGGTTTTTTAGGGTAAGGTATCAACAACTAGAACACAGAGGAACAACATTTTAAATCTTTAAATTTCTTTATTTTTGATTTCGTCATCAAAAATTTTACAAAACATTTTCTGACAATAATATACTCAATGAGGAGCCATATTTTGGGTTTGGACCAGGTCTCCACAAAACCGCTTTAGGTCTGAGTACATAAAAATAAAATATAAAAACCAAAACAACAACAAACCAACTACAGAAGAAAACAGTGCAGCGCATATTTACATCCCACAGAAATCAATGCCTCCATAGGAGATGGATGAGAGGGAAAAGCAGGAAATCCCATGGAAATATCATGGAAAGAACAAGAGGATATTGGTGGGAGGAGAGAGTGTGGAGAAGCTTGGAGCAGGCAAGGAGACAAATATTATGATAATATTGTTTTCTGTCAGTTTTACTGTACTGTACGTTCACATCTCTACATTGACTGTGGCAGTAACATGGAGCCTATATGAAAGTAGTGTTCCTTGTTTTCTGTTCACAGAAATCCAATTAGGGTTGTAAACATGCTTTGTCAGACCAAAATAACGCCTGTTTCTCTGACAGAGGTTAATGGTTATGCTTAGATTTTACTCTGCCCTTTGGCGTAAGCAATGGTTATAAACCAGGGTCAAGACAATAGGGGTTACGGTTAAAGACTTCCAGCTAATGTGTAACAGTATGGAATAATAGCAATCAACGGGGATGTAAAAAGACTGGCCTGAACATCAGTAATTGGACATTGATTCAGGGGAATTACTGGGATATAAGAGCTCCTCCTACTTTCCTGTATACCTCAGGTCTCTAAATGCTCTGGGCCCTACAGAGGCCCTATACTGTAACTGTCTAACATCCCAGTGTGAGACTCAGAGATAGATCTGGCTGGGAATACATTTTTCAAATCTATTGATCAGGTAATGACTTAGAAGCCATTGAAGCTCTGTGGTTGGCCTCAGGTGAACTGGAGGGGGGGATGTGTTGTGTTGATGGCAGGGAGGCTGAGGTGCTGCAGAGCCCAGAGCCATGGTGAGTTATAAGGGCCAGGTTTAAGACACCACAAACTTGGTGTGCACCAGCAGTGACAGAGCCTGGGCAACAAAAGCCACGGTACATCAGCAGCAGATGGTAGGCCCTGTGGGGAAGTTGCAGAGTACAATGATGAGACCGCTCACTGCATCCTCAGCCATGTGCACCAGGCGTGATAAGACTACACACAGCCAAGGTGTGGAAGGAGGATTTAGGAAATAGGCAGGTGTCTGTGTAACGCCTCCTACGTGCTTACTGTAGATGTGTAGCAAGGTGTTAGGATAGCATCCCCTTGTGTGCATGGGACGCAGAACCTTTGTTTTAACCTCTACGGGATCGGTGTCTCGTATACAGGACGGTTGAGCTAACGTGTGCTAATGTGATTAGCATGACTGTTGTAAGTAACAGCAAACTTTCCAGGTCATAGACATGTCTTATATGGGAAGAAAGCTTAAATTATTGTTAATCTAACTGCACTGTCCAATTTACAGTAGCTATTACAGTGAAAAAATATTGCTATTGTTTGAGGAGAGTGCACAACAACAAAAAACTTATCATGGCAACTGGTTTGATACATTCACCTCTGAAGGTAAATAATGTACTTACATTCAGTAATCTTGCTCTGATTTGTCATACTAAGGGTCCCAGAGATTAAATGTAGCATAGTTTTGTTTGATAAAATCCATTTTTATATTCAAATGTAGGAACTGTTTCTACAGTTTGAACCCCTGCTGTCTCTGGCTCCACTCCCACCCCGCCCGGCCATCTAGATGTGTGAAAGTTAGTGTATAAGCTAATGATCCATCATGTATGACATTCCTGGGAGTGTGGAAACTTACATTTTGTATTACCATATCATTTTTGTATGTTCTCTATAGTTATGTACTTGAAAATGTATCAATTGACCAATTCGGCACATTTGGGCAGACTTGATACAAAATAGTCCAGTATTGCAATGCTTCACTGGATCAATCTGAAACTTTGCACACACACTTTGCACACACACTTTGCACAAACACTATGACAGAGCCTGCATTCGAACCAGGATCTCTAGTGGCACAGCTGGCACTGCATCGCTCTGTCATAGCCGGCCGCGACTGGGAGACCAATGGGGCGGCGCGCAATTGGCCCAGCGTCGTCCAGGGTAGGGGAGGGAATGGCCGGCAGGGATGTAGCTCAGTTGATAGAGCATGGCGTTTGCAACGCCAGGGTTGTGGGTTCGATTCCCACAGGGGGTATGAAAAAAGAAATAATGTATGCATTAACTGTAAGTCGCTCTGGATAAGAGCGTCTGCTAAATGACTAAAATGTAAAATGTAAATCTAGTGGCCTAAACCGCAATATTATATTGTGGCCTTTCTCTTGCATTTAAAAAATAATTTTAAGTGTTTTTTTGTTTGTATTATCTTTTACCAGATCTAATGTGTTATATTCTCCTACATTAATTGCACATTTCCACAAACCTCAAAGTGTTTCCTTTCAAATGGTATCAAGAATGTGCATATCCTTGCTTCAGGTCCTGAGCTACAGGCAGTTAGATTTGGGTATGTAATTTTAGGTGAAAATTGAAAAAAAGGGTCTTACCCTTAAGAGGTTATTAACCAAATACAGTACAATCGCCTTGTTCTTACCCCTTTCCTTAATTTCATTTCTATTATTTTTTTCCCTTTTCTCTGTCTTCCCCATCCCCATTCCTCCTAGCGATTTGCATTTAGCCATTCCTCTGTGCATAAACAAGGAATATGAAAGGCTTCCTTGCAACACTTCAGACCTTCATTCAGCCCCCCCCTTCAGCAAAATCTGTTCCCAGCAGGGATTTGAGCCCAAACTCGGAGGGTTGGGGTAGAGGGGGAAACAGAACCCAAAACAAACAAAGCAGAGGAAAAACAAAGCCTGTCGGCGTTGCTGGGCTAGTGCAGATGTTCCTTAAGTTCAGCTCAAACATGCATAATTTGCATGCATCCCCTGTGCTGAAAGCCACCATAGAGTATGGCATTAGAAAAATGGGCCAAAAGACTAGTTAATGCAAGACAGCAGGGACATTTTATTCCAATGGCCTTATCAGTGCTTATCATGGATGTAAATAATGGTAAACCAATACTTATTAGCCACTCATTTAATTGTGATCACAGTGAGTCCATTTCAACTTCCAATTACATATTGGGGTGAAATCGTTTTGGCAGTTGTCGGACTGCTGTTAAGAGATTACTGCTCAAGGAAACATATTAATGAAGAAACTAAATAATGAAGAATGGTCTAGAAACCTATTAGCAGGATATACTGTAGAAAGAAGAGGAAAGCCTCTCTCTGGGGTATAACCTCGTCCAACAAAAGCATCTCTCTCTGCAATGTGCATACAGACTGCATGGAGACTGGAGGGCCCATGGGACTAGAGCAATCTACTCTGGAGAGGAAGGGCTATGGAGGGGTCAGTGAACAGCTTGCTTGGGAGAAACCAAAGTGACCAGTGTGTGTGTGTGTGTGTGTGGAAACACGTGCTTGTGGTTCTAGGGCATGTCAGACAGGAAAGATTCTAGCTCCATACTTTCTGTTTCTAGTTCAGTGCACACCCTCATATCAGGACGTGGTTTCCGCAATAGTCAGCATGCGGACAGAATTAGAATGTTATACAACAGGTTCACCAAAGTCACCAAAGGCAGACATGAGATTCAGGCCAGGGAGGTGGCAGGGGGCAGGGGAGGTTTAAAAAGCAAGACAAGACAAGACATTGATATAACTGAGAGTGAGATGTCCCATTTGTAAAGACATTTGCACAACATTTATTACAATTTAAACTCGAACCAGCACTGTAGTCAGAAACCATTTTGAGTAAACCGACAGTTTTCATGTAATATGTGGGGCATATCTGAAAACATTTGTACATCATGATATCATTATAAGAGCATTATTTCTGTGTTTGCTTAGGGGTTGGTAAATTATTAAATGAAAATAAAGTTATCATGGCACAACAAAAACCTTTTCAAAATATCAACTTGTGTAGAAAGAACATACTATATCAAGATTATTGAAAATGACTTATACAAAGAAAATGGGGGTGAGAATATAGTAATAATAATAACAATAATAGTAACAGCGGCCATTTGGAAGCTTGCTATGAAAAATACTCTACTACAGACCAGACACTTCAAATCATTATGTTAGGGCTTCCAAATTCCCTGTCATGTGTGGTTCTGGTAGGGGGTGTCACTCTGAGAAATGAGTAATAACCTCAGTGATAGACTATCTCTACAGGAATGGTGACATGGTGGAGGGAGGTGGGAGCAGTTAGAAAAATATTCATCATTAAAACAAGGAGGACAGAGCATATGGTGGGAATCATCACCTCCCTCCCAAAGCCATCTTCTTTACAGACTCCCTTCCTTACACTGGCTCGTGGATAAGGCTCCTCTTCTGGCCACAAGCAGTTTGTGTTTCAGAAGAAGCGAAATATGTAACTTTTTTCTCTATTTACAAGATACATAAATCCAGATGGATTTTGTCCTTTTGATTTAGTATTTTATAGAATTTCTTGACATCTTTGATCATCTCAAAAAGTGTCACTTTTGCTCCCAGGTCGAGAAACATCACAAAAGGATACACACCCCCCCTCCCTCCCCCGTCCATATCCTGGCCCTTACCTTCTCCTGTGGCAGGCCAGTGATGACCACAGACAATTATCCAGACTCCAGGGTGATGAACTTGACCAAATACAAAAATTACCATAGCATGTTGTTATTTGGACATGGGGAGTAAGGGGGGTGGGGGATACCGGTTGAAAGCAACCACAACAAATGTTCAAGTCCATCATCAAGTCCATCAATCAATGGTAAAGGATGTCCAATAGTGGCCATGGGTGACAGAGAGAGTGTCCACATTCATCTGGTTAGAGTCCGAACACTGTCAGGCACACTAGCTGGCAAATGGCTGTGTTGTTAACAGGCAATATCCATCCCCAGTGGCAGTCCACCAGTCAGTGAGTTCATCTGGAGGTCAAAGGAACATCAAAGTGTCAGCCAGTCCAACAAGCCCCCATGAGGCACTGGGCTCTGTGTCTGCACTGTCTCTGAGGGAGTAGAGAGGAGAGGGCAGCACAGGAGCAGTGCATCACCAACCCACCAGCATACCAATCTACCGGTCACCTCACAAACAGTTACAGTTACAAGAAAATCAAGCGTTGTTTTGAGAAATCAAATATGTAAAATGGCTTGCTAGGCTTTTACAGGTGGTAAGAGATTCAACCTTCGAAGGACCTACAGACCTACTTGTTAACTGCTTTGCACCATTTGATCAAACTGAGCATCACAAAGCATTGGCATTTAAAAGGCCTTAATTCTTCACCTCCAGCTATTCCATTTTAAAGGATTTAATGAGATAGATATCAACCCATGAATTCCCCAGATCATAGAGAGTATAATACATGGTGGGCCAACTCCAGCCAGCTGCCAAATCTTGACAAGCCATTACACATGCTTCCTATATTTTTCCTATAGATCGGACTACAACAAATGATATTTTTGTAATGACAACTTGGCAAACTGAGTAGGCTCCGCAACCATTTACAGACACAGGCCTCGGCAGCCTGTGTAGACTATATCATGTGGTTTGGTTGTACATATCGTTATACAGGTGGCAGACGTACATTTATAAAAAGTAAACCATCCAAAGCATGTATTTAATGTGTACCAGTTTTGATGTTTTCAGAAACAAAAAGTATAAAGAAAACAAATGCTATTATGTACATCTAAAACAACAAATCTTTGGTATGACATGAGCACATGAATAGAACTCAGCATGAGACTGTGACCTCCATGGAAACCATACAATGCTCAACATCTTTTCCCTCACCATGACATTCTCCTGTTTAGAAAATTAGCTCATTTTAATGAAATAATGATTCCCATTAGATAGCATTATGACCGCTGACTGGCAATTTTAATGGGAATAACAGCAAGCCTTTGAGCTCTGGTAAACATTATTTTGTATCATGATGTTGCTGTCTTTCTTTATATCTCCCTCATTTCATTTTCCTCCAGAAACCTTGTTTATTGCACATTCCTTTTTCACTCCTAACACAGCATGAGAGAACTGTCATTATCCATTTCTTGGTGCAGGCACCCTACAATGCTGTCGCTGTATGGGCCAGAGCTGTAACCAAAGTGATGTTAATGTTAACGTGTCATGCATGTTGCATCACGTTTCAAGTTTCCCAAGAGCCAGGAGGAGGGGAGCAGGAAGGCCACTTTGAAGTGTTTGGAGAAATAAAGAGAGATGATAGCAGAACTCCCAGGATGCATCAGCCTTCATAATGATCACATTCCGGGTGCCAGATGCCAAAGGCCTCTAGCCATGTTTTTAAATTGTTTTTTTTTTGTTTCCTCTCCTCACCTCTGCCCCCTTGTGGCTTCCCATGCCAATGTGCTAAAAAAGGCCCCAAAGAACCACCCCCCTCCATCGCCCTCTATTCAAGAGTCATGGTGGATCTGTGGCATCCCTACCCTGCCTCAAATGACAGCCTTCTCACTCCAGCTGTTAGCGTCCAAAGGTGAGCGTGGTGGTGCGCTCTGGGGGAGGGAAGGGGCCACCGGGGCCCTCGGACGGGACTCTGAGGATAGAGGGCGGTGAGCGGGGCCTGGCCCTCACCCCAATGGTGGCAGTAGAGGGCACAGTGGGCAGCGCTACAGTCTGTATGGTGGCCCTCTCGCGTGGCCCCAGCTCCTCCAGGCCCTGCGGGGGGCCCTCGTAGCCCATGTTGAGCCGCAGGGGCTGATGGGCCTGGCAGTAGTCCACGATAGGCTGCTCGTACCGGTAGTATGTTAGGGCGCCCATCTGGTGCGGGGCCTGTTTAGAGGAGGGTGGGCGGGAGGGACAGAGAGGGAGGATGATGCAGGGATTGAGAATGGCAGAGGGAGAGAGAGAGAATGTGGGAGAAATTAGGTGGGAGAGGGAGAGGAGGGGCAGAGAGAAAAAAAGACAGAAAAATACATTAGAGATGTCAATCTCAAATGCTTCTATCTTTTGTTGAGAGCTCTGAGCCCTCTAGATATCAACAAACAATTGGGAACAAATAATCATCAAAAATTATAATAATATCTACAATTCAAACAAAGACTTTTGTCAAACAGTGATTTGTTTGTCAGAAAACAATAATAATGTGTATCAATTCCCTAAATGAGTCGTTCATTTACATTTGAGTCATTTAGCAGGCTCTCTTATCCAGAGCGACTTACAGTTAGTGCATTCATCTTAAGATAGCTAGGTGGAACAACCACATATCACAGTCATTTATCGTTCCATGTCATTTCAGCAAGCCATGACACCCACCATCTCAGATTGTTCAGAAATCTTTTCTATAGTTAAAAACAGATAAGATGAGCATTCCTGCAAAATTATTTAGCTGACATTTAATTTGATCTCTGAGAAATTAAGCTAATTGATTGTACCCAAATTGGCCCTTTTAATTCATAGGATTTACATTATATTCAATAAATATAGTACCCAACATCTGATTTGGACCAAACCTCTTCCTACCATTGAGTAAGACATGAGGAACATCCGTTTCGGATCGAAATGTTGTCAATAAAGCGGTGAATTGGGAGCTTCAACAGTGTGCGGGCCTTCTTGTTCTTTACTAAGACATGAGGAATCCAATAAAATGGTCAAAAGCCACCCACGAACCCCCCACGCCAATCCCACCCCAACAACTGTCTGACAAGTGGTATGGAGCTGCACTTGGATTATTGCTTCTTCATCCTTTGTAATGTATTCCCTGCGAATCTGGTGATGTTTCTTTTCACTGTTCAGAGAAATGTGCAATTGAAGTCGCTTGCATTATTTACCATACATTTGTGTGAAAGTACCAGGTTTTGCCCAATAGATGCCACTGTTCCTGCTACTGCCACACCCCTTTTATTCATTTTGCTCTTGTGTTTATTAAATGGATCACAACATTTTCTTTGCAAATTTGGGTAGAAACCCCATAGCTTTTGCTCAACTTCTTTTTACCAAGTGTAGCATCTGTCTTGTTATACGGATTGAACTCCACTTGCCAGTGACTCATAATGCATACTCAAATTTCACAATGCACAACACCATGCTCATTCATATGTTCAAATAGGCATGCAGCCTAGACAACCACAATGACACAAAATCTGCCACAGACACAGGATGTTTGCTACTGTTACAGTATTCTCCCCTCATACAAGTCCAATGACATAAGTCAAAATGACTATGCTCTCTCCAACGCCATGTCACTTGTGTCAGTGCCAGAAGCACTCGTCACATTTGGTGTTGTGTCAGGTCTCCCGTTCCCTCCCCAGCCAGAGCACTGTGCCAAACAAACAGATGAGCGACTTCCAGCGTTTTCCCCAACTCACTGCCTGAGTTCACTGCCTTAACAATGGCCAATTAGTGGAGGTTGAAAGGTGCCCAGACACAATAGGGGGAGGCGGCTGTGACAAAAAACAAACAACAACAACAAATAGGAGGCCAAGAAAGAAAACAGAGAGAGATAAATAATTCCAAGGGTGCTGTCTTGTCTGGGAGGATACTGCATCACTTCAGCCCTATGTTCTCTAGTTTGTTGGCTGACAGAGCAAAAACAAAACAACCTTCCACTTTGGGTAACATGGATTCAAGATTCATGGACCCAGTCAGTTGAGCAAGATCAGTCATTCAGATAGTAGAGTTGCCACAAGCAGAATAGTCCATAACTGTGGAATAACAATCAAAGTAGCCGTGAGCAAAGTTAAAGAGAACAGACAGTACAGAACATACAGTCACACTGAGCTATATTGACTTGATATGGTGTCTAACGAGCAGGGTTGGGGTCAATTCCATTTTAATTCCAGTCAATTCAGAAAGTAAACAAAATGCCAATTCCCTCATTGAAAAGCATTGAAGAGAATTGGAATTTCAGTCTACTTGCAGTGTTATGGGTTCCAATTCCTGGCTGACTGGGCTATGTCAATAAATACAGAAAACAAACAAACAAACTGTACAGACTACAGAGAAGGTATGAGAAATATATATTTGAGCAAATATGTCCCTCCCCCTCTATCAAATGGACTCCAGTAAGCTAGACCTATACTCATTACATTATGGGCACTCAGCGGATTACTCCCCCCTCTCTCTGAGTCTCTCCTGCTCCTCAATCCTCCCCCCACACACCCCTCCCCCCTCTGCTCCCTGCCTGCCCACAGATTAATTAACGGATATTAACTCCTAACTGTTTCAGTGGATTCTGTCAAAGTGCCAGGGCATAAATCTGCCCAGTGTGCTAGGAATGTGTGTGTGTGTGTGTGTGTGTGTGTGTGTGTGTGTGTGTGTGTGTGTGTGTGTGTGTGTGTGTGTGTGTGTGTGTGTGTGTGTGTGTGTGTGTGTGTGAGAGAGAGAGAGAGAGAGAGAGAGAGAGAGAGAGAGAGAGACATTTGAAATGTCTTTATTCTTTTGGAACTTGTGTGAGTGTAATATTTACTGTTCTTTATTATTTATTGTTTATCCATTTCACTTGCTTTGCCATATGTTTCCCATGCCAATAAATCCCCTTGAATTGAATTGAATTGAATTGAATTGAGAGAGAGAGAGAGAGAGAGAGAGAGAGAGAGAGAGAGAGAGAGAGAGAGAGAGAGAGAGAGAGAGGAGAGAGAGAGAGAGAGAGAGAGAGTAGAGAGAGAGAGAGAGAGAGAGAGAGAGAGAGAGAGAGAGAGAGAGAGAGAGAGAGAGAGAGAGAGAGAGAGTAAGAGAGAGAGAGAGAGAGAGAACCTGTTAACACACACCCGGTGGTCTAGCAGCATATCCACAGCAGTCTCTGGCCTCAGTGTTTTGTGATTGAATTGTCTCCTCAGAGAGGTGGAATGTAATGGAATTAGGTGCACATCTCAGACTGATACGCTTGGTGTGATGAACCAGCTAAATTGGCTTACATTGTTATTTTTGTTTGTCTCCAAAGAGGAAAAATGTCCCCATTGGTTAATATTTATGACAGTGACAGTGCCTCGGGCAAAGACAATGCAAATGGTTCCCTTGGACCGCTTGCCAAAACACTTTCTCTTTGATCCTCTCAGCTCCACCTCGTCTGTCTGTCTGGGCACTAGGATACTGTAGCAAAGGGGAGAGGAGGAGAGCGGACCCATACTCATGCATTTGCAATATGACCTTACAGTATGTATCCAGCTAGTCTCTTAGGAACCAGGATGTGGGAGGGGATCAGGGCCAATCAGAGGAGTGTATCCATCGCACATGCCTGCTACTCATTACGGATAGCAGTGAGCACAGTGACCGGAAACACACTGTCATTTGCAGCTGCTAAAAAATAATACAGTGTGGAAATACATTACCATAATTCATTTAAATGTGATATCTATATTTAATTAAATGTAATTCACTTGTCATGAAAATACTTCACGTACTTTGATTATATGGAATAAAAAGAATTGTGTCCCAGAGTGCTGTTTTGGTAAGGTACGTTTAGTGCCATCAAGGGTAAAGCTCTGTTTTCATAATGTTTCTATTTTTGTGTGCATGTGTGTATCTACTGTACTGTAGTCCTAAGAATATCAAATAAAATACAACTGGTGTAGACCAACAGTGAAATGCTTACTTACGGGTCCTTTGGCAGAGTTAAAGATACAAAATATAAAATAAAAATATAAATAGTGACACAAGGAATAAATACACAGTGAATAATGAATAAAAATAATGTGGAAAAATAGCATGGCTATGTGTGTGGCCTATACACTGAGTATACAAAACATTAAGAACACCTTCCTAATATTGAGTTGTACCCACCCCTTTTGCCCTCAGAACTGCCTCAATTTGTCGGGGCATGGACTCTACAAGGTGTCGAAAGCGTTCCACAGTAATACTAGCCCATGTTAACTCCAATGGTTCCCACAGTTGTGTCAAGTTGGCTGGGTGTCCTTTGGGTGGTGGACTAATCTTGAAACACACGGGAAACTGTTGAGCGTGAAAAACCCAGCAGCGTTGCAGTCCTTGACACAAACCGGTACACCTGGCACCTACTAGGCACTTAAATCTTTTATCTTTCCCATTCACCCTCTGAACGGCACACATACACAATCCATGTCTCAATTGTCTCAAGGCTTGAAATTCCTTCTTTAACATGTCTCCTCCCCTTAATCTACACTAATTGAAATGGATTTAACAAGTGACATCAATAAGGGCACATAGCTTTCACCTGGATTCACCGGGTCAGTCTGTCATTGAAAGAGCAGGTGTCCTTAATGTTTCGTACACTCAGTGTATGTGTGTCACTGTGTGGGTGTGTGAGTCTGCAAAATGAATGTTGTCCTTTCCTAGCGTGCGGGTGTAGACGGCACAGATATTGCACTAGGGGCATCCATGACATGGAGCCCACCAGACAGGTTTTCAGCCCCAGAAAAACAGACAGAAGTGTCTGAGGGGGAGTTTAGCCAAACATCATTACATTTACAAAAACAAAGCGTGACCCCAGAGGAAAGCAGCTGCAATCCATGTACGTACAGTACATTACCATGTGGCCATTTGCATCTGTGTGTATGTGTGTGTATGTGTATGTATGCGCGTGCTAGCTAAGTGGGTGAAGTGAACATTCTGGCATTCCCATTCCATTCGGTAAGCAATCATCATCTGCCTGTAAAACCAACCCAATGCTCTAACAAATGACTCATTTTCTTAATTCCCACTTTAAGCTTGTCGTAGGGACCAGATGTTGGAACAGCCTTAAGGGCAGTAATTAGCAGGAGACAGCTGGATCAGGTGCAAAATAGTATCCATTGAAAGATGGTTCCAGGTGAATGACAAAATCCAATGAATATTTACAAAATCTACAAAGGTACTGTATTTACAACATTAACAGACTCTCAAAATACAGGTTTTAATCTAAAACCTAAGCCTCAATCAGGCCTACATTGCCAAACCAACTATAGCAGGTTGGTGTATACCAGGCTATGGACAGCATCCCCACAGATTTCACATACCAGAGCTAGAACATAACTCCAGCTCACAGGTGAAACAGGTACCTTTATACATATGGCCCCTCCCTATGGACCATACCATTAACAGACAAGACATGGAGCTTTGAGACAAGTAAACTTCAAAACACAGGACACATTACAATATGTAAATAACCTAACTTATTTCTCATCAGTGTAGCAAGTGTTCATGTGCACCTAAACATTGCATCCACTGGGAGGATTGCAAAATGGTAAATTACTACATTTAAATATGAAACTGAAATGCATCACAATGCAACTTGACCAAACATTTCCACAACACATAATTACCCTTGCGCACAGTAAATACCCATGATACTGACAAAAGAGGAAAATAACAACAGTATATACAGACAGTACCAATCAAACGTTTGGACACACCTACTCATTCAAGGGTTTTTCTTTCTTTGTACTATTTTCTACATTGTAGAATAATAGTGAAGACATCAAAACTACGAAATAACATATATGGAATCATGTAGTAACCAAAAAAGTGTTAAGCAAATCAAAATATATTTTATATTTGAGATTCTTCAAATAGCCACCCTTTGCCTTGATGACAGCCTTGCACACTCTTGGCATTCTCTCAACCAGCTTCATGAGGTAGTCACCTGGAATGCATTTCAATTAACAGGTGTGCCTTGTTAAAAGTTAATTCGTGGAATTTCTTTCCTTCTTAATGCATTTGAGCCAATCAGTTGTGTTGTGACAAGGTAGGGTTGGTATACAGAAGATAGCCCTATTTGGTAAAAGACCAAGTCCATATTATGGCAAGAACAGCTCAAATAAGCAAAGAGAAACGACAGTCAATATGGAACATTTCAAGAACTTTGAAAGCTTCTTCAAAGGCAGTGGCTATGATGAAACTGGCTCTCATGACCACCACCACAGGAAAGGAAGACCCAGAGTTACCTCTGATGCAGAGGATAAGTTCATTAGAGTTACTAGCCTCAGAAATTGCAGTCCAAATAAATGCTTCACAGAGTTCAAGTAACAGACACATCTCAACATCAACTGTTCAGAGGAGACTGCGTGAATCAGGCCTTCATGGTCAAATTGCTGCAAAGAAACCACTACTAAAGGACAACAATAATAAGAAGAGACTTGCTTGGGCCAAGAAACACGAGCAAAGGATGAGTTGGACCGCAGAGTGAAGGAAAAGCACCCAACAAGTGCTCAGCATATGTGGAAACTCCTTCAAGACTGTTTCAAGGCAAAGGGTGGCTACTTTGAAGAATCTAAAATCTAAAATATATTTTGATTAGTTTAATAATTTTTTGGTTACTACATGATTCCATATGTGTAATTTCATCATTTTGATGTCTTCACTATTATTCTACAATGTAGAAAATAGTTAAAATAAAGACAAACCCTTGAATGAGTAGGTGTGACGGAACTTTTGACTGGTACTGTACATTTAGGAAAATGAATGACTACATACAGTATATGGGGAAACATGAACGCGCTAAACAATTAATAAGGGGAATTAATGTACGTTTGTGACGAGGGCTACTGAGTCAGCTTTATCACAAAACTCTTCACCCAGGCTTTTGGCCCTTTCTACAGAGGTCTGACACCCTCTGGCCTCTGTCATTATTGGGCAGATAGCCCTGGAGGTGGGGCAGAGTTTTACTGTATGGGTGAGTTATCCACATTACATTTACATTTTCGTCATTTAGCAGACACTCTTATCCAGAGCGACCTACAAATTGGTGCATTCACCTTATGATAGCCAGTGGGACAACCACTTTACAATTATTTTTTAAATATTTTTAATTGTTCGAGTATATTTTGAATTTTCATTTGTTTTATATATATATAATTTTATAGTTTTTAAATATTTATATTACTTTTATACTATCCCAGGTATTCCTTAAAGTGGTAGGGTTTCAAGTGTCTCCGGAAGGTGGTCAGTGATTCAGCTGTCCTGGCATCGTGAGGGAGCTTGTTCCACCATTGGGGTGCCAGAGTGGCGAACAGTTTTGACTGGGCTGAGCGGGAACTGTGCTTCCACAGAGGTAGGGGGACCAGCAGGCCAGAGGTAGAAGAACATGTGTGTATTTAAAGCTAAGTGTTTCTCTAAACAAGCTGTTACCCTCCTGCTAATTCCTTAATGCCTGCTACTCCCTTTATGTGCACTGCAGTGGTGATTACAGGTCTCTGACACCACACAAATTAACCGGCTTCACTCCACACATAAGCACACACACACACTCATTGCACCCACACACGCATTCACACACACACACACACACACACACACATACAAAGCTCTGCCCCCTTCACGTGCCAACATCTGCCCACCGTTGATGCACTGTGTCCTCAGCTGTACAGATACTAGAGGAGGTTCTAAGGACAGACCACAGCAAATGGGCCGTGAAATGTCAGTCAATGCTCAACACTGGTCCTTCTGTACTCCATGCCCTAGTCTTTCACATTCAACACAGAGCATTATTACCGCTGCTATTGATTTCTCTGCTGCGTTTCTGCGGCTGTATGGAAAAATAGTACGGCTAAAATGGCTAACAACTCTAACCTCTCAGAGTTTGACAGGCTCTTTAGCTGCTACTGGCTGCTACTTGCTTCTCCACTCAGTGTGGGATCAACAGTTTCTGTCTTGACATTTCATGTACTGCTCTTTTAGTCCACAGTTCCCTGCATCGCTCAAGGATAAATCTGTGTCTGCACTGACCTGACATAGGGGTCAACGACCTTAGATACATTCATCAGGGGATCTGTCCATAAACTCTTATATGTTGTTGTTTTATATTCAATAGAAGCGCTTAGTGTGTTTACTCATTCAAATCATCACAAGTGTCCCTCATGAATAAGGATGGGGCTTATTCAGTTAACTCAATCAAAGGAGATGAGAATTAAAACAAAAAGACAACAGGGTGTCCTTGTAGGTAATTCACATGGCTTTCATTTAGTCGAAGTCAGCATGGGGCTATAACTTCTAGAGTGAGACATCTATAGTTCATTATGCTAATGCTGGGTTGACAGAAACGACATACAGTAATAATGAGTAAAAAGCTGTCCTCTACACAGTCTGACTCTGATGCAAACACTCAAACAACTGCTAGAACATCCGCTCTTAAGCAGGTGCATTTTTCTATGGCAATTTTGTGTGGCAAGATAAATAGAAAAATGGCATATAGGAAGTTACGGTGAGGTGTTATTTGTGTCAAAGGGATACCATTCGTTTAATATTTTTCTGCTATTCTTTGTGAATTTAAACTTTCCTGATTACTTGGCCTGAAATGGCCTTCTCCCTGGGTGCTCTGTCCAAGAGCACCATTGGCTGTGTGTCTGAGTGATGAGCGCAGCGCAAGATAAGGGGAGTGTGG
Organism: Coregonus lavaretus; assembly: GCF_964263955.1. Taxonomy (NCBI): domain Eukaryota; kingdom Metazoa; phylum Chordata; class Actinopteri; order Salmoniformes; family Salmonidae; genus Coregonus; species Coregonus lavaretus. Next base: position 46,131,051 of record NC_139991.1, read on the forward strand.
CCAGTCTTGGCTCTACGCTAGGCTGCGTCTGTCTGACTTTAATCAGACATATTGGGAAGGAGTGTGCCTGACGCTGTACCCAGACCCAGGCTATTAAAGACCTGACTAATAAGACATGTCAGGACGACCTGGGTGACCGCCTTCCCAAGATACAGAACTTTAACTTACCTAGCTATCTCCGTCCCTGTCTCTTCCCGTCTCTCCCACTCTCTAATATACAGAACTTTAACTTACCTAGCTATCTCTGTCCCTGTCTCTTCCCGTCTCTACCACTCTCTAATATACAAAACTTTAACTTACCTAGCTATCTCTGTCCCTGTCTCTTACCGTCTCTCCCACTCTCTAATATACAAAACTTTAACTTACCTAGCTATCTCTGTCCCTGTCTCTTCCTGCCTCTCCCACTCTCTTACTCACTTGTATTGTTCTTTCTCCAAAGGTATTTGCTTTCAATAGAAACCAACATGATATATCTAAGAGATGCATCTTAAATGGCAGGCAGCACTTTGAGGTCACTCAATTTCCTCATGATCTCAGCCTCCTTGGCCTTGTCGCTCTAAGACAGTAAAAGCATTGAAGGAGTTATTTCGCTTGTAAGTACCAGACAAAGGAAGGTATATATATAATACAGGTGCAGCAGGTTCAACAGAACAAAAATGCTATCTGGACGAAGTGTTTTTACTCAAAAAGTTGATTTCCCAAATCAACAGAATTTCATTTAGGGCTTACACAGCTGAGAAGGGGAGTTTGCTGTGAAATGTCAGGCTGTAATTACAGTGTGGTGTAATGCCACTCCTCTCTCCTCACCCACCACTCTCTGTGTGATTGCTTTAGCGAGAAGGTACAGCAGTGTGAGAAGCAGCCTCGGTACAATGCTGGGTAGCTTATTTGATTGTGTGTGTGTGTGGTATCGCTTAGTTTGACTATGTTTTCTTTATGTGATTAGGTGTGTGTGTATGTGTGTGTTTGAGTGAGTGAGTGTGTGTGTGATACTGTGTATTCTTATGAGTGAGCATCACAGCGACTCATTTTTATTAAAGCAAGAACAACTTATTTGGTAGTAATTATGTTAGATTGTGGACTGCTGAATTAATAAGGGGGTGTATGTTTAAATCTGTAAAAATAATTAACCATGTGGGCTAAAGTAATGGGGGAAAAAGAATCCAGGTTGTTCGAAACAGCCCCTAAAGAGATATGTTGTTTGCATACATGCAGCGTACATCGTGATCACTCTTCACAATCAAAGAGAACATTTCACTGAGAAACCTTGACCAGGCAGCACCTCTGAGGCTGGTGCATCACAGCACTGAATATCAATCAGAGGTAATGCATACAGGTTAGGACTGCTAGGCAGGAAGCTAGGCACCATTCAGGCAGTGAAGGGCCAGGTAATTAGTGTAACGACTTGGCATATTCCTAGACCTTGATGCAGCACTGCAGGAGACGGATATGGCACAGCTGCTTCCCATATAAACTTTCCTAACAATTTCTCTTTCTCTCTGTCTCTCTCTCTCTCTCTCTCGCAATCACTTGCTTGCTCTTTGAAACGTGCACACAGACAACAACAACACAACATGCACACAGCAGCACAGATGCACACAGCGACACATGCAAATACTGAGTGACAAGACCAATGTTTCTCTACTAAACATGGTTAGATGCATGCTTTGCAAATGGTAATTAAACAGCCTGAATCCTCAAATCCCTGATACATATTTCATTAGGTGGCTCTTGGTGGACGCCATTGTTGACAGCACAACAATATTTATAATGGCCTTTAGAAATTATAGCACCCACAGGGACATCACCTACTCACACACAAATAACACAAATCCTAGACAAATTAACATATGTAATACTTTCTCATAAACAGTAAATTCACATAACAACATATCAGTAGTTTTGAGTTCCACAAAGTTGGTGTAGAAGAGGTGAATAAATTGTTGCTATCTATAAATAAGGACAAGCCACCTGGTACCGACAACATGGATGGTAAATTGCTGAGGTTAGTAGTGGAATACATTGCGACTCCTGTTTGCCACATCGTCAGTTTAAGCCTAGAAGATGGCGTGTGCCCTCAGGCCTGGAGGGAGGCAAAGGTCATTCCGCTGCCCAAGAATAGCAAAGCACCCTTTAATGGTTCAAACAGATAACCAATCAGCCTGTTACCGGCGCTTAGCAAACTTTTGGAAAAAAATGTGGTTGCTCAAATACCATGTTATTTTATAGAAAGCAAATTGGCAACAGACTTTCAGCATGCTTATAGGGAAGGGCATACAACATGCTCGGCACTGACACAAATTACTGATGATTGGCTGAAAGAAATTGATAATAAGAAGATTGTGGGAGCTGTTTTGTTAGACTTCAGTGCTGCTTTTGATATCATTGATCATAACCTATTGCTGAAAAACGTAGGTGATGTTAATTTACATTCTCTGCCTTATCATGGATTAAGAGTTACCTATCTAATAAAACACAGAGGGTTTTCTTTAATTGAAGCCTATCTAATGCAAATTTGGTTCAGTGTGGTGTACCGCAGGACAGCTGGCTTGGGCCTTTACTGTTTCTGTTTTTACTAATGACCTTCCACTGACCTGGAAAAAAGCCTGTGTGTCTATATACGCTGATGACTCAACAGTATACTCGTCAGCTACGACAGTAAAATAAATAACTGACACCCTTAACATAGAGCTTCAGTCAGTTTTAGAATGGGTAACTAGCATTAGGCTGGTGCTAAATATCTCAAAAACGAAAAACATAGTTTTTGGGACAAATCACTCAATCAACCCTAAGCCTCATCTAGATCTATTATTGAATAATGTGGCGATTGAGCAAGTTTAGGAGACTAAACTGCTGGGTGTAACCCTAGATAGCAAGCTGTCATGGTCAAAACATATAGACTCAATGGTTGCTAAAATGGGAAGAGGTCTGTCCATGATAAGGCGCTGCTCTGCTTTCTTGATGTCTCAATCAACCAGACACGTCCTACATGCCCTAGTTTTGTCACACCTGGACTACCACCCAGTTGTGTGGTCATGTGCGGTAAAGAAGGTATAGGCAAATGAAAACAAATGAAAATTAAAAACATACAAAAAAAAACATGAATAAAAACAATACAAATATAAATAAATACAAACAAAATACAAAAATATATTAAAATATACAAAAATATACAAAAACTTTAAAAATTGTAAAGAAATTTCGATAGAAAAAAACACACGAGATATAAAAAAAATTGTAAAGTCGTTGTCCCACTGGCTATCATAAGGTGAATGCACCAATTTGTAAGTCGCTCTGAATAAGAGCGTCTGCTAAATGACGTAAATGTAAATGTAAATAGGCAAATTGCAGTTGGTCCAGAACAGAGCAGCACATATTGCACTTAGATGTACACGAAGGGTGAATGTCAATGACATGCATGTCAATCTCTCCTCACTATTGGTCTTTGTGCGAGGTGTTGATGGTACCAAACTGTCTGTTCAAGCAGTTCGGACAATCATCGGTACCATACAAGACATGCAACCAGAGGTCTCTTCACAGTCCCCAGGTCCAGAACAGAGGCTGGGAAACGCACAGTATTAAATAGAGCCGTGATTACATGGAACTCTCTGCCACCCCAGGTAACTCAAGCTAGCAATAAAACCAGATTGAAAAACCAGAAAAAAAATCACACCTTAAGGCACAACAGGGACTTTGAAGAGACACAGGCATTTGTATATATTTTGTATTGTAATTTGCATTGTATTATGTATTATATTATGTAGGTTTATGTATATTAAGTATTCTATTTGTTGTTATTTGTTTACTGTTTGGACCCCAGGAAGAGTAGCCGCTGCCTTGGCAGCAGCTAATTGGGGATCCTAATAAAATACTAAATACTAAACACACACGTGCACACACAGGCACATACTCAGAAATATGTTTTCACATACTGGTAATGAATGGCCTTGTTGCCAACAACAACCTTGCTGGCTGTATAGAAACATGCACACACAGAACCCACCCAATCTCAGAATAGGTCATGAATAAATGGAATACGAGATCAGATGAAGTGAATATTGGAATATGCAGAAAATAAATGGGAATTCTTCAAGTTGAGACATTGGAGACCTTGGAGATTGGAGACCTCTTGTTCACATACAGTGCCTTCAGAAAGTATTCATACCCCTTGACTTATTCCACATTAATTGTGTTACAACCTGAATTCGAAATGGATTAAATACATTTTATTTCTCACCCATTTACACACAATACACCATAATGACAAAGTGAGAACATCTGTTTTTTTGCAAATGTATTGAATATGAAATACAGAAATATCTCATTTACATAAGTATTCACACCCCTTAGTCAATACATTTTGTATTTGTATTTGTATTTATTAAGGTTCGCCAATAGTTCCTGCCAAGGCAGCAGCTACTCTTCCTGGGGTCCAGCAACATTAAGGCAGTTATTGTAGCGGGTGATTTGGACAGAGTCAGGGGCAGGAGGTGTAAATCACCTAATAAATGGTTTATTTGGCCAATACATCGGTTCGCAGCAATGCGTAAAACAACTACAGTGCAGTACAACGGCGCACTGGAGAAAAACAAAAACACACAGGTGAATATCCCGGCGATACAGTACATAAAGCTCCACCGAGCTATCGACACCTCCACATGAAACAATCACACACAAAGACATGGGGGGCAAAGGGAATACTTATACAAGGACTGATGAGGGGATATGAACCAGGTGTGTATAAAAACAAGACAAAACAAATGGAATGATGAGATGAGGAACGGCAGTGGCTAGAAGGCCGGTGACGACGAACGCCGAAGCCTGCCCGAACAAGGAGAGGAGGCAGCCTCGAAGGAAGTCGTGACAGTTACATACAATTAAAAATATTACATGACATTACATTTCATAACACTGTTAAACACTATTATTGCCCACAGAGTGAGTCCATGCAGCTTATTATGTTACCAAACTAATCACATTTTCACTCCTGAACTTATTTAGGCTTGCCATAACAAAGGGGTTGAATACTTATTGACTCAACACATTTCAATTTTTCATTTGTAATTAATTAGCAAAAATGTCTAAAAAATATAATTCCACTTTTACTTTATGGGTTATTGTGTATAGGCCAGTGACACATCTCAATCTAATCCATTTGAAATTCAGGCTGTAACACAACAAAATGTGGAAAAAGACAAGGGGTGTGAATACTTTCTGAAGGCACTGTACACATCTGACTGACAAAATCTCTCACCACGTCCACAGCCTGTATAGTACTGTACTGTCTGTGTCAGATCAATACCAAGGCAGTTATTGAGGCTGAGGTACATCTGTAGTTCCATCAAGTCCTTAACACAGCCAAGAGTAAGGGCCTGTTTAATATTCTCTGATGTGATGATCACATGCTTCGTAAACAACAGGTGTAGCCTAACAGTAAAATACAGTGCCTTGCAAAAGTATTCATCACCCTTGGCGTTTTCCTATTTTGTTGCATTACAACCTGTAATTTAAATTGATTTTTATTTGGATTTCATATAATGGACATACACAAAATAGCCCAAACTGGTGAAGTGAAATGTAAAAAATAACTTGTTTCAAATAATTCAAAAAAATAAATAACAGAAAAGTGGTGCGTGCATATGTATTCACCCCCTTTGCTATGAAGCCCCTAAATAAGATCTGGTGCAACCAATTACCTTCAGAAGTCACATAATTAGTTAAATAAAGTCCACCTGTGTGCAATCTAAGTGTCACATGATCTGTCCCATGATCTCAGTATATATACACCTGTTCTGAAAGGCCCCAGAGTCTGCAACACCACTAAGCAAGGGTCACCACCAAGCAATCGGCACCATGAAGACCAAGGAGCTCTCCAAACAGATCAGGGACAAAGTTGTGGAGAAGTACAGATCAGGGTTGGGTTATAAAAAAAGATCAGAAACTTTGAACATCCCATGGAGCACCATTAAATCCATTATTAAAAAATGGAAAGAATATGGCACCACAACAAACCTGCCAAGAAGACCAGGCAAGGAGGGCATTAATCAGAGAGGCAACAAAGAGACCGAAGATAACCCTGAAGGAGCTGCAAAGCTCCACAGCGGAGATTGGAGTATCTGTCCATAGGACCACTTTATGCCGTACACTCCACAGAGCTGGGCTTTACGGAAGAGTGGCCAGAAAAAAGCCATTGCTTAAAGAAAAAAAATAAGCAAACACGTTTGGTGTTCACCAAAAGGCATGTGGGAGACTCCCCAAACATATGGAAGAAGGTACTCTGGTCAGATGAGACAAAAATTTAGCTTTTTGGCCGTCAAGGAAAACGCTATGTCTGGCATAAACCCAAAACCTCTCATCACTCCGAGAACACCATCCCCACAGTGAAGCATGGTGGTGGCAGCATCATGCTGTGGGGATGTTTTTCATTGGCAGAGACTGGGAAACTGGTCTGAATTGAAGGAATGATGGATGGCGCTAAATACAGGGAAATTCTTGAGGGAAACCTGTTTCAGTCTTCCAGAGATTTGAGACTGGGACGGAGGTTCACCTTCCAGCAGGACAATGACCCTAAGCATACTGCTAAAGCAACACTCAAGTGGTTTAAGGGGAAACATTGAAATGTCTTGGAATGACCTAGTCAAAACCCAGACTTCAATCCAATTGAGAATCTGTGGTATGACTTAAAGATTGCTGTACACCAGCGGAACCCATCCAACTTGAAGGAGCTGGAGCAGATTTGCCTTGAAGAATGGGCAAAAATCCCAGTGGCTAGATGTGCCAAGCTTATAGAGACATACCCCAAGAGACTTGCAGCTGTAATTGCTGCAAAAGGTGGCTCTGCAAAGTATTGACTTTGGGGTGGGTGAATAGTTATGCACGCTCAAGTTTTCTGTTTGTTTCACAATACAAAATATTTTGCATCTTCAAAGTGGTAGGCATGTTGTGTAAATCAAATGATACAACCCCCCCCCCTAAATTTTAATTCCAGGTTGTAAGGCAACAAAATAGGAAAAATGCCAAGGGGGTGAATACTTTCGCAAGCCACTGTACTTAGAGAAAAATAGAAAAATAATAGAAAGATAGCTATACATCTTAATAGAAAGATGTATAGTTAAGTAAGGCTTCACAGTGGGCTGATGCTGATTCAGTGTTACTGGCTTTGGATTCTCTCTTCTGAATCAATCAGATAATACTCTTGACATGCCTCAATGCATAGAGCATACTCTGGGGAGGAGGAGAAGGAGAAGGAGAGAAATACAGTGCTGCTACTCTTATCCTTACTCCTCCCTTTCAATCATGTATCATTCATTCACTTTCAGTTTAGACTTAAAAGTGGGCTGGTGGTTCACCCCTGTTGCTGTAATTGCTGTTTCCTGGTGTCTGTGATAGCTCAGACAGACTGTCTGAGGTGCTAAATGACTTCCTTGAGGTAACCCAAGCAGCACTGTCTATATAATAAGAAAAGGCTGATATTAAAGGAAGCCTGGAATCACAGTACTCTGGCGTGCTCCCCGGTATAACTGATCTGAATATGTTATTACACTGTGAACATCACACTACCTGTTACTGGAAAAGTGCTACTGACAAATCGAAACAGGCCTCAACTGACAATGACTGGTTCAAAACCCTCTCACAGGGAGGATGCTTAGTGATAAAACACTTGACTTAAACTATACATCATAACAGTGCCATAATGTATTGTCGTAAACATTACAATAAATGTCATTAGACGTCATGCCATTTTAAGTGGCAGGACAGTGTGACTATAATCAGCAGGCAGCACATGCCTTGTGAACTTCAGATGGAGGGAGAATAGAAAAATATTCTATGCGTGTTTTCTCATTATAGCCCTTACAAATTGTCTTGTTGTCCTGCTCCTCTCTTGCAGCTAAAGTTGCCTTTTACTTCCATTATGCTAAGTTGATGTATCTCCTTTGTGGCTGTTGTGTCCTATTTGGAGTCAATGAGGAAGGCTCACAGGGGAAGGAGTCATTATCACTGTTTATTCACAGCAAGTCAGATGTCTGAAAGGACACAACTGTTCCTGTGTGTCACACTAGGCCTATTATAGGAAGTCATTTTTTCCTTCTAACAAGCACTGTATGGTAGCAGCCACTGCTGGTACATGTATCTAGGTGAGTGCTATGATATTTCCTAGCAGATTAGCTATGGTTTGTCACAACCTATTTACAGTTGAAGTCAGAAGTTTACATACACCTTAGCCAAATACATTTAAACTCAGTTATTCACAATTCCTTACATTTAATCCTAGTAAAAATTCTCTGTTTTAGGTCAGTTAGGATCACCACTTTATTTTAAGAATGTGAAATGTCAGAATAATAGGAGAGAGAATGATTTATTTCAGCTTTTATTTCTTTCATCACATTCCCAGTGGGTCAGAAGTTTATAAACACTCAATTAGAATTTGTTAGCATTGCCTTTAAATTGTTTAACTTGGGTCAAACGTTTCGGGTAGCCTTCCACAAGCTTCCCACAACAAGTTGGGTGAATTTTGGCCCATTCCTCCTGACAGAGTTGGTGTAACTGAGTCAGGTTTGTAGGCCTCCTTGCTCGCACAAGCTTTTTCAGTTCTGCCCACACATTTTCTATAGGATTGAGGTCAGGGCTTTGTGATGGCCACTCCAATACCTTGACTTTGTTGTCCTCAAGCCATTTTGCCACAACTTTGGAAGTATGCTTGGGGTCATTGTCCATTTGGAAGACCCATTTGCGACCAAGCTTTAACTTCCTGACTGATGTCTTGAGATGTTGCTTCAATATATCCACATAATTTTCCTTCCTCATGATGCCATATATTTTGTGAAGTGCACCAGTCCCTCCTGCAGCAAAGCACCCCCACAGAATGATGCTGCCACCCCCGTGCATCACAGTTGGGATGGTGTTCTTCGACTTGCAAGCCCCCCCTTTTTCCTCCATACATAACGATGGTCATTATGGCCAAACAGTTCTATTTTTGTTACATCAGACCAGAGGACATTTCTCCAAAAAGTACGATCTTTGTTCCCATGTGCAGTTGCAAACCGTAGTCTGGCTTTTTTATTGCGGTTTTGGAGCAGTGACTTCTTCCTTGCTGAGCGGCCTTTCAGGTTATGTCGATATAGGACTCATTTTACTGTGGATATAGATACTTTTGTACCCGTTTCCTCCAGCATCTTCCTGAGCGGTATGACGGCTACGTGGTCCCATGGTGTTTATACTTGCGTACTATTGTTTGTACAGATGAATGTGGTACCTTCAGGCGTTTGTAAATTGCTCCCAAGAATGAACCAGACTTGTGGAGGTCTACACATTTTTTTCTGAGGTCTTGGCTGATTTCTTTTGATTTTCCCATGATGTCAGGCAAAGGGGCAGTGAGTTTGAAGGTAAGCCTTGAAATACATCCACAGGTACACCTCCAATTGAATCAAAATATGTAAATTAGCCTATCAGAAGCTTCTAAAGCCATGACATCATTTTCTGGAATTTTCCAAGCTGTTTAAAGGCACAGTCAACTTAGTGTATGTAAACTTCTGACCCACTGGAATTGCGATATAGTGAATTATAAGTGAAATAATCTGTCTGTAAACAATTGTTGGAAAAATTACTTGTGTCATGCACAAAGTAGATGTCCTAACCAACTTGCCAAAACTATAGTTTGTTAAAAATAAATTTGTGGAGTGGTTGAAAAACAAGTTTTAATGACTCCAACCTAAGTGTATGTAAACTTCCGACTTCAACTGTATATTCCTATACTGGATAAACATCATTGACACAGGTTTGATCAAACATAATATCACCATTAAGATCCTACATCTTCGGAGTAGTTCTTGTGTCCAAACACAATTCAAAATGGCCTTGTATGGGTGTACTGTCAGATGCCCTAAACCCCTCAAACTCAACTCTGGACCTCAGAGCCAGTTCCACTGTGTTTTTTTGTTGTTCCCCTCTAACCATGGACTGATTAAGACCTGGGACATCAGGTGGGTGCAATTAATTATCAGGTAGAACAGAAACCCAGCAGGCTCTGGACCACGTAGGGTAAGAGTTGAATACCCATGCCCTAAACCATCCACACTAACAATAGCAATGCCAGAGAAGCAGGGAAACTCTTTGTTGGATGTAGCACTTCCTGCTAGTGGGGCTAGGCCCAAATCAGCTTGGCTAAAAGCAGGGCTGATTGGTGCATAATTGAATGGCTTTTCCAGACGGTTTTCAAGGCTGACTCTACAGTCATTTTAATTTAACTGTGACTCAGGGTGCAGGCCTAATCAGAGAAGTCTGTGCCCAAGACTCTGTGTGGTGCCAAGAGCTCCGCAGCTGCAGAACAGAACTCACTCATCAGTAAGAGGTGAGCTGGAACTAGTGTGTTACAGGCTAGGGGGAGAACAATAGCAGAACAATATCATTATGCTGCGAGCTGAATGTTAGATGCTGCGAACGGTTTCCTTTTTGTATATTGTTTGATACTGATATCTGTATCATGCTATGAAACGTAAACAACCCACATTAAAAAATACTGAATCAAATAAAATATCAATTTATTCGTCACATGCTTCGTAAACAACAGGTGTGGAATAACAGTGAAGTGCTTACTTATGGGCCCTTCCCAACAATGCAGAGAGAAAGAAAATTAATAGAAAATTAAAACATTTAATAATAAAAGTAATAATAGATACACAATGAGTAACGATAACTTTGCTATATAAAAGGGGTACCAATACCGAGTCAATTTTCAGGGGTACGAGGTAATTGAGGTAGATATGTATATATAACTAGGAATACATTGACAGATAGTAGAACAGTATCAGCAGTGTATGTGATGAGTCAAAAAAGTTTGTGTAAAATAGTTAACCAAATAGCTACCCGGACCAACTATTTAGCAGTCTTATGGCTTGAGGGTAGAAGCTGTTCAGGGTCCTGTTAGTTCCCGACTTGGTGCATTGGTACCGCTTGCTATGCGGTAGCAGAGAGAGCAGTCTATGACTTGGGTGGCTGGAGTCTTTGACAATTTTTAGGGCCTTCCTCTGAAACCGCCTGGTATAGAAGTCCTGGATGGCAGGGAGCTCGGCCCCATTAATGTATTGGGCTGTCCGCAACACTCTCTGTAACGCAATGCGGTCAGATGCCAAGCAGATGCCATACCAAGCAGTGATGCAGCCAGTCAAGATGCTCTCAATGGTGCAGCTGTAGAACTTTTTGAGGATCTGAGGGCCCATGCGAGTGGCGCAGCGGTCTAAGGCACTGCATCTCAGTGCTTGAGGCGTCACTACAGATCCTCTGGTTCGATTCCAGGCTGTATCACAACCGGCTGTGATTGGGAGTCCCATAGGGCAGCGCACAATTGGCCCAGCGTTGTCCGGGTTTGGCAGGTGTAGGCCGTCATTGTAAATAAGAATTTGTTCTTAACTGACTTGCCTAGTTAAATAAAGGTAAAATAAAAATAAATAAATGCCAAATCTTTTTTGCCTCCTGAGGGGGAAGAGGCATTTTCGTGCCCTCTTCACGACTGTGTTGATGTGTTTGGACCATGATAGATCCTTAGTGATGTGGACACAGAGGAACTTGAAGCTCTAGACTCGCTCCACTACAGCATCTCTCACCACGTCCACAGCCTGTGAATGGGGTCGTCCTCGGCCCTCCATTCCTGTAGTCCACGATCAGCTCCTTTGTCTTGCTGACGTTTAGGGAGAGGTTTTTTTCCTGGCACCACATTGCCAGGTCTCTGACCTCCTCCCTATAGGATGTCTCATCATTGGTGATCAGGCCTACCACCGTTGGCAAAGTTAATGATGGTGTTGGAGTCGTGCGCGGCCACGCAGTCGTGGGTGAACAGGGAGTACAGGAGGGGTCTAAGCACGCACCCCTGAGGGGCCCCCGTGCTGAGGGTCGGCGTGGCAGATGTGTTGCTGCCAACCTTCACCACATGGGGGCGTCCCGTCAGGAAGTCCAGGATCCAGTTGCAAAAGGAGGTGTTCAGTCCCAGGTTCCTTAGTTTAGTGATGAGCTTGGTGGGCACTATGGTGTTGAATGCTGAGTTGTAGTCAATGAACAGCATTCTCAAGTAGATGTTCCATTTGTCCAAGTGGGAAAATATATAACGTAGTATATACAGTGGGGAAAAAAAGTATTTAGTCAGCCACCAATTGTGCATGTTCTCCCACTTAAAAAGATGAGAGAGGCCTGTAATTTTCATCATAGGTACACGTCAACTATGACAGACAAATTGAGAAAAGAAAATCCAGAAAATCACATTGTAGGATTTTTAATGAATTTATTTGCAAATTATGGTGGAAAATAAGTATTTGGTCACCTACAATCAAGCAAGATTTCTGGCTCTCACAGACCTGTAACTTCTTCTTTAAGAGGCTCCTCTGTCCTCCACTCGTTACCTGTATTAATGGCACCTGTTTGAACTTGTTATCAGTATAAAAGACACCTGTCCACAACCTCAAACAGTCACACTCCAAACTCCACTATGGCCAATACCAAAGAGCTGTCAAAGGACACCAGAAACAACATTGTAGACCTGCACCAGGCTGGGAAGACTGAATCTGCAATAGGTAAGCAGCTTGGTTTGAAGAAATCAACTGTGGGAGCAATTATTAGGAAATGGAAGACATACAAGACCACTGATCATCTCCCTCGATCTGGGGCTCCACGCAAGATCTCACCCCGTGGGGTCAAAATGATCACAAGAACGGTGAGCAAAAATCCCAGAACCACACGGGGGGACCTAGTGAATGACCTGCAGAGAGCTGGGACCAAAGTAACAAAGCCTACCATCAATAACACACTACGCCGCCAGGGACTCAAATCCTGCAGTGCCAGACGTGTCCCCCTGCTTAAGCCAGTACATGTCCAGGCCCGTCTGAAGTTTGCTAGAGTGCATTTGGATGATCCAGAAGAGGATTGGGAGAATGTCATATGGTCAGATGAAACCAAAATAGAACTTTTTGGTAAAAACTCAACTCGTCGTGTTTGGAGGACAAAGAATGCTGAGTTGCATCCAAAGAACACCATACCTACTGTGAAGCATGGGGGTGGAAACATCATGCTTTGGGGCTGTTTTTCTGCAAAGGGACCAGGACGACTGATCTGTGTAAAGGAAAGAATGAATGGGGCCATGTATCGTGAGATTTTTATTGAAAACCTCCTTCCATCAGCAAGGGCATTGAAGATGAAACGTGGCTGGGTCTTTCAGCATGACAATGATCCCAAACACACCGCCTGGGCAACGAAGGAGTGGCTTCGTAAGAAGCATTTCAAGGTCCTGGAGAGGCCTAGCCAGTCTCCAGATCTCAACCCCATAGAAAATCTTTGGAGGGAGTTGAAAGTCCGTGTTGCCCAGCGACAGCCCCAAAACATCACTGCTCTAGAGGAGATCTGCATGGAGGAATGGGCCAAAATACCAGCAACAGTGTGTGAAAACCTTGTGAAGACTTACAGAAAACGTTTGACCTGTGTCATTGCCAACAAAGGGTATATAACAAAGTATTGAGAAACTTTTGTTATTGACCAAATACTTATTTTCCACCATAATTTGAAAATAAATTCATTAAAAATCCTACAATGTGATGTTCTGGATTTTTTTCCTCATTTTGTCTGTTATAGTTGACGTGTACCTATGATGAAAATTACAGGCCTCTCTCATCTTTTTAAGTGGGAGAACTTGCACAATTGGTGGCTGACTAAATACTTTTTTCCCCCACTGTAATATAGTAATAAATGTAATGTTTTTGCGGACTGTAGTGTTTTTGCAGGGACATTACTGTAGTATTTAATGTAGTGCTTTTGTGGACTGTAGTGCTTTTGTGAACATTACTGTACTATTGAGTGTAGTGCTTTTGTGGTCTTTAGTATACTGTAGTATTTACTATACTATTCTACAGCTTGCTCGGATCTTGGGGAGGGTGCAAAACTGCACTAGGCCACTGTGTAGTACTAAACTGTAGTATTTTTTCATGTTGGAACGCATGCTTTGCCAGCTTGCATGTTGAGCCTATAGAGTAATCTACACACCATAAATTAACTATCGTTAGGACCAATGACATGGGCTGTCAAGTGAGCGTTGATGGGGTTTTTCAGCGTGATTTCAGTTGGGAGGAACTGAAGTGACTGCATTAAAAATCAAATCAAATCAAATCAAATCAAATTTTATTGGTCACATGCGCCGAATACAACAGGTGCAGACATTACAGTGAAATGCTTACTTACAGCCCTTAACCAACAGTGCATTTATTTTAAACAAAAAAGTAAGAATAAAACAACAACAAAAAAGTGTTGAGAAAAAAAAGAGCAGAAGTAAAAAATAAAGTGACAGTAGGGAGGCTATATATACAATAGAATAAAGTGACAGTAGGGAGGCTATATATACAGGGGGGTACCGTTGCATAGTCAATGTGCGGGGGCACCGGCTAGTTGAGGTAATATGTACATGTGGGTAGAGTTAAAGTGACTATGCATAAATACTTAACAGAGTAGCAGCAGCGTAAAAAGGATGGGGTGGGGGGGCAGTGCAAATAGTCCGGGTAGCCATGATTAGCTGTTCAGGAGTCTTATGGCTTGGGGGTAGAAGCTGTTGAGAAGTCTTTTGGACCTAGACTTGGCACTCCGGTACCGCTTGCCGTGCGGTAGCAGAGAGAACAGTCTATGACTAGGGTGACTGGAGTCTTTGACAATTTTGAGGGCCTTCCTCTGACACCGCCTGGTATAGAGGTCCTGGATGGCAGGGAGCTTTGCCCCAGTGATGTACTGGGCCGTACGCACTACCCTCTGTAGTGCCTTGCGGTCAGAGGCCAAGCAGTTGCCATACCAGGCGGTGATGCAACCAGTCAGGATGCTCTCGATGGTGCAGCTGTAGAATTTTTTGAGGATCTGAGGACCCATGCCAAATCTTTTTAGTCTCCTGAGAGGGAATAGGCTTTGTCGTGCCCTCTTCACGACTGTCTTGGTGTGTTTGGACCATGATAGTTCGTTGGTGATGTGGACACCAAGGAACTTGAAGCTCTCAACCTGTTCCACTACAGCCCCGTCGATGAGAATGGGGGCGTGCTCAGTCCTCTTTTTTTTCCTGTAGTCCACAATCATCTCCTTTGTCTTGGTCACGTTGAGGGAGAGGTTGTTGTCCTGGCACCACACGGCCAGATCTCTGACCTCCTCCCTATAGGCTGTCTCATCGTTGTCGGTGATCAGGCCTACCACTGTTGTGTCGTCGGCAAACTTAATGATGGTGTTGGAGTCGTGCCTGGCCATGCAGTCATGGGTGAACAGAGAGTACAGGAGGGGACTGAGCACGCACCCCTGAGGGGCCCCCGTGTTGAGGATCAGTGTGGCAGATGTGTTGTTACCTACCCTTACCACCTGGGGGCGGCCCGTCAGGAAGTCCAGGATCCAGTTGCAGAGGGAGGTGTTTAGTCCCAGGATCCTTAGCTTAGTGATGAGCTTTGAGGGCACTATGGTGTTGAATGCTGAGCTGTAGTCAATGAATAGCATTCTCACGTAGGTGTTCCTCTTGTCCAGGTGGGAAAGGGCAGTGTGGAGTGCGATAGAGATTGCATCATCTGTGGATCTGTTGGGGCGGTATGCAAATTGGAGTGGGTCTAGGGTTTCTGGGATTATGCTGTTGATGTGAGCCATGACCAGTCTTTCAAAGCACTTCATGGCTACAGACGTCAGTGCCACGGGTCGGTAGTCATTTAGGCAGGTTATCTTAGAGTTCTTGGGCACGGGGACTATGGTGGTCTGCTTGAAACATGTTGGTATTACAGACTCAGTCAGGGACATGTTGAAAATGTCAGTGAAGACACTTGCCAGTTGGTCAGCACATGCTCGGAGTACACGTCCTGGTAATCCGTCTGGCCCTGCGGCCTTGTGAATGTTGACCTGCTTAAAAGTCTTACTCACATCGGCTACGGAGAGCGTGATCACATAGTCGTCCGGAACAGCTGGTGCTCTCATGCATGCTTCTCATGCATGCTTCATTACTAACCAGCCTTTCCACTCTGCATGAGGTTAACATACGGTGATGCTCAACAGTCTCCCTCTCTCTCTCTCTCTCTCTCTCTCTCTCTCTCTCTCTCTCTCTGTGTGTCTGGCAGCCCACAGGCAGTGTCATTTCCAGTCTTTGAAAGCCAGTTACGGTGACGTGCCACTGAGCTTTTGCTGCGACTTCATGAAATACCCAGCTGCATCTGAGTGTCACGCCGTCACGCCATCCATCGGTCCCAGGTGTCAACCCCCCCCCCCCCCCAACTTTCCTTAGCAATGTCTGCCTGTGCCCATTACGACTGTTTGTCTCAATCGAAAGTGATCTAAAGCTCGTACAATGAAACACTACAATGCCAACGCTCAACACTCCGCTGCAAACAGGTTCATCAATGGGGAACTAAAGGGGGATGCACAGATATGTGCTTCACTCCTTGCTGACATTTATGTCAGCCTTTGTAACATGAGACAGTCCCTCAAGTGTCTTTGTCACGTCAAACTAAAGGGAAAATAAGGAAGAGTGTCTTCTCAATTAACATTCAGAGCATTTTATGCTACATTCAGCATATACAAACGGTTTCTGAAAAAATAGGACGGAGGAATGTGCACACAAAAGTAGGGAAAGAGGATAGTCACAAAGAAAGATTACAGAGAGCAAGAGAAAGGGATTGGCAAAAAGAAATAGAGCGAGAGATGAAGAGAGATAGAGTAAATAACAAAAAGAGAAAGACAGAGCAAGAACAGACAAAGAAAGAGAGAGCGAGAGCATGGAGCCACGTGAGCAGTGAGCCATGGCCCTCATGGCTGGGCTGAGGCGCTCATTATTGATGTGGCAGAAAATGTGCGCCGACAGGAAACGAAGCTGCCAGCTGTCCCCCACATTATGACATTATCTCAGAACAATGGGCGACAGCATCACTGCATCCTCACACCCAGGCAGCCAGCCCATGGCAAGACCAGGAAAGCCTGGGCCCAACGTTGCAACATAGGCTACATGCACGCACGCAAGGACGCACACAAGGACGCGCACACACACACACACACACACATCACTAAGCTCGGGGCCCTGGGTCTGAACCCCGCCATGTGCAGCTGGGTCCTGGACTTCCTGACGGGCCGATCCCAGGTGGTGAAGGTAGGCAACAACACCTCCGCAACGCTGATCCTCAACACGGGGGCCCCGCAAGGGTGCGTGCTCAGCCCCATCCTGTGCTCCCTCTTCCCTCATGACTGCGTGGCCATGCACGTCTCCAACTCAATCATCAAGTTTGCTGACGACACAACAGTGGTAGGCCTGATTACACAACAATGATGAGACAGCCTACAGGGAGGAGGTGAGGGAGGAGGTGGTGCGAGGAAAATAACCTCTCCCTCAACATCAACAAAACGAAGGAGCTGATCGTGGACTTCAGGACACAGCAGAGGGCACTCCCCCATCCACATTGACAGGGCCTTAGTGGAGAGGGTGAAAAGCTTCAAGTTCCTCGGCGTGCATTTCACTGAAGAAATTCGGTTTGGCCTCTAAGACCCTCACAAGCTTCTACAGATGCACCATTAAGAGCATCCTGTCGGGCCGTATCACTGCCTGGTACGGCAACTGCACCGTCTGCAACCACAGGGCTCTCCAGAGGGTGGTGTGGTCAGCCCAACGCATCACCGGGGGCACACTGCCTGCCCTCCAGGACATCTACAGCACCCGGTGTCACAGGAAGGCCAAGAAGATCATCAAGGACCTCAGCCTCCCAAGCCACGCACTGTTCACCCAGCTACCATCTAGAAGGAGGAGACAGTACAGGTGCATCGAAGTTGGGACCGAGAGATTGAAAAACAGCTTCTATCTCCAGGCCATAAGACTGTTAAATAGTCAACACTAGTCTTTCTCCGCCCAGTACCCTGCCCTGAAATTAGTCATTGTTACTGGCTGGCTACCATCCTATACTCTACCCTTTACCTTAGAGACTGCTGCCTTATGTACATAGTCATCGAACACTCGTCACTTTAAGAATGTTTACATATTGTTTTACCCACTTCATATGTACAGTGGCTTCGGAAAGTAGTCATACCCCTTGACTTATTCCACATTTTGATATGTTACAGCCTGAATTCAAAATTGATTAAATATGTTTTCTTCTCACCCATCTATAATAAAGTGAAAACATGATTTTAGAATTTTTTGCAAATGTATTGAAAATGAAATACATAAATATCTCATTTACATAAGTATTCATCAGTCAATACATGTTAGATTACATCTGTGAGTCTTTATGGGTAAGTCTCTTTGCACATCTGGATTGTACATTATTATTTTTAAAATTCTTCAAGCTCTGTCAAGTTGGTTGTTGATCATTGCTAGATAGGAACATTCAATGTTGTCGTGGTAAGCAACTCCAGTGTATATTTGGCCTTGTGTTTTAGGCTAGTGTCCTACTGAAAGGTGAATCTGTCTCCCAGTGTCTGTTGGAAAGCAGACTGAACCAGGTTTTCCTCTAGGACTTTGCCTGTGCTTCGCTCTATTCCGTTTCTTTTTATCCTAAAAAACTCTGTAGTCGTTGCCGATAAAAAGCATACCCATAACATGATGCAGCCACCACCATGCTTGAAAATACAGTATGAAGAGTGATTGTGGAGTATTGTGGGGTAAATACAATGTTGTTGATCCATCCTCAGTTTTCTCCTATCACAGCCATGTAACTGTTTTAAAGTCACCATTGGTCTAATGGTGAAATCCTTGAGTGGTTTCCTTCCTCTACTGCAACTGAGTTAGGAAGGACACCTGTATCTTTGTAGTGACTGGGTATATTGATACACCATCCAAAATGTAAATAATAACTTCACCATGCTCGAAGGGTTATTCAATGTCTGCTTTTTTCCGCCATATTTTTTCCCACATCTACCAATAGGTGCCTTTTCCGAGGCATTGGAAAACCTCACAATTTTTTTTTGAAATTCACTGCTCGAATGAGGGACCTTACAGATAATTGTATGTGCGGGGTACAGAGACAAGGTAGTCATAAAAAATCATGTTAAACACTATTATTGCACACAGAGTGAGTCCATGCAAGTTATCATGTGAATTGTTAGGCATGTTTTTACTCCTGAACTTATTTAGGCTTGTCATAACAAAGCGGAGTTGAATACTTATTGACTCAAGACATTTCAGCTTTTATTTTTTTATTAATTTGTAAAAATGTCTAAAAACATAATTCCACTTTGACATTATGGGGTATTGTGTGTAGGCCAGTGACACATAATCTCAAATCAGGCTGTAATACAACAAAATGTGGAAAAAGTCAAGGGCTGTGAATACCTTTTGAAGTGCATTTCGGAAAGTACTCAGACCACTTGACTTTCTCCAAAAAATGTTACGTTACAGCCTTATTCTAAAATGGATTAAATAAATACAAATCCTCATCAATCTACACACAACACCCCATAATCACAAACTGAAAACAGGTTTTTAGAACTTTTTGCAAATGTATTAAAAATAAAAAACAGAAATACCTTTTTACATAAGTATTCAGACCCTTTGCTATGAGACTCGGAATTGAGCTAAGGTGCGTCTTCTTTCCATTGATCATCCTTGAGATGTTTCTACAACTTCATTGGAGTCCACCTGTGTTAAATTCAATTTATTGGACATGATTTGGAAAGGCACACACCTGTCTATATAAGGTCCCACAGTTGACAGTTCACGTCAGAGCAAAAACCAAGCATGACGTCGAAGGAATTGTTCGTAAAGCTAAGAGACAGGATTGTGTCGAGGCACCGATCTGGGGAAGGGTACCAAACAATTTCTGCAGCATTGAAGGTCCCCAAAAACACAGTGGCCTCCATCAATCTTAAATGGAAGAAGTTTGGAACCACCAAAACTCTTCCTAAAGCTGGCCACCCGGCCAAACTGAGTAATTGGGGGAGAAGGGCCTTGGTCAGTGAGGTGACCAAGAACCCGATGGTCACTCTGACAGAGCTCCAGAGTTCCTCTGCAGAGATGGGAGAACCTTCCAGAAGAACAACCATCTCTGCAACGCTCTACCAATCAGGCCTTTATGGTAGAGTGGCCAGAAGGAAGCCACTCTTTAGAAAAAGCCACATGACAAAAGGCACCTAAAGGACGACCCTAAGCACACAGCCAAGTCAACGCAGAATTGGCTTCGGGACAAGTCTCTGAATGTCCTTGATTGGCCCAGCCAGAGCCCGGACTTGAACCCGATCTAACATCTCTGGATAGACCTGAAAATAGCTGTGCAGCGATTCTCTCCATCCAAAATCAAATCTAATCAAATTGTATTTGTCACATGCGCCGAATACAACAGGTGTAGACCTTACAGTGAAATGCTTACTTACAAGCCCTTAACCAACAATGCAGTTTTAAGAAAAATAAGCGTTAAGAAAACAATAGATAAGTAAAAAATAAAAGCAGTAAAATAACAGTAAAAATAACAGTAGCAAGGCTATATACAGGGGGTACCTGTACAGAGTCAATGTGTGGGGGCACCGGTTAGTCGAGGTAATATGTACATGTAGGTATAGTTAAAGTGACTATGCATAGATAATAAACAGAGAATAGCAGCAGCGTAAAAGAGGAGGTGGGGGGTGGGGGGACAATGCAAATAGTCCAGGTAGCCATTTGATTAGCTGTTCAGGAGTCTTATGGCTTGGGGGTAGAAGCTGTTAAGAAGCCTATTGGACCTGGACTTGGTGCTCCGGTACCGCTTGCCATGTGGTAGCAGAGAGAACAGTCTATGACTAGGGTGGCTGGAGTCTTTTACAATTTTTAGGGCCTTCCTCTGACACTGCCTGGTATAGAGGTACTGGATGGTAGGGAGCTTGGACCCAGTGATGTACTGGGCCGTATGCACTACCCTCTGTAGTGACTTGTGGTCGGAGGCCGAGCAGTTGCCATACCAGGCAGTGATGCAACCAGTCAGGATGCTCTCGATGGTGCAGCTGTAGAACTTTTAGAGGATCTGAGGAACCATGCCAAATCTTTTCAGTCTCCTGAGGAGGAATAGGCTTTGTCGTACCCTCTTCATGACTGTCTTGGTGAGTTTGGACCATGATAGTTTGTTGGTGATGTGGACACCAAGGAACTTGAAGCTCTCAACCTGCTCCACTACAGCTCCGTCGATGAGAAGGGGGGCGTGCTCGGTCCTTCTTTTCCTGTTGTCCACAATCATCTCCTTTGTCTTGATCATGTTGAGGGAGAGGTTGTTATCTTGGCACCACACGGCCAGGTCTCTGACCTCCTCCCTATAGGCTGTCTCATTGTTGTCGGTGATCAGGCCTACCACTGTTGTGTCGTCGGAAAACTTAATTATGGTATTTGAGTCATGCCTGGCCATGCAGTCATGGGTGAACAGGGAGTACAGGAGGGGACTGAGCATGCACCCCTGAGGGGCCCCGTGTTGAGGGTCAGCGTAGCAGATGTATTGTTGCCTACCCTTACCACCTGGGGGCGGCCCGTCAAGAAGTCCAGGATCCATTTGCAGATGGAGGTGTTTAGTCCCGGGGTCCTTAGCTTAGTGATGAGCTTTGAGGGCACTATGGTGTTGAACGCTGAGCTGTAGTCAATGAATAGCATTCTCACGTAGGCGTTCCTTTTGTCCAGGTGGGAAAGGGCAGTGTGGAGTGCAATAGAGATTGCATCATCCGGGTTGGTAAGCAAATTGGAGTGGGTCTAGGGTTTCTGGGATAATGCTATTGATGTAAGTCATAACCTGCCTTTCAAAGCACTTCATGGCTACAGACGTGAGTGCTATGGGTCTGTAGTCATTTAGGCAGGTTACCTTAGTGTTCTTGGGCACAGGTACTATGGTGGTCTGCTTGAAACATGTTGGTATTACAGACTCAGTCAGGGACATGATGAAAATGTCAGTGAAGACACTTGCCAGTTGGTCAGCACATGCTCGGAGTACACGTCCTGGTAATCTGTCTGGCCCTGCGGCCTTGTGAATGTTGACCTGTTTAATGGTCTTACTCACATCAGCTACGGAGAGCATGATCACGCAGTCGTCTGGAACAGCTGATGCTCTCATGCATGCTTCAGTGCTGCTTGCCTCGAAGCGAGCATAGAAGTGATATAGCTCATCTGGTAGGCTCGTGTCACTGGGCAGCTCACGGCTGTGCTTCCCTTTATAGTCTGTAATAGTTTGCAAGCCCTGCCACGTCCGTCGGAGCCGGTGTAGTACAATTCAATCTTAGTCCTGTACTGATGCTTTGCCTGTTTGATGGTTTGTCAGAGGGCATAGCAGGATTTCTTATAAGCGTCCGGGTTACAGTCCCGCTCCTTAAAAGCGGCAGCTCTACCCTTTAACTCAGTGCTGATGTTGCCTGTAATCCATGGCTTCTGGTTGGGGTATGTACGTACGGTCACTGTGGGGACGACGTCATCGATGCACTTATTGATGAAGCCAGTGACTGATGTGGTGTACTCGTCAATGCCATCAGAAGAATCCCGGAACATATTCCAGTCTGTGCTAGCAAAACAGCACTTCTTTATTGACCGAGTCACTGGTGCTTCCTGCTTTAGTTTTTGCTAGTAGGCAGGAATAAGGAGGATAGAATTATGGTCAGATTTGCCAAATGGAGGGCGTGTGAGAGCTTTGTATGCGTCTCTGTGTGTGGAGTAAATGTGGCCTAGAGGTTTTTTTCCTCTGGATGCACATTTAACATGCTGGTAGAAATGAGGTAAAACGGATTTAAGTGTCCCTGCATTAATGTCCCCGGCCACTAGGAGCGCCGCCTCTGGATGAGAATTTTCCTGTTTGCTTATGGCCTTATACAGCTCATTGAGTGCGGTCTTAGTGCCAGCATCGGTTTGTGGTGGTAAATAGACAGCTACAAAAAATATAGATGAAAACTCTCTTGGTAAAGTGTGGTCTACAGCTTATGATGAGATACTCTACCTCAGGCGAACAAAACCTTGAGACTTCCTTAATATCAGTGGTGTAAAGTACTTAAGTAAAAATACTTGAAAGTACTACTTAAGTAGTTTATTGGGGTATCTTTACTTTACTTTACTATTTATATTTTTGAGAACTTTTACTTCACTACACTCCTAAAGAAAATTATGTACTTTTTACTCCATACACTTTCCCTGACACCCAAAAGCACTCGTTACATTTTGAATGCTTAGCAGGACAGGACAATTGCCTCATTCACATACTTATCAAGAGAAAATCCCTGGTCATCCCTACTACCCCTGATCTGGCAGACTCACTAAACACATGCTTTGTTTGTAAATTATGTATGAGTGTTGGAGCATGCCCCTGGCTATCCGTAAATTTAAAAAACAAGAAAATGATGCCATCTTGTTGAAATTTGAAATTATTTATACTTTTACTTTTGATACATTTTACATTTACATTTTAGTCATTTAGCAGACGCTCTTATCCAGAGCGACTTACAGTTAGTGAGTGCATACATTTTTTTTTATACTGGAATCGAACCCACAACCCTGGCGTTGCAAAATGTCGGGTGTCTGAAGTAAATCCTTCTCGACTCGTTGAAGAAAAAATCTTTGTCCAGTACAAGGTGAGTAATCGCTGTCCTGATATCCAGAAGCTCTTTTCGGTCGTAAGAGACGGTGGCAGAAACATTATGTACAAAATAAGTCACAAATAACGCAAATACACACATAATAGCACAATTGGTTAGGAGACCGTAAAACGGCAGCCATCTACTCCGGCACCATTATAAATACTGACAACGCTTGAGAGGATCTGCAGAGAAGAATGGGAAAAACACCCCAAATACAGGTGTGCCAAGCTTGTAGCATCATACCCAAGAAGACTCGAGGCTGTAATCGCTGCCAAAGGTGCTTCAACAAAGTACTGAGTAAATGGTCTGAATACTTATGTAAATGTGATATTTCCGGGGAGGCGGGGGGGTGGGGGGGTGGCAGTTTGTATATATTTGTAAACCAGTTTTTGCTTTGTCATTATGGGGTATTGTGTATAGATTGATGAGGGGGAAATAACTATTTAATCCATTTTAGAATAAGGCTGTGAGGTAACAAAATGTGGAAAAAGTCAAGAGGTCTGAATACTTTCCGAATGCACTGTATACTGTATTCTAGTCAAGGCTCATTCTACATAACTACTGCTGTACACACCTTTCCTATTCATATACTGTCCATACTGTCTATACACACAACATTATATTTATATTCCGGACTCTGATATTGCTTGTTGGGATTTGTGTGTATTGTTTTGTATTTTTAGGTATACTGCACTGTTGGAGCTAAAAACATAAGCATTTCACTGCACCTGCAATATAATCTGCAAAATATGTGTACGCGACCAATCAAATTTGATTTGACCAATAACTTTGATTTTTGTTTTGTCTAATACATTTATTCCAGGATGCAATTAAATTATCAACTATCCCCCATTGACATTGTTGTGCTGCATTCCACAGGTGCAGCATCACTGGGTAGCTGAGAGAGAGAGAAAGAGAAGAAAGACTCTGTTGCTTAGTCACCCAACCCTGGCTTAGACATGCACGCGAAACACCAACACCAGCCTCGACAAATGTCAATTTTCAGCTATTCTGGTGAGAATACAAAATAGCAGATGGGCATCTTGTTGTTATGACTTGCATTATCTGAATTAGGCCCACATAATTATACCTAAGGAGGAGCGGCTTCTATGAAGGAACTTTGAATGTTTTGAACTTCAGAGAGTTGGCTTAACGTTGGACCAGCTAGCTAGCTAACAAGCTTGTGTGTGCAGAGCGGCACCAGAATAAAATTTTACCTTACCTTACTTACCTTTTTGTACTTAATAAATCCAATGTAATACGTGATAACTATAGTATCCTTAACTAGCATTGTAAAGGTTAATCCATTCTCTAATTACAAATCTCTCTCCATACTTTCTGAATCACGCTTGTAACGTCAGTAGGCTACTATAGTATGCTTCGGAGGGGGAAGGGTGGGTGGGTGGGGGGGGGGGGGCAGGTAGCCTACAGTATAGCTTCTTAATGAATGATATGCACATAATAATTTTGCCTCAGTTGCAGGGACAGCATACCATTTGTATATAGTGATGCCACCTTATGTTTTATGTGCATAGTGATGAAGCTCGGTGTGCTGAGTTGGTGCAGGTAGGTGATGTGGCTGTCATTAGACTGAAGAGAATAGGCTGCCTGCTATAAGCCCTGGCAGCTGCCGCCGTAGCTGCTCTCCAACACAAGCCAGCCATGGCTGTCATCACGCTGAGGATGGAGCCCAAAACGCAGTGCAACAACACAGACTGAAATAGACTTGAACTCTGCCCGGCAACCAGACAGAGCCGGCACTGCAGATCCAACACACTAAATGTGCTACTGCCATGATGCTACTAGGAACGCTCCCTGGGCCAGGGCAGGGGAACTACATACAGCAAGGTTGAGTCTGAGAGAGGACATGGGAGAAGATGAACACAAATGGGACGTCTACAACTAGGGCTGTGCCATGCCATTTTGACAGCCGGTGATTGTCAAGCAAATAACTGCCGGTCTCACGGTAATTGACTGTTAATTAACATAAACATTTTAGCATCTCCTGGCTTCCACGTATAGCCTACAAGCCACTGATGCAGACCTTTGGAACATCTACATTTAAAAAAGTCAAATAAATCAATTTAATATAGCCTACACAATAAACCCATTATTTATTTTAGACAGGTCTAAAGAAACATGATATGAAGAAAATGTAGCCTATTTCAGAATAACAGAATAGCATACTCTGAGTTGTCCTTATGTTAGGCCCTGATATGGCTATGCCATATTGCTGTGGGCTACACTAGTTCATTCAGCAGACAAGATTTGCTTAGAATTCCGTGGCATTCTTTTTTATTATTTTATAGTATGAAGAATACAATTGAACACAGCTAAATAAAATAGAAAGGATATTTTCTCCAAACAATTTCAAAGGAAGTACGCACATTGGCTATTCTGTGTTGAGCGGTTAACAAAGAAATTGGTCCTCCTATATGCTTAATTATGGAATTATTTATTCAACTTTAGTTGTGATACAAACGTTGGGCTATATATTAAAAATGTTAATACATTCTAAGGCTGCATAATGGGACTCTAAGGATGATTTGAAAAAAGTTGCAAGCTGCACACACTTTCATCAGTCTCTCATTCACAATTTGACAAGCACTTGATAATATTCACACCAGGCCTCGACTTTCCCGGCAGGATCCCCCTTGCGTGGCCGTAATGCCCCCTAAAAAATTCCATGCCTTTTGCGGCCAAAATGGCTGTTGTGCTCTTGGGTTGAATATAATAATTATAATTCCCTTCTCCTGGCTGCCGCGCTCCGAAGCACCTCTCATTCACGTGGCTCTCTTAGATGTAGCCACTGCCCGTCACGTGATCGGGTCCATCTCACAGGCATTTCAGCTAAGAAGTAGGCTACAAGTGAATGAAGGCAGACACATCGGGGACGCAGCTACGCGCGTCCCTCTTATCGAATTCCGAGGCACATATTGAAGATGTTAGAACTGTCCACATTTAGCCTACTTTTCGTCAGCCAACAAAATGAGTAGGCCTAAGGAACTGCAAAAGCACGAGCCTATGTCAATGTATTATCTCCCATAGTACAAAAGTTGACCTATGCTATTGGTCAACTTGTCCTTCTGTGCAATAAATAAATATTCCAAACATACTCTGGGACAGTTGTGGGATGTGATAGATCCCAAATTAATACAACCACTCGCATCAAATATCCATTTAAAAGCAATGAGGCTGATTCAACAGATCAGAACGTTTAGCTTAAAATGTTGATAAAATATTAGGCTTTCTTCACATTATAAGCACAGCAATGCGCACACGGCAGTAGGCTATAGGCCGAATATTCCAAAATGCAATCAATTAGCGGGAAAACACTGTTCTTGAAAGTGAAGGCAAATGCGATTATGCATGTAATGTTTTATTAAAAAGGTGCATTTTTGTGGTGAAAATGATCTTCCCCAAACTTGAAACTCACGAGCTGCTTATGTATTCCTATTAGGCCTTATCAAAACATGTAGGCCTATGGGCTAGGCTACAGTGCGTTCGGAAAGTATTCAGACCCCTTGACTTTTTCCACATTTTGTTACATTACAGCCTTATTCTAAAATGGATTTTAAAAATATACTGTATATCCTCAGCAATCTACACACAATACCCCATAATGACAAAGCGAAAACAGGTTTTTTGAAATGTTTGCAAATTAGGCAAAAACAGAAATACCTAGTATTCAGACCTTTTGCTATGAGACTCCAAATTGAGCTCAAGTGCATCCTGTTTCCATTGATCATACTTGACATGCTTCTCCAACTTGATTGGAGTCCACCTGTGGTAAATTGAATTGATTGGAAATGATTTGGAAAGGCACAAATCTGTCTATATAAGGTCCCACAGTTGACAGTGCATGTCAGAGCAAAAACCAAGCCATGAGGTCGAAGGAATTGTCCTTGGAGCTCCGAGACAGGTTTGGGTCGAGGCACAGATCTGGGGAAGGGTACCAAAACATTTATTCAGCATTGAATGTCCCCAAGAACACAGGGGCTTTAAATGGAAGAAGTTTGGAAACACCAAGACTCTTCCTAGAGCTGGCTGCCTGGCCAGTCTGAGCAATCGGGGGAGAAGGGTCTTGGTCAGGGAGGTGACAAAGAATCCGATGGTCACTCTCACAGAGCTCTAGAGTTCATCTGTGGAGATGGGAGAAACTTCCAGAAGGACAACCATCTCTGCAGCACTCCACCAATCAGGCCTTTATGGTAGAGTGACCAGACGGAAGCCACTCCTCAGTAAAAGGCACATGACAGCCCGCTTGGAGTTCGCCAAAAGGCACCTAAAGACTCTCAAACCATGAGAAAGAAGATTCTCTGGTCTGATGAAGCATGGTGGTGGCAACATCATGCTGTGGGGATGTTTTTCAGCGGCAAGGACTGGGAGACTAGTCAGGATCAAGGCAAAGATGAATGAAGCAAAGTACAGAGAGATCCTTGATGAAAACCTGCTCCAGAGCGCTCAGGACCTCAGACTGGGTCGAAGGTTCACCTTCCAATACGACAATGACCAAGCACACAGCCAAGACAATGCAGGAGTGGCTTCAGGACAAGTCTCTGAATGTCCTTGAGTGGCCCTGCCAGAGCCCGGACTTGAATCCGATCGAATATCCATGGAGAGACCTGAAAATAGCTGTGCAGCAACGCAACCTGACAGAGCTTGAGAGGATCTGCAAAGAAGAATGGGAGAAACTCCCCAAATACAGGTGTGCCAAGCTTGTAGCGTCATACCCAAGAAGACTCAAGGCTGTAATCGCTGCCAAAGGTGCTTCAACAAATTATTGAGTAAAGGGTCTGAATACTTACTGAATAATACGGTAGCAGAGAGAACAGTCTATGACTAGGGTGGCTGGAGTTTTGACAATTTTGAGGGCCTTCCTCTGACACCGCCTGGTATTGAGGTCCTGGATGGCAGGAAGCTTGGTCCCAGTGATGTACTGGGCCGTACGCACTACCCTCTGTAGTGGCTTGCGGTCGGAGGCCGAGCAGTTGCCATACCAGGCGGTGATGCAACCAGTCAGGATGCTCTCGATGGTGCAGCTGTAGAACTTTTTGAGGATCTGAGGACCCATGCCAAATCTTTTCAGTCTCCTGAGGGGGAATAGGCTTTGTCGGGCCCTCTTCACGACTGTCTTGATGTGTTTGGACCATGATAGTTTGTTGGTGATGTGGACACCAAGGAACTTGAAGCTCTTAACCTGTTCCACTACAGCCCTGTCGATGAGAATGGGGGCGTGCTCAGTCCTCTTTTTTTTCCTGTAGTCCAAAATCATCTCCTTTGTCTTGGTCACATTGAGGGAGAGGTTGTTATCCTGGCACCACACGGCCAGGTCTCTGACCTCCTCCCTATAGGCTGTCTCATCATTGTCGGTGATCAGGCCTACCACTGTTGTGTCGTCGGCAAACTTAATGATGGTGTTGGAGTCGTGCCTGGCCATGCAGTCATGGGTGAACAGGGGGCGGCCCGTCAGGAAGTCCAGGATCCAGTTGCAGAGGGAGGTGTTTAGTCCCAGGATCCTTAGCTTAGTGATGAGCTTTGAGGGCACTATGGTGTTGAACGCTGAGTCATTTTAGTACTCGTCAACAATCCTAGTGCCTACAAAGCTGGTATTACAGCGCAAGAACATGATGTACTGGGTGACTTGATGGCTTGTACAGCACCTGGTGCATTGATGGTTTTGTGTAGAATAGATTCCAGTGACTAAATGTAGAGCAGTAACCTTGACCACCACTACTAATTTGCTAGCCTCTGTGCCGTGGGCCCTCAGCATCTCCATACCTCCTGATTGGTTGTGGTAAATGTCACTCTGTAGGCTGCAGAAGTGTGTAATGGAAGAGGGGTGTGCTAGGTTTGGTGTTTGTTCAGCAAATAGATAATGTAGATTTCTGTTCCAGCCGCTCACAGGAGTATTTACAGTTGCTCTTTAATAGAATCCTGCCTCAAAACGCAACGGGCTGATGAGCAGGCCTTTGAGCTGGGTTGTAAAATTTTATATTTCACACTTCTCCAAAGGATATTCTCACGGGTTGGTTTCTTTCCTGTCTTTTCCCCCTGATTCAGTGCATCCTTCAGGACCAGTGAATAAAAAGGTCATGTCAAGGAGGTATGAAAGAAAATCTCCACGTAGACCAGCCAGTGATTTTCCATTCCCCTTTGCCATTGAGAGCAAGTATATTGTTCACCTTCGTCAAAAAATAGACGGGATAATTATTTTCCCCCTGACATTTCCTCTTGAGATGTCACCTGGCCCCTTGGCTGTCTGATCTTTTGAGGGAGGTGACAGGACTATTGTTGGGTGCCCATCTACAGTACCTCTCTGGCCCCTTTTTGCTCTTTATTATATGCATGAAGACAGTCAGCTAAAGACAGGTGTCTACTTTCTCTCAAGCGTCGAATCAAAGCAACCCCTTGCTATTCCTGCTATCCAGGCCATGGATAAAGCTGCAAGGAACACACTTTTTCTCTTTTCACGTTTCCTAATAGTATAATCGCAATAGCCAAACTTCCATATAAAGTGGGGAAAAAAAGTATTTAGTCAGCCACCAATTGTGCAAGTTCTCCCACTTAAAAAGATGAGAGGACTGTAATTTTCATCATAGGTACACGTCAACTATCACATTTTAGGATTTTTAATGAATTTATTTGCAAATTATGGTGGAAAATAAGTATTTGGTCAATAACAAAAGTTTCTCAATACTTTGTTATATACCCTTTGTTGGCAAGGACACAGGTCAAACGTTTTCTGTAAGTCTTCACAAGGTTTTCACACACTGTTGCTGGTATTTTGGCCCATTCCTCCATGCAGATCTCCTCTAGAGCAGTGATGTTTTGGGGCTGTCGCTGGGCAACACAGACTTTCAACTCCCTCCAAAGATTTTCTATGGGGTTGAGATCTGGAGACTGGCTAGGCCACTCCAGGACCTTGAAATGCTTCTTACGAAGCCACTCCTTCATTGCCCGGGAGGTGTGTTTGGGATCATTGTCATGCTGAAAGATCCAGCCACGTTTCATCTTCAATGCCCTTGCTGATGGAAGGAGGTTTTCACTCAAAATCTCACGATACATGGCCCCATTCATTCTTTCCTTTACACGGATCAGTCGTCCTGGTCCCTTTGCAGAAAAACAGCCCCAAAGCATGATGTTTCCACCCCCATGCTTCACAGTAGGTATGGTGATCTTTGGATGCAACTCAGCATTCTTTGTCCTCCAAACACGACGAGTTGAGTTTTTACCACAAAGTTCTATTTTGGTTTCATCTGACCATATGACATTCTCCCAATCCTCTTCTGGATCATCCAAATGCACTCTAGCAAAATTCAGACGGGCCTGGACATGTACTGGCTTAGCAGGGGGACACGTCTGGCACTGCAGGATTGGAGTCCCTGGCGGCGTAGTGTGTTACTGATGGTAGGCTTTGTTACTTTGGTCCCAGCTCTCTGCTGGTCATTCACTAGGTCCCCACGTGTGGTTCTGGGATTTTTGCTCACCGTTCTTGTGATCATTTTGACCCCACGGGGTGAGATCTTGCGTGGAGCCCCAGATCGAGAGAGATTATCAGTGGTCTTGTATGTCTTCCATTTCCTAATAATTGCTCCCACAGTTGATTTCTTCAAACCAAGCTGCTTACCTATTACAGATTCAGTCTTCCCAGCCTGGTGCAGGTCTACAATTTTGTTTCTGGTGTCCTTTGACAGCTCTTTGGTCTTGGCCATAGTGGAGTTTGGAGTGTGACTGTTTGAGGTTGTGGACAGGTGTCTTTTATACTGATAACAAGTTCAGGTGCCATTAATACAGGTAACGAGTGGAGGACAGAGGAGCCTCTTAAAGAAGTTGTTACAGGTCTGTGAGAGCCAGAAATCTTGCTTGTTTGTAGGTGACCAAATACTTATTTTCCACCATAATTTGCAAATAAATTCATTAAAAATCCTACAATGTGATTTTCTGGATTTTTTTCTTCTCAATTTGTCTGTCATAGTTGACGTGTACCTACGATGAAAATTACAGGCCTCTCTCATCTTTTTAAGTGGGAGAACTTGCACAATTGGTGGCTGACTAAATACTTTTTTCCCCCACTGTATCCCAAATCGCACAGGCTAATGTGAGACAATCATGGTGGTGCAGGTGTGAATGTGAATTTTGTCAGATATTAAGGATGACAAATCTGTTAGGCTCTAAAGTATGTGCTCCTGGAATACAGAATCCATAATTCCCCCACATATACACAACACTTCTCTTTCCATCCGCATATCCTCAGTCCTTTGTTTATAATTTACATTTTTACATTTTAGCAGACGCTCGTATCCAGAGCAACTTACAGTTAGTGAGTGCATACATTTATTTTTTCTTCATACTGGCCCCCCGTGGGAAACGAACCCACAACCCTGGCGTTGCAAGCGCCATGCTCTACCAACTGAGCTACACGGGGCCGTGTATTTATGTGTTTATAATGAGACAGGCAACAATTTGGTACCTCATTGCACCCCCACACCCTTCCCACACTGTAAAATAAACTCATAATCTGGGGAAATGGACAGCATGATCCTCTACAAATGAAGAGTATAAGCGACAAATCCTGGTGCATATTTTTGGGGCCTTATAAGAACGCACTGTCTTTGACACAGGTGCTCATTTACATATGAAATAGTAGGCATTTCCCAGGAGATCGACATCAAGTGCAAATACATAAATTCAAACCTCACAGGCCTTATTGTGTATAGCAAGGCTCAAGCTATTCCCACCTGAGAACACACCTCTCTTTCGCTTTCATTTGGCTGTGTTGAAGTGAATAATCCATTTGTCAACTAATTGTCACCACTGATTTCTTTCAAAATAGAAACTTACAATATTCACACTATTACCTGTGCAAACCACCTTTCTCATCGATTTTTACTATTGGGGAAAAGTGTGAAACGATGTCTCAAAAGGATGGGGGTATCGTCAGAAATTGTAGAAATGAGTTTTGACCCAGGTGTTTATAAAAGTTGATATATCGATGGGGATTAAATGCACTGACACGGCAACTACAGTGAGGGAAAAAAAGTATTTGATCCCCTGCTGATTTTGTACGTTTGCCCACTGACAAAGAAATGATCAGTCTATAATTTTAATGTTAGGTTTATTTGAACAGTGAAAGACAGAATAACTACAAAAAAAATACAGAAAAACACATGTCAAAAATGTTATAAATTGATTTGCATCTTAATGAGGGAAATAAGTATTTGACCCCTCTGCAAAACATCACTTTGTTATTGCCAACAAGGGTTTTGCCACCAAGTACTGAGGTCAGACGTTTCTTGTAGTTGACACCAGGTTTGCACACATCTCAGGAGGGATTTTGTCCCACTCCTCTTTGCAGATCTTCTCCAAGTCATTAAGGTTTCGAGGCTGACGTTTGGCTTCTCGAACCTTCAGCTCCCTCCACAGATTTTCTATGAGATTAAGGTCTGGAGACTGGCTAGGCCACTCCAGGACCTTAATGTGCTTCTTCTTGAGCCACTCCTTTGTTGCCTTGGCCGTGTGTTTTGGGTCATTGACATGCTGGAATACCCATCCACGACCCATTTTCAATGCCCTGGCTGAGGGAAGGAGGTTCTCACCCAAGATTTGAAGGTACATGGCCCCGTCCATTGTCCCTTTGATGCGGTGAAGTTGTCCTGTCCCCTTAGCAGAAAAACTCCCCCAAAGTATAATGTTTCCACATCCATGTTTGATGGTGGGGACGGTGTTCTTGGGGTCATAGGCAGCATTCCTCCTCCTCCAAACACGGCGAGTTGAGTTGATGCCAAAGAGCTCCATTTTGGTCTCATCTGACCACAACACTTTCACCCAGTTCTCCTCTGAATCATTCAGATGTTCATTGGCAAACTTCAGACGGGCCTGTATATGTGCTTTCTTGAGCAGGGGGACCTTTCGGGCGCTGCAGGATTTCAGTCCTTCACGGCGTAGTGTGTTACCAATTGTTTTCTTGGTGACTATGGTCCCAGCTGCCTTGAGGTCATTGACAAGATCCTCCCGTGTAATAATATAATAATAATAATATGCCATTTAGCAGACGCTTTTATCCAAAGCGCCTTTTAGTCATGCGCGCATACATTTTTGTGTATGGGTGGTCCCGGGGATCGAACCCACTACCTTGGCGTTACAAGCACCGTGCTCTACCAGCTGAGCTACAGAGGACCATGTAGTGTAGTTCTGGGCTGATTCCTCACTGTTCTCATGATCATTGCAACTCCACGAGGTGAGATCTTGCATGGAGCCCCAGGCCGAGGGAGATTGACAGTTCTTTTGTGTTTCTTCCATTTGCGAATAATCGCACCAACTGTTGTCACCTTCTCACCAAGCTGCTTGGCGATGGTCTTGTAGCCCATTCCAGCCTTGTGTAGGTCTACAATCTTGTCCCTGACATCCTTGGAGAGCTCTTAGGTCTTGGCAATGGTGGAGAGTTTGGAATCTGATTGATTGATTGCTTCTGTGGACAGGTGTCTTTTATACAGGTAATAATATGAGATTAGGAGCACTCCCTTTAAGAGTGTGCTCTAATCTCAGCTCGTTACCTGTATAAAAGACACCTGGGAGCCAGAAATCTTTTTTGATTGAGAGGGGGTCAAATACTTATTTCCCTAATTAAAATGCAAATCAATTTATAAAATTTTTGAC
Organism: Coregonus lavaretus; assembly: GCF_964263955.1. NCBI lineage: Eukaryota > Metazoa > Chordata > Actinopteri > Salmoniformes > Salmonidae > Coregonus > Coregonus lavaretus. The sequence continues at coordinate 46,165,233 of NC_139991.1, forward strand.
ATGCGTTTGTCTGGATTTTTTTGTTGTTATTCTGTCTCTCACTGTTCAAATAAACCTACCAGTACAATTATAGTGGGCAAACGTACAAAATCAGCAGGGGATCAAATACTTTTTTCCCTCACTGTACATGACAAGAGAGAAAAGAAAACGGTCTACTTAGTACTTAGAGTAAGTGTTCACCATCGTGGGATATACCATTTTTGATTTTTGATTAGATGATAATGTAAACAAAGTCGCCACTCAGAAAAGAAAGCCGGCACGAAAAATCCACATATCTAATTAAATTGTGCAATATTTTAGCTTTCCCCTACTGTCAGATAAATACAGTGTCTTCAGAAAGTATTCATACCCCTTGAATTATTCAAATGTTGTTTCAGCCTTAAAAACAAATAAAGAGAGTTGCACACTCTATGTATAAACTCCCAGTAATTTATTGGGTAAAAATAAATTTGTGTTACAGCTTGAAATCAAAATGGATAAAGAAAGTCCCACACGTCTAAACTCAATACCCCCTAATGACAAAGTGAAAACATGTTTTCAGAAATGTTTTGAAATGTATTGAAAATGAAATATAGAAATATCTAATTTACATAAGAATTCACTCCTCTGAGTCAATACATGTTAGACCTTTGGCAGCGATTACAGCTGTGAGTCTTTCTGGGTAAGTCTCTAAGAGCTTTGCAGACCTGGATTGTACACTATTTGCCCATTATTCTTTTCAAAATTCTTCAAGCTCTGTCAAATTGGTTGTTGATCATTGCTAGACAACCATTTTCATGTCTTGCCATAGATTTTCAAGCAGATTTAAGTCAATACTGTAACTCGGCCACTCGGGAACATTCAATGTCTTCTTGGTAAGCAACTCCAGTGTAGATTTGGCCTTGTGTTGTAGGTTATTGTCCTGCTGAAAGGTGAATTATACCAGTGTCTGGTGGAAAGCAGACTGAACCAGGTTTTCATCTCTTGAAAATATGAAGAGTGGTAGTCAGTAATGTGTGTATTGGATTTGCCCCAAACGTAACACTTTGTATTCAGGACAAAAAGTGTATTGCTTTGCAACATTCTTTGCAGTATTACTTTAGTGCCTTGTTGCAAACAGGATGTATGTTTTGGAATATTTGTATTCTGTACAGACTTCCTTCTTTTCACTCTGTCAATTAGGTTAGTATTGTGGATTAACTACAATCCTCAGTTTTCTCCTATCATAGCCATTAAACTCTGTAACTGTTTGAAAGTCATCATTGGCCTCATGGTGAAATCCCTGAGTGATTTTCTTCCTCTCTGGCTACTGAGTTAGGAAGGACGCCAGTATCTTTGTAGTGAGTGGATGTATTGATACATCATCTAAAATGTAATGAATAACTTTGCCATGCTCAAAAGGATATTCAGTGTCTGTTCTTTTTTCTGTTCTTTTTAAAATCTACCAATAGGTCCCATTCTTTGCGAGGCATTGGTAAACCTCCCTGGTCTTTGTGGTTGAATCTGTGTTTGCTCGAATGAGGGATCTTACAGATAATTGTATGTGTGGGGTACAGAGATGAGGTAGTTATTAAAAAAACATGTTATTTAAACACTATTATTGCACACAGAGGGACTCCATGCAACTTATTATGTGACTTGTTAAGCACATTTTTACTCCTGAACTTATTTAGGCTTGCCATAACAAAGGGGTTGAATACTTACTGACTTAATACATTTCACATTTTAATTTATAAAACATAAAAAATAATAATGTATTCCACTTTGACATAATGGGTATTGTGTGTAGGCCAAAGACAAAATCTCAATTCAATCCATTTTAAATTCAGGCTATAACACAACAAAATGTGGAAAAAGTCAAGGGGTGTGAACATTTTCTGAAGGCACTGTATGCATTGGTTAATTCTAGAGTGATATACTGTATAGTGGTGTTCATATCAAGTGGGTGCTATTATGATACAAAACATTTGCTCCTTCTGTTTAATATTCTAGATGACACCAATCATGAATGTAGCACATTTTTGGGTGAAAGCCATGGTGAAAGTTGATGGGAGATTATGAGGGGGCGGTTACAAATTCTCTTTGGGGTGATACCGTAGAAAGAGCTGGTTGGATATAGAGTAATTTCATGCTAATTTACTTCATTATGCCCATATATACAGCATATATACATTTGTTGTTATTTCCAAATGTTATTATTAAATCAATATAATAGCAAAACATAGATATATTCTGCTTAATCTCAAACTATACAATTAATCTAACCAAATCAGCCCTACTGCCTCTCAAGACCCTGATGGAGGACTCCATCTTTACTTGCTAGCCTCTGTGCCGTGGGCCCTCAGCATCTCCATACCTCCTGATTGGTTGTGGTAAATGTCACTCTGTAGGCTGCAGATGTGTGTAATGGAAGAGGGGTGTGCTGGGTCGGGTGTTTGTTCAACAAGTTGGTAATGCAGCTTTCCATTCCAGCCAATCGTTTCCCATTTTAAATATTTGGGAGTAGAGTATATTTCCTTCCTTAGATAAAACCATTGCCAGAAACTTTAACAGAATGCTCAAATCAATTCAATCTGATTTCAGTAGATGGAATAATATCCCAGTTGCTTTAACCGGCAGAATATCGATTGTCAAAATGAATATATTGCCGCGGCTGAATTTCTGTAGTTCAATGCTTCCCATGGCTCCCCCTTCTGGCTATTGGAATAAAATTCATAGTGTGGTTTCAGAATGTATATGGCAAGGTAAACGATCCCGGATAAAATTAAAACATTTACAAAGAGGGAAAGACATAGGAGGACTATCCTATTGCCCAGGAAGAGGTGGTCTTCACTGATACTGTATATCCCTTAAACAATGTACTCTATGCTTTGGTCCTATTATTGCTCACACAATTTCTATTTGCCGCAAAATTTTAAAACAATGTAATTGGGAATCAAAATGGCATGCCCATACTCCAATAATTCACAATAATGCCTTGCAATCTGGAGGGTGGCCTTTTGCATCCCCCCAATGGTCCAAATGTGGAATCCGTACCCCTACTGATATCATGGACAGTAATGGTTTGAGAACATTCCAAGATTTGAAAGATACATACAGATTACTAGACAGGGATAGGAGGCATGGTTTCCGGGTGGGAAGGGAGGATGCGGGTGGGTGGATGGGGACTGAGGGGGGGAATGGGTAGGGGTTATCTTTGTATGATAGTTTTTTTTGTACCTGTAACCCCCCCCCCCCCCCAAAAAAAAAAAAAGAAGACAAAACTAAATAAAAAGTTGGCCCCCAAAATGTTTTATATAATAACAAAACATATAAAAGTGCCATATATGATTTAAAAACGCTGGCATGTGTCATTTTGAAGAAGAACAATTTTGATATTTGACATTAAATCGAATACCTGAAGTCCCACCAAAATGTCTGGATTCCATAGATTTTCTGTCTGTCATTATATAATTGTTTATGTGCCATAATGGTCAATATTTGATTGACAAAAAAAAAATGGTTGAGTATCTTACTCCATTAAGCAGCTGTTACATTTATCTGAACTGTATTTTTGACCTTTAATCAATTTTGACAAACGTTGCTATTGTATTACCATCGGCACATGGCTGCCTGAGATAAATGCTCTAGACTGCGATGCTCTGTGACAGCTGGTAGCTTGTGGCCCTCCACTGTGGTGGGACATGGTTGACTGGGTCAAATTGCCACTACCTCTCGTCTGGGGGCAGCAGGGGCTGCTGGGAGGGCGGCGTGGGCGGCTAGACCGGGTTGGGGCAGGGGCTCCTCATGTAGACATCATTCCCTCCCGGCAGATTAAGGGAGTATGACATGGCTAACCCCTAATCCTTTATCTGACTGAGAGATTAGAGGAACATGACACAGCGCACCAAATCCCTTTAATCATCCAAATGTTTCCTCCTCTGCCAATGGCTCTGCTGCGCTGGGAATGGGAGTCAGCTCCTTGGAACAATAAAGACTCCGGGGAGGAATTGTCTGGGAACATTGTTCCATCCCGAAGTCTCACGGGCGCACTCATGACACTGACAAGCAGCTTTGGTCGCAGAAATACGGAGGAGTTATTCCGGGTTGGGGCCAAGTCAATGAAGCAGCAACACTGATATAATAGGGTGTTGGAGGGATTGGAGACTGAACTGGCTATGTGTCCCTTATCACTGATGCTCTGTGGGGCTGACGTCTCTTTCTAGACTCATTTAAGACTGGGAGCAATTGGTCTGACTCTGATGATGACAGCGGGTTGTTGATAGTTCGAGTCTTACTAATGTCTATGGGACAGATGTCTTATTAATATCAACCCCAATCATTAGATAAAGCACATATTAAAAAGGCACATAAATTATATTAAATTGTCAGGGGGGAGTGTCATTTACAGCGAGACATCATACTCTTGGTCTTTGTGATGTTTCTATTCTACTTACTGAACTGAAAGTGTAGTTCCGAGATCTATGCAGCATGACTTCCTTGTACTGTATGTGATAAAGGGTAAAGGTGCCCTCTTCAGGTTGCTGAACACACAACAGCTACTTGTATAACCATGTACGATTGCAGTGTGGTGAGTGAGGTTAATGAAATGCAGGGGATGGAGGCCTGTGACCCTGTGCCTGAGAGCTGTGCCATGCTGCAGCAGGAGAAGCAGCAGCTGTATGTCTGCTGTTTTCTGGACAGCTGGGGTGACATCAGATCAGACTGATGCCAAGGCATATTCCAATCACTGGCCCTCACTACTATCTACTCCACTCTCAAATGATGGCTCTGAGAGTGTGTGGTTTACAGAATGTGTGTGCGTGTTTACATATCTTTGACTGATGGTAGCCGATTGAGACAAGTCTCAGTGCCTGGGAGGCAGCGTGCCGCACCATGCCCTGTATGCCAAAGAGCTGAACATGACTCACATAGGGACAGCGAACACACATACAGTGGGGAAAAAAAGTATTTAGTCAGCCACCAATTGTGCAAGTTCTCCCACTTAAAAAGATGAGAGAGGCCTGTAATTTTCATCATAGGTACACGTCAACTATGACAGACAAATTGAGAGAAAAAAATCCAGAAAATCACATTGTAGGATTTTTAATGAATTTATTTGCAAATTATGGTGGAAAATAAGTATTTGGTCACCTACAAACAAGCAAGATTTCTGGCTCTCACAGACCTGTAACTTCTTCTTTAAGAGGCTCCTCTGTCCTCCACTCGTTACCTGTATTAATGGCACCTGTTTGAACTTGTTATCAGTATAAAAGACACCTGTCCACAACCTCAAACAGTCACACTCCAAACTCCACTATGGCCAAGACCAAAGAGCTGTCAAAGGACACCAGAAACAAAATTGTAGACCTGCACCAGGCTGGGAAGACTGAATCTGCAATAGGTAAGCAGCTTGGTTTGAAGAAATCAACTGTGGGAGCAATTATTAGGAAATGGAAGACATACAAGACCACTGATAATCTCCCTCGATCTAGGGCTCCACGCAAGATCTCACCCCGTGGGGTCAAAATGATCACAAGAACGGTGAGCAAAAATCCCAGAACCACACGGGGGGACCTAGTGAATGACCTGCAGAGAGCTGGGACCAAAGTAACAAAGCCTACCATCAGTAACACACTACGCTGCCAGGGACTCAAATCCTGCAGTGCCAGACGTGTCCCCCTGCTTAAGCCAGTACATGTACAGGCCCGTCTGAAGTTTGCTAGAGTACATTTGGATGATCCAGAAGAGGATTGGGAGAATGCCATATGGTCAGATGAAACCAAAATAGAACTTTTTGGTGTAAACTCAACTCGTCGTGTTTGGAGGACAAAGAATGCTGAGTTGCATCCAAAGAACACCATACCTACTGTGAAGCATGGGGGTGGAAACATCATGCTTTGGGGCTGTTTTTCTGCAAAGGGACCAGGATGACTGATCCGTGTAAAGGAAAGAATGAATGGGGCCATGTATCGTGAGATTTTGAGTGAAAACCTCCTTCCATCAGCAAGGGCATTGAAGATGAAACGTGGCTGGGTCTTTCAGCATGACAATGATCCCAAACACACCGCCCGGGCATCTAAGGAGTGGCTTCGTAAGAAGCATTTCAAGGTCCTGGAGTGGCCTAGCCAGTCTCCAGATCTCAACCCCATAGAAAATCTTTGGAGGGAGTTGAAAGTCCGTGTTGCCCAGCGACAGCCCCAAAACATCACTGCTCTAGAGGAGATCTGCAAGGAGGAATGGGCCAAAATACCAGCAACAGTGTGTGAAAACCTTGTGAAGACTTACAGAAAATGTTTGACCTGTGTCATTGCTAACAAAGGGTATATAACAAAGTATTGAGAAACTTTTGATATTGACCAAATACTTATTTTCCACCATAATTTGCAAATACATTCATTAAAAAATCCTACAATGTGATTTTCTGGATTTTTTTTCCTCATTTTGTCTGTCATAGTTGACGTGTACCTATGATAAAAATTACAGGCCTCTCTCATCTTTTTAAGTGGGAGAACTTGCACAATTGGTGGCTGACTAAATACTTTTTCCCCACTGTATGTATCTATACATGTGTGTGTGTGTCCATGTGAATCTGTGTGTATGGCCTGACTGTCAATGAGCTCATGATGACTGGCGTGTATGTGGGCCTTGCAGCTCGACTGGACAGGGGGCTCCACACTTGTGCTGTCATCTGCAAGGCCGTGGGAGGACTGATATTAAGTCATTACTGCAGTCAGCTTTCTCTGCCTCAGCCTGCCTATTCCCCACCATACATTGATACATAGTTGACACAGTGCACAGACAAATGCTCTCACGCGGTCTTTCCTACTCTTACTTTCACTATCCCTTTTACAGACAAACACAGTGTTAAGCCAAACATGTCTGGGCATGCTGCCAGCATGATAAGACACATCCTCCACTGCCATTTCACGCTTCCTTTGGAGAGGTGTACTGTACCTTGAGTTTACAGTAAATGTGTTTCCTGTTTAGAAGATTCAACCTCCAGCCATTCTGTTGGTTTATTCATAAAGAAAGGGACGATGGGGGGAGGAGTAGAATGAAAGAGAGGAAAAACCTGCAAAGAATGCGAGACAGGATGAAAGAGCAAATCCAATCTGCCTCAATATGACTATCAATCACCTCAGCATGTCTTTGGAAGAGAGGCCCTAATTACTGTCCAAATGAACATCGACCATTTTCTATTAGAATAATTCCGACGGCCTGTGTTTGTATGTGCCAGTCCCTCGTTCTCTATTCCCATTCATTAAGCTGCATTACTTTTTTGTGATTTTTGACAGCCGATATTTGCTCAGCGAGTTCAGAAGCTAGCTCATTCTCAAAGAGAATTACTTTCCCTTGTCGTCCTTTTTTTTTCTTCTGGGCTGTTTGGCAGGAGTGTCCGGCGCTCGCAGCACCCTGGTGAGGAAGGCATGGGATTATGTCTCAGTGGCTCGGCAGAAACCATGTGGAAAAGGAAACACTGTGGACGAGCGCACCATGGGTTTTCACGCCCACCACCGGACATGGACCGGGGTAACCGTGGTTAACGTGGCACAGTGTGAGACATCACCCTGAACACAGAGGGTGGGAGTGTTGGACATTGGCATTTAGCCAGGGTGAACCAGACACTGGTGGGTATGTGTGAGATACTAGAAGGCTTTGCTGTTTTAAAGGAGACCGAGTTTGAATATCAATGAGCTGATTTAAAAGACGAATAATTAAACATGTTTGGTTTAGTCACCCTGGGCCTGTATCAGATATAAGACCTACATATCTATGACGGAGCACTACAGACACAGTGGAATAACAACTAGCTGGACGAAGATGAGAGAGAGAGAAGGAGAAGGTGAAGGTGGGTTAGCAAGGTTTATATTAAGATCTAACATCACTAGCTTAATTTATTATAAGTCAGGTCCTCAGGCTCTTAGAGCAGACTACATACATCTTCTGTGCTTAACCTCCCTCTGTGAGATGACCTCCATTTGAATCTTATTTGAGGAGCACTGCCATGCCTTTCTGTTCCCAGGTGGCTCCAGCGTCTGCTCTAATAGCTCTTCCGGATGGGATGTTCCTTTAGTTCCAGACCTGCATCTTTTGCTCTGCATGGAAGGGATGTTGTATCTGCTTTGGAGAGACATTGTGGTAGAGCGAGCGACATTGGGTTTCATGAAGCCTGACGGAGACATCATTAAAGATGCATAACATCTCACAACTGCCAACAAGGATGACTTATGACATCTGCCACAATGCGTCATGTTGCCTGTCACTGGCAGTACAAACACTGTGGTGGTTAGAGCAATCACTAAGAGGATTTATTACTGTACCTACTGTTGATTTCACCATCTAGCTCCTCCTTCTAATATGTCACATGTCCTTTTTGTGAAGAGCTTACGGGGAGTAGGATATAAACAAACACACCTGGCTTGCTAGGGAGGGACACAAGATGTTATGTGGACCAAAATGTTATGTACTGTAGACCCGGCAGGGTGGGTTGTTTTAGCTTGTAGATGGCCTGCAGCACAGGACAAAACAGATATTATCTGCAGCAAGGGCACATTTCAAATTGATTTATGTACTTTCGTTTCTATAAGATGAAGACTGAGCAATTGACTAGGGACAAAGAAAACAATATGCCATATGCAGGCTGATTTGGGAAGAGTAAAAGAATGAAGCTAGCTTATTGGCGACACCATGGAAATGGCAGTGGGGGACTGTTATTAACGTGACACCGTGAATCAATCCGTCCCATCTGCAGAGTATACAGCGGGATGTGAAGAGAGAGAGAGTGCTAAAGTCACGGATGAAAGGGTGGATTGTGGAGGGGGGAAAAGACGCAGGAAGGACTTTGCAATTGGGAAAGTTAAAGCTATTTACAGCCGCAATGTCTGGGGAAATAGGAGGGTAGAAAAAAGAGAAAGCTTCAGGAAACATCTCACCAAAGACGCTGAAAAAAAACAAGGCAAACAAACAAACAAAGCACACGAAATGGAGGGAGGAGAGCTTCAAAGCCTGCAGGTTGATTCGCAAAATGAACTTCATTAGCATATAGTCAACTGAAGGACATCTTTTGAAAAAGCAGAGCCACGGGTCCAGAAGAGAACGGCATTAACAACACTAATAACAAAGGTATAACAACGAGTCGCTTTTTATAACAACGATAATATTAAGTGAATTTAAGAGAAGAGTTTAATCACACTGTGATTAGTGAGCACAGTACTGCGTGTAAGAGAACATAGTTGAATAATTTACACGCAAGTCATGCACGCGAGAGGTACTTAGTTGAATCATTAACACAAGAAGAGAGGGCCGTAGCTCATTGACTCAAGCCCAAATCATGCAACACACTTCTTTTTTTTTAATGGCGTTTAGCTACACCTCTAGACACTACTGTTAATGTTTGTTTTTCCTGAATAAAGGAATATTTTATTAACCTCTAGCCTTTGTGACTTTATAACCTGAACAACAGAGTTTGAGTCCTTTACTTATGACTTTATCCTATGTCTATACAACCAAACCTGTTATAGTGCTTTTCCCCAAGCCCCTTAAACTCAGTTGCCTCTGTGAATGGCTTACTCTTACAACTGTACCCCATTTCACTAAAATGCTCTGAAAAAAAGTAACTTCCTAACAGTACCAATCTAGGCATCAAATAGCTTCCACTCTCCTGTGAAGTACCGGAGAGAGAAGTGACTCTAGCAGTTTGGCAGATGTCTTATTCTGTCGGAATCTATCAGAGGGTAATACCCCAATGCGTTCAACTACGTCTGATAACCGACACATAGATACACTCTCGTCCTGCTCCATAGGAGAGGAAGCATCCAGATCGGCAAGCAGGTCTCAGAGCATTTCATATTATTCTGTATGTAAATCCAAGACACTCCATTTAGTATGATATGTTACGTGTTGTATGGTATGTATTAATTTGTGGATGTCCATCACCCATTTCATACGATATGTTACAAATTACAATTTGTATGATATGTTACAAATTTAGCAAAACGTATGATATATTACAAATTACAATTTGTTGTGGCTAACATTAGCTAGGCTAGGGGTTAAGGTTAGGGATAGGGTTAGGGGAAGGGTTAGCTAACATGCTAAGTAAACTCAGCAAAAAAAGAAACGTCCTCTCACTGTCAACTGCGTTTATTTTCAGCAAACTTAACATGTGTAAATATTTGTATGAACATAACAAGATTCAACAACTGAGACATAAACTGAACAAGTTCTACAGACATCTGACTAACAGAAATTGAATACTGTGTCCCTGAACAAAGGGGGGGTCAAAATCAAAAGTAACAGTCAGTATCTGGTGTGGCCACCAGCTGCATTAAGTACTGCAGTGCATCTCCTCCTCACGGACTGCACCAGATTTGCCAGTTCTTGCTGTGAGATGTTACCCCACTCTTCCACCAAGGCACCTGCAAGTTCCCGGACATTTCTGGGGGGAATGGCCCTAGCCCTCACCCTCCGATCCAACAGGTCCCAGATGTGCTCAATGGGATTGAGATCTGGGCTCTTCGCTGGCCATGGCAGATCACTGACATTCCTGTCTTGCAGGAAATCACGCACAGAACGAGCAGTATGGCTGGTGGCATTGTCATGCTGGAGGGTCATGTCAGGATGAGCCTACAGGAAGGGTACCACATGAGGGAGGAGGATGTCTTCCCTGTAACACACAGCATTGAGATTGCCTGCAATGACAACAAGCTCAGTCCGATGATGCTGTGACACACCGCCCTAGACCATGACGGACCCTCCACCTCCAAATCGATCCCGCTCCAGAGTACAGGCCTCGGTGTAACGCTCATTCCTTCGACAATAAGAGCAAATCCGACCATCACCCATGGTGAGACAAAACCATGACTCGTCACTGAAGAGCACTTTCTGCCAGTCCTGTCTGGTCCAGCGACGGTGGGTTTGTGCCCATAGGCGACGTTGTTGCCGGTGATGTCTGGTGAGGACCTGCCTTACAACAGGCCTACAAGCCCTCAGTCCAGCCTCTCTCAGCCTATTGCGGACAGTCTGAGCACTGATGGAGGGATTGTGCGTTCCTGGTGTAACTTGGGCAGTTGTTGTTGCCATCCTGTACCTGTCCCGCAGGTGTGATGTTCGGATGTACCGATCCTGTGCAGGTGTTGTTACACATGGTCTGCCACTGCGAGGATGATCAGCTGTCCGTCCTGTCTCCCTGTAGCGCTGTCTTATGCTTCTCACAGTGCGGACATTGCAATTTATTGCCCTGGCCACATCTGCAGTCCTCATGCCCCATTGCAGCATGCCTAAGGCACGTTCACGCAGATGAGCAGGGACCCTGGGCATCTTTCTTTTGGTGTTTTTCAGAGTCAGTAGAAAGGCCTCTTTAGTGTCCTAAGTTTTCATAACTGTGCCCTTAATTGCCTACCGTCTGTAAGCTGTTAGTGTCTTGACGACCGTTCCACAGGTGCATGTTCATTAATTGTTTATGGTTCATTGAACAAGCATAGAAAACAGTGTTTAAACCCTTTACAATGAAGATCTGTGAAGTTATTTGGATTTTTATGAATTATCTTTGAAAGACAGTGAAAAGTTGCTAATTAGCTAAAATGGCAAAGTTGTCCGTGATGAGATTCAAACACGCAATCTTTGGGTTGCTAGATGTTCACTTAATACGCCCAACCATCCACCCCAACCTACCACCCTCCTTTAGTTTTTGTAACCTTTTGTCTTATTTAACCATACCAAACGTAACATATCATACTAATTTGGGTGTCCCGGATCAACGTTTACTATGTTATGTCTAGTCTATGAGACCAGGCTGAGAAGAGGCACTACATGTTGTGCTGTCCATAGCAACAGCAGACAGAGGCGGAGCATGGACACATACCACAGCCACTCTCCACTAAGTCTTCTTATAACAGACACAGGGGATAGCGCAGCTGATAAAATGATACCATTTAAATCCAGATGTATATTTATGGTTTAAAATATTGCTTGAGCAAAGTTACATTGTATATGACACAGCTTATTTATTTTCATAATGCCAAATGTCCTTCCACACCTAAGAATTATGAGGCACACAGAGTATAATAGGCCAAGATGCTACCATGCTGCTGCTGCAATTTCACAGGCAGGCACACCTGGTCAAGTCACCAAAGTTAAATGTGTAGATGAAAATTGATGACAAGTGATGCGAATAAATTATGTGTGTCATGTACAGTGGGGGAAAAAAGTATTTAGTCAGCCACCAATTGTGCAAGTTCTCCCACTTAAAAAGATGAGAGAGGCCTGTAATTTTCATCATAGGTACATGTCAACTATGACAGTTTGAAGAAATCAACTGTGGGAGCAATTATTAGGAAATGGAAGACATACAAGACCACTGATAATCTCCCTCGATCTGGGGCTCCACGCAAGATCTCACCCCGTGGGGTCAAAATGATCACAAGAACGGTGAGCAAAAATCCCAGAACCACATGGGGGGACCTAATGAATGACCTGCAGAGAGCTGGGACCAAAGTAACAAAGCCTACCATCAGTAACACACTACGCCGCCAGGGACTCAAATCCTGCAGTGCCAGACGTGTCCCCCTGCTTAAGCCAGTACATGTCCAGGCCCGTCTGAAGTTTGCTAGAGTGCATTTGGATGATCCAGAAGAGGATTGGGAGAATGTCATATGGTCAGATGAAACCAAAATATAACTTTTTGGTAAAAACTAAACTCGTCATGTTTGGAGGACAAAGAATGCTGAGTTGCATCCAAAGAACACCATACCTACTGTGAAGCATGGGGGTGGAAACATCATGCTTTGGGGCTGTTTTTCTGCAAAGGTACCAGGACGACTGATCTGTGTAAAGGAAAGAATGAATGGGGCCATGTATCGTGAGATTTTGAGTGAAAACCTCCTTCCATCAGCAAGGGCATTGAAGATGAAACGTGGCTGGGTCTTTCAGCATGACAATGATCCCAAACACACCGCCCGGGCAACGAAGGAGTGGCTTCGTAATAAGCATTTCAAGGTCCTGGAGTGGCCTAGCCAGTCTCCAGATCTCAACCCCATAGAAAATCTTTGGAGGGAGTTGAAAGTCCGTGTTGCCCAGCGACAGCCCCAAAACATCACTGCTCTAGAGGAGATCTGCATGGAGGAATGGGCCAAAATACCAGCAACAGTGTGTGAAAACCTTGTGAAGACTTACAGAAAACGTTTGACCTGTGTCATTGCAAACAAAGGGTATATAACAAAGTATTGAGAAACTTTTGTTATTGACCAAATACTTATTTTCCACCATAATTTGCAAATAAAATCATAAAAAATCCTACAATGTGATTTTCTGGAATTTTCTCAATTTGTCTGTCATAGTTGACGTGTACCTATGATGAAAATTACAGGCCTCTCTCATCTTTTTTAGTGGGATAACTTGCACAATTGGTGGCTGACTAAATACTTTTTTCCCCCACTGTATGTAGTGCATGCATGTATGTGCCCGTAGGTGTGTCTGAGAGGCTCTGCTCATATAGGCTTAAAAGGCTGGAATATGTACACACCTGATTGGACAATGCAGGTGTCTGCTAATAACTACCCTCTGAGAGAACAGAGGATGGTCATAGTGCTGTAAATGTCAGTCATCCAGCATTCTACAAAAAAACTACGCTACTCCAGTTGAAAACCCAAAGAGGCCAAGGAGTTTCCTTATTTTCCATTCGCTACATTTCCTTTTGACATCTTAAAAGCTCTTAGTTCAGCAAGGCACACCAATGCTTTACTCAATATAACTGGCGAGAGTTCCCTTTTTAGACTAGAAGTGAGGACGAACGACAAAAACAAAATAGAATAGGAATAAATAAGTGAAAGGAATGGGGAGCCAGAAAGAGGACAGAGGGTAAAGAGGACCGAGGTTAAAGAGGACCGAGGGTAAAGAGGACCGAGGGTAAAGAGGACCGAGGGTAAAGAGGACAGAGGGTAAAGGGGACAGAGGGTAAAGGGGACAGAGGGTAAAGGGGAGGAGGAACAAATAAAATGTCTAGAGTAGAAAAGAGAAAATGATTTGAAACAGAAACCTAGAGATTAGAGATTCATCTGGCCAAGCCAAACCCATTAAGTTTGAATTAAAGACCATTGTAAGGCTGGTAAACTTGGCATGGACTCCATATATCTTGACAAAATTATCTCTCTAGTTTTTATTATCAAACAAAGGGCATTACGCTAGCTTCCAGGCACTCTGTAGAGGCAAAGTTATCTGAATGGATAATCATATGTATCAACTATTGATTTTGTTTCTCAACACAACTTTGGCTCTCTCTGGAAGCTGAGAAAACTCAAATGCCGTTGGACTAATGCTCCCCTATGCACAGAGACCATTACTCAACATAAAACCTCACAGCTACTGTCCATGGAAAGAGTCTTCAGAAGAAAAAAATACATGTATTCAACATGTTCACAAGAGTCATTCCAGTGTCACAAGTGTATGATTACATTCGCAGTCAAAAGGGGCAGTAATGCTGTCCAGAAAAGCACTGTGTAGCCTACTGTCTAGCCTAGAGTATTGTAGTGGCCACAGCATTGACTGATGTCCTCTGTTGTCCATCATGTCGTATAACCCTGTGAGGTTGCTGACGTGGACAATTTGTCAACTTTGAGTTCTGTGACTCCACATCCCCTCCCCCCACTTCCTTTGATTCCTGTCATTACAGGGGACCCTGAGCCGACTATCAAGAGCGCGCTATAAAGTTAGAAGTGTTCTCTACGAGGCAAACGGACGCTCCATTAAGGTAAGTCAGATCTCTATGTTTGCTCTCTCTGACCTTGTTAAGGAATATGCTATCAGTCTTCTTAACTATCCTGCGCCACGCTTTCAATTCACCTCCCTCTCAAGGCTCTTTTACTTTATAATTTCCATGTATCTCTCTCCCTTTCCTCTCCCTCCTTTTTGTCTGTATGTAAATGGATGCCCTAGTTAACCAGGAGAAAAGCTACTAGAGCAAATGCTGCTGCATCTGCAGATACGTACTTAGCTAACGCAACTTTGTAACAATACTACGTTTCTCCATTTATGGAGTAATTGAGATAAACAGATATAATGTGTTCTGTAGTACCTGTCCTTTTATATGCCCACATCATGCACAAAGGGACAAATACAACATCAATCCTATTCATCGGCTTACATTGTGCCATAAAATAAATTATTAAACAATAAACGGGTCCCACTTTAAATGATGTGCCGCTTATAAAGGCTTCATAAAGCCTTCAGAAACACTACATAAATGTGTTACAAAGCATCTATAACCGTATGTCATGCTTTATAAAGGGTTCATAAATGTGGCATAACTGTGTGACATAACCACCAAAGTCAAATGTGACATAACCCACTATGTCAAATATGATATAAATCTGTGCTTTATAAAGGGTGGCATAAGCACCGCTTAATAAAGGCCTTATAAATCATATTAAATTGAGGCTTCATAAAGCATTTTCTAACAATGTCATGCCTCTTGGTAGAGCATTGCAATGCCAGGATATTGGGTTCGATTCCCGGGACCACCCATACGTAGAAATGTATTCACACATGACTGTAAGTCGCTTTGGCTAAAAGTGTATGCTAAATTTTATATACTGTATTATATTATATTTCACTAAAAAATTTCTAGGATGGCCCAACCGCTTTCCCTCTTGGGTGCATAGTCAATATTGTACATGACCTCATCATTCCCCAAAATGCTGTGCTGCAGGATGACACAAACTCTAAAGTTCAGTCATGGACAGTAGAAACCATTGGTAGGGCCTTTTAAAATCAGTTTACATCTTTTGCCTACTTCTGTTTTGTTTTAGTTTTTTTATTCTGTTTTCTTGGTTTCGTTTTTCCAGTTTTCGGCTTTCCCAATTATTTTCTGGTTTACCCCAGTTTTTTCACACCTTTTTTTATAAGACAAATAACAAAATTGGGTTTTCTGTGTTCAGAACAATGCTTAAACCACATCAGGGGATGATTTTTGAGGTCTGGGAAAAATCGAAGAAACTTTGATTTTGAGTGTAGTTGCCTTTTAATTCAGTGAGCATGCCCTGCACTGTTGTTTGGTTAGCATGTTTTCTGTAGTGCAGTAAGCGCACATTCGGCCAGAAATGTAATGGGTGGAGTAAAATGCCAGCAGTACTCTGTATTATTCAGAGCCCTATGAAATGACACAATATATACATTCTACAGACCCTACTGAGTATTCCCTACAATACCTGGGACCCACTTGGGAGCCAGGCCCACCCACTGGGGAGCCAAGCCCAGCCAATCAGAATCAGTTTTTCCCCACAAAAGGGCTTTATTACAGACAGAAATACTCCTCTGTTTCATAAGCTGCCCAGGTGGCTCGTCTCAGACGATCCCGCATGTGACGAAGCCGGATGTGGAGGCCCTGGGCTGGTGTGGTTACATGTGGTCTGCGGTTGTGAGGCCGGTTGGATGTACTGCTAAATTCTCTAAAACAGCTTATGGTAGAGAAATTAACATTACATTCTCTGGCAACAGCTCTGGTGGACATTCCTGCAGTCAGCATGCCAATTGCATGCTCCTTCAAAACTTGAGACATCTGTGGCATTGTGTCGTGTGACAAAACTGCACATTTTAGAGTGGCCTGTTATTGTCCCCAGCAAAAGTTGCACCTGTGTAATGATCATGTTGTTTAATCAGCTTCTTGATATGCCACACCTGTCAGGTGGATCTTGGCAAAGGAAAAATGTTCACTAACAGGGATGTAAACAAATTTGTGCACACAATGAGAGAAATTAGCTTTTTGTGCATATGGAACGTTTCTGGGATCTTTCATTTCAGCTCATGAAACATGGGACCAACACTTTACATGTTGTGTTTATATTTTTGTTCAGCACAGTTTGTAGTAGTTAAGTGTTGAGTTAGATTACATACTGTAGCTACCTCAATCGTTATTTCAAATAATTTCAGTGACTTCACAGCAATTGATAGCTATCCAAAGTTTAGCAAGCTAGCAGGCTCAGCTACAATTTACAAAATCCCCCTAGACACAGCCACATTTTTTTTTTACATTTTTAGTCATTTAGCAGACGCTCTTATCCAGAGCGACTTACATTATCTTTTTATTTTATATACTGGCCCCCCGTGGGAATCAAACCCACAACCCTGGCGTTGCAAACGCCATGCTCTACCAACTAAGCTACATCCCTGCCGGCCATTCCTTCCCCTACCCTGGACGACGCTGGGCTTATTGTGCGCCGCCCCATGGGTCTCCCGGTCGCGGCCGGCTACGACAGAGCCTGGATTCGAACCAGGATCTCTAGTGGCACAGCTAGCACTGCGATGCAGTGCCTTAGACCACTGCGCCACTCGGGAGTGTGAGTCTCTATCTCATAGTCAAATCATGAGATTTGTAAATTAAAGAGGAATAAAATAATACTAATTGAATGGAGTTTCCCATCTTCGCATTTAGAGTTTCTGACGCAACACAGAAATGCCCTTATCCAGATGGTGTGACAAGGGCATTTCCTAACAGACCCGCTAACTTTGTTGTTACTTTTAAGGTTGGAACCAACATGCAGTACCTCCGGCAGCAAGAGAGGCAAAAACCATTCGTCCGCCAGCTCAGGGACAAGCTACACTATTCACAGCCCAGTGTAATGTTCAAAGTAAATGCATTGCTAAAACTTCATGTATTTGTATTGTTTAAAAATGTACAAATAAAAGGAAATGTATGGTTTAAACATGTTTTTAATGTTTATTTGTTTTAGCTGTTAGTGATAATTCCCTAAATGTTATTACATTTGTGTTTATATCATTAAGTCTTTATGTATGTGTTATGAATGACCAAAGGTGTCTGACTTTATAGTAAGTACAGCGCCATATGATATAAGGCATTTATGTATGCATTATAAATGACCAAAGGGGTCTTTAAATTAAGTACAGCATCATGTGATATAGAGTCTTTATGTATGTGTTATGAATGACCAAAGGTGTCTCACTTCAAACTAAGTATTACAGGACACTACATATAGTGTCAATAAATAGGTTATTAACATTTTGCTGATTTATGAAGGTTCTCTCGCAATCCACAAGTTACTGTAGGGTTTGAGAGGTATTTAAATGGCTTGATGGACCTGCAAAGCTTGCATTTATGTGTGTGTGTGTGTGTGTGTGTGTGTGTGTGTGTGTGTGTGTGTGTGTGTGTGTGTGTGTGTGTGTGTGTGTCAGAACCAAAATGATTTGGAGTATTCCAACCTGAGACTACCACACCAGGTATTCCTCTTCTGTTCCCATGCTGGAGACCAGGGCTTGATTACCTGTTACAATGGTGACAACATTTTGTGGCTGATCTTTCAGCGGGGTAGTGGGTGAATGTGTCAAAGACCTGACTGGGCCCAGCACCGTGCGGTATGGCTCATTTTTGTTGTGCGTGTTTGTGTACTGTGGAACATGTAACTTGGTTCCAGAAGAAAGCCACCTTCAATTTCTTTAGGTTGGGGGCTTTCATCAAGGTAAGTGTTTCTTGGTGTAACGTCGTCCCCAGGCTATTGCACACACAGCACATTTAAGGCTGGGATATCAACCATTCAGAGTTGGCCTTAGTGGGAGTGACCATAGAATTATATAGGAGTGACCTTAATGAATAAAGTACTTGTCATCGTCACTACTTAACACAGTCAAAAAGTCAAAATTATGGCTAAACCCTTAACATTTTATTTTAAACCGAACCCTAATTAATGACAACCAAGTTTGATGCGTTGGTCCCCCCGACCTTCCTCACATTTGGGCAGAAGTGTCTGGGAGCGAGAATAGGTGTAATGTGACTAACATGACATGTCACCCTTTATAAAACACATGTTTATATCATATTCGACATAGTGGGTTATTTCACATTTGAGATAGGTGATTATGTCACATAGTTATGCCACATTTATGAACCCTTTATAAAGCATGACATATTTATAGATGCTTTGTAACACATTTATGTAGTGCTTATGAAGGCATTATGAAGGCTTTATGAAGCCATTATAAGCTGAACGTCATTTAAAGCGGGACCGATAAGTGC
The DNA here is from genome assembly GCF_964263955.1 of Coregonus lavaretus. Classification (NCBI taxonomy): domain Eukaryota; kingdom Metazoa; phylum Chordata; class Actinopteri; order Salmoniformes; family Salmonidae; genus Coregonus; species Coregonus lavaretus. Next base: position 46,184,215 of record NC_139991.1, read on the forward strand.
AACAGCCAGTTGAATTTGATAGTGGTAGACAGGCGGTTGTTGGATTCTGCTGGTGGATGATGGGTAATGGGATGGTGTGTTGTTTGTGGATGTATTACCATTCAGGGCACACACTCCTCAGCAGTCAGTGGCGTTTACCGCCATTGACCGGCCAGCATCGTTTGATCAGTACTTAATGTCACTTAACGCAATCGCTTCAAGCCAACCCTGCCTGTTTAGAGTGGAACAGATGTTTCGCCGAAGTGATCTCGCAGTTCTAATTAGCCATTGATAGTAAATGCATTAGCACTGGGAAGCAACGCAGTTTAAAATATAGCTGCCTGCGATAGGAGGTGAAAGTGAGTGGGATATGGAATTAGGGGGTGGAGAGAGAGGGGAAGGGAAATAATCAATGTGGCTTGTTAAGATAGCGAAATCGTGGGGTACCATTACAAAGTGCTATTTGACTGTGCTCTCATGCTAGCCTCCTCTGTTGTTGCTGCTTTTAAGAAGATGTATCCCTGTTTTTTACGATGAGGAAACTTCTGGAGATTTACCTGGAAAACAGACTGCGTGCTGGGAGTGTGTAGGAGTACATCTCTAGGTGAAACCATCACTTTTCCCTTTTACGCTTACATTATACTCCTAAACAGCATGAAATAGAGACTCACACTTCTTATTCATAGAGTTGTACAGATAAGCCAGTATCTATTCTCTCCAGGACAGTTGGTTTTGCTGAAGGCAGTGAAAGAGAAGTATACTATGGTCTTGGATTGGAAACCATTTTCTACAAACTCCTTTCCCTCAACCATGGGTGTATGATATTGCAAAGATTACCTGGATTTCAAAGTTGTCAATTCTCAGGACGGAATTATTTAAAAAAGTCTCTCAACTCAAAACTAAAACCCTATTCTAACAATAATTAACACAGTGGGGGCTTTTCAAATCGTTTTCTGCAAAGCCCACTGTACAATACCATCCAATCCAAACCAGCAGCACTCCAACCCTCTAGAAAGCTCCCAATTCCATCCTCCAACTGATTCCCTTCCACCAACTATAAATACACACGTTCTCACAAAGCCACAGAGCTGATTGCCTTTGAGCCACTTGTGAATGGCCAGCCACAAGCCACCTGCCTCCCCTCTTGCACACCTTCAATAGAGTTTATCAGAGTGGCAGTGCCCCAGCTGCTGCCCTCTTCAACCTTAAAGACATGGAGCTGGATGTCTCCTCTGCCCTCAGTGCCATGTCTCCTGCTATCCTACAGACCTAACCACCTGGCCTCGTTTTGTGTTCTGCCGACACTACTACAACCTGGGATACAGCTAACAGTAACCACTGCCATGTATTCTGCCTGCTACATCTCTAAGCAGCCTCAGCCTTGCTGCCTCTGTGTCTCTGTCGTTGACTCTTCCCCCTTCAGGCCACAGCCTCCACAAACACCACCACAATGGATCCATGGGCTCTGAAAACTATATAGGGCTGATGTAAACCTTTTGCCTTTAATGGCACAGGAAATGAATCTCCTGTTAGGGATTACTGTGGCGTGTAACAGCCCTTGAGCGGCCCGCTGTAAAGGGTTTAACAAGGTTAAATGGGTGTGAAGTGGCGGTGGTGGGATGGGGTCGTGGGCGTAGGGTGGGGGGGTTTCATACCTGAATTTATAAAAGTGTGATGATGCGTCATGAGTCTTTATAAACTCGTAAACACCCCCACTAGCACATTGGGCAGTAAAAGGAAGGCTGGAATTAGGTGGATGGTGGCAATAAACACAGAAGAAACGCAAGCTGGAACACTGGCTGTCTGCATGTAAAACACTCATAATAGAAGTGTTTTAATGGAAAATGTCCCCTCTTAGACCTTAATCTATCCAAGCATCCTATTACCCAGGCCTGGTAATGATCGTGAGGACAGAAGACACGTGGTATAGAGGAAGAAGGTGATGTGGTGTTGAGCTTGGCCAATGGCAGTGCTGTTGGTGCCTATTGGTTAATTTGGGGAAGATTAATTGTGTGGATGCTGTCACCTTTCTACAGGCCAGGGTCAGACTAATCTCCTAAGGAAACAAAGTGTGCTTCCTCGTGCGTGCACATGCCCACCCACCCAGACACGTAGCCATGCACCTGTATGTTTTGTGCTATAATTACGCAATAAGGCCCGAGGGGGTGTGGTATATGGCCAATATACCACGGCTAAAGGGCTGTTCTTATGCACAATGCAACGCGGAGTGCCTGGATATAGCCATTCGCCGTGGTATATTGACTATATACCACAAAACCACAAGGTGCCTAATTGCTATTATAAACTGGTTACCAACGTAATTAGAAATATTTTGTCATACCCGTGGTATATGGTCTGATATACCACGGCTTTCAGCCAATCAGCATTCAGGGCTCGAACCACCCGATTTATAATTGCACCTATACACTCTGGCCTGTTATGCAGCCTCTCACTGTGCTTCGCACAATCAATCTAAATTCACATGGATCCTACATGTACGGAAGCTTTCTTCCACAAAGTGAATAAAACCAGTCTTGACTCATTAGCTTGAGGTTCACTGCCAGAAAGCAGCATTCAGTTATTTCCTACACTGAGGCATTCAACAGCATATGCCCTTTGTTGAATTTCCATATTAGGTGCTGTGGACGTCATGTAACACGACAGATAAAAGCCGGATGGAGGCAGCGGTAAACTAGCAGGTACAAATGCTGCGGCAGAGTGTGTATGTGTGTGTGCATGTTTTTCTTTCTTCACTGATGTGAGGTTCAAAATGGAGAGCCTGAATGTGTGTGTGTGTGCGTGTGCGTGCGTGCGTGTGTGTGTGGGTGAGAGAGAGTGTGTTTGATGGAGAGTGATTGTATTTTCCTTTTCTCCTGTCCCCTGAGGAGGTGACGGGGTTGGTATTGTAATTCCACTCTCATTTCCCAAGTCACCACGGCGACTGTGGACTTGTCACTCAGAGGAGGCAGAGAACGAGCCTGTCAATCAATCAAGGGCCCATTACGGAAACTATTCCAAAAATGACTCCTTTTTCCTTCCACTTCCTTTTTAGCATAACTACATTTCAACACTTTGTCATTGGCATGGAGTGTGATTAGTCTGCTAAGTGAAAGGGGGCTGCAGGGAGAAAGAGAATGAGCAGGAGGGAGATGGAGAGAAAGAGGGAGAGTAAGGGCATCATTACATTACAATGCCCTTGTCTAAAGACAAAGATGCAGTAAGGTATGAAAGGAAGTGAATGGCATGTTAAAAGCAAAAGCCCCACTACTATATCATTTCAGAAATTCTACATAGCATTTACGGTATTTCTACACTTTCAATAGAAAGTAGAAAGTCGTTCATGCTTTATTGGGTGAGACAGAGCCATGCTGTGCACCTTAAACAAAAACGAGTGTAAACCTGCATATAGTAACATCCATCACACACACAGACACTAGTATGACATGACAGCTAAAACAGATCTCCACGAGGTAGTGGGTTGGGTGGGCTAGAAAGGGTAAAGAGAGAGAGAGAGAGTCGGATAGAGGGATAAAGGAGGAGGAGAAAACCAGAGAGAACAGCCCCATATTGAACTGTATGATCGTGTTAAACCCATTCTGACATAACACCTCACATGACAACCATCGCCACATGAATCCTCGCTCCACTGCAGACTTGCGTCAAATGGAGCAGAGAGTTGTAACCTTGAGAAGGCTCACCAGCCCCCACTAGAAGGAAGCTTTGGCCTCAGCATAACACAGCAATATACTGTCCTCACGTGTCTTCACCATGGCTCTGTGGTCAATGTTTAGTAAAGATACAAATCATGAGGAAAATGTGGACTAGGCCTATAGGTTTGACATTCTGTTGACCATCTGTTGACATACAGTTGAAGTCGGAAGTTTACATACACTTAGGTTGGAGTGATTAAAACTCGTTTTTCAACCACTCCACAAATGTCTTGTTAACAAACTATAGAATTGGCAAGTCGGTTAGGATATCTACTTTGTGAATGACACAAGACATTTTTCCAATAATTGTTTACAGACAGATTATTTCACTTATAATTCACTGCATCACAATTCCAGTGGGTCAGAAGATTACATACACTAAGTTGACTGTGCCTTTAAACCGCTTGGAAAACTCCAGAAAATGATGTCATGGCTTTAGAAGCTTCTGATAGGCTAATTGACATCACTTGAATCAATTGGAGGTGTACCTGTGGATGTATTTCAAGGCCTACCTTCAAACTCAGTGCCTATTTGCTTGACATCATGGGAAAATGTAAAGAAATCAGCCAAGACCTCAGAAAAAAAATTGTAGACCTCCACAAGTCTGGTTCATCCTTGAGAGCAATTTCCAAATGCCTGAAGGTACCACGTTCATCTGTACAAACAGTAGTACGCAAGTATAAACACCATGGGACCACGCAGCTGTCATACCCCTCAGGAAGGAGACGCGTTCTGTCTCCTAGAGATGAACGTACTTTGGTGCGAAAAGTGCAAATCAATCCCAGAACCACAGTAAAGGATCTTGTGAAGATGCTGGAGGAAACAGGTACAAAAGTATCTATATCCACAGTAAAACGAGTCCTATATCAACATAACTTGAAAGGCTGCTCATGAAGGAAGAAGCAACTGCTCCAAAACCGCCATAAAAAAGCCAGACTACGTTTTGCAACTGCACATGGGGACAAAGATCGTACTTGTTGGAGAAATGTCCTCTGGTCTGATGAAACACAAATAGAACTGTTTGGCCATAATGACCATCGTTATGTTTGGAGGAAAAAGGGGGTTGCTTGCAAGCCGAAGAACACCATCCCAACTGTGAAGCACGGGGGTCGCAGCATAATGCTGTGGGGGTGCTTTGCTGCAGGAGGGACTAGTGCACTTCACAAAATAAATGACATCATGAGGAAGGAAAATGATGTGGATTTATTGAAGCAACATCTCAAGACATCAGTCAGGAAGTTAAAGCTTGGTCGCGAATGGGTTTTTCAAATGGACAATGACCCCAAGCATTCTTCCAAAGTTGTGGCAAAATGGCAACAAAGTCAAGGTATTGGAGTGGCCATCACAAAGCCCTGACCTCAATCCTATAGAAAATGTGTGGGCAGAACTGAAAAAGCATGTGCGAGCAAGGAGGCCAACAAACCTGACTCAGTTACACAAGCTCTGTCAGGAGGAATGGGCCAAAATTCAACCAACTTATTGTGGGAAGCTTGTGGAAGGCTACCCAAAACATTTTACCCAAGATAAACAATTTAAAGGCAATGCTACCAAATACTAATTGAGCGTATGTAAACGTCTGACCCACTGGGAATGTGATGAAAGAAATAAAAGCTGAAATAAATAATTCTCTCTACTATAATTCTGACATTTCACATTCTGAAAATAAAGTGGTGATCCTAACTGACCTAAAACAGGGAATTTCTACTAGGATTAAATGTCAAGAATTGTGAAAAATTTGGCTAAGGTGTACAGTGAGGGAAAAAAGTATTTAATCCCCTGCTGATTTTGTACGTTTGCCCACTGACAAAGACATGATCAGTCTATAATTTTAATGGAAGGTTAATTTGAACAGTGAGAGACAGAAGAACAAAAAAAAATCCTGAAAAACTAATGTCAAAAATGTTATAAATTGATTTGCATTTTAATGAGGGAAATAAGTATTTGACCCCTCTGCAAAACATGACTTAGTACTTGGTGGCAAAACCCTTGTTGGCAATCACAGAGGTCAGATATTTCTTGTAGTTGGCCACCAGGTTTGCACACATATCAGGAGGGATTTTGTCCCACTCCTCTTTGCAGATCTTCTCCAAGTCATTAAGGTTTCGAGGCTGACGTTTGGTAACTCGAACCTTCAACTCCCTCCACAGATTTTCTATGGGATTAAGGTCTGGAGACTGGCTAGGCCATTCCAGGACCTTAATGTGCTTCTTCTTGAGCCACTCCTTTGTTGCCTTGGCCGTGTGTTTTGGGTCATTGTCATGCTGGAATACCCATCCATGACCCAATTTCAATGCCCTGGCTGAGAGAAGGAGGTTCTCACCCAAGATTTGACGGTACATGGCCCCGTCCATCGTCCCTTTGATGCGGTGAAGTTGTCCTGTCCCCTTAGCAGAAAAACACCCCCAAAGCATAATGTTTCCACCTCCATGTTTGACGGTGGGGATGGTGTTCTTGGGGTCATAGGCAGCATTCCTCCTCCTCCAAACACGTTGAGTTGATGCCAAAGATCTCCATTTTGGTCTCATCTGACCACAACACCTTCACCCAGTTCTCCTCTGAATCATTCAAATGTTCATTGGCAAACTTCAGACGGGCCTGTATATGTGCTTTCTTGAGCAGGGGGACCTAGCGGGCGCTGCAGGATTTCAGTCCTTCACGGCGTACTGCGTTACCAATTGTTTTCTTGGTGACTATGGTCCCAGCTGCCTTGAGATCATTGACAAGATCCTCCCGTGTAGTTCTGGGCTGATTCCTCACCGTTCTCATGATCATTACAACTCCACGAGGAGAGCTTGCATGGAGCCCCAGGCCGAGGGAGATTGACAGTTATTTTGTGTTTCTTCCATTTGCGAATAATCGCACCAACTGTTTTCACCTTCTCACCAAGCTGCTTGGCGATGGTCTTGTAGCCCATTCCAGCCTTGTGTAGGTCTACAATCTTGTCCCTGACATCCTTGGAGAGCTCTTTGGTCTTGGCCATGGTGGAGAGTTTGGAATCTGATTGATTGATTGCTTCTGTGGACAGGTGTCTTTTATACAGGTAACAAGCTGAGATTAGGAGCACTCCCTTTAAGAGTGTGCTCTTAATCTCAGCTCGTTACCTGTATAAAAGACACCTGGGAGCCAGAAATCTTTCTGATTGAGAGGGGGTCAAATACTTATTTCCCTCATTAAAATGCAAATCAATTTATAACATTTTTGACATGCGTTTTTCTGGATAATTTTGTCTCTCACTGTTCAAATAAACCTACCATTAAAATTATAGACTGATCATTTCATTGTCAGTGGGCAAACGTACAAAATCAGCAGGGGATCAAATACTTTTTTCCCTCACTGTATGTAAACTTCCGACTTCAACTGTACATCTAGACAATTTGATCCAAATAGCCTAGGGATGGGTATAGCATCAGTGGAATGATCCCCATTCCCCATAAAAACACTGCATTTAGGGAAAGAGAATGTATTTAGGGCATGGAGCCTTGAGATGCTGATCTTCCTCAGTATTTTCCATAAACTCTGGCCACGGTTCTCTTCAAACCATTTACTGGGTTTCTGGGGGAATAAGATACAAATAATGCTCTTCAGAGTACTATGAGAATGCATGTTTGGATTCAAGTAATCAATTAAATCAGTGTTTATGGTTTAAGACAACATCATAATTCACAAATGACCTCTTGGGGTATTATTTATAACCAGGTTAGATAGAATAGGGCCATGTGTCTTGAAAGCCTTATTGTTTATGGCACTAAGTTCAAAAGATCTTATTTTCCAGGCGAATAGGATCCTGTGTTATCTGTGAGGATCCCCTGGGATCTATAGAACATCCCCGGAGATGACGTACTAAATAAATACATAGAGGCTAATCACATTTCCTTTGTTGAGCCGAGGGTAGAAGCTTTTAAATCAAAGGCACAGTTAAAGCACATACAACCACGGTAAACTATAAGTAAATCAATTCCACACACCCCCTCAACCAACCAACCGGCATACTGTTATTACATACACTGCAGAGAGGATGGCAACAGAGATCCTAAAACAGAAACAGGAAATACGTGAAAACTGCCACAGACAGCAAAGCTAATCAGAACAGATGTATCTGCAATCTGACATTGGACTGTTCAATCTCCAGCCTGCTTAAAGGGCGAGAGATATCCAAATCGCTATGATCCCCCTCTCAAGGCCTTATCCTGCAATGTGAATAAAGAATCTCTAGAAAACGCTGGGGCTCTGTGCATGCAATCACATTACACACCTGTCATCTTAAAAGGTCAACGTATTAGGTTGGTCCCCTCTCCAACTGCTGTTTCTATACTTGCCTCATCTCCAAACACATATATATATATATATATTTTTTTTGTTACAGAAAAGAGAGAAAACTACTTAACATTTATCTGAAGAGGAAAGAGGACAGTGGAGAGGAGAACATTTTCAGTGTTTTCTATAATCTAGTGGATGACATTTTACTTCCTCTCTTTATCCCCTGTGGTCTCAGTGAAAATGAGTAGAGGATGATATTATAATAGGGATATCTGCATCCGAGCGGAGAGCCGCAGACCAATGTGACAAACCTACACAGAGGGAGTGGGTGAGAATGAGGAATTGGGACTTCAACCATCCAACACAGAGTGAGGAAGGAGTACACTTGACTGCATCCACACTGATCTACTCCACTGCATCCACACAGAGATATTGGGTTAATAACTTAAGCCTGCATTGTGTGTGGCTGTGTGCATTGTAAGGCCACCTCCATCTGCATTGGTCAGAATTTGTCGCTAGCAGCTCCCATCTATCTAAATCAGTTCACTCCTCACAGATTCTCTCCAGTCTCTGCTGCACTAGCTAGCTCTGCATGACACATCACTATGCAACACTATGTATTATAGGGAGAGAGTATTCCTATTCGAATGAAGTGTTTCGCAATCACTGCAATCCCACGATTCCCTCCTACTTGTCATTGTCACCTGGCTGTGTGGCTGCTTGGCTTGATGGGATGTGACGCCTCTCCTCTCCTGTATGCTCCCCTCCTCTCCCCTGCTGTACGCTCCTCTCCCCTCCTCTCTACTCCTGTACGCTCCTCTCCTCTCCTCTCTACTCCTGTACGCTCCTCTTTGCCCTACCGCGCTGCTCCTGCTTGGGCCTAGACAGGAATGGCATTAGGATGCTGGAGGGGGCCTTCCCTTGTGGCAGCCTCTGCCAGCCACTTAATTTGCCGTTTATAGTTTCACCACAGCAGTAATTTAATCTTCTGCCCACAGAAACATCTCTGTCAGGCCTCTACGTATGTGTTTCCCTGCCTATGTGACTATACAGTATGTGTATGAAACAGAGATATGGGTGGGTATATCTCCTACCCTTTTGTGTGTGTGTGTGTGTATGTGAGTGTGTGAGTGTGTCTGTATGTGTGTGTGTTTGAGTGTCTGTGTGTGTGTGTGTGTGGTTGTATGGCCTTTCCCTGTGGGATGAAGCAGTGGTATTCACAAGGCCTTATTAAAATGCCAGTCCTGACCTGGTTTCACAGTCATGGAGAGAAGGCGGAGATAGCTGTCCTTGATTCTCATCTACCCCCCTGAGCTGCTGCCCAAGGCCTGCTGAACTCTCCCTCTCTCTCCCTGCCTCTCTCTTTCTCTCTCTCACACTCCTATTTCTCTCGCCGTCCCTGTCTCTCTGTGTCTCATCCATCCCTCCCTCTCCACCCTTTCCCTTCCTTTCTGTAGGCTGCCTAAAGACAGGATGGGTAGACTAGAAGGATGGACTTTATATAATTACATAGCCACCACGGTCAGATGCAGCAGTCCACTGTGTCTTATTTAATGCACTGAGTGTACAAAACATTAGGAACATCTTCCTAATATTGAGTTGTCCCCCCCCCCTTCACCCTCAGAACAGCCTCAATTTGTCAGGGCATGGACTCTACAAGGTTTCAAATGCATTCCACAGAGATGCTGGCCCATGTGGACTCCATATGGGGGGGGGGGGGGGGGGGGGGGGTTGCAACTCAATATTAAGAAGGTGTTCTTAATGTTTTGTACACTCAGTGTACACAATCCATGTCTCAATTGTCTCAAGGCTTAAAAATCCTGGTTAGTCTATGTAATGGAAAGAGCAGGTGTTCCTAATGTTTTGTACACAGTGTATTTATAAATCCATCAGTGTCTATGGAATATTTAATAATTAACATACATTTACATTTAAGTAATTTAGCAGACGCTCTTATCCAGAGCGACTTACAGTTAGTGAGTGCATACATTTTTCATACTATATATACAAAAGTATGTGGACACCCCTTCAAATTAGTGGATTCGGCTATTTCAGCCACACCCATTGCTGACAGGTGTATAAAATTGGGCTGCTGTAAGTGCTGTTATTGTGAAGTGGAAACGACTAGGAGCAACAACGGCTCAGCCGCGAAGTGGTAGGCCACACAAGCTCACAGAACAGGACCACCAAGTGCTGAAGCGCGTAGCGCGTAACAATCATCTGTCCTCGGTTGCAACGCTCACTACCAAGTTCCAAACTTCCTCTGGAAGCAACGTCAGCACAATAACTGTTCGTTGGGAGCTTCATGAATTGGGTTTCCATGGCCGAGCAACTGCATACAAGCCTAAGATCACCATGCGCAATGCCAAGCCTTGGCTGGAGTGGTGTAAAGCTCACCACCATTGGACTCTGGAGCAGTGGAAACGCGTTCTCTGGAGTGATGAATCACGATTCACCATCTGGCAGTCCGAAAGATTAATCTGGGTTTGGCGGATGCCACGAAAACGCTACCTGCCCGAATGCATAGTGCCAACTGTAAAATATGTTGGAGGATGAATAATGGTCTGGGGCTGTTTTTCATGGTTCGGGCTAGGCCCCTTAGTTCCAGTGAAGGGACATCTTAAGGCTACAGCATACAATGACATTCTAGACGATTCTATGCTTCCATCTTTGTGGCAACAGTTTGGGGAAGGCCCTTTGCTGTTTCAGCATGACAATGCCCCAGTGCACAAAGCGAGGTCCATACAGAAATGGTTGGTCGAGATCGATGTGGACGAACTTGACTGGCCTGCACAGAGCCCAGACCTCAATCCCATCGAACATCTTTGGGATGAATTGGAATGCCGACTGCGAGCCAGGCCTAATCGCCCAACCTCACTAATGCTTGTGGCTGAATGGAAGCAAGTCTGCGTAGCAATGTTCCAACATCTAGAGGAAAACCTTCCCAGAAGAGTGGAGGCTGTTATAGCAGCAAAGGGGGGACCAAGTCATATAGTGTAGTTTAACTATCAGTTTAAAGTGACAAATTAACAGAAGGCACACAGGCTATTCTAACCACCACACAACACAGTGACAGACTAATTGGAGGGCTTAGAGTGTTGCCAGGCATGTCCATGACACTGCATGACTGTTTCCTGACTAGTGTTTTCCGACAGAGCCCTCCACACAGAGGGGACTGCCATTTACTCATACCTCTGAGCCTCTGCTATTTATTTGTTGGCTCCGGGATGCTGTCTGGGTTGTGCCCCCTTGTTTGGGTAGAGACGATTCCCTCGCCTGCTGACAAATCCATTTGTACCATGAAGTTCACCACTGCAATTCCCTCTTCCCCGAGCACCACTGAATTGTCTCTTCCCATTCTTTAAATCTCCTCCCTTGAGTGTGAGTGTGTGTCTCCATGTGGTTTTTTGTATACTGTTGCCAGATACCTTGAAATTTGCTGAGTACCTCCATTTCTAAGTTGAAAAACAAAGCATCTCTTCCCCACATAGAACAAAGACAGTATGGCTTGTATGCAACTTTATATATCTTACTCTGTATCTAATAAACACTCTGAAGATCACACTGTCTTTGTATGTTACGCTCTATTCATTGACATGAAACAGAAACATTCTAAAAATATTTCACTAGTCATAGAGCCTAACTGAAATTTCCCAAAATGAAAATCTTCAACCTAAGGGATACCCACCTAACTATCCAGATATTCTCTCTCTCTCTCTCTCTCTCTCTCTCTCTCTCTCTCTCTCTCTCTCTCTCTCTCTCTCTCTCTCTCTCTCTCTCTCTCTCTCTCTCTCTCTCTCTCTCTCTCTCTCTCTCTCTCTCTCTCTCTCTCTCTCTGTTTTCGGTGTTTTAAGTGTGTGCATATATATACACTACCAGTCAAAGTTACTCATTTGGGTTACTACACACCTACTCATTCAAGGGTTTTTCTTAATTTTTTTACTATTATTTACATTGTAGAATAATAGTGAAGACATCAAAACTATGAAATAACACATATGGAATCATCTTGTAACCAAAAAAGTGTTTAACAAATCAAAATATATTTTATATTTGAGATTCTTCAAATAGCACCCTTTGCCTTGATGACAGCTTTGCACACTCTTGGCATTCTCTCAACCAGCTTCATGAGGTAGTCACCTGGAATTCATTTCAATTAACAGGTGTGCCTTGTTAAAAGTTTATTTGTGGAATTTATTTCCTTCTTAAAGAGTTTGAGCCAATCAGTTGTGTTGTGACAAGGTAGGGGGGGTATACAGAAGATAGCCCTATTTGGTAAAATACCAAGTCCATATTATGGCAAGAACAGCTCAAATAAGCAAAGAGAAACAACAGTACAACATTACTTTAAGACATGAAGGTCAGTCAATACGGACAATTTCAAGAACTTTGAAAGTGTCTTCAAGTGCAGTCGCTAAAGGGGGGTGTACAGTGGTGTGTAGTCACAAAAGCCCAAAAGGTGGGGGTGTAGCTATCCTGTTCTCAAAAGGGTTTTTGCCTTTGTCGTATGAGGTTGAAGAGGTGGTTGAGGGGAGGTTATTAAAAGTTAGAGTGAGGTATGAAAACATCACTATGTGTTTGATAAATGTATATGCCCCAGTGGTGGCAGTTGAGAGGGTAGGTTTTTTAGAGACATTATCAAACACCATTGAGAAATGTAACATGGAAGATTATGTATTTCTTGCTGGAGATTTTATCTGTACAGTCAGTGATTTAGATAGAAACCACAAAGAACCTCATTTAGCCTCAAGGAATTTTCTAAAACATCTTATTGTAACACATGAACTGTGTGATATTTGGCAGAGCCAACATGGAGGCACCAGACAGTATACATGGGCCTAAGTGAGAGAGAACATCATCTCTATGGCCAGGTTAGATAGGTTTTATTGTTTTGAACATCAATCTCAGGTCTGTAAATCAAATGTGATAACCCCAGTGATTTTCTGATCAATGTTTAATAACAGAGGTGGTGTTCGTCAACGCTGCAAAACCCAAAAGCGCATTGTGGCATTTTAATATACATTTTTTGAGTGATGTTCACTTCAGGGAATGTTTTAGTTTTTTCTGGGAGAAATGGAAGTCTCAAAATGCCAGTTTTGTATCCCTTCAACAGTGGTGGGATATAGGGAAAATACAGATTCAACAATTATGTAATCAATACATGATGAATGTTACTAGAGACATCACCAGATCAATGGAAGCCCTAGGGTCTGAAATAGTAAAACTCCTGAAGTTAGTTGAAACCACAGGAGATCGAGGCCATACTCAGGCCCTCAGGAGAAATAAAGTTGCATTGGCAGACCTGCTGGGTATTAGACCACAGGGGGCATTGGTGAGAAGTAAGTTTCAGGGAATCTCTGAAATGGATGCCTCATCCAAATTTTTCTTTGGTTTAGAGAAAAAGAATGGGCAAAGAAGAATTATTCAGTGCCTCAAATCAGCCGTTGGACAAGAGCTCACTAGCCCTAGTGAAATTAGGAAAAGGGCAGTAGAGTTCTATGCTGAGCTCTACAGGTGTGAGCACAAAGAGGATAAAACAGTAATATATATTAAGAGTGGAAAATTGAAAAGGGGGAACTGCACTGCTTGATTTCCTGCACATACTCCGGGGGGCCAGTATGTAAAATGTATGCACTCACTAACTGCAAGTCGCTCTGGATAAGAGTGTCTGCTAAATGACTAAAATGTAATGAAAGAAAAAAAGCTATTAGCTTTGTGGCTTTAATAGTAGTAGAGAAATGTATTAAATACTTGTATGTTCTGGGGCTCAGATGTTCTCTGCTCCCTGAGGAGAAAGGGATTAAGCTAAAAGGTCCTTCAGAAAAAATACACAAACACAACACAAACAGCAAGAAAAGTTTATTTTCCCCACTAACATTATCCTCTTTTCCTAGGCAGTGATCAGGTGGTGTAAATTAATGCATGGATATTTGATGCATGCATCAAAACTGAGGGATGAAAGTTTTCAATCCATTCAGTACCTTCAGTAATATTACTCATATAATCCTATTTTCTATTCTAAATGCACATATGTTTTCTGTGTGTGAGCTTATGCTATGAGTCAGAGTGTGGGTATGAATAATATCAGAGTGCAGAATGTATATGACAAAACATTCCCTTTAGTTTGACCGAAGGTATGAGGTGCAGCACAGTAGTACTCCACTTCAGATACCCATCAAGCTGGTGGATTAGAGTGCAGCTCTGACTAGGAGTGATTCTGAGAGGCATAGCTCATACACTCATACAGACGCCCTGACGTTCTCCATGCACTTAATTAACAGCTGGCCCAGCAGCAGCAGCAACACATCTCTCCTCTCTTCTAACACCCTTCCAGGGGCTCCACTCCACCAACCAAGAATGAAACGGAATGAACTCATGAGCCAACCCACATGGGGAAGAGGCATTTCAGATTCTTCCCACTCATCAAGCAGTTATACTGTTGAGTTGTGTGGTGGCGTTGGTGGTGGGAAAGTGGTAGTGCGATGTAGATGGCTGGGTACAGCAGTATCTCTAATAGAGGGCTTGGGGTTGACAGCTCTGTGTAGGAAACAGGACTGTGTCACTGGAGCTGTCATTGTGAATTCAAATTAAATGAAATGCAATTTTATTTGTCACATGCACCGAATACAACAGGTGTAGACTTTATCGTGAAATGCTTGCTTATGAGCCATTCCCAATGATGCAGAGTAGAAAAAATATAAGAAAAATCAAAATATAAAAATACACAAGAATTAAGCTATATACAGGATGTACCAGGACCAGATCAATGTGCAGGTAGGTGTACAAGGTACTTGAGGTAGATACTGTATGTAAATAAAGGAAGGGTAAAATGAATAGGCATCAGAATAGATAATAATAAGAGTAAGAATAAAGAACAGAGTAGCAGCAGACAAAATATTTCATTGCCTTTGAACGGGGTATGGTAGTAGGTGCCAGGCGCACCGGTTTGAGTGCGTGAAGAACTGCAATGCTGCTGGGTTTTTCACGCTCAACAGTTTTCCATGTGTATCAAAAATTGTCCACCACCCAAAGGTCATCCAGCCAACAATTGTGGGAAGCATTGGAGTCAACATGGGCCAGCATCCCTGTGGAACGCTTTGGAAACCTTGTAGAGTCCATGTCCCAACGAATTGAGTCTGTTCTGAGGCCGAAAGGGGGTGCAACTCAATATTAGGAAGGTGTTCCTAATGTTTTGTACACTCTGTGTATAGTCACTGTTGGGACAACGTCATCTATGCACTTATTGATGAAGCCATTGAGCTCACATTCATGTGGAACTATCAACTGTTTCCAGTATCTCACCCCTCCAACTATATTCATGTTCTTGGTTCATCCAAGAGGGATCTACAGCCTCAGTTCATCATGACCAGATGGGAGAAGCAGAGGGACTCCATAGCCAATAGGGTTACCCAGCAATACTGAACTTCTACTCTCCTGACTCAGTTTGCTGCCTGGGTATGAATGTCTTCTGACATAATGTTAGGTGAGTCATGACAACTCATGGCAAGTCATGACAGTGTTTACTCTTCCGTCAAATCCATTGTTTGGAAATATGCGTCCACCACCTGGAAATTGAAATTGTGATTGTTTACTGGGTGGCTTTTGTGATGCTCACTTATAACAACCTATACATGAGTCACACTATCTAAAGTAGATCCTAGCTTTATGTTGCTTCACTGTGTGTCCCAGTCTAATTTCACTGGAACAGATTTGACGGGATTAAGTACTGTGGTACTGTTTCAGTTGGATTTGGAAGTACAGTACTAGGCCGACCCTGATGACCACTCTGAACTACACCCCAGTTGGATCACATAAACTAAAACTAAGTCAAGACAGACCACACTTGACTACAACTAACTAATCTAACTAATCCCCACATGTTGCCTCTCCATCAAAGCAGAACTTTGAACCTTTAAAAGGCACATACTGTACTGTAACAGCAGGCTAAAATGCCATTTTTATTCCTGAAAGCAGATTATAGCACAAGAAAAAAATGGATGATATGGGTTGAGATTAAGCCTCAATTTGTTTAAAATTTGAACCCCCCCCCCCAAAAAAAAAGAAGGCCATTAAACGCTAGCGCTGAATAATGTGTTCTCTAACCTTTATATCTTATTTTCTGGCATCAACCTCAGCTTGTAAGATTCTATAAACTCCTCCTCTGGAAGCATAGATTAAGGCGTTTGTGGAAATCCAATATTATTTAGAAGACAGAAGCCAGAGTGATAACGCTTGAATGTGTTATGAAGTCTTCATTGAGCTTTGGGGTTCAGCAAAGACTGCTTCTTAAGAGTATTAATTAAGACAAATGTTGATATGGTCCTCAATAAAAAATGCAAGGCTATAAATCATCAGTTGAATTGAAAATTATTTAAATGCATATATGACTTCAAGAGTAATTATCCTCACCCTTTCCATTCCACTTTGAGAAGGCAAATTGCTAATGTATGGCTATTAGGTATTAAAAGGGTTATCTATTATATATTCTAAACTTCTAATTGCTCTACTGAATGAATAATTAGTGGGTTGTAAAGTTTCCTCATCACTATTCGTTAGAGAAAATGCGCTGAATAATGTGTTCTCTAACCTTTATATCTTATTTTCTGGCATCAACCTCAGCTTGTAAGATTCTATAAACTCCTCCTCTGGAAGCATAGATTAAGGCGTTTGTGGAAATCCAATATTTTTTAGAAGACAGAAGCCAGAGTGATAACGCTTGAATGTGTTATGAAGTCTTCATTGAGCTTTGGGGTTCAGCAAAGACTGCTTCTTAAGAGTATTAATTAAGACAAATGTTGATATGGTCCTCAATAAAAAATGCAAGGCTATAAATCATCAGTTGAATTGAAAATTATTTAAATGCATATATGACTTCAAGAGTAATTATCCTCACCCTTTCCATTCCACTTTGAGAAGGCAAATTGCTAATGTATGGCTATTAGGTATTAAAAGGGTTATCTATTATATATTCTAAACTTCTAATTGCTCTACTGAATGAATAATTAGTGGGTTGTAAAGTTTCCTCATCACTATTCGTTAGAGAAAATGGCACTCTGCCTTTAACTGAGGCAAGCTGTTCCTGTAGAGACTGAGGTTGGGTAACTGTAATGCTATGGAATGAGTGGACTGGTAACATTTACATTTTTACATTTTAGTCATTTAGCAGACACTCTTATCCAGAGCGACTTACAGTAAGCACATACATTATTTTATCGAACCCACAACCCTGGCGTTGCGAACGCCATGCTCTACCAACTGAGCTACATCCCCTGCCGGCCATTCCCTCCCCTACCCTGGACGACGCTGGGCCAATTGTGCGCCGCCCCATGGGTCTCCCGGTCGCGGCCGGCTACGACAGAGCCTGGATACAAACCAGGATCTCTAGTGGCACAGCTAGCACTGCGATGCAGTGCCTTAGACCACTGCGCCACTCGGGAGACTACCTTTAGAAGTGATTGACAGGGATTGTACATGATGCAAACATGCAATCCAATTACACACAAAAAATACCTCTCTCTCTCTCTCTCACACACACACACACACACACACACACACACACACACACACACACACACAAAAACACACACACCTCACTCTAACTAACCTCACTCCCTTCTTTGATTTATATAAAAGGGGTGGTGACTAGCTGACACTGAACTCCACCTCCATATATCTCCCCCCTCTGCGGTCTCCATCCCTCCATCCCTGCTCTGCGGGAGTGAGGCAGCCTGCTTGCCTGTCCTCCACCAGTGACAAGCCCTCCATCACTCTTCAAGGAGACACATAAAACACAGGCAGGCCAAAGGTGATGATGCTCAGGGCCCTTCATCACAGAGGTTGATATCCAAGAGAAAAGAGAAAAACATCTTCACAACTAATTCTCAATTGAGTGTATTTAAGTGTGGGATGGAGAGAGAGAGAGAGAGAGAGAGAGAGAGAGAGAGAGAGAGAGAGAGAGAGAGAGAGAGAGAGAGAGAGAGAGAGAGAGAGAGAGAGAGAGAGAGAGAGAGAGAGAGCTGTTGGAATGTGGATTTTCCTGTTGCCTAGAAACCTCGCAGGGACAGTCAGTCAGCTAAACAGACCTTATTGTTTGAATTAAAATGGATGCAGTGAAAAGATGGACTTGGTGCTCTGTTCAACAGCTAGATGAAGTCAAGGTCATAAAAGAGCATGATTGCTATTGAGAAGCTTTTTTATTGCAGTTGTCATGCATTCTTATCAAATCCTAGATGCCATTGCCTGCCGCTGTGTCCTTGAGCAAGGCAGTTAACCCCCCACAACAACTACTCCACGGGCACCCAGTGTGGCAGCCCCCTGCTCCAACCTCTCCAACCTGTAAGTATGTGTGTCTTTCGGAGGGGTTGGACCTTGTGTACAAATGACGAATAAATTGATCTTAATCTTTTGCATCCTTCTGACATGGCTTTTCGTGACTGACTGTGGCAGAGTAAAAATGATCTAAATTATTTCATGAGACAATGAAAGAAACATTATCAACTCCAATTTCAAAGGATATAAAATATATAATCTATTCCTTAATTTGACCATGAGCAACGGGACTATGATGCACATATGGATTAACAAAACTCTACCAAACAAACCCTCCAATTCTCTCCATGGCACCTCATCTGAGTCAGAGACTGCGTGCATCCAGCTCTCTCTCGTGCTTTAAACGCACGGATTTTCACTTCCCAAGCCCAGAGGAGAAAGTAGCTAATTACTAGCTTTGAAATCATTGCATGCTATTACATAATGACTCCAACCATTAATTTACTTAAATGTGTTTTATTTGTTTACTTATACATTAGAGGGGGAATTAAGTGATTAAAGCCCAACATAAAGAAGGCTGTTGTGTCTATCAGAGTGGGTAGAGAGTTCTGCAGTGTTTTTAACATCTTTGGTTTAAGTGGAGGCAGGAAGTGAACTCAAAGCGACAGGTTTATGGGAAGAGGACGGCTCGAGTCGGAAAGGGAAATCATGAGCCAAGCCGTTACATTAGCATCTAAAGCGGGCAGTCTAAATTTCCCCAAATCGGAGGGAAATAACTACATCGATGAGGTAAAAGACACTCCCTTAGAGATATCGCCTTGCCTTTGGTACGCTGAGCGCTCTTCTGCTATTTCTGAGATTTGAGTCTCTTTCTAAAGCCCAATCACAAGCATCTGTTGTGCGAGGGGCCAGGATCACTGTGTAATTTTGCTGTGCAAAATTGGATGGGCGATAAACTACTTTTTGAATGTCCACAGGGATGGCCGATTTAATTGGTTGTAATTGTGTCTCACTCGTGTATAGAGGAACAAACTGGTAACCACTCTACTGGGACGTCAGATCAAGCACTGGCTCTGATTGGATACATCCTCTTTGTTATAAACAGACTAAGCCATTCTTATTTGAGGATATTGTTGATTGCATACCAGAATGCAAAATTGCAGTATAATACAGTACTGTGCAATCAAATCCTATACAAGTCACTGCCTGTGCAACAAAAACAAATAATACAGCACAAAGGGCATCTATTGAATGTAATAATATAGACTCCCTCAAATAAACACACTCCTACACTACATGACCAAAAGTATGTGGACACCTGCTCGTCAAACATCTCATTCCAAAATCATGAGCATTAATTTGGAGTTGGTCCCCCCTTTGCTGCTATAACAGCCTCCACTCTTCTGGGAAGGCTTTCCACTAGATGGTGGAACATTGCTGCGCGGACTTGCTTCCATTCAGCCACAAGAGCATTATCGAGGTTGTGCACTGATGTTGGGCAATTAAGCCTGGCTCGCAGTTGGCGTTCCAATTCATCTCAAAGATATTCAATGGGGGTTGAGGTTAGGGCTCTGTGCAGGCCAGTCAAGTTCTTCCACACTGATCTCGACAAACCATTTCTGTATGGACCTCGCTTTTGCACGGGGGCATTGTCATGCTGAAACAGGAAAGGGCCTTCCCCAAACTGTTGCCAAAAGTTGGAAGCACAGAACTGTCTAGAATGTCATTGTATGCTGTAGCGTTAAGATTTCCCTTTACTGGAACTAAGAGGCCTAGCCCGTACCATGGAAAACAGCCCCAGACCATTATTTATCCTCCACCAAACTTTACAGTTGGCACTATGCATTCGGGCAGGTAGCATTCTCCTGGCATCTGCCAAACTCAGAATAGTTTGTCGGACTGCCAGATGGTGAAGCGTGATTCATCACTCCAGCGAACACGTTTCCACTGCTCCAGAGTCCAATGGCGGCAAGCTTTACACTGCTCCAGCCAACGCTTGGCATTTGCGCATGGTGATCTTAGGCTTGTGTGCGGCTGCTTGGCCAAGGAAACCCATTTCTTGAAGCCCCCAATGAACAGTTATTGTGCTGACGTTGCTTCCAGAGGCAGTTTGGAACTCGGTAGTGAGTGTTGCAACCGAGGACAGATGATTTCAGCGCTCGCCGGTCCCGTTCTGTGAGCTTGTGTGGCCTACCACTTCGCGGCTGAACCGTTGTTGCTTCTAGACATTTCCACTTCACAATAACATGACTTACAATTGACCGGGGCAGCTCAAGCAGAGAAGAAATTTGAAAAACTGACTTGTTGGAAAGGTGGCATCCTATGACAGTGCCACGTTTAAAGTCACTGAGCTCTTCAGTATGGGCCATTCTATTGCCAATGGTTGTCTATGGAGATTGCATGGCAGTGTGCTTGATTTTATACACCTGTCAGCAACAGGTGTGGCTGAAATAGCCGAATCCACTAATTTGAAGGGGTGTCCACATACTTTTGTATATAATGTATATGGCTCCATCCTGTACAGAACAGAGCAGGCCCTCTAAGGCTATATCCTGCATGCCTTAGTGCTGTGACATGCTAGGCCTCCATGCTCTGTGTGTCTGTTGCAGGTCTCCCTACAGGCCCCACTGTAGGCTGCTCCTAGAGCCAGTAGAGTGGGCTGGAGCCTGGAGACAGCTAGGGAGCCATGGGTCATGGCCACATACAGGGGTATTAAAGGCAAGCGGTGAGTCATGAGCAGTCTGAATGAGAGGGAGATGGGGAGGGCAGGAGATGGGAAATGGCTGGAGAGATGGAAAATAGAATAGAATGAGAAAGAGGGAGAGGGAGAAGGGAACATACTGTAAGGGATTAGGAGGAATGGGGTAAACAGAAAATGTGAGAGAGGGAGAGGAAGAAAAGGTAGAGGGTGTGATGGAGTGAGTGGGTGGGGGGAGGAAAGAGGGTGGTTGGAGAGAGTAAGGGTGGTAGAGTGAAGCAAGGAGGGAAAGAAATGTTATAACTCAGGCCTGCTCTGGGGGGGAGGTCTCTAAATTACAGTGTGATGTGGACAGCTTGTCAATGCCGAGGCCGGGGCCCTTGCTCTGGAGAAACACCACACTCCTTTCATTAGGTCCCCCACATCAGTGCCTGACTCTAAATCTCAGGACCGCTATTTATTTATATATTTATTTCTGTATTTACCCTACTCGCTCAGAGCTCTGGGTTTCTCCAGTCGAGTGTAACCACTCAAACCTACCCTTCCCCATCAACCTTACCTCCTAAACACACATGAACACCCACACACCAACTGAAGCAGAAAATGGAATAGCCCATCCAAATTCTACACTGGCCACTTTCCCATATGCAAACCCTACAGTAAAGGTCCTGCCACTCTTGACTTGATAATTACAATGACAAGTGACACTCATAAGAGCTGATGAGGACCTTTTTATTGTTCGTCAGCTCTTCACCTCATCACATAACCTTTCATAGCAACAGTTAAATCATGTGTAGGGAAATGTCAAGTGTAGGGACATTTTCACTGATAAAAACAATAGATGTGTATTGGCCATACCATACTACCCTGTAATGATTATCATTGCTTATGTAGTGTATTCTATTGGATGTGAATCAGACAATGTATGTTTTAGTCTTGGTAATTATCATGTTAGTGTGGCAAGGTAGCAACCAGCTTTTTTGTACCTTGACAAGATTTTTCCTCAAGCTTGGTTTGCTTCACTAAACAAGGAAAGTGTTAGCTAACAAGTTCGATGTGCAAATTGAAGGTGTGAGACACGTATCAGCCAGATGAACCAATATTCAATATTCACTTTTTTATTAATTTATGGAAAAACAGTACATGGAAAAACCTCACTAACTAGAATCTACAGAGTAAATAACCTCAATGTCCATGGTGGTAAATTAGGCTGTGTATGTGCATGATAGAAAATTTTTAATATGTGTATTTTAGCTTGCACCCACACAAAAAAAAATATTGGTAAAAACAACTCAATTTGGGTTATTTGGTAACCCAGCGCTGGGTAAATATTGCACAGAACACACGCTGGGTTATTTTGACACATCCCGTTGGGTTGCGTGAATAACCCAACATGTTGGTTTGTTTGGATTACCCAAACATGGTTTAATTTAACCATCAGTT
Organism: Coregonus lavaretus; assembly: GCF_964263955.1. Classification (NCBI taxonomy): domain Eukaryota; kingdom Metazoa; phylum Chordata; class Actinopteri; order Salmoniformes; family Salmonidae; genus Coregonus; species Coregonus lavaretus. The sequence goes on from NC_139991.1 coordinate 46,206,571, forward strand.
GGGGTTTTATTCACTTTCATGCTGGGTTGAGCTCTTTTTTTAATGTAATCCATAGGTTATTTCCAGGAGGCGTGGCCTATTAGGGGCGTGGTTTCAGGTAGTTAGAGTAAATGTCATTCCTGTTCATCATGTGAACTTTGTACAGTGCAAATTTTCTTGAATATTTTTGTGCATTACATATTCTAATATAAAATGATAACATTATTATTTACATATGGTGACAAAGTGGTGACTATCCCAACATTGGGATATGCATTGGCTCTTGAGGAACTCATACACTTGTGTAACCCAGTGGAGGCTGCTGTGGGGAGGACGGCTCATAATAATGGCTGGAACGGCGCAAATGGTATGGGATCAAATACATGGAAACCATGTGTTTGATGTATTTGATACCATTCCACTAATTCTGCTCCAGCCATTACCACGAGCCCGTCCTCCCCAATTAAGGTGCCAACAACTTCCTGTGGTATAAGCATAATTATAGCTACAAAAGTGTTCAACCTTAACAATACAACAGAATAAATGAACCGAAATAACATTTACTCTCATGGGTGGCCAAAAATAACTATCTGAAAGCCACCCCACTTCTAATTCCTCCAGTCTTCTGATCTGACCCGCTGAGTCATACCTCAATAACCCAGCATCAACAAACCAACCTTGCTCTTTTTAAAGATAACAACCCAACTAAGTGACCCAATACCTGCAACCGAGCAGTTGGGTCATCCATCCACCATTTTCTAGAGTGCATGGTTAAATAACTGAATGTGTGTCTCCATGTTTATATATGAGTATTGAATCATACATTACAGTAGATGTTATTCCCCCTCCATGAGTTGATGTGGAACTGGCCTACTTTTACCATCACAGCGGACTCTCCAGCCAACTCTCCAGTCTATCGGTTGGGGCTTTTTCTTTTTGGAGAACCGGCTTCTGTTTTAGGTAGCTAGATAAGTCATATCCATTATTTACAAATCACAGCTTTGTTCAGAAAAATCTAACACTTCAGTGCAGTGGGGAAGGTTGGAGCACAGCATTGGAACACACAATTTAATACATGGCTGCCTCTGTCGCTGTGCTCAGAAAGACCATAAGGCACTGCTGTTTTGCTGCAGGTATACATCTCTGTTTGTTCAATAATTAAACTGCCCAAATGCCTTATTTAGTAGACCCCCTGGCCCTGTCTAATTCAAATTTCTGCCTCTGGAGCGCCACAACAACAGTATTTATAATGGCTAAGAAAACTCCCTAAACCTTGGGACCGATGAGTCACCACTACATATTCACATGTATGTTATTGAAACAGACAAAGTGAGAATAGACTGCCACAGTTCATGGGTCTGTAGTAAAACAATCCACATTCATTTTACATTTGTGGCTGCGGCGGAACATGGCGTCGTCGGTCGCCCCCTGGTCTGCAGTTTCATATGAATGCAGCCATCCGTCGACCAGCCAGAGGACAGTCAATTAGCCCCGAAACCTTCCCCTCTCTCCACAATGCCAACAGGGTCTGAGGCAAAGCATCAATCAATGCAGATACCTGTCAATCATAGAGGGAGTCATTGAAACAGAAAGAGAAATACCATAGCAGCCCCGCTGGGTTCAAGACAGCGTGACCGATCTGAAATGGAGTGGCGGCATGTCTGGACCCGAGGTCTGATGCCTGGTTTCCCCCCTGGCTCGCCCACAGCCCACAACTCAGCTGATTTACAGTCAGCTCCCATATATTATATTTGGTCGCCCTGTCATCCATTTTCTTCGGCTGTGCTGCAGGCGTCCCTGCCTTAGGATGCCTCAGCCTGCCCGCTGTCCAGCCTTCGCAGAGAGAGGGTTGGGAGATGACCCCCAGCTGAGCCCACTCAAGCTGCCCCATCATTCGCCTGATCCACCGTGCAGGACCGTGAAGAACCATAGAGGACAAACAGGACCTGGCACACAATAACAGGCCCAGAGATGAGAAGCACTTGTTTGGGCTGAGATTACTGATCGATAGAAGAATTCAAAGAATGTGAGTTCATATATGAAATTATGAAAACCTATTTGAAAGTTTACTTTAAACTTTTCGTAACATGGATTGTATTAAACAAAGAGGATAAACAAACAAATGTCTGCTTTGGGTAAATAAAATGGCAAAGCTAAGGCTTTTAAATGAAAATCACAATATTTTGTACCGCACCCACACACACACACACACACACACACACACACAAAACACAAACACACAAACAAACACACTCTCTCTGTCTCTCTCGCTCTCTCTCAATAGCTCCCCTGCTGAGCCACCAGGACCGCACGTCCTACAGATCTGGGCTGAGTGAGAAACACTCCATGTAGATAAAGGTAAACAAACACATGAATACACCATTTTAACTTCACATTCCTCTATAGTAGTCCCCTCCTCTCCTACAACATCCCTTTTTAAATAAGAAGCTGATTCGCCGCCCCTACTTTCTCTAGGCAATTTCCAGGGAAATATTGGGGGATTTGTTTAGCTTAGCCATGATGGAACATGGCGGTGAATCTAAACCAGCTTAGAGAGGGAGAGAAAGGAAGAGGGGGGTTTATTGGCTTTCCCTCCAGTCAAACAGAGACAGCGCTAGCGCTGAAGGAATAAGATCTCTGCCGAAGGAGGCCTCGTCGAGCCGGAGTGGCGCAGTGAACCTCCCCAAGCATAACGGCAGGTAGGGTGGAGGAGGAGGGAGAGGAGGGTGGAGAGGGGGAGGACAGGGAAAGGGAAGAGGCTGCTTGATATAAAACTGGATTACAGATGATGACGAGCAATAGAGAAAGAAAGAGAGAGAGCGAGAGAGAGAGAGAGAGAGATAGAGAGAGATAGAGAGAGAGAGATGGCGTAGATGGAAAAATAAATAGGAAGAGAGGCCGGGGGTATAATTGATGGATTGTTGTTTGTCTGAAACCACAGGTAGACCGAAGACTGTCTCGTCTGCAATTACAGTGCAGTATGTGTTTGAAATAAATAAACTGCCAGAAACTGCAGCATTTTCCTACATGTTTTACCTTAAATGTCTTACATGTCTTTATGGTAAAAATACAGTGTAAACTGCATTCCAAAGTGAATTCCAAAGTGAATTTGCAGCTCTTCACATCACGGAGAATGGCGGCGGAGTGGATGGCTGCCGTTTTATGGGCTCTTAACCAACCGTGTAATGTTCTTTTGTTGTTGTTTGAAACATACTTTGTACATAATGTTGCTGCTACCGTCTCTTATGACCGAAAATAGCTTCTGGACATCAGAACAGCGATTACTCACCTTGAACTGGACGAATAATTTTTCTTTAATGAGTCGGACGAGAGGGATTTGCTCCAGGCACCCGACAGGGCCCTCATTCCCGTCATTCACAGTAGAAAGAGATATCACGGAAGGAGATTGGGGTACCTGGTAAGGAGCCTGCGACGAGTGGCTAATCTGCCTTTGCCATCGGTACTATTGGCCAATGTACAATCGCTTGATAATAAAGCGGACAAACTACAAGCACATATATCCTACCAACGGGATATAAAAAACTGCAATATCTTATGTTTCACAGAGTCGTGGCTGAACGACGACATGAATAACATACAGCTTGCGGGTTATACACTGTATCGGCAGGATAGAACAGCAGCCTCTGGTAAGACAAGGGGTGGTGGTCTATGTATATTTGTATAACAACAGCTGGTGCACGATATCTAAGGAAGTCTCTAGGTTTTACTCGCCTGAGGTAGAGTATCTCATGATAAGCTGTAGACAACACCATCTACCAAGATAATTTTCATCAATATTCTTTGTAGCTTTCTATTTACCACCACAAACCGATGCTGGCAATCAATGAACTGTATACGGCCATAAGCAAACAGGAAAATGCTCATCCAGACGCGGCGCTCCTAGTGGCCAGGGACTTTAATGCAGGGAAACTTAAATCAATTTTTACCTCATTTCTACCAGCATGTTAAATGTGCAACCAGAGGGGGAAAAAAAACTCTAGACCACCTTTACGCCACACACAGAGATGCGTACAAAGCTCTCCCTCGACCTCCATTTGGCAAATCTGACCATAAATCTGTCCTACTGATCCCTGCTTACAAGCAAAAACTAAAGCAGGAAGCACCAGTGACTCGGTCAATAAAAAAGTGGTCAGATGAAGCAGATGCTAAGCTACAGGACTGTTTTGCTAGCACAGACTGGAATATGTTCCGGGATTCTTCTGATGGCATTGAGGAGTACACCACATCAATCACTGGCTTCATCAATAAGTGCATCAATGACGTCATCCCCACAGTGACTGTACGTACATACCCCAACCAGAAGCCATGGATTACAGGCAACATCCGCACTGAGCTAAAGGGTAGAGCTGCCACTTTCAAGGAGCGGGACTCTAACCCGGAAGCGTATAAGAAATCCCGCTATGCCCTCCGACGAACCATCAAACAGGCAAAGCGTCAATACAGGACTAAGATCGAATCGTACTACACCGGCTCCGATGCTTGTCGTATGTGGCAGGGCTTGCAAACTATTACAGACTACAAAGGGAAGCACAGCCGCAAGCTGCCCAGTGACACGAGCCTACCAGACGAGCAAAATTACTTCTATGCTCGTTTCGAGGCAAGTAACACTGAAACATGCATGAGAGCATCAGCTGTTCCGGACGACTGTGTGATCACGCTCTCCGTAGCCGATGTGAGTAAGACCTTTAAACAGGTCAACATTCACAAGGCCGCAGGGCCAGACGGATTACCAGGACGTGTACTCCGAGCATGCGCTGACCAACTGGTAAGTGTCTTCACTGACATTTTCAACCTCTCCCTGTCTGAGTCTGTAATACCAACATGTTTCAAGCAGACCACCATGGTCCCTGTGCCCAAGAACACTAAGGTAACCTGCCTAAACGACTACCGACCCGTAGCACTCACGTCTGTAGCCATGAAGTGCTTTGAAAGGCTGGTCATGGCTCACATCAACATGATGATTGTGGACTACAGGAAAAAGAAGAGGACCATGCACGCCCCCATTCACATCGACGGGGCTGTAGTGGAGCAGGTTGAGAGCTTCAAGTTCCTTGGTGTCCACATCACCAACAAACTAACATGGTCCAAGCACACCAAGACAGTCGTGAAGAGGGCACGACAAAACCTATTCCTCTCGGAAGACTGAAAAGATTTGGCATGAGTCCTCAGATCCTCAAAAGGTTCTACAGCTGCACCATCGAAGCACCCTGACTGGTTGCATCACTGCCTGGTATAGCAACTGCTCGGCCTCCGACCGCAAGGCACTACAGAGGGTAGTGCGTACGGCCCAGTACATACGTCACTTTAATAACTCTATTTCATGTACATATTACCTCAATTACCTCAACTAACCGGTTCCCCCGCACATTGAGTCGGTACCGGTAACCCCTGTATATACAGTGGGGGAAAAAAGTATTTAGTCAGCCACCAATTGTGCATGTTCTCCCACTTAAAAAGATGAGAGAGGCCTGTAATTTTCATCATAGGTACACGTCAACTATGACAGACAAAATGAGAAAAAAAATCCAGAAATTCACATTGTAGGATTTTTTATGAATTTATTTGCAAATTATGGTGGAAAATAAGTATTTGGTCAATAACAAAAGTTTCTCAATACTTTGTTATATACCCTTTGTTGGCAATGACACAGGTCAAACGTTTTCTGTAAGTCTTCACAAGGTTTTCACACACTGTTGCTGGTATTTTGGCCCATTCCTCCATGCAGATCTCCTCTAGAGCAGTGATGTTTTGGGGCTGTCGCTGGGCAACACGGACTTTCAACTCCCTCCAAAGATTTTCTATGGGGTTGAGATCTGGAGACTGGCTAGGCCACTCCAGGACCTTGAAATGCTTCTTACGAAGCCACTCCTTCGTTGCCCGGGCGGTGTGTTTGGGATCATTGTCATGCTGAAAGACCCAGCCACGTTTCATCTTCAATGCCCTTGCTGATGGAAGGAGGTTTTCAATCAAAATCTCACGAAATATGGCCCCATTCATTCTTTCCTTTACACGGATCAGTCGTCCTGGTCCCTTTGCAGAAAAACAGCCCCAAAGCATGATGTTTCCACCCCCATGCTTCACAGTAGGTATGGTGTTCTTTGGATGCAACTCAGCATTCTTTGTCCTCCAAACATGACGAGTTGAGTTTTTACCAAAAAGTTCTATTTTGGTTTCATCTGACCATATGACATTCTCCCAATCCTCTTCTGGATCATCCAAATGCACTCTAGCAAACTTCAGACGGGCCTGGACATGTACTGGCTTAAGCAGGGGGACACGTCTGGCACTGCAGGATTTGAGTCCCTGGCGGCGTAGTGTGTTACTGATGGTAGGCTTTGTTACTTTGGTCCCAGCTCTCTGCAGGTCATTCACTAGGTCCCCCCGTGTGGTTCTGGGATTTTTGCTCACCGTTCTTGTGATCATTTTGACCCCACGGGGTGAGATCTTGCGTGGAGCCCCAGATCGAGGGAGATTATCAGTGGTCTTGTATGTCTTCCATTTCCTAATAATTGCTCCCACAGTTGATTTCTTCAAACCAAGCTGCTTACCTATTGCAGATTCAGTCTTCCCAGCCTGGTGCAGGTCTACAATTTTGTTTCTGGTGTCCTTTGACAGCTCTTTGGTCTTGGCCATAGTGGAGTTTGGAGTGTGACTGTTTGAGGTTGTGGACAGGTGTCTTTTATACTGATAACAAGTTCAAACAGGTGCCATTAATACCAGGTAACGAGTGGAGGACAGAGGAGCCTCTTAAAGAAGAAGTTACAGGTCTGTGAGAGCCAGAAATCTTGCTTGTTTGTAGGTGACCAAATACTTATTTTCCACCATAATTTGCAAATAAATTCATAAAAAATCCTACAATGTGATTTTCTGGAGAAAAAAATTCTCAATTTGTCTGTCATAGTTGACGTGTACCTATGATGAAAATTACAGGCCTCTCTCATCTTTTTAAGTGGGAGAACTTGCACAATTGGTGGCTGACTAAATACTTTTTTTCCCCACTGTAGCCTCGCTATTGTTATTTTACTGCTGCTCTTTAATTATTTGTTCCTTAAAAATAAAATAAATCTTATTTTTTTAGGTATTCTTTCTTAAAACTGCATTGTTGGTTAAGGGCTTGTAAGTAAGCATTTCACTGTAAGGTTCACCTGTGGTATTCGGCACATGTGACAAATACAGTTTGATTTTATTTTATTTGATTATTGATGGACCACGCCTGTGTACTGGAGAAGGGAAGGAGCTGAGTACCTGAGAAGAGGAAGCTGATTGGGGATTTCTGAAATCTGGATTTGTGAGACCACCCATGCAGGTTATTGACCGATCATGTGAATATGCTGGGGGTTTTCTACAGCAGCCATTTTCCTCCTACCTCCTACAGACATAAAGGTGAGGATACAGCAACAAGATTTACCAGGGGGCTCGTTAGACGAACATCAGGTTTGAGCCTGTCAAAACTGGGCAGTGTACACCTCCACAATGCTGGGAGCCCAGGGCCCTCACAGCTTACCAAAGCTCACCTCACACCTTGCTAATGGGCGTCAGTGGTTATTATGTTCCTCCAATGACTCACTCACATGCTCCTGAACACAGTCTCCTCATCTCTACTGGGACCACTGCTGGGGTTTTATATACAAGCAGAAGGCTGTTGTTATTGTTACTGCTACTGGTATTATTGATATTTGTTCACACTTTCTCTTAACACAACAAGCTAGCTACCTGCCAGGAAACCACACATACAGCACAACACCACACACACAGCACACTCCAGTGCCCCACCACGCCACATAATCCTTCCTGGTGTCAGTGTCTTTACCTGCAAGCTGGGGGATCTAGATATACTCACACACCCACGCAAACACACACACACACACAGCACAATTCCCTCTAATGGAGATCCCTTTCACTCGGTCTCTCCATGTATCTCTCTCTCTGTCACTCCGATCTCTCTCTCTCTCTCTCTCTCTCTCTCTGTCACTCTGTCACGCCTATATCTCTCTCTGTGTCACTCTTTCACTCCTACATCTCTCTCTCTCTCTCTCTCTCTCTCTGTCTGTCTGTCACTCTGTCACTCCTATCTCTCTCATATCTCTCTCTCTGTCTCTCCTATATCTCTCTCGCTGTAACTCTGTCACTCCTATATCTCTCTCTCTCTCCCTCTCTCTGTCTGTCACTCTGTCACGCCTATCTCTCTCTCTCTGTCACTCTTTCACTCCTACATCTCTCTCTCTCTCTGTCTGTCTGTCTGTCACTCTGTCACTCCTATCTCTCTCTGTCTCTCCTATATCTCTCTCTCTCTGTGTCACTGTCACTGTGCACATGCATGCCTTGTCTTCATATGGATGTGTCAGTTATCTGATGTGCTCTCTGTACTGTGAGTAGCAAGGGTGTTAGGTTAGTGTACTTCCCTGCCTCCCCACTAGTGGGCATTGGCCATTGGGCCCTCCAGCCGCTGCCAACCTTCCTGGCCTGCCCGTGGTTAGTACAGTAATTACACCACCCATCAGGACGGAGCCTGACAGACGAATACCAATGAGAAAGGGAGGGAAGACAACAAAGCAGCCATGACAGCATAGACTCTCATTCATCCATGCATGGACACAGCCTCCTCAGGAGCATGGGCCCACTACTACGGATGGATGACACCACTCGCTGGGGATGGCATATAACAACTATCCCATACAAATTAAATTACAAAGGAAATAATGGAAAAATGAGTGGAGGCGAACCTCAGGAGGAAACTGGATGTCAAATTAATGTCAAATAAAATGTGACATCTACTGACTATGGATTTCTCACTCTTTTTTCCCCAGTTGACAATACTGGCTTTTCTGGGCTATTTGAGTTATCTAGAAGGGCTATATTCATACAGGGTTAGAGTAGAAAGGATATGCTGTGATTGAGAGGGGCCTATCTCCTCTAGCCAAGTACATCATATCTCATTTAGAGTGGGAATAGGGGAAGAAGAGACTGGAAGAAGACACAGCGATCATACACACAGTCCATCTGGCTCTGGCTGGTCGAGACGCCAAGGCCTTCTGGGATTCTGGAGGACTAGGATGGTTCCCCTCAGTGTAGACCCTAATCTGGACTGGGATCTCCCACCTCCATGGCACAGTGGTGACATCACAGCCCAACGGAGAGACAGACAAACAGCAAGACACACAGAGGTCATGCTGCTAGAGGGAAATACAAACTCAGAGAGAGAGAGAGAGAGAGAGGTAAAAATCTGCATCCCAAATACAAACTCAGAGAGAGAGAGGTAAAAAGCTGCATCCCAAATACAAACTCAGAGAGAGAGAGAGAGAGAGAGGTAAAAATCTGCATCCCAAATACAAACTCAGAGAGAGGGGTACAAATTTGCATCCCAAATACAAACTCAGAGAGAGAGAGAGGTAAAAATCTGCATCCCAAATACAAACTCAGAGAGAGAGAGGTAAAAAGCTGCATCCCAAATACAAACTCAGAGAGAGAGGAAAAAATGTGCATCCCAAATACAAACTCAGAGAGAGAGGTAAAAAGCTGCATCCCAAATACAAACTCAAAGAGGGGTAAAAATCTGCATCCCAAATACAAACTCAGAGAGAGAGAGAGGTAAAAATCTGCATCCCAAATACAAACTCAGAGAGAGAGAGGTAAAAAGCTGCATCCCAAATACAAACTCAGAGAGAGAGGGGTAAAAATCTGCATCCCAATTTGGCAGAGTGGGTATGGAAACAAAGTCCTGTGTTTTCATTGATAAACAGTCACAGGGAAAGGGTGTGGGCTTGGTGCCCTCTATCATCCAAACACCACCCTCTCTCAGAGGGAGGGCATCCACTTCCAAAACTCCCCCACTGGCCCTGGCCTGGTCCCGCTCTGCCAAGTCTGTCATCCATAGAGCCAAACAGAGACTTATCCCTCACTCCCTCTCTCTATTTCCTCCCTCACTCCCCTTCTTTTAGTGAAGTGAAGACCACTGATAGGCAGATGAGCAGATGGGGATGGACAGGGCACCCCGGGCCAAAAGCTAATTGGGGGAGACTGGGGAGGACTTTGGTGGTGCTGAAACTCCTCACATGATGGGAAAATCAATGCACACTTCTAATGCGCTTCCATCATGCTAAACCGAGGGACTCACTGCGCTAATGTTCCCTCATTTAGAGTAATGTTGCACACCGACCCCAATTCTGAAGGCCTATGTCAGATCCCATGTTTTCTATGTGGTTCACCATACTCAGAGGCAAAACCATGTGTCTCTACAATTGTAACATTACACATGAAACGTACATGGACATATTGCCATTTAATAGGCCCATTGAGGGGTTCAATGCATGATGATGTCAAACTCCCATGGTAGTGCATCTAAGACACTAGGGGCCAATGCTACAGAGATAAACTCAACACACTAAATCATGTTTACTAAGTTTACTTTGAAACTAGTAACTCATATGTGTGATGACTCTGAGGATGACTCCGTTGTCTGGAGAACTTTGGACAGTATGTCAGTCAGTCAGCCCAGAGTGTGGCCCACCTGCTCCTATCATAATGAAGAGACGGTCACATCGAACATCACATCAATGTCCTGCCTACAGATCAGTCAGCAGGAGACCTCTCTGCAGTCATGGGAGAGAGTGTCTCACCATGTCACTGCTTAGAAGTGCTCTATACTTTTATTCAGTATAATATGTAACTTTTCAAAATACCAATCTGCTTTAGTGGATATTGTCAATGTGTTAATGGTCAAGTGTCCTATGGCAACGTTTGGGTGTTCATTACACTGCATATATAATGTATTCCACTAGACAATAACCTATACATTCTCTGTAGGACGATACAATATACATAGGTTGTTTCAATTTTCACACAGTATCCAATAATGCCTGTGGATAAAGAGTATCACTAAGGAGATCCAGGATAAGCACCTTGCCTAAGGGTACAGCCGCCTTGGGATCTAAATCTGTGAACTCTTTGTTATTTTTTATCTGCCATCCGTCTGCTGGCACAGTGGGCAGCTAGCAAAGCCTGGGCATTCAGAGGTGATGACTTGATTGTTTTGACTTTGGTCAGGATGAAAAACGTTATATTAGATGGGCGGAGTTCGCCTGATTATAAATTGACTCCCTCCGGCATCATTTGATGTTGGATAAAATCGGATGGCAATCAAGAGGCGCGGCTTCATTATACAAAGATAAAACACAAACCAAAAAAAGAAAGAGCTGAAGGGGGTACGAGAAGGATGAAAAAAAGGAATAAAAACGAGGAGGCCATATTCCACTTTTCACTCGGGTTGGCTCAGCGAGGGGCAGCAAGGACCTCAAGACCCTATAGGAACAGCAAAACGTGACAAGGGAAAGGACTCCATGTTGTCATGGCAACACCCCGGTTATGGTGAAATTGCCCTCTTTGTAACAGGCACCACTGACAGGTGAAACAAGAACTGTCTCCTCGCTTTCTTTTTCAGTCTCCCGTTAAGTCGGCACAACCATCTCTCTACTCCTCCAATTTATTTTGGGGTTTTCATTATGTGTATCTCCTCCCCTATCTAGACTAGTCAAACCTCCATGTCCAGTGTCTTCTCTGCTCTCTTAAACAATGACACAAAACTTGGAGAAGGTGTTTATAGCGCAGTTGGTTCCCTCATGGGGCGCTCAAGTCCCAGAATGCCTTGCGAGAGGGATATTAACTTTCCGACATTCTTTGATCGTGATGAGCACACAAGCACGCATACAATTCCTTCCTAAATGTAGTGTGTACAGCAAGATAATGGAAGACTGACATATAACAACCTCTTCAGAAATGGGAGAGTGCACAGTAACAGTAACAGTTTGTGATTAGAATTATATCAAAGCAATGGGTGGAAAAAGTGTTGAGAGTAGGGTGTGGGAGTGAGAGAGAGACAGAGAGAGACCCTATAGCCAGGGTTGGGGTCAATTCCAATTAAAAAAAATATTGAATTCACTCATGAAGTAGAGAATTTACGTTGAATTCAATTTGAATTTCAACAATCTTCAAGTTCTGAAATTGGAATTGAATTGGAATTTGACTGTTTGGACTGTCTGAATGGGAATTGAATTGGGATTTTAGAAACATTTAATCTTTGGCATTACATTTAATTGGAATTCAATATTTGTACATGTCCCAGTTAATGGAATGAATCCACTTAGTATCAAACATTGACTGCAGGATTAAAAATATATATATTTAAACTTCTATTTCTATATTTCCAGTATAGCTAGGCTTTCTGAACATTGACATGATCAGCCTGAAAGCCAGGTAGAATTGTTATATAATATTGAATTGGGAATTACATTTTTGGAATTTACCTAACATTGAAATTGAGAGGAATTTTATTATCTCAGAATTCAAAGACTGACTTAGAATTTGAATTGAATTACATTTAATTTACAGGGAGAGGGAATTTAATTAGAATTTAATTTGTGGAATTAACCCCAACCCTGCCTATATGCTAATACTGTATATTGAGGACATAGGTACTACACAGGATTGGCTCTGAACAACAATGGTGAATTTATTTTAGTCTCACACTGGTGATTGATTGGCTCACAGGGTTAGAGCCAAGCGTTATCTGGACACACAGAGGTGTGTGATTTGCCCAGAGAGATATGGGTGGGAGTATGTTGGCTCCTGAGGATGCGTAGGGAATGGGCAAAGTGGGCCTTAAGTGGATCATTTCATTGGGGAGGGCCCACTGGCACTCATGGCAAGTGAAGGTAGGCCATGCAAATCATGCCGAGCACGGACTGAGAAGGAGTGGAGAGGATTGGGGAGAGGAAGAGCAGACAGAACCACATGGAAGAAATTGATTTGTTCACCAGAGCAGAGGAAGGGAGGCTGGGAGCATTATTCAACCTAAGAACACAATACAAGGAACATGCAAGAACAGGAACAAACACATTGAGTACATGAGTTTCAGAGAAGGGAGCAAGAGGAGCGAGAGGAGATTGAACAATACAGTGATACAAAGTAAAATGCAAGTCATCAAAAAGTAAACAGGTGAGAGAACAGAGGAGAGAGAGATAACGAGAGCGAAGTACAGAAGATATAGAGAAAGAAAGAGGAAAGGAAGGAGTGAATAGAAAGTTGAGAGAGTTCTCCAACTAGAGACTTATGGTGGTGCCTGAGGGTTATGGTCGTTAAGTCTACAGCCGCATCACGGTGAGTCACCACTGTTGACACCAGCTAGACCGCAGAGCCACAGAGCTTCACATAGAGCCTCCATAGAACCCGCAGAGCTCAGCCCCACACAGCCTGTGAACAGGCCTGGATTTCAGGCTGGTGTAGGAGGGGGAGATGCAAACTCACAAGGCTTTTACAGACCACCCAGAGCGAACCAACTGAACTAAGTAACACTGGAACACCTCTGAAAGCAAAAGCTCTATTTCTGGCATGACGTGTTGTTCTCTAGTGTACAGGTGCAGTGTTTCAATGCGGTCCACCCTGACCTGTCATCGCTCCAGGTGAGCCTGGAGGAGGATCTTTGAAGGACCATGCTTTGCCACAGGACATCTCTGCCTGACGAGACAACACTTCACAAAGCCAGAAAGCCTATATTGTAGTGGGGATGACATTGCACAGTTCAATCAAACCTTAAGGCTGGTCCAAGGTTTTCAAAGGCATGTACCTGAAACGTATTCACAACAAAATATCCCCAATATGAACATAGACATAACTACAGTATACATTATGAATTACTAGCTAATAAGCATGTCAGTGGTGCCTGTACTTAGATTATATTCTGACATGTGAGAGATCAAACACATTGGATGCCTTGATCTCATTATCCAAGGGCAGTCAGAAAGTAAATAGAACTTCACTTCTAACCCTCCCTTGGCCCTTACCTCCACTCCTCCATCACCCATAACCCAACCCAGTGTGGCCTTCCCCATGGAAATAAGAGGTCACATATGAAAAAGAGAGGGTGATGATAAAAGAGAAAGAGAAGAAAAATCTGGCGAGTGTCCTGTTGGAACGCAGCGGGAGTGGACAATGACCTTGATACGCAAATAGACCATCTTCATTAAAAAGAGGATACATCTTCCCTTAAGATATTTATCATATCAGGGTCCATTGCCAGTGAGGTAGATCGGCTGTGCTTCATTTCATTATCATAATCTATTCAGCACTATTTTTCATTTAGGCTTTTTTATATATCCAATGGGGCGGAGGTGGGCTGGGAGCTGTCTTTTAGATGCATGTGGGCAATTAAACACCAAGAAATAGCCAAGTTTTACATTGGTAACCTTTTCCTAATGCCTGATCTTTCAATAAGAACCATAAAGAACTGGTTATTGATTTAGCATGTGTAATAATACATTGATATGCAAGTTAATATCACAATGCTGTGTTACCATGAATATTATGAAGTGCTATGCTGATAAATTGGTGGTCCTCTATAGCTCAGCTGGTAGAGCACGGCACTTGTAACGCCAAGGTAGTGGGTTCGATCCCCGGGACCACCCATACACAAAAAATGTATCCACGTATGACTGTAAGTCGCTTTGGATAAAAGCGTCTGCTAAATGGCATATTATTATTATTAAATTAGTTAATATTGATATAGTTCAAAATCTATACAGTTAAAGTGTGCATGAATTAAATGTATACCTGTACATGCTGTTTTTCTTTCAGCTTTAAATAGCCAAATCTTATATCAACACTTTTATCATGTCCACCTATCCCATCCTTAATAGGGCATCAAACTCCACTGAAGACATTTCACAAGGAGAAAACCAGATCATGATCAGAATTAATCATGAAGTTAATCAAAAATGCAGAATGTTGCTAGAGAATGTCAACAGTTAGTCATGATCAGCAGTCAAAGTACACTCAGGCTGATTGGTCAGGGAGGGCTGCTGTGGAATAACAGACTAAAGCCATCATTATGCTCGGCACAGACAGAACGCCTGGGCCTGGGAGAGGGAAATGTCATTCATGCCGACATCTTCCCTCCCTGCATAGCTGGCATGGTTCAGCAGCAGCTAGAGCCACAGCCTGTCGTTCCAGTCTAGCTGGATGCCACTCTCTCTCTGTGTTCACCAATGGCATGGGCTCTGGACCACCGAAGTGACGCATTAGTAATCGACACGAACATGCCGTGAGGTGCAGTGTTCGGACCTCGGTGCCATCATGCCACACAATGACCACCTGCCTCACGAGACACGCCGAAGATCTCCCCCAAAACAATGCAAGGCCAAAACACCCGTAGCTCTACAGCTTTTGTCTCGTCCTCTCATGGCGACACAGGCGACAGCTCAGACACCTACACCCTCCGCCTAAGCTGCCCTCCACAGTGAAAGGAGCTTGTTTATCATCTCGCAGCATATTGTCACCATCCTCACAGGCAGAGGGAGAGAGGTGGCAAACCAGACAGACAGAGAGAGAGCGCGAGAGAGAGAGCGCGAGAGAGAGAGAGAGAGCGAGAGA
Organism: Coregonus lavaretus; assembly: GCF_964263955.1. Classification (NCBI taxonomy): domain Eukaryota; kingdom Metazoa; phylum Chordata; class Actinopteri; order Salmoniformes; family Salmonidae; genus Coregonus; species Coregonus lavaretus. The sequence goes on from NC_139991.1 coordinate 46,221,991, forward strand.
GAGAGAGAGAGAGAGAGAGAGAGCGAGAGAGAGAGAGAGCGAGAGAGAGCGAGAGAGAGAGAGCGAGAGAGAGCGAGAGCGAGAGAGAGCGAGAGAGAGAGAGAGAGAGAGCGAGAGAGAGCGCGAGAGAGAGCGAGAGAGCGCGCGGAAATGGGAGAGAAAGAACATAATAGAGGAGACAGAGGCTAATTAAGGGAGGCTAGATTAATTAGGCTTTGAGTCTGCCTGCCTCTCATACTCCCACTGTGCTCAGTGCCAGCCCCCCGCCACCAGGTCCCCCGCCCCTCGGCCCAAACACAGGCCTGTGTATTGTTGCCTGCTCCATTCATTTTTATTTTATCTTTATTTTATCAGGGAGTCCATACTGAGACCAAGGTCTCTTTTACAGATGAGCCCTGAATTACAGAAATTACAGAAAATACACACATCAATATAAATACAAAATGCAAGCAGAAAGAAAAACACATTCGAAAACATTAATCAGTAATAAGGTACTCAATCAGCTTTCTGAATTGCCCTAGAGGCACCGGAACGTCAAATTTAACATTTTGAAGACTGCTCCATAAATAAGGCGGAAGAAAACTAAAAGCTGATTTACTTAACACAGTAGAGACCAAAGGAATTTCCAGAGTTAGCCATCCCTGAGACTGGGTGTGGTAACTCGTATGTCTAAAGTTTAGTAATGATGTTAGGTACAGTGGGACTTTTTGTAAAATGGCTTAATAATTGAAAACATAGCAATGTATCAACCTACGTGACATCAATGAGGGCCAACCAACTTTCTGGTAGAGAATGCAGTGACGAGTACTAAAACTGTCGCCTGTAATAAAGCGCAGTGCACTATGATAAACTGCATCTATTGGCTTTAAAGAAGTGGCAGCTGCGTACATATAGATGATTTCGCCATAGTCTAGGACTGATAGGAACGTCAACTGAATAATCTGCAGGACCTATTGGAATGTGCATATTCGTCACCATGCCTTGGCTTGCATCAGGGGCCGTGGGAGCTTTACACTAGGTAAACACATAAATCGGAGGCCAATAATCGGAGGAGAAAAACAAGCTAACGCTAAATGCATGGCTGTCTGAGCCTACGGGAGACTCAGAGGAGAATCCAGGTCACATAAATGAGCACTTTATTTGAAAAAACAGAGAAAAAACGTCTAATGCAATACTCTCTTCTCACCAGATGCACTGCCAGAACCCATCATATGGGCAGGAAATACGTGTCATGACCTCACACACTAAGCACTGAAGGGGTATCACAAGAGGCTGCTGAGGGGAGGACGGCTCATAGTAATGGCTGGAATGGAGTGAATGGAATGGTATCAACCACATGGAAACCATAAAGCAACCAATTAAAATCCCGCTTGATTAGGTCAAAAACATTTATTCAACTTTCAAGTGTTCCAAGGACACTTCAGGTCTCTCCAAAAAGTCTTATTGGGTCACACAGCTTCTTCAACAACCCTGCCCACTCTGATCCCCCTCTACACACTCATCTCCCAACCCTTAGTAAATTAATGTATTATCAATTTATCAAAACCCAGTTTATGAAAGTGGGAAAAGGGGATACCTAGTCAGTTGCAAAATGCATTCAACCGAAATATGTCTTCCTCATTTAACCCACCCCTCTGAATCAGAGAGGTGCGGGGGGCTGCCTTAATCGACGTCATCGGCGCCTGGGGAGCAATTGTTGTTGGGGGTTAACTGCCTTACTCAAGGGCAGAACAGCAGATTTTTCCACCTTGCCTGCTCGGGGATTCAAATCAGCGACCTTTCGGTTACTGGCCCAACGCTTTTAACCGTTAGGCTACCTGCTGCTAAGTGCCAGTGAGAGAAAAATGGCCTACTTGGAAAGACAGAATAAAGCCTCCCACTGCATTCAAGATGAGACTTTCAATGGCTCTTGGATCACCCTGCATGATCAGAACAGAGGGAGAGGGCTTTTGAGATGCTGAGTGTTCCATAGGTTAATTCTACTGGCCACACAGACACAGAGAACAGCCAAGCCCCCTCATCCCTTCCCCACCTAACATTCTTGGTCCTCTCCATCCTCTCCATGGTGGAGTATGATGGGATGAATATTTATCAGGTTCCTGGCGTTGCCAAGATGCTGGGAAAAGTTGAGGAAAAACAAAGTGGAAAAAAGCTGGAGTCTGCTATTTCTGGCCTGATTGACGGCCAGGCTGGTAGCGAGTAATTCATTTTGAGGGGGAGGCACAAGTGCCCTTGCACCAGATCCCAGCACAAGTTTATGATAATCCCAATAAATTATGATGCACCGCGCGGTCATTAAAAACTGTGATTGGCACTAAATCAAACAGGCTGCGCCTCTCAGGTCAGAGTGAGAACTATGTGCAGCCTGTCCCTCTCCTCTCTCCCCCACCGACTATCCATCCATCTCTCTCTGCATCTCTCTGCTCCTCTCCTGTCTCCTTTCCTTTAAATTGTTCCGTCTTTCTGCTCATGTATTTCTACCTAACTGCACTTCTCCTTTATCGCCTCTTTGAAGTAGAATTAATGAACTGGTAAACATAATCACTTTGAAACTTTTCATACTTTTTTTGCGTACATGCAGATATAACAGCCTGCAGGTATTTTTTGTGAAATTGGTGATCTAATTCACGCTTCAACTGACAACTAGGTTCAAGCCAACAGTTTTAATCACACCCAAGCACTCTACTGTCTACCACACGGATGAATCCACTTTCATCATCTATATCGGTCAAAGGTGCAAAACATAAATTTGTTAACCTAAATCTGGTTAGTCCACTGACTGTTGATTACTGCCCTTAGCATGCCCATTATTATGTGCAAATGGAAATAGAGGGCCTTGATTTTTAAACAATAGAAGAAGAAAAAAAACAGTATTATCAGGCTAATCCTTTAATGTGAAGGTGGTTGGTTTATCTCTCTGCTCCGACATGGAAATGCCAGCGTAGCTGACACTAGGCCACGTCTGTGGGTCAAAACCACGGATTCCATTAGAAAATAGCTTTTTCTGTTACCCTCCTGAGTGTGCAAAGACATAACTCAAGGCATTATGACCATAGAGACCTCACTACCTTATCAAGTGGGAGCCCATCCAGCTGAATTGTGTCAGTGTTGAGAAGCTACAGTAGCAAGTCAGACTGCAAGAGAGAGAAAGAGATAGATAGAGAGAGAGAGAGCGAGATAGAGAGATAGAGAGAGAGAGCAAGAGAGAGAGCAAGAGAGAGAGAGAGAGAGAGAGAGAGATTACAGCCTAAGAGAAAGTAGAGGAGTGGAAGGTGTGTGTGGCATAGAGTGATTAAAAGCGCAGCTCCCTTTGCACTGATTACACTGAATTTTGGAAAGCGTCCCACTTTAGATAGGAACGTCCCAGAGCAAAAAGGAACATGTCCACTCATCTTAATAAGACATATAGTAAAGTGAATGGCCTGATGCATGGTCTGAAAGGAGAAAGCAGAAGCCTCATCCTTTCAGAGACAGACTCTACAAACTCTATACCCTCTACAGATGCTGCCATCAAAGGCTAAACAGCTGCTCGTATTATATCTCAATCACTGGAAATGAAGCAAGATTGATAGGCCATTGCTGCAAAAACAATCAGAATGTACCAGATGACACTGTGAGAGGGGCATTGTGGGATAGTTTCCCCCCCTACAGAGGGTTGTGGGTATGGAGGCTTATTGTGAAAATCTCCACATATACCCACACATGAGTTGGTTACAAATAGCTGCTTCTAACCAGTTGTTGATATACCATTACTGTAATTTCCGGCCCCTAATGATATACAGTACATGATTAAATACAAGTAAAAAAGGCCTGATTGGAATTCTGCATTATGTATCCCTTCTTTTATTATCAGCATTATCTATGATCTTCCTCACATTTCAAGAGGCGGTCAATGAGTTGGATGAAAGGGCTCTGGTCCCTAAGTGTACTTGCTGGCTTCATGGCACAATCAATCCCAAAAATATCCATTGTCGATTTTGTAAAAAAAAAAAAAGTATATTACCTTGCTAATCCAATCGATAAAAGGCACCATTATATTTCAGAGTGAAAGACAGCCATCGAATATATGACATTTATGCAAGGAGTGCCTTGCAAAGGTATTCATCCCCCTTGGAATTTTTCCTAATTTGTTGCATTACAACCTGTAATTTAAAATGGATTTCTATTTGGATTTCATGTAATGAACATACACAAAATAGTCCAAATTGGTGAAGTGAAATGAAAAAAATAACTTGTTTCAAAACGTTCTAAAAAATAAATAACGGAAAAGTGGTGCGTGCATATGTATTCACCCCCTTTGCTATGAAGCCCCTAAATAAGATCTGGTGCAACCGATTACCTTCAGAAGTCACATAATTAGTTAAATAAAGTCCACCTGTGTGCAATCTAAGTGTCACATGATCTGTCACATGATCTCAATATATATACACCTGTTCTGAAAGGCCCCAGAGTCTGCAACACCACTAAGCAAGGAGCACCACCAAGCAAGCGGCACCATGAAGACCAAGGAGCTCTCCAAACAGGTCAGGGACAAAGTTGTGGACTAGGTGAAAAATCTGTCTATGTGCCCTTGAGCAAGGCACTTAACCCTAATTGCTTCTGTAAGTCGCTCTGGATAAGAGCATACTTTCTCAAGCCACTGTATCTCTAGAGAAGGTGTGCATCTCTCTCTCTCTCTCTTTCGCTCGCTCTCCCCCTCTCTTTCTCCCCCTCTCTCCCTTTATCTCTCGCTCCACCCCTCTGTTGCTCTCTCTCCCCTCTCCCCTCTTCCCCGCTCTCTCTCTTCCTCCCTATCTCTCTCTCTCTCTCTTGTTCCCATGCATGCCAATCAACACCTGGGGATGCATGACATTGATGAAAACACAGGTTTTTGAGATGGTAAGAGACTTCAAATGCGTGTCTGAATCTATCCTGTTCCTCTGATGTGAAAAAGCTACACATTGGACATGTGAGGATGTAATACTAAACCAAGGCAGGGAGAATAGAACTCATCAATCATGAGTGGCATTCATTTTCCTGCAGTGGAAGGCAGCCAAATGGCATTAGAGTTGATACAGCAGCAGTAGTAGTAGCAGTACTTGCCATAGAGCAGGAGCCTGGCTGGGGCGAATGATAGATAGGTAATTCACTAAAAATAATGTGTGCTTGAAGAAGCATAGGAAAACGGTGGGGAAAAACAAAATATATGAGACCTCTAAGAATAGCCTAGCAGGAGAGCAAAAGGTTACTTGTATGTGCCCACGTGTGCATATGCTGCACATGCACTCAAGCAGAGACACACACCTACGCACAGGAGGAAGGTATTTGAACTGTGAAACTGGCTGCGTTTACACAGGCAGCCCAATTCTGATCTTCTTTTCACAAATTGGTCTTTTGACCAATCAGATCATCTCTGTAAAATATCTGATGTGAAAAGATCTGATGTGATTGGTCAAAATACCAATTAGTGGAAAAAAATATCAGAATTGGGCTGCCTGTGTCAGATCATGATACATTTATCACAGCTGGCCTCAATAAGTTAGACATACATACTGACCCGGTCTGAATTGGGTAAAAGGATTTGACATTGGTTTAATAGGATCTGTCCTTTAATTCTGTCTGTTGTTTCGTGTTTTGCCTTGCAGTTTGATCCAGCCACAGAGGAAAACATGCCAATCTGCTGGACTTTGCTTTAAAGACCTCTGATCTCGCAAAAAAAAAAGCTTTGAGCTGGCAGTGATCACAGGACGGACAGCCGTCTGTGGAGAGCAGTCTGTGTGTATGTGTGGACCCAGCCCTCCCAATCTATCTGTCTAGTCTGGATGGCTGCCGATTTTTCGGCCTGCCTAACTGCCTTTCCTGTATATGTGTCAAGTTTCCTACCCTCTATGTATCCTGCCCTGCCAGCTTACCTGCTTTCACCTGTCTATGCCTGTCTCGCTGCCAGTCTACTGTTCTACCTGTCTCGCTGCCAGTCTACTGTTCTACCTGTCTCTCTGCCTGTCTGGCTGCCAGTCTACTGTTCTACCTGTCTCTCTGCCTGTCTGGCTGCCAGTCTACTGTTCTACCTTTCTCTCTGCCTGTCTGGCTGCCAGTCTACTGTTCTACCTGTCTCTCTGCCTGTCTCGCTGCCAGCCAACTGCCTTTCTGCCTACCTACCTGCCAGCTAGCCTCTCTGCCTGTCTGTTGTGCCTGTCTCACAACTCTTCAGGCTGCCGTGACTCCAGCACAGGATGACTCTAATGGCACTGTCAGCCACAATAACCTGTCAAGGTTATTTTTGCACGGAGGAGAAAAAGGCCTGCACTACTAGTGTAAGCACACAGCTATATAACTGCATAAACAATTAAAACACATGCAATGAATGCAAACATTCATTGACACAGCAACCTTTCACCTAAAGTATCTGAAAACACACATACTGTAGTATTTTATTAATATTTAAAATCAACAAATCCTAGGATTAAACAAATTCAGCACACACACATACCCTAGGCCTATGGTTTGATATACAGTATTAGAGCCCAGTGGCCCAACATGTTGTAAAATAAGTCTAGAGGCTTCAATAAAATAAGTTTAAGGCTTTGAAAAGTGGATTTTAAAAGGAACAAAAGGGAGAAAATGGTGACCACCAAGCCAGATGGGGAGAAGAGAATAAGAATAGACGTTTTAGAGGTAATAACATGAGGAAGAGGGACAAGGTAGGTAGGGAGAATAAGTAGAGAGTGCCATTAAAGATGCACTTGGGTCGCCTTGGGGAAAATTTTAAGGAAGAGAGCAGTCTTTGCTTCTTTTCCAGGTAATGCGATTGCTATATTGGTGATCTAACACCCTCATTAAGCACGGATCAAAAGGCGCTGCGAAAAGCGACGGCACAGAACCACATTGTGTAAGAGACAGGATTAGGAGGATGAGAGAGATATTCTCTCACTAACTGTGAGTGTTTGAAGTCCCCCGCATGCCTAATTGTCAACTGAAGACTGAAGACACTACCATCTAAGTTCAGCTTGCCTGCTGAATTGCAGACCGATTATTTGCCACTGGCAAGCCTCAGAGTGTTTGTGGTGTGATGCTGTTCAAGCAATTAACAATCTGACTTAATGATCTTGGTTTTTATGAGAAATAAACATACATGTACCTCAGGGAACACTGTGATGTCATAAGATAAATTAAAGTTTTTTTGTATCCTTTTAGCAAACACGGTTTTGCTTGTCACATTTTCAGGCCTGAATAAATACGAGAGTTGCCAAAAGGGGAAAGGAAGAATTACCTGAAATTGCAGTGGAATATTAGCGTAATATTTTCCTTTGAACTTGTTGAAGACCCATTTGAGCAATTCTCTACCTTGTAAGAGTAACATATTGAGTAACACAGCATATAAAAAAGCATATGAGTGGGCCAAATCACCAAAGTCATAAAATCCACAGCCAGACAGACAAACAAACACACTGTCTTCAAAGACACTTTAACAGCATCGGAGCTAAACGGTTACAGTGAACACAGAAAATAAACCTTGAAACACTTATCCAAGACCAGTTTAACCAGATCTGATTGAAGACCATTTAGGAGTAAGAACAACACTTTATATAATACAGTCCTAAAAATAAACAAACCTTTTTTGGGTGATGCAACTTAGAGGACAAAACAAACAGTAGGAGCAAATAGAAATGTTTAAATTATGTGAAATGTATGCTTAGTTTCTATCTGTTGAGATTCTGCTATGTTGTCAAAAACGAGGTGGTTCCAAAAGAGTGAGAAGCACTGGACTTTTAGTCCCACAGTGCCACTCTCTCCATAAAATGTGTTTTACCATTTATGAATTTGCCCAGTGAATTCAAACATGCCAAGCAGTGGCACTCCTTATGGAAGTTTCAGACAATGCATATTTGTAGTAATACATGTATTGCGATGTATGTGTGTTGTATATATGTCTGTGTGTGTGTGTGTGTCTGTTGTACACCTGTAGGTATGAATGTACGGTGAAGAAAGAGAGGCATAGATGGAAAGCTAGTAGGAGGGAGCTGTGTATGAAGTGTTTCCCGGCACCCATTGTGAGTCAGTGCTACAGTGGGGAAAAAAAGTATTTAGTCAGCCACCAATTGTGCAAGTTCTCCCACTTAAAAAAATGAGAGAGGCCTGTCATTTTCATCATAGGTACACGTCAACTATGACAGACAAATTGAGGAAAAAAAATCCAGAAAATCACATTGTAGGATTTTTTATGAATTTATTTGCAAATTATGGTGGAAAATAAGTATTTGGTCACCTACAAACAAGCAAGATTTCTGGCTCTCACAGACCTGTAACTTCTTATTTAAGAGGCTCTTCTGTCCTCCACTCGTTACCTGCATTAATGGGACCTGTTTGAACTTGTTATCAGTATAAAAGACACCTGTCCACAACCTCAAACAGTCACACTCCAAACTCCACTATGGCCAAGATCAAAGAGCTGTCAAAGGACACCAGAAACAAAATTGTAGACCTGCACCAGGCTGGGAAGACTGAATCTGCAATAGGTAAGCAGCTTGGTTTGACGAAATCAACTGTGGGAGCAATTATTAGGAAATGGAAGACAAACAAGACCACTGATAATCTCCCTCGATCTGGGGCTCCATGCAAGATCTCACCCCGTGGGGTCAAAATGATCATAAGAACGGTGAGCAAAAATCCCAGAACCACACAGGGGGACCTAGTGAATGACCTGCAGAGAGCTGGGACCAAAGTAACAAAGCCTACCATCAGTAACACACTACGCCGCCAGGGACTCAAATCCTGCAGTGCAGACGTGTCCCCCTGGTTAAGCCAGTACATGTCCAGGCCCGTCTGAAGTTTGCTAGAGTGCATTTGGATGATCCAGAAGAGGATTGGGAGAATGTCATATGGTCAGATGAAACCAAAATAGAACTTTTTGGTAAAAACTCAACTCGTCGTGTTTGGAGGACAAAGAATGCTGAGTTGCATCCAAAGAACACCATACCTACTGTGAAGCATGGGGGTGGAAACATCATGCTTTGGGGCTGTTTTTCTGCAAAGGGACCAGGACGACTGATCCGTGTAAAGGAAAGAATGAATGGGGCCATGTATCGTGAGATTTTGAGTGAAAACCTCCTTCCATCAGCAAGGGCATTGAAGATGAAACGTGGCTGGGTCTTTCAGCATGACAATAATCCCAAACACACCGCCCGGGCAATGAAGGAGTGGCTTCGTAAGAAGCATTTCAAGGTCCTGGAGTGGCCTAGCCAGTCTCCAGATCTCAACCCCATAGAAAATCTTTGGAGGGAGTTGAAAGTCCGTGTTGCCTAGCGACATCCCCAAAACATCACTGCTCTAGAGGAGATCTGCATGGAGGAATGAGCCAAAATACCAGCAACAGTGTGTGAAAACCTTGTGAAGACTTACAGAAAACGTTTGACCTGTGTCATTGCCAACAAAGGGTATATAACAAAGTATTGAGAAACTTTTGTTATTGACCAAATACTTATTTTCCACCATAATTTGCAAATAAATTCATAAAAAATCCTACAATGTGATTTTCTTGATTTCTTTTCCTCATTTTGTCTTTCATAGTTGACGTGTACATATGATGAAAATTACAGGCCTCTCTCATCTTTTTAAGTGGTAGAACTTGCACAATTGGTGGCTGACTAAATACTTTTTTTCCCCACTGTATATTAGGTGTAGGATGAAGTCATCAATGGAGAGGGAACCTTTTTGCTGACACAACAGTGTCCATTATCATTCCAAGTGTCTAGGGATGAATCTCCCCACAAACAAAGTGGCTAATTGAAAACAGAACTGAAATATGATAAACACAAACAAAACAATGCCTTTGGCATTTTGGAGGGTAAAAACTGCACCTAAATAAGCAATTGAATCCACCTCTCAGAATACATGGGAAAAAACGGTCACTTATCACAAACAAAGCCTGTGGCACACTTTAAGCTAGTGAGATTATTCAGGATAGGAAATGTAAATCGGTTGTACTTATTGCATTTCAACACAATTTTACATCAAACAATGTTTTTCCTCTCAACAGACACAAGGGTGTAAGTGAATACCAAAAATCTTCTTTGAGCACAATGAACTCAAGACAACGATAGCGACACCAACATCCCAAAGCGAACACACCATTCCTTACCTAATGTCCAAAACAAAGCTACAGCCAATCCAAGACGGGAGATACGGAAAGAAAGCCACAGATGTAATATCTATCAAAAGCAGTGTAAACATTTACCTCAGGTTGCCTCGCTGTGGAAGAGATTTGATTAGGAGGGGTGGCGGATGGTGTGGGTCATACCTCGCATTCCCTTGAGCCTGAGATGGTGTAGGTGCAGGAGCCAGTCCCATTGACAAGCACGTCCATGGCCTCCGAATTGGTGGGCTTGTAGTCCACATAGTACTCCTGCAGTGGGGAACTCAGCGTGCGCTCCGTCTCTCTGGCTTTTTTCCGGCGCTTGCGAGCTGCGGCCGAGTGCTCCTGCAGCTGCTTGACACTGCTGGGATAGCGCTTCCACGACACGTAGATCACCAACAGGATCATCACCACAGACAAGAACAGGGCAACACTCCCAGCCACTATCTTGTGAAAGGACACATGCTCAAACTCCTGTTCAGGTGGTGGTGCCACGGCCGAGGTAACAGCTGGAGACGTAGGGCCTCCTTTGGATCCCTCCTCTATCTTCCCACCTCGCGTGGGTGGTGTGGGGTAGGCTGGGCGGCGTTCTGTCTGGTCTGGGTCATTAGAGGGGGTGGGTGGGGCGCTGGCCGTGAGGGGTGTGATTGCGGTGTCCCGACACACACTGTGGGTGTCAACGGCATCCATGACCTTCTCGCCCTGGGATTCCTTGGGGGCAGCGCATATCATGTTGTTCTCCTTGTTCCCCTTGAAGTTCCTCAGCCAGACAACCAGGGGGCAGACCACAGGGCCACAGTCCCACACATTCCCCGCCAGGCTGATGGTGGTCAGGGAAATCCAGGCAGAAACGGTCTCCTGGGACACATTGGTCAGCTTGTTGGAATCCAGATTGAGTGTTTGAAGGTTGGGTAGGCATTGGTAGACCGTAGCATCCACCTCTTGCAGATCATTGCCAGACAGGTCCAGCTTCTGCAGGGAGGTCCAGGTCCAGGTCAGGCCTTGGCTCATGGAGCGGATGCGGTTCCACTGCAGGTAGAGCGCCCGCAGGTTGTAGAGGCGTGGGAAGTGGGAAAAGTTTATCTTAGAGAACTGGTTGTGCTCCAGGTGCAGCTCAGTCAGCTTCAGCAGGCCTGAGAAGGCGTTGCGGGTGATGCTGCGCAGGCGGTTGTAGCCCAGGTCCAGGAACTCCAGGTTTCTGCAGTCCTGAAACAGACGCACAGGGATGCTTTTCAAGGAGTTGGAGCGCATGTGCAGGCTGAGGAGCTTGCGGAGGCCCTGGAACTGGCCCGGCTGCAGGGACGCCAGTTTGTTGTAAGACAAGTCCAGGTTGCGGAGGTTGGGTACAGGGTGGAAAGTGGTGTTATGGAGCATTGTGATCTTGTTTGAGCTCAGGATCAGCTCCTTGAGCCTCCGGACGCCTTGGAAGGCCAGTACATCTACAGAGGCAATGTAGTTGTGGTCCAAGTAGAGCCAGATGAGCTGGTTGAGGCCCACAAACTGTCCAGCTCTGAGACTGACCAGACTGTTGTAGCGTAAGGACAGGCCTTGGCAGCCCCCTGAGAGGTTCTTGGGCACATCGCGAAAAGCGCTGGACTCACAGTAGACAATTTTCCCATCGCAGCGACAGCTCTTGGGGCATGGACGCTCGCTGAGGGACGGAGATGCCGCCAGCCACACCTGCATGAGCAGCTGCACCATAAGCCAGTGGCGCTGCATGGCAGAGGCTGCAGAGAGGGACAGAGAGAGAGAGAGAGAGAGAGAGAGAGAGAAGAAAATATACATTTTTACTGAAAGTGTCTGACAACAACCCATCTGGTTGAAAAAGGTGTAGAAAATTGTGGTTTTGATTTGGTTTTAACTGCAATCGACCAGAATTTAGTCTTCCCACAAGCTGCCACAGTGCTTGAGGCAAAACTAGAGAAGTCATAAAAGCAAGCTGGAAACATCAAATTAACATTCAGGAGCTGGCGATTGTGTACAAATCCAGAGGCATATCAATTTAGAATCTAGCCACTTCACATTGAACCATAACAGAGCGGTTAAGGGGTCTGATTGAATCATGGTGTTCACTTCCACCAAGTTCAAACAAAGGAGTCAGCTCTCTAGAAACCCTATGGAATTAAACAACTCTGCTCTGTCCAAGCAAAATACATACATGAATACGCACGTCATTAAATAAGCAAAACGCACAGACAAAAAAAGGAATCTGATCATGCTGTGCCGTCTATTTGGATATCCTGCTACTGCTACTTGGGATTATATAACATAGAAGAAATACTGCAGATACAGACTGTTGAATCAGTGATGGTGGTAATGAGAATCGGTCAGTATGAAGATCTTAATTTGAGCCAGTTTACTACAGCAGGAAATTAATCCTACAGCAACAGAACATTTGAATTATTATGTGGATTATAATTCATAGACATTTTTGTAGGGGTTGATATATTTTTCATAGGGGAAAATCAAGTCTGAAATTTCAAAGTGGAAATTACAAACTTCAGATGTCTTTTTAAACCTCAAATACACTACAAGTTTTACATTTCCTGAAAGTTCTCCTGTAACAGGGTGATAAAATTAAGATCCAATATCTGTACATGTAGCCTGGTGTGATATCGGTCTTCGTCCTTAGGTGAGAGTGAGCTGTTTACATTAAAAGCGCTCCACTTACAGAGTCACTAACGATCTGTTATTAAGGGTACATTGATTTTCTCCTGAGGAGTGCTTCCATTTCTTATGTGTGCTCTTTTCTCTGGGCTAAACCTCTGTAATGTGATACCTTGTAAACATCCTCTAATCAAAAGATAGGCTGAACGTGTGGTTTAACATAGTCCATAGTTGTGTTTAATTGGTTATCACATGTGTATGTCATGGTGACAGTCCAATCATCCTAGATTTTACTCTATGAAAGAAAATGTGACAGTGATGTTGTCTGCATGCTAAAGTTTCAAATGTGTTGCAAAACTGAACAAATTATGTACCCAGAGTATTCTATCAGTGAGATAGAATGAGACCAAGGAATAAAATGCTTTTGATGGTACTTGGGCTTCAGCGCTTCATGTTCTAAAATTCATATTTAAATGTTATCATCTCGGGGCGACAGCTTATCAGAATTAATTATTTGACCAAGGGTGGCCGAGAAGCATGATATAGCATTTGAAGAGTTCCATTACAAAACGCTATATATCCATTTTCAAAAATGTTGGTAAATTAGCTTTTATTGTTTAATTAAATAAATTATATTTTCATGGCATGGGGTTGTTCAATGACAGACATGTATTTGTTAAAAATATAGCACTTGATTGTTTCATTTCAGAGACAAATAAACAAGTTTTTCTTTTGCAAAATGCTATATATCCGCCTCACTCTCAGATAAATAAGTAGTACTACTAGGTTTTACAGTCAAATGTAACAAATAACTACATTTCTGTTGAATTGCTACATTTAAATACAAGTTCTTATATTATTTTCATTGTCTGTACAGTATATTGAATTATTATTTGCAGTTGTCACTATGACAATGAACACACCCTGAAAGCACTGAATGGTATTGTGTTACCACCTTATTAATAGGCCTACAGCAGGATGCGTTGATCAGTTCATTGACAGGTGTACTGTAGAACGATAAACTTTCCTCTAGTGTGGATGCTCACCAATATGGGTTTGAGTATGGACTCGCGATAAACTTCTTTAATATAACACTGCTACTGCAATCTGTAGAATGATAACAAGAGCGCTTGACTTTGTTTATTTTTTACTTAACTAGGCAAGTCAGTTAAGAACAAATTGTTATTTACAATGACGGCCTACCCCGGACCAATTGTGCGCCGCTCTAAGGGACTCCCATTCACACCCGGATTGTGAAACAGCCTGGAATCTAACCAGGGTCTGTAGTGACGCCTCTAGCACTGAGATGCAGTGCCTTAGACCGCTGCCTCACTCGGGAGCCTTCTTAAGGACACTCATGTGAAAAGTGTTTGTTCACGTCCATCTACGTCAACATTTGTAATTGGCTGATGCCATAATCACTGTCGGGTGAGGTCAGCATAGGGCTAACATGTGTTAGGTTATCTGATGGGAGCTGCTACAATGTAGCGTTCTATCTAAGTAAATTGACGATTTTAATTGCGTCTTGAGATGGAGAAACTGTTTAAATTTCAACCGTTTCTAATGTTCGCAAGTGTGGTCCCACACTTTTAAAACAAATTATAATCTAATTAGGCAAGCCAACATTATGGAAGCACAACAATGTTTATTAATTTTAAAGGACATTTCATTGCATGTTTTTCCATGTTTTCTGTGTGATACATTATGTGTGGGCAGCTAAAACAAAGTGTGTTCGTCAGATTCAGTGTGCATTTACACATCCTCCTAAGAGAATCGAGTGAGATGCATTCAACTCTCAAATGCTTCCATGTGCAGCTTTATTAAAATAGATTGTGAGATACATAATTTAGCTTGTACCCTCTTCACTCGGCACCTTCATGCCCTGATTAACACTATGTGGTTTAATGAGCAGTCCATGCACTAATGCTTCACTAAGCCATCTTCTTCTCCTCAGCTTCTTATCTTATTCAGAGAGGAACAGAAGTCGCCCTCAGAGGTGTCACTCATAAGCTGTGTCTCTGTTACCACCTCTCTACCATGCTTCCCTTGTCATTACCATTTGGTTACCATATCATATTGGTTAACTATCACCTATTAATTCCTAACACTTCCATTACCACTTCAGTTCTTTAGACTTCTTTCCCCTTAAACTGCATAGCCTGTTCTTGCCTGTTCCAACGCATACAAGTCAGTCATTAACACCTCTGCATACCCTTGGTACACCTTAGCTTTTTATTGTGACTACCATTATCACGCTATGCTAGGACAAACTGTATAAGTCCATTTACTACTTATCCTCTTATAATACTGTAACAGAATCACTCAGCTGCTGCTACTACTACTACTACAACTACTACTGCTACTGCTCCTACTACTACTACTACTACTACTACAACTACTACAACTACTACTACTACTTCTAGTATTTAGTATTTATTAGGATACCCATTAGCTGCTGCCAAGGCAGCAGCTTCTCTTCCTGGGTTTCAAACTGGAATAAAACAATTACATCACAACAAAACAAAACAGCCTACCTCATAAACAAAACATTGCATCATACAAGACATTATTACTTAATTATTACACATTTACAATATAAAATGTACAATACTACACTACTACAATATAACAATGTGTGTGTGCGTATGCGCGTGTCTCTTCACAGTCCGAGTTGTGCCATGAGGTGCTGTTTTATCCCGTTTTTTAAATCAGATTTTACTACTCGCTTGAGTGACTTGACGTGGAAGAGAGTTGCAGGTAGACATGGCTCTATGTAGTACTGTGCGCTTCCCAGTTTGTTCTGGACTGTCTTGTGGGGAATGTATGGATGTCTGAGCGGAGTAGTAGCTGTTTGAACAGACAGTTCGGTGCTTTCAACACGTCAATACCTCTCACAAAGTCAAGTAGTGATGCAGTCAATATCTCCTCTACTTTGAGCCAGTAGAGATTGACATGCATGTTATTGATATTATCCCTCTGTGTACAATTAAAGGCCAGCCGTGCTGCTCTTTCTGGGCTAACTGTAAATTGCTTATGTCCTTCTTTGTACCACTTGACCATATAACTGGGCAGTAGTCCAGGTGTGATAAAACTAAGGCCAGTAGGACTTGTTTTGTTGATTTTGATGTCAAGAAAGCAGAGCAGCGATTTATCACAGACAGACCTCTCTCCATCTTAGCTACAGTTGCATCAATAGGTTTAGCGAATGATTTGTCCTAAATACAATGCTTTAAGTTTGTTATATTTCGGCCTAACTTAACACTTGCAACTGATTCTAAAACGGACTGCAGCTCTTTGTTAAGTGTTGCAGTGATTTGACTTGCTATGGTAGCTGACATGTACAATGTTGAGTCATCAGCATAGAGAGCCTTCAGAAAGTTTTCACAACCCTCAACTTTTTCCACATTTTGTTGTGTTATGGCCTGAACTTTGGATGGTGTATCAAAACACCCAGTCACTATAAAGATACAGGCGTCCTTTCCAACTCAGTTGCCGGAGAGGAATGAAACTGCTCAGGGATTTCACCATGAGGCCAACGGTGACTTTAAAACAGTTAGAGTTGAATGGCTGTGATAGGAGAAAACGGAGGATGGATCAACAACATTGTAGTTACTCCACAATACTATTGTAATTGACAGAGTGAAAAGAAATAAGACTGTACAGAATAAATATATTCCAAAACATGCATCCTGTTTGCAACAAGGAACTAAAGTAATACGGCAAAAAAATTGGCAAAGCAATTCACTTTTGTCCTGAATACAAATTGTTATGTTAGGGTCAAATCCAATACAACACATTACTGAGTACCACTCTTCATATTTTCAAGCATGGTGGTGGCTGCATCATGTTATGGGTATGCTTGTCATTGGCAAGGACTATGGAGTTTTTTGGGATAAAAATAAGTGTAATAGAGCTAAGCACAGGTACAATCCTAGAGGAAAACCTGGTTCAGTCTGCTTCCAGCAAACACTGGGAGACAAATTCACCTTTCAGCAGGACAATACATTTTTTTCAGCAGCAGACTATGATCGATAATGTAAAAAGTTGCACTGAAGTCTAACAAAACAGCTCCCACAATCTTCTTCTTATCAATTTATTTCAGCCAAGCATCAGTCATTTGTGTCAGTGCCTTACTACTACTACGACGACGGCAGGGATATAGATCCTTCTGTTATTAAACAAAGAATGAGAGGAAGAGCACAAAGCTGACCTAATGTACAGACAAAATAAAAAATAACTTGGCAAATAGGCACTATGCTATGATCTTTGAACACACAAGTGGCTCATTGTTGAGTTTTCTGCCATTGACAAAACTGCTATCAAACGCAGCCATGCCCACATTGTGGCTGGACAGGAGCCTAACGCACAGGGAAGGACATCCCAACAGACTAGCCTATGCCTTCCTATTAGTCTCCAATTATCATTGAGATGATTGCCAGCCTGCCAAAGCAGCCTTATTTTCCTGGTCCTTGGGAACCAGCGCTTCATGTCCTCTGTTCGTATTGCCTCAATGTTCTGGGGAAACACAGATGTCTTTGTGTAATTACAGAAATGCTCAGCAGATGCATTGGTATTTGCAGTTTGGTATTTGCAGTTACTGAAGTAGGCGGCCTACAGTACAAACAAGGTCAACTGGATGAGAGAGAATATGTGGTGGATTCTCCTCAATACACCAATATCCAAATGTGCGTGCACTCATGCTAGCTTGCGCACACACACACATACATGCAAGAACAGATTGTGTGTTAGTATAGATTTGCTTCTCCCTTGCATCTGTTTTCTGATTTCCCCTGACGGGAACTGTTCCGCCAGGGTGGAGTGACTGAGAATAACCAATCAACCCCCAGCCCTCACAACACCATGGATGAGTCTGTCACATCCTCTCTCAGAGCCACCCCCTGCCCTCTCCAAGTCTTTCTCAAATATACCTTCACTACAGGCACGTGCCAAACCTCAGCACATTGGCCAATTAAGTCACTGTGAATAACCTTTTAATAAATGTAATGTAAATATAACCTGATTGTGGCGGTACAGACATGCTTCAGGTCTATATTTGCTGAAGGAATGTCCCAATGAGAGCTACCTGCAATAAAGTATTTACTTTTTAATCCTCAAGCTACCAACATATTTTATATACATGGATTTTGACTCCAATAATAAACTATTGGAAAATGCAACAATCATAGCAAAATATCAACGTATTTCTTATCAAAACATTATTAGACATGTAATTAATGTTATCTGAAATAAAAGGTGTAATTAAGTCTGCTATCCAACAGACACTAGGAGACAAATTCACCTTTCAGCAATACAATAACCTAAAACACAAGGCCAAATATACACTGGAGTTGCTTACCGAGATGACATTGAATGTTCTTGAGTGGCCTAGTTACAGTTTGACTTAAATCAGCTTGAAAATCTATGGCAAGACTTGAAAATGGCTGTCAAGCAATGATCAACAACCAACATGGCAGAGCTCAAAGAATACAAAAATAAATCCAGGTGTGCAAAGTTCTTAGAGACTAGACCCAGAAAGACTCACAGCTGTAAATGCTGTCAAAGGTGATTCTAAGATTTACTGACTCAGGGGTGTGAATACTTATGTAAATGAGAAATTTCTGTATTTCATTTTCAATATATTTGCAAAAGTTTCTAAAAACATGTTTTAACTTTGTCATTATGGGGTAGATAGGTGAGATCCATTTTGAATTCAGGCTGTAACACAACAAAATGTTGAATAAATCAAGGGGTATGAATACTTTCTGAAGGCACTATATATCACTGCTACAAAAAAAATCATGTTTCATAATTTGGTGGATTACAAATAAATAAAAATTCCCATGCTCTATGCATAAAAGGTTGCAAAACGGCTTTTCCATGCAACCTGTTGGCACATATGCTCATATTGCTATATGGCTTGTGGGCTTTGTATTTGCAGAAACAAGACCACATTGCAGTGCATGGCAGTGTGCGTACCTCATCACTTTATGGGCCATGAAGCCATACGTGCGCCACATGATGCAGCTAACAAATGGCATCAGAGGAGTCGGTAGTTTAACTGCCAAATGCTCTGTGAGATGACTGAGGGAGCAACTTTTAAGTAATCAACAACGGTAATGTGATTACAAGACCAAAGTTTATGGATGACAAAGGTGCTTTTTGTGTAATGGAAATTATGCGTTAGAAAACAAGTGAGTAGTTTTGCCTGTTACCTAAGGAAGAGAGAAAAAGCACAATCAATGCAATCCAACCTGCGTGATGGTCATGAGCAATTCAAGTGCTCAAGCTATGGCTATATAGCCTAAAGGCTATTGCAAAACTATGAAACTGACTAAATAATAAATAGTCATTTATTCTTATTCATGTGTGAAAATTTAGCAGAATTAGTTATTTCAGACCTATTTTGCTATTTAAAACTGGGACCATGCATATTCCAGTGTGCCTTCGGGTAAACAACAGAGGCGTCATGCCCATAGGGGCCACGGGGGCACTTGCCCCTCAGATTTGTTCTGGATTTTATTTTTAACAAAAATAATAATAATAATAATAATAATAATAATAATAATAATAATAATAACGTGTTTATTTTTTCTTCTCTGTAATAGTACTAGCCACCTAGAAATTGTATGAAGTTGGCTTTAGCTAGCCCAAATAAGTTCCCAATATCCCAACCTCATAACTAGCTACCAAGAAGCCATTTCAGCTAGCTTGTCTAACTATCTTAGCTGGCATGCCTGCTTGCAAGGTTGGTAGACTTTAGAAAAGCAAGCAATAACTAATAGTAGGCCTACTGAATAAGACTCACATTACTTTAAATAATTTACCCTGATTTTAGCAGGGCTGCAGAGAAGCCTATTTAGTTTCTTTAAAAAAAGAACCACCAATCAGGATACAGACAGCTCAAGAGGTATGATTGGATATGCAGAAAAATACACCTTTTTTTTTTTACATAGATGTAAGCATAATGAGTATGGCTCTAGAGTGCAGGAAAATGGCAAAATTCTCCAATTCACCCCTTCTCCAGACCACCCCCAGTCATCCTAAAGTAATTTGTGCCACCTCAGATTTTTGGGGTGCATGAATCCCTGGTAAACAATGTATCGATGCAGTGCAGTAGCCTGATACATCATGCCACCTTAAAATTAATGGCACAGCATTGCCAGTGCAGTTGGCCATCTGTGTAAGAGTTAAATAATGGCCGTGGATATTGGGCTACATAGGGCGACGATAACGAAGGTAGCAGAGGCAGAGAGAAAAAACATGGAAATGAACCGCTAACACAAACATACTGATGATTTCAATCACCAGGGGGAAGCTATTAAAAAAATCTAACCACATCCGTAGGCTAGCCCTCATCACACACGCACGCAAGCACGCACGCAAACGCACCTACACACACACACTTGAGCGAACATGCTCACACTATGTAATGCACAATTTGCAGGCTGTTCGTGCTCCAAATGGAATTAATCTTGCCTCTTGTAGATTCTAGGTCCAAAAAAAATAAAAGATCCACAATCATCTCTCAATGACCAGACAGCAAGAGAGCGCATAAAACTGTCTTCACGCCTCAACACGGAGCAGGTGCACACACCGCTAGCCTACTGATGTATGATATAGCAAAGCAAAATAAAATAAAATATGAATCGATTTTATTAGCAAAGGTTACCTGCGTAATCTGGATGTAATCCACTCATGAAACTGAAATGGTCTGTTCTCAGTTAATGTTGGTCCCGTGTAGCTCAGTTAGTAGAGCATGGCGTTTGCAACGCCAGGGTTGTGGGTTCGATTCCCACGGGGGGCCAGTATGAAAAAAGAAAAATGTCTGCACTAACTGTAAGTCGCTCTGGATAAGAGCGTCCGCTAAATGACTAAAAATGTAATGTTGGACATACCACTGACACTTCTAGATCACGAAATGAAGAAAACCTAACAACGGATGGGCTGTCGATAATTATGCAGGACCACGCTTTGTAAAGTTGACTTGCATCCAACATAAGTCATAATTAGCATTCCAGTCAATGATCCGAATTTAGTGTGCTTCTTAAACCAGTTAAGATGAAATAGGATGCTCCAAACCATATAGCTAACGAACAGATGCATTAGACTATAGAGCTTTTTGTAAAATAAACAGTTATTTCAGATGCAATCTCTGGCAAAGCTAGAACGGCATATTGGCGTATTTGTTATGTGTCCTATTGTTAATCGCACACAGGCATTAATCGCCTGTAGTAAAACAATAAAATAAAATAATAAACACATTGCAGCTCTGCGACTCTGTGGACTGTGTTTGGCACATCCAGACTATATTCATAGCGACAAGAGCGTGCTGAATGTATTTTATAACAAATAAAAAAATAACAATGCTTTGGGAAATCTCAAGTAGCAATACACATTTTTTATCTGAACATCCTAGATCTTTATGCACTCAGACACAATAAATCGGCTGGAATGTTGGGAGCGAATTTGAGGGAAAAGACGCAGCTTACCTTACTCTCGTTTCCACTACATGGAGCAGATATGATACATTTACAGGCACATATACTTACCCATATCAGCTTATCTGTCAGCTCCTGTCCACAGGTTTTAAAGCCTTACAGCGCGCGACAGCTGAGTCCGCATGACACGCGCTCTCATCAGACGGTACGGTTCTAGTCCACGACTCCAGTCGCTTCACGCAGCCGCCGATTCCAACGCGCACCTGCCCGTCGCTGCCCCCGGAATTTAAGCGAGTCAGAGGGGTATCCTTGTGTCAAGCCTGTAGTTTCACCATGGAACATGTCTCCGGATCTAGTTTTCTATCATATCCATGCACATAATTCCCGCGTAAAATCGTGGTGTCCAACATTAACAGCGCGCCTGAGAACAAACGCTGCCACATCCAAGTCATATATGACAATCCAAAATAAGCGTGATAGCAAAGTTGAAAGATTCCAGTCGAAACGTTCTCATCACCCTCCAGCCATCCATTATGGCATGATGCACAAACAACGATTTTCCCAAGAGGGTGTGTGAATACCAGCAGACCTCCCCAGTAAAAAGCGACCCAAAATGTTTATGCTAGGACTGAGGGTGAATTCACATTCCCTCCCGAAAGAAGCTTACCCTGATCAGAGGAGTATTCGAAGGGTCTGCGGTAGTTTTACTCGGTATTCACCCCTATTCTCTCCTCAATTCCAAATACATAAGTGCATAAGTATAAGCGTTTGAGTAGTTAACAATCACGTCTGCATGTATCATGGTAACTTTATCAGGCAGAATCGGAATGCCCTCTTCTGGCGAGAGAGCGCCCCCCGAATAAACATATATTATCTTCGGCTCTCCCTCAGCATACAGTGCACGTCTTTGTAGGTTGTGTGTTGAAAGTAGCAAATATAATGACATAGAGAAAGGGATATTCTCTGATGCTGACAATTCACACGCTATTTCACGAAAGGCTATAGCAATTTGCAAAATACATGTAATGATAAGCTACCTGTTGCAGTTTTCAATTGGTTTGATTGTGCAATTTGAGATTTTTTATGGTAGCCTAATGCACCAGAGAGATGATACAATCAGGGGCGTCATGCACCCCAAAAATCTGAGGGGCACAAAGAATATGAGGATGGCTGGTGGGTGGTCCAGAGGGGTGCTAGGCCACCATCCATACATTTGAGAATTTTGTATTTTTCAAACACCTGAAACAGCTTTTTCCTGCAATCTAGAGCCATAATCATTATGCTTCCTATGTTTATTTTTTTTTTATTTTTTTTCTGCATATCTAAGCATACCTCCTGAGCTGTCTGTATCCTCCTGACTGGTGGTTCTTTTTTTAAAGAAACAAAATATGCTTCTCTGTATCTCTGCTAAAATCTGGGTAAAAGATTGAAAGGAATGTGATTCTTATTCAGTACATTTAGTTATTGCTTGCTTTTCTAAAGTCCACCAACCTTGCCAGCAAGCATGCCAGCTAAGATAGATAGACAAGCTAGCTACTCTAACTTGATTGATATCCTGAAATGGCTTATAGTATTGAAGTGGCTAGTAGTATCTAGTATTAAAAAAATAAAAACGTGTATTTTTTTTATTAAACGAAAAAATCTGAGGGGGCATGTGCCCCTTTGTACCCTATGGGAATGATGCCTCTGAAGGCAATACATAGCCTACACAGAGGACACAGTCCTCAATTTCATCTGCAATGAAAAAAGCAACTCTGAACTTGGGTTGCTTGGTGAATAAAGTTAATTTGAATGTGTCACATTGGCTGGCTGAGGCACATTTAAGGTTACTACCCAATGGGCACAGACATCAATTCAACATCTATTCCACGTTGGTTCAACGTATTTTCATTGAAATGATGTGGAAACAACATTGATTCAACCAGTGTGTGCTCAGTGGGTACAAGCAAAGAGTTTTATAACTAATCCAAGATAGACCACATGTCATGTTCGTTGAGAGACGGGTCAGACCAAGGTGCAGCGTGGTATGCGTACATGTTTATTAGAACAAATAAACACTCAACAAAAAGCAACGTAACGTGAATCTCACAATGGCTACACACAAACAAGCCAAACCAGAGTCAAGATCCCTCAACTAAGGTAGGCAACCAGGCTACCTAAGGATGATCCCCAATCAGAGACAACGAGCGACAGCTGCCTCTGATTGTGAATCACACCCGGCCAAACCTAAACATACACATACTAGATCACCAACATAGAATATAATCACATAGCTCTCAAACTGAAACTCACACCCTGACCCAACCAACAAGAGTTCTCTAGGTCAGGGCGTGACACCACAGCATGTCGTTTCTAATGGGAGCAAATTAATCATAGTAGGCAGAATAAGCAAGGAGGTGGGCAAAGCCAAGCACGAGCTAACGAGATCCTATTTGCGCGTTCTAGCATCTATTTGCATATTTCCATTAAGGAACGCCTACTATGTGAAGTGCACGTGTGCAATAACTCAATTCACCCTCTCACTCCTTCTAAACAATGCAATTTTTAGAAACTTTGGCAAAGGCTAAAGTCTACTAAACTTAGTTCACTCTGTTCGTAACATATTCTAGTTTTGGGAACAGAAAACTGTATTGAGATGCATTGTTTCATCAATGAGAAAATTACCAGAATGTCGGGCAAAATCCCTTTCGCATCAATCTTCTCCTACTGCCAGCCACTGGGCTTCCTCTCATTACCATACTTTGTGGTGAGTGGAAATGCCCGCTGGATGCTTCAGATTTATACATCCGTTGAAACATCTGGGTCATTGTTCTATCTGTTGTACAAGCTTCACTCCGCTGATCTACGTGCGCCCATGCACGTGGGTGGAGTAGGATTCATGGCGAAGCGGACACCTTTTGGTAAGATGATATCCTCGTCGGTCCCACTCCCATTCACAAGGGGGCGATAGCAACATCTTTTCTATTTTTGTCTTTTCATTTTGTGAAAGCAGAGGAGAGTCACCTTCCCTTGTTGCAGGAGCTAGCTGGCAGCCTGGCTAGCTGGCTTTAGCCTGGCTAAAAACATAGCAAGGTAGCCAACCTTTTTAGCTTCCCACATCTCCATGTGAAATAATCAGATTTATAATTAAAAAAAATATGCCCTGGCAAATATTCTTATACTTGCCGGTGTAACCTAAAACATTATCCCAGTTTGATATGCTGCTTGTGTATTCAATCCCATATCAGCTGAAAATAGAACGTCATAATGTTTTGGTCACAGAGAAAAAAGCACATGGCTAGCTAGTTGGCTACAGCTGGTTCTACCATTTCACAATAGCCTGGATTTTTGTTGTTTGGTTTACTATTTGAACAGTCACTGAGATTATACACTGAGTGTACAAAACATTAAGAACACCTTCCTGATATTGAGTTGCACCCCCTCCTTTTGCCCTCAGAACAGCCTCAATTCGTTGGGGCATTTACTCTACAAGGTGTCGAAAGCGTTCCACAGGGATGTTGGCCCATGTTGATCCAATGGTTCCCACAGTTGTGTGAAGTTGGCTGGATGTCCTTTGGGTGGTGGACCATTCTTGATACACACGGGGAACTGTTGAGCATGAAAAACCCAGCACCATTGCAGTTCTTGACACAAACCGGTGCACCTGGCACCTACTACCATACCCTGTTCAAAGGCACTTAAATATTTTGTCTCACCATCTGAATGGCACACATGTCTCAAGGCTTAAAAATCCTTATTTATCCTGTCTCCGCCCCATCATCTACACTGATTGAAGTGGATTTAACAAGTGACATCAATAAGGGATCATAGCTTTCACCTGGATTCACCTGGTCAGTCTATGTCATGAAAAGAGCATAATGTTTTGTACACTCAATGTATTTGATGAATAGCCTATAAGCCTATAAATCAGCTCAAGGAACCAAGCAGCAACACTGCCCCCACGGCTGTGGAAGGATTGATACGGCATGTCTCAATTTCAGGTAGTACAAAAGTACTTCGAATGCCGGAGCGTTTTACAAGGAGCCACACCTTTTGTGACAACCCTTTTGTGACGACATTGCTAACACTTAGAATCTTGCGTCTGCATAGAGCTTGTAGTAAGCTTTAGTCTCTGAAGTGTTTCATGCATAAATAGGGGTTGCGCACAGCGACCCTTACGGCAAAAGTCGATCTAGCACGTCGGGTTCGATTAAACAACGGAGCCCCATTCATTTCAATGAAGGGAAGCGAAGTGGGCGGGGGACCGTTGGTTGATGCAAGCATGGGCGAGGGAGCGTGAACTGGGCAGGAATAAAAGTTGGGGAAAGCTGAACTTTTGTCGCATACACTGCGACATCGCGTTGCTATTGACCAATCGAAGCTCACTATAGTTTCCAGCCCCTACTGGATTGGCTGTTGATACTTAGCACTACCTAGCCTGCTTGCTAATTTGCTAGCATCGACATGAGAGAGAAGCTAGCGTGGCTATCCGTATAGTGGATCACTGCTGTTAATAGAACAAGATATCCAGGTCATGGCTGTCGTTTTTATCGGACATGTCTCCCGTGGCTCCTCATCGCTGACTTAATTACGGATAATGGGAACTTTACCTTGCGTGTTAATGCAGTACAGTTGGCCGTGCTGTTGGCTGCATTCTCATGCAATGAGAGTGACAAACAGCAACTCAAAAGAGCTGGGCTTGAAAGGCTATTAGGCTATTTTGTTTTATGTATTGCTAGATCAAAAAGTATCTTAACCTATTGCCTTATCAGTCCTCCTCTGTTCCTCTGGTGATGTAGAGGCTAACCCAGGCCCTGCAGCCCTCAGTATCACTCCTACTCCCCAGGCGCTATCATTTGATGACTTCTGTAATCGCAAAAGTCTTGGTTTCTTGCACATAAATATCAGAAGTCTACTTCCTAAGTTTGAGTTATTCACTGCGTTAGCACACTCTGCCAACCCTGATGTTCTAGCAGTGTCTGAATCCTGGCTCAGGAAGGCCACCAAAAATTCTGAAATTTCCATCCCCAACTATAACATTTTCCATCTAGATAGAACTGCCAAAGGGGGTGGAGTTGCAATCTACTGTAGAGATAGCCTGCAGAGCTCTATCATACTATCCAGGTCTGTGCCCAAACAGTTTGAGCTTCTACTTCTAAAAATCCACCTTTCCAGAAATAAGTCTCTCACTGTTGCCGCTTGCTACAGACCCCCCTCAGCCCCCAGCTGTGCCCTGGACACCATATGTGAATTGATTGCCCCCCATTTACCCTCAGAGTTTGTACTGCTTGGTGACCTAAATTGGGATATGCTTAATACCCCAGCCATCCTACAATCCAAGCTAGATGCCCTCAACCTCACGCAAATTATCAACGAACCTACCAGGTACAACCCTAAATCCGTAAACATGGGTACCCTCATAGATATCATCCTGACTAACTTACCCTCTAAATACACCTCAGCTGTCTTCAACCAGGATCTCAGCGATCACTGCCTTATTGCCTGCGTCCGTAACGGGTCCGCGGTCAAACGACCACCCCTCATCACTGTCAAACGCTCCCTAAAACACTTTAGCGAGGAGGCCTTCCTAATTGACCTGGCCCAGGTATCCTGGATGGATATAGATCTCATTCCGTCAGTAGAGGATGCCTGGTTGTTCCTTAAAAGTAATTTCCTCTCAATCTTAAATAAACATGCCCCATTCAAAAAATACAGAACTAAGAACCGATATAGCCCCTGGTTCTCCTCAGACTTGACTGCCCTTGACCAGCACAAAAACATCCTGTGGCGTACAGCATTAGGATCAAATAGCCCCCGCGATATGCAACTTTTCAGGGAAGTTAGGAACCAATATACACAAGCAGTCAGGAAAGCAAAGGCTAACTTTTTCAAACAGAAATTTACATCCTGTAGCACTAACTCCAAAAAGTTTTGGGACACTGTAAAGTCAATGGAGAATAAGAGCACTTCCTCCCAGCTGCCCACTGCACTGAGGCTAGGAAACACTATCACCACCGATAAATCTACAATAATCGAGAATTTCAACAAGCATTTTGCTACAGCTGGCCATGCTTTCCATCTGGCTACCACTAACCCGGCCACCAACTCTGCACCCTCTGCTGCAACTTGCCCATGCCCCCCCCCCGCTTCTCCTTCACACAAATTCAGACAGCTGATGTTTTGAAAGCGCTGCAAAATCTGGACCCCTACAAATCAGCTGGGCTAGACAATCTGGACCCTTTCTTTCTAAAACTAGCCGCCGAAATTGTCGCTACCCCTATTACTAGTCTGTTCAACCTCTCTTTCATAACGTCTGAGATCCCCAGAGATTGGAAAGCTGCCGCGGTCATCCCCCTCTTCAAAGGGGGTGACACTCTAGATCCAAACTGCTACAGACCTATATCCATCCTGCCCTGCCTTTCGAAAGTATTCGAAAGCCAAGTTAACAAACAGATCATTGACCATTTCGAATACCACCGTACCTTCTCCGCTATGCAATCCGGTTTCCGAGCTGGTCACGGGTGCACTTCAGCCACGCTCAAGGTCCTAAACGATATTATAACCGCGATTGATAATAGACAGTACTGTGCAGCCGTCTTCATCGACCTGGCCAAGGCTTTCGACTCTGTCAACCACCGCATTCTTATTGGCAGACTAAATAGCCTTGGTTTCTCAAATGACTGCCTCGCCTGGTTCACCAACTACTTCTCAGATAGAGTTCAGTGTGTCAAATCGGAGGGCCTGTTGTCTGGACCTATGGCAGTCTCTATGGGGGTGCCACAGGGTTCAATTCTTGGGCCGACACTTTTCTCCGTGTATATCAATGATGTCGCTCTTGCTGCTGGTGACTCTCAGATCCACCTCTACGCAGACGACACCATTTTGTATACATCTGGCCCTTCATTGGACACTGTGTTAACAAACCTCCAAACGAGCTTCAATGCCATGCAACAATCCTTCAGTAGCCTCCAACTGCTCTTAAACACTAGTAAAACTAAATGCATGCTTTTCAATCGAACGCTGCTGGCACCCGCCCACCCGACTAGAATCACCACTCTCGACGGGCCTGACCTAGAGTATGTGGACAACTACAAATACCTAGGTGTCTGGTTAGACTGTAAACTCAACTTCCAGACTCACATAAAGAATCTCCAATCCAAAGTTAAATCTAGAATCGGCTTCCTATTTCGCAATAAAGCCTCCTTCACTCATGCTGCCAAACATGCCCTCGTAAAACTGACTATCCTACCGATCCTTGACTTCGGCGATGTAATTTACAAAATAGCCTCCAACACTCTACTCAGCAAATTGGATGTAGTCTATCACAGTGCCATCCGTTTTGTCTCCAAAGCCCCATACACTACCCACCACTGTGACCTGTACGCTCTTGTTGGCTGGTCCTCACTACATGTTCGTCGTCAAACCCACTGGCTCCAGGCCATCTATAAATCACTGCTAGGCAAATCCCCGCCTTATCTTAGCTCATTGTTCACCATAGCAGCACCCACCCGTAGTCTACGCTCCAGCAGGTATATCTCACTGGTCATTCCCAAAGCCAACACCTCCTTTGGCCGCCATTCCTTCCAGTTCTCTGCTGCCAATGACTGGAACGAATTGCAAAAATCTCTGAAGCTGGAGACTCTTATCTCCCTCAATAACTTTAAGCATCAGTTGTCAGAGCACCTTACCGATCACTGCACCTGTACACAGCCCATCTGAAATTAGCCCACCCAACTACCTCTTCCCTATATTGTTATTTATTTTGCTCTTTTGCACCCCAGTATCTCTATTTGCACATAATCTCTTGCACATCTAGCATTCCAGTGTTAATACTATTGTAATTATTCTGCACTATAGCCTATTTATTGCCTTACCTCCATAACTTGCTACATTTGCACACACTGTATATATATTTTCTGTTGTATTTCTGACTTTATGTTTTTTACCCCATATGTAACTCTGTGTTGTTTTTATTGCACTACTTTGCTTTATCTTGGCCAGGTCGCAGTTGTAAATGAGAACCTGTTCTCAACTGGCTTACCTGGTTAAATAAAGGTGAAATAAATAAAAATAAAAATCAGTGTGTTGTATGCCCCTTTTGTTTTTGAGAATATAAAACTGAGCCAGAGAGAAAAAAGAGTTAGCATACTGTATAATAAATGCCTTCCTTCTGTTTTGTCAAGTCTCACTAAAGTGCAAATCACTCAAACAGCATGTGTGACCAGACTCGCTGTCCAATGCTGAAATGGTGGGGGCAAAATAGACTGCAAGGAGCAGCTCAGCCCGGTCCAGGTGCTGAACTGGATGTTGTTGCCAGTCTACACTATGTTGAGGGAATTCAAAATTGTTGTTTTTATTATCGCTGGACCATCTGTGTAACTACCTGGTAACTCTAATTAGACACATACTGAAGATCATAACCTGATCATCGAAGTATTAATTTACGTACAAAATAATAGGCAACACCTTATTTGGATAGTCCACCTGTAGATGCTCCACAGACTATCAGTAACATTTCAACTAACTATCTACTAACCCTAACCATAGCTCTAACCCTTAACCCATATCCAAACCATAACCCTAACCCTAGTTGCTTATCTGGACTATCCAAATAAAGTGTGACCTAATAATAATTAAGACCCAGGGGAACTTATGGATGCTTATACATACTGTACATACACTATATATATATATATATATATATATATATATATATATATATATATATATATATACAAAAGTATATGGACACCTCTTCAAATTAGTGGATTCAGCTATTTCAGCCACACCAGTTGCTGACAGGTGTATAAAATCGAACACACAGCCATGCAATCTCAATAGACAAACATTGGCAGTAGAATGGCCCGTACTGAAGAGCTCAGTGACTTTCAACGTGGCACCGTCATAGGATGCCACCTTTCTAACAAGTCAGTTAATCACATTTCTGCCCTGCTAGAGCTGCCCTGGTCAACCATAATTGCTGTTATTGTGAAGTGGAAACATCTAGGAGCAACAACGGCTCAGCCACGAAGAGGTAGGCCACACAAGCTCACAGAACGGGGCCGCCGAGTGCTGAAGCGCGTAGCGCGTAAAAATCGTCTGACCTCGGTTGCAACACTCACTACTGAGTTCCAAACTGCCTCTGGAACAGTGGAGGCTGCTGAGGGGAGGACGGCTCATAATAATGGCTGGAACGGAGTACTATGGCTGGAATGGAGTGAATGGAATGGTATGAAACACATGAAAACATGTTTCTGATACCATTCCCTTTACTCCATTCCAGCCATTATTATGAGCCGTCCAACCCTCAGCAGCCTCCACTGCTCTGGAAGCAACGTCAGCACAAGAACTGTTCGTCGGGAGCTTCATGAAATGGGTTTCCATGGCCGAGCAGCCTCACACAAGCCTAAGATCACCATGCACAATGCCAAGTGTTGGCTGGAGTGGTGTAAAGCTTACCACCATTGGACTCTGGAGCAGTGGAAACGCGTTCTCTGGAGTGATGAATCACACTTCACCATCTGGCAGTTCGACGGACAAATCTGGGTTTGGCGGATGCCAGGAGAACGCTACTTGCCCCAATGCATAGTGCCAACTGTAGAGTTTGGTGGAGGAGGAATAATGTTCTGGGGCTGTTTTTCGTGGTTGGGGCTAGGCCCCTTATTTCCAGTGAAGCGAAATCTTAACACTACAGCATACAATTACATTCTAGACGATTCTGTGCTTCCAACTTTGTGGCAACAGTTTGGGGAAGGCCCTTTCCTGTTTCAGAATGACAATGTCCCATGCACAAAGTGAGGTCCATACAGCAATGGTTTGTCGCGATCGCTGTGGAAGAACTTGACTGGCCTATACAGAGCCCTGACATCAATCCTATCGAATACCTTTGGGATGAATTGGAACGCTGACTGCGAGCCAAACCTAATCGCCTAATCGTCCCCGCAGCAATGTTCCAACATCTAGTGGAAGGCCTTCTCAGAAGAGTGGAGGCTGTTATAGCAGGAAAGGGGGGACCAACTCCATAATAATGCCCATGAATTTGAAATGAGCTGTTCGACGACCAGGTGTCAAAACAAATAAAGAGAGTCGCACACAGTGGGGGAAAAAAGTATTTAGTCAGCCACCAATTGTGCAAGTTCTCCCACTTAGAAAGATGAGAGAGGCCTGTAATTTTCATCATAGGTACACGTCAACTATGACAGACAAATGGATAATTTTTTTCAGAAAATCACATTGTAGGATTTTTTATGAATTTATTTGCAAATTATGGTGGAAAATAAGTATTTGGTCACCTACAAACAAGCAAGATTTCTGGCTCTCACAGACCTGTAACTTCTTCTTTAAGAGGCTCCTATGTCCTCCACTCGTTACCTGTATTAATGGCACCTGTTTGAACTTGTTATCAGTATAAAAGACACCTGTCCACAACCTCAAACAGTCACACTCCAAACTCCACTATGGCCAAGACCAAAGAGCTGTCAAAGGACACCAGAAACAAAATTGTAGACCTGCACCAGGCTGGGAAGACTGAATCTGCAACAGGTAAGCAGCTTGGTTTGAAGAAATCAACTGTGGGAGCAATTATTAGGAAATGGAAGACATACAAGACCACTGATAATCTCTCTCGATCTGGGGCTCCACGCAAGATCTCACCCCGTGGGGTCAAAATGATCACAAGAATGGTGAGCAAAAATCCCAGAACCACACGGGGGGACCTAGTGAATGACCTGCAGAGAGCTGGGACCAAAGTAACAAAGCCTACCATCAGTAACACACTACGCCGCCAGGGACTCAAATCCTGCAGTGCCAGACGTGTCCCCCTGCTTAAGCCAGTACATGTCCAGGCCCGTCTGAAGTTTGCTAGAGTGCATTTGGATGATCCAGAAGAGGATTGGGATAATGTCATATGGTCAGATGAAACCAAAATAGAACTTTTTGGTAAAAACTCAACTCGTCGTGTTTGGAGGACAAAGAATGCTGAGTTGCATCCAAAGAACACCATACCTACTGTGAAGCATGGGGGTGGAAACATCATGCTTTAGGGCTGTTTTTCTGCAAAGGGACCAGTACGACTGATCCGTGTAAAGGAAAGAATGAATGGGGCCATGTATCGTGAGATTTTGAGTGAAAACCTCCTTCCATCAGCAAGGGCATTGAAGATGAAACGTGGCTGGGTCTTTCAGCATGACAATGATCCCAAACACACCGCCCGGGCAACGAAGGAGTGGCTTCGTAAGAAGCATTTCAAGGTCCTGGAGTGACCTAGCCAGTCTCCAGATCTCAACCCCATAGAAAATCTTTGGAGGGAGTTGAAAGTTCGTGTTGCCCAGCGACAGCCCCAAAACATCACTGCTCTAGAGGAGATCTGCATGGAGGAATGGGCCAAAATACCAGCAACAGTGTGTGAAAACCTTGTGAAGACTTACAGAAAACGTTTGACCTGTATCATTGCCAACAAAGGGTATATAACAAAGTATTGAGAAACTTTTGTTATTGACCAAATACTTATTTTCCACCATAATTTGCAAATAAATTCATAAAAAATCCTACAATGTGATTTTCTGGATTTTTTTCCCTCATTTTGTCTGTCATAGTTGACGTGTACCTATGATGAAAATTACAGGCCTCTCTCATCTTTTTAAGTGGGAGAACTTGCACAATTGGTGGCTGACTAAATACTTTTTTCCCCCACTGTATATATATACTCCCAGTAAGGTATTGGGTAAAGCAGGTGTCCACATGTTTTTGGTCATGCAATGTATCTTGCAATGTCAGTTGTAAATTCACATAGTGTTTCAGGTCTGTCTGTTACTCTATAGGGAAAAGCAAGCAACATCTCACAGTTGATCTAGTTAGGGATAGCATGCTTCCTGAAGGCTAAGAGTAAATGCAAGACTAGAGCAGATGTTTCCTGGGGGTCAAAGGGAGGTCAAGGAACTCAGGTGCTTCTACACAGGGAGACGTTGTTGTGTTAATTTCTCAGCAGAAGAAGCAAGATTTTGGAAATCTCTGGTGAAGTAATCAAGGATAAATGTATCTTATATAAAATATTATAAAACGAGTAGCCAGGAGATTTCTGACCTGAAAAGGTATTTTAGCTGTTGTTGTTGATGTCTGTGGCATTTTATTTTGTGGGTTCTGACACTACTCTCTATTGGAAATCCAGTGGCAGTTTGTTTATCTATTCCCTCGGCATTACCCAAGCAAAATTTGCAGCCCTGGATTTTTTAAAACAAGCAATAACACAGCTGAATTTTTTATGTGTCATTGACTCTGGGGTAAAAACATTTTTTAACTCTAAGGTGAAATGGACATAACAGATATGATGAGAAAAGTAATATAACATTTCAACATTTAAGATGTAAGATGTTTCATATCTCTTTTTATAATTTCATGTTTGCAGTATTTTTTAGATGTTTTCTTTGAAAGCTGTTGGCGCTATTCGGTAGGTGTCAAATCTTTGTGGTTCTAGTGTTAAAAGGGTTTGAGTGTAACATCTGTGAAATATGTTGGAGGCATTCAGAGCATATTGTTGTGTTATGTTGAAAAATCTATAAGAATGTGCGACTGAGCACACAGTAGTTTATCAAACATTATGATGTTGTTCATTGTGTACCACTTACAGAAACATCCAGAGTTTACTTAGTAGCCCATGCTGGTGCCAGAGTAACTGTGTCACGTCATCACAGAGCCTTTTGTGATATCTATAGAAATAAATGTAATAATAATACCCAAAGGACGATCTCAAATTCAATAAGAATCAATGCTAACATATTGGAAGAACATTTTACATTGCTCGAAAAGGGCTTTGAGCAATAGAAATCGGAGTGGAGTTCAGGGGAGTGTCTTTAGTGGTGTTGCGTTAAGTTCCGTTGGGTCCAGTCAAAGTGAGTTCAGTTGAGTTGAAAGAACCTGATACAACTTTTTGAGTTTCTCCATCCCCCAGTCTGGGATAGGGGTATGAATAGGTCACAGTGATCATAGCTGTCTTTTATGATTAACATTTTATCTGAATATATTTTACAGATTCTATCAACCATGCAGAAATCCCTCCCTGCTTATCCTCCTGATCCCCTTGATGATGGGCATTAACCAAAAAGGCTGTGACATGTCACCTGTGTTCAGCGCACTACTTCAAATGGAGCAAGACACCTATTCGGACACTTTCTCTGCTCCTTTTAAAACACACCACCCATTAGTGGGACTTATGTATCCGCTCCCATCCAATTTGGCTGATGGGTTTACTTTTGGATGGAGTTCAAGCCGAGACCATTCTGCTGACAGCGGTGAAACAATTAATATCCTGCAAAGTTCTGTAGCCAGCAGCAACGCCAACCAATGGACCACGACTGGGATTCCACCTCCTCAGGAAATACAGCCCACTGGTACACCTATGCCATTGCTCTCTGCCCTTTATGGATTGATCTTTCAATAGTATTTTTAAGGTCCCTCACTGATACCTTCTTTAAACTGTGTGTGTGTGTGTGTCTCCAGCATGTGTATGCTAAGTGACTGTGTCAGAATCCTCCCCGTCAGGCATCTATCTCCAGTGTTATAGACAGCCATGTTCTCTCATTCGCATGTTCAAATTAAGCCAGCACATGTTCTTAGTGCTGCTGGATCTCGTCTAAACCATTTCCTCTGATCTTAACTCTGCCACAATCACCTCCATCTGCCTCAAGTGCTTTTTAACCTGACACCAAATTCAGGTGATGACACTTGAATGGGAATCATCTGTGAAATGGTCTATACAGAGAAAAAGAGCATCACAAAAGCTGAAGACAATTCAAAACGCATGTTTTTTTTAAATGTTACCATACCTTTATTTTTTCCAGATTTTCTCCAGGCACTAGGAGGTGTTAAAGCCAAGGTTGCAGCAACACAAGCTGGAGCCGGTGAATCCTTGTTTATGGGTCGACTCCATTAACCTTTACCCCAAGCTGTGGGCCAATCTGGAGGCTTCTGTTACAAACCGTGCAGCAGAGGTTGCTGGGAGCGGCTGTACATGGAAACAGACATATGGGCGGTTGTTTAACTACCTGAAAGACAAAAATCACAAAGCACCTCCATCAGCTGAGATCAGAGAGGAGGATTGTTGAGTTGTTGAAATAAATGTATTGGCAATGCACTGCCATAATCTTTTGAAAGAGCTGGATGTAATAAAACATATATCTGACATACTAGATGGGATTCTAGAATCAGACTCACATCTGTAAGTGTAGTTGTTCAGGCTAACCCATTTGCTGTGTTTTTGTTTTTACTACTAGCTCATGTAGTACTACTAGCATTAGCCCATCATAACATACCTAATACTGTACATACAATTTTCTTTTCCAAATTATATACTGTCTATTCTGGATTCTCTCACATGCTCACTCTAATATATCTACTTTGGATTGTTATTTCTTGATTTCTTGTTTAGATTTTTGAGTGATTCTTTGTGTATTTGTATTGTATTTGTGAGACGTTCTACTGCACTGTTGGAGCTAGTAACACAAGCATGTCGATGCACCTGCTATAAAACCTGCACATCTGTGTAAGCGACCTATAAACTTTGATTTGATTTAGGGGTTTCTCTTCTTTTTGTATTTACATGAAAAGCCTGTATTTCTTCCACTCTGTGCTTTGTCCTATAAAGACATGGGAAAGATAAGAGGTGGGCATCTGTGTGTGGCAGAGAATGCCTTACCATCTGTCTCTGCCTGCTGGGTCTCCATGGACACAAGCTCACACGGGTAGAACATGGGCAGGCTGCTAATCTCAAGTGTGTAAGCACATATCTCAGTTCACAGCGGCTGAACTACGATGTACTACTGTATTGTTTTATGTATGATTTAGACTGTTGTTTTGTTCCTGTTTGCACCCCAGGAAGAGTAGCGTGGCTGCCTTGGCAGCACCTAATGGGGATACTAATACAATACCCAATACTAATACAATTAAACATATTTTCCTATTTTGTTATTGACAATGCAGTCGCCATGTTTACATTCTAAACATGTAAAGTGCCTGCCTTAAACATGGCCATGCATTATGCTGCCACTGCCACCCTATCTACGGCTCCATACCTATATTCATATTTTTGTTATTTAGCAGATGCTCTTATCCAGAGGGACTTACAGTTAGTGCATTCATCTTAAGATAGCTAGGTGATACAACCACATATCTCAATCATAGTAAGTAAATGTTTCCTCAATAAAGAGGTTATTAGCAAAGTCAAAGCTTGTAGGACAAGTCCCAGTGCTGTCAAAAACCTGTTTTTATATACAGTGCCTTCAGAAAGTATTTATACCCCTTGACTTTTTCCACATTTTATTATGTTACAAAGTGGGATTAAAATGGATTTAATTGTCATTTTTTGTCAACGATTAGCACAAAATACTCTGTAATGTCAAATAAAAAATATATATGGTGGCCGTTGGCCCCCAATTGATCGATTGACTTTGACTTTTCAAATCCCCCAGCAGTTCTATTTGCAGACATAGCTCCAGTTAAATGTTGCAATTCTTCAGCCATTCCTGAACCTGCGACCAAAAACAAGCTACATATGGGCAGTACCAAAACAAGGGATCTAATGATTCTGTCTCTTCGCAGCAAAATCTGCAGAGCTGGGATGGTTGTATCCCCCATATCTATAACATTCTATTGGTTGCAATAATTTTTTATAATCATTTAAATTGAACAACTCTAAGTTATGAATCTGCCGTTGTTTTGTGTACCAGTTCATAAACCATGTGCCATGGAATCGAAAATCTCTTCCCAACTATTTTGCAACCTGTATGGCACAACTGTCAATTTTTTGGTCCTTAAATGAAACTGGTATACTTTTTTACATTTACATTTTAGTCATTTAGCAGACGCTCTTATCCAGAGCGACTTACAATTAGTGAGTGCATACATTTTTATACTGGCCGCCTGTGGGAAACGAACCCACAACCCTGGCGTTGCAAGCGCCATGCTCTACCACCTGAGCTACAGTGGACTGTAGTTTATGCATCACAATTTTCTTTAACCAGCTTGGGTCTTTAATGCAGGGCCGACAGACAAGTTCCTTACCTTCTCCCCCTTCCACTTGCCTCTTCCATTTTTGCGGAAATACTGCAGTTAGTTGGTTGTAATTTTGGATAGAGCAGACATGTACATATATTTTTGTTAGCTGCATGTGTGACATAACTCCACCAGTCCTGTTTATGATATTATTTACAAAGATTATACAGTTTTGAAACATTTTCTCCTAAAACAATGTTGTTTTATCAATTAGTATATTTGAGTTTAACCATAATATGTGTTGTAAAATTTATTTTGTATTTTTTGGTGGATTAAACTAAAATTGCAACACACTTTCTACGGCTTGTTTTAAAAATAGCAATATTTTGTGAGAGGTTATAATCTGAATAAAGGGAAAAAGGTCATTCTTGAACACGGGGTGAGCAATTCTTACTAATCTGATAGAGAACCAGTACGGATTTAAGTATACAGTACCAGTCAAAAGTTTTGACACACCTACTCATTCAAGGGTTTTTCTTTATTTTTACTATTTTCTACATTGTAGAATAATAGTGAAGAAATCAAAACTATAAAATAACACATATGGAATCATGTAGTAACCAAAAAAAAGTGTTAAACAAATCAAAATATATTTTAGATTTTAGATTCTTCAAAGTAGCCACCCTTTGCCTTGATGACAGCTTTGCACACTCTTGGCAATCTCTCAACCAGCTTCATGAGCAATGCTTTTCCAACAGTCTTGAAGGAGTTCCCACATATGCTGAGCACTTGCTGGCTGCATTTCCTTCACTCTGCGGTCCAACTCATCCCAAACCATCTCAATCGTGTTGAGGTCAGGTGATTGTGGAGGCCAGTTCATCTGATGCAGACTACTTGCTGGACCTAAAGTCAGCACACCGCTGTGACACACCACAGCCAACCCCACTGAAAGTGGATGACGTTGCACTCATCGGAGATAATACACCCTGACAAACCTAGAAACTAGGGAAGATTGAGGAACTGTTTCCAGGCCGAGATGGCCTAGTTAGGTCATGTTCAGTTCCTACTGCCTCAGGGACTTTGTTGAGAAGACCTATTCAGTTGATATACTGCTTAGAGATTTAGATGAACACAGTTGTTCATCGGGAGGAGGATGTTGTAACTTTAATGGGTTACAGAGTTGATGTTTACAGTTAATTTATTGAGCTGTATCTAAATATATTTTATTTTACAGTTATTTACATATGTAAGAGTAATTGTATTAGAATTAATGTGATGGAGATTGAGAGAACTATGTACATATTTCTGTTGTATTGGTTAGTATTGGATTACGCTATTGACTGCAAGTGCCAGAATGCCTTGCGACCGGAAGTTTAAAAAAACGAGAACGCGGCAGTTATGGACAAGTGACAAGTGATTATCCTGGCTTTCGCTAGCAAATTTATTTTATTGTTTTGTAGAATCTAAAGTAGTAAAATGTAACTTGAACAAGTATTATTACTAAAAAGAAGCTTTCATCTCACAACCGACGTCCCGAGTCTACTTTGAACTTGGTTTTTCTATATACTCAAATCATTTCTGAAGGAAGTAACTTACTTTTTACTCCAGTACATTTTACCAAAATCACTTCAGTTACATAGATGTATATTATTATATTGTCGCTGTCGGATGAAAACCTAGTAACTCCAAATTTGGTGATTTTAGTTTTTTTTACATTAATCAATACTTGGTTCTGCTTTATGTTTCAAGACCACTTGACCAATTATTCAAAATAGCTTTTCATCGAAACTCAAAAATAGCAATGTACATAGTTATGGAACACTGGTCACTTTAATAACGTTTACAAACTGTTTTACCCACTTCATATGTACAGTACATAATGTATTCTAGTCATGGCCTTATCTATATAACTGTTGCTGTACATATACCGTTCTATCCTACGTATTCTACAGATATACTACATATTCTATCCATAAAGTGTCCATAATGTCTAGACATCTCATCATATATATATATATATATATATATATATATATATATATATATATATATATATATATATATATATATATATATAGTACCAGTCAAAAAATGTGGACACACCTAATCATTCAAGGGCTTTTCTTTATTTTTACTATTTTCTACATTGTAGGATAATAGTAAAGACTTCAAAACTATGAAATAACACATATGGAATCATTTAGTAACCAAAAAAGTGTTAAACAAATCAAAATATATTTTAGATTTTAGATTCTTCAAAGTAGCCATTTTCATCATAGTGCTTGATGGTTTTTGCAACTGCAATTTTCTGGATTGACTGTCATTTCTCTTTGCTTATTTGAGATGTTCTTACAATAATATGGACTTGGTCTTTTACCAAATAGGGCTATCTTCTGTATACCACACCTATCTTGTCACAACACAACTGATTGTCTCAAACGCATTAAGAAGGAAAGAAATTCCACAAATTAACTTCTAAAAAGGCACACCTGTTAATTGAAATGCATTCCAGGTGACTACCTCATGAAGCTGGTTGAGAGAATGCCAAGAGTGTGTAAAACTGTCATCAAGGCAAAGGTGGCTACTTTGAAGAATTTCAAATATAAAATATATTTAGATTTGTTTAACACTTTTTTGGTTACTACATGATTCCATATGTGTTATTTCATAGTCTTGATGTCTTCACTATTATTATACAATGTACAAAATAGTAAAAATAAAGAAAACCCCTTGAATGAGTAGGTGTGTCCAAACGTTTGACTGGTACTGTAGCTTTTGTATGACTGCAGCCTTTAGTGAGAGGTCTAATGCTTTATTATTTAATAATTTCTGCCCTTCGAATTCATATTCATTACATAAATAGGACCGCTCCATTTTTTTTGGTTCATATAATTAAAATAATCAAGTCATTAGGTGTTGGCAGGGCCATAAGCAAATAGTTAAATCAGGGTGATTTTTCCACAAATAGACAGGTATTTTCCTTTCCATGGTAGCAAGATCTTATCTATTTTTGCAAACTTTCTATTAAAATGTATTGTAGTGAGATAATTTCTTTTTTTCGGGATATGAATACCTAGAATGTCCACTTCACCGTCAGACCATTTTATTGGTAAACTACACGGTAATGTAAAAGTTGTTATTTTTTAGTGAATCCCATACGTAATATAGTACACATAAATCGGTTGTAATCTAGAGAAAAAAAAGAGAAAACAAGTCTAAGACCTTCCAAACCTGAATTGTACAATATTTGCCCATTATTCTTTAAAAAAATATTCAAGCTCTGTTAAATTGGTTTTTGTGTATTGACTCAGGGGTGTGAATACGTATGCAAATGAGATATTTATGTATTTCATTTTCAATAAATATGCAAAAATCTCTAAAAACATGTTTTCACATTGTCATTATGGGGTATTGTGTGTAGATGGGTGAGAATTATTTTAAATCTAATCAATTTTGAATTCAGGCTGTAACACAGCTACAGTGGGGAGAACAAGTATTTGATACACTGCCGATTTTGTAGGTTTTCCTACTTACAAAGCATGTAGAGGTCTGTCATTTTTATCATAGCTACACTTCAACTGTGAGAGACGGAATCTAAAACAAAAATCCAGAAAATCACATTGTATGATTTTTAAGTAATTAATTTGCATTTTATTGCATGACATAAGTATTTGATACATCAGAAAAGCAGAACTTAATATTTGGTACATAAACCTTTGTTTGCAATTACAGAGATCATACGTTTCCTGTAGGTCTTGACCAGGTTTGCACAC
Organism: Coregonus lavaretus; assembly: GCF_964263955.1. Classification (NCBI taxonomy): domain Eukaryota; kingdom Metazoa; phylum Chordata; class Actinopteri; order Salmoniformes; family Salmonidae; genus Coregonus; species Coregonus lavaretus. The sequence goes on from NC_139991.1 coordinate 46,262,883, forward strand.
ACTGCAGCAGGGATTTTGGCCCACTCCTCCATACAGACCCTTCATGTTTCGGGGCTGTCGCTTGGCAATACAGACTTTCAGCTCCCTCCAAAGATGTTCTATTGGGTTCAGGTCTGGAGACTGGCTAGGCCACTCCAGGACCTTGAGATGCTTCTTACGGAGCCACTCCTTAGTTGCCGGGCTGTGTGTTTCGGGTCGTTGTCATGCTGGAAGACCCAGCCACGACCCATCTTCAATGCTCTTACTGAGGGAAGGAGGTTGTTGGCCAAGATCTCGCGATACATGGCCCCATCCATCCTCCCCTCAATACGGTGCAGTCGTCCTGTCCCCTTTGCAGAAAAGCATCCCCAAAGAATGATGTTTCCACCTCCATGCTTCACGGTTGGGATGGTGTTCTTGGGGTTGTACTCATCCTTCTTCTTCCTCCAAACACGGCGAGTGGAGTTTAGACCAAAAAGCTCTATATTTGTCTCATCAGACCACATGACCATCTCCCATTCCTCCTCTGGATCATCCAGATGGTCATTGGCAAACTTCAGACGGGCATGGACATGCGCTGGCTTGAGCAGGGGGACCTTGCGTGCGCTGCAGGATTTTAATCCATGACGGCGTAGTGTGTTACTAATGGTTTTCTTTGAGACTGTGGTCCCAGCTCTCTTCAGGTCATTGACCAGGTCCTGCCGTGTAGTTCTGGGCTGATCCCTCACCTTCCTCATGATCATTGATGCCCCACGAGGTGAGATCTTGCATGGAGCCCCAGACCGAGGGTGATTGACCGTCATCTTGAACTTCTTCCATTTTCTAATAATTGCACCAACAGTTGTTGCCTTCTCACCAAGCTGCTTGCCTATTGTCCTGTAGCCCATCCCAGCCTTGTGCAGGTCTACAATTTTATCCCTGATGTCCTTACACAGCTCTCTGGTCTTGGCCATTGTGGAGAGGTTGGAGTCTATTTGATTGAGTGTGTGGACAGGTGTCTTTTTATACAGGTAACGAGTTCAAACAGGTGCAGTTAATTCAGGTAATGAGTGGAGAACAGGAGGGCTTCTTAAAGAAAGTGTAGTATCGAGTAAATGTTGCTAGTCATTGCTGATAAACAAAGGAGTCCGCTCACACTGAACCTTGATCATAAGTTTATTCACATCACAAGCTTTCAGCATGAGTTACAGGTGTCAAGATCACCCGGAGAGCAACGTCCCAGATTGCAATGGCTGCTCTAACCTCTTCTTCGTCCAGCATATACTTATAAACAATGCAAAAATATGGGTTGCTCCCTCTGCTGTCCAATCACCTGTCTCCCCTGGGGCGTCACCCTACAAATGGCTATTTTTGAACTAACATAAACATCCCCTCTGGTTCCATTAAGAAAGTCATAATCTTAATACACTACATTCCCCCCTTCGTGACGAACTAAAAGTCTCGAAAACAAACAGAATAGGATTATGACAAGTAACAATTTATCTTATTGAGTATCTTTAACATTAAACCAAAAAACATTATTCTCTAGAGTGTAAATACCTTTCCATGAAATATGAATAAATGTTTATGAAGTGTGAATACATTACTATGAAATATGAACAAATCTTTATGGAGTGTGAGAGCGAAAAACTGTCTGGCAGCCATCTTTCCAGATATCCATCCATCAATCAAGACAGTAAAATTCTCTCACGGTCCCTCTGCCCCAGGCAACCACCTAGGTACTCCCGATGAATTCATAAATCTTTATCAATGCATTTGAAACTATGATGCAATTAAATACACATGTAAGCCCCTGCAAACAAAATACTATCCAAAAAATGTCCACTCTAAGGCTAGTCAACCCATCGGACCCTACAGTGGATCTCTTCTCTATCCCTGCCTAGACTCCCTGTCCCTAAGCATTCACGAAATAAACAAAAACATCTAAGTTCCCCACATGTATTCAATAACATCAAATATCATTCTACAAAAATTAATACCTAAGAATATGACACAAATTATGTATTACACATGCAAATATGTCTATATTTCATTGCAGACACTGGAATGTAGTCCACTACACTTCATCTCCCCCGTAGTCTCCTCTTCCAATGCATCGTTGATGATGGAATCGGAATCTTTCCACACCTTTCTTGTTCCATCTCCTCCAGTCATTCTCCTTTCATATTGCCCCTTCATATTGTCCTTGTTTGAGTATTTCAATCTCTACATATTCCCCCAAATGCTTCTGGAAGAAAAGAAAAGACCAAACAGTATCTTTTGCAAAACAACACTTTCAAATTAAAACATCAATATCAACTAAGAATATAAAAATTATATATAAATGATGTATGAATCACATTATCCTATTCCCCCCTTTGATTCATAAAATCATACTAAAATCACACTAATATTGAAAAAAAATATGAAAATGATTAAAATATCTAAAAGGATATTTATCATCAATACTCCATCCAGTCCCACTTGTCCCTCTTCATCCAGATCAGGAACAGTCAACAACGGCATCTGAGTGTTGTCTCCAGGCATCACTACTCCAACCTATCTCAATATCATAGCTTTCTCAAAGGTCAGTAACAAATTACAAACATCACACACAGTGCTATCAAAACTGCCATTAAAATCTAATCCATCACTGCTCCTACTGGGCCTAACTGATCTTGCAACCAAGTCTTCGCTGACCATCCAGCTCCTTCAGATCTACCAAACGCATCCCTTATATTCTTCAACGCATAGTGATACTATCTGAACTATCTGGAATCAAAGTATAGCTAATATTATCAATATGATCTGCCAAAAATGTTACACCATACCATGGAAAAAGTCCCCCCTTCTCTCTTAGACTTATCCTCCAATGATAGGCTTCAAGACTATGAAATGTCGCCATGTCCCTTTTCACCCTACTTCCAAACCTAGATTCAGATTCATCTGTGTCCGGTGCTACCCCTCTTTTAATGGTAAAAGCCTCATATGGAAGCTTCAACGTTGACATGTAACAACATCCTGTCCATCCATAGGGTAAGAATATATATGCTTTATCACCACAAACCCTCCAAATATCTATAAAATTCCCAATAGTCACATTGTCAGTCAAAAGCTAATCTTTTAACCATCAAATCCTGCTCTTCTTACTAACTGGAACATAAAAAGTAACATTATATTTCTCATTACTACCCTTAAGGTCATGCATACCCAAAGTCATCATATAATCATCACAATCTGATATTCCCATAAACATACACCTTACATCATATGTTTTATTAGAACAAAAACAACTTTTAGCCCTCACTGGTTTCACCTCCAATGCTTCAGGGTTCGCTGTTAACTGATTTTCCTTCCCATCTAACAAATTCACACAAGTTAATTCACTTAACCCAATAACACTTAAACCTAGGCTTAAACAAATGTTTTGACAACAACATTATTTTATCTGTTAATGATTGTTGCTGATACAACAGTCATGACAAAGCATAAGATTGACACATACTCAATAGAGGTTGAGCGACCGTCTCTAAAATGTTTGGTGCTGGAATTCTCAACAGACATGGACCCTCAAGATTCCTCACTGATCTTACAGAATGAGCTAGCTGCTGGAACCAAAGATTCCTACCTGCCCATACATCTTTAATTTTCACAACAGAAGAATCTCTCTTCCCTAACGAGCGGTACTGATCAGATACCTCTCCTTGTCTGTCATTAAAATCAAAGACCTCATCCTGTACCTCCATGATAGTATCCTTCACTATTTCAGATGAATCTATATTGTTCTCTACCACTATCTGCTCTCCTATTTTAACCATATCCTTACTATCATTGACAGCACTCTCTATCCGTACCATAAACCCCTGAGTCCCTCTTGCTACCCCCTTTAATTTCAGAAAAGTTGTTGTCGGTGTCGGTGTCATACTTCCTACATTTGTTATTGCCGTCGCATCATTAATCCCTTCCAAAGTTACCATTAAAGTAGTTGATTTAGTTGATGTATTAACACCCTTAACTACTTCTAGTGGGAAAGCTACCGATATCCTCTGTGTATTATTTACTGTTGGAGTGACTACTGTAATATACTTCTCCGGAACTCCTTCGGTGACTGTGGAAGCTTCAACAGATTTCAAATCTTCCATTATAAGCGTCACTTTACGAATTACATAGCCTTTTAACCAATAATTCTTAACCGGAACAAATTTTAATGCTTGCACTAGATAAGTACACATATATTCTCCCTGATCTTTCTCTGTAACATTACGCAAACTAAATGAACAATCACTCATAACCCTCTTCCACTTCATATCATTGTACAAACTATACCTCCTTTGACTAGGTGCAACAGCTTCTACTTCTGGTCCTGATAACAATACTTCTTCTCCATAATTATCTCTCCATGTGGGAGGAACGTCCCCATCCTATCCCTAATAACAGTCTTTTTGGTGCTGGAGCTATTGGTTCCCTTATAATCAAATGCGATATATTTATGGCTTTAATAACTATCAATGTTGAAAGAGTTAAATTGCTTCTCACTGTTGTTTTAATATGCTGAAGTGTTAATGTCATTGTTGTTACTTCATCTATTTTCCCTAAGACTTTTAACTCCTTACTTGTATTTCCCTCTATCACCACTAGTGTCACTTTTTTTTTAAACTCTCAGTCCTACCTCTAATCCCTGACTTTCAAACTTTTGATTATAAAAAATACACCCACAATTACCTTGATCTTCCTGCTGGGAACTGTAAGTATAGATACTCAATCACCCTCAATCTTCTCTTATCATTCAGCAACACATACTTTCTCAATGCATCTGCTCTTAACAGATCTAAACTCCTACCATATCTATCTTCCCACTAAAATGTCCTTCACCACTGTTCTCTCTTTTACTACTAACTTTGAAACTTAGCTTACTACCCTAGAGCTCCTTCAACCCTAGTTCTCCTAACTTTTTTTAAATCTAATCTTTTCTCCTAACCTTTAAAAACCTTTTCCACTGATTTATTCACAAAATCCCTTTACCACCAATTTTTAGAATATGTGATCGGGAAGTCCCCACCTGCTTCTGACTTCTTCACACACAGACTTGGCAAACGACTAAACATCTTTTAGCCTAGTCTGAAATTTCCTTCCCCTCTTGGTGTGGGAATGTAACCAAGAATAACAGTCCCCCTTTTCACTTTATTTTTCAGACAGATTGTCTAATAGGCAGTCTAATAGATTATCATCCTTCCTATGATATTATCTTTTTAAGCAAATATGATTCCCAAAAACCCTACTTTTTTTTTTTAATCCTCTACCAGACAGTCGTCTAGTGTACATCTTATTGTACAGTTCAATTTACACCATGCATCTCTTCCCAACAATGCAATAGGTATATGTTCTAATATTAGTATCTCTATTTTAATTTCTCTTTGATTTTTATAGAAGAGCTCAATTGGTTCCTTAAGAGTAATTAGCTGTTTTACTACCTCAAATCCCTATCCTAATTAGTTACTTTTACATAGTGAGATGTTTAACCTCTTTAGGCTCAACACAGATAAAAGTTTGTCCACTATTCACCTCTCCTAGTCCTTTGTTTTTACTTCAATTGTTAGATATTTTCTCTTCTTCTCTAATCGGTGCTACCAGCTGACACCCCCCTTCGTATCTTCTAGGCACTCTAGAATCCTTGAAGGGTTCACCTAGAGAAAAGGTGATCTTCACTTGCTCCTTTATCTTCCTCAGAAATGTCCTCTGTTGTTTCCTCCTGGCCCATTGCACTCACAGGTAAAGTAACCAACCTGTCCACAATTATAACACTTCTTCTGAAAGTTGCTGGAAGTGTGGCTGAAATCTTCCTCCTCCTTCTAAGCCTTCTCGTCCTCTTCCTCTCCAATTCTGTGTCTGTCCAGAAACTGTCTGTGGATATGAAACAACTGGTACCCCCAATGGTGGCTGGTACAATTGCATTTGACCTTGTTCAGTTGAAGCTATGGCAGTGATTGTTGATTTGGTTCACTCTGATTCTTCATAACCAAAGCTTGTTTCTTCTCCTTCAGTTGTATTTGATTGAGTTTTCTGAGAGTTTCTTCGTCCTGTTCTTTCTTGTTGTTGTCATGTCAGGATTCTTCAACAGCTTATATTCTAAGTTTTGCCCTCGAAATATCATCTTCCATCATCTTCTTACTATTGGCCTTTTTCCTTGGCCTCACTGTATTCGTCTCTTAGTTTCCAGACATCTCGGTTTTTCTTACTTCTGGAGTTTTGGATTCATCTTTCTGGTCGTTTCTGCTTGTCCTCTATCTATTATTCGTTCATCTTCATCTCTGATGCAATAATCACCCTCCTGGATGATCACTGGAAGCTGAGGATAAACATCCCTAAGCTCTACTTCCTTCTCATAAAGTGGGGGTCTTTTTGCTGAATCCGTATGTGAGAAAGGTGTACTAACTTCTGCCATTAGTTTTTCTGTTGCCTTCTCTTCCTTTAGCCTTTTCTCTATACCTTTGTTTATCTTATCGCTGGAATCTTTTATCAGTTTTTGTTTGAGAATGAAGGGCAACTTTTGTTTCATTTGCCGGATAACCTAGCAATACTTTAGTTAAAGGATTACTATTTTGTACTATATCAACAGGTGTAATTACCTTCATAGCCTTGCTGTCCTTTCTCCCCATTGTAACAACCCTTTTATATTCCTTTATTGTGAATTATTTTATTTTAGACTATATAGCCTATGGCTTCCCCCCTTCAATTATTAATATAAACCAATATAAAATCAATCAACAAAAATATGAATATCAAAAAATTCTATTAACATTTTTTATTCAAAAAAACATTTTTAATAAAAATAAAAATTTAGAAAATCTATTTTAAAAAATCTATTAAAAAAGTATGAATAATTAAAACATTTTTTTTTATTTCTATATTCCTATTTTACCAATTTATCAATTAGTGGCTATCTTACCACATCCCATCAGGAAAGTAAATGCAAGTAGTCAACTTCAGACTACAATACCCATAAACCCCCTTGCTTTATAAGCACCCAATTATCTTAATTTTACAGAATAATGTCAGTCCTCGATTCCCAACACAACTGTAATCAACCCAAGTGATGCACAGAAACTCCAAAATGCAAATTTTATTCAAATTGATCAGTCTGTTGCCAAGCCTCTGTGAAATTGTCATAACATCAAATATCCTGTAGGGGAAGATTTTGTAAACAGAACAGTACCAAAACCTTTTTGACTCTATCCTTGTCACGTGACGTACACGCCAGCACCTTCTCTCTTTCTCTCTCTCCTCTCGTCTCGTCCTATCGTTCCTCTCATATGACAAAAGAGCATAGAAACAGACAATATTTTAAAGTTTATACATTCACTGAGTTATTTCCAGCATTCAATATTCCTCCACTCACATTCGCTCTAAGAATTAACTCAGGAATAAATAGCTCGCTCAATAAATTTTTTATTTATTTTAATCCGTCATTTTATTTAATTTAATTATTTTTATTTTTAATCCGTCAACATATCTCTCTCATTTATCAATTCAATATGTCTCAAGAAATAGTTTCATCTTTAACCAACAGACAACGTAACAACTAGAATACACCATTAGACTCTAAATGTCTAATTCTTTGTTCCTCCATCTGTGTCAGAAGCATATGCTCCCTTGCAGTGTAACAGAAGTATGACCCATTTACCCAAAATCCCCTTTGTTGAAGTTTTAGTAAAATCCCTTGTGTTGTAGTTTTAGTGCCGTAAAATCAAACGTAAAATCAAACGCATGCGCGGTACATTCATCAATACGATTTCACCATGGAAGCAGCTCCGGACAACAGAACGTTAGCATTCTGCTATAGCTCCTCTCCTTTACCCTTTATAGACAAACAATAACACTTAACAGTTCACAAGACACCAGGCACCAAGCCCAAGCTAACTAAACACATTTCTGATGGCTCGTCCCATTCCAAGGAAGAAATATTAATCATAACCCGCATCCAAAATTGGCATGTAGCATGATTAGCATTAGGATTTAGCATTAGCATGTAGCATGAAGCATAATTAGCAGGCCACGTTAGCATTTCTCCCTCCGCTGTACCGTAAAATACCATTTGTTAGCTAAATTTATGCTACCACGAGATCTGTGGAATCGACACGAGAGATTACATCAAACAAGCCGTTCGTCAACCGCCAGCTGAGGGGCAATATACATCATCAATATACCACGGTCTCCAGCCCATCGGACTCACCTAAAACGCATCTAACACGTTTTCAGGATTTTCTGGCCCACCTTTATAGGTCGCCTGTCTACCAGGGCTTTTCCCATGATTTACAGCGGCTCTAAGTTACATACACATCTGCCTAGGCATTCCTTATTCCTCTCTCAATCGATTGTTCTTTAACTGTTATTCAAGCAAAATCTCTCTATAGACAATCTATAGGCTCTCTCTCCCCCCTTTTGCACTGTCTACCAGTGCAACCAAATTTATAATGATTAGCCAGACCCCCAGTTCTCAGCAATACAGCAACACAAGGCACACATCTTTCCTTTACACGGTACATCTCCCCAGCGCACACCCATAACCAGACGAACGAAACGCACACAAGACCGTGAGAAATCTCACCTTATGCCGGCGCCTTGAGCGAGAGTCACGTCGTTGCTCATGAATATAACACTGAAGAAACGCAGACCGTCCCTTTTCGTGACGCCATTCTGTATCGAGTAAATGTTGCTAGTCATTGCTGATAAACAAAGGAGTCCACTCATACTGAACCTTGATCATAAGTTTATTCACATCACAAGCTTTCAGCATGAGTTACAGGTATCAAGATCACCCGGAGAGCAACGTCCCAGATTGCAATGGCTGCTCTAACCTCATCTTCGTCCAGCATATACTTATAAACAATGCAAAAATATGGGTTGCTCCCTCTGCTGTCCAATCACCTGTCTCCCCTGGGGCGTCACCCTACAAATGGCTATTTTTGAACTAACATAAACATCCCCTCTGGTTCCATTAAGAAAGTCATAATCTTAATACACTACAAAAGACTAACAGGTCTGTGAGAGCCGGAATTCTTACTGGTTGGTAGGTGATCATATATTTATGTCATGCAATAAAATGCAAATTAATTACTTAAAAATCATACAATGTGATTTTCTGGATTTTTGTTTTAGATTCCGTCTCTCACAGTTGAAGTGTACCTATGATAAAAATTACAGACCTCTACATGCTTTGTAAGTAGGAAAACCTGCAAAATCGGCAGTGTATCAAATACTTGTTCTCCCCACTGTATATATGGAATAAGTCAAGGGGTATGAATACTTTCTGAAGGCATTGTATATTTCTACATTATGAGGTTGGAATAATATTGTTAAAAAAATTATGATAATGCCCTTTTAGTGTAAGAGATGTTTGAAAAGACATCCTGATATTTCTGTCTGTTTTGGTGGGAGGGGGTTTTGGCCTTCCATGGTGACATCACCATGCGGAAATTAGTTAATAGACCAATAGGATAGAGTTCCAAACCTCTCCGCCAATAACAGCTAATATTCTGTTTTCCCCTCCCCACAAAAACCACTCCCACACACTCTTAGCAAAATTATTGCTTGAGAAAATGCTCTTTGCTAAGAACCGATTTTTGTTTCTTTTTGACCATTTTAATTGAAAACAATCACAGTAAGGTATTTAATTGTTACCCTGAAATGATTAATTTTTTTGATAAAAACTTCTGCATTGGACCTTTAAGATACTCTTTGAAGAGGTAGGGTTTCAGTTTTCAGAAGATGGGCAGGGACTCTGCTGTCCTAGCATCAGAGGAAAGCTGCTTCCACCATTGGGGGCCCAACAGCAGCTAGAGGCCCACTGCAGCTGTTCCACTCACTAGAGCCCCACAATGAACTAAATAAAAGGAACAGGGGATATATATTTGTGAGAGAGGCATTTACATAATGTGACATGATAAGTATCTATAAAACCCAATGGATCAATGAGGTCCATTTACAGGCTGCTGGAGTTTCTTATCCCCTCCAGTTTAACTTTGAGCAGTCTGTGGTCCTCCACTTTAATTCCATCTCCAATGTGCCCCTCATCGGCACAAATAAAAGATAATCAACTAACATAATCACTATTTACTGGCTTTGTCTTTTTCCAATGAAATTGCATAATGTAAGCAAAACATTCTCAAGGGCACATTATAATGTTGTCAGTGATAAATAAATATGAATATGTGTTGGGTATTGTTGTTTTATCAGAATAATCATTGTTGGTTTGATCCAAATCTGTTGTTTGGGTTTGTTGTTTCATTTCATATTTCATTTTGCAGAATTTGAGAAGCATTGTTCATGCAACGTTAATGAACCTCCTTTACTTCTTTGTTAAATGAACAGAAGGCAGAAACAGATTTTAAAAAGTATAGGCCAGAGTTGTATTTTTGTTTCCCCCCTCTTGCAGTTTTTGTGGCCTTTGGGAGCATGCTGAGCTAGGAGGCTGCACCTTTGTTGAAGTGCATTCACCTGTGATAGAGAAGAAGAGCCATCTAAGGTCAGTGCCAGAAAGGATTGGAGAAAACAGCCTATTTTACACTGACACAAACACACAGAAGACAATGTGGCATTTCAACACCTACAGTTGAAGTCGGAAGTTTACGTACACCTTAGCCAAATACATTTAAACTCAGTTTTTCACAATTCCTGACATTTAATCCTAGTAAAAATTCCCTGTCTTAGGTCAGTTAGGATCACCACTTTATTTTATGAATGTGAAATGTCAGAATAATAGTAGAGAGAATGATTTATTTAAGCTTTTATTTCTTTCATCACATTCCCAGTGGGTCAGAAGTTTACATACACTCAATTAGTATTTAATAGCATTGCCTTTACATTTTTTAAACTTGGGTCAAACACTTCGGGAAGCCTTCCACAAGCTTCCCACAATAAGTTGGGTGAATTTTGTCCCATTCCATCTTACAGAGCTGGTGTAACTGAGTCAGGTTTGTAGGCCTCCTTGCTCGCACATGCCTTTTCAGTTCTGCCCTCAGGAACGCGTCTCCTTCCTGAGTGGTATGACGGTTCCGTGGTTCCATGATGTTTATACTTGCGTACTATTGTTTGTACAGATGAATGTGGTATCGTCAGGTGTTTGGAAATTTCTCCCAAGGATGAACCAGACTTGTGGAGGTCAACAATTTATTTTCTGAGGTCTTGGCTGATTTCTTTTGATTTTCCCATGATGTCATGCAAAGAGGCACTGGGTTTGAAGTTAGGCCTTGAAATACATCCACAGGTACACCTCCAATTGACTCAAATTATGTCAATTAGCCTATCAGAAGCTTCTGAAGCCATGACATCATTTTCTGGAATTTTCCAAGCTGTTTAAAGGCACAGTCAACTTAGTGTATGTAAACTTCTGACCCACTGGAATTGTGATACAGTGAATTATAAGTGAAATAATCTGTCTGTAAACAATTGTTGGAACAATTACTTGTGTCATGCACAAAGTAGATGTCCTAGCCGACTTGTCAAAACTATAGTTTGTTAAGAAGAAATTTGTGGAGTGGTTGAAAAACTAGTTTTAATGACTCCAACCTAAGTGTATGTAAGCTTCCGACTTCAACTGTACCTACATTGACTTTAACTCTAAAATAATGAGATAGTTTACCTTAGTACTTTAGATTTGTGATAACGTGCTTTATAAATCAAATGCATTTTAAATATAATGAAAATACCATTCTTGATGTATAAAGATATGCAATGAGTCATTGTTTAGCAATGAATATGGTCGTGGTCAAAAGTTTTGAGAATGACACAAGTATTGGTCTTCACAAAGTTTGCTGCTTCAGTGTTTTTAGGTATTTTTGTCAGATGTTACTATGGTATACTGAAGTATAATTACAAGCATTCCATAAGTGTCAAAGGCTTTTATTGACAATTACATAAAGTTTATGCAAAGAGTCAATATTTGCTTTTTCAAGACCTCTGCAATCCGCCTGGCATGCTGTCAATTAACTTACGGGCTACATCCTGACTGTTGGCAGCCCATTCTTGCATAATCAATGCTTGGAGTTTGTTAGAATTTGTGGGTTTTTGTTTATCCACCCGCCTCTTGAGGATTGACCACAAGTTCTCAATGGGATTAAGGTCTGGGGAGTTTCCTGGCCATGGACCCAAAATGTTGATGTTTTGTTCCCCCGAGCCACTTAGTTATCACTTTTGCCTTATGGCAAGGTGCTCCATCATGCTGGAAAAGGCATTGTTCGTCACCAAACTGTTCTTGGATGGTTAGGAGAAGTTGCTCTCGGAGGATGTGTTGGTACCATTCTTTATTCATGGCTGAGAAGCAACCCCACACATTAATGGTCTCAGGATTCTTTACTGTTGGCATGACACAGGACTGATGGTAGCCCTCACCTTGTCTTCTCCGGACAAGCTTTTTTCCGAATGCCCCAAACCATCGGAAAGGGGATTCATCAGAGAAATTGACTTTACCCCAGTCCTCAGCAGTCTAATCCCTGCGCCTTTTGCAGAATATCAGTCTGTCCCTGATGTTTTTCCTGGAGAGAAGTGGCTTCTTTGCTACCCTTCTTGACACCAGGCCATCCTCCAAAAGTCTTCGCCTCACTGTGTGTGCAGATGCACTCACACCTGCCTGCTGCCATTCCTGAGCAAGCTCTGCACAGGTGGTGCCCCGATCCTGCAGCTGAATCAACTTTAGGAGATGGTCCTGGCGCTTGCTGGACTTTCTTGGGCGCCCTGAAGCCTTTTTCACAACAATTGAACCTCTCTCCTTGAAGTTCTTGATGATCCGATAAATGGTTGATTTAGGTGCAATCTTACAAGCAGCAACATCCTTGCCTGTGAAGCCCTTTTTTGTGCAAAGCAATGATGACGGCACAAGTTTCCTTGCAATTAACCATGGTTAACAGAGGAAGAACAATGATTTCAAGCACCACCCTCCTTTTAAAGCTTCCAGTCTGTTATTCTAACTCAATCAGCATGACAGAGTGATCTCCAGCCTTATCCTCGTCAACACTCTCACCTGTGTTAACGAGAGAATCACTGACATGATGTCAGCTGGTCCTTTTGTGGTAGGGCTGAATTGCAGTGGAAATGTTTTTTGGGGGATTAAGTTCATTTTCATGGCAAAAAGGGACTTTTCAATTAATTGCAATTCATCTGATCACTCTTCATAACATTCTGGAGTATATGCAAATTGCCATCATAAAAACTGAGGCAGCAGACTTTGTGAAAATTAATATTTGTGTCATTCTCAAAACTTTTGACCATGACTGTATAATTAGAAAATTATTGTTATAAGTTTTAAATTACTTCAAAACAGGCAAGAACAGCCACAAGTGTATTTGTCATTGTGTTCTTACTGTATTCTTTGTGTCTGATTCTGTTCACTAGGAGCTAATGTAGATGCATTAGATGTCTAATGTTCCCAATTCCAGACTTCCTGCCTCTCGAATGAATTACATTTAGACTTCAAAGACTCCTTTGTTATTTGGTGGATGACAGACAGCCAAGACATCACTTTTTAGTGAGTGGACTGGGACATACAGTAGCTGTACTGTATGTAAATAGCACAGATTGTGTTTGGATCACGGTACACAGAGACAGACGCACAGCTGAATAGAGCTCAGAAGAGCAACTCTTGTGTGACTCCGCAAGACTGGCCAATTTCCCAGCATGCCATATTTTCCCATTCCTAGACAAGCCCATAGAATCTAGGTTGAAGATTACAAGGTTAAGACAACAAGGTTGTAATATCCCATAACTCTTTGCAATTCATGGGACCCGCGTTGCTAGTTAGCAACTGCGCTAGTAATATCAATGGCGCTGGTCCTATGAATTTGTTTATTTTCAAACGCTTCTGCTTGTATTATTTAACCTAGCATAAAATTAGAATACTAGAATGGACTTGAACCTTGTTATGATGGTATAAAGTTCAGCCATTTTGGTACGGGAGTTGGTCAACCATGGTTTGTCAGTGCTGTGATAAGATATATGAGGGTTAATCAACAATGAAAAATAATGAACGACGTGGAAGGTGTGTTCCACGATGCGCTAGCGGAGTAGAACAAACCTTACACGGAGTTGCATTATTTTCCAGAGAAGGCATAAAGCCCCAAATTGATTATCCTTTTTATACCATGGCTGTAATTTAACACATTTGACGCAAAAAAATTGTTCATTTGCAGGTAAAATGTTTCAACATCCACTGAAGTAGGTAGCAAGTTTACTAGATAGCTACTGCAGTTGCCTTGGTAACCAAATATACAGCCTTGCTAGTTTAACTAACCAAACCATCAGTCCTAGCTTACTATTATGAAAATCAAATTCAACAATGCCAATAACGTTTTCAATTCGACTTTTGCTTTCAAAAGCAGCTTAAACATAGAACATGTAAGAATGAACTATAGCCATATAATTCAACCGTGCTGATACACCATGCGTTATAGGGAATTATACAACAGGTGGTTCTAATCCTGAATGTTGTTTGGTTAAAATCGCATTCCAGCCGGTGTCTATTCCACAAGTTACCACCGGCTAAATCTATGACGATAAAATGCCCATTTACTCTGTTCTATCTGACTGCGCAATCCACTGTCTCATCAGCCCAGCCAGGCAATTTATAAACTTGATCTCCACTATAAAAAGCATCTAGACATTATCTCACATTTCTTTTAGACTAACATTTAGTTTTCAACAGCGGAGCTTTGTTTAAACCCTGCTGTCTGTCTCTCCGACATTTGCAACGTTGTTTCAATATTCAAATTCGATCTCCAGCTGTCCCATAGTAATGAACGTGTCTGGAGTCAGGACGAGACAGACAGGCAGGCAGCGTTTCTCGGCCAGTTGAAATCATGAATCAGCTGGCATCATTTCTATGGATATATACAAAGAAATTTCAATTGAAAAAAGGTAAAATGAAACGAAGTTTGCAGTCTTTCCAGCTTCGGTTTGAAGTGATTGCGCTAGCTGTGTTGTTGGCTAGCTCCTCTGAACAACAATGTCCTGACGAGAGAGCACATTTTCTATGCCAGGTGAAATCGCGCCTCATTAGCTCATTGTTATGGATGTATCCAAATAAATGTCACTAGAAAACAGCTTAAACAAATGCAAATGCCGCTGCTGTTGTTACTCTAGCTGCACTGTTTGACGTGACTGTAAATTAGCTCTAGCCGGCTTGGGTAGCAACCCTAGATTTGTGTCGGTACTAGATCATGGATCGTGGAAGGATAAAATAGTATGAATAAATTAATCAAAATAACATTTTCTATGAAAATATGTCAATCATTATTTAAATATGTTTGTAACCCATTGTAGAAAAGTGACAATGCCCTCAAAGCCAGTGTTTGGAGGATATATTGACACGGTTTGCTGGACCTTGACTTCGTCTCGGGCTTAACAACACCCGTGCCAATATGTGACTCGTTTCAGGAAACTAGGCATATGTCACAAGTCACAACTTTAAGGAGAGGCATTTGAACATTTTTTTATCAAAATGCGTGTTTTGGCAGAAATGCCTTCTGGAACATTTTGAACTTTCATGTGCCTTAATAAGAAACGTGTATGACATCTGTAAATATGAATAAAGTTGTTAAATTAGGAGCCTAGTTGGTTTAGCCACAGAAAAAGACAGAAACCTTCCGCAAGCCATGATTGGCTGAGATAATGAATGGGCTGGACATGCCGAGAGATGTGTTTCGGATTGGTCTGCCTTGTAGCGTCTTCTGTCTATAAAATGAGCTGCTCGTTATGTGCAGGGGTGTGTTCGTAAATTCAATCTGGAGTGCCAGAGCGCGCTCAGAGTGTGCTCTGGGTATTCGTAAATTCAGAGCGTTGTCAGATTGTCTGTTCATAGGTCACACTGGAGCATTCAGAGCGCATTATGGACGTTCTGGCCGAGGAGTAGGGTTGATCCGAGCGTTCTCACCACACAACAGCAGTCAAGCACCCAAACTAACTGGATAGCTGGGTGAAAACGCAATCTGTGAATAGCTTGCTAGCTACTTCCAGACAAAAATTAGAAAACACCTTACTCTGACCATTTTACTCACCCTAGCAGAGCTGGTTAGGCTGTTTTCATGTTATCCAGAGAGTTGGTGACTGTAACTGTGCTGCTGGCAACAATTTAATTATGCTTTTTTCCGACGTTTACTGACACCGGCCATATTCAACTGGTGTTGAGCTTTCATCAGTTATTCTGCGCTCTGTCACACTCAGACAAGAGTGCTCTGAAAGGCCCCCCACCCGACGCCTCGAATCAAGGATGGAACGGACAGAGTACGCCGGGGCCACCTCGATGTCCAGAGGGGGCGGAGGAACCTCCCGCACCTCAGACTCCTGGAGAGGACCAGCCACCACCGGCCTGAGGAGAGACACATGGAACGAGAGGTTAATACGGTAATCTGGAGGGAGTAATAACCTATATGTAACCTTGTTTATCCTCCTCAGGACTTTGAACGGCCCCACAAACCGCGGGCTCAGCTTCCGGCAGGGCAGGCGGAGGGGCAGATTCCGGGTCGAGAGCCAGACCCGATCACCAGGTACCAAGACCGGGGCCTCACTCCGGTGGCGGTCAGCATTGGCCTTCTGGTGACGCATGGCGCGCTGGAGGTGAACGTAAGCAGTGTTCTACGTCTCCTCCGCACGCCAAAACCAGTCATCTAACACAGGTGCTTCGTTCTGGCTCTGATGCCATAGTGCCAGAACCAGCTGATAACCTAAAATACATTGAAAGGGAGTTAGGTTAGTGGAGGAGTGGCGGAGAGAGTTCTGGGCATATTCTGCTCATAGCTAGAACACTGACCTCTCCCCCGGCCGGTCCTGGCAGTAGGACCGCAGGAACCTACCCACATCGTGATTCACCCGTTCCACCTGCCCATTACTCTCGGGGTGAAACCAGAGGTCAGGCTGACCGAGACCCCCAGACGTTCCATGAACGCCTTCCATATCCTGGATGTAAACTGGGGACCCCGGTCAGACACTATGTCCTCTGGCACCCCGTAGTGCCAGAAGACGTCAGAAAACAGGGCCTCCGCAGTCTGCAGGGCCGTGGTGAGACCAGGCAGAGGAAGGAGGCGGCAGGCTTTTGATAAGCAGTCCACAACGACCAGGATGGTGGTGTTACCCTGAGAGGGGGGAAGATCAGTGAGGAAGGCAATACACAGGTGGGACCATGGCCTTTGTGGAACTGGTAAGGGCTGTAACTTACCCACCGGGAGGTGCCTAGGTGCCTTACTCTGGGCGCACACCGAGCAAGAGGAGACATACACCCTCACGTCCTTAGCCAAGGTAGGCCACCAGTACTTTTCGGTCAGGCAGCGCACTGTACGACCGATACCTGGGTGACCAGAGGAGGGGGGCACGTGTGCCCAATAGATCAGACGGTCACAGACAAGAGACGGCACGTACTGCAGCCCAGCTAGGCACTGAAGTGGAGATGGCTCCGTGCGTAATGCCCGCTCTATTTCCGCGTCCACTGCCCATACTACCGGCGCCACAATGCAGGAGGCCGGGAGTATGGGGGTGTTGTCTATGGGCCTCTCCTCTGTGTTGTACAGCCGTGACAGTGCGTCTGCCTTCACGTTCTTCGTACCCGGGATGTAAGATAGTGTAAAATCAAACCGGTGAAGAATAGGACCCACCTGGCCTGGCGAGGGTTCAGCCTCCTCGCTGCCCAGATGTACTCCAGGTTATGGTGGTCCGTCCAGACGAGGAAAGGGTGTTTCGCCCCCTCGAGTCAGTGCCTCCACACGGTCAGGGCTCAGACAACAGCCAACAGCTCCCGATCACCAACTTCGTAGTTCTGCTACTCCGGGCTGAGGTTCTCGGAGAAGAAGGCACAGGGGCGGAGCTTGGGTGGCGTGCCCGAGCGTTGAGATAGGACACCGCCTATCCCTACCTCGGACGCATCCACCTCCACTACGAACGGTAATGATGGATCGGTATGGGCCAGAACCGGGGATGAGGTGAACAGAACCCTCTGGTTACTGAAGGCCCTGTCAGCCTCAGCAGACCAGCGGAGCCGGGACGGCCCACCCTTCAACAGAGATGTGATGGGAGCTGCGACCTTGCCAAAGCCCCGGATAAACCTCCGATGGTAGTTTGCAAAGCTAATAAAGCGCTGCACCTTCTTAACCGTGCTATCTCCCTCCATCTCCACACCTGAGGTGGTAATGCGGTATCTGAGGAAGGAGACGGACTGTTGAAAAAACAGACACTTTTCTGCCTTGGCATAAAGGTCATGTTCCAACAGTCGCGCCAGAACTTTGCGAACCAGGGACACATGCTCGGCGCGCGTAGCAGAATACACTAGAATGTCATCGATGTCCCGAAACACCTCGTTTACAAAGGACTGGAAGACGGATGGAGCATTCATCAAACCGTAAGGCATCACCAAGTATTTTTAATGCCCCGTGGTTGTGCTGAATGCTGTCTTCCACTCGTCCCCCTCTTGTACACGCACCAGGTTGTACGCACTCCGGAGATCTAATTTTGTGAAGAAGCGCGCCCCATGCATTGACTCGATCACAGATGGAATGAGGGGTAGAGGATAACTATAACGTATTGTCCCCTTGTTCAGTGCTCAGTCTTTTTTCTTCACAAAAAAGAAACTTGAGGCGGCGGATGAAGTGGAGGGACGTATGAACCCCTGGTGCAGGGAGTCGGAGATGTATATCTCCATCGCCTTCGTTTCAGCCTGCGACAGGGGATACACATTACTCCTGGGAGGCACAGCGTCTACCCGGAGGTTTATCGCGCAATCCCCTGCCCAATAAGGTGGTAATTTGGTCGCCTGCGTTTTGGAAAACGTGTGCGCCAAATCAAAGTATTCGGGGGGAATGCACACGGTGGAGGTAGTATTTGGACTTTCCACTGTGGTTGCACCAACGGAAACACCTAGACACCTACCCTGACACTCTCGCGACCGAGAGAAGAAGATAGCCCTATTTGGTAAAAGACCAAGTCCATATTATGGAAAGAACAGCTCAAATTAGCAAAGAAAAATGACAGTCCATCATTACTTTAAGACATGATGGTCAGTCGATACGGAACATTTCAAAAACTTTGAAAGTTTCTACAAGTGCTGTCGCAAAAACCATCAAGTGCTATGATGAAACTGGCTCGCATGAGGACCGCCCCAGGAATGGAAGACCCAGAGTTACCTCAGAAATTACAGCCCAAATAAATGCTTCACAGAGTTCAAGTAACAGACACATGTCAACATCAACTATTCAGAGGACACTGCGTGAATCAGGCCTTCACTGTCGAATTACTGTAAAGATACCACTACTAATTAGAAGAAGAGACTTGCTTGGGCCTAGAAACACAAGCAATGGACATTAAATTGGTGGAAATTTGGCCTCTGTAAATTTGGCCTCTGGTCTGGAGTCCAAATTGGAGATTTTTGGTTCCAACCGCTGTGTCTTTGTGAGACGTGGTGTGGGTGAACGGATGATCTCTGCATGTGTATTTCCCTCGGTAAAGCAAGGAGGAGGAGGTGTTATGGTGTGGGGGTGCTTTGCTGTTGACACTGTCTGTGATTAATTTAGAATTCAAGGAACACTTCACCAGCATGGCTACCACAGCATTCTGCAGCGATACGCCATCCCATCTGGTTTGGGCTTAGTGGGACTATCATTTTTTTTTCAACAAGACAATGACCCAACACACCTCCAGGCTGTTTTACCAAGAAGGAGAGTGATGGAGTGCTGCATCAGATGACCTGGCCTCCACAATCCCCCGACCTCAACCAAATTGAGATGGTTTGGGATGAGTCGGATCGTAGAGTGAAGGAAAAGCAGCCAACATGTGCTCAGCATATCTGGGAACTCCTTCAAGACTGTTGGAATTTCAGGTGAAGCTAGTTGAGAGAATGCCAAGAGTGTGCAAAGCTGTCATCAAGGGAAAGGGTGGCTATTTGAAGAATCAAATATAAAATATATTTTAACACTTTTGTGGTTACTACATAATTCCATATGTGTTATTCCATAATGTGGAAATTAGTAAAAATTAAGAAAAACCCTTGAATGAGTAGGTGTTCTAAAACTTTGGAACGGTAGTGTATGTATATACAGTGAGGGAAAAAACTATTTGATCCCCTGCTGATTTTGAACGTTTGCCCACTGACGAAGACATGATCACTTTATAATTTTAATGGTAGGTTTATTTGAACAATGAGAGACAGAATAACAACAACAAAAATCCAGAAAAACGCTTGTCAAACATGTTATAAATTGATTTGCATTTTAATGAGGGATATAAGTATTTGACCCCTCTGCAAAACATGACTTAGTACTTAGTGGCAAAAACCCTTGTTGGCAATCACAGAGGTCAGACGTTTCTTGTAGTTGGCCACCAGGTTTGCACACAACTCAGGAGGGATTTTGTCCCACTCCTCTTTGCAGATCTTCTCCAAGTCATTAAGGTTTCGAGGCTGACGTTTGGCAACTCAAACCTTCAGCTCCCTCCACAGATTTTCTATGGGATTAATGTCTGGAGACTGGCTAGGCAACTCCAGGACCTTAATGTGCCTCTTCTTGAGCCACTCCTTTGTTGCCTTGGCCGTGTGTTTTGGGTCATTATCATGCTGGAATACCCATCCATGACCCATTTTCAATGCCCTGGCTGAGGGAAGGAGGTTCTCACCCAAGATTTGACGGTACATGGCCCCGTCCATCGTCACTTTGATGCGGTGAAGTTGTCCTGTCCCCTTAGCAGAAAAACACCCCCAAAGCATAATGTTTCCACCTCCATGTTTGACGGTGGGGATGGTGTTCTTGGGGTCATAGGCAGCATTCCTCCTCCTCCAAACACGGCGAGTTGAGTTGATGCCAAAGAGCTCGATTTTGGTCTCATCTGACCACAACACTTTCACCCAGTTCTCCTCTGAATCATTCAGATGTTCATTGGCAAACTTCAGACGGGCCTGTATATGTACTTTCTTGAGCAGGGGGACCTTGCAGGCGCTGCAGGATTTCAGTCCTTCACGGCGTAGTGTGTTACCAATTATTTTCTTGGTGACTATGGTCCCAGCTGCCTTGAGATCATTGACAAGATCCTCCCGTGTAGTTCTGGGCTGATTCCTCACCGTTCTCATGATCAGTACAACTCCACGAGGTTAGATCTTGCATGGAGCCCCAGGCCGAAGGAGATTGACAGTTCTTGTGTTTCTTCCATTTGCGAATAATCACACCAACTGTTGTCACCTTCTCACCAAGCTGCTTGGCGATGGTCTTGTAGCCCATTCTATCCTTGTGTAGGTCTACAATCTTGTCCCTGACATCCTTGGAGAGCTCTTTGGTCTTGGCCATGGTGGAGAGTTTTGAATCTGATTGATTGATTGCTTCTGTGGACACGTGTCTTTTATACAGGTAACAAACTGAGATTAGGAGCACTCCCTTTAAGAGTGTGCTCTTAATCTCAGCTCGTTACCTGTATAAAAGACACCTGGGAGCCAGAAATCTTTCTGATTGAGAGGGGGTCAAATACTTATTTCCGTCATTAAAATGCAAATCAATGTATACAATTTTTGATATGCGTTTTTCTGGATTTTTGTTGTTGTTATTCTGTCTCTCACTGTTGAAATAAACCTACCATTAAAATTATAGACTGATAATTTCTTTGTCAGTGGGCAAACGTACAAAATCAGCAGGGGATCAAATACACTGCTCAAAAAAATAAAGGGAACACTTAAACAACACAATGTAACTCCAAGTCATTCACACTTCTGTGAAATCAAACTGTCCACTTAGGAAGCAAAACTGATTGACAATACATTTCACATGCTGTTGTGCAAATGGAATAGACAACAGGTGGAAATTATAGGCAATTAGCAAGACACCCCCAATAAAGAAGTGGTTCTGCAGTTGGTGGCCACAGACCACTTCTCAGTTCCCATGCTTCCTGGCTGATGTTTAGGTCACTTTTGAATGCTGGTGGTGCTTTCACTCTAGTGGTAGCATGAGACGGAGTCTACAACCCACACAAGTAGCTCAGGTAGTGCAGCTCACCCAGGATGGCACATCAATGCGAGCTGTGGCAAGAAGGTTTGCTGTGTCTGCCAGCGTAGTGTCCAGAGCATGGAGGCGCTACCAGGAGACAGGCCAGTACATCAGGAGACGTGGAGGAGGCCGTAGGAGGGCAACAACCCAGCAGCAGGACCGCTACCTCCGCCTTTGTGCAAGGAGGAGCAGGAGGAGCACTGCCAGAGCCCTGCAAAATGACCTCCAGCAGGCCACAAATGTGCATCTGTCTGCTCAAACGGTCAGAAACAGACTCCATGAGGGTGGTATGAGGGCCCGACGTCCACAGGTGGGGGTTGTGCTTACAGCCCAACACCGTGCAGGACGTTTGGCATTTGCCAGAGAACACCAAGATTGGCAAATTCGCCACTGGCGCCCTGTGCTCTTCACAGATGAAAGCAGGTTCACACTGAGCACATGTGACAGACGTGACAGAGTCTGGAGACGCCGTGGAGAACGTTCTGCTGCCTGCAACATCCTCCAGCATGACCGGTTTGGCGGTGGGTCAGTCATGGTGTGGGGTGGCATTTATTTGGGGGCCGCACAGCCCTCCATGTGCTCGCCAGAGGTAGCCTGACTGCCATTAGGTACCGAGATGAGATCCTCAGACCCCTTGTGAGACCATATGCTGGTGCGGTTGGCCCTGGATTCCTCCTAATGCAAGACAATGCTAGACCTCATGTGGCTGGAGTGTGTCAGCAGTTCCTGCAAGAGGAAGGCATTGATGCTATGGACTGGCCCGCCCATTCCCCAGACCTGAATCCAATTGAGCACATCTGGGATATCATGTCTCGCTCCATCCACCAACGCCACTGTCACGATCGTCAAAAGGATTGGACCAATGCGCAGCTTGGAATGCGAACATACTTTATTATTATATTCACCACACGAACAAAACAACAAAACGATACGTGAAGTCCTTGGTAACAAAACACAAACCATACACGGAACAAGATCCCACAATACACTGTGCCAAACAGGCTGCCTAAGTATGGTTCCCAATCAGAGACAACAAGCAACAGCTGATTCTCGTTGCCTCTGATTGAGAACCACCCCGGCCAACATAGATACACATGAACTAGATCCTAACATAGAAACACAAACACATAGAATCTACACACCCTGGCTCAACATATAAGAGTCCCAGAGCCAGGGCGTGACTGTACCCCGCCCCCCCAAAGGCGCGGACTGCGACCGCGCCAAACATAAACCGAACAGGGGAGGGCCGGGTGGGCATTCCTCCTCGGAGGCGGATCCGGCTCCAGGCATGACCACCACTCTCTAATAACCCCCCCGTAGTGCCCCTGGTCTGGTCTGGCCCCGCTGGCTGGAGCTGGACTGGACATCGGTGGAGCGGATTGCTTAGGCTCCGGTGTGGAGCAGCTCCGGTGTGGAGCAGCTGAATCGGGCACGGGCTGTGCTGGACTGACGACGCGCACCACAGGCTTGGTGCGGGGAACAGGGTCGGGCCGGACCGGGCTGACGACGCGCACCATTGGCTTGGTGCGGGGAGCAGGGACGGGCCGAACCGGGCTGACGAAGCGCACCACTGGCTTGGTGCGGGGAGCAGGGACGGGCCGAACCGGGCTGACGAAGCGCACCACTGGCTTGGTGCGGGGAGCAGGAACAGGCCGGACCGGGCTGACGACGCGCACCACAGGCTTGGTGTGGGGAGCAGGAATGGGCCGGACCGGGCTGACGACGTGCAACACTGGCTTGGTGCGGGGAGCAGGAACAGGCTGGACCGGGCTGACGACGCGCACCACAGGCTTGGTGTGGGGAGCAGGAATGGGCCGGACCGGGCTGACGACGTGCAACACTGACTTGATGTGGGGAGCAGGAACGGGCCGAACCGAGCTGGCGACTACTGAGCCTCATTTTGACTTGTTTTAAGGACATTACATCAAAGTTGGATCAGCCTGTAGTGTGGTTTTCCACTTTAATTTTGAGGGTGACTCCAAATCCAGACCTCCATGGGTTGATAAATTTGATTTCCATTGATAATTTTTGTGTGATTTTGTTGTCAGCACATTCAATTATGTAAAGAAAAAAGTATTTAATAAGATTATTTCATTCATTCAGATCTAGGATGTGTTGTTTAAGTGTTCCCTTTATTTTTTTGAGCAGTGTACTTTTTTCCCTCACTGTATATATGGGAAGCAGGCAAATGCCTTTCACTGAGCTGTGTAAAGACAGACTGACAGGTATAAGGGATCGGGGTTTGGCTGGATCTAGACAGAGTCTGACACTTCCCCGATCTACTGAGAGGGGGAGTCATCAGACTCGATCTGTTTCACCTGAGTTCTGAGCACACCTGCACCTGTCAGTAATTAGAGTAGGATATAAGGTGTGCTCAGAAGTTCAGTCGGTGCGAGTTATTGTTCCTTTGTGACTTGCTAAGCGTTTTGTTCAGAGAGAGAGAGAGTTTGTTTTTGATTACCAGTGTACCAGACCTGTGCTTCGTTGTTTGACTCCCCGAATTGCTTAATCTTCTGCTTGTCTATCCCAGTGATTACCGTATTCTGAACCTGTGCCCGTGCCCTCGACTACGACTACGCCCGCTCCCTTGGTACCTCTGCCTGTCTCTGCCTTACCCGGTTTTGACCACAGCTCGCCAGACCACGATTAAGCTATTCCCTTGTCTGTACTCTAATAAAGCATCGCAATTCTGCGATTGGATCTTACCAGTCTGTCCGAGTATTCATTACAGAATACCTCGCCTCTACCATGGATCCAGCGGAATTACAGAGGCGATGGGAGATACAGGAGAAACGGATGGATGAACTCCTGCAACTACTCAACGCTGGTGCAGCTGAAGGCACCACCCCGAGCAAGGTCAGTCCTCGTCATGCACCTCCGATTTCTCTACCGACTAAGTACGATGGGGAACCTGGCAAATGTCAGGGGTTTCTACTTCAGACGTCCCTGTATATGTCCTATAATCGTACTATGTTTTCCGATGACCGTAGCAGGGTGGATTTCATGATTTCTCTGCTAACGGGAAGAGCACTGGATTGGGCTACTGCGCTATGGGCAGCTGAGGTCCCCGAGTTGAATGTGGAAGTTCAGTTTAAGAGACTGTTCCGAGAGGTGTTCGACCACCCAGTATCTGGGCGTAGCGTGGGGGACCAACTATGCGAACTTCAGCAGGGCCGTCGCACAGTAGCCGATTACGCCTTAGAGTTTCGGACTATAGCAGCTGGTAGCGGCTGGAGCGAGACTGCTTTGCTCACCATTTTCCGAAGAGGGCTGCGCAAAGAAGTACAGACTGAGTTGGCCTGTCGGGGAGATATCACTGCGCTACATGAATTTATCAACATAGCCATCTCTATTGATAATTTGATAGTGCAACACAGGGTATCCGCAGTCCGGGAGCCCTCGGTCACAGGTCCTAAGCAATCGACAGAGCGGAGGAGAGAATCTGAGGAGGAACCCATGCAACTGGGACGGTCGCCCTTACAAAGTTCGGTGAGACAACAACGTCGGCAAGACGGACTATGCCTGTATTGTGGTCAGTCGGGTCATTTCATTCGTCAATGTCCGGTACGACCAAACCGTACCCCAGAATATCGCCTCGGAACTGCCAAACCGGTGAGTGAGACTCAAGTTTTCAACATTACATCTAAACAAATGTATGTGCCAGTTACCTTATCTGTCGGAGAGAAAGTGCGCAGGTTGGAAGGTCTTATTGATTCCGGAGCGGCTGCCAGTTTTATGGATATGGGTCTCGCTGAGGAATTCAACCTCCCCTGCGAGTCAACGCGCTAGACGGTGAGCCCATGGGCACTGGGTTCATTACGCACTGTACAGAGGTAATAAAGTTACAAGTGGGCTCCATACACCATGAGAACATCATTCTGTTCGTCATCTCCGCTCCACGGGAGCCGCTAGTTCTCGGCCACCCCTGGCTCGTCACCCATGATCCGGTCATCTCCTGGAAATCTGGCGATATCACTGCTTGGAGTGAGGTATGTAGGGCAGAGTGCCTCAATTTACCGTGCAAAACGTCTACTGTGGAGGATGCGCAGGGTGCGGTGTCTACTGTTGTTCCAACAGAATACCAGGATTACGCGCAGGTGTTCTCCAAGGAGAGGGCTACCGTGTTACCACCTCATCGGGCCTGGGACTGCGCGATTGATCTGCTATCCGGGGCTACACCTCCTCGTGGAAGAATCTACCCTTTGTCACAGCCGGAACGAGAATCGATGAGCAAGTATATTGATGAGGCGCTACAGCAAGGGGCCATTCGCCCATCTACATCTCCCGCCGCATCCAGTTTTTTCTTCGTTAAGAAAAAGGATGGCGGACTGCGTCCTTGTATAGACTATCGAGGTTTGAACGATATTACCATCAAAAATCGTTACCCCCTGCCTTTGATTCCAGCAGCCCTCGAGCAGGTGGGGCAGGCCTCAATCTACAGTAAACTGGACCTCAGGAGTGCGTACAATCTGGTGCGCATTAGAGAAGGGGATGAATGGAAGACCGCCTTCATCACACATCGAGGACACTATGAATATTGTGTCATGCCCTATGGACTTACCAACGCGCCCTCAGTATTCCAGGCGTTCATGAATGACATTTTCAGGGACTTGATTGATCGCTTTGTTATAGTGTACATTGATGACATCCTAATCTATTCAAACTCTCTGAGTGAACATGTGTCCCATGTACGACAGGTTCTGGACCGACTCCTACAACATTCCCTGTTTGTGAAGGCAGAAAAGAGTGAATTCCATGTCACTACGATTTCCTTCCTTGGGGCCATACTCACTCCCGACGGGGTTAAACTGGATGAATCCAATGTGCAAGCGGTACGAGACTGGCCTCAACCCCAGACGGTGAAAGAGCTCCAGAGATTCTTAGGGTTTGCCAATTACTATAGACGGTTCGTGCGTAATTTCAGCACAACCGCAGCTCCCCTGTCGGCGATGACCAGCTACAAGGGTCGCGGTCTGAACTGGACGGAGGAGGGAGTGCGTGCCTTTGAGACGTTGAAACAACGCTTTACCACCGCTCCTATTTTATGTCAGCCGGACCCTACCTTGCCGTTTATCGTGGAGGTGGACGCCTCGGAGGTTGGAGTTGGAGCCGTGTTATCCCAGCGCCAAGGTGAGCCGCCTAAATCACGACCCTGTGCTTTCTTTTCAAGGAAACTGAATTCGGCCGAGCAGAACTACGACGTGGGTAATCGTGAATTACTGGCGGTGAAGTTAGCACTGGAGGAGTGGAGACATTGGCTGGAGGGAGCAGAGCATCCGTTCCAAGTGCTCACGGACCACCGCAACCTGGCGTATCTTCACAGTGCTAAACGACTGAACTCCCGACAGGCTAGGTGGTCTTTATTCTTCAACCGTTTCCGATTCACTGTCTCTTATATCCCCGGGTCCAAGAATGGAAAGGCGGACGCGCTTTCCCGACGGTTCGAGCGCGCGGAAAGACCCGTGGAACCAGAACCTATCCTCCCCATGAGTTGCCGTGCTGGTCCTGTGAGGTGGGCTATTGATGACACCATTCAGGAGAGCCTACAAGCGGAACCAGCCCCTCCAGAAACCCCGGTGTCTAAGGTGTTTGTACCAGCTCCGCTTCGACCGCAACTGTTGGAATGGTGCCACACGTCGCTGGGATCTGGTCATCCCGGAATTACTCGAACTACACGACTCATCAGCCAAAAATACTGGTGGGATTCCCTTACAGATGACGTCTGAGACTATGTCTTATTCTGCCCAGTATGCGCGCAATCCAAGGCGCCTCGTGCACTACCGGAGGGTAAGCTGATGCCATTGCCAACTCCTCAACGACCCTGGTCGCACATTGCTATGGACTTTGTTACAGATCTCCCAGAATCAGAGGGCCATACCGTAATTCTCGTGGTCATCGATCGATTCTCCAAGATGTGCCGGTTAGTACCCATGACCCGTTTGCCTAACGCCACTCAGATGGCTGAGACTATGTTTAACCAGGTGTTCCGGCAGTTTGGTGTTCCGGAGGATATTGTGTCCGACCGGGGACCCCAGTTTGTTTCCCGGGTATGGAAGGCCTTCTGCGAACGCTTGGGCATCCACTCCCAGGCCAATGGGCAGACAGAACGGCTCAATCAAGAAATTGGGAAATATCTACGGCAACAATGTTCACGGCAGCCGCAGGAGTGGAGCCGATTTCTTCCTTGGGTAGAGTATGCTCAGAACTCCCTCATTCACACCTCCCTACATCTAACGCCCTTCCAGTGTGTTCTAGGGTATCAACCACCTCTGTTCCCGTGGGATACTGCACCAGGGATGGTACCGGCTGTCGACGAGTGGTTCCGTCGGAGTGCGCAGGTCTGGGAGACGGCCCATCAACATCTCAGTCAGGCCTCACAACAGCAAAAGACCTACGCCGACCGACGCCGGAGACCTACTCCCACTTATCAACCCGGGCAACGAGTGTGGCTGTCTACCCGGGACCTGCGGTTCCGACGGAGCTGTAAGAAGCTCCAACCCAGGTACATCGGGCCTTTCAAGATACTGAAACGTATTAACCCTGTCACCTACCGTCTGTTACTTCCTCGACACTACAGGATAACCCCTACGTTCCACGTCTCGCTGTTGAAACCTGTCCACTATAGCCCGATGTACCCCCCAATCGCTCAACAACCTACTACACCACCTCTGGAGGATGAACAGGACACCACCTATACAGTCCACGAGATACTGGAGTCAAGACAGAGACGAGGGGGCATCGAATATCTCGTGGACTGGGAGGGATATGGACCTGAGGAACGGTCCTGGATCCCTGCGAAGGACATACTGGATCCCGCTCTCAAGGCCACTTTCCACGCTGAACACCCAGATCATCCAGGACCCCGACCCAGAGGAAGACCACCCGGTAGAGGTAGAAGGCCGTCAGGAGCCGGCCCTGGGGAGGGGGATACTATAAGGGATCGGGGTTTGGCTGGATCTAGACAGAGTCTGACACTTCCCCGATCTACTGAGAGGGGGAGTCATCAGACTCGATCTGTTTCACCTGAGTTCTGAGCACACCTGTCAGTAATTAGAGTAGGATATAAGGTGTGCTCAGAAGTTCAGTTGGTGCGAGGTATTGTTCCTTTGTGACTTGCTAAGCGTTTTGTTCAGAGAGAGAGAGAGAGAGTTTGTTTTTGATTACCAGTGTACCAGACCTGTGCTTCGTTGTTTGACTCCCGAATTGCTTAATCTTCTGCTTGTCTATCCCAGTGATTACCGTATTCTGAACCTGTGCCCGTGCCCTCGACTACGACTACGCCCGCTCCCTTGGTACCTCTGCCTGTCTCTGCCTTGCCCGGTTTTGACCACAGCTCGCCAGACTACGATTAAGCTATTCCCTTGTCTGTACTCTAATAAAGCATCGCAATTCTGCGATTGGATCTTACCACTCTGTCCGAGTATTCATTACAACAGGGATGAGACAGTTAATTCTAATTTATCTTAATGTTTTTTGTTGTTGTTTTCAGGTGCACTATCCCTCACCAACTATGGAGTTGAATTGTGTGGACCTGAATTGTGATAACTACAGTGGCCAAAACAAGAACATGTTTGTGCTCTGGTGTTGTGCCTGGTGGACCATGCACAAGCTCCACCACAGTCTGGACCTTCACTTCCTGATCACAGACCACACCAAGTTTGCCCCCCGACTGGTGTTTCGGCCTCATCAAGCAGCGCTTCAGAAAGACCAGAGTGAACACTTTGTCCGAGATTGGTAGTGTTGTGAAGGACAGCACTGTGACAGGGGTCAACATCCCACAGCTGGTTAGACTGGAGGATGGTATGGTGCTGGTGGAAAGCTATGGCTGGCAACAACACCTGACTCCATACTTCAGGCCGCTGCCACAGATCAAGCGGTACCAGCACTTCAGTGAATATAATTTTCATTGCATTGTATGAGGTTATTCTTCTTATCTAAATTTGGGAGGTGAATTGATGTTATGCAAGGTTGTAATGTCTTCTCAATTTTTTGTATTTATTTCCTGTTTTACAGCTTTGATGCTCTGGAGCCTGGTGTTGTTGTCACCAAGGAGCTTTCGGACTCAGTCGGGACCAGGTTTCAGCTGCTGCTCAAAGCTGACATCCTTTCTCCCATAGATGGTCTGCCTGTACAAGCACCACCTGGACTGGACACAGCTAGACAAATGTATATTTTTTTGAAGTTCAGGGAGTTTTGTGACGAAGAGGCTATGGGCATCACATGCCCTGCACCAAAGTCAAGGGCAGGCTCTCTATATATAGATTCCCTTGTTCATGCGTGGTTCGGACGGACCAATTCATCACTGGGGGCGAGTTCCCAGTCATCAGCACTGTCTGCAGTTCCTCTATTCACATGACTCCTAACACACATGCCATACGTTGCTGCTACTATTAATTTTTTTATCCTGCTGCTCAGCCACTTTACCTCTTATTGTATGCATATAACAACCTGATCTATCACCAATGTCACTGATATGGTTATTGATATTGTTCTTGTACATACTGTATATTATGTAGTTCTTTCTCTACTGGCATTGACACTTGTTCTTTTTTTATATTGACAAAATCTATTTTTGATATTGCTACTATGTCATCTAATATTTATAACATATTTTTATTTTACATTACATTTTAGTCATTTAGCAGACGCTCTTATCCAGAGCGACTTACAGTTAGTGAATACATATCTTTTTATACTGGCCCCCCGTGGGAATCGAACCCACAACCCTGGCGTTGCAAACGCCATGCTCTATCAACTGAGCTACTTCCCTGCCGGCCATTCCCTCCCCTACCCGGCTGGGTTGTCCTTGTCCTATCGAGCTCTAGCGACTCCTTGTGGCGGCTGAGCGCATGCACACTGACTTCGGTCACCAGCTGTACGGTGTTTCCTCCAACACATTGGTGCGGCTGGCTTCCGGGTTAAGGGAGCAGTGTGTCAAGAAGCAGTGCGGCTTGGCGGGGTCATGTTTCGGAAGACGCATGGCTCTCGACCTTCGCCTCTCCCGATTCCGTACGGGGGTTGCAGCGATGGGACAAGACTGTAACTACCAATTGGATCTCACGAAATTGAGGGAGAAAAAGGAGTAAAAAGTACCCCGCCCCCCCAAAAAAAAAAAATATATAAACTGTATTTATAATTGTAATGACAATATTTTATTTGGACAATAATTCTATTACCCAATTTCTGAAATATCACATGCCTTACTTTTATTTTCCTGCATTAGTAAAATCAGGATTATGCCTTTACTGCCATACTGGTTTGGATTTCTCCCTGACCAATATGGCTGCCATTTTCACCCCATTCTGGAACTTTGAGGTTTTATGACATAGCCACTCTAGTATTTTAATAGGATTCCTATGGACACGCCCACTCTGTGTCACATTCCAACAGGGGTGGTAACTCTTTCTCATCCTTTCTTATCTGTCCCTCTCTCCCTCCCATCATCCCTCCTTTCTTGGCATACACACCTCTGCATAATGTTAATTATTCCGCTTGGCCTGCCAGAGGCTGGGAGCGAATCATAAATCAGGCCTGGTCTGGGGCTATTTCATACAAGTGACAATGGTTAAACACCAAAGCAGAAAATTATTCTCAAACTCACACAAAAATAAGGTTGCATTTCAAACGGAAACCTATTTGATTTAATGTTAAATTCTACCATTTTATTAATTTCCAATGTTGTCATTTTGTTTGTAGGTAAGTACTTGGCTGGTTAATTAACCCTTCATGAATGCACACAAACCTGTGGCTTTGTGATATGGCTTAAATAATGCATAACTTCTGAACCACTACAGTAGCTAACACTAACTAGACCTGAACACTGTTCTCCCCCTCCCCCATCTTTCTCTCTCTTTCTCGCTGTCTAAAATAAAAACTGTCACGATAAGCTTTATGGCTAAATCAATCAATCTTATGCTATTATTTTATTTACTTTGTTACTTTTGAAATATAAAGTGCTTTCAGAAAGTATTCATACCCCTTGACTTATTCTACATTTTGTTGTCTTACAGCCTGAATTAAAAATTGATTAAATATATGTTTTCCCTTCACCCATCCACACACAATACCCCATAATGACAAAGTGAAAACATGTTTTTAGAAATGTTTGCAAATTTATTGAAAATTAAATACAGAAATATCTAATTTACATAAGTATTCACACCCCTGAGTCAGAAGCACCTTTGGCAGCGATTACAGCTGTGAGTCGTTCTGGGTAAGTCTCTAAGAGCTTTCCACACATGGATTGTGCAACATTTTCCCATTATTATTTTCAAAGTTCTTCAAGCTCTATTAAATTGGTTATTGATTATTGCTAGTCAACCATTTTCAGGTTTTGCAATAGATTGTCATGAAGATTTAAGTCAAAACTTTAACTAGGTCACTCAGGAACATTCACTGTCTTCTGGTAAGCAACTCCAGTGTAGATTTGGCCTTGTGTTTTAGGTTACTGTCCTGCTGAAAGGTCAATTCATCGCTCAGATTTTGCCTCTGCTTATTCTTTATCCTGAAAATCTCCACAGACCTTAACGGTTACAAGCATACCCATAATACGATGCAGCCACCACTATGCTTGAAAATATGGAGAGTTGAATCAGTAATGTGTTGTAATGGATTTGACCCAAACATAACACTTTGTATTCGGGACAAAAGTTAATTGCTTGAACAATTTTTTTGCAGTATTACTTTAGTTCCTTGTTGCAAACAGGATGCATGTTTTGGAATATGTTTATTCTGTACAGTCTTCCTTCTTTTCACTCTGTCAATTACATTAGTATTGTGGAGTATCTACAATGTTGTTGATCCATCCTCAGTTTTCTCCTATCACAGCAATTAAACTCTGTAACTGTTTTAAAGTCACCATTGGCCTCACGGTGAAATCCCTAAACGGTTTCCTTCCTCTCAGGCAACTGAGTTAGAAAGGACACCTGTATTTTTGAAGTGACTGGGTGTATTGATACACCATCCAAAGTGTAATTAATAACTTTATCATGCTCTAAGGGATATTCAATGTCTGCTTTTTTTTTACCCATGTACCAATAAGTGCCCTTCTTTGCGAGGCATTGGAAAACCTCCCTGGTCTTTGTGGTTGAATCTGTGTTTGAAATGCACTGCTCAACTGAGGGACCTTACAGATAATTGTATGTGTGGGGTACAGAGATGAGGTAGTCATTCAAATAGCATGTTAATCACTATTATTGCACAAAGAGTGAGTTCATTCAACTTATGTGACTTGTTAAGCAAATTATTCCTCTTGAACTTATTTAGGCTTGCCATAACAAAGGGATTGACTCAAGACATTTCAACTAGTATTTTTAATTAATTTGTAAACATTTTGAAAAACATAATTCCACTTTGACATTATCGGTAATGTGTGTAGGCCAGTGACAAAAAATCTAAATGTAATCAATTTTAAATTCAGGCTGTAACACAACAAAATGTGGAAAAAGTCAAGTGGTGTGAATACTTTCTAAAGGCACTGTAATGCATTTCCAGCAGAACATTTTTCATAGTGGCAGCATTCGTAAGTCAGGGGGAGCAATTCAACTTCTTTCTTTAGTTTCTTCCATTTTCAGCATTGGCAAGCCGTGGGTTCCTTCATCATGTCAGCAGCTGGACCAACTGCTTATGAAATGCTTTTAGGTAATACGGATTATGATAATGAGATCAATATGGTGGAGAAAACACATTTAAACAGGGACAGGAAATAAAGCTGAAAAACGACCACTGTTCATACAGAAAAACACAAATCCCCATAAATCAGGCCTGGTCTGGGGAATTCTCTCCTGGAGAATGGAGGATGACCCCCACCATGACACAATAGCTTCTACCGACCTCTGTGACTCTGAGAGCCTCAATGAGGTATTTTGAGATATATTACTTCAGGGTAAACAAACCGTTCTACTGTGTTTCAGAGTCTGGATTGTTGCCTGTCAGGCTGGTGGTTTGGTGCAGTTTTTTCTCTGTTGCTTGTTACCTTGTTTGACAGAGTGATGAGTTGAAGGCTGCCAGTCTGGTGGTGGTGAAGACAGATTCCAGTGTGTGGATGAGCTCAGCAGGGCAGCGGCCATCTTTAGTGAGGCATTTTGTTGAATTACACGCTGTGGGATTCACCTTCCTCAGACCTCTGAGTGACTGTTCACACGCCTGGGCCAATGGCAGGGGCTAGGACCCTTTGTAGCCTGTACATGTAGAAGCACACACACACAAACCCAAATGTATTTATCACATGCGCCGAACACAAATGTTGTAGACTTTACAGTAAAAATGCTTGCTTACAAACCTTTCCCAACGATGCAGAGTTTGAAAATAATTATAAAACAATTTATACTATCTAACACAAGAGGAAATATATATATATATATATATATATATATATATATATATATACAAGAATGGAGCTATATACAGGGAGAACCAGAACCAGATCAATGTGCAGAGGTACGAGGTACTTGAGGTACAGTGTCTTGCAAAAGTATTCACCCCCTTGGCGTTTTTCCTATTTTGTTGCATTACACCCTGTAATTTAAATTGATCTTTATTTGGATTTCATGTAATGGACATACACAAAATAGTCCAAATTGGTGAAGTGAAATGAAAAAAATTACTTATAGAAAATAAATAACGGAAAAGTGGTGCGTGTATATGTATTCACCCCCTTTGCTATGAAGCCCCTAAATGAGATCTGGTGCAACCAATTACCTTTAGAAGTCACATAATTGGTTAAATAAAGTCCTGTGTGCAATCTAAGTGTCACGTGATCTGTCACATGATCTCAGTATATATATATACAACTGTTCTGAAAGGCCCCAGAGTCTGCAACACCACTAAGCAAGGGGCACCACCAAGCAAGCAGCACCATGAAGACCAAGGAGCTCTCCAAACAGGTCAGGGACAAAGTTGTGGAGAAGTACAGATCAGGGTTGGGTTATAAAAAAATATCAGAAACTTTGAACATCCCACGGAGCACCATTAAATCTATTATAAAAAAAATGGAAAGAATATGGCACCACAACAAACCTGCCAAGAGAGGGCCGCCCACCAAAACTCATGGACCAGGCAAGGAGGGCATTAATCAGAGAGGCAACAAAGAGACCAAAGATAACCCTGAAGGAGCTGCAAACTCCACAGCGGAGATTGGAGTATCTGTCCATAGGCCCACTTTAAGCCATACACTCTACAGAGCTGGGCTTTACGGAAGAGTGGCCAGAAAAAAGCCATTGCTTAAAGAAAAAAACAAGCAAACACGTTTGGTGTTCACCAAAAGCCATGTGGAAGTCTCTCCAAACATATGGAAGAAGGTACTCTGGTCAGATGAAACTAAAATTGAGCTTTTTAGCCATCAAGGAAAATGTCTGGCGCAAACCCAACACCTCTCATCACCCCGAGAACACCATCCCCACAGTGAAGCATGGTGGTGGCCTGTGGGGATGTTTTTCATCGGCAGGGACAGGGAAACTGGTCAGAATTGAAGGAATGATGGATGGCGCTAAATACAGGGAAATTCCTGAGGGAAACCTGTTTCAGTCTTCCAGAGATTTGAGACTGGGACGGAGGTTCATCTTCCAGCAGGACAATGACCCTAAGCATACTGCTAAAGCAACACTTGAGTGGTTTAAGGGGAAACATTGAAATGTCTTGGAATGGCCTAGTCAAAGCCCAGACCTCTCTTTAATTGAGAATATGTGGTATGACTTAAAGATTGCTGTACACCAGTGGAACCCATCCAACTTGAAGGAGCTGGAGCAGTTTGGCCTTGAAGATTGTGCAAAAATCCCAGTGGCTAGATGTGCCAAGCTTATAGAGACATACCCCAAGAGACTTGTAGCTGTAAATGTTGCAAAAGGTGAATCTACAAAGTATTGACTTTGGGGGGGTGAATAGTTACGCACGCTCAAGTTTTCAAATGTTTTGTCTTATTTCTTGTTTGTTTCACTATAAAAAATATGTTGCATCTTCAAAGCTGTAGGCATGTGTAAATCAAATGAAACAAACCCCCAAAAAATCCATTTGAATTCCAGGTTGTAAGGCAACAAGATAGGAAAAATGCCAAGGGGGGTGAACACTTTCGCAAGCCACTGTAGATATGTACGTGAAGGCAGGGTAAAGTGACTAGGCATCCGGATAGATAATAATAAGAGTAAAATAAAGAACAGAGTAGCAGCAGCAAATTATGAGTGTAAAAGTGTGTGTGTGTATGTAGTGTTTTTGAAAGTGTGAGGGTTTTGTGTGTGAGTGACGGTGTAGTGTGTGTGAGTGAGTGTGTATATGGTGTGTATATAAAGTCTAGTAAGTGTGTGTAGGGTCAGTGCAAGGTAGAGTCAGTGCAGATAGTTTGGGTACCATTGATTGACTATTCACACACAGAGACAGACACACACACACACCACTGTTCTTGTGCTCTTTTAACTCACGTTGGAATTTCAATTCAGAGCATTTACATCTGAGAAAATAGACAACTCAAGGTTACTTTCGTAACCCTGGTTCTCTGATAATGTGAGTGAGATATCTCACTATGGGGATTCACTCGAGGCGGATCACTACATGAAGAACCAATCACACAACATCTGTCGGAGACAGACAGATCGAGTTGGGAATGAGGTGAGCCCTTCCCTCCTTATAAGGCACCACTCACCCGTCCTCTGCTCATTCTCAAGCATGCCTCTCTTCCTTGCTTTCTGTGAGCAGGGAAATGCAGTGAGGTATCTCACTCATATTATCAGAAAAAGGTGGTTACGAAAGTAACCTTGAGTTCTCTTTCAAATACTTGTCTCACTATGGGGATATGGCCAACTCCCGTATCGCAGACATGTTCTCCAAAGCCATGGTAGTCCCAACAGCATCACCCCTCAGAGGCGCCGACACTGAGGACAGTACGCACCAACGAAGGTGCAGTGACTTGGTAGAAACCTCAAACATATGAGGGGAGGCCCAACATGTAGTATTGTAAATCTCTCGTAAGAGATGCCTCTGAACAGTGCCCAAGAAGTATCCATACCTCTGGTGGAATGAGCCCTCAGGCCCTCCAGGGGCTGTTAACCCTTGCTATTACACTGAACAAAAATGTAAACGCAACATGCAACAATTTGTGCACAACATTTGAGAGAAATACGTTTTTTGTACGCATGGAAAATATCTGGGATCTTTTATTTCTGCTCATCAGACATGGCACCAAGACTTTACATGTTGCGTTTATATTTTTGTTCAGTGTATGTGCCAATTTAATAGCCTCCAATATCCAATGGGATTGCCGTTGACGAGAGAGGGGCCTACCCTTGCAGGAAGGTGCCCAAGAAACAAAGAGTTGGTCACTCTTGCGTATAGCTCTTGTTCTATCCAAATAAATGCGCAAACTGTGTACTGGACATAAACGGTGGAGACGCTCTTCATCCATAGAAGTGAAGGGTGGTGGGTGGAAAGCCACAAGTTCCAAGGAGAGCCAATAAATTGTTGCTGACCTTAGACATGAAGGTGTGGTTAGGTAACAGGTTCCCTAGGATAGCCCCAGGGCAAACTGTAGGCATGAATGGTGGACTGACTATGCTTGCAGCTCGCTCACTCGCTTTGCAGGCATAAAGGCAATTAGTAAAGCGGTTAGAAGGAGAGATATTTCATCTCCACGCTTTCCAACGGCTCATAAAAGTCTGCTGTGAACAAGCCTCAAGCACAATAGACAGGTCCCAAGAAGGGTCTAAAGGCTTGGAAACTTTTTAGTAAAGTGACATGAAGGAGAGATATTTAATCTCCATGCTGTCCAGCGGCTCAAAAGGCTTCTGTGAAATAGCCTCAAGCACAATAGACAGGTCCGAAGACAGGTTCTAAAGGCTTGGATACTGGGCGTTAGCGACGTGCTCCCTTCATAAAACGAGATAGAGAAAGTTCCTACTGTGTTATTGTCGATGCTTATATGACAGGCCGCGATAGCAGCTAAATAGACCTTAACATTGGAGAAAACCTTCCCTCTGTCCAAAAGGGTACTGCAAGAAGCAAAAAACCTTGGATACAGAGCATTGGTAAGGCATTATCTGTTCTTGGTCACAACACTTCTCAAAAACGCATCACTTGTTTACCACACAGTGGGCGACTAGAAGGGGCTCTGGCACTCTGGAGTTCAAGGACCGACATACTGGGCGGGCACACACTGGTTGAATCAACGTTGTTTCCACTAATTTCACTGAAATTACATTGAACCAATGTGGAATAGACGCTGAATTGACATCTGTGCCCAGTGGCCAGAGTGGCAAGCCTGTCACACTCAGTTGTAACAGTGGAGAAGGCCATCCTTCTGTCCAAAAAGGTCCTGCAAGAAGCATAAAACCTTGGATACAAAGCATAGGTAAGGAATGATCTGTATATTGGTCACATCCCTTGTCAATAACGCACCACTTATATTCATACAGTGAGCATGTAGAATGGGCTAAGGCATTGGATACTAAATGACCATGAGTGGCAAGCCTGTGCCATTCAGAGTCATTCTCTCACTGGCCAGGCCCAGAGGGCCATGGTTTCTGGGTGAGGATGGAAGACCCTCCTCATTCGCTTGGGTCAAAAGATCTTTGCCAGGGATGGTTTTAAAGCAGGACAGTGATCTCTGCCAACCAGAGCTTCCCTGGTCATTGAAGGGCTCGAAGATGAGGGATAAGCCTTGTTCCCTCACTCTGTTATCGGAGTGGGCAGTATAAGGCATAGACGAGGAAAAAGTGAAAGGCATCAACCTTACCACCTCTAGTGGTGCATATCACAGGGTTGTCACCTCTAATAGCCTGGGAGTCAGTCTGGATAGATGCAAGAAGCGGGCTCTCTAGATGCTGGGATAGCCAGTGCACGCGTGTCATGAGCACTCCAGGGTGCAATAACGCTGCAGAGGGGCAGAGAGTATGTCCCAGTAACTGGGGTACCTGTTAATTACATTTTTACATTTTAGTCATTTAGCAGACGCTCTTATCCAGAGCGACTTACAGTTAGTGAGTGCATACAGTTTCATACTGTCCGTGGTAAATGAGCAGAGCGTTATTTTCATGAAAAACATGCTCAAACCTCTTGGACTGTGCCCCTAGTGAGTGGTGACAGGTATGGTCATACCGTGTTGCCGAGCGGGGCTATCTGTGAGAGAGCAGCCGACGGAATGACATAAGCCGTCACGACAGTGTAGTTAAAAGAAGAAAACATACTGGTTTCCAGATGTCATAATCCTGAACAGTAGAGCAGCTATGTGTCTGGTCTGACTTGGCCCTACACTGGGAGGAGGGTTATCAAGAGCAAAATATCCCCAACTGCTCGCTCCTGTAGAGGGGAGGTAGAGCGTAGTGGCCCAACTGCGTGAACCAAGCACAGGTGTAGAAACAGGACAAGGACAACGCCTGAGCGTTGTGGACTCGGGAGTACCAGATAGCTGTTTGGGGCTCTGGTGCCTGTTGAGGGCGCCGTCACCCCCCCCTCTTATCGTTGAACCAGAAAGTACAAGTAATTAAATACTGTACTGACTATTCTTTATCTCGATAGAACAGGTCCTCCATCAATAGAGCGGAGTTGCCATTGGCTCGCTGAAGAATCCCAAAGACCCAGTGGGCTAAGGGAGTTTTGTAGTGAGCCAACCAAACATGTTCCCCTGATAGATAAATATAAAACTCAGGGATGAGCTACACTTATAGAGCCTTATCAAGTTTCATTCCCTGCCTCGTTCACCTAGAGCAGTGCTTCTCAATTATTTTCTGTTGCGCCCCCCCTAGGAAGAAGTAAACATTTCGCGCCCCCCAGCTCTCCGCCGTGACTGTAAATATAATAATTTGTCTATATAATTGTTATATGTACACTTCTGCATAACATTATATCCTTATTAACATTAAAGAAAATAAAAAAGAAAGAAATATAGATCAACTTACAACAAAGAATAACTTTATTAACATTGTAACAGAAAATACTTAAAGTGCATCAATTTGCCTGAAATTTAAAAAAAATGCAACCCTTATTTAAACTGTACATTTTTTTTGACCATTTCATACTGAAAAATAAAATTAAATATAATCAATAAATAATAACACATTTAAATTGATCAGCAACATTAACTCAGGAGCACAATATATGAAACACTTTGACCTATAAAACAAAAATGAATAAAACAATTTATGCCGATTTTTAAAAAAAATTTTTTTATTAAAATGAGGAAGTCAGGATTAATGGCTACAATGAGCACGTTTTGCAGTGCACAGCTTTTCGAAGCGGGGTTTGAAGCATGATACTGCAACTCTCAGCTCCTGCTCAATTTTTAGCTGGGACCTGTACTTGGTCTTCAGTGCAGCAACAGCAGAGAAGCCAGTCTCACAAAGAGAGGCAGTATCCACTCTTAGCCCTCTGCCCTAAGAGTGGATACTGCCTCTCTACACTCAGCCAGAATTCACTCAGTGTCTGTGATGTGAACCTCAGTCTCAATGTGGAGTCAGACGTGATATCAATGAACTGGTCCTCCTCTGCAGAGCTGAAACCAGTTGGAGCTGGTGCATTGAAATGATCTCTCACCCAGTCATATTGGGAACTGTTTTCAGGGAAGTACTTTTTAAAGAATCCCATCAGTGATGAAATATGCTCCTTAATATATGGAATCACTGAGGTGGCATCATAGTCAGTAGTGTCAACAAATTCATGCAGGTTCTCGAATGAATCAGTATTTCCTTCATCAAGTCGCCTGCCCCACATTGCAAGCCTTCGAGTGAAAGAGCTGATCTTGTCTGTGACCTGAGGTGTTTATCTTTCCCTTGAAGCTGTAGATTTAGTTCATTTAGCTTTCCAAATATGTCACTCAGGTAGGCCAGCTTTGCCAGGAAGTTCTCATCACTACATTTTTCTGCGAGGTCATACTTGTGCTCCTGCTCCGAAAACATTCTTATCTGCTCTCTGAGCTCAAAAACTCGGGACAAGACTTTTCCTCATGACAGCCACCTTGCTTCACTGTGAAACAGCACAGCTTGATGTTCAGCTCCCATCTCCTCACAGATAGCAGAGAAGACTCTTGTTTTTAGTGGTCTGGTCTTTATGAAATGTCAGTCATAACCTCACTTAATTCAGAGGAAAGGTGCCTTGATGCCAGTGCTTCTCTGTGTATAACACAGTGTGTCCACTCAGCATTAGGTGAGGCCTTCTTGATGAGTGCCCAAAGTCCTTTTCTCATCCCTGCCATGGTCTGTGCACCATCACTGCAAACACCAATGCAGTTATCCTACTTTAGCCCATTCTCAGTCAGGAAGTAGTCCAGCATTTTGAATAGCTCTTCAGCTGTGGCTCTGTCTCTGACATATTTACAAAAAAGTAGATCCTCACACAGGGAGTTTGTCATGTCAAAACGTACATAAACGATAAACAGTCTTTGTTGCTGTCAGTTGCTTCATCGAACTGTAAGGCAAAAAGTTTGTCTTTGAGTTTGCCAGCTGTTCTTTAAGATCGTTATCAATGTCATCTATACGTCTGGCGACAGTGTCATTGGCGACAGTGTCATTGGACAGAGGGATATTTTTTATTTTTGCAGCACTTGCGTCATCCAGCATGACAGAGACCATGTCTAATGCTGCAGGCAGTATCAGCTCCTCTGCTATGGAGTGGGGTTTTCTGCACTGAGCAATTTGGTACTCCACCTTATATGATGCTAACAGTGCTCGCTGGTTTACTGAAGTAGCATTCACAAAGCGGGACGATTGTTGGCAATTTTCGGCACGTTTTCGCTGAAAAAACTCAAGAGGCTTATCAGCGTGATTGGGGTGTAATGTCTTTAAGTGACGCCTTAATTTATTTGGCTTCATGCTGTCCGCTGCCAACATTTTTAGACACAGTAAACATACCGGTCTTTCCTCGTCTCCCACCGTAGTCACAGTGAAGCCAAGCGCTACATACGCTTCGTCATATTTCCTCGTAATAGCTTTCAGGAGACTTTGTCTCATTATCTCCGTCTCTCTCCGCCTTTCTTTTCATCCCTGTTAGATATGTTTCCATGGTGTCTCTTAAGGGTTTGTTATCTGCACTTCATATCTCCTGCTCTGTGCTGTGTGCTCTTGTTCGGTGCAAAAAAAACCTACTCCCTGCGGCAAAAAAAGCATATTCCCCGGGGTCACACGCGCCCCCCCTGGCATCGCTCCGAGCCCCCCCCAGGGGGGCGCGCCCCACTATTTGAGAAGGACTGACCTAGAGCGAAGGCGTTCCGAGGAGGTGAACTCGTGAGCCTGTTCTGCTGTGTTTGCTTGCGCACAATAGACAGTCTTGAGATATGATAGATGGCAAATGGCAATCTGTCATATAATGATAATATGCCATTTAGCAGACGCTTTTATCCAAAGCGACTTACAGTCATGCGTGCATAATTTTTTTGTGTATGGGTGGTCCCGGGGATCGAACCCACTACCTTGGCGTTACAAGCGCCGTGCTCTACCAGCTGAGCTACAGAGGACCACTATATCGCTCTGCTTGTCAGAAGAGACCGGAAGGAGAGTGGACATTCTGACTTCTACGCTTGGCTGAAAAGGCACTGAGGGGAGAGTGTAAGGAAGGCGCAAGTTAAACCTGAGAGAGAGAGAGAGAGAGAGAAGGTAGGGCAGGGCAGGGAGCTGTAGGCTTTGCATGCTATCCTCCTCAGCCACCAGGGCTGTGCTCTAGGTTGGCCGGCCTCTCTTGCCCCCTTAGGGATTTAAAAGGGCGGAACCTTGCTCCGGCTGCAGCAAAGGACTGTTTACCTGCAGGTTTGCTCTGGTTCAGGGGCATTACCTGGGTGTTGGAAGTCTGCTACGTCACCAAGGGTTTTGGACCCCAAAGCCAGCTTGTTGCCCCCTCCCGGCTTTGAGGCTGGGACGAGTTGCAGGAACCAACGGGCTGACATGGGGCCTGGGTCTGCAGGGAAGGCAGAAATTGAAGACTTTGCCTTCTTTCTTACGCATGTCATTCTTCTGCCACATGGCGGCAACAGCGGACCCACACAACTCCTTGGGTGTCGCAGTGGAATCCAGGAGGTCCACTTTTTCTTTGACAAGCTGGACCAGCTTAACCAAAGAGCCCTCTCTCCCACCACCGCTAGGCTCATGGTACAACCACAGCCTTGGATGGCATTACGGGAGGTGCAGAGATTGAGGTCTATAATCATACAGATCTCATTCAAGCATTTAGGTTCAGGGTATCTGAATCCAGCTGATTCCCCACCTCCTCCAGTTAATTGACCTGATAAGACATCAAGAAAGAGGTCACGTTAAGTGCTCTGATTGACTGGGCCGAGGCTTTGTGCATCTTCTGAAAAATGGAGTCAGAAAAGCGCTTTGTCTATCCAGGGAGGGGGGTTAAAAAACACAGATTCTTCCATATTTTGCATGTACAGGCTAGGGGAGCTGGTAATGATATTGCTAGTAAGGGGCTTATCCCATGAGCTCTTCACTTCCCTGAGGCAAGCTGGGACTGCGGGAAGTAGTTGTTTAACAGGGGCCATACGGGAAGGGAGTCTTACCCCATCCTACAGGTCCCTTACAGGATCATGACACACCCAAGGGAGTCGGCCACTTGATGCAGAGTCTGACCGCGGCTTGCTTGCAAACGTCTTCCCAGCTGGCACAAAAT
This sequence comes from Coregonus lavaretus, assembly GCF_964263955.1. NCBI lineage: Eukaryota > Metazoa > Chordata > Actinopteri > Salmoniformes > Salmonidae > Coregonus > Coregonus lavaretus. The sequence continues at coordinate 46,306,412 of NC_139991.1, forward strand.
GTGTTTGTAACTTTCTACAACATTGTATTAGGTTGTACAAGGTTGCGATAGAACAAACATTGTGACAACATTGTCTCAACATTATGATATAGGTAAAGCCAGCGTTGACGTTGACAAATGTTGACTAATGTTTGAAATACAGTTTACAATGTTTCTAACAAAATGTTTTTAAATGGCAGTAAAAAAAAAAAAAATATATATATATATATATATATATATATATATATACAGTGGGGGGAAAAAGTATTTAGTCAGCCACCAATTGTGCATGTTCTCCCACTTAAAAAGATGAGAGAGGCCTGTAATTTTCATCATAGGTACACGTCAACTATGACAGACAAATTGAGGAAAAAATATCCAGAAAATCACATTGTAGGATTTTTTATGAATTTATTTGCAAATTATGGTGGAAAATAAGTATTTGGTCACCTACAAACAAGCAAGATTTCTGGCTGTCACAGACCTGTAACTTCTTCTTTAAGAGGCTCCTCTGTCCTCCACTCGTTACCTGTATTAATGGCACCTGTTTGAACTTGTTATCAGTATAAAAGACACCTGTCCACAACCTCAAACAGTCACACTCCAAACTCCACTATGGCCAAGACCAAAGAGCTGTCAAAGGACACCAGGAACAAAATTGTAGACCTGCACCAGGCTGGGAAGACTGAATCTGCAATAGGTAAGCAGCTTGGTTTGAAGAAATCAACTGTGGGAGCAATTATTAGGAAATGGAAGACATACAAGACCACTGATAATCTCCCTCGATCTGGGGCTCCACGCAAGATCTCACCCCGTGGGGTCAAAATGATCACAAGAACGGTGAGCAAAAATCCCAGAACCACACGGGGGGACCTAGTGAATGACCTGCAGAGAGCTGGGACCAAAGTAACAAAGCCTACCATCAGTAACACACTACGCCGCCAGGGACACAAATACTGCAGTGCCAGACGTGTCCCCCTGCTTAAGCCAGTACATGTCCAGGCCCGTCTGAATTTTGCTAGAGTGCATTTGGATGATCCAGAAGAGGATTGGGAGAATGTCATATGGTCAGATGAAACCAAAATAGAACTTTTTGGTAGAAACTCAACTTGTCGTGTTTGGAGGACAAAGAATGCTGAGTTGCATCCAAAGAACACCATACCTACTGTGAAGCATGGGGGTGGAAAAATCATGCTTTGGGGCTGTTTTTCTACAAACGGACCAGGACGACTGATCCGTGTAAAGGAAAGAATGAATGGGGCCATGTATCGTGAGATTTTGAGTGAAAACTTCCTTCCATCAGCAAGGGCATTGAAGATGAAACGTGGCTGGGTCTTTCAGCATGACAATGATCCCAAACACACCGCCCGGGCAACGAAGGAGTGGCTTCGTAAGAAGCATTTCAAGGTCCTGGAGTGGCCTCGCCAGTCTCCAGATCTCAACCCCATAGAAAATCTTTGGAGGGAGTTGAAAGTCCGTGTTGCCCAGCGACAGCCCCAAAACATCACTGCTCTAGAGGAGATCTGCATGGAGGAATGGGCCAAAATACCAGCAACAGTGTGTGAAAACCTTGTGAAGACTTACAGAAAACGTTTGACCTGTGTCATTGCCAACAAAGGGTATATAACAAAGTATTGAGAAACTTTTGTTATTGACCAAATACTTATTTTCCACCATAATTTGCAAATAAATTCATAAAAAATCCTACAATGTGATTTTCTGGATTTTTTTTTCTCATTTTGTCTGTCATAGTTGACGTGTACCTATAATGAAAATTGCAGGCCTCTCTCATCTTTTTAAGTGGGATAACTTGCACAATTGGTGACTGACTAAATACTTTTTTTCCCCACTGTATCATGAAAATTACAGGCCTCCCTCATCTTTTGAAATGGGAGAACTTGCACAATTGGTGGCTGACTAAATACTTTTCTTCCCCACTGTAAATAAATACATATATATACATTTCCTTTATTAAAATGTATTTTCCTTTGTTACTTTCCAACCCCACCACCCCCTCCCCTAATTGGAGTAAACTAGTGAACAGCAACGCTTAGGCCTCTACTTCCAGCTTATACATACTAAATACATTTTATGGACACAGTCAATTTTACAATAATTATATTTTGTTTGTTTTTACTCCTGAACTTCCTCTACCCTCAACCTCTCCGATCTTTTTCATGATGTCCATCTGGTTTGCCTCTACATGCCATATTCCCCAAACTGTGCTCTTTTTCACAAAAGCTCCCATGTAGTTCTGGGCTGATTCCTCACCGTTCTCATGATCATTGCAACTCCACGAGGTGAGATCTTGCATGGAGCCCCAGGCTGAGGGAGATTGACAGTTCTTTTGTGTTTCTTCCATTTGCGAATAATCATACCAACAGTTGTCACCTTCTCACCAAGCTGCTTGGCGATGGTCTTGTAGCCAATTCCAGCCTTGTGTAGGTCTACAATCTTGTCCCTGACATCCTTGGAGAGCTCTTTGGTCTTGGCCATGGTGGAGAGTTTGGAATCTGATTGATTGAGCACTCCCTTTAAGAGTGTGCTCCTAATCTCAGCTCGTTACCTGTATAAAAGACACCTGGGAGCCAGAAATCTTTCTGATTGAGAGGGGGTCAAATACTTATTCCCCTCATTAAAATGCAAATCAATTTATAACATTTTTCTCTCACTGTTCAAATAAAGCTACCTTTAAAATTATAGACTGATCACTTCTTTGTCAGTGGGCAAACGAACAAAATCAGCAGGGGATCAAATACTTTTTTCCCTCACTGTATCTCCACCAGTGATATAATCTACGAAGATTATACCTTTTTTAAACATTTTTTCAAAAAATAATGTTTTTTAAAATCAATTAGTATATTTAAGTTTAACCACAATATTTGTTGCTTTATTTGTTCTGTCGTTTCTGGAGTATTCAATTGAAATTGCAACCAACTTTCTATGGCTTGTTTTAGAAATAGTGATATTTGGGACATTATTTCCTTTTCAAATAACTGAAAGTGAGAGGTTGTAATCTGAATAAAAGGAAAAAGGCCATTCTTGAACAGGGTGAGACAATCTTACTAATTTGCTAGAGAACCAGTTCGGATTTAAGTATAACTTTTGTATGACCGAAGCTTTTAGTGATAGGTCTAATGCTTTAATATTGAATAATTTCTGTCCTCCGAATTCATATTCATTATATAAATAGGCTCATTTAATTTTGTCTGGCTTGCCGTTCCAAATAAAATTGAATATTTTTTTCTCATATAATATAAACAACTGTTCGCTAGGCGTAGGCAAGACCATAAGCAAATAGGTAAACTGGGATAATACTAAAGAGTTAATCAGGGTGATTTTTCCACAAATTGACAGGTATTTACCTTTCCATGGTAACAAGATCTTAACTATTTTTGCTAACTTCTATTAAAATGTATTGGAGATCATTTATTTATTTTGGGATATGTATTTACATCACCATCAGACCATTTTATTGGTAAACTACACGGTAATGTAAAAAAAAAAAATAGTGATCCAATACGTAATATAGTACATTTATCATAATTTGGTTGTAATCCAGAGAGGTTAGGAAATGTATATAGATCCTCTTTCAAGCTGTGGAGGGTTTCAAGATGTAGATTTAAAAGAAAACATGAATCATCCGCGTATAATGACACCTTTGTTTTTAAGCCCTGGATTTCTAATCTCTTGATATCATTGTTGGATCTGATTTTAATGGCTAACATTTCGATGGCCATAATAAATAGATATGCCGATAGTGGACCTTGTTTTACTCCTGTTGACAGTTTAAAACTTTCTGAGAAATAGCCATTATTTACTATTTTACACCTAGGGTTACTATACATGATTTTAACCCATTTTATAAGAGATTCTCCAAACTTGAAATGCTCCAGGCATGTATCTATAAACTCCAGTCTTACTTTATCAAAAGCCTTTTCAAAGTCAGCTATGAATAGCAGGCCTGGTTTCCCAGATTTTTCATAGAGTTCTATTGTTTCCAGTGCTTGCCCTATATTATCTCCAATGTATCGTCCATGTAAAAAACCTGTCTGATTAGAATTAATAATGTCCGACAATATCTTTTTAATTCTATGCGCTATACATTTTTCTAGAATTTTTGCATCACAACACTGAAGTGTAAGGAACCTCCAATTTTTTTAATGGACAGGATCTTTATATTTCCCACTTGTATCCTGTTTCAGTAATAATGAAATCAGACTTTCTTCTTGAGTGTCTGACAATCTACCATAGGAGTGGTTAAAACATGCTAATAACGGTCCTCTGAGTATATCAAAAAAGGTTTGGTATACCTCAACTGGTATGCCATCCAACCCTGGAGTTGTCCTGAAGTCTTTATTGCACCCAGAAGTTCCTCCTCTGTAATTTCACCTTCACATGAGTCTTTCTGTATGGCTGTTAATTTTACATTATCAATAGGAAAGAAATCCATACAATTAGCTTCAGTTAGAAGAGATGGAGGTGACTGAAACGAAAACATATGCTTAAAGTACTTTGCTTCCTCCTTTAAAATATAATTTGGTGAATAATGGATGACTCCATCATTTGTAACCAGTTTCAGTAAATTATTTTTGGTAGCATGTTGAAGAGTAAAAATTTTTTTGGTGCATTTTCCCCAATATTCCATCCAGTTTGCTTTATTTTTTATAATATATTAAACTTGATCTTTCTTGAATAAGTTCCTCCATTTCTTTTTGTTTTTTCTCTAATTTATTCTGAGCCTATATGTTACAGTTTTTATTGCTATCTATCTGTTCTGTTAGACCTACTATTTCCTTTGTGTAGTATGGATTCTTTTAACCTAAATTGCTTTTGTTTTCGAGATGAGTACTGAATTGCATGGACTCTAAAGGCACATTTAAAAGTGTCCCATACAATAAGAGGATTTGCTGTACCTATGTTATGATGGGAAAATTCAGTTATAAATTCCCCTGTCCTAGTTAAAAACAAGTTATCATCCAATAGGCTTTGATAAAATGTCCAATATCCTCGCCCACGTGGAAATTCAGTAAGAGTAACGTATATGCCAATTATATGATGGTCCAATGAGAATGACATAAGAAAGAAGTCAAGACGACTAGCTTGATTGAGTCTCTGCCATGTATATCTCACTAGGTCAAGATATTTAAGCCTCCATATATCCACTAATGTATCCATGACATTCATGATTTCCTTAAGATCATGAGGGTGATAGTTTGTAGTGTGATTTCCTTTACGGTCCACTGAGCTATTTAAAACAGTACTATCGCCGTGTAGTCCCGTGTAGCTCAGTTGGTAGAGCATGGCGCTTGCAACGCCAGGGTTGTGGGTTTGTTTCCCACGGGGGGCCAGTATGAAAATGTACGCACTCACTAACTGTAAGTCGCTCTGGATAAGAACGTCAGCTAAATGACTAAAATGTAAATGTAATTATAATCTCCTACCATAATAATAGAGTCTTGTATTGCTTACAGGGTTGATAATTTATCATATATATTTTCAAAGAAGTGTGGATCATCATTATTTGGTCAGTAAAGGTTAATGAGCCATATCTGTTTATGGTCCAATAACTGTTTGGACAATTTGCACATTTGGATCAAAATTACTGTTAATTAATATCATCACCCCTTTTGAGTTTCTTTGCCCATGGGAGAAGTATATTTTGCCCCCCCAGTCCTTTTCCCACACAACTTCATCTATAATTGTTGAATGAGTTTTCTGTAAACAATATATATTAAATTCCTTCTCTTTGAGCCAGGTAAATATTGTTATTCTTTTCTTATTATCTGCTAAGCCACTACATTTATAACTGGCTATACTTATTTCACCATTTACCATAATGAGATACAAGTTTCAAATATATTTTTCATAATATATGTTTGTACATTTACCATTAAAAAGTACCATAGTGATTGAGTGTCCATATAGCTTTACCATGATATTTGCATTGCTACTAAGTAACCATCCAATTGTTCTCCACTTTTCCCCCCGCTAAAGCCCCTCCCCATCCCAAGTTGGGTTGTCATCCCAGTGATCGGTAGACCACCCTCATCCCCCCGGATCCCTAGGCCCCCCCGAGAGGCCAGGACCCGTCCTTTGAAAACAGCACACAGTGCCACCCACAAAACAGAAGCAATTTCCATCATTATCAATTTATATGCAGAATAATGTTCAAGCAAAGGATTGTTACCTATAACCCGGATTGCCATTGCATTACATTACATTTTTGTCAAGCAATTATTATTTTAGCGAACAATTATTGTGGTTCTTCCAATATTCTCCCTAACATCCTTACCCCCTTGCAACAGATGTGGGATACATACACATACACACACACACAACCCCTTTCCTCCACAATCAACCATAAACTCAGATGCTCAACGGTTGTTACATCCCAGAGCCCAACTCAAGAGAGGACCTGATATACAAATGCATATACAGTTACAGCTGTTTGAGAAAGCATGCAAGATTGAGCAAAAATTTACAAAAATATGAGATTTGATTAACCTATGTCAGATCAGATCCACCCCCTTCCCCTGAAAGACACACACTCTGGTCCCCCGTTGTAACCATTTCCCCAAGTATCTCTGTGAGTCAGACATTTCGTGTGAAGCCTGTATTGCCGTCCGGCTGGAGACAGCCTATCTCTGCCTGGTTGCATCGGCTCGGGAAGAGGTGAATCGGCAGACTTCGGAGACTCTCAGGGGAACTCGGGTAGCCTCGAGTTCTCTCGGCAATGGAACCATCGGGGACTTCCGGGATGCCTCAGAGGCGAGGTGGAATCCTCCCTCTCCTTCCTTCGTTCCCGGAGTCCATCGATTCAAATGGTCAAGGCTATGAGCGAGTGGAGATCCGTCGGTAGTTCCCGAGCTACAAGCTCGTCCTTTACTTCCTCCGATACTCCGTGCTGGAACATGTCGAACAGAGCTTCCAGGTTCCAGGCACACTCAGTTGCCAACATGTGGAAATCCACTGCATAGTCTTCCACACTGCGGGATTCTTGCTGAAGCTGGAGTAACTTCCGGGCAGCCTCTCTCCCGGACAATGGAGCATCGAAAACCTTCTTTACCTCCTGCATGAACTCCTCCAGACTGAAGCATACGGACGGCTGTTGTTCCCACACTGCCGTAGCCCAGGTGAGAGCCCTCCAGGACATCAGCGTGATGAGGTACGCTATCTTAGAGCGGTCCGAGGGGAAGGAGGAGGTCTGCAGCTCAATGATGAGTGAACACTGAGCGAGAAATGCCCAACAGGTTCCCAACTCTCCAGTGAAATGTTCCGGGGGAGGTAAGCGGGGTTCTCTGGAAACCGGGGTAGCCGGGGAGGCCGCACTGCTAACAGCCGGGTTACTGAGGGGCTGGGAGGTTACCGTCGTGGCTTCCTAACAGACAACCCGCGGAATTGCTCCAGCAATGTGTTAAATGCTCGGTCATGGCATTCGGCCAAGGTCTGGAACCCTTCCATGAGACCACGAAGCAACTCCTTGTGCCTTCCAATGGTGGCTCCTTGAGAGGAGATGGCATTGCGGAGCTGGTCCGAGTCCGCTGGGTCAGTCATGGCCTGTTCGTGCTATCACATTTTAGGAGAAGACCCAGATGCAGACAGTGATGAAGTAACAAAAGTTTATTATTAAAACGACAGGTCAAGGGCAGGCAGAGGTCAGTAATCTAGATCAGAGTCCAAAAGGTACAGAACGGCAGGCAGTCTCAGGGTCAGGGCAGGCAGAGGTCAATAATCTAGGGTGGTGCGACAAGGTACAGAACAGTAACTTGAAAAAGACAGGAGCAAGGGGAAAAACGCTGGTAGGCTTGATGTAACAAAACGAACTGGCAACAGACAAACAGAGAACACAGGTATAAATACATTGGGGATAATGGGGAAGGTGGGGGACACCTGGAGGGGGGTGGAGACAATCACAAAGACAGGTGAAACAGATCAGGGTGAGACAAGCACATCTCAAATAAATTCATTTTTGTTACTTTGTTTCAGGTGCCTATGGATCCGAGGATGTTGTCGAATATCTCAACTTGAAGTTTACAAATATACAGTGCATTCGGAAAGTATTCAGACCCCTTGCCTTTTTCTACATTTTGTTACGTTACATCTTTATTCTAAAATTGATTTAAAAAATAAAAGTCCTCATCAATCTACACACAATACCCGGTAATGACAAAGCGAAAACAGGTTTAGAATTCCTTTTGCAAATGTATTAAAAATAAAAACAGAAATACCTTATTTACATAAGTATTCAGACCCTTTGCTATGAGTCTCCTGTTTCCATTGATCATCCTTGAGATGTTTCTACAACTTGATTGGCGTCCACCTGTGGTAAATTCAATTGATTGGACATGATTTGGAAAGGCACACACCTGTCTATATAAGGTCAGAGCAAAAACCATGCCATGACGTCGAAGGAATTGTCCGTAGAGCTCCGAAACAGGATTGTGTCGAGGCAAAGATCTGGGCAAGGGTACCAAACAATTTCTGCAGCATTGAAGGTCCCCAAGATCACAGTGGCCTCCATCATTCTTAAATGAAAGAACTTTGGAACCACCAAAACTCTTCCTAGAGCTGGCCGCCTGGCCAAACTGAGCAATCGGGAGAGGTGACCAAGAACCTGATGGTCACTCTGATAGAGCTCCAGTGTTCCTCTGTGGAGATGGGAGAACCTTCCAGAAGTAAAACCATCTCTGCAGCACTCCACCAATCAGGCTTTTATGGTAGAGAGGCCAGATGGAAGCCACTCCTCATTAAAAGGCACATGACAGCCAAAAGGCACCTAAAGGACTCTCAGACCATGAGAAACATTCTCTGGTCAGATGAAACCAAGATTGAACATCTGGAGGAAACCTGGCACCATCCCTACAGTGAAGCATGGTGGTGGCAGCATCATGCTGTGGGGATGTTTTTCAGCAGCAGGGACTGGGAGACTAGTCAGGATCGAGGGAAAGATGAACGGAGCAAAGTACAGAGAGGTCCTTGATGAAAACCTGCTTCAGACCACTCAGGACCACTCAGGACCTCAGACCTTCCAACGGGACAACGACCCTAAGGACACAGCCAGGACAACGGAGGATTGGCTTAGGGACAAGTCTCTGAATGTCCTTGAGTGGCCCAGCCAGAGCCCAGACTTGAACCCGATCAAACATCTCTGGAGACACCTGAAAATAACTGTGCAGCGACGCTCCCCATCCAAACTGAAAGAGCTTGACAGGATCTACAGAGAAGAATGGGAGAAAATCCCAAATACAGGTGTGCCACGCTTGTAGCGTCATACCCAAGAAGACTTGAGGCTGTAATCGCTGCCAAAGGTGCTTCAACAAAGTACTTATGTAAATGTGATATTTCCGTTTTTTATTTGTAAGAAATTAGCAGAAATATCTAAAAACCTGTTTTTGCTTTGTCATTATGGGGTATTGTGTGTAGATTGAGGGAAAAAACGATTGAATCCATTTTAGAATAAGGCTGTAATGTAGCAAAATGTGGAAAAAGTCAAGGGGTCTGAATACTTCCCGAAAGCACTGTACAATGATAAATGTGGGTGCCACATACACTACAGTTGTGGTCAAAAGTTTTGAGAATGACACAAATACACATTTTCACAAAGTCTGCTGCCTCAGTTTTGATGATTGCAATTTCCATGTACTCCATAATGTCATGAAGAGTGATCAGATGAATTGCAATTAATTGCAAAGTCCCCCTTTGCCATGAAAATGAACTTAATCCCCCAAAAAACCTTTCCACTGCATTTCAGCCCTGCCACAAAAGGACCAGCTGCCATCATGTCAGTGATTCTCTCGTTAACACAGGTGAGTGTTGACGAGGACAAGGCTGGCGATCACTCTGTCATGCTGATTGAGTTAGAATAACACACTGGAAGCTTTAAAAGGAGGGTGGTGCTTGAAATCAATGTTCTTCCTCTGTTAACCATAGTTACCTGCAAGGAAACATGTGCCATCATCATTGCTTTGCACAAAAAGGGCTTCACAGGCAAGGATGTTGCTGCTAGTAAGATTGCACCTAAATCAAGCATTTATCGGATCATCAAGAACTTCAAGGAGAGAGGTTCAATTGTTGTGAAGAAGGAGTCAGGGTGTCCAAGAAAGTCCAGCAAGCGCCAGGACCGTCTCCTAAAGTTGATTCAGCTGCAGGATCGGGGCACCACCAGTGCAGAGCTTGCTCAGGAATGGCAGCAGGCAGGTGTGAGTGCATCTGCACGCACAGTGAGGTGAAGACTTTTGGAGGATGGCCTGGTGTCAAGAAGGGCAGCAAAGAAACCACTTCTCTCCAGGAAAAACATCAGGGACAGACTGATATTCTGCAAAAGGTACAGGGATTGGACTGCTGAGGACTGGGGTAAAGTCATTTTCTCTGATGAATCCCCTTTCCGATTGTTTGGGGCATCCGGAAAACACCTTGTCCGGAGAAGAAAAGGTGAGCGCTACCATCAGTCCTGTGTCATACCAACAGTAAAGCATCCTGAGACCATTCATGTGTGGGGTTGCTTCTCAGCCAAGGGAGTGGTCTCACTCACAATTTTGCCTAAGAACACAGCCATGAATAAAGAATGGTACCAACACATCCTCCGAGAGCAACTTCTCCCAACCATCCAAGAACAGTTTGGTGACGACCAATGCCTTTTCCAGCATGATGGAGCACCTTGCCATAAGGAAAAAGTGATAACTAAGTGGCTCGGGGAACAAAACATCAACATTTTGGATCCATGGCCAGGAAACTCCCCAGACCTTAATCCCATTGAGAACTTGTGGTTGATCCTCAAGAGGCGGGTGGACAAACAAAAACCCACAAATTCTGACAAACTCCAAGCATTGATTATGCAAGAATGGGCTGCCATCAGTCAGGATGTGGCCCATAAGTTAATTGACAGCATGCCAGGGCAGATTGCAGAGGTCTATTCAGACCACTTGAATATTTACTCTTTTCATAAACTTAATTTGACGAACTGACTTGTTGGAAAGCTGGCATCCTATGACGGTGCCACGTTGAAAGTCACTGAGCTCTTCAGTAAGGCCATTCTACTGCCAGTGTTAAGCTATGGAGATTGCATGGCGGTGTGCTCGATTTTATACAGCTCTCACCAACGGTTGTTTCTGAAATAGCCAAATCCACTCATTTGAAGGGGTGTCCACATACTTTTGTATATATAGTGTAATTGTAATCCAAACCCATTGAGGTTCCAAACTCTGTTTTAGACTAGACTGACTTCATGACAAAAATTATTCTATTTACATTTTGTAGTCAATTTTGACACTAGAATACATGTTTCTGACTGATATCGATGACACATAGGCCGTTTTCAAAGGGATTAGTTGTTTTTTAGGGGCAGTCGCTCTTTAACGTATCAAAAGATCTCTCGATTATCTAGCATTGACCTATCATTGACCAGCAAGTCATGTGAGTCTCTTGAGTGTCTTTGCATTTTTGGACTCACCCGTGATCCCTGACCTCTGAAACATCCTCTGGACTAGTGATTATGAACACTCCATCTACTGTACACTGATCTCATCTACTGATAATGACTGTGGCTGTGTATTTCACACTGTCTGTATGACGCATCCAATGCTCTGTTAATCCTCGCTCATGCTAATCTACCCTAATGATCAATAACGTTAGAGGATAAAGAAATGATGGGGCTCTTGGCCATTGCTAAAAAGTCGAAGCCTCTTACTCTGGAATGATTAAAGACAGGCTCTTTTGTGCACTGTGGAGCGAAGCCCAATACATCCTCATTGATGCACCAGCAGTGTAATTATCACAGGACCTGGAGGTACAGATCCAATCACTCTGATGCTATTGACAACTACGCCTGATACAGACAAGTATGTTAGAGGCAGCTACTGGATGAACCACTGTGGAGTATCTGTCTGAACACACTGCCTTATCAGTTATGGATCTCTTATGACACTTTAGCTCATTTCCCTCTGTAGGTTTCTGACACATCAAACAGGGTCAACTGAAACATATGGTTGCTCTTTATAGGAAGACACTATAAAGAGTTGGCGAGCAGAGACTAGTAATCTATAGTTGACACATGGGGGATTTCACTGTTCAAGACGGTGATGTATTGAACTGAGATGTTTCACAACTGAGAAAATCAGTAGGTCTATTTTTTCAGAAAAACTGTGACGAGGAGAAATGATGGCGATAATGATAATGAGACACCCTAAGGATCTATGAGCAAGCCAAACAGTGTGGTAGTCGAACCCTGATTGCTGATTGGCTGACAGCCGTGGTTTATCAGTCCGTATACCACAGGTATGACAAAACATTTATTTTTACTGCTCTAATTACGTTGGTAACCAGTTTATAATAGCAATAAGGCACCTCAGGGGTTTGTGATAAATGGCCAATATACCACGGCTAAGGGCTGTCTCCTCGTTGCGTCGTGCCTAAGAACAGCCCTTAGCCATGGTATATTGGCCATATACCACACCTCCTTGGGCATTATTGCTTAAGTCTAAAGAGTCTCCATCAGCCATGTATCTGCATCCCTGAAGCAACTGTAGAGTTGCGAATGTGTAAACTATCATTTTTCAAGTAATGGCATATTGTAACAATATTTTCTCCTGGAATGTATTATTTTGTGTGCATTTTGGCTGCAAAATATGCAAAAACTCCTCTAAGCAATTGTACCTAAATTCTTTACACTATCTGTGTAAGCAGGCATTGGGAGAGTGATTGACAGCTTTCCACCACAAATCCTAATTTCTTATTGATGGATCTTTGCTGCTCTGGAAGGAGAGGAAAACAAGATAATCTGTGAATATATGTGAGCAAGAGAGAGAGAGAAAACTCTCCCTCTCCTTCTCTCAGCATGTCTGCTCTGTGTGAATTTCCGTGCCTCCAGCAGGGCCAATGTTTGTGATGATTTTGACAGCCAGGCTGTGTCAGCAGAAACAAGGCCCATAAATTGCTATAGTTTCAGATGTCTCATGCTACAGTAGCATTGACTGCTAATGCCAGGGCCCTACCTGGAATAGCTCTATAATAATACAGACCCACACACACACACACACACACACACACACACACCAGAGTTTACTGTACATCTCTCTCTGTCTCTCTCGCTTGGAATTGATATTTAGATGGATTTCCACATCCCTGTGTAATATCGAGTATTAGATCTATTTTAGATGCATATAAACCCACAGACTCAGCAAATTCTCGGATTAACTGCAATTACTGTATGCTGCACTATGCTGTAAGGTTTCCTCTTAATAGTATGGACAGTGGAAAATTCACTTTTTTGCCAGCAGATATGGAATTATCTCATCAAATATTGATCATAAGTCTGGAAGACATTGATCTGATACAATGTGTTTGCTGCATCAGTTTAACAGTGTCTATGCCCATGTTGGTGCTGTATAATCCTACTGTTGTACCTTCAAAACCTTGGCCTGCCTATCATGACTACTAATCATTATGAGGAATACCCTGCAACTCAATCACCAAAGAAAATGCAGTCCCCCTGCATAACTGCAGCAACAGAGATACGAACTGTGGGACCATATTAATTATGCAATGTGGAGGCATATTTTGATGTGCAATAGAGATTTGCACTGTGGGACTGTATTAATTATGCACTGTACATATTTTGACGTATGTTAGCTGTCAGTCAAACTGCACAAAAGTGAAACTGAAACCCAACTTGAAGGTTAAGTTTAGGCATTCATTCTGAATAGTTAAGGTAAGTATAGGGTTAAAACAGAACAACAAATACATAAAACAAGTGCCTAGCTCTGGGATTAAAGCCACAAACCTTAGCCGTAGCTCACGGTTTAAACCCTTCGTCTAATCCCATCCACAACAGCCTAGCAAGCCGCTAGCCTATGATGGGTGCTCGTGTTGCCCCTAGTGGACGGTAGGAAATTGCAACAGAAATAACAATGCCACCTGGGTGCATAATCTGGTGCCTGCAGTTACGCACCCAGGATGCATATTCCATACGAGAACGGCCTGATACCATCACAGATTGATGCACTGGATTCTAAAAGTTCCAAACAAACTGTTACCGCCCCATTGCGCCCATATCAATAAAATGGAAAAATGCATTGTACCAGCAGTTTCTGATACAGTTTAATTTTTTACAGATAAAATGTAAAACCACATGTTGGCTTTGATTTTGTGGCGGGTGATTTGGACGGAGTCAGGAGCAGGAGGGTAAATCACAGAATAAATGGTTTATTCGGTAAGACAGTGGTACGCAGCAATGTGTAAAACACTCCAGTGCCGTAAATACGGCGCACTGGAGAAAACAAGGCACACGGGTGAATATCCCAGCGATACAAAATACAATAGCTCCACCGAGCTATAATAACCTCCACAATAAACAATCACACACAAAGGGGGGCAGAGGGAATACTTATGCAGGTACTGATAAGGGAATAGCTCCACCACCATAGCCAAATGGTGGTGGAGCTTCCTACTGGAGAGTGGGTGAAGGCTGGCTGATGCCAAGTTAGTTTGAGGTTGGTCAGAGGCTTTGGTTATAATAGAGATAATGGGCTGCTCAAAGAAAACTGATGCCATTGATCTCTGAAATGGCCTGAAGATGGTTTGACGTCAAGTATCATATTGGAGACATGATACTGCTAGTCAGACACCAAAGTAGGAAGTGTGCCTTATGTTGAATCTGTGCTAACATGTCTGCTGATTGAAATGTTAGTGCAATGAATTTGAGAAGATGTCCAAGGTTATACGACATTTTTCCATGTTAACCATTCCTAATAACACTTATCTATAGTTCCCCATGCTATTAGAACGTGGAGTCTCAGGTTGCTTACATTCTTCATCAGCCCTGCTTGTGTTTGGATTCATAGTGGGTCTAAAGATAATGTATTATTAAAAACACTGGAAATAGAGAGTTGCTTCGTTCCTTGTGTGTGTATTGAGTCTTAAAGCCCTCCATTAATTTTCATTAAGTGCTGTCAGTAAGGACCATTAACCAGGCTAGAGGATAATCACTTCCCCTGAGTGGTGACCCGTTTATGGCACTGGACGGGGTTAATGAAAACAGCCCACCTTAGATGTACCAACACAAGACTGTATGCACGACACACACTATAAGCATTCTATAAACAGCCCGTTTAGTATTAACAATGCAACCAGCCTTGAGTCTTAGAAAATGCAAACTATTATGTTCATTGGTACATATTCATGGCTTTATAAATGCTTGTGGAAGAGATGGTAAAATCTGACTAAGGGAGAGGCTTTAGTTCGTCAGATAACAAGCCACCATGGGCTCTCAAGACAGGCCCACGGGTCCAATAGTCTTCCAATGTATGCTAGAAAACATGTGTTTTTTTGTATCCCTATATCATGACTGGATACCAGGCCTGGATCCAACTGGACCGTTTTCATCTGACTGACACCATGATCTGTGTATCATGTGAATAAATGAGTCTCAGTAGTACTAGTGGATATAAGACCTGCAGATAGCCAGAGCGGGTCTAGTTATTGCCTCATACCCGACCAAAACAACTATCTTACACAAACCCAGAGTCCTTGTAAAAATACATATAATTTTGTATTCATACAGGGGGCAGGTATACAGCCAAGTGTTTTGCATTGTCAATTCAATGGTTGTCGTGACAGTTCTATGATAACCTGGCTATTTCCCTTTTTTTCCCCATTGTGTCTTTTGGTTTTAATTCATACATTGTCTTTTTTTATTGTTGCATTTAAAATGGTTGCTTTGCTTTTTGACTGCATTCATTATGTGCTGCCTAACTTATCTAAATTGAACACTGTGCTTTTCATTTGTAGGATTATACACAAACGAGGGGCTTGCATAAGCAAAGACATTAACTACACTCATTATTTATTGTTTCGGTACAATTTTGTGGTATGTAGGAGGACAGCTAGCTTGTGTATTTTGCACAAGGGTTGCAAGATAGTTTTCTGTATTGCCAGACTATCTGGTCATAATTACTGTTCATCATTTAATTAAACCAATCTGAAATCTTGCAAACCACACAGAAACACATTGCAGTACAAAGAGAGTGCCTACATTTCTGCTTGTAGTGTGGATGCTTCATGACTGTCTCTCTGGAAATACACAGTGTACAAAACATTAGGAACACCTTCCTAATATTGAAATAATGAGTTCCACCTCCTTTTACCCTCAGAACAGCCTCAATTTGTCGGGGCATGGACCCTACAAGGTGTCGAAAGTGTTCCACACGGATGCTGGTCCATGTTGACGCCAATGCTTCCCACAGCTGTGTCAAGTTGGCTGCATGTCCTTTGGGTGGTGGATCATTCTAGATACACTCGGGAAACTGTTGAGCGTGAAAACTCCAGGAGCGTTGCAGTTCTAAAACACACTCAAACCGGTGCGCCTGGCACCTACTACCATACCCCGTTCAAAGGCACTTAAATATTTTTTCCTGCCCATTCACCATCTGAATGGCACAAATACACAATCCATGTCTCAATTGTCTCAAGGCTTAAACATCCTTCTTTAACCTGTCTCCTCCCCTTCATCTACACTGATTAAAGTGGATTTAACAGGTGACATCAATAAGGGATCATAGCTTTCACCTGGATTCACCTGGTCAATCTATGTCATGGGAAGAGCAGGTGTTCCTAATGTTTTGTACACTCTGTATTTATCTTTGGATAGCAACGCTCCTAGTAATCTCCAGAGGAGCTATTAGAAAAACCCCAGGATGAGAAAAGGCTCAGAGCAGAAAAGGTCAGGTCCTGTGAGGAAAAATGGTGGCCTTTCCCAATCTCAATTTGACTAGAGAGAGCGATAGCAGTAGGATGGCTATGACCTGATCACTGGATCTGATCAACATGGTGCTTCTCCACCTGGGAGAGAGATCCTACAGAGCACACACGCACGCACATATGCACATACACACAGGCATTATAGAGAGTGAAAACAAAAAATGCACCAAACCAGCTCTGAAATGTCACAATGCATTTTAAACTTACTATAAAATTCTAACCTTACTATGAAATGTATAGCTGGTCTATAGTACAGGTCACTCAGCCTTTGTAAAGTATGATGTAGGACTGCAACATTTCCATTTCCAGCAACATGTCCTCCAAACAAATTGAATGAGGCTTTTTCAGGATAAAAAACTGTATAGCATAGTTCAATATTCCATACTCACAGAAACACTACAGATCTAGCACGGAGCCTCTCCTCATATTCTTATGCCATCTCCTTCTCTAGAATTGGAATGGGAATCTTTGGTATATTTCATCCCATTGCTTTGGTTTTGGCCCTTTTTTGTGATAATTGTAATAATGTATTTCTCTATGGTTGCCAGAACACAAAACTGTTCTTCAAATAAACATCTCTCTGCAAATTAATTTTTTTTAAAGGAAATTATCTTTCACAAATAATGACTATTTCACATAGCAAAAAATAATTGCTTCAGATAAAAATGTGCCCTTGAGTTTGGTTCACTGCATTCATTGAACACCTTCTTTAACATTCTGTTCAACCTTGAACATAATCACAGTCGTCTTGTCAATGAAAGAACAGACGAGATCAGACCTCGGTCTCCGATTGTGTTTGTTTGGACATTAACATGTTTCTGCACTGCCTCATTGTTGCCATGGTGCTACACAGCATACAACACATGTTTTCATACATGTCCCTCAAATACTTATTAACCAGTTTGACCACCTCTCCATCTCTGAACCACAGAACACAGCATGCTGCTTGAAATCTATTCCATCATTTGACAAAATAATATAATCTTAATCCCCCCCCCCACCCGCACCCCATCAATGCAATGAAGAAGATGGACTGTACGCAACTCATTATTTACTGCACAATGTGTGCAATCATCCATTTTTACGGGGGATTGGATGTATGTTGCCAGCCCCTGTGTGAAGACTCCAACACCCAGGGAGAAGAGAGAAGAACGCTAAACAAGCTTGATGGTAGACCAGCAGCTGATGTTTCACACCCAAGAAGGTAAACAGCATTTGTAGGGCATAACATTGATTCAAGGCTTTTTGATGGAGGCAAATGGGAGGAAAAGCAATAAGAAAAATGGAGCATGGCTCGAAGTTGATTTCAAGCAAATAGAAAGAAAGACAAAAAGGAAAGAGAATGAAATCAGAGCTTTTGAGCCTTTTGACTGAAATGTGCTGTGTCACTTTTCAAGTGGATTTCAGCTTTGCCTGGCTAACAGAGTTAGTGAACAATGTGCTGGGACTGGGAGGAAATCCCTCCAGGTGTTTCTCCTCAGCAGTGTAAGGACCGGAGGCAAACTGCATTTCATAGATAACACGATTGCTCAATGGTTGTAAAAGGCCTCTGCTGAGAGAAGAAGTGACATCTTAGAAAAGCACTGTGAGCTGTCAAGCCTGAGGCTAGTGTGACCAACCGGAGAAAGAGGACTTCATGATCCATTCTCAACTCTACATGGCCATAACAGGCTTTTACTCAAATACACTCCAATTTCTCATCCTCATCCATTATTGGAACCCAAATGAAAACTCACTAATCAAGAGTGTCCATTCTCCAATCTAAAAATAACTCTTAGATAGGGTGATCAATAACGTCTGTATTATCGTGTCTTCCTAGTTCCTGTTGAGTTTCCATGTACTGTAGCTGATCTCATTACTGATTGAAGCAGTGCTTGTAAATTGAAGGAAAGAAGGGAAATGATCTTTAAAACACCCACTCATACTGCATTAGCAATAAATAGGAATGTTCAGGTATGATTATCTGAGAACAAAGACTGTCTTACTGTACATATCATAGTCATCATTCTCCACTCAAAGAACTAACGTCACAACGTGTCAATTCATGTATTTTCTTTCTGTTTACATCAATCTACTGTAGGTAGCTCCAAATATGCTACAGTTGCCATAGTTTTGATATAAAACACTCACATCATCTATGTCTACAGGCAGCCTAAAGCCACTCCAAGGGCGTGTAGGTTAATACAGAGGAATTTGCAAACTAGATTGTGTCAGTTGTAAAGCTCTGTTGTTGGCTCCTGCCCTGCTGTTCAATACAAATGCACTCTGTGTGAATAAAGAGTAGAAACAATAGACAGCATATGTTGTGTGGAAGCTATTACCTGCACCTAGTTTCACTGCCTTTTGCAGTGCGAAATGCTCAATTGCATGCTCTCTCAACAGTGCAGTACAAATATCAAAATCAGTATAATCAAAAGACAAACAAAAAAATAACAAGTCATAGGAGAAAGTAGTGTGCATAGTAAAAGTAAACATGCTGTAGTAACATAACTTATACAGTATGTACACAATGTGCTATGTCAAGTATGACTATATTTACAAATTAAGAGTTTATTTCCTTTTTCACCACAGTGTCGATGTGTTGGGACCATGTCAGGTCCTCGGTGATGTGTACATTTACATTTACGTCATTTAGCAGACGCTCTTATCCAGAGTGACTTACAAATTGGTGCATTCAACTTATGATAGCCAGTGGGACAACCACTTTTCTATTTTTATGGGGGGGGGGGGGGGTAGAAGGATTACTGTTGTACACAGAGGAACTTGAAGCTTTTGACCCTCTCCACTACAGCCCTGTAGATGCAGATGGGGGTGTCAATACATGTTAGAATCAGAGATTACAGCTGTGAGTCTTTGTGTATAAGTCTCTAAGAGGGGACTTAATACTTAGGCTTCTACTTCCCGCTTATACATACTTTATACAATTTACGGACAAAGTGTATTTTACATTAGTTATCTAGTTTTTTTGTTCTCTTTAGTCCCACCCTTCAGCTCCCCTCAGCTCCTCTCAACCCCTCCCATCTATCTCTGAACACCATCTAGTTTTGATTTCTATTTGCCATATATGTTTTAACTGTGCTGTGTCGTTTCAAAAAAGTTCTGAACCTTTCTATTCTCATAGTTTCTACAGATTGTAATTTAAAGATCATATTTTTTGCTAAGAGTATTATATTATTGATTGATTGACTTTTCAAACCATCCAGCAGTGCTATTTGCAGAGTTAGCTCCAGGCAAATGTTGCAATTCTTCAGCCATTCCTGAACCTGTGACCAAAAACAAGATACATATGGGCAGTACCAAAACAAGTTATCTAATTATTCTGTCTCTTCACAGCAAAATCTGCAGAGCTGGGACGGTTGTATCCCCCATTTATATAGCATTCTATTGGTTGCAAGAATTTTGTATAATCATTTAAATGGAAAAACTCTAAGTTATGAATCCAGCGTAAATTTTTGTGTGTATCAGTTCATAAACCATTTTGCAACCTGTATGGCACAGCTGTCAATTTTTTGGTCCTTAAATGAAACGGGTATACTTTTTTTATTTATCACAATTTTCTTTAACCAGTTTTGGTCTTTAATGCAGGGCCGACAGACAAGTTCCTTACCTTCTCCCCCTTCCACTTGCCTCTTCCATTTTTACGGAAATGCTGCAATTAGTTGGTTGTAATTTTGGATAGGGGAGACATTTCCATATATTTTTGTTAGCTGCATGTGTGACATAACTCCACCAGTCCTGTTTATGATATTATTTATAAAGATTATACCGTCTGAAGAAAAAAAACTCAAAAAATTATGTTTAAACTGAATTTTGCAACAAACTTTCTATGTGTTGTTTTAAAAACAGCAATATTTTGGAGATTATTTCATTTTCAAATAATCAAAAGTGAGAGGTTGTAATCTGAAAAAAGTGAAAAAGGACATTCTTGAACACGGGGTGAGCCATTCTTACTAATCTGCTAGAGAACCTGTTTGGATTTAAGTATAGTTTTTGTATGACTGCAGCGTTTAGTGAGAGATCTAATGATTTATTATTTTATAATTTCTGCCCTTTGAATTCGTATTCATTACATAAATAAGACTGTTTAATTTTTCTGGCTTTCCATTCCAAATAAAATTTTATATTTTTTGTTAATATAATTTAAATAACAAGTCATTAGGTGTAGGCAGGGCCATAAGCAAATAGTTATATCAGGGTGATTTTTACACAAATAGACAGGTATTTTCCTTTACATGGTAGCAAGATCTTATCTATTTTTGCTATTTTTCTATTAAAATGTATTGTAGTGAGCTAATGTCTTTGTTTCGGGATATGAAATGTCCACTTCACCGTCAGAGCATTTTATTGGTAAACTACACGGTAATGTAAAAGTAGTATTTTTTTGTGAATCCCATACGTAATATAGTACACATAATTCGGTTGGAAACCAGCGAGAGAAAAAAAAAAGTCTAAGACCTTTGCAAACCTGGATTGTACAAAATTAGCCCATTAATCATTTTTAAATTCTTCAAGCTCTATCGAGTTGGTTGTTGATCATTGCTAGACAGCCATTTTCAAGTCTTGCATAGATTTTCAAGCCGATTTAAGTCAAAACTGTAACTTGGCCACTCACGAACATTTATGTAATCTTGGTAAGTAACTCCAGTATATTTATTTGGCCTTGCGTTTCAGGTTATTGTCCTGCTGAAAGATGAATTTATCTCCCAGTGTCGCTTGGAAAAGAAGTTTTCCTCTAGGATTTTGCTTGTGCTTATTAGCTCTATTACTTTTTCTTTTTATCCTAAAAAAACTCCCTAGTCCTTGCAGCCACCACCATGCTTGAAAATATAAAGAGTGGTACTCAGTGATGTGTTGTGTTGGATTTGCCACAAACATAATGCTTTTGTATTCAGGACAAAACGTTAATTGCTTTTCCACCATTTTTGCAGTATTAATTCAGTGCATTATTGCAAACAGGATGCATGTTTTGGAATATTTTTGTTCTACAATGTTGTTGGTCCATCCTCAGTTTTCTTCCATCACAGCCATTTAACTCTGTAACTATTTTAAAATCACCATTGGCCTCATGGTGAAATCCCTGAGCGGTTTCCTTCCTCTCCGTCAACTGATTTTGGAAGTTTATTTTATTTATTTTATTTCACCTTTATTTAACCAGGTAAGCCAGTTGAGAACAGGTTCTCATTTACAACTGCGACCTGGCCAAGATAAAGCAAAGTAGTGCAATAAAAAACAACACAGAGTTACATATGGGGTAAAAAACATAAAGTCAGAAATACAACAGAAAATACAGAAAATATATATACAGTGTGTGCAAATGTAGCAAGTTATGGAGGTAAGGCAATAAATAGGCTATAGTGCAGAATAATTACAATAGTATTAACACTGGAATGCTAGATGTGCAAGAGATTATGTGCAAATAGAGATACTGGGGTGCAAAAGAGCAAAATAAATAACAATATAGGGATGAGGTAGTTGGGTGGGCTAATTTCAGATGGGCTGTGTACAGGTGCAGTGATCGGTAAGGTGCTCTGACAACTGATGCTTAAAGTTATTGAGAGAGATAAGAGTCTCCAGCTTCAGAGATTTTTGGAATTCGTTCCAGTCATTGGCAGCAGAGAACTGGAAGGAATGGCGGCCAAAGGAGGTGTTGGCTTTGGGAATGACCAGTGAGATATACTTGCTGGAGCGCAGACTATGGGTGGGTGCTGCTATGGTGACCAATGAGCTAAGATAAGGCGGGGATTTGCCTAGCAGTGATTTATAGATGGCCTGGAGCCAGTGGGTTTGACGACGAACATGTAGTGAGGACCAGCCAACAAGAGCGTACAGGTCACAGTGGTGGGTAGTGTATGGGGCTTTGGAGACAAAACGGATGGCACTGTGATAGACTACATCCAATTTGCTGAGTAGAGTGTTGGAGGCTATTTTGTAAATGACATCGCCGAAGTCAAGGATCGGTAGGATAGTCAGTTTTACGAGGGCATGTTTGGCAGCATGAGTGAAGGAGGCTTTGTTGCGAAATAGGAAGCCGATTATAGATTTAACTTTGGATTGGAGATTCTTTATGTGAGTCTGGAAGTTGAGTTTACAGTCTAACCAGACACCTAGGTATTTGTAATTGTCCACATACTCTAGGTCAGACCCGTCGAGAGTGGTGATTCTAGTCGGGTGGGCGGGTGCCAGCAGCATTCGATTGAAAAGCATGCATTTAGTTTTACTAGTGTTTAAGAGCAGTTGGAGGCTACTGTAAGGTAGCCTGTATCTTTGTAGTGACTGGGTGTATTGATACACCATCCAAAGTGTAATCAATAACTTCACTATGCTCAAAGGGATATTCAATGTCTGCTTAAAAAAACATTTTACCCATCTACCAATAGGTGGCTTTCTTTGCGAGGCATTGGAAAACTTCCCTGGTCTTTGTCATTGAATCTGTGCTTGAAATTCACTGGTTGACTGAGGGACCTTACAGAGAATTGTATGTGTGGGGTACAGAGAAGGGGAAGTCATTCAAAAATCATATTGAACTCCATTATTGTACACAGAGTTAGTCCATGCAATTTATTGTCTGAATTGTTAAGCACATTTTTACTCCTTAAGTTATTTAGACTTGCCATAACAAGACATTTCAGCTATTCATTTTGTATTAATTGGTAAACATTTCAAAAAATATAATTTCACTTTGACGTTATGGGGTATTGTGTGTAGATCAGTGACACACAATCTCAATTTAATCCATTTGAAATTAAGGCTGTAACACAACAAAATGTGGAAAAAGTCAAGGGGTGTGAATACTTTCTGAAGGCACTTTAGGTATTCCTTTTGTCCAGGTGGGATAAGGCAGTGTGCAGTGTAATGGCGATGGCGTCGTCCGTGAATCTGTTGGGGCGCTAGGCAAATTGTATTGGGTCCGGGGCGTCAGATAGGGAGGAAATGATTTGTCCACCCAAAGCACCTTGTGATGACATGAGCTGTGAGTGCTACAGGGTGATAGTCATTTAGGCAGGTAACCTTTGTTGGCTTGGGTACAGGAACAATGGTGGACATCTTGAAGCATGTGGTTATTACAGACTGGGACAGAGAAAGGTTGAATATTTCCGTAGACATTCCAGCCAGCTCTGAGGATGCGGCCTGGGATACAGTCTGTGCTGGCTTCTTTGCGAGCATTCACACGCTTAAAAGTCTTACTCACGTTGGCCACAGAGATCGAGAGAACACAGTCCTCTTGCGCAGCGGGGGGCCTCGTAGGAGGATAAAAAGTGTTTAGCTTGTCTGGGAGAGAGGCATTGGTGTTCGCCACTCAGCTGGTTTTCTCTCTTCAACCCATTATAATTTGCAATCCTTTCCACATGGGTCTCGCATCGGAGTCATTGAATTGCGATTCCACTTTGTCCCTGTACTGTCTTTTTGCGTTATGATTGATTTTCGGAGGTCGTTACTGACCTTCTTGTATTCGTCCATATACCCAGACACCAGTCCGGAGCTACAGTGCATTCGGAAAGACCACTAGACTTTTTCCACATTTTATTACGTTACAGCCTTATTTTAAAATTGATTACATAATTTTTTCCCCTCAATCTACACATAATACCCCATAATGACAAAACGAAAACAAGTTGTTATAAATGTTTGCAAATGTATTACAAATAAAACAACTTAAATACCTTATTTACATAAGTATTCAGATCCTTTGCTATGAGACTCGAAATTGAGCTCAGGTGCATCCTGTTTCCATTGATCATCCTTGAGATGTTTCTACAACTTGATTGGAGTTCACCTGTGCTAAATTCAATTGATTGGACATGATTTGGAAAGGCACGCAACAGTCTATATAAGGTCCCACAGTTGACAGTGCATGTCAGAGAAAAAAATAAGTAATGAGGTCGAAGGAATTGTCTGTAGAGTTCAGAGACAGGATTGTGTCGAGGCACAGATCTGGGGAAGGGTAACAAAATAATTATGTAGCATTGAATGTCCCCAATAATTCTTAAATGGTCTCCATCATTCTTAAATGGAAAAGTTTGGAACCACCAAGACTCTTCCTAGAGCTGGTCGCCCGGCCAAACTGAGCAATCGGGGGAGAAGGGGCTTGGTCAGGGAGTTGACCAAGAACCCAATGGTCACTCTGACAGAGCTCCAGAGTTCCTCTGTGGAGATGGGAGAACCTTCCTGAAGGACAACCATCTCTGCAGCACTCCACCAATCAGGCCTTTATGGTAAAGTGGCCAGACGGAAGCCACTCCTCAGTAAAAGGCACATGACAGCCCGCTTGGAGTTTGCCAAAAGGCACCTAAAGGACTCTGACCATGAGAAACAAGATTATCTGGTCTGATGAAACCATGATTGAACACTTTGGTCTGAATGCCAAGTGTCACGTCTGGAGGAAACCTGGCACCATCCCTACGGTGAAGCATGATGGTGGCAGCATCATGCTGTGGGAATGTTTTTCAGCGGCAGGGACTGGGAGACTAGTCAGGATCAAGGGAAATGTGAACGGAGCAAAGTACAGAGAGATCCTTGATGAAAACCTGCTCCAGACCACTCAGGACTTCAGACTGGGGCAAAGGTTCACCTTCCAACAGGACAACGACCCTAAGCACACAGCTAAGACAACGCAGGAGTGGCTTCGGGACAAGTCGCTGAATGTCCTTGAGGGGCCCAGCTAGAGCCCGGACTTGAACCAGATCAAACATATCTGGTGAAACCTGAAAATAGCTGTGCACCGAAGCTCCCCATCCAACCTGACAGAGCTTGAGAGGATCTGCAGAGAAGAATGGGAGAAACTCCCCAAATGCAGGTGTGCTAAGCTTGTAGCGTCATACCCAAGAAGACTCAAGGCTGTAATCGCTGCTTCAACAAAGTACTGAGTAAAGGGTCTGAATACTTATGTAAATGTAATATTTCCGTGTTTAATTTTTAATAATAATTTAAAAAAAAACTGTTTTTGCTTTGTCATTTTAGGGTATCTTGTGTAGATTGATGATGAAAAAAATTATTCAATCAATTTTTAGAGTAAGGCTGTAACGTAACAAAATGTGGAAAAAGTCAAGGGGTCTGAATACTTGCGGTGGTCCATGCTCTCCACTTTGCACAGATGTTGCCATTTACCCAGGGTTTTTGGTTGGGATATGTATGGATTGTCACTGTTGGAACAATGTAATCTATGCATTTCCTAATGAACCCCGTGACCGAGATTGTGTACTTGTCAATGTTATTGTCGGAGGCGATCCAGAACATTTCCCAGTCCAAGAAATCAAAACAGTCCTTTGACATTTATTCTGATTAGTCAGACCAGCGTTGAACTGTTCTTACCATGGGCGAGGAGAAGCAGGATGGAGGAGTGATGTGATTTGCAGAACGGTGTGCAAGGGAGGGCCTTGTAACCATTCCGGAAAGGGATGTACAGAGATCCAATATCCTCCCACCTCGTGTAAGACAGGTGATGTGTTGATGAAATTTCGACAGTGCTTTTTTCAGATTTGCTTTGGTAAAGATCCAATGCAGCCGTTTTGATCTCAATATCAAATAATTTCTGTGTAACAATTAAGTACCTTACTCTGATTGCTTTCAATAAAATGGTCAAAAAGCTAAACAAATAGCGACATAGCAAAATGCCATTTCTCAAGCAAGGTTTTTGCTAGCACTGTCTGGGAGTGGTCTATGAGAGGGACCTAATTGGAGGAGCCTAATGGGAAGGTTGTGTAACCTGAAAACTCAATGTTATTGGCAGAGAGGAGGGCAAACTGTCTTTGTTATTGGTCTATTAACTTATACGGTCCAAAAACCCCACCCAGGCAAACAATAAGACATTTCAGGATGTATTTTTAAACAGCTCTTACACTAAAAGTGCATTATCATAATCTTCACAATTTCACTGTATTGTTCCCGCATTTGTGTGGAAATATATACAGTGGGGAAAAAAAGTATTTAGTCAGCCACCAATTGTGCAAGTTCTCCCACTTAAAAAGATGAGAGAGGCCTGTAATTTTCATCATAGGTATACGTCAACTATGACAGACAAAATGAGAAAAAGAAATCCAGAAAATCACATTGTAGGATTTTTTATGAATTTATTAGCAAATTATGGTGTAAAAAAAGTATTTGGTCAATAACAAAAGTTTCTCAATACTTTGTTATATACCCTTTGTTGGCAATGACACAGGTCAAACGTTTTCTGTAAGTCTTCACAAGGTTTTCACACACTGTTGCTGGTATTTTGGCCCATTCCTCCATGCGGATCTCCTCTAGAGCAGTGATGTTTTGGGGCTGTCGCTGGGCAACACGGACTTTCAACTCCCTCCAAAGAATTCTATGGGGTTGAGATCTGGAGACTGGCTAGGCCACTCCAGGACCTTGAAATGCTTCTTACGAAGCCACTCCTTCGTTTCCCGGGCGGTGTGTTTGGGATCATTGTCATGCTGAAAGACCCAGCCACGTTTCATCTTCAATGCCCTTGATGATGGAAGGAGGTTTTCACTCAAAATCTCATGATGCATGGCCCCATTCATTCTTTCCTTTACACGGATCAGTCGTCCTGGTCCCTTTGCAGAAAAACAGCCCCAAAGCATGATGTTTCCTCCCCCATGCTTCACAGTAGGTATGATGTTCTTTGGATGCAACTCAGCATTCTTTGTCCTCCAAACACGCGAGTTGAGTTTTTACCAAAAAGTTCTATTTTGGTTTCATCTGACCATATGACATTCTCCCAATCCTCTTCTGGATCATCCAAATGCACTCTAGCAAACTTCAGACGGGCCTGGACATGTACTGGCTTAAGCAGGGGGACACGTCTGGCACTGCAGGATTTGAGTCCCTGGCGGCGTAGTGTGTTACTGATGGTAGGCTTTGTTACTTTGGTCCCAGCTCTCTGCAGGTCATTCACTAGGTCCCCCCGTGTGGTTCTGGGATTTTTGCTCACCGTTCTTGTGATCATTTTGACCCCACGGGGTGAGATCTTGCGTGGAGCCCCAGATCGAGGAAGATTATCAGTGGTCTTGTATGTCTTCCATTTCCTAATAATTGCTCCCACAGTTGATTTCTTCAAACCAAGCTGCTTACCTATTGCAGATTCAGTCTTCCCAGCCTGGTGCAGGTCTACAATTTTGTTTCTGGTGTCCTTTGACAGCTCTTTGGTCTTGGCCATAGTGGAGTTTGGAGTGTGACTGTTTGAGGTTGTGGACAGGTGTCTTTTATACTGATAACAAGTTCAAACAGGTGCCATTAATACAGGTAACGAGTGGAGGACAGAGTTGCCTCTTAAAGAAGTTGTTACAGGTCTGTCAGAGCCAGAAATCTTGCTTGTTTGTAGGTGACCAAATACTTATTTTCCACCATAATTTGCAAATAAATTCATTACAAATCCTACAATGTGATTTTCTGGATTTTTTTTCCTCAATTTGTCTGTCATAGTTGACGTGTACCTATGATGAAAATTACAGGCCTCTCTCATCTTTTTAAGTGGGAGAACTTGCACAATTGGTGGCTGACTAAATACTTTTTTTCCCCACTGTATAAAACCGAGGGAAATCACGTTTTTGACTGTACTGCCCCTGTAAAGTCACCAGCCAAAATTAATGCGGCCTCTGGATGTGTGGTTTCCTGCTTATTTAAAGTCCTGTATAATTCCTTGAATGTTGGGGAGGAATGTAAACAGCCTTGATGATAACGGATGAGAATTCTCTCAGGAGATAGTAGGGACTGCACTTAATCGTCAAATATTCCAGTTCGGGTGAACAAAATGTCTAAAGACTTTCTACATTCCTGCAGTCACACCAAGAGTTGTTCATCATGAAGCATACCCACCTCCTTTGTTCTTTCCCGACTTTGTCCATCCGATGAGTGGAAAACCCAGCAGGCTGAATGGCCGGGTTTTGCGTCGATGGGGAGAGCCATGTTTCTGTACTGAATGGTTCATGGTGCACCTCCATGAGCTTTCCCAGGCCCAACACTGAGCTCCCTCCTAACCACACTCCCTGTGTAATCCCTGATGAAAGGTCCCAGGGAAATGGAGATGGGTTTGCTTGGAAAATGGCCACATGGGCATACAAGTGTATCCATATTATTCATCTTGGTCCTGCAGGTTTGCTCCCAGGACTCTTGTAGATAGACCTTGTTGTGATAAGGGTGTTTGGCACAATGGGAGAAATGCAGAAGGACTAATGTATTCATCTCAGTCTGTTTGATGTCTGTTTCTATGCCTATACTTATTTCCCTAGAAGCAGTAAATAGCATAGGGCAGAAATACACGTAACCGACACATTTTGGAAGCCTATAAATCAACGTATCTGTATCAAATCCATAAAATGGCAGTTTAACTCAAACAAGGTTAAATATATCATCAATATTTATAAATACACCTGATTGCTTGATATTGAGTTATATATTTTATCATTATACATCAGAAAAGTGTTAGATCTCATTTTCTTCCCATGTCATATCATTCCTTCAAGACTTCTCAGTGTCTTTTCATTGTTTTGAGTCATCATCACATCAATAGCACAGTCTCTTTTTGCATAATGGCATTCTGTCCAGAACCACAGGAAGTGACATGGCACTGGCAAGCCCCAATCACCCACATCTGTTTGAATTAGAGACTGTGGGAGATAGAAATAAAGGGAGATAAGAAAGAGCACCTTTTTGTACCCTTTTTGTTCCAAAAAGTGTACAGTTGACTGCCAGAGCAGTGGCACCCTGTGGTGACTGTCACCAATCTATATATTCTGATGTTGATACTGCTGATCTGTACTGGAGCCCGACAGCATGATGTCCACCTGACACAAATTCCTTCTCTAAAATTCTGGAATTGTATTTTTAGCAAGGAGGCAATGCCAGTTCACTAAACTCCCTCCTTCAATATCCAGGATCGGTGCCAGATTACGGACACAGATAAGGCCTGGATTATGTGGACGGATGGGGGCCTTTGAACTAAATGCCCAGGAAATGAGAAATCTGATTAGAGAGTAAAGGCAGGCTGTTGTAGTATGGGTGAGTTGGTGGATTTCTGTGGATGCTGATATGATGGCTTCATTTAGGCATCTCTAAGGATTCTCTGTGGTTCTGAGCAGATGTGCTGTGAATGAGCCGTCTCTCTCCACTCAGACAGGGAGGTCACGACTGACAGTAGAATCCAGATTAGGGAAATACTGGGCTAATTCATCCACTAAACGGATCATTCTGAACAGCTCAACGCCTGCACAAACTCATACCCTTAACCCTCCCACCACACGCACACGTATGCACGCACACACGCTTGCCGCATACACACATGGACGCACACACACACACACTAGGCGTGTTCTAAATTAGTGGATGTGGGCTCACTGTTCCCTTGCTGGTCTAATCAAATATTATAAATATAAGCTGCTGTCTGGGATTTATGTAGCCAATCAATTTCCCTGCTGCCTGGTCCCAGTCCTGACAACAGGTTTGTTTCTTAAATAAGTGCCGTATCAATTATACTGAACAAAAATATAAACACAACATGTAAAGTGTTTAACCCATGTTTCATGATCTGAAATAAAAGATCACAGAAATGTTCCATATGCACAAAAAGCTTATTTCTCTCAAATGTTGTGCACACATTTGCTTACATCCCTGTTAGTGAGCATTTCTCCTTTGCAAAGATAATACATCCATCCACCTGACAGGTGTGGCATATCAAGAAGCTGATTAAACTGCATGATCATTACACAGGTGCACCTTGTGCTGGGGACAATAAAAGGCCACTCTAAAATGTGCGGTTTTGTCACACAACACAATGCCACAGATGTCTAAAGTTTTGAGGGAGCGTGCAATTGGGATGCTAACTGCAGGAATGTCCACCAGAGCTGTTGCCAGATAATTTACTGGTACTTTCTCTACCAAAAACCGCCTCCAATGTCATTTTAGAGAATTTGGCAGTAAATCCAACCGGCCTCACAACCGCAGACCACATGTAACCACGCCATCCCAGGACCTTCACATCTGGCTTCTTCACCTGCGGGATCGTCTGAGGAGGGGGAGGGGGGGGGGGTGCTGAGGAGTATTTTCGTCTGTAATAAAGCCCTTTTGTGGGGAAAAACTCATTCTGATTGGCTGGACCTGGATCCCCAGCGGATGGGCCTATGCCCTCCCAGGCCCACTCATTTACATTTTAGTCATTAAGTCACTGTGCCCCTGACCAGTCATGTGGAATCCATAGATTAGGGCCTAATGAATTTATTTCAATGGACTGATTTCCTTATTTGAACTGTAACTCAGCAAAATCTTTAAAATTTTTGCATTTTGCGTTCATATTTTTGTACAGTATATATGTCACCATGAAGGGCAGTATATCAGTTGTGATTGGAAAGTGATATTTTGCTAGTTTACATGAAATATTATTTTGTTTTTCTTCACATAATTAAAACTGTGGTCTGGCAAATCCTTGAAAGGCACAGTACAGTACAGTAGCATCACATACTGTAGGTGTTAATAAATCCACTACCTTTCCTATAAACTTCACACAAACTCATAAACTACCGCAGGTGGCATCACACCAACCAGGCTGTACGCAGCTCTGAGAGACAACATGTGAGTTCCAAACAGACAATAGGGCTGTTAGATCCAAGACATAAACATATGTCTATACATCAAATTAAATTGTATTTGTCACATGCGCCGAATACAACAGGTGTAGACCTTACAGTGAAATGCTTACTTACAAGCCCTTAACCAACAATGCAGTTTTAAGAAAAATAAGTGTTAAGCAAAAAATAGATAACTAAAAAATTAATAATTAAAGAGCAGCAGTAAAATAAGAGTAGCGAGGCTATATACAGGGGGTACCGGTACAGCGTCAGTGTGCGGGGGCACAGGTTAGTCGAGGTAATTGAGGTAATATGTATATGTAGGTAGAGGTAAAGTGACTATGCATAGATAATAAACAGAGAGTAGCAACAGCGTAGAAAAAAGCAGCCAAACAGTTTGTTTGAAGATGTTGAATTCTACACAAAAGAAGCATTTCAGAAACCACCTGCCATGTCATGTGTATTGATTCAGAACTAGTGGTGTGTATTCATGGGTGTCAAGGGAAGTCATGCTTCCCCAGAAAATGTACCAAGACAAAAAGAAAGAAACATAAAATAATGTATCTTTCGTCTCTGTGTTTTCATAATTTTCCTTCAGTTCGCAAGAGGTTGAATGTATCTCACCTGAGAAAGCATCAGAGCGAGCGAAACAAGATTCCTCTTTCTGTATGTGTAGGCCATCTATTTGATGCTGTCTGATCATAAAGAGTATGACATTGTTGTAGCCAGTAACACTGAATGCAAGGGAAGCCAGCGAGCATTTGGCCTCCCTCAATAAAAAAAAGTATAAAATAATAGCCAACCAGCGTTGAGCTAAACTGAGTGAGCTCAACTGTGAATGGTCCTGGCACCCAAAAACGAAAAAGTGTCAAGGGAAGCCAGTGTTGATTTGGCTTCACTCCTATCGCAGAGAAATATGTCATAGACATAAACAAAAGGAATTGTTGCATCTCGTGGTGTTGTTGTCCTCCGGTGGCTAGCTAGCTAGCTAAAATTGTCCCTTTCCTAAATTAGCCATGGATGGAGATAGGGATTTGGACATGGTTGTATTTAATTCTCCGTACTGGCCAATGATTATAACGGCGATTCTGATCCAACCATAATATACATTGTGCCCCTGGACTGAGAGGATGGAAGTTCATTATGTAGCTAGATGTAGAAGGCTAATGTTAACTAGCTAACGTTTCCCATGAAGTTAGGCTAGCGAGCAAGCATGTTAGCCAGGTAGCCTAGGACAACAAAAAATAAAAGCATGTACTGCATGACAGAGTCATAGACTGTTTCGTCAACATGAAAGAGAGGATGATGGCATTGGCATTTCTTTACAAGTAGGGTGAGTCAACATGTTTTTTCTACTTGCATACACACACGCACACACAGCCATATATTTAGTTTACGTTGATTGGACTAAATTGTTTGATATATTTTAGTTGTCACTGTATTAGACTAAGCATAGGTAATTTGATGATGTTGAAATGTTGAAGTTGTGCGACTTGCAGTAACTCTGCGACTTGCAGTAACTCTCTGTGGTTCTAAATCAATAGTTGTTTAGTAGTCTGAAAATGTCGTAAACATTAACTTGCTTGACCATGCTGTAGGTCATGTAACTGTTTGTTACATGCAATATGCTTTGTGGACTTCACAGGATAGAGGTTGCTCTCCAGTTTTGTGATGAAACATAGGTGTGGTTGAATTTATTCTGTCACTGTCTTCTTATTGTCTCGGCCGTAGGCCTATATATCACGGTCGCAAGGCACATGAACTAACAGGTTATAGAGCAAACAACACAATTATCACAACACATACAGTAGGTTGTAATATGGCTTTTTTTTCTGGCTTGGCTTCCCCAGTGATTTCACCCACGTACCACTACTGTTCAGAAACAATTTGGAGCTGTACATTTCCATCACTTTTTCCCCTTCCACTCTTTTCTCCTCAGCAGTTGATAATAGACATAACCCTAGATAAGGGTGCACTTTGTCAATCAATACTTTCATTTGCAACACCTGCAACACCATGAACACCTGTTGAGAGAGGGGAAGAACAAACTGATTTCTTAAAAGGGAATGAACTTCCTAATTTAGCCTCGGCTTCAATCATCCTCATTAGGACATGCGACTGAGAACAAGATTTGTGTCTTGGAGGCATGCTTTGATGTCTTGTGTGGGTGTTTGCACGTGGAAAGCGTTTGTACATTCACTCTGCCAAAACAGTACACAGCCACAGTCACTCACCGTTCTTGTGTGTGTCTGGACGTAAACTTGGCTAGCTATCAAGCTAGCCAACTTGTTTCGCCAATTAGCTTCAGCTGGCAGGTGTGTGACCGTGGCAAAATTGGTTTGAATTTGGATAGCCTATCTGTGGGGCTAGTTAGGGACCGTAAATATATTACACAATGTAAATGGGTCGATATTTTCATCTTGCACACCATAATTTATTTTTTCATTAAATGCTTTCAAAATTTCTTTATGAATTTCTACAACTTATAGTTGATTTGAGATTTTAAAGTCATTGGAATTTGTAGCTATTGACATTTAAAATATTATCCCATGTACATTGTGTAATTTACTGATGGTCCCCCTTAGGGATATCCAAAGTCAAACCAAATGTACCATGGTCAGTGTGCGAGGACATCACGATTACGATTGTAGTCAATTTTGACACTAGAATAAGTGTTTGACTCATAGATGCCACATAGGCAGTTTAAACCAGAGAAGTTATATTTCTTATTCAGTCGCTCTTTAAAGGGATACTTTGTGATTTATCTTCGGGAGTCCCTTTATCTACAGAGTGTTCAGAAGTTATTCACACCCCTTGACTTTTTCCACATTTTGTTGTGTTACAGCCTGAATTTAAAATTGTTTATTTTTAATTTTTTTGTCAATGGCCTACACACAATACCCCATAATGTCAAAGTGGAATTATGTTTTTCATTTTTTTAAACAAATTAAGCTGAAATGTATTCACGCTGAAAATCCCTTTGTTATGGCAAGCCTAAATAAGTTAAGGAGTAAACATTTGCTTAACAAGTCACATAATAAGTTGCAAGGACTCACTCCGTGTGATTGATTGACAATTTGTCAAATACATACATAAGGGCGCTCCAGTCGGTGACGCCTCCACATACAATTTAAGGAAATCATCAAGGATAACACAATAAAGCTTAAAAGCTTATTTCCATGGTTGTCCTTTTGAAGAGGGAAGGGGGAACAGGGAATGCAACAAGGTTAGGCGGCAATTGTAGTGGCAACAGACAATGACAGACAACATTGTTGTTTGTTTCATAACATGAGATAATTAGTAACATTTACTTTCCTAATAAACAACTATGGACAGGTACATCTCCCTTGTCTCACATACCCTTAATATATAAAACAATCAATACCTAATATATACAAGACAATCACCATATAATAAACAACAGGCACCAAAAGGCAGACCATATGCTATCGCGGGTATTTCCTTCTCAGCCACGTACTATAATCGTACGACTCACTTTTGAGACATGCTACTATTTAGCCATTTTGTTCATTGAGAACTTGAAACCACCTATGGCGGTTACAAGTTTCAAATTCTTCAGAAGACTATTCCAAAGAATGGCAGCTGAGTATAAAAATGTGTATTTCCCCATACCACTTTTAAATCTAAAAGGAACAACGTCAGTTTCACTCCTTCTAGTGGAATAGTTATGGTTATCCCTTACTAAGTTACAGTAGTTACATAGGTACCTGGGGACCATACTGTTGTACAAAACACAATTTAATCTCTCCTCCACTTTGAGCCATGTAAGGCTTTCAAAGTGGGAATGGTCAATATGCGTAAATTCTGGAAGTTTAAGAATAATCCTGACTAATTTGTTTTGAGATGTCTGCAATAAAACATGTATTATCTTGGGGGCACTATTGTACCAGGAAGAGCATGCATAGTAAAAGTGGCACTGAACAAGAGCCCCTGCCAATGTCCCCATTGCATTCTTATCCAGAGGTTTGGAGGTTCTTGCCAGAAACCAAATTTTATGGTTCACTTTGGAGATAACATTTTGTGCCATGCTCTCCCCTGTCAGATGTTTATCTAGCACACATCCAAGATACTTAACAGAGTATTTTGCTGCGACTACTATGTCACCTACTACCACCTTAAAATCAGGGGATTTCCTCAGTTTCACCATGGACCCGAACAAGATGGACTCTGTTTTTCTAAGGTGAAGTGACAGCGTATTGTCATATAGCCATTAACTGACATTCAGAAGTTCAGCACTGAGGGCTTTCTCAACCACCTTTTTGTCTTTGAGGGAAACCAACAGTTCAGAATCATCTGCATATAGGAAAACGTCACATGTACAGGCAGAGTTCAGATCATTTATGTACAATAGAAAGAAAAGTGGACCCAGCACACTCCCTTGGGGTACCCTGCAGTTCAAGATTTTGGGTTTAGACAGGGTCCCATCCACCATCTGTTTTCTTCCTTGCAGGTAAGAGCTAAATCATTTTACTGCTAAGTTGTTAAAGCCCATGGCTCTAAGTTTGATTGACAGAATCTCATGATCCACTGTATCGAATGCCTTTTGGAGATCTAACATAACCATACCACAAAATGTCCCTCCATCTACTTCCTTTCTTATGTGGTCAGTTAGATATAGTGGGCAAGTGTCGGTGGAATGGGATTTCCTAAAGCAGGTTCATGCTCTACAATATTCGCAGAGTACGACCATACCTTACACAGAAAGCGGCACAGGTCCTAATCCAGGCACTTGTCATCTCCCGTCTGGATTACTGCAACTCGCTGTTGGCTGGGCTCCCTGCCTGTGCCATTAAACCCCTACAACTTATCCAGAACGTTGCAGCCCGTCTGGTGTTCAACCTTCCCATGTTCTCTCATGTCACCCCGCTCCTTCGCACACTCCACTGGCATCCAGTTGAGGCTCGCATCTTCTACAAGACCATGGTGCTTGCCTACGGAGCTGTAAGGGGAACGGCACCTCCTTACCTTCAGGCTCTGAACCTACACCCAAACGAGGGCACTACGTTAATCCACCTCTGGCCTGCTAGCCCCCTACCTCTACGGAAGCACAGTTCCCGTTCAGCCCAGTCAAAGCTATTCGCTGCTCTGGCACCCCAATGGTGGGAACAAGCTCCCCCACGGCGCCAGGACAGCGGAGTCACTGACCACCTTCCGGAGACACTTGAAACCCTACCTCTTTAAGGAATACCTGGAATAGTATAAAAGTAATCCTTCTACACCCCCCCCCCCCACCCCCCCATAAAAAAAGTGGTTGTCCCACTGGCTATCATAAGTTGAATGCACCAATTTGTAAGTCGCTCTGGATAAGAGTGTCTGCTAAAT
This sequence comes from Coregonus lavaretus, assembly GCF_964263955.1. Lineage (NCBI taxonomy): Eukaryota > Metazoa > Chordata > Actinopteri > Salmoniformes > Salmonidae > Coregonus > Coregonus lavaretus. The sequence continues at coordinate 46,343,032 of NC_139991.1, forward strand.
GACTTAAATGTAAATGTAAATAGGTGATAATTACCGCAGCATCCCTTAGAAATCTGGCAGGAATGTTGTCAAGGCCAGTTGTTCTTTCAGCTTCTTTAGCACAGTTGACTCAGACACCTTTTCAAATGAAAAAGCATCTACTTGAATCCCCTGCTGTGAGGAAATCTGCTGGACATGACTCTCCCCATAGCAACCCGATTGACAAGGTAACTTGCTAACTAATGTAGTAGCTACAGTTGTAAAATAGCTATTCAGACTGTCTGCAACCATGTCTGATGTAACCTTTTCTCCAATGTCCAAGCCAAGATTTCGAGCTCTGGTCTATAACCTAACAGCTTCAGACACTTCCATAATTTACTCGGATTGTTCCTATTTTCAACTATTTGGTCATTAAAATAATCTTCTGTATCATCCTGTTGACCTCATTTCTTAATTTCTTATAATCTATAAATATATAATCTGCCCTGGATTTCCTGAACTCCAGAAAGCGTTCATTTCTTCGCTTAATTGCCTTTAAAATGTTATAGTTTATTCATGGTTCTGTCCTTTGCTCAATTCTAACATTCTTTACTGGAGCCTGCTTTTCTACAGTATCTAAAAACAATGGTTTAAAATTGCCCCATGCATTTTCCACCTCATTGCATTTCAATACAGCAGATCAGTCCAATTTGCTCAAACAATTAACAAAAATATCTGCACTATAATTCTTCATAGACCTAATTTTTATGAAGTTATGACAATTAAAAACTACTACAGAAAATGATGGAATGATCACTGTGCCCATAGTTTACAACCCCACTGTTTGATATCATTGATCTATCTGACACCAGCACAAGGTCAATGATGGTGTGGGTAGAAGGACAGACCCTGGTGGGCTCATTAATAAGCTGCTATAAAGCAAACAGATTACAAAAATTCTTAAGAGCTTTAAAAGTAGCATGGTCCTTTTGAGCATACCAGTAACTATAACATCTGATTTACCAAAGTCTGTACAGTTTGAACAAGTCTTCCGACTATAATGGGTTTGCATTTTGGTAACAAAATGTCCAACCACACAGCTTCAATCTCGTCATGGTTTAAATCTGAGCTATAGTTGAACCCAATATCTGATCTTACATAAATACAAACTCCCCCACCTTTGCGATTTTGGTCTCTTCTAATTATGACATAATTTTCAACTTCAATCTCTGCGTTTTTTATCTAACCATCTAATCATGTTTCGGTAAAGCAAAGCAATCCCACCTTACAGTTACTGGAGAGTAGGTGGATTTCCTCAATCTTAGGAAGAAGACTTCTAACGTTGAGATGAAGGATGTGTAGTCCTCTCGTAGAAAACACATTTTCTAGAGTCAAGCTCTCCTCATCTGTTGGAACTGTCAGCCGAAATGTTTCACTTGAGATGAGTGTTGACTCCACGCAGTCCAATCACATCAATGAAGCTCCTTCCAGGGTTCGGGCTGGAATCTGACCAGGGGTTTGCCTTTCCGGTCCCCTGCCCCTTCCCCTGGGCCGCTCCACGTCCATTCGGCCCAAAAGACTGTCTCGACCGGGGCCTCCCTCGGCATCCTCTCCTGGTCTCCCTGCCGCGCTCAGATAGCAGATGGAAGCAGGAGGATTAGGTTGGTTGATCAAGGTCTGAAAGTTCTCTATTTATTATGCATACCTGAAAGAGAAGGTCGTTGCTCCTTCCCTTCTGACCCTCTCTATTCTAGCATGCCGCTGCTCCAATGGATTTATTGCTAGAAAACGTGCCGGGGCACTGATGAACATCTCCAGACAGTAACAGGCATAGGGTATATTTGGCGCTTACCCCCGACCTTAATTGCCCTTTTGGAGGAATATACAAACGTGTTAAATAGGGTGTATTTTCCATGGCCAAGATGCTTAGTGCCAATCTGGTCTTCGAGCCTGATCTTCTGATTAAAAGGACATCGACTTAGTATCTATAAACGTTAATATCAAACCGTAGATTAAAAACGCTGCCAACAAGCCAAACTTTCCGGCTGCCATCTTTCAAAATGTTATAGAAACTTCTCAAGGATGAACAATGGAAACAGGATGCACCTGAGCTCAAATTCGAGTGTGCAATAGTGTTTAAGATGATTTTTTATGACTACCTCGTCTTTGTACCCACATATACAATTATCTGTAAGGTCCCTCAGTCGAGCAGTGAATTTCATAAACAGATTCAACCACAAAGACCAGGGAGGTTATCTAACGCCTTGCAAAGTGCACCTATTGGTAGATGGTTAAAAATAAATAAGCAGACATTGAATATTCCTTTGAGCATGGTAAAGTTATTAATAACACTTTGGATGGTGTATCAATACACCCAGAGTCTACAAAGATACAGGCGTCTTTCATAACTCAGTTGCCAGAGGAAGGAAACTGCTCAGGGATTTCACCATGAGGCCAATGGCGTCTTTAAAACATTTACAGAGTTTAATGGCTGTGATAGGAGAAAACTGAGGATGGATCAACAACATTGTAGCTACTCCACAATACCTAATTGACAGAGTGAAAAGAAGGAAGCCTGTACAGAATACAAATATTCCAAAACATGCATCCTGTTTGCCACAAGACACCAAAGTAATACTGCAAAAAATGTGGCAAAGCAATTCACTTTTTGTCCTGAATACAAAGTGTTACGTTTGGGGCAAATCCAATATAACACATTACTGAGTACCACGCTCCATATTTTCAAGCATAGTGGTGGCTGCATCATGTTATGTGTATGCTTATAATCGTGAAGGACTGGGGAATTTATCAGGATAAAAATTAAACTGAATGGAGCTAAGCACAGGCAAAATCCTAGAGGAAAACCTGGTTCATTCTGCTTTCCACCAGACACTGAGATTAATTCACCTTTTAGCAGGATAATAACCTAAATCTACACTGGAGTTGCTTACCAAGAAGACAGTGAATGTTCCTGAGTGGCCGAGTTACAGTTTTGAGTTAAACTACATGGAAAGACCTGCAAATGGTTATCTAGCAATGATCAACAACCAACTTGACAGAGCTTGAATAATTTTTAAAAGAATAATGGGCAAATGTTGCACAATCCAGGTGTTGAAAGCTCTTAGAGACTTACCCAGAAAGACTCGAAGCTGTAATCACTACCAATGGTGATTCTAACATGTATTGACTCAGGGGATTGAATACCTATAAAATATGAGTGTTTTATTTTGAATGAATTTACAAATGTAAAATGTTTTCTTCCACTTTGACTACAGAGTTGTGTGGACTGTTTTCAAAAAATTACAATACATTTTAATCCCACTTTGTAACACAACAAAATGTGGAAAAAGTCAAGGGGTGTGAATACTTTGTGAAGGCACTGTACTTCCCCAGAGTCAGATTAACTCATGGATATAATTTTTATGTCACAGCTTTTAGTTTGAATGAAGTTGCTGACTAGCACAATTGCTAACTAGCATTAGCATGCTAGCAGATACCATAGAATTCCAGTCATTGGCTCGCGAAACTACCTCTAACTTCCTTCATACTGGACACAGAGACATAAAAATGGTATCCACGTAGATAAAGGACCTCATTGCCAAAATCCCGAAGTATCCCTTTAAGGTTGTCTGTGTCCTTTTCTACAGGAGGAAGACAATAAACATATGAATCTCTAAATCATCAGCCTCCTCCCACAATAACATATAATTATAAGGGAACACATTGTGACATGAAAAAGCAAAAGTACACAATGTCCTATTTACTGTATATTGAGAGAATGGCTCAGATAGCAGTTATTATGAGACAAATGTATATCCTTGCTCATGACAATTATATCAATTACATGAATTTCCTCTGTTCATCTCTCATATATTTGATGCTTGGGATAAATACCCCTCTTAACCTGGGATAAAAACCCTTCTTAACTGTGGATGGACCAAATTACTCAGACAGAGTACTGTACATGTTTCTTGTGACTTGTTTAATGGCATCATTTTGTTGCAAAATGTATAGCATGTTGTATATGATTCATAGTGGGTGATTTCTATGCTTTAATCTTACCATATGACAAATTGACAAAATACAGTATATGCAGTTGAAGTTGGAAGTTTACATACACTTAGGTTGGAGTCATAAACTTTTTTTTCAACCACTCCACAAATGTATTTTGAACAAACTATAGTTTTGGCAAGTCGGTTAGGACATCTACTTTGTGCATGACACAAGTAATTTTTCCAACAATTGTTTACAGACAGATTATTTCACTTATAATTCACTGTATCACAATTTCAGTTGGTCAGAAGTTTACATACACTAAGTTGACTGTGCCTTTAAACAGCTTGGAAAATTCCAGAAAATGATGTTATGGCTTTAGAAGCTTCTGATAGGCTAATTGACATAATTTGAGTCAATTGGAGGTGTACCTGGGGATGTATTTCAAGGCCTACCTTCAAACTCAGTGCCTCTTTGCTTGACACCATGAGAAAATCATAAGAAATCACCAAGTGCAAATAAATCCCAGAACAACAACAAAGGACCTTGAGAAGATGCTGGAGGAAACAGGTACAAAAGTATCTATATCCACAGTAAAACGAGTCCTATATAGACACAACCTGAAAGGCCGCTCAGCAAGGAAGAAGCCACTGCTCCAAAACCGACATAAAAAAGCCAGACTACGGTTGGCAACAGCACATGGAGACAAAGATAGTACTTTTTGGAGAAATGTCCTCTGGTCTGATGAAACAAAAATAGAACTGTTTGGCCATAATGACAATCGTTATGTATGGAGGAAAAAGGGGATGGCTTGCAAGCCGAAGAACACCATCCCAACCGTGAAGCACGGGGGTGGCAGCATCATGCTGTGTGGGTGCTTTGCTGCAGGACGGACTGGTGCACTTCACAAAATAGATGGCATCATGAGGAAGGAAAATTATGTGGATATATTGAAGCAACATCTTAAGACATCAGTCAGGAAGTTAAAGCATGGTTGCAAATGGGTTTTCCAAATGGACAATTACCCCAAGAACACTTCCAAAGTTGTGGCAAAATGGCTTAAGGACAACAAAGTCAAGGTTTTGGAGTGGCCATCACAAAGCCCTGACCTCAATCCTATTGAAAATTTGTGGGCAGAACTTTAAAAGCATGTGCGAGCAAGGAGGCCTACAAACCTGACTCAGTTACACCAGCTCTGTCAGGAGGAATGGGCCAAAATTCACCCAAATTATTGTGGGAAGCTTGTGGAAGGCTACCCAAAATGTTTGATCCAAGTTAAACAATTTCAAGGCAATGCTACCAAATACTAATTGAGTGTATGTAAACTTCTGACCCACTGGGAATGTGATAAAAGAAATAAAAGCTGAAATAAATCATTCTCTCTACTATTATTCTGACATTTCACATTCTTAAAATAAAGTGGTGATCCTAACTGACCTAAGACAGGGAATTTTTACTAGGATTAAATGTCAGCAATTGTGAAAAACTGAGTTTAAATGTATTTGGCTAGGGTGTATGTAAACTTCCGACTTCAACTGTACATACAGGGCTCCAACAAGGGGTTCTGGAAGTGGATTCTCAATCCCGTGGTGATATCAAATATTAGCGATAGTGATACTACTATGGAACTTATCATTCTATTTTCTCCCAAGATTGCAAAACAATTCGTATGTTGAAGTAGTGCCCATCGGTTATGAATGTTTCAACCTCTGTGTTAAGAAGTCATGTTTTTACCGTCAGTTTCTGGTTTCAAAACTACACTAAACATGAGCTTCATAGAAACTGACACTGGTTCTGTTCTAACCAGTGGAGAACAACTGCCCCCTCTCATTGAAATTGTTAGCAGAAAACATGATCCCCCATGATGGTGAATGGAAAAATGGCAATCTTTGTGGTCAATCAGCGTGTAAATCAAAACATTTTTTGAAGACAATCATGGTACCAATAATTGCTTCTAATACACCAGATGTACAGTACCAGTCAAAAGTTTGGACACACCTACTCATTCCAGGGTTTTTCTTTATTTTTACTATTTTCTACATTGTAGAACTACGAAATAACATATATGGAATCATGTAGTAACCAAAAAAGTGTTAAACAAATCAAAATATATTTTATATTTGAGATTCTTCAAAGTAGCCACCCTTTGCCTTGATGACAGCTTTGCACACTCTTGGCATTCTCTCAACCAGCTTTATGAGGTAGTCCCCTGGAATGCATTTCAATTAACAGGTGTGCCTTGTTAAAAGTTAATTTGTGGAATTTCTTTCCTTCTTAACGTGTTTGAGCCAATCAATTGTGTTGTGACAAGGTAGGGGTGGTATACAGAAGATAGCCCTATTTGTAAAAGACCAAGTCCATATGTGACTCATTTCAGGAAACTAGGCGTATGTCGCGTGTCACTACTTCACAGGAGAGCCATTTGAACGTAAACTTATTTTTTAATCAAAATGCGTTTTTTGGCAGAAATGCCTTTTGGATCATGAACTTTCATGTGCCTTAATAACAAACTTTTATGCCATCTGTAAATACGAATACAATTGTTAAATTACGAGCCTAGTTGGTTTAGCCACAGAAAAAGACAGCAACCTTCCCGCTAGCCATGATTGGCTGAGATAATGAGTGGGCTGGACATGCCGAGAGATCGAGTTTTGAAATCAATGGAATTAGAATATGATAGCTAAGGAGATGGAGAAAACACCTGTCTCTGGATTACATCTTCAAACTAAGGGCAACCATGGCATCTGTGATAGAGAGGGAGAAGCGTTTATCCATGCATACAGGTAAGATAGTCTAGCTAGCTACATTTTCAGATATTACACGTTTTCAATTTTGTCAGAAAGCCGTTTTCAAGTTAAAGTGTACTGTTAGCTAGCTAGCTAACATTAGCTGGCTGGCTGGCTAGCTAACGTTACGCGTATTATTCGTATCTCAGAGACATTTGATTTGCTAATTATAGCCTAATGCTAGCTATCTAACATTGAACCTGGTTGTTTAGCTACCTGCAGATTCATGCAGGGTGGTAACGACATGAGTTGGGATTATGGTTCATTAATTAGTTGCTAGCTAGCTACATGTCTTAACAAAAGACTCCACTATGCAAGTAACCATTTCAAGAGAATGTTCATGATGTCAATGCGACAACTGTTGACAGATGTAGCTTGTAAATTCGCTCTGGCTATCTACTCCGATTTCATAGCACTCTCGTCGGAGTGTGCCAGAGCGCAGAATAACTCATGAATTTATGAACGATTAACACCTGTTGAATATGGCCGGTGTCAGTAAACGTTGGCAAAAAAGCGTAATTAAATTGTTGCCAGCATCACAGTTGCAGTCACCAATGCTCTGGATAACATAAAAACAGCCTAACCAGCTCTGCTAGGGTGAGTAAAATGGTCAGTTAGCTTGGGTGCTTGACTGTTGTTGTTAGGACAGAATGCTCGGATCAACCCTACTCCTCGGCCAGTGTCCAGTGTGCGCTCCGAGAGCGAAATGCTCTGCATTTACGAACGGACAATCTAACAACGCTCTGAGTTTACGGGTGGGGCTATAGCTTAAGAGGGTGTGAATGATGCTGAATGGGTGTAGACAAAGAAGAGCTCTCCAGTGGGTGTACCAAAACATTCAAAGGCCATTTTCTCAAAAGTGAGGTTACAAGTTGATCAACTCTCATAGCAGAATTACTTTCCCATTGTTCCTCAACTGTAGTGTATGATATACAATTTTCTAGCTCTGAGTCTCTACTATTTTCCCTATAAAAAAAAACACATTTTCAAATTTTGCTACATATGACCGAATCGAGCCGGTCGGTCACATTTTATGGCAAGAACAGCTCAAATAAGCAAAGAGAAATTACAGTCCATCATTACTTTAAGACATGAAGGTCAGTCAATATGGAAAATTTCAAGAACTTTGAACGTTTCTTCAAGAGCAGTCGCAAAAACCACCAAGCACTACAATGAAACTGGCTCTCATGAGGACCGCCACAGGAAAGGACGACTCAGAGTTACCTCTGCTGCAGAGGATAAGTTCATTAGAGTTAACTGCACCTCAGATTGCAGCCCAAATAAATGCTTAATAGAGTTCAGGTAATAGACACATCTCAACATCAACTGTTCAGAGGAGACAGCGTGAATCAGGCCTTCATGGTCGAATTGCTGCAAATAAACCACTACTAAAGGACACCAATAAGAAGAAGAGACTTGCTTGGGCCAAGAAACATGAGCAATGGACATTAGACCGGTGGAAATCTGTCCTTTGGTCTGATGAGTCCAAATTTGAGATTTTTGGTTCCAACCTCCATGTCTTTGTGAGACGCAGAGTAGGTGAACGGATGATCTCCGCATGTGTGGTTTTTACCATGAAGCATGGCGGAGGAGGTGTGATGGTGTGGGGGTGCTTTACTGGTGACACTGTCAGTGATTTATTTAGCCATTATGGCTACCACAGCATTCCACAGCGATAAGCCATCCCATCTGGTTTGCGCTTAGTGGGACTATAATTTGTTTTTCAACAGGACAATGACCGAAAACACACCTCCAGGCTGTGTAAGGGCTATTTGACCAATAAGGAGAGTGATGGAGTGCTGCATCAGATGACCTGGCCTCCACAATCAACCGACCTCAACACAATTGAGATGGTTTGGGATGAGTTGGTCTGTAGAGTGAAGAAAAAGGAGCCAGCAAGTGCTCAGCATATGTGGGAACTCCTTCAAGACTGTTGGAAAAGCATTCCTCATGAAGCTGGTTGAGAGAATGCCAAGAGTGTGCAAAGCTGTCATCAAGGCAAAGGGTGGCTACTTTGAAGAATCTAACATAGAAAATGTATTTTGATTTGTTTAACACTTGTTTGGTTACTACATGATTCCATATGTGTTATTTCATAGTTTTGATGTCGTCACTATTATTCTACAATGTAGAAAATAGTAAAAATAAAGAAAAACCCTTGAATGAGTAGGTTTGTCCAAACTTTTGACTGGTACTGTATGTCTTTGAACCAATTGTTTTAAAATCGCAGACAGAAGAAGTTATAATAGTTATAATAATATAATAATAGTTATAAAGTTATAATAATAATTTAGTTGCTAATGGCAGCCTATAGTACCCCGGTCAGCCTTCAACTTGAGTTATTCAATGAGAGGGGGCAGCTCTGAGCTAGCCTGCAATGTCACTTCCTGGAGTAGCTCAAACTGCGCATGTTATGTCTCCATGAGACGCCATCTCAACCAACATGATTTGGCTTTAATGCGCTATTGAGTCTTCACATAGGAATGAATAGGGTCACTTGACCAATGGCTTTGTCCATTCATGTATACAATCATTGGTTCAAACTATTCTCACATCACCAACAAGTTACCATAAATTTGTTTGAAATTATGTTTTGAAGCCAGAGGATGAGTCTGTTGTATTTCACTGTTAGTTTAACACAAATAATTTTACATTAAATATTTTTTATTTAAAGTACTGATAATGTTGGGTGTACTGTTACTTGTATACATGTGCTTACTGTCACCCTGATATTTGCTAAACTAGACGTGAGAAAAATGTAAAATGCAGTGCAGTCATGGACTCCGGAGTGATGGTTACAGTCTGGGGAAAAAACACTGGACCTGTGTATGGGGTCAGCTGTGTATGGTAACTTCTCTAGCTAACAGAAATTGGAAACGCAGCACCTCGCCTAACCAACAACAGCCATGTTCCTCAATTATTTCCAAGGAACGAGTCCAGTGGTCATGTCACAGGTTTGTACTAATTACTAAACCTATTTCTTCCCTTACAGGTTCTATGATCCCCCAGGCACAGACACTAGAGAGTCAGGGGTAAGTACAAAATTACAATATTTATTTTAAGTTGAAATGACAAGGTAAAATATATTTTCAGATAGTGCTGGCCAGTAGGTAAATGACAATAAACTAAAAACAATAATGATAACATGTTCAGAATGTTCTAGGGCAAAATTGTTCTGTTCCACCAAACTACACAATCAATACTCAAATGTAATGCAAGTAGTCCAGTGTGCTCCGTCCCAAGGTTTGTGACCGTATCGGCCAAAGTGTGGGAGCGGGTAGGGTCACACTTGATTTGAATAGTCTGGATAGTCACAGATGGTCATACTATCAACAAACTACCTGTTGATAAGCAACTGCTTGCAAAGTTCACCGTCAAGCAGAGGTGGCACCTGAGGTTAAAAGTGGTGTGTACGTGTCTTTTCTGGGACCGGGAGTTTTACCTGATCTCATGACCTGGTCAGGTAAAACTCTGGGTCTTAGTCATAGGTTGTTATTATAGATAGCTTCCCTTTTCATCTGTGCTATGACTATAGGACTGGGGTTTCTCTTGTCAGGTCATGTGAATTGGAAACACTCCTGGCCTAAGGTGGATCGAACCCTTTCAAACTACCATTGGTATTATTCATTCTGAATCTGATATACACTGTTGTATCTGCTCTGTGATTGGACGATACAGACTGCAATACGGAGTGCGATGACTAGTTTGTTTGCCCCCTAACTCTGGTATGTACAGTCTTGTAACCTTGACTTTTTTTCTCCATATATCACCGTTTAAAAAAAAGTAATTTATAATATTTTTAATTCATGGTTTACCCCGGAGATTTTTGTACCTATTCAACGTTTGGAACCACGTGACCAGCATGTTGTTGAAATTTGTATGCTAAAAATGAGTGGCTGTGTCAGTTACGGGAACCATAACCTCGGAAAGAGGCCCATCGGAGCCCTATAGCAGTACCCTGACCACAAGGCAGTATAGTCACTGTTTACAAACAGACACTGGCAATCCCTGCTTGTTGTGGGTCCTTGTGGCTCTTTCCCATGACTCACTGACAGTCAGTCAGTCAGAGCTCTGCCTGAGGGGAGAGGATGACGTCATCTATGATGCCAACATTTGAAGATGTGGCATGCCAGCATCACACACCTCTCCTGTCTCTCTCCTCATGCCTCACTGCACAGCCATCTCCTATCTAAACCTCCCTGGGGAGTGTGGCCTTGCCCTGTCTGCTTCACACACCACCAACACCAGCAGATGCCCAAGGGGTGTGCGTGTGTGTGTGTGTGTGCACATCTCTTAGTATTCTCTCACATTATGCCTTGCAAACCTACTAGATGACCAACAGTACTGAAGTTGACAGAGTGAAACTGCTCTATTGACCTTTGCAATACAGCACAGTAAACCACAATATAAAAAATTATAGCTTACAGAGTAACGTGTCATAGCAACATGACCTGGCGCCGACGAAGATGGCGGCCTTGCGACTAGCTCTTAGGAAACTTTGCAGTATTTTGTTTTTTTATGTATTATTTTTTATATTATTAGCTCAGAAAGTGTTTTGCATCATTACATACAGCCATGAAAAACTATTGGATATCAGAGCGGCGGTAACTTACCAGCATTACGACCAGGAATACGACTTTCCCGAAGCAGATCCTTTGTTTGCTCTCCCCAGGGCAACTGAACTGATTCCAGCGGCTGACCCAAAACATCGCCGGCGGAGCAAAGGCACTCGGAGCGGCCTGCTGGTCCGACTTAGGAGGCGTGCACACCACCCACCGCTTCCAAGTATTCTACTCGTTAATGTTCAATCTTTAGTTAACAAAGTTGACGAACTACGGGCAAGGATTTCTTTCCAGAGAGACATCAAGGCCTGTAACATACTCTGTTTCACGGAAACATGGCTCTCTTGGGATATTCTGTCGGAATCGGTCCAGCCAGATGGGTTCTCAGTTCATGGCACAGACAGGAATAAATATCTCTCCGGGAAGCAGAAGGGCGGAGGTGTGTGTTTCATGATTAACGACTCGTGGTGTAATTGTAGTAACATAGAGGAACTTGACTCCTTCTGTTCACCCGACCTAGAATATCTCACAATCAAATGCCGACCGTATTATCTCCCAAGACAATTCTCTTCGGTTATAGTCACGGCCGTGTATATCCCCCCTCAAGTCGATACCACGACGGCCCTCAAAGAACTTCACTGGACCTTATGCAAACTGGAAACCACATATCCTGAGGCTGCATTTATTGTAGCCAGGGATTTTAACAAAGCAAATTTGAGGACTAGGGTGCCCAAGTTCTATCAACATATCGACTGTTGTACTCGTGCTGCTAAAATCCTCGACCATTGCTATTCAAACTTCCGGGATGGTTATAAGGCCCTCCCCCGCCCTCCTTTCGGCAAATCTGACCATGACTCCATTTTGCTTCTCCCTTCCTATAGGCAGAAACTTAAACAGGAAGTACCCGTGCTAAGGACTATTCAACGCTGGTCTGACCAATCAGAATCCACGCTTCAAGATTATTTTGATCACGCGGACTGGGATATGTTCCGGGTAGCTTCCGAAAATAATTTAGACATATACACTGAAACAGTGACTGAGTTTATCAGGAAGTGTATAGGTGATATTGTGCCCACTGTGATTATTAAAACCTACCCTAACCAGAAACCATGGATAGACGGCAGCATTCACGCAAATCTGATTTCGCGAACCACCGCATTCAACCATGGCAAGGTGACTGGGAATATGGCAGAATACAAACAGTGTAGCTGCTCACTCCGCAAGGCAATTCAACTGGCAAAACATCAGTATAGAGACAAAGTGGAGTCGCAATTCAACGGCTCAGACATGAGACGTATGTGGCAGGGTCTACAGACAATCAGGGACTACAAAAAGAAAACCAGCCATGTCGCCGACACTGACTTCTCGCTTCCAGACAAGCTAAACACCTTCTTCGCCCGTTTTGAGGATAACACAGTGCCACTGACGAGGCCCACTACCAAGGACTGTGGCCTCTCCTACTCCATGGCTGACGTGATTAAGACATTTAAGCATGTTAACCCCCGCAAGGCTGCCGGCCCAGACGGCATCCCTAGCCGCGTCCTCAGAGCATGCGCAGACCAGCTGGCTGGTGTGTTCATGGACATATTCAATCTCTCCCTTTCCCAGTCTGCTGTTCCCACATGCTTCAAGAGGGCCACCATTGTTCCTGTACCCAAGAAAGCAAAGGTAACTGAACTAAATGAATATCGCCCTGTAGCACTCACCTCTGTCATCATGAAGTGCTTTGAGAGACTAGTCAAGGATCATATCACCTCTACCTTACCTGTCACCCTAGACCCACTTCCATTTGCTTACCGCCCCAATAGATCCACAGACGATGCAATTGCCATCATACTGCACACTGACCTATCCCATCTGGACAAGAGGAATACCTATGTAAGAATGCTGTTCATTGACTATAGCTCAGCATTCAACACCATAGTACCCTCCAAGCTTTAGTGGTCCTCTGTAGCTCAATTGGTAGAGCATGGCGCTTATAACGCCAGGGTAGTGGGTTCGATCCCCGGGACCACCCATACCTAAAAATGTATGCACGCATGACTGTAAAAGAGTCTGCTAAATGGCATATTATTATTATTAAGCTCGGGGCCCTGGGTCTGAACCCCGCCCTGTGCAACTGGGTCCTGGACTTCCTGACGGGCCGCCCCCAGGTGGTGAAGGTAGGAAACAACATCTCCACTTCGCTGCTCCTCAACACTGGGGCCCCACAAAGGTGCGTGCTCAGCCCACTCATGACTGCGTGGCCAAGCACGCCTCCAACTCAATCATCAAGTTTTCAGACGACACAACAGTAGTAGGCTTGATTACCAACAATGACGAGACCACCTACAGGGAGGAGGTGAAGGCTCTGGGAGTGTGGTGCGAGGAAAATAACCTCTCACTCAACATCAACAAAACAAAGGAGATGATCGTGGACTTCAGGAAACAGCAGAGGGTGCACCCCACTATCCACATTGACGGGACCGCAGTGGAGAAGGTGGAAAGCTTCAAGTTCCTTGGCGTACACATCACTGACAAACTGAAATGGTCCACCCACGTAGACAGTGTGGTGAAGAAGGCACAACAGAGCCTCTTCAACCTCAGGAGGCTGAAGAAATGTGGCTTATCACCTAAAACCCTCACAAACTTTTACAGATGCACAATTGAGAGCATCCTGTCGGGCTGTATCACCACCTGGTACGGCAACTGCACCGCCCCCAACCGCAGGGCTCTCCAGAGGGTGGTGCGGTCTGCCGAACGCATTACCGGGGGCAAACTACCCGCCCTCCAAGACACATACAGCACTCGATGTCACAGGAAGGCCAAAAATATCATCAAGGACAACAACCACCCGAGCCACTGCCTGTTCACCCCACTATCATCCAGAAGGCGAGGTCAGTACAGGTGCATCAAAGCTGGGACCGAGAGAAGGAAAAACTGCTTCTATCTCAAGGCCATCAGACTGTTAAATAGCCACACTAGCACATTAGAGGCTGCTGCTGCCTATTGAAATCACTGGCCACTTTAAGAAATGAAACACTAGTCACTTTAATAATGTTTACATATCTTGCACTACTCATCTCATATGTATATACTGCATTCTATTCTATAATATTCTTCTGTATCTTAATCCATGCCGCTCTGTCATTGCTTGTCCATATATGTATATATTCTTAAATCCCATTCCTTACTTTTTTGTGTGTATGGGGTATATGTTGTGAAATTGTTAGATATTACTGTTCTGTTGGAGCTAGAAGCACAAGCATTTCGCTAAACCCGCTATAACATCTGCTAAACAACTGTATGTGACAAATACAATTTGATTTGATTTGAATCACATGATTCAATATTTTCTTGTCTTTTTTCCCTTTTTGCATGCTGTTCACAGAACATGCTGGAATGACTGTTGCATGAATTTAAAAGCTCTATGGCAAAACCCAAGTTAGACTGGTGTTGAAGAACAAACACAGGTTGCAGTAGATAGATATCCTATAATCTAAACATCGCAGCAGAGAATGATAATCCTCCCTCACCACAGAGAGCTGTTCTGCGAAATACAAAATTAAAAGATAAACCAATACTAGGAGAAGGCTGCATTCAATACGATAGCTATTGATTCATTATAAAGCCATATTTATAACATCACAGGAATATTAATAAATAAACCTTTAGGGGACTTGTTATAATGTAATAGTTTTATCAAGGTAATTCGCTTATAAATCAACTTCTGTTAGGCCTAATCACTTCACGACAGTTCTGCCTGATAGCTTACTTCCCTGCTTCAAATCAGTTGGCCTCGAATGACTCTGGTATCGGAATACATATCCACAGCCATTGGACGCTCGTCAGTCCCACCTTAACGCCCATTCGCTGATCGGACTGTCCGTCAATTTATGGCGGAAAACACTACGTTAAAGGCAGACAAGCTGCATAGCTCTGCAAAGTAGAGAGTCTACTGCAACGTTAGGAAGTAGTCCCATCGTTCTATGACAAATACACATCGACAGTGCATTCGGAAACGATTCAAACACCTTGACTTTTTGCACATTTTGTTACGTTACAGCCGTATTCTAAATTGTATTACATAGTTTTTTTCCCCCCTCATCAATCTACACACAATACCCCATAATGACAAAGCAACAGGTTTTTAGAAAATATATATATTTTTTTATACGGAAATATCACATTTACATAAGTATTCAGACTCTTTACTCAGTACTTTGTTGAAGCACCTTTGGCAGCGATTACAGCCTTGAGTCTTCTTGGGTATGATGCTACAAGCTTGGCACACTTGTATTTAGGGAGTTTCTCCCATTTTCTCTGCAGATCCTCTCAAACTCTGTCAGGTTGGATGAGGTTGGCTGCACAGCTATTTTCAGGTCTCTCCAGAGATGTTCGATTGGGTTCAAGTCCGGGCTCTGGCTGGGGCATTCAAGGACATTCAGAGACATGTCCCGAATCCACACCTGCGTTGTCTTGGCTGTGTGCTTAGAGTCGTTGTCCTGTTGGTAGGTGAACCTTCACCCCACTATGAGGTCCTGAGCACTCTGGAGCACGTTTTCATCAAGGATCTCTCTGTAATTTGCTCCGTTCATCTTTCCCTCGATCCTGACTATGATGCTGCCACCACCATGCTTCACCGTAGGGATGGTGCCAGGTTTCTTCCAGACGTAACGCTTGGCATTCAGGCCAAAGAGTTCAATCTTGGTTTCGTCAGACCAGAGACTCTTGTTTCTCATGGTCAGAGTCCTTTAGGTGCCTTTTGGCAAACTGTAAGTGGGCTGTCATGTGCCTTTTACTGAAGAGTGTCTTCCGCCTGGCCACTCTACCATAAAGGCCTGATTGGTGGAGTGCTGCAGAGATGGTTGTCCTTCTGGAAGGTTCTCCCACCTCCACAGAGGAACTCTGGAGCTCTGTTAGAGTGACCATTGGGTTCTTGGTCACCTCCCTGACCAAGGCCCTTCTCCCCTGATTGCTCAGTTTGGCTGGGAGGCCAGCTCTAGGTAGAGTCTTGGTGGTTCCAAACTTCTTCCATTTAAGAATGATGGAGTCTACTGTGTTCTTGGGGACCTTCAATACTGCAGAATTTTTTTGGCACCCTTCCCCAGATCTGTGCCTCGACACAATCCTGTCTCTGAGCTCTCTGCGGCCAATTTCTTCGACCTCACGGCTTGGTTTCTGCTCTGATGTGCACTGTCAACTGTGGGACCTTATATAGACAGGTGTGTGCCTTACCAAATCATGTCCAATCAAATGAATTTACCACAGGTGGACTACAATCAAGTTGTAGAAACATTTCAAGGATGAGCAATGGAAACAGGATGCTCCTGAGCTCAATTTCGATTCTCATATCAAAGGGTCTGAATACTTGTGTAAATAAGGTATTTCTGTTTTTTATTTTTAATACATTTGCAAAAATGTCTAAAAACCTGTTTTCACTTTGTCATTATGGGGTATTGTCTGTAGATTAATGAGAAACGTTTTAATCCATTTTAAAATAAGGCTGTAACGTAACAAAATGTTGGAAAAGGGAAGAGGTCTGAATACTTTCCAAATGCAGTCCTTTTTTTCAAAGTTACCAAAATGTCACGTGTGTTCACGTATATCAGTGTATTCGTAACAACCCAACCATTACGGAACTTCTATTTGATCAAATAAGCGTCACGTAGCAAATTAGCAAATACATTTTTTGTTGACTAAATTCAACACTCTCTCATTGACCTCCATACAAAAATTCCTCAGTTTGTGAACTTATTTTTCACAGACAAATTTGGGTGGAGTGAAACCTCGTTTCACCTCTTCCTCTCTGACTGACCACTAATTATATATACAATTATTACAGTATTAAGGCAGCTAAAATCTTATACCATGTCAATTTTAAAGTTGATTGTGAGTATATGTAGACTATCAACAAAACAAATTAGATCCCTGTTCCCCTATTTGTCATTAATAGGTTGTTCATACCATATGACATTTGAAAATCAAATCTACAATGTACTATTTTTCATACTATTACCTATAGCAGTGCATACTAGTGCAAAAAGTGCATACAAATCATGGATAAATAATAAATACCAAATAAAGCCTAAAATCTGAGCTTCTTAACAGTAAAAGGCATTTTTACGTACTGTTCATTGCCCTCTCATGAAGATATGTTTTATACTGCCATCCACTTAACATTAACATTCAACGGGTTAATATTGCTTTCTGGTAGCCTTCTGAAAATATTTCATTTAAGTCCCTGGCCCCACAATTCTATTTGCCATTTGTAAATTGAATGGCACGCAGTTGGGAGTGAAAATAAAACCTAAGATTAATCCATCTCTTATTTATGAACTCCACAGTTCCGCTATGGAGGAATCACAAACATGCACCATTCTGCTCAACTATAGTCCCCACAGTCCCCTCTCTCACACACTGCACGCCTTGTACACATGCATACATGCACACTTGCATGCACGCAGGCAGGCACGCTCATACACGCACACATGCACACTCAGACACGCATGCACACAAGCATGCTCAGACACACATGCACACACACACACACACACACACACACACAAGCACACGCACTCGCACAAACACACTCTTTTCACTGTTGGCAGCAGAAGATAAGATGACAGGCTGGCGGGCAGAATAAATAAATACGAATTAAGTCAGTCTGTAGCGTGACAATGTCTGATCACAAACAAAAAATCATATAGATTGACATTTTTCTTGCAAGATCCATTGACAAACACATTTTATTACCATTCATCTACCCATATCTATATGGGAGCACCAAACACACCACATCTGAGTGGCTGCCCCTCCCATTGTCTATCAGATATTTAATCCTGTCTGATTTTTGTATTTAAGAATTGTCTAACCTTACATTGCCTATTTGATATATAGTGGGGAAATGGCCTGGAGACTGCTTTGCTACAGTCTCTTGACACTGCTCTGATATTTATCTCACTCATCCCATTGATTCTGTTTATTTGATTAATGGATTTACCCTGTGGGTATGAGATGGGCTGTTGAATGGATTCAAGTAAGAACATTTATTTATGTGATAGCCAAGGAATTGGCTTGAATTTTTGGGCCCATTTACGGAAATGTAAAGAAATTGCACTGAAAACCTCATTATAAACTCACTGATTTTGGACATTTCCGTGGAGCTTAGACCAGAGCTGGTATAGGGTGTCTGCTGATGGTTGGACCATTTTAGTATGATGCTGTCACGGATTCAGCCGAGGCTGCTCCTCCTCCTTGCTCGGGCAGGCTTCGGCGTTCGTCGTCCCCGGGGAACTAGCTACTGCCGATCGATGTTTCGGTGTTTGTCTTGTTTGGTCTTTATTGTTTACACCTGTTTCTCATTATGTTGTATTGTATTCCCTATATTACCCCCTGTCTCTCATTGGTTATTGTGTGTGATTGTTCTTTGTCATTCCGGCAGTTGCTTTGTGTGCGGGTATTGTGTTTTCCTCCCTGTTTGGAGGTTTGTTGTTTTTGTACGTAAATTACTGTGTTCAGTAAAAGTACGTTGCCAGCCGCTCTGTGTGCTGCGTTTGACTTCGCTGACCGCATACACGTCGCATGACAGAATCACACACCTAGACATGGAGTCAGCAGGAGCGGCGGTGCCAGCTGGATCAATGGAGGAGCGTGTAACACAACAAGCGCGCTATGATCCAGGCTCTCGGCACCGCCATGGAACGGGTGGTGAACACCATGGAGCGATGGGAAAGAGGAGGTTTGCCCACACCTCCTCCGACGATACCACCACCATCAGCTATACCCATCGCTTCACCTCCGGGGTCCAGTAGGATTCGGCTCTCGCTTCCGAGGGCTTATGATGGCACAGCGGCCGGGTGTCAGGGTTTCCTGTTCCAAGTGGAACTCTACCTGGCAACCATCCACCCGGTGCCTTCGGGATACGAGAGCGTGTCCACCCTCATCTCCTGTCTGTCCGGCAAGGCGCTGGAGTGGGCCAACGCCGAGTGGGGGGGAATAGACGCCGCTACAGTCAACTATGCGGAGTTCACCTGCTGCTTCAGGGCGGTGTTCGATCATCCCCCAGAGGGGAAGGCGGCGGGTGAGCGTCTGTTCCACCTCAGACAGGGGAAGAGGAGTGCGCAGGAGTTCGCACTGGACTTCCGGACTCTGGCTGCCAACGCGGGATGGAATGAGAGGGCCCTCATCGACCACTACAGGTGCAGCCTGAGGGAGGACGTGCGTCAGGAATTGGCCTGCAGGGACACCAACCTAAGCTTCGATCAGCTGGTGGACATGTCGATTCGCCTAGATACCCTGTTGGCTACCCGCGGACGTCCAGAGTCAGGGCCGTCCATTCCATCCCCCAGCAGTTCCAAGCCGAGCCCTATGGAGCTCGGGGGTGCTGGTGCTAGGGAGACTAGGAGAGAGACCAGGAGAGAGGCGTCCCCTGCACCAACTGTGGCCGCAGAGGACACACTGCGGGTCGGTGCTGGGGAGGGTCTCCTAGGAATCGAGGCAGTAGGCAGCGCACTGATGAGTCATTCCAGGTGAGTAAGCACCCAACTCACCCAGAGCTCTCTGTTGCACATATGTGTATTAAAGTTGTGTTTCCCGAGGTTTCTCCTCACTCCCAGCATAAGGCGCTAGTAGATTCAGGCGCAGCTGGGAATTTTATTGATCGCCGGTTCACGTAGAAGTTAGGGATTCCTATTGTACCTGTTGTTGTGCCCTTCCCCATCCATGCCCTAGATAGCCGCCCTTTGGGGTCGGGATTGATTAGGGAGATCACAGCGCCACTTAAGATGAAGACGCAGGAGGGCCATGAGGAGATTATACGGTTATATTTGATTGACTCTCCTGCGTTTCCCGTGGTGTTGGGGCTTCCTTGGTTAACATCTCATGACCCCAACATTTCATGGCAACAGAGGGCTCTCAAGGGATGGTCTGATCAGTGTGTGGGGCGGTGTGTAGGTGTTTCCGTAGGGGCAACGACGGTGGAAAGCCCGAACCAAGTTCCCACCATGCACATTCCTCCTGAGTATGCCGATTTGGCACTCGCCTTCTGTAAAAAGAAGGCGACTCAGTTACCACCTCATCGACAGGGGGATTGTGCGATAGACCTCCAGGGAGGCGCTGCGCTTCCTCGTAGTCATGTGTATCCTCTGTCTCAGGAGGAGACGGCGGCTATGGAGACATAAGTCACCGAATCTCTGAGACAGGGATACATACAATCGTCCACTTCCCCTGCGTCCTCAAGTTTATTTTTTGTGAAGAAGAAGGATGGGGGTTTACGCCCGTGTATTGATTACCGTGGTCTCAATCAGATTACAATGAAATACAGCTATCCTCTCCCTCTGATTGCTAGTATGACGGAGTCATTACAAGGGGCGCGATTCTTCACAAAATTGGATCTCAGGAGTGCGTACAACCTGGTGCGCATTAGGGAGGGAGATGAGTGGAAGACAGCATTCAGTACCACCTCGGGTCACTATGAGTACCTCGTCATGCGATACGGTTTAATGAATGCTCCTTCAGTCTTCCAATCGTTTGTGGACGAGATTTTCCGGGATTTGCATGGACAGGGTGTAGTGGTGTATGTTGATGACATTCTAATATACTCCGCTACACGAGCCGAGCATGTGTCCCTGGTGCGTTGGGTGCTTGGTAGACTGTTGGAGCATGACCTGTATGCGAAGGCGGAGAAATGTCTGTTCTTCCAGGAGTCCATCTCCTTCCTGGGACATCGGTTGTCCGCGTCAGGGGTGGAGATGGAGATTGACCGCGTTTCAGCCGTGTGTAATTGGCAGACTCCCACCACGGTGAAGGAGGTGCAGCGGTTTTTGGGATTTGCCAATTACTACCGGAGGTTTATCCGGGGCTTTGGACAGGTAGCAGCTCCCATCACCTCCCTGCTAAAGGGGGGCCCGGTGCGTCTGCAGTGGTCGGCTGAGGCAGACAGGGCGTTTAGACATCGGAAGGACCTGTTCACCTTGGCTCCGGTGCTGGCACATCCGGATCCCTCTTTGGCGTTCCAAGTTGAGGTGGATGCGTCCGAGGCGGGGATCGGCGCTATACTGTCTCAGCGCTCGGGCACACCACCAAAACTCCGCCCCTGTGCTTTCTATTCTAAGAAGCTCAGTCCGGCGGAGCGCAATTATGACGTGGGGGACAGGGAGCTGCTAGCGGTGGTTCAAGCCCTGAAGGTGTGGAGGCATTGGCTTGAGGGGGCTAAACACCCTTTTCTCATTCTGACTGACCATCGTAACCTGGAGTACATCCGGGCAGCGAGGAGACTGAACCCTCGCCAGGCTAGGTGGGCCATGTTTCTTACCCGATTTGTATTTAAGCTCACTTATAGACCAGGGTCACAGAACGCTAAGGCAGACGCCCTGTCCCGACGATATGACACAGAGGAGAGGTCCATTGAGCCCACTCCCATACTTCCGGAGTCTTGTCTGGTGGCACCGGTGGTGTGGGAGGTAGATGCGGATATCGAGCGGGTGTTACGTGCCGACCCTACTCCCCCACAGTGTCCAGAGGGACGGAAGTACGTGCCGCTCGAGGTCCGTGATCGACAAAATATATTGGGCTCACACGTCACCCTCCTCTGGTCATCCTGGTATTGGTCGGACAGTGCACTGCCTTAGTGGGAAGTATTGGTTGCCCACTTTAGCTAGGGACGTGAGGGTTTACGTTTCCTCCTGCTCGGTGTGCGCCCAGTGTAAGGTGCCTAGACACCTGCCCAGAGGGAAGTTACAACCCCTACACGTTCCACAACGGCCGTGGTCTCACCTATTGGTGGATTTTGTCACGGACCTTCCCCCATCCCAGGGGAACACTACGATCTTGGTCGGTGTGGATCGGTTTTCTAAGGCCTGCCATCTCATTCCTATGCCAGGTCTCCCTACAGCCCTACAAACTGCCAACGCCCTGTTTACTCACGTCTTCTGGCACTACTGGGTACCTGAGGATATAGTGTCTGATCGGGGTCCCCAGTTCACCTCTAGAGTCTGGAGGGCGTTTATGGAATGTCTGGGGGTCTCGATTAGCCTTACCTCAAGTTTTCACCCTGAGAGTAATGGGCAGGTGGAGAGAGTAAACCAGGATGTGGGTAGGTTTCTGAGGTCCTATTGCCAGGACCGGCAGGAGGAGTGGTCAGGGTATATCCCCTGGGCAGAGATAGCCCAAAACTCAATCCCCCACTCCTCCACTAATCTTACGCCTTTTCAGAGTGTGCTGGGTTATCAGCCGGTCCTGGCACCCTGGCATCAGAGCCAGATCGAAGCCCCTGCGGTGGATGAGTGGTTTCGGTGCTCGGAGGAAACATAGAACGCTGCGCATGTCAATCTGCAGCGGGCTATCAGGCGGCAAAAGGCGAGCGCCGATCGCCACCGCAGTGAGGCTCCGGTGTATGCACCGGGAGATCGGGTCTGGCTCTCGACCCGAAACCTGCCCCTTCGCCTGCCCTGCCGGAAGCTGGGTCGGCGGTTTGTCTGGCCATTTAAAGTCCTGAGGAGATTGAACGAGGTATGTTATAGGTTACAACTGCCCATAAATTACCGCATTAACCCCTCGTTCCATGTGTCTCTCCTCAGGCCGGTGGTAGCTGGTCCACTCCAGGAGAATGAGGTACGAGAGGCTCCTCCGCCCCCACCAGACATCGAGGGGGCTCCGGCGTACTCAGTCCGTTCCATCTTGGATTCGAGGCGTCGGATGGGGGGTCTGCAGTATCTCGTGGAGTGGGAGGGGTACGGTCCGGAGGAACGGTGCTGGGTCCCTAGGAGGGACATCCTAGATCCCTCCCTGTTGAGGGATTTCCACCGGAGTCATCCGACTCGCCCTGCTCCGCGTCTTCCTGGCCGTCCCCGAGGCTGCTCCTCCTCCTTGCTCGGGCAGGCTTCGGCGTTAGTCGTCCCCGGAGTACTAACTACTGCCGATCGATGTTTTGGTGTTTGTCTTGTTTGGTCTTTATTGTTTACACCTGTTTCTCATTATGTTGTATTGTATTCCCTATATTACCCCCTGTCTCTCATTGGTTATTGTGTGTGATTGTTCTTTGTCATTCCAGCAGTTGCTTTGTGTGCGGGTATTGTGTTTTCCTCCCTGTTTGGAGGTTTGTTGTTTTTGTACGTAAATTACTGTGTTCAGTAAAAGTACGTTACCAGCCGCTATGTGTCCTGCGTTTGACTTCGCTGACCGCATACACATCGCGTGACAGATGCAGCAATTTGCCAGTCATTTATGAAAACACATCGGACAGTTGTCGCACACTGCGAGAGACACGTTGCTTGGCTGTTGATAGTCTTTCAAAGAGATCCAGGCTTCAGTGCGTCACACACTACTTTGCAATGTGAGCTGGAGGCAGAATGCATTTTGAAAACATATACTTAATTGTTTGAAACCTGAAAGTTTTACTTCGTATTCTGAGGCATGTCTTACCTTGCTTCAAAGTAGCCTAGCCAAAATCTGACCATAGAAACGTGGAGTCAATTATTATATAAACACTTCCATATGCCATTGAAACCAGTAGCCTATTTCTTGCATGTTCTATTGGTTTTCAAATCATCTTTCTTTCATTGTCCAGTAGCCAAAGACACAATCCTAGTCATATTAACCACCCATGCTAGTTGTTGCATCTTTAGATCCCCCTCTTTCTAAATTTCTAACGGCTATATTTTCAGCTCTGTCACATGAAACCGCTCGCATGTGCGGTGCGCTTTTGACAAAGGTGTTTTCCACTAATTGTATTATGGAACAAATATACATTTGAGCGTAGCCTACAGTCGTGTGTGCATTGCTGCACTTATAATGTGAATAAATAATAGTATATTAATCTAAACGTTCTTATCTGTTGCATCAGCATCATTGTTTTTTTTTAAGTCCCAGAGTCTGTTTGGAATATTTCATTCTCGCACATAACAACAAGCTGACCAATAGAATAGGTAAACAGTTCTACTATGGGGATAGTAGATTGACATAGGCTAATGATTTTGCTGTTCATTACTCATTTTGTTGGCTGAGGAAAAGTAAATGTGGTCAGTTATTCTAACATCTTGTCACGATTTCCGCCGAGGCTGCCTCCCCTCCTTGTTCAGGCAGGTTTCGGCGTTCGGCGTCACCGGCTAACTAGCTACTGCCGATCCATTTATCATCACTCCATTTGTCTTGTCTTCTATCACACACACCTGGTCCTTATTCCCTCATTAGTCATGGTATAAGTGTTCCCTCTGCTTCCTTGTCTGTGTGGGTGATTGTTTACTGTGGAGGTTAGTGGAGCTAGTTAGTGAAGCTCGGTGGAGCTCGGTGGAGCTCGTGTATTGTGTATCGACGGGAGTATTCTTCTCGTGTGCCTTGTATTTTCCAGTGCGCCTGTTTTGTGCCCTGGAGTGGGTTTGACGCATTTCTGCGTAAACCTGTATTTTGCGGCTTAAAGCCTGTTATTCTGTGATTTACCCTCCTGTGCCTGACTCCACCACCACCAGCTGATGGCTGTTGTCTGAGCCTTGACTGTGTGGAGGCATTGGCTCGAGGTGGCAAAACACCCTTTCCTCGTCTGGACGGACCACCGTAACCTGCAGTACATTCGAGCAGCGAGGAGGCTGAATCCTCACCAGGCCAGGTGGGCCATATTCTTCACCCGGTTTGATTTCACTCTATCATACATCCCGGGTACGAAGAACGTGAAGGCAGACGCGCTGTCCCGGCTGTATGACACAGAGGAGAGGCCCAGCGACAACACACCCATACTGCCGGCCTCCTGCATTGTGGCACCAGTAGTATGGGCGATGGACGCGGATATAGAGCAGGCATTACACACGGATCCCTCTCCACCTCATTGTCCAGATGGGCTATAGTACGTGTCAGCTCTTATCCGTGATTGTCTGATCTACTGGGCACACACGTCACCCTCCTCTGGTCACCCAGGTATCGTCCGTACAGTGTGCTGCCTGACCGGAAAATACTGGTGGCCTACCTTGGCTAAGGACGTGAGGGTGTATGTCTCCTCCTGCTCAGTGTGCGCCCAGATTAAGGCACCATGAGTGAAGCTCTGTGGAGCTTGTGTATTGTGTATCAACGGGAGTATTTTTCCCGTGTGCCTTGTATTTTCCAGTGCGCCTGTTTTGTGCCCTGGAGTGTGTTTGACGCATTTCTGCGTAAACCTGTATTTTGCGGATTAAAGCCTGTTATTCTGTGATTTACCCTCCTGCGCCTGACTCCTTCATCACCACCTCATCATACATCTTCAAAGTGTGCATCTGAATTCGGAAAGAAGGACACACGCTGTTGTATCCTTGAGTTGCAGGTTCTGTTAAAATGAATGACCATAATCTATCAGTGCTTTCTGTAATTCTGAGCACCGTGGGTGGACGCCCTAATCAGGTTACCACCAAATTAATATAGGTCCGGTAAATTTCTCAAATGTCCGGTAAATTAAAATGCTACCGTTCAAATGTCCGGTGCCACATTTTCCTAATGGAAACCATAATGGGCAACTTGACATTTTTATAAATAACCCTAAGCATGATGGGATGTTAATTGCTTAATTAACTTCAAAACCACACCTGTGTGGAAGCACCTGCTTTCAATATACTTTGTATTCGTCATTTACTCAACTGTTTCCTTTATTTTGGCAGTTACCTGTACATGAGATGCTAAATATTGTTTAATAGTAAACATTTATTTGATGAAATCCATTATGATGAAACACCTAATTTTAATAGCTTACACAGTTGCCATTAACTTCTTATTACAAACATTAAGATCCCAGATATGCATTTAAGGGTCTGCATTGCTATAGTCTGTGTTGGCAAACAGAAGTGTATCATTGGTGATATAACAGGCACCGTTCAGACAACTGACAGATGGATGGAAACGACTAGGCCTACATAGACTAGCAGCTCTATCAGTAATCACCAACAGTCAGTGGAGGCCATTTTCTGGCAACGTGCTAATTCCAGAACACGTCTAATGAGCTGTGACAAAAACCTGAAAATAAGATAAAAAAATCACCCAAGGAAAGATGGGGGTAATCAAGAAACAATTAGTTTGTCACTTAATCACAAAGCAGACCTAGTCTAGTGACGGACGTCACACTGTCTTAATTACAATGTTACATAGCATCCCAAGAGAGCGGTGAGGTAGGGAGGGGGAGTCATGTAACTTACAGTGCAACAGGTTAAGATTGTCGTATGGTACAGTATATAAAATAGGCAAAATATGGTCCTACTATCTAAACTAAATAGTGTGGGCTTATTCAATTCGATTCCAAATATAATTTCCCCAGTATTTCACATCCATATCACAGTGGGTCATTTTGTGCAATATTAGTTTTGCAGTATATTATTTCAATGCTTGTCCTTGACTCAGCAAAACCAATGATTAAGAGTTTGATTTGTCTCACACCCAAACACAAAGCAGTTTTCTTTGCTGGTCTTTTGAAATTCAGCCAGGCAAAAACTAAGTTAATTAGAAATTAACAAAAAGAAGGAAGTGGAGAGAGAAAAACAGCGACGTGGAGTGTTTCATATCCATTATGGTGATCTCTAGTATTTAACACTCTGAACTGTGTGGAGAGGCCAGTGTAGAAGAGCTCCAGACAGGTCATCTATGAACTCTTGAACATCTTGTAAAAGGATCTGGCCTTAATGGACACTTACTCTTAAATCTCTACCCGGTACAGCCGGAAAAGGACTGTCCACCCCTCTGTGCCTGGTTTCTTTCTAGGTTCCTGTTTTTCATAGCTACTGTGCTTCTGCCTCTGCATTGTTTGCTCTTTGGGGTTTTAGGCTGGGTATCTGTAAAGCACATTGTGACAGCTGCGGATGTAAAAAAGCTTTACAAAATACATTTCATTGATTGATTGATTGAATTAATTTGACGAAGATGTAAGTGGCCGAAAAATTAGAAGTAGATACAGTAACAGATTTTAGGTTAAATGAATTCCAGGACTTTGGACAGAGTATACAGGCACATCAGCAATTCTATTATCAGTTTAGTGCATGGTGAAAGACTCCTTTGTCAGCACCATGGACAGCTGGCTCATACACATTGAAGGCTGCATTGTCGTAACATAGTCTGTGCAGAATATATATTTTTAGTGTGAAATCTGCAGGCAGCGTAGAACGATTTGACAGATAGCAACAGATTTCACCCCTTTTCATCCTATTACATGTTTTCACCATGAAGTTTCATACAAAAAACCGACCAAAGGTGTCAGTCAAACTAAAACTCTTTTTGAAAAGAGAACTCTCTTAAGAGTGAGTGTACAAAAAGCTACCCTGAACCGAAGTGACTGGGATGTCAGAATGAATGCTTGTACACTTTGATCCTCTTCATAATCCCATCGATCAGCTACTGCAGCTCAGCTCACATCCTTTAAGACCTCTTGGGAAAAGCCTTGTCAAACCTGACTTTTTCCCATAACTCTTTTGTTGCTTGTCAGAGCCTATGCATATTTGTTAACTAAACCATTTAATTACATCACTTGACCTGAACATAAATTCAATGGTCATCATCTATGTGCTGTTTTGAGCATGATGAAGTTCACACATATACCTTGATTTGATTTTATGCACTGCCATTTATCACCCTAGCTTGATCCATCCAGTAATGTGCTGCTCTGTGGACAATGAGCGAGCTCAAACAAATCATATTTATTATCTTTTAACTCATTTAAATTCACTGTGCTTTAGATATCAGCTTAAGAGATGTTTAGAGTGCTACAGTCATATTTAGACTGTAAATGTGCTGGCTTGCAGTTACATTTCAATTTATGGCTCCACCAGCCCTTTATGACTACAACTCCAGCACACTTGGTCCATCTGAATGCTTTAAAAGCTTCATGGTGAGAAATGGGAAAGTTTATCAAGTTTATTAAGTCTGCCTCACTTCATAACGTAGTCTAACTCCTACATGGTTTACTACAGTGATGGGTGGCATGAAGCAGAGTGGATGTGAAATGTGGGCACAAGCTGTGGCCGATATCCACTTCCTGTGTCTCCATTGGAGATGACAGGGAGACAAGAAGGCCTGCTGCATATTAGCCCATCACTAATTCAAGATGGTATCTTGAGTCAGAGTTCCTGGTAACTTATGATAATGTTTGTGAGGAGTGCATTGCCGGAAACATGGAGCAAAACGTCTGTTTGGAGCATCTTTAAGAGGCACTCTGTTTCATTTTTGGCTTGATGTGGCATTGTCCTCTACCATCTGTCCACTCTGTGGTAATAGAGTATTACTCTACTAATGTATACCACTTTAAAAATATCATTGTAGACCAGCATATCTAATCTTATTTGCCTTGGGATGCATCATTTAGTTCCTGATGAATGTTTATTTTGCAAGTATGTAACACCAGGATAGATCTCAAGAAATGTGGAGCCAGTGTTATACAGACAGGACCAGGATTAGCTGGATATGCATAATTTACTCTTTTGATGAGCTCAGCACTTGCAGAGATTACAAATATAATATATTACCCTAAATTCAGTGAGCAAATTGACTTTAACATACTGTATGTGAGTCTTATATTGAGTCTGATTGTAAAATGATTGAGTCAGTGTATGAGAACAACTTAACACTTTATAATAACTCCACACAATAAAGCATTTGCTACATGAGGCAAATGGGGGTCACATCAAATACTCACTGGTTTTCTGATCCACGCTCCTACCTTTTCTTTCAAGATATATGTGTTCAACAGATGCATAACTTTATTCCCAGTCATGTGAAATCCATAGATTAGGGCCTAATTAATTTATTTCAATGGACTGATTTCCTTATACTGTATGAACTATAACTCAGTAAAATCTTTGAAATTGTTGCATGTTGCGTTTATGTTTTTGTTCAGTGTATTATGAAAATTGACTGTAACAATGCCAATAATGTTTAAATTCGAAGCAGCTCAAACACAGAACATGTAAAAATTAGGGAGGATTACTTTATCCTATCCCAGATATTCCTTAAAGAGGTGGGGTTTCAAGTGTCTCCGGAAGGTGGTGAGTGACTCGGCTGTCCTGGCGTCGTGAGGGAGCTTGTTCCACCATTGGGGTGCCAGAGCAGCGAACAGTTTTGACTGGGCTGAGCGGGAACTGTGCTTCCGCAGAGGTAGGGGGGCCAGCAGGCCAGAGGTGGATGAACGCAATGCCCCTTGACCTTGACCTTTCCACATTTTGTCACGTTACAGCCTTATTCTAAAATTGATTTAAATGTTTATTTTTCGTCATCAATCTACACACAATACCCCATAATGACAAAGCAAAAACAGGTTTTTAGAAATGTTTGCTAATTTATTAAATAAATAAAAACTGAAATATCACATTTACATAAGTATTCAGACCCTTACTCAGTACTTTGTTGAAGCACCTTTGGCAGCAATTACAGCATTGAGTCTTCTTGGGTAATATGCTACAAGCTTGACACACCTGTATTTGGGGAGTTTCTCCCATTCTTCTCTGCAGATCCTCTCAAGCTCTGTCAGGTTGGATGGGGAGCGTTCCTGCACAGCTATTTTCAGGTCTCTCCAGAGATGTTCGATCAGGTTCAAGTCTGGGATCTGGCTGGGCCACTCAAGGACATTCAGAGACTTGTCCCGAAGCCACTCCTGCGTTGTCTTGGCTGTGTGCCTAGGGTCGTTGTCCTGTTGGAAGGTGAACTTTCGCCCCAGTCTGAGGTCCTGAGTGCTCTGGAGCAGGTTTTCATCAAGGATCTCTCTGTTTAAATTTTTTTTTTTTTTTTCACCTTTATTTAACCAGGTAAGCCAGTTGAGAACAAGTTCTCATTTACAACTGCGACCTGGCCAAGATAAAGCAAAGCAGTGCGATAAAAACAACAACACAGAGTTACATATGGGGTAAAAAAAAACAAAGTCAAAAATACAACAGAAAATATATATACAGTGTGTGCAAATGTAGCAAGTTATGGAGGTAAGGCAATAAATAGGCTATAGTGCAAATTAATTACAATTAGTATTAACACTGGAATGCTAGATGTGCAAGAGATTATGTGCAAATAGAGATACTGGGGTGCAAAAGAGCAAAATAAATAACAATATGGGGATGAGGTAGTTGGGTGGGCTAATTTCAGATGGGCTGTGTACAGGTGCAGTGATCGGTAAGGTGCTCTGACAACTGATGCTTAAAGTTAGTGAGGGAGATAAGAGTCTCCAGCTTCAGAGATTTTTGCAATTCGTTCCAGTCATTGGCAGCAGAGAACTGGAAGGAATGGCGGCCAAAGGAGGTGTTGGCTTTGGGAATGACCAGTGAGATATACCTGCTGGAGCGCAGACTACGGGTGGGTGCTGCTATGGTGACCAATGAGCTAAGATAAGGCGCGGATTTGCCTAGCAGTGATTTATAGATGGCCTGGAGCCAGTGGGTTTGACGACGAACATGTAGTGAGGACCAGCCAACAAGAGCGTACAGGTCACAGTGGTGGGTAGTGTATGGGGCTTTGGAGACAAAACGGATGGCACTGTGATAGACTACATCCAATTTGCTGAGTAGAGTGTTGGAGGCTATTTTGTAAATGACATCGCCGAATTCAAGGATCGGTAGGATAGTCACTTTTACGAAGGCATGTTTGGCAGCATGAGTGAAGGAGGCTTTGTTGCGAAATAGGAAGCCGATTCTAGATTTAACTTTGGATTGGAGATTCTTAATGTGAGTCTGGAAGGGGAGTTTACAGTCTAACCAGACACCTAGGTATTTGTAGTTGTCCACATACTCTAGGTCAGACCCGTCGAGAGTGGTGATTCTAGTCGGGTGGGCGGGTGCCAGCAGCGTTCGATTGAAAAGCATGCATTTAGATTTACTAGTGTTTAAGAGCAGTTGGAGGCTACTGAAGGAGTGTTGTATGGCATTGAAGCTCGTTTGGAGGTTTGTTAACACAGTGTCCAATGAAGGGCCAGATGTATACAAAATGGTGTCGTCTGCGTAGAGGTGGATCTGAGAGTCACCAGCAGCAAGAGCGACATCATTGATATACACAGAGAAAAGTGTCGGCCCAAGAATTGAACCCTGTGGCACCCCCATAGAGACTGCCATAGGTCCAGACAACAGGCCCTCCGATTTGACACACTGAACTCTATCTGAGAAGTAGTTGGTGAACCAGGCGAGGCAGTCATTTGAGAAACCAAGGCTATTTAGTCTGCCAATAAGAATGCGGTGGTTGACAGAGTCGAAAGCCTTGGCCAGGTCGATGAAGACGGCTGCACAGTACTGTCTATTATCAATCGCGGTTATAATATCGTTTAGGACCTTGAGCGTGGCTGAAGTGCACCCATGACCAGCTCGGAAACCGGATTGCATAGTGGAGAAGGTGCGGTGGTATTCGAAATGGTCGGTGATCTGTTTGTTAACTTGGCTTTCAAATACTTTCGAAAGGCAGGGCAGGATGGATATAGGTCTGTAGCAGTTTGGATCTAGAGTGTCACCCCCTTTGAAGAGGGGGATGACCGCGGCAGCTTTCCAATCTCTGGGGATCTCAGACGTTACGAAAGAGAGGTTGAACAGACTAGTAATAGGGGTTGCGACAATTTCGGCGGCTAGTTTTAGAAAGAAAGGGTCCAGATTGTCTAGCCCAGCTGATTTGTAGGGGTCCAGGTTTTGCAGCTCTTTTAGAACATCAGCTGTCTGAATTTGTGTGAAGGAGAAGCGGGGGGGGCATGGGCAAGTTGCAGCGGAGGGTGCAGAGTTGGTGGCCGGGGTAGTGGTAGCCAGGTGGAAAGCATGGCCAGCCGTAGCAAAATGCTTGTTGAAATTCTCGATTATTGTAGATTTATCGGTGGTGATAGTGTTTCCTAGCCTCAGTGCAGTGGGCAGCTGGGAGGAAGTGCTCTTATTCTCCATGGACTTTACAGTGTCCCAAAACTTTTTGGAGTTAGTGCTACAGGATGCAAATTTATGTTAGAAAAAGTTAGCCTTTGCTTTCCTGACTGCTTGTGTATATTGGTTCCTAACTTCCCTGAAAAGTTGCATATCGCGGGGGCTATTTGATGCTAATGCAGTACGCCACAGGATGTTTTTGTGCTGGTCAAGGGCAGTCAAGTCTGAGGAGAACCAGGGGCTATATCTGTTCTTAGTTCTGTATTTTTTGAATGGGGCATGTTTATTTAAGATTGAGAGGAAATTACTTTTAAGGAACAACCAGGCATCCTCTACTGACGGAATGAGATCTATATCCATCCAGGATACCTGGGCCAGGTCAATTAGGAAGGCCTGCTCGCTAAAGTGTTTTAGGGAGCGTTTGACAGTGATGAGGGGTGGACGTTTGACGGACGCAGGCAATAAGGCAGTGATCGCTGAGATCCTGGTTGAAGACAGCTGAGGTGTATTTAGAGGGTAAGATAGTCAGGATGATATCTATGAGGGTACCCATGTTTACGGATTTAGGGTTGTACCTGGTAGGTTTGTTGATAATTTGCGTGAGATTGAGGGCATCTAGTTTGGATTGTAGGATGGCCGGGGTATTAAGCATATCCCAATTTAGGTCACCAAGCAGTACGAACTCTGAGGATAAATGGGGGGCAATCAATTCACATATGGTGTCCAGGGCACAGCTGGGGGCTGAGGGGGGTCTGTAGCAAGCGGCAACAGTGAGAGACTTATTTCTGGAAATGTGGATTTTTAGAAGTAGAAGCTCAAACTGTTTGGGCACAGACCTGGATAGTATGATAGAGCTCTGCAGGCTATCTCTACAGTAGATTGCAACTCCACCCCCTTTGGCAGTTCTATCTAGACGGAAAATGTTATAGTTTGGGATGGAAATTTCAGAATTTTTGGTGGCCTTCCTAAGCCAGGATTCAGACAGTGCTAGAACATCAGGGTTGGCGGAGTGTGCTAACGCAGTGAATAACTCAAACTTAGGAAGTAGACTTCTGATATTTACGTGCAAGAAACCAAGACTTTTGCGATTACAGAAGTCAGCAAACGATAGCGCCTGGGGAGTAGGAGTGATACTGAGGGCTGCAGGGCCTGGGTTAGCCTCTACATCACCAGAGGAACAGAGGAGGACTAGAATAAGGATACGGCTAAAGGCTTTAAGAACTGGTCTTCTAGTGCGTTGGGTACATAGAATAAAGGGGGAAGATTTCCGGGCGTTGTAGAAAAGATTCAGGGCATTATGTACAGACAAGGATGTGGAAGGATATGAGTAAAGTGGAGGTAAACCTAAGCGTTGGGTAACAATGAAAGAGATAGCATCACTGGAGGCACCAATTGAGTCGGTCTCCGCGTGTATGGGGGGTGGGACAAAGGAGCTATCTAAGGCAGGTTTAGCTGGGCTGGGGGATCTACAGTGAAATAGTACAATTAGAAATAACCGAAACAACAATAAGCTAACCATGTTGACAAGGGAGAGAGGCATAAAGCAATCACAGGTGTAATTTGAGAGAGCTAAGACAACAGCTTGTAATGACGACACAGTTTGGGCTGAGGCTAAACATAAACAGGATGCAGTACCGTAAAAAGGAACAGTCCAGCAGACATCAGCTGTATAGCTGAGTTATCATAAGGTCCGGTGAACAGCAATAGGATAGTTCGGAGGCTGCTAAAGCACTAGCGAGTAAGAGGCCACGGCTAGCGTGTGCTAGCGGGCCGGGGCTAGCAGATGGAATCTTCGTGGTCGACGTCGTAACCACATCAGATGATTTCGTCGGCAGACCAGTCGTGTAGGATCGGCAGGGCTCCGTGTCAACACTAGGTGGTCCCGTCCGGTTGACAGAGAGGTAGATAGCCGGGAGATGGGCCTAGCTCAGGATGATTAGCCAGACCACAACGTCCATTTTGTTGCAGCTAGCTGGTAGCGATGAATCCGGAGTTAAAGGTTCAGTGATTCCGGCAGAAAAACTGATATGTTCTGGGTCGATAACGCGCTGTGCAGACTGGCCGAATAACAGTCCAGACTAGAGCTGGCTGTTGAGTGGTGCAGGCCACGGACAATGATGAAAAACCGCTAACGGTAGCTGATAGCAAGTAGCTAGTTAGCTGGCTACTCCCGTCCGGTAGACCTAGAGGTAGATATGAGCCTGGCTCTAGGCTAGCTCGAGGCTAACTGGTGCTTGCATCGGGGGCAGTGGTGATTAGCCAGACAGCAACACCCATTCGGTTGCGGCTAGCTAGTTGCGATCCGGTGATTAATGTCCAGTGATTAAATTAATCCCGCAGAAAAAAATCCAATGTTCTGGGTGAAATACCGCTAACTGTGGCTAATAGCAAGCAGCTAGTTAGCTGGCTAGCTAGTTTCAACTGGAGATTCTAGATGAAAGGTAAGTCAATAATAGAATCCGTTCCACATTGAGTGAGGCGGGTTGCAGGAAAGTATATTTTGTAGAAGGATGAAAAGTCTGATAGGGAAATATGTACGAAAAATATAAAAAACAGGGTATTTACAGGCTATTTACAGACACACGACAAAAACAGAACTGCACTACTACGCCATCTTGGATGCCATCTGTACTTTGCTCCGTTCATCTTTCCCTCGATCCTAACTAGACTCCTTGTCCCTGCCTCTGAAAAACATCCCCACAGCTGCCACCATCATGCTTCACCGTAGGGATGGTGCCAGGTTTCCTCCAGACGTGACGCTTGGCATTCAGGCCAAAGAGTTCAATCTTGGTTTCATAAAACCAGATCATCTTTTTTCTCATGGTCTGAGAGTCCTTAGGTGCCTTTTGGCAAACTCCAAGTTGGCTGTCATGTGCCTTTTACTGAAGAGTGGCTTCTGTCTGGCCACTCTACCATAAAGGCCTGATTGGTGCAGTGCTGCAGAGATGGTTGTCCTTCTGGAGGGTTCTCCCATCTCCACAGAGGAACTCTAGAGCTCTGTCAGAGTGACCATTGGGTTCTTGGTCACCTCCTTGACCAAGGCCCTTCTCCCCCGATTGCTCAGTTTGGTGGTTCCAAACTTCTTCCATTTAAGAATGATGGAGGCCACTGTGTTCTTGGGGACCTTCAAGGCTGCAGACATTTTTTGGTACCCTTCCCTCGATCTGTGCCTCGACACAATCCTGTCTCTGAGCTCTATGGACAATTCCTTCGACCTCGTGGCTTGGTTTTTGCTCTGACATGCACTGTCAACAGTGGGACCTTAGATAGACAGGAGTGTGCCTTTCCAAATCATGTCCAATCAATTGAATTTACCACAGGTGGACTCCAATGAATTTGTAGAAACATCTCAAGGATGATCCATGGAAACAGGATGCACCTGAGCTCAACTTCGAGTCTCATAATAAAGGGTCTTAATACTTATGTAAATAAGGTATCTGTTTTTTCTTTTTTTATGAATTTGCTAAAATGTATAACAATATTTTTTTGATTTGTCATTATGGGGTATTGTGTGTAGACTGCTGAGGAAAATGTTTTATTTAATCAATTTTAGAATAAGGCTGTAACGTAATAAAATGTGAAAAAAGTAAAGGGTTCTGAATACTTTCCAAATGCACTGTAAATGTGTTCAACATCCACTGAAGTAGCTAGCAAGTTTACTAGATAGGTACAGTAGTTGCCGTGGTAACCAAATAAACAGACTTGCTAGTTTAGCTAACCAAACCATCAGTCCTAGCTTGCTATTATGAAAATCTAATTCAACAATACCAATACTGTTTTCAATTCGACTTGAATATTCAACAATGTTATTAGATGCATTTACATGACACTTCAAAATTCTCTGGCAGCCATGTTAGCACTTCATTAACATAACATGGGGATATTTAAATAATGCTATGTAACTGAATGTCTAGAATTAGAACAATATAAACAATTCTAAAAGTTGGCCCAACTCTCTAAATACATGGCTCTGGCTACATCCACTGTCCAGATGGATGGAACGTTGCATATGTTTTTTTGCCGCTGGCTCGAAAGTGAGTCATTTAGCGAATCATTTCCATTATATTTGTCTGTTCAGTCATAAGTTAGGCTTCTCTGAATATTTTTTCCACACTTAGGAACTTAGTCAGAACCTTATCTTTTTCATGTAGGCTAACCCCTGGCTTAGTCAGCCAGATGTGGTGATAGACAGCTGTCAGTCTCAGCTGTTCGCCCGCTGGCTACCTAGCGTTACGTTAGCTTTGAGCTCTTGTGTGTCGTGGACCTTATGATTATGGATCCCTTTGACAGTTTATTGGAGCCTGTGATATCAGTTCCTGTTGGCTGAAAGAGGAAACTTTCTAAACAAGCTCATGAAAATGAGATTAACGACATTAAACTACTGGAAGGAGTGGCTTGAAGAGTGCCTGCAATATACCGTTCAAATTATTTTCTCTGTATTGTGTGCTTATTGTTTAACCATTGATATGTTCTAGGGGTCATTTTGAGACCTTAAGGAGCATCAGGTACTGTTGGAATGTCTACAAATGGCATGTCCATCTTTTTGTGAGAAATTACACTGGTCACTCATAACATTTATAAAGTATAGGTAGCCCAAACTTTAGATGAGCTCACACAAAAATACTTAACTAGTAAATGGTTTATAAGGACCTATATTAAACATCATATGAATTATCTTATTAATTATTATTAAATAGTTTAAAAGTTGTTTATGTATGTGAATAACTAGGTTACTAACATCTTCGAATGTGGGAGTAATGATTCATAAATGATGAAAACAATATTTACTAATCCATTATACATGCTTTATTACATGGAGTTATTATAATGTACTAATGAGAATAGTTGTGTGATTTATTGTGTGACTCCTGAGTGGCGCAGTGGTCTAAGGCACTGCATCACAGTGCTAACTGTGCCACTAGATCCTGGTTCGAATCCAGGCTCTGTCGCAGCCGGCCGCGACCGGGAGACTCATGGGCGGCGCACAATTGGCCCAGCGTTGTCCAGGGTAGGGGAGGGAATGGCCGGCAGGGATGTAGCTCAGTTGATAGAGCATGGCGTTTGCAACGCCAGGGTTGTGGGTTCGATTCCCACGGGGGGCCAGTATAAAAAAATATGTATTCACTAACTGTAAGTCGCTCTGGATAAGAGTGTCTGCTAAATGACTAAAATGTAAATGTAAATGTTAGGTACGAAAGTAACATGACACTGTTTTAGACACCTTGTGGAGACACAAGGTCATGAACATGTGGTCAACGATAGGCTGTGTGCTTTCATAACTCTGATTCTCCACTCTTACACCTCTCCTTATTTCCCTCTCTCCTGCTATAAAGGTACTTGTTTTTGCTTGTCTGTCGACTTCAAAAGACTATGATTTTCTAAAATAAAATTGTATTAGTCACAGGCTTCATAAACAACAGATGTCGACTCATAGTTGAATGCTTACCTAAGGGCCCTTCCTAACAATGCAGAGAGAAAGAAAATAGAGAAATAATACAAAAGTTGGATATATAAGGGGAGAAAAAGGTGTAGATTCACGTGCAGAGTGCGGCAGGTGTTTATTTCGCCTTCGCAAAAGGCAGGAATCGTGGTCACAGGCAGGCAATGGTCATACACAGGTAGGCAAACAGGCAGGAGAATCAAAACTAGGACTGAAGGCTATAACTGGTTCTCACAAACAAGCTAGGAAAAGGCACAAACAGAATGAACTGAACTAAATAAGGAGCTAATGAAACCAGGTGAGTAACTAACACAGGTGAAATCAATGAACAAAAATGAAAGACAGGGCTATGTTCAAGAACACAAAGAAACAGGGCTACGTTCAAGAACACAAGGTTGACTAAGAAAATAAATACAGAACCTTACAGTATCCCACCCCCAAGGGAGGCTCGTGACGACCCAACATCACCGGAGGGTGGAGCGGGCGGGCGGGGGGATCAGAGGCGGTGTCACGATCGTCGTATACAGAGGAGGACCAAGGCGCAGCGTTGCAGGCAAACATACTCTTTATTTAGAGACACGATCAAAACAACAAAACGATGACGTGACAGTTCACGGTCTAACACAAACAGACTAGAAACAAGATCCCACAACATTTGTGGGCAAATAGCCTCTATAAATATGGCTCCCAATCAGAGACAACCAGCCACAGCTGACACTCGTTGCCTCTGATTGGGAACCACTCTGGCCAACACAGAAATACAACCTATAGAATATCCACACCCTGGCTCAACATATAGAGTCCCAGAGCCAGGGTGTGACAGGCGGCCGCCTACCTCGGGGGCGATGTCCAGTGGGTCTGTTTGGGGGTCGACCCCGAGGTCGGGGAGCGGGACGGTTCCGGATGGTTACGGTGGAATGCCTGAATCATCTCTGGGTCGAGGATGTCCTGGTCGGGAACCCAGGACCGGTCTTCAGGCCCATAACCTTCCCAGTCCAATAGATAGTGGATGTGACCTCTCAGGTGTTTGGAATCAAGGATGGCCTGAATGGCGTAGGCAGGTTCCCCTCCGAAGTCCAACGGTGGGTGCGCACTGCGGGTTGAGACTGGAGGATGAAGAGGACTGTAGGTGACCGGTTTTAACAGAGGCCAATGAAGCGAGGACAGAACCTTTTGCAGGGGAGGCGGAGCCGGATGTCTCTGGTAGAGAGCCACACATGCTGTCCGGGGTGAAAGAGTGGCGTTGGTCGGCGGCGTCTGTCGGTAAAGCTTTCCTGGGTATTAGAGGCTTCCTGCAGATGCCGGTGAGTGGTCTCCCATACCCGCTCACTATGCCGAAACCAGTCGTGGACAGCTGGGACAGTACCAGGCTCCGCCTCCCAGGGAAACATGGGGGGTTGGTAACCAAGTACACACTGAAATGAGTAAGCGAAGGGATGAATGCATGAGTGAGTTCTGAGCGTATTCGGCCCAGGCCATATACCGACTCCAGTTGTGTGGAGAGGCAGAACATTGTTGGCGGAGGTACTTCCCTATTTCTTGGTTCAGGCGTTCGGTCTGCCCGTTGGTCTGGGGATGGTACCTGGAGGAGAGACTGAGGGCGACCCCCAGTCGGTCACAGAAGGCTCGCCACACCCGGGAGACAAACTGGGGCCAGCGGTCAGAGACGATGTCCTCCGGAATCCCATACAGATGGAACACCTGCTGGAACATACACTCAGCCAATTCCATGGCGTTAGGTAAATGAGGAAGAGGAACCAGACAACACATTTTTGAAAAACGGTCTACTATGACAAGGGTGGTGGTGTTACCAGATGATTCAGGAAGGTATGTGATGAAGTCAACAGCTATGTGGGACCAGGGTCTGTGAGGAATTGGCAAAGGTTAAAGCTTACCGGAAGGGAGATGACGAGGGCTTTTGGTTTGGGCGCAGACTGGACAGGAGAGTACATAATCCCTTACATCGGATGCCAGTGAGGACCACCAGAATTTACGGTCTAGAAGTTTGGTGGTTTGTGTAATGCCCGGATGTCCTGACCCCAAGGATGTGTGACACCATTGCATCAGTTGGGGTCTAACAGCTGCTGGTACGTAACTCTTCCCAGTTGGTGTCTCAGGAGGTGCCGGGTCTGAGGTTAGGGCTTCTTGTATAGCAGAGTGAACCTCCCACTGTACCGGTCCCATAATGCAAAAGGAAGGAAGAATGGGTGTAGGGTCTGAGTTACTGGTCGGAAGGTCAAACTGGCGGGAGAGAGCATCACCTTTTACGTTTTTCTTTCCAGGGATGTAAGTAACATGAAAATGGAAGCGTGTGAAGAAGAGAGCCCAGTGGGCTTGCCTGGAGTTTAACCTCTTGGCCCCTCTGATATATTCCAGATTACGATGATCTGTTAGGACGAGAAAGGGATGTTGTGCGCCCTCCAACCAGTGGCGCCACTCCTCGAGGGCCAGCTTGATGGCGAGGAGTTCTCTGTT
Organism: Coregonus lavaretus; assembly: GCF_964263955.1. Taxonomy (NCBI): domain Eukaryota; kingdom Metazoa; phylum Chordata; class Actinopteri; order Salmoniformes; family Salmonidae; genus Coregonus; species Coregonus lavaretus. The sequence goes on from NC_139991.1 coordinate 46,383,032, forward strand.
CCCCACATCGTAATTCCTCTCAGCGGCGGATAACTTCCTGGAGAAGAAGGCACAGGGATGTGATTTTGGAGGTGTTCCCACCCGCTGAGAGAGTATGGCTCTTACTCCTACTTCGGAGGCATCCACCTCCAGGGTGAAAGGTAGGGTTGGATCAGGTTGGCGAAGGACAGGAGCTGAAGTGAAGAGGCGTTTCAAGTTGTTGAAAGCAGTCAGGTCGGTATCAGTCCATTGAAGGGTGCGGGTCTTTTGGCTGGTAAGTGCAGTGAGGGGAGCGGCAGTAGAACTGAAGTTCCCGAATGAACTGGCGATAGAAGTTGGAGAACCCAATGAAATGTTGGAGTTCCTTAACGGTGGTGGGTTTGGGCCAGTTACTGACGGCGGTGACTTTTTTCCCATCCATGCTGACCCTTCCAGGTGTCAGTACGAAACCGAGGAAGTTTACAAGAGGTTACATGGAAGGTGCTCTTTTCAGTCTTCACATAAAGGTTATGGTAAAGGAGCCGTTGAATAACCTTTTGTACATGCTGTATGTGTTCCTTCAGGGAGTGGGAGTAAATCAGGATGTAATCAATGTAGACGATGAGAAAGCGGTTGATCATATCCTGGAAAACCTCGTTCATAAAGGATTGAAAGATGGCGGGGGCGTTAGTAAGGCCATAGGGCATGACCAGGTATTCGTAGTGCCCTCGTGCGGTGATAAAGGCAGTCTTCCATTCGTTGCCTTCACGTATAGAGACAACGTTATATGCTCTTCGCAGGTCAAGTTTTGTATAGATGTTGGCGCGGCCCAATACATGGACGGAGACCACCGTCCTTTTTTCCAACGAAGAAGAAGCTGGATGCAGCCAGGAAAGAAGAAGGATGAATGAAATCGTTTTCAAGTGCTTCATCAATGTAGTTCTCCATTGCCTCATTTTCCGGGATAGATAGGGGGTAAACACGGCCCTTCGGTGGGGACACTCCAGGGAGTAAGTCAATAGCACAGTCCACTGGGTGATGTAGTGGCAGAGTGCAGGCCTTGATTTTGCTGAAGATATTGCTGTAATGGGCGTATTCAGATGGTATAGTGGGTGGCACTGCAGAGGCAGAGTCCTCAATGGTGGTGGCTCTGCAGGGTAGGCTGAGACAACTGGTGAAGCAGGTAGAAGACCAGGACAGTAGTTCACCTTGTCGCCACGGGATGGCAGGGTCGTGACGACAAAGCCAGAGGTGTCCGAGGATGAGTGGCTGTTTGGGGGATGAGAGTTCCATGAGTTGAATGGTTTCGGTGTGGAAGACTCCAATCTGGAGGGTGATGCTCTGTGTCAGGTGCGTAATGAAGCCTGTGCCCTATGGCTGCCCGTCCAGGGCGTTAATCCTTAAGGGAGGGGTGACAGGTGTTAGATCAATATCAAGCTCTTGTACTAGCTGGTGGTCGATAAAATTACCTGCTGCTCCCGAATCTATGAAGCCCTCTACGTACTTAGTAACCCCATTTGTGGTTATCAATACTGGGATGGAGAATTGCTTCTGGGAGATATTTAGAAATAAGGACACGCCTACCTGCATGGCAGCGGAGGGACCCTTCTCATCTCTCCGTGGGGGGCGAACAGGGCAATGGCTGAGTAGATGATCTTTCCCGCCACAGTATAGGTAGAGCCTTTCTTGGATCCGCCTTTGATGTTCGATACACGGCAGAGGAGCATGGCCCAACTACATGGGCTCTGGAAGACTCGGACGGGATGACAGAATCATGGAAAGAGAAGGTTTCAGGTTCCTGGGTGGCAGAGTTCTTCGACGGTCGGCAATGAGGTGGTCGATGGAGATAGACATGCGAATGTATTGATTTAAATCCTGAAGGTCACCTCTACAGGCCAGCTCCGCCTGAAGTTCCCTGTTGAGCCCTCTTCGGTAGACGGTAAGTAAAGCAGCCTCACTCCATCCACTCCCTGCAGCCATGGTGCGGAACTCGAGGGCATACTCGGCAGCTGAATTGCATCCTTGTTGAAGTTTTATGAGGAGGTCTCCTATAGGACGACTGGAAGGAGAGTGATCGAATACCTCTTTGAAGAGGGTGTGGAAATGGGTCTCGGATCCGAGTTCTGTGCTGTTGGCAGTCCATATGGTCGTGGCACAATCCAGGGCTTTACCTGTGAGTAGAGACAAAACAATATCCACCCTGCTCTTGTCGGTGGCAAAGTTAATGGGGTTGTGCTCAATGTTTTTGCTGCATTGCATCAGAAATCCCTGAAATTTCCCAGGTGAACCGTCATACTTTCCAGGCATGGATATGAATGAAAGAGGGCTATGGGTTATGATACCTGGCATCAGAGGAGTAGGGATAGGCTGGCGGAGAAGATGGCAGATTTCCTCCATACACTCCTCTTGCTGGGTTAGGCGCCGCTGTAGCTCCGCTGAATCCATTCCGTTTTTTAGGTGAGGTATTCTGTAATGAATACTCAGGGAGAAAAAGGTATAAATACACGCGTAGAGCGCGGCAGGTGTTTATTTCACCTTCGCAAAAGGCAGGAATCGTGGTCACAGTCAGGCAATGGTCATACACAGGTAGGCAAACAGGCAGGAGAATCAAAAACTAGGACTGAAGGCTAAAACTGGTTCTCACAAACGAGCTAGGAAAAGGCTTAGTAGAGCCAAAACGAACAATACCTCACAAGGCACAAACAGAATGAACTGAACTAAATAAGGAGCTAATGAGACCAGGTGAGTAACTAACACAGGTGAAATCAATGAACAAAAATGAAAGACAGGGCTACGTTCAAGAACACAAGAAAATAAATACAGAACCTTACAGTACCAAGTAGATGTGCAGGGGTACGAGGTAATTGAGGTAGATTTGTACATATAACTACGAATAAAGCAACATATAGTAAATAGAAGCAGCAGCGTATGTGATGAGTAAAAAAAGTTACTGCAAAAAGTGTCAATGCAAGATAGTCCGGGTAGCTATTTGGTTAACTATTTAACAAATTATTTAGCAGTCATATGGTTTGGGGGTAGAAGTTGTTCAGGGTCCTGTTGGTTCCAGACTTCGGTACCGCTGCTGTGCTGTAGCAGAGAGAACAGTCTATGACTTGGGTGGCTGGATTCTTTCACAATTTTTAGGGCCTTCCTCTGACACCGTCTGGTATAGAGGTCCTGGATGGCAGGGAGCTCGGCCCCAGTGATGTACTGGGCCGTCCGCTTTACCCTCTGTAGCGCCTTGTGGTCGGATGCCAAGCAGTTGCCATACCAAGTGGTGATGCAGCCAGTCAAGCTGCTCTCAATGGTGCAACTGTAGAACCTTTTGAATTTTGAAGATCTGAGGGCCCATGCCAAATCTTTTCAGCCTCCTGAGGGGGAAGAGGGGTTGTCATGCTTTTTCACGACTGTGTTGGTGTGTTTGGACCATGATAGATCCTTAGTGACGTGGACACAGAGGAACTTGAAGCTCTCGACCCGCTCCACTACAGCCCCGTCGTGTGAATGAGGGCGTGCTCGGCCCTCCATTTCCTGTAGTCCACTATCAGCTCATTTGTCTTGCTGACGTTGAGGCTGTTGTACTGTACTGTACTGACACCAAATCAAATTATATTTGTCAAGTGCGCCGAATACAACAGGTGTAGACTTTGCCGTGAAATGCTTACTTAAGAGCCTTTCCCAACAATGCAGAGTTAAAATTAAAAAGGAAATAGTAACACAAAAAAGAACAATAACAAAACGATGTACAAGGAGTACCGGTACCGAGTCAATGTGCAGCGGTACGAGGTAGTTGAGGTAATTGAGGTAATATATACAGTAACTCGCCTCGTAGGCTCACGTCACTGGGCAGCTCGCAGCTGGGTTTCTCTTTGTAATCCGTGATAGTTTGCAAGCCCTGCCACATCTGACGAGCATCAGAGCCGGTGTAGTAGGATTCGATCTTAGTCATGTATTGACGCTTTGCCTGTTTGATGGTTCGTCAGAGGGCGTAGCAGGATTTCTTATAAGCATCCGGATTAGTGTTCCGCTCATTGAAAGCGGCAGCTCTAACCTTTAGCTCAGTGCTGATGTTACCTGTAATCCATGGCTTCTGGTTGGAATATGTACGAATGGTCACTGTGCGGTCTTAGTGCCAGCATCGGTTTGTGGTGGTAAATATAGATGAAAACTGTACTGGTAAATAGTATGGTCTACAGTTTATCATTAGGTGTTCTAACTCAGGCGAGCAGAACCTTGAGACCTCCTTAATATTAGAGGTTGCGCACCAGCTGTTATTAACAAAGAGACAGGCACCACCCCCCTTGAGCTTAACCGATGCTGCTGTTCTGTCTTGCCGATGCATAGAAAAACCAGCTAGAATATTATCCATGTCCTTGTTCAGACAAGATTCCTTAGAAACATAAGATATTACAGTTCTTCAGGTCCTGTTGATAGGATAGTCTCGAACGGAGCTCGTCCAGTTTGTTCTCCAGTGAGTGTACATTTGCCAATAGAACAGAGGGTAGAGGTGGATTATTTACTTGCTGCACATCGGCCTCTATATAACTGTCTCTTTCTTTTCCTATTGTCGGGGATTAGGGCCTGGTCCTGGGTGTGCAGTATGTCCTGTGCCGCAGACTCATTGAAGTAGAAATCTTCATCCGAAATCGAGGTTAGTGATCGCTGTTCTGATGTCCAAAAGCTATTTTCGGTCATAGGAAACGATGGCGGAAACATTATGTACAAAAAAGTTAAGATCAGCGCAAAAAAAACACAGCAAATAGCAGAATTGCTCAGGCCCCCTTAAAATGTCTGCTACATTCCAGCACCATTCTGAACATTGAAAATATCAGCGTTAAGGTTAGCAGGATCTACTTGCATTTTCCCAATAGTGATGAAGCCTTCCCCGAGTGGCTGTCATTATGCTGGTACTGTGTGTTTTTTTAACACTTGACTGTAATAGCTTTGATTCACTGACATCAGGTTTCCCCTCATCCACAACTGTTTAGCAGGATTTGAAAAGGGCCTGTGATTTCAAGGACCCTGTCAATAAGTCACGTGTGGAGAGATAATGGTTTGACTATTCTCATGCAGAGACCTACTGCTGGGAATAGAGGAAAAGCTCTCCCAGAGTGACGGCTTTGATAGATCCTGTTAGTCAAAAGGTGCTTTAACATGAGTCCTCAGAGTGTGTGACAGGTCCACACTCTGGACCAACATCACTCAGCTCAAATGGATGAAACTCTGCTCTCTGACTCCAGTCCTCCAATCCCTCTCCTGGAGTCACCTGGCTCAGAGAAAGGGCTTGGTCCTGATCTAGTCTAGAGTGGGCTCAGTGAAGGCCTCAGTCTTGTTCTAGTCTGGAGTGGGCTCAGTGAACACCTCAGTCCTATTCTTGTGAAATGAGCTCTAGCTGCTCTGAGAGAAAAAAGGCTGTGCATGCTCTATGATTGGCTAATTTCCTCTCATTAAATCAGATTCAAGATCTAGGACCGAGGAGCTGCAGCACAACGCACGGCCGCTGACAGCTAATCAACTTCTCATTGATATCACATGTCATGTCAGAGTTCTCTGGGTTCCTCAGCCATTTAGATTTTTGTTATGGACCGATTTCTTCTTCTGGGGCAACTTTGTTTCACTGACTTCATATAATTCTGGCAATTCATAAAAGGCTGCAATACCCAGCAATACCCTTAAGTAATGGACGCTTGCAATCCAATTTGCCCTATTTGAGCTGGCTGAGGGGAACAGCCGAATAACTCCAGAGTGGAGAGTTTTTTGGGAGAATACTTAAGTCCCTGGGGCATACGCAAGGATACACACAGTCCCTTTCTTAAGCACAACAGAGTCTCTGTGTTCAAACCATTCATCAACAAAAACAGGAATGAGCCATTGGCTGGGCTGTAGTTAATATTTCATAGACAAAGTCAAGACGTTTTTCTTTAGTTTTGTTCTTTGGGCTGACCTAGCCGGAGTAGACTATGTTGGGGAGACTCCATTGTTTCAAAATGTAGCTAGTTGTTTAACTATGAATTTGCAGAGGAGTGTTGCTAGTTAAATAATAGCTTGGCTATTAAGGGTTATCCCTTCTTCTTCCATAAATGATTCTTCATGTCACATGAACCACAATATTGTACCAAACCTGTGGACATACATTTTATTTTTTGTATTTATTTATTTATTCCTTATTTTACCAGGTGAGTTGACTAAGAATACATATGTTATGATATAGCCTACAGTCCAGAACATATTCTTAGATAAAGCCACAGATGTCCTTATACATTTTCATGAGAGAGGGGAGATATAACAGAGACAGAGGAGAGAGAGGGGATTGGGGTGGTCTCTGTAGGATAGACCCTCTCTCTGTCTCCACAGTAGAGTGTATAGCAGTAAAGCAGAGTGGAGGGAGGCCACACAGTGACACTCTTATTAGTATTGTGCTGACACAGCTGAATTCTCCCTCTGAGAGGCTGATGAGGAGGAATGGCCTTGTGGAGGAGCCAGAAATGTGCATCCATAGCTGTCATCATCATCTCAAAACAGGACTGTTGAATGAAAACATAATCTAGTCCATGGACTTACTCTGTTTTCTGAGACTGTTTCATTGTTCTCTGACCTGTTGTTTGTGATGCATGCTGCTTTCAGGAACATGTCCATGGATGCTTTCAGTTCCATCTGCTGTGGTCTGCCAAGCTGGCTGGGACATCAGCATTGGAGAGGGGGCAGGAGGTGGATAGGATGGGTTGTTGGCTACTGGCCCATGTATGAAGGGAGCCTCAGGGAAGAGCAAAGAGGAATATCTAGAGCTCTGTGAATATGTGTACTGTGTTGCATGTGCATGTGCATGTTTCTCTTTCAAGGAGGTCAGAGTGAGACTGAAATTCACAGCCCTACTGTTTGGATAATTTTACATTTAGGTATACTTTCGGGTTTAGAAAATAGTATGAAACTAGCGACCTATTTAAGTTATTGGAAATGTGCAGGTAGATTTGCTTACATGCCCTAATTAATTGTTTACAAGCAATGTCCCACTGTCTCAGAAATGGAAAGATTCTGAGATTAAACATGGATGCTTCAGCAAACCAGCCCTGCCTATATAAGGCCTCAACCTCCTCCCCAAGGGCCACTCAAATAAATTCAAGTGAATTAAACATTTAAAAAAAAGCTATGATTTGTATATTCTTTGATTGCAGTTTGTGGACCGAATCCATATTTATGGGCGTCTGTCAGCATTCTTTGCCTTCAGCATTCTGTGCTGAGCTGTAAATCGAATTCTGTCATGGTAGAACTCTTTGACAGAAAGCTAAGTAAGTGAAAAAGGATTTAAATTTAATTGAACCGGTTGAACCGAGATCTGGATATACTACTGAATATAAATGATATTTAGCGAATGAACGCACACATGACACCTGGCAGTTCAGTGGAATATAGTGATAAGGCCTTAAGGGATAGTGAAATAAATGTTTTGTATATGACTATATTGTGTCGTCTGATATGTTATTATTGAGGAATATGAATTACGGTTCAGCTTTTTCTACCTTGATTAACTATTGATGCTGTCTATGAGACACAATTTCACAAAACATCGTAATCTCTACTTGGCTCAGAATCTTACCGCAGCATTATTGATATCAATAGGGTTGCAATTGGTATAATCTGAAAGAATTGATAAAAACACCATTGATGGTAATTAGTAATAGATAAGCAACAAGATCAAACTGAAGCGCACAATAAGACACGTTTCCCTGTTCCCCTGAATGTTCTCAGAGACAGTTTGTAGTGTTTTGCCATTGAGGAATCTATTGAACTGTCAGATTTCTTAAAATAACCCTGGATTTTGCTTTAATCTTACTGATACAGTCTTTGCAAGTACGAGAACATCAACTTTCACTAACGTACACACACACACACACACAATGCCCTTTTATAAATGTAGAGGAACCAGGACTCATTGGAAGAGATACCTTGTACTGTCAACAAATCAGAACAAAAGCAGCAACGAAATTTAAGTAGCACCCCCTGATCCAGAAAACCATGGTAACAGGTTTGTCTTAATTTGGCTAAAGGAAACTGTTTCAATGGGATCTCAACAAGTAAAACAAAAGGATTTAGCTCAACAGCCTTAATGGGATCCACTTATCTGCCATTGATTGTCAGAAAGAGAGTTGAGATGTCAGCCGAGAGCTAATAAGGCAAAGCCACTCTCTCCAGGGCCACTGTGGGCAGTGGTGTAAAGTACTTAAGTAAAAATACTTTAAAGTACTACTTAAGTAGTTTTTTGGGGTATCGTTGCTTTACATTTTGATTACTTTTACTTTTACTCCACTACATTAATGAAAATAATGTACTTTTTACTCCATACATTTTCCCTGACACCCAAAATTACTAGTTACATTTTGAATGCTTAGTAGGACAGGAACATGGTCCAATTCATGCACTTATCAAGAGAGAATCCCTGGTCATCCCTACTGCCTCTGATCTGGCGTACTCACTAAACAAATGCTTCGTTTGTAAATTATGTCTGATTGTTGGAGTGTGCCCCTGGCTATCCGTAAATAAAATAAAATAAGAGCATCGTGCTGTCTGATTTGCTTAATATAAGGAATTTTAAATGATTTTATACTTTTACTTTTGATACTTAAGTATATTTGAGCAATTACATTTACTTTTGATACTTAAGTGTATTTAAAACCACATACTTTTAGACTTTTACTCAAGTAGTATTTTACTGGGTGACTTTCACTTTTACTTGAGTAATTGTTTATTTAGGTATCTTTACTTTTACTCAAGTATGACAATTGGGTGCTTTTTCCACCACTGACCGTGGGTAAGAGCTCTCAGCTCAACACTATTTAATCAATTGAGCATGGTTCAATGTCAGCCACATATCAAAATTGTATACTCCCAAAAGAGAAGACACGGTAAACTCTCTTTACAAATGCAAAGGACGGGATATACCTGCTAATCACTACACTTCCTCAATGACTGTGTCATATCTATACAGGTATTCATTCACCCTTATCAACTACTGGGGGAGTGTTTAAGAGCAATTAGAAAAGCTATAAATTATATTGATCACTGACATACCCATTAGTCCTTATCTAGGCTCCTCAATTACCCAGAAACCCCCTCACAACTTTTCTCTATAAAGGCTCATGTGTGAACACTGAAGAGTGAGGAGTAGTGGGAATAAAGCCTTCAGTTATTCAACTGTGGGGTCTTATGGTTAACATATACAGTCAGTATTGTATACATGACACATGATTCTGGAGGCTAAAGAAGCAATTTAAATGCATTGCATTATAGAGAGTGTGTTGGCAGAGGATCGATTCTAAAACTGGAATATGCAATGCATTGCCGATGTGTGGAGTAGGTCACAATACCGGTGAGTAGCGGTGAGCGACTCAGCCTACAGACATGTTTCTACTATTTAAATTAAACTTGTAATATTTACCCACTATTCAAGATATACCCACTATACTACATTATTCAGTGTGGGTCCATCTGCTAAATGTGGGTCATCCAAGGGAAACCTACAAAGGAAGATATGGAAAATAAGAGTTGAAACTATTCATTTTTTCAGATACACTGAACAAAAATATAAACGCAACATTGAACACTGTCAAAGATTTTACTGAGTTACAGTTCATATAGGGAAATCAGTCAATTGAAATAAATCTATGGATTTCACAAAACTGGGAATACAGATATGCATCCGTTGGTCACAGATACCTTAAAAAATTGACAAAACCAGTCAGTATCTGGTGTGACCACCATTTGCCTCATGCAGCGCGACAAATCTCCTTTGCATAGAGTTGATCAGGCTGTTGATTGTGGCCTGTGTAATGTTGTCCCACTCCTCTTCAATGGCTGTGTGTAGTTGCTTGATATTGACGGGAACTGGAACACGCTATCGTACACGTCGATCCAGACCATCCCAAACATGCTCAATGGGTGACATGTCTGGTGAGTATGCAGGCCATGGAAGAACTGGGAAATGTTCAGCTTCCAGGAATTGTGTACAGATCCTTGCGACATTGGGCCGTGCATGATCAAACTGAAACATGGGGATGGTGGCAGATGAATGGCACAACAATGGGCCTCAGGATGCAATTGTGTTCATTGCCATAGCTTATGCCTGCCCATACCATAACCCCACCACCACCACCACCATGGGGCACTTTGGTCACAACAATCCGCTCACCCACATGACGCCATACGTCACGTCTGTCATCTGCCCGGTACAGTTGAAACAGGGATTCATCTGTGAAGAGCACACTTCTCCAGCGTGCCGGTGGCTATCGAAGGTGAGCATTTGCCTAAAGAAGTCGGTTACGACGCCGAACTGCAGTCAGGTCAAGACCCTGGTTAGGACGACAAACACACAGATGAGTTTCCCTGAGACGGTTTGTGACAGTTTGTGCAGAAATTCTTCAGTTGTGCAAACCCACAGTTTCATCAGCTGTCCGGGTGGCTGGTCTCAGACGATACCACAGGTGAAGAAGTCCTGCGCTGGCGTGGTTACACGTGGTCTGTGGTTGTGAGGCCGGTTGAACGTACTGCCAAATTCTATGAAACGACGTTGGAAGCGGCTTATGGTAGATAAATGAACATTCAAGTCTCTGGCAACAGCTCTGGTGGACATTCCTGCAGTCAGCATGCCAATTGCATGCTCCCTCAAAACTTGAGACATCTGTGGCATTGTGTTGTGTGTTAAAACTGCATATTTTAGAGTGGCCTTTTATTGTCCCCAGCACAAGGTGCACCTCTGTAATGATCATTCTGTTTAATCAGCTTCTTGATATGCCACACCAGTCAGTTGAATGGATTATCATGGCAAAGGAGAAATGCTCACTAAGAGGGATGTACACAAATTTGTGGCTAACATTTGATAGAAATACGCTTTTTGTGCGTATGGAACATTTCTGGGATCTTTTATTTCAGCTCATGAAACATGGGACCAACAGTTTACATGTTGTGTTTATTTTTTAGGTCAGTATAGTATTCCCCCCCCTATACTATCCCTTGAGTAAAGGAGTGGGGGACATACAGCGGAAGAAACACTATTTATCTGAAATCCGCAAATCCCATACAAACCTAGACCACCCAGGGCTATCCACATAATGGATGGCATGCAGATATAACCAGGAAAAGTACACAGCTTGCTTCAGGCCCATAAAATTTAGCCTTTATGTCTGGGTTCCAAGACACTTTCCAGGTCTCATTTTCTACAGATTTGCCACAGATGTACATTGCTCAAGGGATTGTTTGTAGTCTCTTTACGTTGTGGGGATTGTGTCATTTTCAGCAGCAGAGACCAAGATCCGGCCTAAGACTGAGATTCCTCCAGAGGGAAATATAAAGGCTTTGTCATTGTTAATGCCTACCATTAACTCAGCATTTCCCAAACTAGAGGTCGCGACCCCGTGTGGGATCCTCTGATATGAAAATGGGGTCGCGGGAGAATTTCAAAAATCCCCCCAAAAAACATTCCTAAAACTCCTGTGATATACAGTGCATTCGGAAAGTATTCAGACCCCTTGACTTTTTCCACGTTTTGTTACGATACAGCGTTATTCTAAAATGGATTAAAAGTCTACACACATACCCCATAATGACAAAGCAAAAAAAGTTTGTATACATTTTGCAAATGTATTAAAAAAAACCCGGAAAAATCACATTTACATAAGTATTCAGACCCTTTACTCAGTATTTTGCTGAAGCACCTTTAGCTGCGATTACAGCCTTGAGTCTTCTTGGGTATGACGCTACAACCTTGGCAAACCTGCATTTGGGGAGTTTCTCCCATTCTTCTCTGCAGATCCTCTCAAGCGCTGTCAGGTTGGATGGGGAGCATCGCTGCACAGCTATTTTCAGGTCTCTCCAGAGATGTTCGATCAGGTTCAAGCCCGGGCTCTGGCTGGGCCACTCAAGGACATTCAGAGACTTGATCCGAAGCCACTCCTGTGTTGTCTTGGCTTTTTGCTTAGGGTCGTTGTCCTGTTGGAAGGTGAACTGTCGCCCCAGTCTAAGGTCTTGAGAGCTCTGGAGCAGGTTTTCATCAAGGATCTCTCTGTATTTTGCTCTGTTCATCTTTCCCTCGATCCTGACTAGTCTCCCAGTCCCTGCCGCTGAAAAACATCCCCACAGCATGATGCTGCCACCACCATGCTTCACCGTTGGGATGGTGCCAGATTTCCTCCAGACGTGACGTTTGGCATTCAGGCCAAAGAGTTCATTCTTGGTTTCATCAGACCAGAGAATCTTATTTTTAAGTGGGCGGTCATGTGGCTTTTACAGAGGAGTGGCTTCCGTCTGGCCACTCTACCAAAAAAGCCTGATATGGTGGATTGCTCCAGAGATGGTTGTCGTTCTGGAAGGTTCTCCCATATCCACGGAGGAACTTTGGAGCTCTGTCAGAATGACCATCGGGTTCTTGGTCACCTCCCTGACCAAGGCCCTTCTCCCCCGATTGCTCAGTTTGGCCGGGCGGCCAGCTCTTGGAAGACTTTTGGTGGTTCCAAACTTCTTCCATTTAAGAATGATGGAGACCACTTTGTTCTTGGGGACCTTCAATGCTGCAGAAATTTTTGGTACCCTTCCCAGATCTGTGACTTGACACAATCCTGTCTCGGAGCTCTACGGACAATTCCTTCGACCTCATGGCTTGGTTTTTGCTCTGACATGTACTGTCAACTGTGGGACCTTATATAGACAGGTGTGTGCCTTTCCAAATCACGTCCAATCAATCAAATGTACCACAGGTGCACTCCAATCAAGTTTTAGAAACATCTTAAGGATGACCAATGGAAACAGGATGCACCTGAGCTCAATTTCGAGTCTCACAGCAAAGTGTCTGAATACTTATGTAAATAAGGTATTTCTGTTGTTTATTTGCTAACATTTCTAAAAATCTTTTCGCTTAGTCATTATGGGGTATTGTGTGTAGATTGATGAGGAAATTGTTTTATTTAATCTATTTTATAATAAGGCTGTAACGTAATAAAAGTTTGATAAAGTCAAGAGGTCTGCATAGTTTCCGAAGGCAGTATATATCACAGTAGGTTGGTGGCTCCTTATTTGGGGAGAACAAGCTCGTGGTAATGACTAGAACGGAATAGGTGGAATGGTTTCAAATACATCAAACACATGGTTTCCAGGTGTTCGATGCCATTCCATTTGCTCCGTTACGGCCATTACTTTGAGACGTTCTCCCCTCAGCAGCCTCCACTATTATATATGATATATTATTATACCTTATAATATTATATTATTATACTATTGTAATATTATAATATTGTCTTTGTATCTCAAAATCATTGCAATGTGGTTAACCTTACACATCTAAATTAAAATTATTCAAATCTAAAAGATACAATTCAACCAGAGAGCGCCCTTAGATCATGGTAAAAGGCCGCACTTGACCGTTGTACTTGAATCATTCCCATATTGAATGGCTAGGCCTGTTACGCTATGCAACCACACACTATTGCAGTGACTTTGATATTACCGGCCACAGTTGATATTAGTGAAAACAATGTGTTGGGAGGCAGAGGCACAGAAACTCACATCCATACCTTTGTCAGATAACACTGTTAAACAAATAATATATGCTATTGCTAGCAATCAAGAGGAAACTCTGACTGAATGACTCAAACTCCTCAGCTTAGGCTCTCCAAATCGACATTAGCTGTGAGAGCTGATATGCCCATGCATTGACTTTTGTTCGCTATACAGGTCAGGGGATGCTATTCACAGTGGTGTGTATTCATGGAGGCCAAGGAAAGCCAGGCTTCCAAAAAAATTGACCAAGAAAAAAAGAAAAACATACAATAGTTTATCTTTCGTCTCTCTGTGTTGTCTTAATTTTCCTTCATTTCACAAGAGGCTGAATGTATCTCACCGGAGAAAGCATCCGAGCAAGCGAAACAGTACCGCTATGTCTCTGTATGTGTAGGCCATCTATCTGATGCGGTCTGGTCATAATGAGTATGACATGGTTGCCGCCAGTAGCATTGAATGCAAGGGAAGCCAGTGAGCATTTGGCCTCCCTTAATAAAACAATTATAAAATAATAGCCAATCAGTGTTGAGCTAAACTGAGTGAACTTAACTGTGAATGGTCCTGGCGCACCAAAAAAAAGTGTCAAGGGAAGCCAGTTTGGATTTGGCTTCAGAGAAATACATCATTGACAGAAACAACTTGAATTGATGCATCTCGTTGTGTTGTTGTCCTCCGGTGGCTAGCTAGCTGGCTAAAATTGGCCCTTTCCTAAATTAGCCATGGATGGAGATAGGGATTTGGACTTGTGGTTTTACGTAATTCTCCGTACTGGCCAATGATTAGAACAGCGATTCTGATCCAACCATAAAATACATTGTGCCCCTGGACTGAGAGGATGGAAGTTCAATATGTAGCTAGATGTAGAAGGCTGATATTAACTAGATAATGTTTCCCATGAAAGGAAGTTAGGCTAGCGAGCAAGCATTTTAGCCAGGTAGCCTAGGACAACCAAAATTAAAAGCGTGTACTGTATGACAGGGTGATAGACCGTTTTGTCAACATGAAAGAGAGGATGGCATTGGCATTTCTCTACAAGTAGGGTGAGTCAACATGTTTTTTCTACTTGCAAGAACACACACACAGGCACGCACCTACACACACACACACACACACACAAATCAGAACCATGGACAGCCACATCAAATTTAGCTTACGTTGATTGGACTAAATTGTTTTTGGTACCTTTTAGTTGTCACTGTATTAGACTAATCTTAGGTGATTTGATGATGTTGAAGTTGAAATGGTGCTGGAATAGTGGAGGCAGATCCTGTTTTCTTTGCGACTTGCAGCAACTCTCTGTGGTTCTAAATCAATTATTGTTTAGTAGTCTGAAAATGTCGGAAACATTGACTTTCTTGACCCTGCTTTAGGTCATGTCACTGTATATTACATACAATATGCTTTGTGGACTTCACCAGACAGAGGTTAATCTCCGGTTTTGTGATGAAACAAAGGTGTGGTTGATTTATTCTGCCACTGTGTTTTCTTATTGTCTCAGCCTTAGGCATATATCTTGGTTGCAAGGCATATGAACAAGCAGGTTATAGAGCACACATACAGTGTGTTGTAATATTACTTATTTTCTGTCTTGGCTTTCCAAGTAATTTTTCCTACGCACCGCTACTGGTTATTCACAAGGACATAATGTTCTTTCTCACGATTCCAGAGCATGAAATGGCACAGGGGATGTTCATTGTGCTGCGTGGCTATATTGACGAAAAACAGATTCAATGGGATCGAATGGTGGGCTTTTGCACAGATGTGGCTCCATCTATGGCGGGACGGTGGGCAGGCCTCTGCACTCTAGTTATGAATGTGTCTCCCTTTGCCATATGGACGAATTATATGATAAACCGAGAGCAACTGGCGGCAAAAGAGCTGAGCACAGAACTCGGAGATATACTGCAGCAGGTAACTTCGATTGTAAACTACACCAAACCACATCCACTGCGTACACGCCTGTTCGCAAAACTATGTGGAGATATGGGATCAGAGCATGACAATGTTCTATTTCACATCGAGGCTTGTTGGTGTTAGGTTCTGCACAAACTGAGTAAAAACTCAAACGGATAACTAGAAAAAGCTCAAACCAAGTTTATTCACCAACTGGGTCATACAGCTGCAAAGACCAGGCATGATTACACAAGCACATATATTTATAACCTTCTAATAGGCATGGTCAACTCCTTACACATCTAGACAACCAATACATCTATTTTGCTAGGCAGGGATTTAATTGGTTCCTCCCACTGGTGTAAGCCCTGCCTGTTACTAAAACCTTTGTGGGTGTGGAATGTATGTGTGACATAGTACCACAGTAGGAGCGACATTGTATTTAGCGACATCTAACCCCCCCCTTACACCCCCCCCCCCCCCCCCCCCAAAAAAAAATAAAAAAATTGTAAAGTGGTTATCCCACTGGCTATAAGGTGAATGCACCAATTTGTAGGTCGCTCTGGATAAGAGTGTCTGCTAAATGACGTAAATGTAAATGTAATTGTGGTGGGCCTCTCTGGCCCCCCTCCCAGAGGTTTCTTCTCACTTCATCTTGTCAGAATGCGACGGTGAAATGCGGTAGGCGAAGTCAAACGCAGGACACAGAGTATACTGGAAAACGTACTTTACTCGAAAGTAACCAGAGTAGAAAAAACAATCTCTACATAAGGAGGAATAAACAACCCGCACACGAACACTGCCGATGACGAATACAATAACACACAACACACAATGAACGACAGAGGGTTAAATAGGGAATACAATACAACATAATGGGGAACAGGTGTACACAATCAGGACAAAACAAGTCAAACACCGAAACATAGATCGGTGGCAGCTAATACTCCGGGGACGACGAACGCCGAAGCCTGCCCGAGCAAGGAGGAGGAGCAGCCTCGGCTGATTCCGTGACAGTACCCCCCCCTTGACGCGCGGCTCCAGCCATGCGCCGACTCCGGCCTCGGGGACGGCCAGGAGGACGCGGAGCAGGGCGAGTCGGATGACTCCGGTGGAAGTCCCTCAACATGGAGGGATCTAGAATGTCCCTCCTGGGGACCCAGCACCGTTCCTCCGGACCGTATCCCTCCCGCTCCACGAGATACTGCAGGCCCCCCGTCCGACACCTCGAATTCAAGATGGAACGGACTGAGTACGCCGGAGCCCCCTCGATGTCCAAAGGGGGCGGAGGAGCCTCTCGTACCTCACTCTCCTGGAGTGGACCAGCCACCACCGGCCTGAGGAGAGACACATGGAATGAGGGGTTAATGCGGTAAATAATGGGCAGTTGTAACCTATAACATACCTCGTTCAATCTCCTCAGGACTTTAAAGGGCCTCACAAACCGTCGACCCAGCTTCCGGCAGGGCAGGCGAAGGGGCAGGTTTCGGGTCGAGAGCCAGACCCGGTCTCCCGGTGCATACACCGGAGCCTCACTGCGGTGGCGATCGGCGCTCGCCTTTTGCCGCCTGATGGCCCGCTGCAGATGGACATGCGCAGCGGTCTAAGTTTCTTCCGAGCGCCGAAACCACTCGTCCACCGCAGTGGCTTCGGTCTGGCTCTGATGCCAAGGTGCCAGAACCGGCTGATAACCTAACACACACTGGAAAGGCGTAAGGTTAGTGGACGAATGGCGGAGGGAGTTTTGGGCTATCTCTGCCCAGGGAATATATCCCGACCACTCCTCTTGCTGGTCCTGGCAATATGACCTCAGAAACCTACCCACATCCTGGTTAACTCTCTCCACCTGCCCATTACTCTCGGGGTGAAAACCTGAGGTAAGGCTAATCGAGACCCCCAGACGTTCCATAAATGCCCTCCAGACTTTAGAGGTGAACTGGGGACCCCGATCAGACACTATATCCTCAGGCACCCCATAGTGCCGGAAGACGTGTGTAAACAGGGCCTCAGCAGTTTGTAGGGCAGTAGGGAGACCTGGCAGGGGAATGAGACGGCAGGCTTTAGAAAACCGATCCACAACGACCAAGATCGTAGTGTTCCCCTGGGAGGGAGGAAGGTCCGTGACAAAATCCACCGATAGGTGAGACCACGGCCGTTGTGGAACGTGTAGGGGTTGTAACTTCCCCCTGGGCAGGTGTCTAGGTGCCTTACACTGGGCGCACACCGAGCAGGAGGAAACATAAACCCTCATGTCCTTAGCTAAGGTTGGCCACCAGTACTTCTCACTAAGGCAGTGCGCTGTCCGACCAATACCCGGATGACCAGAGGAGGGTGACGAGTGAGCCCAGTATATCAAACGGTCGCGAACCTCGAGCGGCACGTAACTCCGACCCTCCGGACACTGTGGAGGAGTAGGGTCGGAACGTAACACCTGCTCGATTTCCGCATCCACCTCCCACACCACCGGTGCCAATAAGCAAGACTCCGGGAGTATGGGAGTGGGCTCAATGGACCTCTCCTCTGTGTCATATAGTCGGGACAGGGCATCTGCCTTAGCGTTCTGGGACCCTGGTCTATAGGTGAGCTTAAATACAAAGCGGGAAAGAAACATTGACCACCTTGCCTGGTGAGGATTCAGCCTCCTCGCTGCCCGGATGTACTCCAGGTTATGATGGTCAGTCAGAATGGGAAAAGGGTGTTTAGCCCCCTCAAGCCAATGTCTCCACACCTTCAGGGCTTGAACCACAGCCAGCAGCTCCCTATCCCCCACGTCATAATTGCGCTCCGCCGGAATGAGCTTCTTAGAATAGAAAGCACAGGGGCGGAGTTTAGGTGGCGTACCCGAGCGCTGAGACAGCACAGCGCCGATCCCAGCCTCGGAAGCGTCAACCTCCACCTGAAATGCCAAAGAGGGATCCGGATGCGCCAGCACCGGAGCCAAGGTAAACAAGTCCTTCAGACGTTTAAACGTCCTGTCCGCCTCAGCTGACCACTGCAGGCGCACCGGACCCCCCTTTAGCAGAGAGGTAATGGGAGCCGCTACCTGTCCAAAGCCCCGGATAAACCTCCGGTAGTAATTGGCAAAACCCAAGAAGCGCTGCACCTCCTTTACCGTGGTGGGAGTCTGACAATTACGCACGGCAGAAACACGGTCAATCTCCATCTCTACCCCTGACGCGGACAACCGATGTCCCAGGAAGGAGATGGACTCCTGAAAGAACAGACATTTCTCCGCCTTCGCATACAGGTCATGCTCCAACAGTCTACCAAGCACTCGACGCACCAGGGACACATGCTCGGCTCGTGTAGCGGAGTATATTAGAATGTCATCAATATATACCACAACACCCTGTCCATGCAAGTCCCCGAAAATCTCATCCACAAATGATTGGAAGACTGAGGGAGCATTCATTAACCCGTATGGCATGATGAGGTACTCATTGTGACCCGAGGTGGTACTGAATGCTGTCTTCCAATCATCTCCCTCCCTAATGCGCACCAGGTTGTACGCGCTCCTGAGATCGAATTTTGTGAAGAATCGCACCCCGTGTAATGACTCAGTCATACTAGCAATCAGAGGGAGAGGATAGCTGTATTTGATGGTGATCTGATTTAGACCACGGTAATCAATACACGGGCGTAAACCCCCAGCCTTCTTCTTCACAAAAAAGAAACTCGAGGACGCAGGGGAAGTAGACGGACGTATATACCCCTGTCTCAAAGATTCAGTCACGTAGGTCTCCATAGCGGCCCTCTCCTCCTGAGACAGAGGATACACGTGACTACGTGGAAGCGCAGCGCCTACCTGGAGGTCTATCGCACAATCCCCCTGTCGATGAGGTGGTAATTGAGTCGCCTTCTTCTTACTGAAGGCGAGAGCCAAATCGGCATACTCAGTTGGAATGTGCAAGGTGGGAACTTGGTTCGGGCTTTCCACCGTCGTTGCCCCTACGGAAACGCCTACACACCGCCCAGTACACTGATCAGACCATCCCTGGAGAGCTCTCTGCTGCCATGAAATGTTGGGGTCATGAGCTGTTAACCAGGGAAGCCCCAACACCACGGGAAACGCAGGAGAATCAATCAAATACAAACGTACTATCTCCTCATGACCCTCCTGCGTTTTCATCCGGAGAGGCACCTCCCTAATCAAACCTGACCCCAATGGGCAGCTATCTAGGGCATGAAAGGGGAAGGGCACATCAACAGGTACGATAGGAATCCCTAACTTATAGGTGAACTGGCGATCGATAAAATTCCCAGCTGCACCTGAATCTACTAGCGCCTTATGCTGGGAGTGAGGAGAAACCTCGGGAAATACCACTTTAATACACATATGATCAGCAGAGAGCTCTGGGTGAGTTGGGTGCCTACTCACCTGGAATGACTCATCAGTGCGTCGCCCACTGCCTCGATTCCTAGGAGACCCTCCCCAGTACCGACCAGCAGTATGTCCTCTGCGGCCACAGTTGGTGCAGGGGACGGCCTCCCTCCTGGTCTCCCTCCTGGTCTCCCTAGCACCAGCACCCCCGAGCTCCATAGGGGTCGGCTCGGAAGTGCTGGGGGATGGAATGGACGGCCCCGAATCCGGACGTCCGCGGGTAGCCAACAGGGTATCCAGGCGAATCGACATGTCCACTAGTTGATCAAAGCTGAGGTTGGTGTCCCTGCAGGCCAATTCCCGACGCACGTCCTCCCTCAGGCTGCATCTGTAGTGGTCGATGAGGGCCCTCTCATTCCATCCCGTGTTGGCAGCTAGCGTCCGGAAGTCCAGCGCGAACTCCTGCGCGCTCCTCCTCCCCTGTCTAAGGTGGAATAGACGCTCACCCGCCGCTTTACCCTCTGGGGGATGATCGAATATTGCCCGGAAGCGGCGGGTGAACTCCGCATAGCTGACCGTAGCGGCGTCTATCCCACCCCATTCGGCGTTGGCCCACTCCAGCGCCTTGCCGGACAGACAGGAGATGAGGGCGGACACACTCTCGTATCCCGAGGACGCCGGGTGAATGGTTGCTAGGTAGAGTTCAACCTGGAGTAGGAAACCCTGACACCCGGCCACGGTGCCATCATAAGCCCTCGGGAGCGAAAGCCGAATCCCACTGGACTCCGAAGATGGAACGATGGGTATGGCTGATGGTGGTGGTATCGTAGGAGGAGGTGTGGGCAAACCTCCACTCTCCCATCGCCTCAAGGTGTCCATCACCCCTTGCATGGTGGTGCCCAGGTGCTGGATCATGGCCTCTTGGTGGATTACGCGCTCCTCCAGTGATCCACTTGGCACCGCCGATCCTGCTGACTCCATGAAGGTGTGTTATTCTGTCAGAATGCGACGGTGAAATGCGGTAGGCGAAGTCAAACGCAGGACACAGATTATACTGGAAAACGTACTTTACTCGAAAGTAACTAGAGTAGAAAAAACAATCTCCACATAAGGAGGGGCTAAAAGGGTGGTCGGGGATCGATGGAGAAGAGCCCCGACCACTGCACTCGTGGGGCTCAGGGAGGAGTCCTCACGGGATGAGGACTGGGCGCGGAGAGTGAAAGACTGGTACAGTCAGAGATCTCTAACGTCAGTTCCCAGTCCGGTACACCTCGTGCCTACGTCTCGCACCAAGCCAGTGGTGTGTGTCCCCAGTCTGGCCCGGCCCGTTCCTGCTCCTTGCACCAGAGTAGTGGTGCGTGTCCCCAGTCCGGTCTGGCCCGTTCCTGTTCCTCGCACCAAGCCAGTGGTGTATGTTCCCAGTCCGGTACGGCCCCTGCCTGCTCCCCGCACCAAGCTGGTGGTGCGTGTCGCCAGCCTTGTACACCCTGTACCTGCTCCCCGCACCAAGCTAGTGGTGCGTGTCGCCAGCCCGGTACGCCCCGTACCTGCTCCCCGCACCAAGCCAGTGGTGCGTGTTCCCAGTCCGGCCCGGCCCGTTCCTTCTCCCCGCACCAAGCCAGTGGTGCGTGTCGCCAGCCCGGTACGCCCCGTACCTGCTCCCCGCACCAAGCTAGTGGTGCGTGTCACCAGCCCGGTACGCCCCATACCTGCTCCCCGCACCAAGCCAGTGGTGCGTGTTCCCAGTCCGGCCCGGCCCGTTCCTGCTCCCCGCACCAAGCCAATGGTGCATGTTCCCAGTCCGGCCTGGCATGTTCCTGCTCCCCGCACCAAGCCAGTGGTGCGTGTTCCCAGTCTGGCCCGGCCCTTTCCTGCTCCCTGCACCAAGCCAGTGGTGCGTGTTCCCAGTCCGGCCCGGCCCTGTACCTGCTCCCCGCACCAAGCTAGTGGTGCGTGTCGCCAGCCCGGTACGCCCGGTACCTGCTCCCCGCACCAAGCCAGTGGTGCGTGTTCCCAGTCCGGCCCGGCCCGTTCCTTCTCCCCGCACCAAGCCAGTGGTGCTTGTTCCCAGTCTGGCCCGGCCCTTTCCTGCTCCCTGCACCAAGCCAGTGGTGCGTGTTCCCAGTCCGGCCCGTTCCTGCTCCCCGCACCAAGGCAATGGTGCATGTTCCCAGTCCGGCCCGGCATGTTCCTGCTCCTCGCACCAGACCAGTGGTGCGTGTTCCCAGTCCAGTACGGCCCGTGCCTGCTCCCCGCACCAAGCCAGTGGTGCGTGTCGCCAGTCCAGTTCGGCCCGGGCCTGCTCCTCGCACCAGGCCAGTGGTGTGTGTGTCCAGTCCGGCACGGCCCGTGCCCATTCCAGTAGCTCTAGTCCGGAGCCAGAGCAGTCCGCTCCAACGGTGCCTAGTCCAGCTCCGGTCAGCGGATCCACTCCGGAACCAGAGCAGTCCGCTCCACCGGGGTCTAGTCCAGCTCCGGTCAGCAACTCCACTCCGGAGCCAGAGTAGTCCGCTCCACCGGAGCCCAGTCCAGCTCCGGTCAGCGGCTCCAGTCCGGAGCCAGAGCAGTCCGCTCCACCGGTGCCCAGTTCAGCTCCGGTCAGCGGCTCCAGTCCAGACCCAGACGTCAGCCCCTCTCCAGGTTCGGGGTCCAGACAGGGCTTGGTACATCGTGGGAGGAAGGAGAGGGGAAGCAGCGCGCCGAGGTCCAGACCAGACCAGGGGCGCAACGGGGAGGCTGAGAGAATGTGGTCGTCACGCCGTCACGCCTCCGAGGCGGAATGCCCACCCGGACCCTACCCTGTTATGTAAGGTTTGTGCGGTCGGAGTCCGCACCTTTGGGGGGGGGTACTGTCACGCCCTGACTTATGGGACTCTAGTATGTTGAGTCAGGGTGTGGATATCTATGTTAGTATTTCTATGTTTGCATTCTATGTTGTGTGTTTCTATGTCTGGCCGGGTGTGATTCCCAATCAGAGGCAGCTGTCGCTCGTAGTCTCTGATTGGGGATCATACTTAGGCAGCCTATTGGCATTCATTAGTTGTGGGATCTTGTTCCGTGAGTAGGCTTGTTTTGTGTTTAGCCTTAGGACTTCACGTTTCGTTGGTTTGTTAGTGTGTTTATCGGTGAAATAAACATGTACGCATTTCACGCTGCGCCTTGGCGACCGTGACAGGGACCTACTTCCCAATCCGTTTGACTGTGATCCTGGCTCAGTTGACATGCCGATAAGTGAAATTGAACAGCTGATTGAACTGTCATGTCACCAAATGCATTCACGGGTCACTGCGGAAGAGTTTTGGTTCCTGACTCAAAGGGAATACCCTGCCGTCTCCCTCTGAGCATTAGTGCCGCGTTCAAAACAACTGGGAACTGGGAACGCGGAAATCTCTGACTACCGACTTCAGTGCGTTCAAGACATCTGGGAACGGTCATCCAACTCGGAATTCCAACTTGGAACTTGGGCCTCTTTCTAGGGCTCCGACCTTCCGACCTGAAGATCACTTACGTCATGATTTGACCTCGTATTTTTCGGAGTTCCCAGTTGTCTTGAAAGCACCATAAACCTCATGGTACCCTTCGCCAGCTCATATCTGTGTGAAACTGAATTCAGTGCTTTCGTCTGCATAAAAACCAGGTTGGATGTGACAGCAGAGATGAGGTGCGCACTGTCGACCACGCCCCCTGACTTTGGGACGCTCCGATGCAACATGCATCAAGCAAACCCATCTCATTAGTGGTGGTGAGATAAGATACATTGTGAGACTAATTTGCAATTGACTGTCATAGCCACACATTAAAAGTATGTGATAGTGAGTTCAGAAGACAATCAGAAATGCTGTTAGAATGTTTGTCAATTGACTGCCATAACTCCAAATAAAAAAGTAAACATTGTCTGTTAGAGTGCCTTCGGAAAGTATTCAGACCTCTTCCCTTTTTCAACATTTTGTTACGTTACAGCCTTAAAATGGATTAAATAAATCTCAGCAATCTACACACAATACCCCATAATGCCAAAGAAAAGGTTTTTAGAAATGTTACCAAAAAAAGAACAGAAATACCTTATTTACATAAATATTCAGACCCTTTACAATGAGTCTCGAAATTGAGCTCAGGAGCATCCTGTTTCCATTGATCATCCTTGAAATGTTTCTATAACTTGATTGGAGTCCACCTGTGGTAAATTACATTGATTGGACATGATTTGGAAAGGCACACACCTGTCTATATAAGTTCCACAGGTGACAGTGCATATCAGAGCAAAAACCAAGCCATGAGGAGGAAGGAATTGTCCGTAGAGCTCTGAGACAGGATTGTGTCGAGGTACAGATCTGGGGAAGGGTACCAAAACATGTCTGCAGCATTGAAGGTCCCCAAGAACACAGTGGTCTCCATCATTCTTAAATGTAAGAAGTTTGGAACCACCAAGACTCTTCCTAGAGCTGGCCGTCCGGCCAAACTGAGCAATCAGGGGAGCAGGGCCTTGGTCAGGGAGGTGACCAAGAACCCGACAGAGCTCCAGAGATCCTCTGTGGAGATGGGAGAACCTTCCAGAAAGATAACCATCTCTGCAGCACTCCACCAATCAGGCCTTTATGGTACAGTGGCCAGAAGGAAGCCAGTCCTACGTAAAAGGCACATGCAAGCCCGCTTGGAGTTTGCCAAAAGGCACCTAAAGGACTCTCAGACCATGAGAAACAAGATTCTCTGGTCTGATGAAACCAAGATTGAAATCTTTGGCCTGAAGAGGAAAAGCGTCACGTCTGGAGGAAACCTGGCACCATTCCTATGGTGAAGCATGGTGGTGGCAGCATCATGCTGTGGGGATGTAGAGTTGAAGTCGGAAGTTTACGTACACTTAGGTTGGAGTCATTAAAATTCATATTTTATCAAACACTCCACAAAATGTCTTGTTAACAAACTATAGTTTTGGCAAGTCGGTTCGGACATCTACTTTGTGCATGACACAAGTAATTTTTCCAACAATCGTTTACAGACAGATTATTTCACTTATCACAATTCCAGTGGGTCAGAAGTTTACATACACTAAGTTGACGGTGCCTTTAAACAGCTTGGAAAATTCCAGAAAATGATGTCATGGCTTTAGAAGCTTCTGATAGGCTAATTGACATAATTTGAGTCAATTGGAGGTGTACCTGTGAATGTATTTCAAGGCCTACCTTCAAACTCAGTGCCTGTTTGCTTGACATCATGGGAAAATCAAAAGAAATCAGCCAAGACTTCAGAAATTGCAGACCTCCACAAGTGTTGTTCATCCTTGGGAGCAATTTCCAAATGCCTGAAGGTACCACATTCATCTGTACAAACAATAGTACGCAAGTACAAACACCATGGGACAACGCAGCCGCCATACTGCTCAGGAAGGAGACGCGTTCTGTCTCCTAGAGATGAACGTACTTTGGTGCCAAAAGTGCAAATCAATCCCAGAATAACAGCAAAGGACCTTGTGAAGATGCTGGAGGAAACAGGTACAAAAGTATTGTTATGATGAGTTTCTCGGGTGTCAAAGAATCAAGGATGTAAGGATATACTTAGACACTTTGTAGACAGTTAATGCAAATGTTTAATGATTGGTACCGGGTTCGTTACAACAAAGAGCAGAGCTTTGCCCCATTGTTACGAACTAACTTGAACAAAGAAGACACTCTACCTTATATACCCTTGGTTCTCCTCCTTTCACTTACATCTGGAAACCATCATAGGCACTCCCTGTCTTTGATGTTCATCACTCTTTACCCCAAGTCAGTATCCTGTCCATCAATCATGCTATCCTAAACATCAGTAATCTCCTTTGACATAATGGAATGTAGACTTTCTGTCTCCTAACCACTTATCTAGTAACTCTAACCTGTTCCCCACGATACTATGTCATGACATCATTATACCATAAAAACATAATATCAAGTATCTATATCCACAGTAAAACAATTCCTATATCGACATAACCTGAAAGGCCACTCAGCAAGGAAGAAACCACTGCTCCAAAACCGCCATAAAAAAGCCAGACTACGGTTTACAACTGAACATGGGGACAAAGATCATACCTTTTGGAGAAATGTCCTCTGGTCTGATGAAACAAAAATAGAACTGTTTGCCCATAATGACCGTCGTTATGTTTGGAGGAAAAAGGGGGTGCCTTGCAGGCCAATGAACACCATCCCAACCATGAAGCACAGGGGTGGCAGCATTGCTGTGGGTTGTGCTTTGCTGCAGGAGGGACTGGTGCACTTCACAAAATAGATGGCATCATGAGGAAGGACAATTATGTAAACTTCCGACTTCAACTCTATGTAAATGTAATTTTTCAGTTTTCAGATATCAAATTAGGGTCATGGGCCCAAAAAGTTTGGGAACCCCTGCATTAACTCCTTATACCCAGGTACATTGTTCACTAAATCACCAAGTAACAATATACCTTGCCTCTTGACACAAGACACAGTGATAGGCCGAGTGGCACATCTAGGCTTAGGAATCATCATTTCAGATATATGACAAAACACAGAAATCATGACAGGCCGATCTAGGAACTCCCAGTAAAGCAGGAGATGCCAGTCAGTGGTCATCCGTTTCCATTAGTCTTTTATCTGAGGAGGGAGCTGCTTGTTGTTGCTGTTGTTTGGGCCTAGCTCCAGGGTAATTCATGGTACTGCTCAGACAGGAGCAGATGAAGGCCGGGGAGAGGAATAAAGGTGAGGGATTGGATCGGAGACACTGAGAGATCGAACAGGCTTACACGGCCGTCAGCCCACAGATATTGATATATTTCACTTGGGCATGGCCGACGTGAGCTGTTTCCCAGAGAGCAGGACCCAAGCAGCCAGAGTCAGGGGAGGAGCACAGTAGCACTACCTCTCTGTGTGTCTCTGGGCCACTGTCTCAGACCACACTGGACTCAAACTGTCTGGGGTTGTTCTGGAGCACTTCATCCACTAGACCAGGGATGGGCAACTTTGATGGGGGTGGGGGCCATAGAAAATCTGAACTCTTCAGGGCCGCAGTGGCTCGCGGGTCTGCATACCAACATCTTTACCCACACATGCCTTGCGAGCAAAACATTTAAGCAGTCCCCCTGTTGACAGAGGAGTTTTAGAGTTCATTTCCTGCAATTCTACACATTTTACCTTGGAGCGCAGAGAAGATTTCGCAATTTTATAACTCATTTCATGCAATTGTACTAATTTTGGCATTGGGCGGAGAGAAAAATAGCAGTTTTACAGTACATTTTCTTCAATTCTACACATTCTGCCATAGAGTGGAGAGAAATGTTTGCTGTTTTTAATATGATATATATACTCTCACTGAGTGACTAACAACATCAATGGGGGCCCCCCGGTCGGTACTTCGAAATTGCACCTTGTGTATTTTACTATTCTAACTCTCAACAGTAATTTGAGACCCCGACTGAGTTCCTATATATATATATATATATATATATATATATATATATATATATATATATTACAATGTATCCTACAAAAGGGGGACCACCAGTTGCCCATCCCTCTACTAGACCCTTCTCATGACCGCTGAGTCTGTAAGTCAAACTTAAGGAGAACTAAAGGGGAAGTATATCAGCTCCTTCACCATTTCCTTCCAGTCATTCAGGTCAGATGCCATCAATAATAAGGCAGGAGATGTCTCCTCTTGTTTAATCAGAGGGAAACATATGGATCAGTCCATCATTTGTGCAACTGATCTATACATAGGACAATGCTTTATGGAAACTGTCACTGGAAAAATAAGAATAACTAATAGTCCTATGAGTATGGATCACACTTAACAAGGCCATTATTTACTGTAGACACTGATCAGTCAACGTTATTGGCGAACGATTTGTATTATTGGTTAGGTGCAGAGCATACACACTGC
Source organism: Coregonus lavaretus (assembly GCF_964263955.1). NCBI lineage: Eukaryota > Metazoa > Chordata > Actinopteri > Salmoniformes > Salmonidae > Coregonus > Coregonus lavaretus. The sequence continues at coordinate 46,410,636 of NC_139991.1, forward strand.
CCTCTAGAGGACACCTGATACTCCCATACTATGACCATTAATAGTGATGCACAGCTATTGTCATCAGTTTCCACATGACTGGAAATGGTAAAGAGAGAGAGCGGTCATCCCTCTGAACTGGACAGGCTAACTAGCAGAATATTGCTATGTCATGCTATTTTCCGTAGTCTAGAGACTCTTTTGTAAACATCCACCATGTCCTCAAGGATCAGGGTATCTATTTCAGCTACAAACTACAAGGGAAAAATGCACATTCATCTTAGATGAAGACTAAGTGGTCTCATTTATAGTTGAGTGTGTTCTGGTTGAAATTATTGTATCGCATTTAACAACTTGAGTTCCCAGCATCCTGACAACAGCATCCGTTTAGAACAATTAAGAATAGGGAGAATTTTGCTGATTTATTCACACTCCTTCCCTCAGTGAGAACCACTAATTCTAACACTCGCATGCCAAAAATAATTAATCAACGAATGCTCCCAATTATGCATGAGACAGCCCATTCTTTCACACCTTGCTTTTCCTTTCTGGTCCATTTCAGCTGCCGGGCTGTCTGCAGAGAGAGGGGTAACAGGGGAAGTGAAGAGAAAAAGGCAGCCAGTAGGAAGAAGGGAGAGGGAAGGGGGTGTCTGGTGCAGTTCATAACTTTAATGATGGTATTTACATACAACAGTTTATTCTGTCCCAGTATGTGCCCGAGTCTGTGAGTTTGCATTCATGTGTGTGTGTGTGTGGGTGTGGGTGTGGGTGAGTAAGCATGAGAGAAAGAGTTGTGTTGATGGGAGGATGCAGTGAAGAAGAAGACTGGAGGAGCAGATGGTGTTGAATTCGCTGTGTTTATTTCTGGAGAGTTCAGTCTTTACGGCTCATATAATTATGAGACAGAGGGGAGAATTAACCCCTGGAAGAGGGATTTTAAAAGGGAAGGAAATCTTCATTAAGCCCACCAGGTGCCAGCAGCACTGATAAAAATGACTGCACTCCCCCCAAGATCCCTTAAACTTTAACAATACAGTGATTGTAAAATAAGTCACAATAGATAATACATTGATTTGTACAACAGTAGTTAACAACAATGTATGTTTGTGAGCGCCTTCAATTTGGGCAAGTAGAAATTATTGTAAATATTATAAAACACAGACTAAAGTAGAAGAAGAAAAAACATTGATATCAGACAATACTGCAGGGTAGATCAGGAAGATGATGGGAAATAAAAACAACCACTATTCCACAAAATCACTTTACAAAACAATCAAGACCTCATTACAGTAGCTACCTAATTTTGACCTTCTTGATGTGCGATTGCTCACAAATGACAAATGTCTGTTCATAGCTGTGTTGTTTTTCAAACAATTAAATAAAAGAGGATGGAAAATGTGAAATAACTTTCTTTATGGAGATTCCATCCACAGTCACAAATATTCTACATAGAGTGGGGAGAACAAGTATTTGATACACTGCCGATTTTGCAGGTTTTTCTACTTACAAAGCATTCAGAGGTCTGTAATTTTTTTCATAGGTACACTTCAACTGTGAGAGACGGAAAATCCAGAAAATCACATTGTATGATTTTTAAGTAATTAATTTGCATTTTATTGCATGACATAAGTATTTGATACATCAGAAAAGCAGAACTTAATATTTGGTACAGAAACCTTTGTTTGCAATTACAGAGATCATAAGTTTCCTGTAGGTCTTGACCAGGTTTGCACACACTGCAGCAGGGATTTTGGCCCACTCCACCATACAGACCTTCTACAGATTCTTCAGGTTTCGGGGCTGTCGCTGGGCAATACGGACTTTCAGCTCCCTCCAAAGATTTTCTATTGGGTTCAGGTCTGGAGACTGGCTAGGCCACTCCAGGACCTTGAGATGCTACTTACGGAGCCACTCCTTAGTTGCCCTGGCTGTGTGTTTCGGGTCGTTGTCATGCTGGAAGACCCAGCCACGACCCATCTTCAATGCTCTTACTGAGGGAAGGAGGTTGTTGGCCAAGATCTCGCGATACATGGCCCCATCCATCCTTCCCTCAATACGGTGCAGTTGTCCTGTCCCCTTTGCAGAAAAGCCTCCCCAAAGAATGATGTTTCCACCTCCATGCTTCACGGTTGGGATGGTGTTCTTGGGGTTGTACTCATCCTTCTTCTTCCTCCAAACACGGCGAGTGGAGTTTAGATCAAAAAGCTCTATTTTTGTCTCATCAGACCACATTACCTTCTCCCATTCCTCCCATTCCTCCCCTTGATCATCCAGATGGTCATTGGCCAACTTCAGACGGGCCTGGACATGCGCTGGCTTGAGCAGGGGGACCTTGCGTGCGCTGCAGGATTTTAATTCATGACGGCGTAGTGTGTTACTTATGGTTTTCTTTGAGACTGTGGTCCCAGCTCTCTTCAGGTCATTGACCAGGTCCTGCCGTGTAGTTCTGGGCTGATCCCTCACCTTCCTCATGATCATTGATGCCCCACGAGGTGAGATCTTGCATGGAGCCCCAGACCGAGGGTGATTGACCGTCATCTTGAACTTCTTCCATTTTCTAATAATTGCGCCAACAGTTGTTGCCTTCTCACCAAGCTGCTTGCCTATTGTCCTGTAGCCCATCCCAGCCTTGTGCAGGTCTACAATTTTATCCCTGATGTCCTTACACAGCTCTCTGGTCTTGGCCATTGTGGAGAGGTTGGAATCTGTTTGATTGAGTGTGTGGACAGGTGTCTTTTATACAGGTAACGAGTTCAAACAGGTGCAGTTAATACAGGTAATGAGTGGAGAAAAGGAGGGCTTCTTAAAGAAAAACGAACAGGTCTGTGAGAGCCGGAATTCTTACTGGTTGGTAGGTGATCAAATACTTATGTCACGCAATAAAAAGCAAATTAATTACTTAAAAATCATACAATGTTATTTTCTGGATTTTTGTTTTAGATTCCGTCTCTCACAGTTGAAGTGTACCTACGATAAAAATTACAGACCTCTACATGCTTTGTAAGTAGGAAAACCTGCAAAATCGGCAGTGTATCAAATACTTGTTCTCCCCACTGTACATTATGGGAATAAGGGAGATTTGAGGAAAAAAAGCTGAGTTATGCGTTGATTTGCCCCACAAGAGAAAAATAGCTTTTCAAATCAATAGTCAAATAGAAGTAGAATTGAAGGAGCCATAATGCTGGTGCCACAAATAACTAACCTGTATGAATCATGAACAGAGTAAGGCTTACCCTCAAGTCTTTAGGGGGTCAAATACATCCAGTGCTTCTCCTCATCTTGTTCAGTGGCCTAATGTGTTCCACCACATGGAACTGTTTTGGAGAGGCTGAGATTCATGGGAATCCCATAGCCTACTGGAGTATGCTAATGTAATCTCGGTCAAGACAGTGTCACGAACTCTGATGCGGATGTGGTGCGAATCAATTGCAGGACACAGGAGCTAAGTCAATCCAGACTTTACTAGTAATAACAAAATAACAACACGGGTCAAAAAACCCGGAGGCGAAATATACGCCACAGTGCGTAAAACACTCCCAAACCAAAACTGCGCACAAACAATAGTGCGACGGTACACAAAGAGCGACTGGCAAACAGCACTGCACCAAACGACAGGAAAACAATTACACACAACACATGACAAACAAATGGAACAATATAAAGGGTACATAATCACACTAACAGGGAACAGGTGCACAACAACTAGACAAAACCAAACGAACATCGAAAACATACAACGGTGGCAGCTAGTACTCCGGGGACGACAACCGCCGAAGCCTGCCCGAGCAAGGAGGAGGAGCAGCCTCGGCCGAAACTGTGACAGACAGAGGAATATGATACTGAGATCCTCTACTCATCATCATATTTCAATGCACAGAAGATGCTGCCACAAGGATCTCAGCAAATGCATGAAGCATTTATGTTATGTTCTTCAAGAATCAATAGGTATATATAAATAAATGCAACAATGGATGTAGCAACTAAGGATTCTAGCTTAAAGGACCAATCGACTGGCATTTAGAGATTGGATTACTTTTACAGCAGTCTATTACCCACAAATTGATGTGGACAAAAGCAAGTCAGGCATAGCCATTACAAAAGGAAATAAGTCATTTAGCAAAATTAGAAAGCTGGTGTAAATACCACACAACAAAATGCCACAGCCCTCTTCCACTTGAAACATATCTGAGAATTACAATCCGTGAAGAGAATTCCTATGCTCATAATTCACTGTACATATACAGTGATGTGATTTAAGACAGTAGCAGCAAAGTCTGCAAAACTGTATGTGAATTCCTTTATCTCCAACCATTGCATATATTTAACTGTAAAAAAAAATCCCTAATGGTAAGTCACATTTCATGGACAAGTCATCTGAGGTTGATGATGGTTCTCAAGGTAAATTGTCTTTCACGAGAATAATATGAATAGATACAATAAATATATAAATAAATAATGTTGGAAGCACTTTCAATGAAAGAACTCTCACCAGTAACACATGCTTTTAACTTTAGCCACAATGGACACCCCCTAATGGATGAGTGCTGTACTTATTATCATCCACATTGTTGCCATCCAACCGTAAAATGGCATTGTAAGTGAACTTGATTTGCACTCAGCGGGGTTAATCAACTTAACTTACCTAATGCATATGCCATTTATGTAGAGGATAATAGATGAAATGGAAAATATTGTTTCTTCTGACATCAGAATATAATTAATAAAATGTCACTATGTATTCTACACTGAAATGAACCTATTAGTCGTATTCAGAATGTTCCATGATGACCAAAGGCATGTACCAGTACTCTACCTAAGCATCAAAGCACTACTACAAGAACATGTCCTATGCACTCTTAGAAAAAAAGGTGCTATGTATGTAGAACCTAAAGGGGTTCTTCAGCTGTCCCCTTAGGAGAACCCTTTGAATAACCCTTTTTGGTTCCAGGTAGAACCTTTTCCACAGAGGGTTCTACATAGAACTCAAAAGGGTGTTACCTGGAAGAAAAAATGGTTCTCCTATGGGGACAGTTGCCTACATCCTATTAATACAAAAAACAATGTTTTAAGTGAAACATTAGCTTTTGTCTAAAGACAGAACATTCGTAATCTAATTTGTCCTATGCACTGACAAGGCTTTGCAGCATACTCAGCGTGACACCTACCAGAGTATATCTTTATTGATCTATTGTACTTCAAAAACAGATGAACTGACATTGGATGGGTTGATTAGGATTCAAACCTTCTCTCAAACAGCCTAATACAGTAGGTTTACCCCATGTACAAAAGTTGATTGTGAGGAGCAGCAGCAAACTCATGAGAGAAAGGACTGGAGACATCAGCAGACAGCTTTGGAGCTAAAATACTTTCAGTTTACAAGAAACCATAGTTACTGAAGTTAAACGTTAAGTTCCTTATTTTTGAGAATTTATGTTTGTAATATTGTGTAATAAAGCTTACGTTTGAACCATTTATTTTGCCTCACTGAGCCTCTGTACCCTGATACCCCTCCTAGCTCTGGTCCGTGGCAGTGGCCAATCCCCATGCTCTGCTACAGATGCCAATGAGAATTTCAACAAGGAGTCCACCTATGGACTTCAGCCTCTCCATGTACACATGAGTATCAGCTTCTCGACCACTTTTTAGAAGGTTTAGTAATGCATTATTTGCCTCAACAAGCACCCCATTTCCAGCTTGAACACTTGTATTGTTACTGATATACTGTACCTTACTGATAAAATCATGTCAATTTTCTCTTGAAAATCTTGCCTTCCCCTCTTTCTCCCTATCTTCATCAGTCTCTCCCCCTCAGTGTTCCTCTGGAGAGGGGCACCTCGGAAGACATCCGACAAGAGGAAATGCTTGCAGTCTGTCTGGCCAATGAGATAGAGGGGAAGGAGAGGGGCAATGCACTTTCAGAGTAGTGCCGAGGGCAGGTGGGTCACGAGTGGAATCTCAGACATACATATACCAATACAAAAAACACATTTACAGAGCTACCGTCCTATAGGTCCAACCTGTAATCTAGTAATTAGCTGGTTGATAAACTAGATCAGGTTAGTTACAACTGGGGTGGCTGGCGCTCACTGCTGGTATGCACGTTTTCATTAGGGAATATGAAGGATTGATGGAGAAAATAGGAAAAAGTATATTTAATAAGCTTTGGTGGATAAACACACCGGATCACATTAAATTCACTGGTGAATAAGGAAGGGAAATATTATGTTGATATATGCCTGTTGTCTCAGGTGCTGTTTCCTGTACCTGGACACTGCTTCTGTTCCTGTACTGACCTGTTCTTCGCCAACCGCCGTTGCTTCCCACACCTGGTTGCAGGTAACTATTTGTTTTTGAGCACACCCTCATACATGTTTCTAATGTTTCTGTTACTTTGCATAATTCTGTTGTGAGCTGGATTTGGCAATGTAGTTCATAGTGACGGACTGCAGGTCTTATAATTCTGTTGATCTTGGGATATCCTGCGTGTTATGCCTTTGTTTCAGAACTCTACACCAGTGTTTCCCAACCCCAGGCCTCGAGTACCCCCAACAGTGCACATTTTAATTTAATTTTAGCCCTGGACAAGCGCACCTAATTCAACTTGTCAACTAATCATCAATCCATCGATGAGTTGAATCAGGTGTGTTTGTCCAGGGCTACAACAAAAATGTGTGCTGTTGAGGTTTTTTGAGGACTGGAGTTGGGAAACACTGCTCTTACACAGTGCCAGTCCTGATGGAGGCTGCTATGATGGGGCCTGATATTGACAGAGATGTGCTGGTTTACCTGGAGATGGCTCAGGTTAGCTACAGTTTGTACACCAGATAATGTGTTATAATCAAAGATTTTTGGTGTCCATTACAGGACATTAAGGTTTGCCTATGTAAAACGCCGCCATAGATTCTTCAGCTAACCTGGTATTGCCGATACTTTCCTCGTTCTCGATTCTGTAAAAGTGATCTTATACATAGCCGTGTCCAGTTGCAGGTGGCTCTACAAACACCAGAGAACTCAGAAAGATAGTAAATCCATGTTTTATACCTCGCGAGGTGGTTCCTTGCAATCTTAGCTGCCACACATCTCTAGAATTTTCCAGCATCTTCGCCGGAACTAGTTGTGTGTATGTGCCGCGGCCATGTGTAGAAGTAGATGACAGTGCATCACACAGTGCGATCAAAACAAAGATCTACACACATGCAAGAGGCATATGTCACTCGATACAAAACATTTGATTTACTAGCTTTCTGATTTCTCTAGTGTTTATAAACTCCCTGCAACTGGACACGGACATTTATAAGAACTGTTTTCCAGACTCGAGAACGAGAGATTATCGCCAATACCAGGTTAGATGAAGAATCTATGGCGGCGTTTTCCATTAGCCAAGCAGTAACCTTGTATGAAAGCATTCACATATCAGGGTTTTTAACAGTAGCTAGGCTCAGGTAAGATGGAACTCTTGTTCCAATTGCAATTCCATGGGTCTCCCAATTCATTTCATGTGTCCTCTTCATTGACGCTTTTTCAACTATTCTGAATTTATACTGAACATAATTGACACAAATACTCTATATTATTGACAGAGAAAATAAATATTTCTGTTCTAAAAACATTTAGATTACCTTACATATTTGCGTCAAGGTATTGATTTCCCAGTCACATAGATGAGGATGGAGAAGAGAATGGCTTTTTAGAGACCAATGTTACCTGGTAAGGGACAGAGAATGGCGCCGGAGGGGATGGCTGCCGTTTTACGGGCTCCTAACCAACTGTGCTATTTTGTTAGTTTCTCGTGTTGTTTGTAACTTATTTTTTAACCTATTGTGTACATAATGTTGCTGCTACTGTCTCTTTTCACCAAAAATAACTTCTGGACATCAGAACAGCGATTACTCACCTCGAACTGGACAAAGATTTTTTCTTTAACGAGTCCGACGCAAAGGATATACTGCTTTCTCAGGAACGGGTCGAACTATCATGGTCCAAACACACCAAGACAGTCGTGAAGAGGGCAGGACAATACCTTTTCCCCCTCAGGAGACAGAAACAATTTGGCATGGGTCCCCAGATCCTCAAAACGTTTTACATTGACTCGGTACCGGTGCCCCCTGTATATAGCTTCAGTATTGTTATGTTACATTTTAGTATTTTTTACTTTAGTTTATTTGGTAAATATTTTCTTAACTCTTTCTTGAACTGCATGGTTGGTAAAGGGCTTGTAAGTAAGCATTTCATGGTAAGGGGGGGGGGGGGGGTTCCTGGTTTACATTCGCTCTTTTGCAGGTTTTCCATCCTAGAAAAATGTCCTAATCTGCTTGCATGCGCCTCACATATATCAAGGTGTTTTTTGGTACTTCCCTTATGCACTATGCTTTTCTGTGTGCTAACTTTTACTATAACACAGGTCAGTAGTCTACCAGTCTAACAGTCTATCCTGCCTTCTATCTAGCATTCATAGTGACAATAGTGGTAGGTGGATCGTTTGTCCAGATCTGCAATAGGCTAACTAGCAATCATACTGCACATAAAAACAGTCAAAGCTGCATCCATTTTTCATATGAAATTGACAAGAACAAATAGGAATAGCTGAAAGGCAGCAGAAAGGCCAGGTGCATCATTGTGCATGAAAGAGCAGCTCCCCTATTGATCTTGTTTAGGGACAATACAATTATCCTACCTAGACTAGCCTACAACACCACAATGCAATGAAGAGTTGCATTATTGTTTTCAAGTGAGTACAAGATTCTAGCCTACTGCAGTGAAAATTTCATTTGAATAACAGCGCAAAAGCCCTTTGATTTGAATGTTTCATTCGATTTGAATCAGTTGTGGGTCTACACTAAACAGTTTATAAAGTCTAGAAAGGCAGAGTAGCAGACCAGTTTGGCTGTATTTTTACTGCTGATACTGAATGTGCTGTCTGTTGCAGATCATCATTCTCCGAAGTCGTCCTATAATGTGGCTACATATGCTCACGGCAGACCCAGTTATTCAGTAAAGTTTAACGCGCGCTCTGCCTCTTCTCCAATTCAAGCGGCTATTCCTCGCACACCTAGAACCTAATGCTTCAATATAGCCTTAGTATTTACCATTTAACTTTTTTCATGTATTACCTTTTATATGTGGCAAAAACACAACCAGAAACAATGTTTGAATCTGATTAGGCTACTTCAAATGTATCCTGTAGGCATGCGCACGTTCATCCAAAATACACTGCTCAAAAAAATAAAGGGAACACTTAAACAACACAATGTAACTCCAAGTCAATCACACTTCTGTGAAATCAAATTGTCCACTTAGGAAGCAACACTGATTGACAATAAATGTCACATGCTGTTGTGCAAATGGAATAGACAACTGGTGGAAATTATAGGCAATTAGCAAGACACCCCCACAAAAGAAGTGGTTCTGCAGGTGGTGACCACAGACCACTTCTCAGTTCCTATGCTTCCTGGCTGATGTTTTGGTCACTTTTGAATGCTGGCGGTGCTTTCACTCTAGTGGTAGCATGAGACGGAGTCTACAACCCACACAAGTGGCTCAGGTAGTGCAGCTCACCCAGGATGGCACATCAATGCGAGCTGTGGCAAGAAGGTTTGCTGTGTCTGTCAGCGTAGTGTCCAGAGCATGGAGGCGCTACCAGGAGACAGGCCAGTACATCAGGAGACGTGGAGGAGGCCGTAGGAGGGCAACAACCCAGCAGCAGGACCGCTACCTCCGCCTTTGTGCAAGGAGGAGCAGGAGGAGCACTGCCAGAGCCCTGCAAAATGACCTCAAGCAGGCCACAAATGTGCATGTGTCTGCTCAAACGGTCAGAAACAGACTCCATGAGGGTGGTATGAGGGCCCGACGTCCACAGGTGGGGGTTGTGCTTACAGCCCAACACTGTGCAGGACGTTTGGCATTTGCCAGAGAACACCAAGATTGGCAAATTCGCCACTGGCGCCCTGTGCTCTTCACAGATGAAAGCAGGTTCACACTGAACACGTGACAGACGTGACAGAGTCTGGAGATGCCGTGGAGAACGTTCTGCTGCCTGCAACATCCTCCAGCATGACTGGTTTGGTGGTGGGTCAGTCATGGTGTGGGGTGGCATTTCTTTGGGGGGCCACACAGCCCTCCATGTGCTCGCCAGAGGTAGCCTGACTGCCATTAGGTACCGAGATGAGATCCTCAGACCCCTTGTGAGACCATATGCTGGTGCGGTTGGCCCTGGGTTCCTAATAATGCAAGACAATGCTAGACCTCATGTGGCTGGAGTGTGTCAGCAGTTCCTGCAAAAGGAAGGCATTGATGCTATGGACTGGCCCGCCCGTTCCCCAGACCTGAATCCAATTGAGCACATCTGGGACATCATGTCTCGCTCCATCCACCAACGCCACATTGCACCACAGACTGTCCAGGAGTTGGCGGATGCTTTAGTCCAGGTCTGGGAGGAGATCCCTCAGGAGACCAACCGCCACCTCATCAGGAGCATGCCCAGGCATTGTAGGGAGGTCATACAGGCACGTGGAGGCCACACACACTACTGAGCCTCATTTTGACTTGTTTTAAGGACATTACATCAAAGTTGGATCAGCCTGTAGTGTGGTTTTCCACTTTAATTTTGAGGGTGACTCCAAATCCAGACCTCCATGGGTTGATAAATTTGATTTCCATTGATTATTTTTGTGTGATTTTTTTGTCAGCACATTCAACTATGTAAAGAAAAAAGTATTTAATAAGATTATTTCATTCATTCAGATCTAGGATGTGTTGTTTAAGTGTTCCCTTTATTTTTTTGAGCAGTGTATAATTCCAGCATCCTCAAAATGGCTTAACATTAACCAGGTTTCCATCCAACCTTTTTATGCGAGTAAAGTAGCCTGTCTGAAAAAATTTTTCACCACATCATGGGAAAGCATTCAGTTTATTATGCTACAGATGAAATAGGTTATGAATACAGGGTGGTGAAAGTGCACAGTGATGAGGTTAATGCTCCTTTCAATAAATATTGAGGGTCTTATTCTGGTGACATGATGATCGATGCTTGGCTGCCATTTGACAACTAAAAATAATCTCCCACGTTTATCTATAATAATCTCATAATGTAGTATGCAATACCTGCACTGTATCTGCAAGCTGTTGACTAGAGCTCACATACCAATACCAGAGTGGGCACATTCGCTATGCCTACGCAATTTTTTTTGTGACAAAACCATCAGTATGCCTAGAGTTGAAAATGTGATGGAAACCCATATAACTTGAATTTTTTATTCGGTACATGGGAATTTAACCTTAAAAAGGTATGTTTATGTGCACTACGTATGTATATACGCACAGACTTTTATCTGTGACAAGTCAATTTGATGGAAACACAACTCTGATGGGGAAATGCTCCAGGGTTTCCCTTAGCTGGTAATTGCCTGCATTTGGCCTATATATATTTTTAAAGCCGATACATAACATTGTAGCAGGCCAAATTGTCCAGGAGAGGCTGTCTATCATAGCCTACACTCTAAATTTGCGCTTCAGCACAATTCTCTCACGCCTTGTGCGTACGTGCACCTTCTGCTGAGGAGAGAGATAGCAACAGAGGATGAGGACTTGACAACTGCTAGGCCTTTGAAATGCATCCACAGGTGCTAGTAAGCAGGAATCAGGAGGATAGAGTTATGGTCCGATTTAAAATCAAATCAAATTGTATTTGTCACATACACGTGTTTAGCAGATGTTATTGCGGGTGTAGCGAAATGCTTGTGCTTCTATCTCCAACAGTGCAGTAATATCTAACAAGTAATATCTAACAATTTCACAACACATACCTAATACACACAAAACTAGTAAGGAATGGAATTTAAGAAAATATACATATATTGACAAGCAATGACAGAGCGGCATGGACTAAGATACAGTTGAATATTATAGAAAAGAATGCAGTATACAGTGGGGAAAAAAGTATTTAGTCAGCCACCAATTGTGCAAGTTCTCCCACTTAAAAAGATGAGAGAGGCCTGTAATTTTCATCATAGGTACATGTCAACTATGACAGACAAATTGAGAAAAAAAAATCCAGAAATCACATTGTAGGATTTTTTATGAATTTATTTGCAAATTATGGTGGAAAATAAGTATTTGGTCACCTACAAACAAGCAAGATTTCTGGCTCTCACAGACCTGTAACTTCTTCTTTAAGAGGCTCCTCTGTCCTCCACTTGTTACCTGTATTAATGGCACCTGTTTGAACTTGTTATCAGTATAAAAGACACCTGTCCACAACCTCAAACAGTCACACTCCAAACTCCACTATGGCCAAGACCAAAGAGCAGTCAAAAGACACCAGAAACAAAATTGTAGACCTGCACCAGGCTGGGAAGACTGAATCTGCAATAGGTAAGCAGCTTGGTTTGAAGAAATCAACTGTGGGAGCAAGTATTAGGAAATGGAAGACATACAAGACCACTGATAATCTCCCTCGATCTGGGGCTCCACGCAAGATCTCACCCCGTGGGGTCAAAATGATCACAAGAACGGTGAGCAAAAATCCCAGAACCACACGGGGGGACCTAGTGAATGACCTGCAGAGAGCTGGGACCAAAGTAACAAAGCCTACCATCAGTAACACACTACGCCGCCAGGGACTCAAATCCTACAGTGCCAGACGTGTCCCCCTGCTTAAGCCAGTACATGTCCAGGCCCGTCTGAAGTTTGCTAGAGTGCATTTGGATGATCCAGAAGAGGATTGGGAGAATGTCATATGGTCAGATGAAACCAAAATAGAACTTTTTGGTAAAAACTCAACTCGTCGTGTTTGGAGGACAAAGAATGCTGAGTTGCATCCAAAGAACACCATACCTACTGTGAAGCATGGGGGTGGAAACATCATGCTTTGGGGCTGTTTTTCTGCAAAGGGACCAGGACGACTGATCCGTGTAAAGGAAAGAATGAATGGGGCCATGTATCGTGAGATTTTGAGTGAAAACCTCCTTCCATCAGCAAGGGCATTGAAGATGAAACGTGGCTGGGTCTTTCAGCATGACAATGATCCCAAACACACCGCCCGGGCAACGAAGGAGTGGCTTCGTAATAAGCATTTCAAGGTCCTGGAGTGGCCTAGCCAGTCACCAGATCTCAACCCCATAGAAAATCTTTGGAGGGAGTTGAAAGTCCGTGTTGCCCAGCGACAGCCCCAAAACATCACTGCTCTAGAGGAGATCTGCATGGAGGAATGGGCCAAAATACCAGCAACAGTGTGTGAAAACCTTGTGAAGACTTACAGAAAACGTTTGACCTGTGTCATTGCCAACAAAGGGTATATAACAAAGTATTGAGAAACTTTTGTTATTGACCAAATACTTATTTTCCACCATAATTTGCAAATAAATTCATTAAAAATCCTACAATGTGATTTTCTGGAAAAAAAAATCCCATTTTGTCTGTCATAGTTGACATGTACCTATGATGAAAATTACAGGCCTCTCATCTTTTTAAGTGGGAGAACTTGCACAATTGGTGGCTGTACATATGAGATGAGTAGTGCAAGATATGTAAACATTATTAAAGTGGATGTAAACATTATTATAGTGACTAGTGTTCCATTTCTTAAAGTGGCCAGTGATTTCAATAGGCAGCAGCAGCCTCTAATGTGCTAGTGATGGCTACTTAACAGTCTGATACCTTGAGATAGAAGCTGTTTTTCATTCTCTCTGTCCCAGCTTTGATGCACCTGTACTGACCTCGCCTTCTGGATGGTAGCGGGGTAAACAGACAGTGGCTCAGGTGGTTGATGTCCTTGATTATCTTTTTGGCCTTCCTGAGACATCAGGTGCTGTATGTGTCTTGTAGGGCGGGTAGTTTGCCCTCGATAATGCGTTCGGCAGACTGCACCACCCTCTCGAGAGCCCTGTGGCTATGGGCGGTGCAGTTGCCGTACCAGGTGGTGATACAGCCCGACAGGATGCTCTCAATTGTGCATCTGTAAAAGTTTGTGAGGGTTTTAGGTACCAAGCCGAATTTCTTCAGCCTCCTGAGGTTGAAGAGGCTCTGTTGCGCCTTCTTCACCACACTGTCTGCGTGGGTGGACCATTTCAGTTTGTCGGTGATGTGAACGCCAAGGAACTTGAAGCTTTCCACCTTCTCCACTGTGGTCCCGTCGATGTGGATAGGGGGGTGCACCCTCTGCTGTTTCCTGAAGTCCACGATCATCTCCTTTGTTTTGTTGACGTTGAGTGAGAGGTTATTTTCCTGGCACCACACTCCCAGAGCCCTCACCTCCTCTCTGCAGGCTGTCTAGTCATTGTTGGTAATCAAGCCTTTGTCGTCTTTGTCGTCGGCAAACTTGATGATTGAGTTGGAGGCGTGCTTGGCCACACAGTCATGGGTGAACAGGGAGTACAGGAGTGGGCTGAGCACGCACCCTTTTGGGGCCCCAGTGTTGAGGATCAACGAAGTGGAGATGTTGTTTCCTTCCTTCACCACCTGGGGGCGGCCCGTAAGGAAGTCCAGGACCCAGTTGCACAGGGCGGGGTTCAGACCCAGGGCCTCAAGCTTGATGATGAGCTTGGAGGGTACTATGGTGTTGAATGCAGAGCTATAGTCAATGAACAACATTCTTACATAGGTATTCCTCTTGTCCAGATGGGATAGGGCAGTGTGATGGCGATTGCATCGTCTGTGGATCTATTGGGGCGGTAAGCAAATTGAAGTGGGTCTAGGTTGACAGGTAAGGTAGAGGTGATATGATCCTTGTCTCTCAAAGCACTTCATGATGACAGAGGTGAGAGCTACAGGGCGATAGTCATTTAGTTCAGTTACCTTTGCTTTCTTGGGTAATGGAGGGGGGGGGGGGGGGCTTTGTATGCATCTCTGTGTGTGGAGTAAAGGTGATCTAGAGTTTTTAATCACTCTAGTTGCACAGGTGACATGCTGGTAGAAATGAGTTTAAATGGATTTCAGTCTTCCTGCAATAAAAAGGAGCGCCACCTCTGGATGAGCATATTCTTGTTTGCTTATAGACCTATACAGCTCATTGAGTGCAGTGTTAGTGCCAGCATCGGTTAGTGGTGGTAAATAGACACCTAAATATAGATGAAAACTCTCTTGGTAAATAGTATGGTCTACAGCTTATCATTAAGTATTCTAACTCAGCAGAGCAGAACCTAGGAATTTCCTTAGTATTAGAGATCGCACACCAGCTTTTGTTAATAAAGATACACACATCACCCCCGCTGATCTTACCGGACTCTGCCATTCTGTCCTGCCGATACATAGAAAAACCAGCTAGATGTGCAGTACCAGTCAAAAGTTTGGACACACCTACTCATTCAAGGGTTTTTCTTTATTTATACTATTTTCTACATTGTAGAATAACAGTGTAGACATCAACACTATGAAGTAACACATATGGAATCATGTAGTAACCAAAAAAGTGTTAAACAAATCAAAATATATTGCTGAGCACTTGTTGGCTGCTTTTCCTTCACTCTGCGGTCCAACTCATCCCAAACTATCTCAATTGGGTTGAGGTTGGGTGATTGTGGAGGCCAGGTTATCTGATGCAGCACCATCACTCTCCATCTTGGTCAAATAGCCCTTACACAGCCTGGAGGTGTGTTGGGTCATTGTCCTGTTGAAAAACAAATGATAGTCCCACTAAGCGCAAACCAGATGGGATGGCGTATCACTACAGAATGCTGTGGTAGCCATGCTGGTTAAGTGTGCCTTGAATTCTAAAGAAATCACTGACAGTGTCACCAGCAAAGCACCCCCACACCTCCTACTCCATGCTTCACAGTGGGAACCACACATGCGGAGATCATCCATTCACCTACACATTTGGACTCCAGACCAAAAAGACAGATATCCACCAGTCTAATGTCCATTGCTCGTGTTTCTTGGCCCAAGCAAGTCTCTTCTTCTTATTGGTGTCCTTTAGTAGTGGTTTCTTTGCAGCAATTTGACCATGAAGGCCTGATTCACGCAGTCTCCTCTGAACAGTTGATGTTGAGATGTGTCTGTTACTTGAACTCTGTGAAGCATTTATTTGTGCTGCAATTTCTGAGGCTGGTAACTCTAATGAACTTATCCTCTGCAGCAGAGGTAACTCTGGGTCTTCCTTTCCTGTGGCGGTCCTCATGAGAGCCAGTTTCATCATAGCACTTGACGGTATTTGCGACTGCACTTGAAGAAACGTTCAGTTCTTGAAATGTTCCATATTGACTGACCTTCATGTCTTAAAGTAATGATGGACTGTCATTTCTCTTTGCTTATTTGAGCTGTTCTTGCCATAATATGGACTTGGTCATTTACCAAAGTGGTCTATCTTCTGTATACCACCCCTACCTTGTCACAACACAACTGACTGGCTCAAACGTATTAAGAAGGAAAGAAATTCCACAAATTAACTTTTAACAAGGCACACCTGTTAATTGAAATGCATTCCAGGTGACTACCTCATGAAGCTGGTTGAGAGAATGTCAAGAGTGTGCAAAGCTGTCATCAAGGCGAAGGTTGCTACTTTGAAGAATCTCAAATATAAAATATATTTTGATTTGTTTAACACTTTTTTTGGTTACTACATGATTCCATATGTGTTATTACATAGTTTTGATGTCTTCACTATTATTCTACAATGTAGAAAATAGTATAAATAAAGAAAAACACTGGAATGAGTAGGTGTGTCCAAACGTTTGACTGGAACTGTATATTATCCATGTCCTTGTTCAGCCATGACTCCGAGAAGCATGGTATATTACAGTTCTTAATGTCCCGTTGATAGGATAGTCTCGAAAAGAGCTCATCCAGTTTATTCTCCAGCGATTGCACATTTACCAATAGGACAGGTTGGCCTGCCAGATGGTACCGGTCGGCCGGCAAGATAGTATCAGTCAGCTTGCCAGATAGGACCAGTCGGCTGGACTAGTCAACCGGCCTGAAAGGACCAGTCGGCCGGCCAGATCGGACCAGTCGGCCGGCCAGATGCAATCAGTTGGCCAGTTGGCCAGATAGTACCAGTCGGCCGGCCAGATAGGCCCAGTCGGCCGGCCAGCCAGATAGTACTAGTGGCTGGCAAGATGGGACCAGTCGGCTGGCCAGCCAGATAGTAACAGTTGGCCTCCATCTCCAAGTCCGACAACCATTCGGGCGTACCAAACATCTTGTGACTCATCCCGATATGGAATTGGGCAATACTTCATGCTTTCTCTTTGCTTGGGCTCTGTCTCAGCCAATCAGAAGAGCTCCTTAAAAGGTCAGATGAAGACTGTTGTCTACGGTGACAAGAGGTCAAAAGGTTACCACGAGTGCAGTATGAGTGGCAAATGTTTTTGGTTCGCTTTTCTTTCTTTCTTTCTTTCTTTCTTTCTTTCTTTCTTTCTTTCTTTCTTTCTTTCTTTCTTTCTTTCTTTCTTTCTTTCTTTCTTTCTTTCTTTCTTTCTTTCTTTCTTTCTTTCTTTCTTTCTTTCTTTCTTTCTTTCTTTCTTTCTTTCTTTCTTTCTTTCTCCCTTAACCCCTCTTATTTGGGTTCCAATGTGATTTCTAAAGGATTTTTTAAAATAAAAATAAAAACAAAAGACAAAAATGACTTTTTGGTATCTGTGTATTCTGGTTCTTTCTCCTGGGTTGGTCAGACCTTGCCCTGACTCACACACACTCACTCAAACTCCCAAAAGATTATCAATACAAATTCTGTCTTACCTCTTGCACAAGCTTCCTCTACTTTTACAATAAGTATCCATGTTGTCAAAACACCCAAGAGGTGTTTTTGTGTACAATTTTGGAATTTGGGGAAAGTTACCAGAAAGTTAAATACAATATTTATTTAAACTTATTGATTGAATTACTTAATTATTACATTATTATTTCATATGCACACAGCATACACACACAATCTATTGTATATCAGACGTGCTCTAAGTACTATACTTTCTCTCTAAACAACAGATCATAAAATAATAACATGATATACTACTAACAACATTATAACAATAATCTACAATCATCATAATCAATATCATAACATTTATAATCAATAACATCATCAGAGATCAAATAACAAGAAAATAAACTTGTGAAAAACATGACCCCTTTTTTTAAATGCTGGAATGCAATGTATAGAACACAAACCAGACGGAAATGTAGCTAGTCTCTTAAAATAACTTAAACTTCATTTTTATTTTTATTTTTATTTAACCTTTATTTAACCAGGTAAACCAGTTGAGAACAAGTTCTCATTTACAACTGCGACCTGGCCAAGATAAAGCAAAGCAGTGCGATAAAAACAACAACACAGAGTTACATATGGGGTAAAACAAAACAAAGTCAAAAATACAACAGAAATAAATATATATACAGTGTGTGCAAATGTAGCAAGTTATGGAGGTAAGGCAATAAATAGGCTATAGTGCAAAATAATTACAATTAGTATTAACACTGGAATGATAGATGTGCAAGAGATGATGTGCAAATAGAGATACTGGGGTACAAATGTGCAAAATAAATAACAATATAGGGATGAGGTAGTTGGGCGGGCTAATTTCAGATGGGCTGTGTACAGGTGCAGTGATCGGTAAGGTGCTCTGACAACTGATGCTTAAAGTTAGTGAGGGAGATAAGTGTCTCCAGCTTCAGAGATTTTTGCAATTTGTTCCAGTCATTGGCAGCAGAGAACTGGAAGGAATGGCGGCCAAAGGAGGTGTTGGCTTTGGGGATGACCAGTGAGATATACCTGCTGGAGCGCAGACTACGGGTGGGTGTTGCTATGGTGACCAATGAGCTAAGATAAGGCGTTACTAAGACTACCCTGCTGGCAAAAACCAAACAACACAAAAAGGAATAATGTTGGTTGCAGTCACTCCTTTTAGATTTATTCCAGGGTTATAGAAAGATAAACTAATTCGGAACATGTGTTATTAAAATAAGAACAATTTAAGGTTTGCCACCACAAGGTTTGCCACCACAGTGCTCCGCTAACAATCGATTTTATAACACAAAACTGACCTAAGATCAGCATGTAGGGTCAGTGTCATTCTTCTCCTACTCCGTCCACTGGGCTGCTCTCTCCTCTCCCGGCCCGGCTTCAGCTCTGGAGCTCAGAGAGACCATCCATGGCATTGGCATTGTCATAAAGATCAATGCTGCTAACCCTGTTCACTCTCTTCTTACTCCTGGTGGTCTAGGGAGACACAGCAACAAGAGTCAGACCTTCCCCTTCCCCTCTCCCCTTCCCCTTCCCCTTCCCCCTCTCCCTCTAGTTCAAATGACTTGTCACGTCTGAGTGAATGTCTTTACCTTGAAGTGCAGGTAGAAGGCGGTGATGGCTGTCAGTAGGATCAGCAGCACTACAATGTGTCTGATGATGAAGTTTGGTAGAGGAGAGGCTGCAAACAGAAACACGTTTGATGAGGGGACTGATCATCATCAGATAGATCTGTGAGGAATCTGTAAATGAAAAAATTATACGTCTGATTCATGTTCAGTTACCTGTAAGTGAGAGGAACTCACAGTTATGAGAGAAAACATAATACTCACAAACACAGCTGTATTTCCCTTGGTGGGAATCATCTGCAGCAGGGAAGAGGAAGGCAGCAGAGTGATCGACAGCTGTCTGGGTCTGGGTTCTGTTGGATTCGGTGAACGTGAGGAGGAAGGAGCCTCCTGGGTACTGTGGCAGAATGGAACAGGTGATGGTGAAGCTATGGCCCCTGAACACCTCGGGCCCCTGGTGGCCCCTGGTGGCCCCTGGTGGCCCCTGGAAACCCCTCACATTGAGTCAGTCAGGGAGATATGAGGCTGGACAAGGAGATCTGTAACAATAAAAGAGAACAGGAAAAACGTATTCAACTAGTTTCCTATACAGTGAGGGAAAAAAGTATTTGATCCCCTGCTGATTTTGTACGTTTGCCCACTGACAAAGAAATGATCAGTCTATAATTTTAATGGTAGGTTTATTTGAACAGTGAGAGACAGAATAACAACAAAAAAATCCAGAAAGACGCATTTCAAAAAAGTAATAAATTGATTTGCATTTTAATGAGGGAAATAAGTATTTGACCCATCTGCAAAACATGACTTAGTACTTGGTGGCAAAACCCTTGTTGGCAATCACAGAGGTCAGACGTTTCTTGTAGTTGGCCACCAGGTTTGCACACATCTCAGGAGGTATTTTGTTCCACTCCTCTTTGCAGATCTTCTCCAAGTCATTAAGGTTTCGAGGCTGACGTTTGGCAACTCGAACCTTCAGCTCCCTCCACAGATTTTCTATGGGATTAAAGTCTGGAGACTGGCTAGGCCACTCCAGGACCTTAATGTGCTTCTTCTTGAGCCACTCCTTTGTTGCCTTGGCCGTGTGTTTTGGGTCATTGTCATGCTGGAATACCCACCCACAACCCATTTTCAATGCCCTGGCTGAGGGAAGGAGGTTCTCACCCAAGATTTGACGGTACATGGCCCCGTCCATCGTCCCTTTGATGCGGTGAAGTTGTCCTGTCCCCTTAGCAGAAAAACACCCCCAAAGCATAGTGTTTCCACCTCCATGTTTGTCAGTGGGGATGGTGTTCTTGGGGTCATAGGCAGCATTCCTCCTCCTCCAAACACCGTGAGTTGAGTTGATGCCAAAGAGCTCGATTTTGGTCTCATCTGACCACAACACTTTCACCTAGTTCTCCTCTGAATCATTCAGATGTTCATTGGCAAACTTCAGATGGCCCTGTATATGTGCTTTGTTGAGCAGGGAGACCTTGCGGGCGCTGCAGGATTTCAGTCCTTCACGGCGTAATGTGTTACCAATTGTTTTCTTGGTGACTATGGTCCCGCTGCCTTGAGATCATTGACAAGATCCTCCCGTGTAGTTCTGGGCTGATTCCTCACCGTTCTCATGATCATTGCAACTCCACGAGGTGATATCTTGCATGGAGCCCCAGGCCGAGGGAGATTCACAGTTCTTTTGTGTTTCTTCCATTTGCGAATAATCGCACCAACTGTTGTCACCTTCTCACCAAGCTGCTTGGCGATGGTCTTGTAGCCCATTCCAGCCTTGTGTAGGTCTACAATCTTGTCCCTGACATCCTTGGAGAGCTCTTTGGTCTTGGCCATGGTGGAGAGTTTGGAATCTGGTTGATTGATTGCTTCTGTGGACAGGTGTCTTTTATACAGGTAACAAGCTCAGATTAGGAGCACTCCCTTTAAGAGTGTGCTCCTAATCTCAGCTCGTTACCTGTATAAAATACACCTGGGAGCCAGAAATCTTTCTGATTGAGAGGGGGTCAAATACTTATTTCCCTCATTAAAATGCAAATCAATTTATAACATTTCTGAAATGCGTTTTTCTGGATTTTTTTGTTGTTCTTTTGTCTCTCACTGTTCAAATAAACCTACCATTAAAATTATAGATTGATCATTTCTTTGTCAGTGGGCAAACGTACAAAAACAGCAGGGGATCAAATACTTTTTCCCTCACTGTAGATATGACAATAACATCAGTATGTACCAGTGCTAGCCACCATCCCTCATAGGGCAACATGAGTAGTGTCACTGAGACACCATATGTTTATATTAGGCTTAAGAAGGACATCTGTAACAAGAGGAGAGAAAAAGGAAATGTAGCTACTCAACTACTTTCCTCAGTTAGATATGACAATAACATTGCTATGTGACAGTGCTAGCGAGTAGCGACGTTCACTGGGATAACATTCAATACAAAAGCATTATGTGATGTTTAATTAAGTTGTATTTGATTCTTACTTGACTGAGTGATCTATTTTGTAAAGCATACATACAAGCTAACCAGTCATCGTGAGAGGTGCAGAGGAAGTTGTATGAATTAAGGAAATCAGTTGAATATAATGTCACATAACAATGTTATTACCTGAGCAGATCAATTTGTGTCCAGGAAGGAGATTAACAGTTTAGCCACAACCCAGTCCTATCTTTTTCTCAAAATAGTACAGAGGTGTAGATGGCTAGGCTATTTGGCTTGACATGAAACTACACTAGAGTTTTAATCCCGGTGCTGAGTTAGTGTGTTTGTAGAATATTAAATCCCCTATTAACTGAGGTAAATGAAGCCAGAGCGTCAAGGTAATAATGGCTAGAGTAAATGTTGTTTGTTTTTGTTGTTCTATAAATTGCATTTTAGAGTTTTTTGCTTTCCTTAATTTGTTTTATGAGAAAGATAGCAGAGAAAATATGAGTTTTAATTACATCAACATCTTTCTCAGATATCCAATCGAAAGGCACTTCTGATATTTAATATTTCTCTTTGATTCGAATGTCACTGTTGACAACTTAATGGAATTTCTTAAATGTCTCCTGAGATCTTGCCTATGGTATAATGCTAATATTTCAACCGTGTTACAATCTGGTGACCATTAAGGGAATAGAGTTCTCAGATGAGGTGCAAAATTCCGTTCAGGAAAATGGAGTATTGACGAAGAAAAACTCACTTTAACATGCATTGGCCAATCAAAACCTAATATAGACGTGACTATCATTGATAGTGTTCTGCTTCCAAGAACTAGAATTTTCACTTGAGAAACAGATATGACTAGCAATCCACTGTTGATTAGATAATATTGCACAGAAAGCTGCAGAACGTACAGTGCACTAACAAACTGTGTGCTTCTGAGTAAACCAAGTGAATTTAGTGTGTGATTCTTCATTTGGACAAATGTATTGTGGTGCTAAGAAAAGTAAAGTATAAACACTTCTGGGTTAACGTCAGCTGTCCTCCAGACTACTGTAGCCACAGAAGGACACTTGATGTTGCCATAGCAACTCTCTGCCTTCCTCAAACTCCCTTTGTAATTCATTTGTTATTATGCAAAATGTAAGGGATTAGAACTGTAGTGACTGCAGGCAGACAATCCTTTTTGTTCAACACCCATCATTATGCAAAGAATGCAGCCTTGATTTGTTCAAGTCTTTGTTTTCATATACTGACAGTTCCTTATTTTCCTTATGGCCGCAAGGTAATACGGGAGTATGTAAACAACTTCCTGACACTTGTGAAATGGATGCTGTTGATGTGTCTCAGTCTTACCCTTCACTGGGGGGAATGTGAGAGAAGAGAGGGTCCAGACAGACAGCTCCTAGTAGGCTGGGCTCTCGGCAGCCAGAGCTCTGATGTAAAGGTCACTTATGCTCTGAGATAAATAAAACAACTCCTAGCTCTGAGAGCAGCTGCAGGCTGCCAGCCAAGTCCTTCAGAGAGACAGACAGGGCTCCCAGGTGCCAAATACAGGAGCAACCTGGACTGGCCTGGGGACGTGACATGAAACACTTTATCCATGGGGAGGGTTGAGGGCTGGGTGCTGCTTTCCCATGCTGGATTATCTAGGCCATGGTTTAAAGTCACGATGAAGCCACTGTCTGGCTGTCTCAATAACTAGTCCATCATCTCTAGAATGATTATTCCCTACAGGCTGATCTATGCAAATCTCAAGGATTTGGGCCAAAACCCAGTTATTTCTGTGCTCAGTCATTCTCTTAATGTTCAATATACTGAGTGCTCTACCGGTAAAAACCTTTTGAATCCAGTCTAATTTGAAATATTGAGCAAATGTCTCCATCTATTTAGAGACATGGTGCCTCGGCTGAAAAATGTTCCCCTTGTTTAATTGAATTGTGTTAGCCTTGAAATGAACTAGATTTGTCAGAATTTTTTGTCATGCAGAACAGAGCAAATTAACAAAAACAAAGAGACAAAGTAACAAAAGAAGTAAGTTCCCCCCCGGTTTTGTGTAATGTCTGGAAGAGAATAGTCCATAGGTAGAGGGGTTCCAGGCTCAGGGAGGAGAGGTGTCAGGTCCTCTTGAAGTTCTATGCATGGAAACCTAAGTGGACAGCTGCTGATGTCTGGATGCATACAGACACTGAAAATACTGTATGTGAGGAACACACACAGATCTGACCTCAGAGGGTAATAGTGAGTGACAGGCAGTTCTACCACATTGCCACATCACTCACACACATACACACACACACACACAGTTTGTGTCTGAGTTAAGATAAGGCTTGGAGAAAAAGGGAAATACTGACAGACATCTTATGCTGCAAGGGAGGAAAGAAGTGAGCATGGCATGCATTGATGAGCAACCATGCCTATGATTGTTTCAGTACTGTTTTAACTGCCTTCTCACAGTGGGTTGTAAGGTAAAGCCTCTGGTAAGACACAGCTAATAAATGGTAGCCTAATGCCTTCTTTTTCATAATTCAGGGAGCAATACACCCATAGCAAGCAAATAACACTTGAAATTGGCAGTGGTGGAAAAAGTACCCAATTGTTATACTTGAATAAAAGTATAGATACCTTAATAGAAAGTTACTCTAGTAAAAGTGAAAGTTAGCCATTAAAATACTACTTGAGTAAAAGTCTAAAAGTATTTGGTTTTAAATATACTTAAGTATCAAAAATAAAAGTAAAAGTATAAATCACTTAAAAATCCTTATATTAAGCAAAGCAGACAGCACCTGTCAATGTAAATAGTCCGGGTGGCCATTGTTCAGCAGTCTTATGGCTTGGGGGTAGAAGCTGGTCCTAGACTTGGCGCTCCGGTACCGCTTGCCGTGCAGGATCAGAGAGAACAGTCAATGACTTGGGTGACTGGAGTCTTTGACAATGTTTTGGGCCTTCCTCTGACACCGCCTAGTATATAGGTCCTGGATGGCAGAAAGCTTGGCCCCAGTGATGTACTGGGCCGTACGCACTACCCTCTGTAGCGCCTTACGGTCTGATGCCGAGCAGTTGCCATACCAGGCGGTGATGCAACCGGTCAGGATGCTCTCGAATAAGAGTCCGATTATTTGTTAAATAGTATTATAATTTTTTGGGTCCAGTTGGTTTTACATTGCCAAATGTCAAACAAACAAAAATTCCAAAACAAAACCATGTGTCCCGTTAAATCCATCTATGATTATCATGAAGCAGCACTTGTGTTCCTCATTCTTCATATTACGTTTTTACTTTGGTCTTCCAACAACATGCAGGAGGAAACATCGCTCACACTGCGATGTGAACAGGCTTTCCAGTAGCCTATTTCCCCGCTATAGCCCCTGTCTCACAGAATGTTTCAGAGATCGCAAGTTATGATGCTGAGTGCATTGCATCAAATGCTCGCAGTCAAACAACCAATAATATTGCACGACTCTGGATCTTTTCCTGTTTTTGGTCCAGACTATATTCTTACCTGCAGCGAACCACACCATGGTTTGAATTGAATCGCACGGAGACCACGCTTTTCGAGCGAACCACGGTGCATTGTTTAGTGTGCTCCCGAGTGGGGATAGTGTTCACACCAGTCCAAACTAACCTGACTAAGGGGGTAAACGCACCAGAGTTCGGAAAAACCACTCCAAACCCATTCAGTGTGAAAGCCCCCTTAGATCTAGATCAGGGTTACTCAACTCTTACCCTACGAGGTCCAGAGCCTGCGGTTTTCTGTTCTACCTGATAATTAATTACACACACCTGGTGTCCCTGGTCTAAATCAGTCCCTGATTAGAGGGGAACAATGAAAAAGAATGCAGTGGAATTGGCTTTGAGGTCCAGAGTTGAGTTTGAGGGGTCTAGATATTATTCTCCAGTTCTCACCTGACAGGTGGCTCAGCCTGTAGAGCAGTAGTGTCTTGTGGAGGCACAAGACTGAATCCCAGTATAGATTCATGTTTTTTATAAAATAGTTTTCTTTCTAACACTGGATACATTGTACTTAAAACTTGAGTTTCGATTAGCATTGGTTGTTCAGTTTTTTATTTAACATCCTAAATCATGCAATGGAGTCACATCCTAAATCGTTTAATGGAGCCACCATTTTTTGTAAAAATAAAATAAAAAACATAAAAAAGCACTATGTTGCTCTTTTTAAATCATAGATGGATAGTTTCAAAGTAACATTACCATGTGATCAATGACGTCCGAAGCTTAGTTTGATCATGTGCTTCACCGTGGTGCCGGTGCATCCTTCAATGCAAAGTTGTTTTCAAACATCGACGTCTACTGAAAACCTTATTTAGCAATTTATTAGATTTTTTTCAGTTCATAGCACCTGAATGGTATCTCAGCAGTTAGGGACGGGGATTTGGGATCAGACACCAGCATAGGCACAAGACTGAATCCTGGCTATGGTTGAACAACTATTTTCTGTGAAACAACACTATCTTCCCATTGTTCTTCAAATAAATTGTTTTATTTAGGGTATTATGATAATCTTTCGTCTTCAGCATCTTAAATAACACCACAGATGTACAGTTTTTTTTTAAATTGTGAACCTGGAGGCAAAAAGGTTAAGTAGGATGTGGGATGCGAAACCTACATTGTAACTAAGTTAAATTTACCAATGCTCACACCTATCTATTGCGCCGCAAAGTTTTGATGGATGCAATGGGAAAACAAGTCTAATAAACTATTGAAGCCAAACATAAATTTACAGTGTAGAAACTTAAAATTATTAAACAGGAAAGACATTTACTCTCACCGGTGGCCAAAAAGAGCTGAAAACCACACCCCAATAGGCCACACCTCCTGGAAGTAACCTGATTACCCAAACAATGGTTAATTTAATCATCA
The DNA here is from genome assembly GCF_964263955.1 of Coregonus lavaretus. Lineage (NCBI taxonomy): Eukaryota > Metazoa > Chordata > Actinopteri > Salmoniformes > Salmonidae > Coregonus > Coregonus lavaretus. Next base: position 46,437,151 of record NC_139991.1, read on the forward strand.
GTAAGGGTTTTTATTCAATTTCATGCTGGGTTGACCCAGCAGCTGGGTCTTCTTTAATGTAATCCATAGGTATTTGCAGGAGGCATGGCCTATTAGGGGCGTGGCTTTCGGTTAGTTCTGTTTGGCCACCCATGAGAGTAAATGTCATTCCTGTTCATCATGTTAAGTTTGAATACTAACGTACTCTCATGGGTGGTCAAAAATAACAATATGAAAGCCACGGCCCTACTAAGCCAAGCTTCCAGTGTAAAAAAATTAAAGAAACAACAAAGTGACCCAACTGTGTTCTGTCCGCTATTTACCCAGCGCTGGGTTGTTTGAACCCAGCCTTGATCGAGGGATACTACGGTGTGTAGTATAGTATTCTACAGTACACAACAGTTTACTACAGAATTCTATAGTAAGTACTGTAGTATTCTATAGTAAACTGTAATCTTTTTTTATATGGGTTTCTTTTTGTAGGCCTATAATCATTGTATTCGTATGGGGTAGCCAGAGTTCAAAGGAATAAATGAATTCATTCTAAAATGCAAGGACACCATTAGTTCAAATCGTCCACTTGAGTGTTTGTAAACAACTATGCTATTGAGTTGAAGATTATACAGTAGGAACTCACTTGATTTGTGCTCATTTTGTAGGCTGAAAATCTGTTTAAGAACAGCTGAAGGCAAAAAATCTACTTCTCTGGTTGAAAACGGTCTATATGTGGCATCGATGTTAGTCGTAAACATTGTACTAGTTGCAAAATTGACAACAAATTGTAAGTGGTAGAACATTAGTCAGTATCTTTCAAAACAGAGTTTTGTGAGATTTGAATAAGTGAGTTTGTCACAGTTTACTGGAGCGTTGAGTTTGGATTACAATTACGTCATGCCCCGTCTTGCCCATCAACACGTGTGGTAACGCCCAGCTACCATGCGGAACACAGGTGGTCTGCTCCAGCAGCAGTAGCACCACATGTGATACATTATATTGACCAGATACTCAAGTGGCCGCTCTAACAATAAAAATAAATGTCTTAAAAAGTGGAAGGCAGTCGGGAGACAAGATCAGGTGGGACCATTCTAGCTGATGAGAGGGCAGATATGCGTGTGAACAAAAGCCACAACTTCAATATAAAATGTTTTTTCTTAAGGTTGCCGGGATGTCCCATGTCCTACTTATATCAGTACACTCGTAACAACTTAATCATTATGAAGCTTCTATTCGATCAAATAAGCCATTACATTTTTTTTATCACCAAATTCGACACTCTCTCCCATCAATAAGGGGGGGGAACTCCTGTCTTAGGTATGAAGAGTGACATGTTTGGCAAGGTAGCCCCAGCCCCACCGGATAAAATACTGATAGGTATCTGTATCGTCTGTGAATGGCAATAGAAGATGAAAGACAAGCTTAAGCAGAGCACAACGTCTACAGAATTATGTGAAGTTAGACACACGGGTTGAGGCCTGTTGGACCCACGGGTTGAGGCAAACTCTTTCATATCCAGGAGGGAGTGTCATGCACTGCTCCACCCCTACCACCCGACTGCACCTGTCCATAACCTGTAATACATTACATAGAAGGAAGGGACTTCATCACCCACTGGAGACTTGAAGACAGAACCTCACCCAGAGAGCTGTGCATGTCATTGTGTGATTAGACAGTCAAATCCTAAAGATCTAACAGCGGACATGAGGAGTGACGAGACGAGGCAAAACTAGCTAGTTATAAAATATTGTGTTGTAGGACAGCTGAGCTGACTGAAGAGTGGGCATTCAACTCGCAGTTGATACTATTTTGGAACTAAGTTGCAAGCTACTTTCGTGGCAAGGTGTTGTAGAAAGAGTGTCTCATGAAACACATTCCAGACACTGGCTCTTGCTATTTTGACATAACTGTGATTTGACAGAGAAATATCAGCTAGATAGGCTAGCCATCTGTAGCCATCCCCAAGCTCTGCTAGCTAGCTGCTGTCAGCTTGTCTATACACAAGATAAGCGTAGGCTTTAACCTACACATACAGTGGGGGAAAAAAGTATTTAGTCAGCCACCAATTGTGCAAGTTCTCCCACTTAAAAAGATGAGAGAGGCCTGTAATTTTCATCATAGGTACACGTCAACTATGACAGACAAATTGAGAAAAAAAAATCCAGAAAATCACATAGTAGGATTTTTAATGAATTTATTTGCAAATTATGGTGGAAAATAAGTATTTGGTCACCTACAAACAAGCAAGATTTATGGCTCTCACAGACCTGTAACTTCTTCTTTAAGAGGCTCCTCTGTCCTCCACTCGTTACCTGTATTAATGGCACCTGTTTGAACTTGTTATCAGTATAAAAGACACCTGTCCACAACCTCAAACAGTCACACTCCAAACTCCACTATGGCCAAGACCAAATAGCTGTCAAAGGACACCAGAAACAAAATTGTAGACCTGCACCAGGCTGGGAAGATTTTCTGGAATTTTTTTCCTCAATTTGTCTGTCATAGTTGACGTGTACCTATGATGAAAATTACAGGCCTCTCTCATCTTTTTAAGTGGGAGAACTTGCACAATTGGTGGCTGACTAAATACTTTTTTCCCCCACTGTAAATGCTGTGAATTAATGGTTCACCCCAGAGATTTTTGTACCTATTCAACGTTAGGAACCATGATAACCAGTATGTTGTTGAACTGTATGCTAAAAATGTGTGGCTGTGTCAATTCCGGAGCCACAACCACGAAAAGAGGAGCACGGCCCGTTGAATGGCAAAGACACCCAAGAAACACCCACATCCCCAAGACAACTCACGTTAGGCTTCTGTAATGGCCGCTAGCATTTCTTAATGTGCAAGCTAAAAAACGAGGCCAAAGTTCAGCTCTCTTTTAAAGAATGAGAAAGTGTGCCAATATGCCTGCTACATCATGTGAATTTGGACATTTCCCTCAATTTCTCTACACACAAAGTATGTTTGCTAACCTGCAGTAGCTACTATGCTATCACTAGTTCCTTCAAACATTGTGATTTGTATCATCAACATCAAGTAAAAGCACAAATGCCAGAGTTAGGTAACCATATAATTTAGGCTATTTAGACACGATTATAGGCTATTTATTTTGTTCAAATACAAACCGGCTCTACTCACCACTGAACTGGCTCCTAGGTGAGCAAGCACCGGTAAAGTTCGCGTTTTTAGTCACAGGCAGCGCGCCACTTGTTATTTGGTTTCTCCCATTTAGGGGGGTTTCATTAAAAGTTAATCAGAAACATTAATGTTTATGCAAATTCTGTCTTTGTTTTGATAAAGGTTTTAATTGTTGACCATTGTAATATAGAGTGAGCTAAAATATTGCCTTTCAAGCGAGTTATCACTGTTTATTAAGAATTGAGGCTACTTGTGTAGCTGATTCAATGGTTAAAGGCATGTTAGGGCAGATTTTCTTTTAAGATGCCTGTTATCATCCATCAATTGATGTGAACGCAATTATACAAGAGCTCCTGTTCCTCTTATAGAATATTAGCGCAAAAGTATTGTGTAGCTTCTGCACCAAAATATAAACAGTACCAGCACCCAAAATCAGTACCGGAACCTACAGTATTTCAGTCCAAGTCAAGCACTGGATATAGCCTAATAAACTGTATTGGTTTCCCAAGTTGTAGTGGGAGGACCACACACCATGTCATCGCTTACTCTAAGTTTATGTCTTCGATATGATGGTTATTATATCAATAGTTGCACATAAAGCCGTTTCCACCACCAATTCTCGCATAATTATACAATTGTACCGAAACTACCTATTTCCATCACAGCTGGGGCTTTTTTTTAACGCGGTATGACTTTACTCACATAAAAACTGTGGATGGAAATGTGGTTAATGACTGTGAAACAACTTTAGTACATCACCAGGGGACAGGGGGGCCATAGGATCAAAAGGAAAAGGGCAACTGTGGTGGGTCCCCTCATCATTAGACTATAGTGTGTGTGTGTGTGTGCCTGCGTGCGTGCGTGCATGCGTGCGAGAGAGTGAGAGAGGTAGAGAGAGAGATTGCAGACAATGATTTGTATGTATACTAAAAATAAAATAAAACGCAACATGTGAAGTTTTGGTCCAATGTTTCATAAGCTGAAATAAAAGATCCCAGAAATTTTCCATACGCATAAAAAGCTTATTTCTCTCGAATTTCGTGCACAAATTTGTTTACATCCTTGTTAGTGAGCATTTCTTCTTTGCCAAGATAATCCATCTACCTTACAGGTGTGGCATGTCAAGAAGCTGATTAAACAGCATGATCATTACACATGTGCACCTTGTGCAGGGGACAATAAAATGCCACTCTAAAATGTGCAGTTTTGTCACACAACACAATGCCACAGATGTCTCAAGTTTGAGTGAGTGTGCAATTGGCATGCTGACTGCAGGAATGTCCACCAGAGCTGTTTCCAGAGAATTGAATGTTCATTTCTCTACCATAAGCCGCCTCCAACAACGTTTTAGAGAATTTGGCAGTATGTCCAACCGGCCTCACAAACGCAGACCACATGTTACTCACGCCAGCCCAGAAGCTCCACATCATGCTTCTTCCCCTGTGGGATCATCTGAGACCAGCCACCCGGACAGCTGATGAAACTGAGGAGTATTTCTGTCTGTAAGAAAGCCCTTTTGTGGGGAAAAATTCATTCTGATTGGCTGGGCCTGGCTCCCCAGGAGCTGGGTCTGGCTTCAAAGGTGAGCACACATGGCTGCTTCCCTGCCCAGTCATGTGAAATCCATAGATTAGGGCCTAATTAATTCATTTAAATTGACTGATTTCCTTATATGAACTGTAACTCAGTAAAATCTTTGAAATTGTTCCATTTTGTGTTTATATTCTTCTTTCAAATTTTCTTGAGGCTGTTTTATTAAAGGTATTATGTCCGTGCCATGGTAAAACTACAATCCAATAATGAGGAGGCAGGAAGGTAAGTTTAGACTAATTACTCCATGGTGCAGGCAATGAACATGAACATCATGTCGGCAGGTGACTGTAAAATTCCACACCTATGGGGCGCGCACGCTATGGAAGTGTCTGTGCACATTCCATAACGTGCCCACAACCACTATACTCAATACACAACAAAAGGGACACATACATTAGTGATTAATCATAGTACAGTCCCATAATGGAAAGCACATTCGCCTCTCCCCTCTCATCTATCCACCATGAATCCATTCTTTCACCTTTCACAGTTGGTCAGTTATGGGAAATAGCCTTCTTTTTGCAATCAGTCAATCATGACAAACTGTAATTTTTAAAATAGGGAGGGAGTCTTGGGGAAATGGGGAAGATAAATGCATGAAATTGGCACTGGTTGAGCGGGTATTTTTCAGACTGTATTTCACTGTATGTTAATGTGAGATAATGTGTAGCTTGTGTGGGAGTTGCAGGACTTCAGAGATTAATTCAAATTTTTCTAATGAAGAATAATTCAACATGAATCATGATTCATTGATCTTTAACACAACAAGCACAGTTAGGAGTAAAAATGCAGAGCCCAGGTGTGAGGACTCACTGTACCACACGTTGGTGGGCAGGGTTACTACACTCATCACTGGGCCTGTGGGCCGTGATACTGAAGGCACAATCATGGCATAGGCCAAATCACCTACAAATCACCTTCTGCAGCTTACTGTATCAACCTCAGTAATGAACCATGATACCGCAGCCCAATAAACGTATAGTCTCACCAGCTCACTGGGCTGTGACAAAACACTTGAGCTATTTTAGAATATATCTGCGTAAACATTTCTCATCTAATGCAATGTTCAGCCACTTCTATTTAAATGATAACACTGCTGACCCAAACACACTAAATTACACTGTCGAAGAAGGCACGTGAGGCATGACAAATGAATGTGGATTCTCAAAGAGCTGCTTAGCAGTAGCAGTATTCAATTGGAATTAACTTGGTTTAGCTTCACTAGTGTATGGTTGGATGGACATTAAATATGGTTGCTCTGTGTCTGTCTGGCTAGAGGAAAGAGAAAAATTGGGTTGACATGATTATGCCCTCTGGTTTATTAATACGCATCACTTTTTAATTCCACATAATAAATAATGTATTGGAATTGTGACAATATGCAACTTCGCCATTCCCCACGGGCAATCAGATTGATGGCAGGGGCTAGCACCAGGCCTCGGCCCCTGCTGACAACATTAACCATAAATTAATGTTCAGACACTAACACAGAGAATTTATGATGTGGGAAACACAAGGCTTACTTAGAACACTGCAGCTGCTGCCCCTGATGCCAAAGGCTTAGCACCTAATGTCCTTAAGAGAGATACTGTACATTTACTCTATTTGTACAAATATGTAACAGAAGATTTGCATGTGGGTAGACAGTATTGTGTGGTACCCGGGGAGCTGACTGTATTCTCGGGATATGTGTGAGTGTGCGTGTGTATGCTTTGCGTTGGCACCAGAGCTACTGTAGCTGAGTGTATTATCAGTGTGTGTGTGTGTGTGTGTGTTAGAGAGAGATAGAGAAAGAGAGAGAGAGAGAGAGAGAGAGAGAGAGAGAGAGAGAGAGAGAGAGAGAGAGAGAGAGAGAGAGAGAGAGAGAGAGAGAGAGAGAGTGTGTGTTTGAGTGAGAGTCAGTTGTGTTTTGTACTAGGGGTACAGTACTAGTGAGTGTGTGTTGTGTGTGGTACTACTGTAGGGCTAGCTGGTGGGGCTTGGTAAGAGCATCTGTTTCTAGTGTAATGTGTGTCCCTCCCTCCTCTCTCACACTCTCATCATTAACAGCGTTTAATTAAAGCTGCAGCCCACTCCTGTGGTTGGTGAGGGTGCCGTTAGGAAGGTGAGGGGGGAGATGACACACACAGTGATATCAAACTCTATCAGTTATGGGGATAAGCAGCCTTAAATCTGGAATCCATAGCGGTGAAACTGCCACATCCATTTGGGATATTACAACAACAAAGACATTAGTTCAAACAATGAACACTGTTTTTTCCCTCTGACATCATTGCACATCATTGCATGTGGGATAGAACGGCAGAGTATGTACTATAATTTCTTTTTTACCACGATGCTGGATGCTCATTTCCTCAAAACAAAAACAATAACAAATGCACCTGGAGCAGCCAGTGACGCTGTTGCGCCTATCGCGGATCTCAGTTTTAAAGCGGTGATCGCTTATAGGTTTTAAATGTTTTGGTTTATTTGAATTAGGTTTACATTTCAACCATACCCTGGATTTTAGAGGTGAAAAAGAAAGTCCCTTTTCCCCCGTGTGACCTATTTATTTTCTGTTGTAACCTAATGTCCCACGTTTGTACAGGTAGAGAATATATTTGATCTGAAATCATAACACAGCCTAGCACCACCGTTTGACTATACATTTCTCAAAATAAATGTATATTGCAGCCATTAACACATACACAATGAAAGATGAGCCTGTAACCCTTCACCTAAAACGAGGTAAAATGCATGTTATGTGGTCATAATGCACAGTTAGCACATCATATGCATGAATGGACAATGAGTTTGAAATATGCATTTAAATAAATTGAATCCAATGTCATGGAAATATTGCTATGCCAGCAAATAGGCTGTGTGATCATGTCAATAAATATTAATCGAGCAGTTTCTAGCTGCAGTTAAGCAATCTATTGTGTGATGGATACATAGGGGATAAATAATTATTATGATATTGACATAGCAGAGAGTGATTCACTCTCTGAGGAATGGCTGACTTGGTGTTTACTGAGTGGTTAGACCATAATGACTTCTAAGAACTGACTAATTCTAATACTGATCGAGAGGTGGATGGATTAATGGTGGTAGTATGTTTATTGTTTAGAGGAACACACTGTACTGTACAGGGTTCAATGTCCCAGTATCTTGTGTTATTAGATGGAAATAAGCTAATTGTGTATTCTATCTTTCCTATGCATCTTTTCTCTCAGTGACAATTAGATGCAGTAGCAAGATATGCATTTATCCTCATCCTGGTCTTTCAGAATAACCAAACAGGCCATGTAGCGGACAGGACCAATTTCTTAGCTCCCTGGTTCTTATAGAGCTGATTTATACACTCAGTTCACCAGGGAGCACCAGCAGGCAGTGTATAGTAGGAGGGATAGATTTTTTAGATTTTATTAGTACTGTACAGGGTTGGGGAGTGAGCTATACAGAGCTGGATTCATATTAATGAAAAAAATAAGATGTTTTATTGTCACATACACAAGGTAGAAGCAGTGAAATGTGTTGTTTTACAGGGTCAGCCATAGTAGTATGGTACCCCTGAAGCAAATTAGGGTTTTTCACTTTGTCGGCATGGGTATTAGAAACCAGCGACCTTTCAGTTACTGGCCCAACACTCTAACCGCTAGGCTACCTGCCACCCTAACGAATTGCAGTGCCGAACGACATGCTACAGATTAAACAGTTGGTGCAGGTGGGATACTTTTATTTGGGGTCCATGACACCCACAGAAGAGCTGCAGTGAAACAGAGCTGTATTCAGCCTGGCTGGCAGGGCTCCCAAAGCCTCTGCATAGCTGATATAGGGCCTGGCTATCTGCTGTGACAACACCTTATTAAAATCAAGTGCGTTTGTCCTTTTTCCTCCTTGCTCCCTCTTCCCCCCCCCCCCCCCCTCCCCCATAGAGTAGACATAAATCCACTAAGCCGCCCCAGGCAAGGTCTTCATCAGAAGTTCACTCCTCATCTCTTTACGTAAAGTCAGCAGTGTACCTGTATAATTACACTGTGCTTTAGAGAATGTGGGCTGGGAAATTTGGTATCTATTCCATGCCTCTATTGTGACTGCAACAGCAGTGTTTATGTACTGTTAAAAAGTGACAAATGCAAATGCAGTGTGAGTGTACTTCATTAGTATGTGTTAGTGTTTGACACGTAAAACAAAAAGAAAAGAAAAACAGAGAAAATATAACTGCATAAAACATTAAACACAGTTAATTACGTAGAAAGGTCATGGATTATGCCAACTGCATACATAATCTTAGTAATAACGTAATTCAAAACAATGTAATTGAAATGTTGAAGTGGAGCACGTTTTGGTTTTTACACACAAATAATCAACTAACCATCAAGCTTTGATAATTTGAATCAGCTGTGTAGTGTTAGGGCAAAAACAAAAACTTATAGCCCTTGGGGTCCCGAGGATTGAGTTAGGGAAACACCAAAAATATATACACAGATGCCATTCCAATAAAGACGAGCTTATCCATGTGCCATGTTATCCATTATATAAGGCTTTTGTCAATGTGACATTATGTAAGACCCCTTAAAGCTATAGGTGTGACAGAAGCAATGACGAGGTATTAACAGGTTTAACATTTTTAAAATTCCCATTCAGAATTTTCATTAATGACCATAATCAATATGCTTACTTGCAATATCATTCATGTTATATGAATTCAGATATGTTGTTATGGTCATTGTGTTAAATGTATAAAAAGCCAAAGAAAATCCACAGAGAGAGAGAAAGACAGAGGTAATGCAACACATATAACATTTAAAACATATCACACAAACAGTATCTATACTTTTCTTTCTTTGCATATCACAATTACATCCTAACAAAAAATCTAAACAAGAATGTCGCATATATGGGAGGGCTGCAACGAAAATGTGAAAAACTATAAATAATTAAATAGGTAATTGATAGTATAATGATACATTTGGCAGTCATGATAAAACTGCAGTCATGGAGAAAGAAATGCCAGCATGCTTCTGACTTGACCAACATATGTACAAGTCCAGCATCATCTGATTTACATTACAACATTGCTGTCGGTTGTCATTTTTGCCTTGTACATTTTAGAGGGAGTCCAGTAAGTTCTATTTATTATATTGTACAGAACCATTTGTGTTTTAGACTCTCTGCACATTTTAAAACAATTTTTCCACACGTTTTTCCATTTCATTTATTGTATATTCATCTTCAAATATTTACCAAATGTTTCGCTTAAGGGAGGGTCTGGTCCCCTTGTTTTTTAGTTTAACAATTTATACACCCTGGATGCAGGTGGGTTTTGGAATGGACATCCTTAATGAAACATGTTTAAATTTAATTGTACTATCTGCCGACTTGACTGCCTGTACAATCTGAATTATTCTAAAATGGAAGTTTGGACCGTGTCTGATTTGTATAAAGATGGTAAAATTATGGATCTGAATGAACTGAAAGCCGGCTCTACCAACCATCTGTAGCCAATCTCGCCACAATACCGGTCTGTGATTGATTAATTTGTGTGGATGTTCCAGATGGTTGCTTGAAAAGAGGTACATAAGGAGACTGCACATTTATTTCCAACAATTTTAAGAATGTTCCAAGAATCAGATATTGTTGGAGACAGAGGTAATGTATGAAATATACTCCCAGGAATTTTCTGATAATTCTGCACTGCACCCTCTGCATTTAATTACATAATGAATTGTCTCGCCATTAAAATGTTGGGCTATTTAACCAGTGGTCATTAACTAATTCTAAATTACAATTCTCAGACATAAGGTCAATACCATAAGTCATTGAAAATCAACATTTCATACACATTTACAGTAGATAGGTACACAGGCCTGAGAAGGCAGTGTTTGACTGAATCAGGCACTGACACTTTAAACAATATATTTCATTTTCATATTACAAAGAGTCACCTTGCATTAGAATGAAATAATCCTAAGGGCATTTGATAGCAGCAGTTTTATTCTATGCTGTAAATTCTGACCTCAGAATGGCTGATTATGGTGTGATTGCAGTTCATTGAGGAGAAAAGGAGGAAGAAAACCTTTCATCCATTCTTGTCATTGAAGAGCATCTTCTTTGACCCTTGTGGCGCTGTGTACTCCTATTGTTACATGGAGTGAATTGATCAGTGAATTGAGGGTGGTGCGTGCGTGCGTGTGTTGTGGATATCTTTGCCCGTGATTAATGTGCCATGTCCCCGCTCGGTGGGAGGAAGATGATGTAGGATTCTGTGCCCTTTGTGTTCACAATCTGGGTTAATGCTGAACCTATCAGTTGATTTAAACACCAGGGACTAGCAAGAGACTAACCTGGGATGTAGGTGACTAAAATCCATGGAACCCAAACCTTGAATCTTTAGGGTAAACAAATGTAAGGGATAGCTGATAGTCTGAGGCTATTGCCGTTTGACAATATCTGTAGTGTACTGTAGGTAGAACACCATCCATGCAGTACATCAGTGTCACACCATGCAGGTTTCCAGTTCCAGGGCATTCAGACAGCCCATCCTGAGGTTCTGTCACCACTGGGAGAGGAGAGGTGTGGTGGCAGGTTTTAAACAGCAGCTTGATATAAGCAGAGAAAGACAGGAGAGGTTTGCCCTCTGCATCTCAAAGAGGACCTGTCCTCTAGCTCTTTTCCAACCAGGGGTACTAGGACTGGGGGTACTTGGTCTATCCACAGGGGGTACTTGAGAAGACTCATGACACCATAGGCTTACTGGTAAAATGCGCATGAGGGGGTACTTCAGGGGAAGTCTGGGCAAAGCAAAATGTACTGGATGATACAGTAACCGAAAAGGGTTGGGAACCACTGATCTACATAATCCATTATGTTATCACAAAACCATTTTTCTCACACTTAGAAATTCACCATCTCTGATCACAGCATCTTCTTAAAAGGTTTAGGGTACTTTTTAAGTATGTGTTAAATTGGAAATATGACATTTGTCCTTGTTAGTGCTTTAAAGGCTCATACACATCAGATCTTAATGTAAATGAGACTCCAAGTAATTATAGCAGTATGTTGATGTGGCAGTCAGGAGTCTCTGGGAGAAAGAAGGGAGCTCCATAATCATATCTTAAGAGAATTCTAGAAGAGGGAGAAAGAAGAGAGATACAGTGCCTTCAGAAAGTATTCACACCCCTGACTTTTTCCCCATTTTGTTGTGTTACAGCCTGAATAAAAAACGGATTCAATTGAGATTTTGTTCACTGGCCTACACAAATACCCCATAATGTCGAAGTGGAATTAAGATTTTTTTTTTTTACAAATACATTAAAAATAAAAAGTTTAAATGTCTTGAGTCAACAAGTATTCAACACTTAGTTATGGCAAGCCTAAATAAGTTCAGGAGAAAAATGTGGAGTTGCTTACCAAGACAACATTAAATGTTCCTGAGTGGCCTAGTTACAGTTTTGACTTAAATCGGCTTGAAAATCTATAGCAAGACATGAAAATGGCTGTCTAGCAATGATCAACGACCAACTTGACAGAGCTTGAATAATTTTTTAAAAGAATGATGTGCAAATATTGTACAATCCAGGTGTGCAAAGCTCTTAGACACTTACCCAAAAAGAATCACAGCTGTAATCACTGCCAAAGGTGATTCTAACATGTATTGACTCAGGGGTGTGAATACTTATGTAAATGAGATATTTCTGTATTTCATTTTCAATAAATGTGCAAACATTTTTAAAAACATTTTGTTCACTTTGTCATTATGGGGTATTGTGTGTAGTAGATGGGTGAGAAAAAAAATGAATTTAATCAATTTTGAATTCAGGCTGTAATTCAGAATTTGAAATAAGTCAAGAGGTATGAATACTTTCTGAAGGCACTGCGGAAGGAAAAAACGAGAGGGAGATGGACAGAACTGTAGAAAGATCTCAGCTGTAGAAGATGCTAATAGAATTCTGCGTAGAGAATGAATAGAAGAATGAGAAGACAGATGAACACGCCACGTTGATCCTTCCACACACAGGACTACCACATGGGAGAACTGATAAAAGAGGAAAATAACTAAAAATACGGGAAAATATAAAGTCACTCTGAAAGACTTGATGTGTGGTTTATAACCCACATCACCAACTCCCAGTACGCATGACCTCATTTAATACACAGCTAATTTAATCAAAATGACTTATCCTTGATTAGACACTCTCTTGAGGTACAAAAAGGTGCTATCTAGAACTTAAAAGGGTTATTCGGCTGTCCTCATAGGAGAACCCTTTGAAGAACCCTTTTGGTTCCAGGTGGAACCCTTTTGAGTTCCATGTAGAACCATTTCCACAGAAAGATCTACGCAAAAAGTTATATCTGGAACCATAAAGGGTTCTAGAACTAGACGTGTTTAATCCTATGGTAGAGATAGCGTTTTCTTATAATTACACATTGGGAACATGTGGCCAAAGAGCTCTATTTTCATGTCATCTGACCATAGTACCGGTTCAAATCCAAGTACCAATGCCATTTATCAAACTCCAGGTGGTGCTATGGTCAGATGACATGAAAATAGAGCTCCTTGGCCACTCACACCAGCGGTGGGTTTGGGGTCGAAAAATGGAAGCGTATGCAGAAAACTACCTCATGCCTATTGTAAAATAACAAATCAAATCAAATTTCATGGGTCACATACACATATTTAACAGATGTTATTGCGGGTGTAGCGAAATGCTTGTGTTCCTAGCTCCAACAGTGCAGTAGTATCTAACAATCACAATAATACACACAAATCTAAAAGTAAAAGAATGGAAATAAGAAATATATACATATTTGGACGGGCAATGTAGGAGTGGCACTGACTAAAATATAGTAGAATAGAATACAATATGAGATGAGTAAAGCAGTATGTAAACATTATTAAAGTGGCCAGTGATTCCATGTGTATGTACAGTATATAGGGCAGCAGCCTCTAAGGTGCAGGGTTGAGTTACCGGGTGGTAGCCGGCTAGTGATGGCTACGTAACAGTCTGATGGCCTTGAGATTTTGTTTTTTAGTCTGTCGGTCCCAGCTTTGATGCACCTGTACTGACCTCGCCTACTGGATGATAGCGGGGTGAACAGGCCGTGGCTCGGGTGGTTGATATCCTTGATGATCTTTTTGGCCTTCCTGTGACATCGGGTGCTGTAGGTGTCCTGGAGGGCAGGCAGTGTGCCCCCGGTGATGCGTTGGGCAGACCGCACCACCCTCAGGAGAGCCCTACGGTTGCAGGCAGTGCAGTTGCTGTACCAGGCAGTGATACAGCCTGACAGGATGCTCTCAATTGTGCATCTGTAAAAGTTTGTGAGGGTCTTAGGGGCCACGCCAAATTTCTTCAGCCTCCTGAGGTTGAAGAGGTGCAGTTGCACCTTCTTCACCACACTGTCTGTGTGGATGGACCATTGCAGATTGATGTGTACGCTGAGGAACTTGAAGCTTTTCCACCTTCTCCACTGCAGTCCCGTCGATGTGGATAAGGGCGTGCTCCCTCTGCTGTTTCCTGAAGTCCACGATCAGCTCCTTCATTTTGTTGACATTGAGGGAGAGGTTATTATCCTAGCACCACTCTGCCAGGGCCCTCACCTCCTCCCTGTAGGCTGTCTCGTCATTGTTGTTAATCAGGCCTACTGCTGTTGTGTCGTCTGCAAACTTGATGATTGAGTTGGAGGCGTGCTTGGCCACGCAGTCATGGGTGAACAGGGAGTACAGGAGTGGGCTGAGCACGCACCCTTGTGGGGCCCCTATGTTGAGGATCAGCGAAGTGGAGGTGTTGTTTCCTACCTTCACCACCCTGGGGCGGCCCGTCAAAAAGTCCAGGACCCAGTTGCACAGGGCGGGGTTTAGACCCAGGGCCCCAAGCTTAATGATGAGCTTGGAGGGTACTATGGTGTTGAAGGCTGAGCCTTAGTCAATTAACAACATTCTTAAGTAGGTATTCCTCTTGTCCAGATGGGATAGGGCAGTGTGCAGTGCGATGGCGATTGCATCGTCTGTGGATCTATTGGGGCAGTAATCAAATTGAAGTGGGTCTAAGCTGTTAGGTAAGGTAGAGGTGATATGATCCTTAATTAGGCTCTCAAAGCACTTCATGATGACAGAAGTGAGTGCTATGGGGCGATAGTCATTTAGTTCAGTTACCTTTGCTTTCTTGGTTACAGGAACAATGGTGAACATCTTGAAGCAAGTGGGGACAGCAGACTGGGATAGGGAGAGATTTAATATGTCCGTAAACATTCCAGCCAGCTGTTCTGCGAATAATCTGAGAACGCGGCTAGGGATGCCGTCTGGGCCGGCAGCCTTGCCTAGGGTTAACACGCTTAAATGTCTTACTCATGTCGGCCACGGAGAACGAGAGCCCACAGTCCTTGGGAGCAGGCCGCGTCGGTGGCACTGTGTTATCCTCAAAGCGGGCGAAGAAGGTGTTTAGCTTATCCGGGAGCAAGACGTCGGTGTCCGCGACATGGCTGTTCTTTACATTTGTAATCCATGATTGTCTGTAGACCCTGCCACATACGTCTCATGTCTAAGACGTTGAATTGTGACTCCACTTTGTCTCCATACTGATGTTTTGCCTGTTTGATTGCCTTATGGAGGGAACACAGTTGAAGTCGGAAGTTTACATACACCTTGGCCAAATACATTTAAACTCAGTTTTTCACAATTCCTGACATTTAATCCTAGTAAAAATGCCATGTTTTAGGTCAGTTAGGATCACCACTTTATTTTAAGAATGTGAAATGTCAGAATAATAGTAGAGATAATGATTTATTTCAGCTTTTATTTATTTCATCACATTCCCAGTGGGTCAGAAGTTTACATAAACTCAATTAGTATTTGGTAGCATTGCCTTTAAATTGTTTAACTTGGGTCAATCGTTTCGGGTAGCCTTCCACAAGCTTCCCACAATAAGTTGGGTGAATTTTGGCCCATTCCTCCTGACAGAGCTGGTGTATCTGAGTCAGGTTTGTAGGCCTCCTTGCTCGCACACACTTTTTCAGTTCTGCACACAAATGTTCTACAGGATTGAGGTCAGGGCTTTGTGATGGCCACTCCAATACCTTGACTTTGTTGTCCTTAAGCCATTTTGCCACAACTTGGGGTCATTGTCCATTTGGAAGACCATTTGCGACCAAGCTTTAATTTCCTGACTGATGTCTTGATATGTTGCTTCAATATATCCACATAATTTTCCTTCCTCATGATGCCATCTTTTTTTTTAAGCGCACCAGTCCCTCCTGCTGCAAAGCACCCCCACAGCATGATGCATGCCATCCCCGTGCTTTATGGTTGGGATGGTGTTCTTTGGCTTGCAAGGCCCCCCTTTTTCCTCCAAACATAACGATGGTCATTATGTCCAAACAGTTATATTTATGTTTCATCAGACCAGAGGACATTTCTCCAAAAAGTATGATCTTTGCAAACCATAGTCTGGCTTTTTTATGGCGGTTTTGGAGCAGTGGCATCTTCCTTGCTGAGCGGCCTTTCAGGTTATGTCGATATAGGACTAGTTTTACTGTGGATATAGATAATTGTGTGCCTGTTTACATTTACATTTTACATTTTAGTCATTTAGCAGACGCTCTTAACCAGAGCGACTTACAGGAGCAATTAGGGTTAAGTGCCTTGCTCAAGGGCACATTAACGTCATTTAGCAGACGCTCTTAGCCAGAGCGACTCACAAATTGGTGCGTTCACCCTATAGCCAGTGGGATAACCACTTTACAATTTGGGGGGGGGGGGGGTTAGAAGGAATACTTTAGCCTATCCCAGGTATTCCTTAAAGAGGTGGGGTTTCAAATGTCTCCGGAAGGTGGTGAGTGACTCCGCTGTCCTGGCGTCGTGAGGGAGCTTGTTCCACCATTGGGGTGCCAGAGCAGCGAACAGTTTTGACTGGGCTGAGCGGGAGCTGTGCTTCCGCAGAGGAAGGGGAGCCAGCAGGCCAGAGGTGGATGAACGCAATGTCCTCGTTTGGGTGTAGGGACTGATCAGAGCCTGAAGGTACAGGGGTGCCGTTCCCCTCACTGCTCCAAAGGCAAGCACCATGGTCTTGTAGCGGATGCGAGCTTCAATTGGAAGCCAGTGGAGTGTGCGGAGGAGGGGGGTGACGTGAGAGAACTTGGGAAGGTTGAACACCAGACGGGCTGCGGCATTCTGGATGAGTTGTAGCCATCATACCAGCATCTTCACAAGGTCCTTTGCTGTTGTTCTGGGATTGATTTGCACTTTTCGCACCAAAGTACGTTCATCTCCAGGAGACAGAACAAGTCTCTTTCCTGAGCGGTATGATGGCTGCGTGGTCCCATGATGTTTATACTTGCGTACTATTGTTTGTACAGATGAACGTGGTACCTTCAGGCGTTTGAAAATTGCTCCCAAGGATGAACCAGACTTGTGGAGGTCTACACATTTTTTTCTGAGGTCCACAGGTACACCTCCAATTGACTCAAATGATGTCAATTAGCCTATCAGTAGCTTCTAAAGCCATGACATCATTTTCTGGAATTTATCAAGCTGTTTAAAGGCACATTCAACTTTGTGTATGTAAACTTATGACCCACTGGAATTGTGATAGAGTGAATTATAAGTGATATAGTGGGAACAACATCCCCGATACACTTCCTGATGAACTTAGTCATCGTGTCCGTATATACGTCAATGTTATTCTCAGAGGCTACCCGGAACATATCCCTGTACGCTTGATCAAAACAATCTTGAAGCATGTATTCCGATTGGTCAGTCCAGCATTGAATAGACCTTAGCATGGATACTTCCTGTTTGAGTTTCTGCCTATAGGAAGGGAGGAGCAAAATAACACGCTTAAATGTCTTTACCAGAGTGAGTACTACAGTCAATGTGTTGATAGAACTTCGGTAGCGTTTTCCTCAAATTTGCTTTGTTAAAATCCCCAGCTACAATAAATGCGACCTCATGATATGTGGTTTCCAGTTTGCATAAAGTCCAGTGTAGTTCCTTGAGGGCCGTCGTGGTATCAACTTGAAGGGGAATATACAGTGGGGAAAAAAAGTATTTAGTCAGCCACCAATTGTGCAAGTTCTCCCACTTAAAAAGATGAGAGAGGCCTGTAATTTTCATCATAGGTATACGTCAACTATGACAGACAAAATGAGAAAAAGAAATCCAGAAAATCACATTGTAGGATTTTTTATGAATTTATTAGCAAATTATGGTGGAAAAAAAGTATTTGGTCAATAACAAAAGTTTCTCAATACTTTGTTATATACCCTTTGTTGGCAATGACACAGGTCAAACGTTTTCTGTAAGTCTTCACAAGGTTTTCACACACTGTTGCTGGTATTTTGGCCCATTCCTCCATGCGGATCTCCTCTAGAGCAGTGATGTTTTGGGGCTGTCGCTGGGCAACACGGACTTTCAACTCCCTCCAAAGAATTCTATGGGGTTGAGATCTGGAGACTGGCTAGGCCACTCCAGGACCTTGAAATGCTTCTTACGAAGCCACTCCTTCGTTGCCCGGGCGGTGTGTTTGGGATCATTGTCATGCTGAAAGACCCAGCCACGTTTCATCTTCAATGCCCTTGATGATGGAAGGAGGTTTTCACTCAAAATCTCATGATGCATGGCCCCATTCATTCTTTCCTTTACACGGATCAGTCGTCCTGGTCCCTTTGCAGAAAAACAGCCCCAAAGCATGATGTTTCCTCCCCCATGCTTCACAGTAGGTATGATGTTCTTTGGATGCAACTCAGCATTCTTTGTCCTCCAAACACGCGAGTTGAGTTTTTACCAAAAAGTTCTATTTTGGTTTCATCTGACCATATGACATTCTCCCAATCCTCTTCTGGATCATCCAAATGCACTCTAGCAAACTTCAGACGGGCCTGGACATGTACTGGCTTAAGCAGGGGGACACGTCTGGCACTGCAGGATTTGAGTCCCTGGCGGCGTAGTGTGTTACTGATGGTAGGCTTTGTTACTTTGGTCCCAGCTCTCTGCAGGTCATTCACTAGGTCCCCCCGTGTGGTTCTGGGATTTTTGCTCACCGTTCTTGTGATCATTTTGACCCCACGGGGTGAGATCTTGCGTGGAGCCCCAGATCGAGGAAGATTATCAGTGGTCTTGTATGTCTTCCATTTCCTAATAATTGCTCCCACAGTTGATTTCTTCAAACCAAGCTGCTTACCTATTGCAGATTCAGTCTTCCCAGCCTGGTGCAGGTCTACAATTTTGTTTCTGGTGTCCTTTGACAGCTCTTTGGTCTTGGCCATAGTGGAGTTTGGAGTGTGACTGTTTGAGGTTGTGGACAGGTGTCTTTTATACTGATAACAAGTTCAAACAGGTGCCATTAATACAGGTAACGAGTGGAGGACAGAGTTGCCTCTTAAAGAAGTTGTTACAGGTCTGTCAGAGCCAGAAATCTTGCTTGTTTGTAGGTGACCAAATACTTATTTTCCACCATAATTTGCAAATAAATTCATTACAAATCCTACAATGTGATTTTCTGGATTTTTTTTCCTCAATTTGTCTGTCATAGTTGACGTGTACCTATGATGAAAATTACAGGCCTCTCTCATCTTTTTAAGTGGGAGAACTTGCACAATTGGTGGCTGACTAAATACTTTTTTTCCCCACTGTACAAGGCTGTGACTATAACCAAAGATAATTCTCTTGGGAGGTAATACGGTCGGCATTTGATTGTGAGGTATTCTAGGTTTGGTGAACAAAAGGACTTGAGTTTCTGTATATTATCACAATCACACAATGAGTAGTTAATCATGAAACATACTGTATCACCAAGTACATTTTGCTCTGCCCAGACCTCCCCTGAAGTACCCCCTCATGTGCATGACACCAGTAAGCCTATGGTCTCATGAATCTTCTCAAGTACCCCCTGTGGATAGGCCAAGTACCCCCAGTCCTAGTACCCCTGGTTGGAAAACACTGAGCTAGAGGACAGGTCCTCTTTGAGATGGGAGATGGCAAATCTCTCCTGTCTTTCTCTGCTCATATCAAGCTGCTGATTAAAAATCTAAGATGTTATGGAGATAATGAACTTTGCCAGGACCATTTAGCTCAAACCTGGTTGCCTATGCCAGGAGGCTGGCACTTGAGCACAAGTGGATCTTCCATCAAGACAATAACCCCAAGCACTAATCAAAATCCACAAAGAAATGATTAATTGACAACAAAATCAACATTTTGCAAAAATCAACATTTTGCAAAGGCCATCTCAGTCTCTAGACTTGAACCCAATTGAAAACCTGTGGTCTGAATTGAAGAGGGCATTCCATAAGAGCAGATGAAGGATATCAAGGATCTGGAAAGATTACGTATGGAGGAATGGTCTAAGATCCCTCTCAACTTGTTCTTCAATCTCATAAAACCTTTTAGTAAAAGCCTTAGGGTACTAGGATATTGGAAACAGGGGTGCCAATAACTTTGACCCCTATCTTTTTTGTATTTTTTTGTATTACTTGTTAAACAAAATATATTTATTTGAGCAATTGTATTTGTATAAAATAATTATGGACCTGACCGTATATAGGCCAACACAATTCAGTGTATTGCTATTGTTTTTTACTTTTCCATCGACAATCAGCCAATCATTTATGTATAAGTGAACTCACCTATCCATCCATCCAGTCAAAATCTGACTTTTAAGTTTTCAGGAAATGTGACAGTAGTGTCACATTTCCCTGCTCAAATCATCAAAGGCCTCCTCCTTGCCAAGCTCTGAAACTGGCTATGAGCATAAACATGACTCAGAAGAGAAAAATCAAAGACTGCTGTGTCAGCCAATGGTGTTCTGTAGTTTATTTTCTTCTACGATTGTGTTGGGAAACAGCTGCTCCTCGCACTTCAAAAGGCTGGCAGCAGTACTGGGGTAAAGCATGTTTCAGTGGGGTAGTGCCAGGCCTCTGTGTTTTATCCTAAACTTACCCTGCATTGGGAGGAAAAAGGATACCAAGTCATAGGAGATTCATGAGTCTGCGTCCTGTGCCCTTTTACATGATAAGTATGAGAGTGCACTTATTGATTTATCCCTTGCTGCCACAGTGGAAATCAAAATGGATTTCTGAATCGGCTCGACTCTTAAATCCCGACCTGGAGGATTGTGATTTATGGGCCTGACGTCAGGAGCAGGGCGCTGTACAGACCAACTTATTCAATAAAAACCTGTTTAGTTGCCTTTTGAATACCATAAAACTTACATTAAAAGCCAGGTCTCAAATAGCTGCCTGTCCCTTATAACGGCACACATTTCGGCAAATAAACGCCTGTTTCAAATAAACGCCAGGTTTAATTTAATTATTTATCAGGTTACCATGAATTACCATGAATTATTAAAAAAATATGGCAATTATCCGTTTTATCGCCAGTTAGAAACTGCTTGCCATTGGCTGCTAACAATAACAGCACTTACAGTTGACCGGGGTAGCTCTAACAGGGCAGAAATTTGACAAACTGGAAAGGTGGCATCCTATGACGGTGCCACGCTGAAAGTCACTGAGCTCTTCAGTAAGGCCATTCTACTGCCAGTGTTTGTCTATGGAGATTGCATGGCTGTCTGCTCAATTTTATACACCTGTCAGCAACGGGTGTGGCTGAAATAGCCAAATCCACATACTTTTGTATATATAGTGTACTTCCATTCATTTTTTCAACTGGTACCCTGTAATCTTCAGGCGAGTCTTGTGAGAACTGTGGGTGTCCTAAAGCAAAACAACCAACATGTACGTGTTCGTGAGAGTCTCACCTTTCCACAGAGGGGTCATATTAGTGTTTGGACGCTACAGACAGAAGTTGGCAGATTGGCTGTACCGACTTCAGCAAAACGGAGAACACCATCATGTTCGTGAGAGCCTCATCTTTCCATGGAGTGGTCATAATATTTTGTAGGCCAAACCCATTCCGACTCTACAGACGATTTTGTGAGAAGACAGATTTTCCGGATGTCTCATGGTCTGACAAACACCGCTCTAGCTCTGTCACCTTTCACCGCAGATGCGGAAGTGTGACATCGGCGGATGCTGTGGATTGAGACGCATCCAATGCAAAAAAACAGATATCCAGTTTAAATTGACTGAATTTTATGGGGATTTTTTTATTATGCTAATTCGATTTCCGTGGGGGTGCGGACATCGACTCTAGCATATAAACACCCGGGCTAGTAGTTGAAGTTTTACGGTAAGTCAAAAAACATATTTGTTCCTGCATTGCAAGAATATGTTTAGAATCACATACACGACTTTAAATTACTAGCTTACTCCAGTGTCAAATAAGAACAAGTTCAACTGTACATTCATTCACATGCTTTCCCCTCTCTGGAGGAATGTTATCTTTGACTTATCAAGTAAACAAGGCAATCGTTTTCGATTGAATAGGGCCCTTAAAATGAATGTGAGCATTCTGGATTCTCCCAAGGTTCCTTAGGATACACCTACCGCTCTCTGCGCAGGATGAACAAACATTAGATACAGCACACCTGTCAACTCACATGATTAATGGACTTACAATCATAAATAAAAGCATACATGATATCAGATATGAAAATATCCTGGCATGAAAATATTAACATCAAGTTACAGAGCAGTTTGAGGATATTTGGCCCTTCCGTCTCAAATGTTCACTGATCCACAAACTCCTTCTTCTGGTTATAAAATATGACATTTCTCAGGAGAGTGAGAAGTGATTTCAACTGCAGATACTCATGTTCATTGACATTTGTACTAGAAGTTTAGATTTAAAATAATGTCTTTGCTACCGTTATATGACTGTGCAAAATATATTTAGCTTTGGTATCAATGGAAATGTGAGAAGACTAATGACCCAATAACGCAAAGACAACTGTCAACACTGTCTAAGTCTCATCAATGTTCATAAATCTTGTCAGACAGTCTGACTTTTTCACACCTGAAGAATGGAGACAGCAGACAGCAGAGCTGCACAGTCTCTTAGGGAAATGAAAAATAATTATTCATCACTTGTCACCAAAACAAGAGAGGGAACTAGCTCTTCTGAACATGAAAGCTTCTAAGACCAAGGACTTTGATTTGAAACGTGTTCCTGTCTTACCAACTTACTTTTCTGACAAGACAGAGCTACGTCCTTTCATCCAAGTATCTGAGAAGTACGACATAACAAGTGTTTGATCAAGTTGTAGGGCCACTGCTTGTAAAAGCTGAATTAGCTCCATGTATCCATATGACAACACAATGTCATGTGTTCCCACAGGGGACCAGTACGAAAAAATTCTGAAAATGTATGCACACTCTACTGTAAGTCGCTCTGGATAAGAGTGTCTTCTAAATGACTAAAATGTAAACATTTAAAAATGTAATGTAGTTAATACTTAAATCAGCTGGCATTTTACAAATGCAGTTGGCAGTTTCATAATGTCATCCACACCCAGGGCCGGATTAAGAAATCATAGGGCCCTGGGGCTTTGTTATTTTTTATGCAATTTTTCGTCATTTACATGTGTCGTGACGTGACTTTAACATTAATCTGAAGACTGTTATTAATACTCGCCGAGTCTACTCGCTCTTGAAACGTGAGAGACAGAGATAATACTTCGCTTTGGCCAAACTAATATATTTCTCAAATTTCCTTAATCGGCTGGCCCTTATGTCCTAGCTCTTGGAAATGTTGTAATTCACCGTACACACTCTGACCTATTGTCAGGTATGCAACACTGGAGCCAATCTCTCTAGTATCTTGGTCAAAAGGAATCACACACACCATTCAATGACAATCCTGCCTACCGCTCTTTAGTCTATGATTTGTTACATAATTCCTGTAGGCTGAATTGAAGAGGAAGGCCTAATTTTGTCTTAGATTCCTCACAGGGGGCACCAATACGTTGTGACGTGACTTTAACATTAATCTGAAGACTGTTATCTCAAATTAACTAACTATGTTTAATTGTTACCCGATTAAATTCAGAATGTAACAATTAACTCATTAGGATTTGGGGCACCACGAGAGCGGTTGTTTAAAGAGTTACCATCTCCCGAATTAAACTCTAGAAGGTCTATACCTATCACATCGATAAACAGTCAACTTATTAATCATTACCTCATATCATATCATCATTCTGAATGTGTGTAGATTTTGTGTAGATTGATGAGGGGAAATTTAGTTTTTGTCCATTTTAGAATAAGACTGTAATGTAAGAAAGGGTGGAAAAAGTAAAGGGGTCTGAATACTTTCCGAAGGCACTGTAAAAAGAAGAAGTGATGCAGTCAGTCTCTCCTCAACTCTTAACCAAGAGAGACTGGCATGCATAGTATTTACAGTTGAAGTCGGAAGTTTACATTAACCTTAGCAAAATACATTTAAACTCAGATTTTCACAATTCCCAAAGTCCAAGTAAAAATTCCCTGTCTTAGGTCAGTTAGGATCACCACTTTATTTTAAGAATGTGAAATGTCAGAATAATAGTAGAGTGAATTATTTATTTCAGCTTTTATTTATTTAATCACATTCCCAGTGGGTCAGAAGTTTACATACACTCAATTAGTATTTGGTAGCATTGCCTATACATTTTTTAACTTGGGTCAAACGTTTCAGGTAGCCTACCACAAGCTTCCCACAATAAGTTGGGTGAATTTTGTCCCATTCCTCCTGACAGAGCTGGTGTAACTGAGTCAGGTTTGAAGGCCTCCTTGCTCGCATACACTTTTTCAGTTCTGCCCACACATGTTCTATAGGATTGAGGTCAGGGCTTTGTGATGGCCACTGCAATACCTTGACTTTGTTGTCATTAAGCCATTTTGCCACAACTTTGGAACTATGCTTGGGGTCATTGTCCATTTGGAAGACCCATTTGCGACCCAGCTTTAACTTCCTGACTGATGTCTTGAGATGTTGCTTCAATATATCCAGATAATTTTCCTTCCTCATGATGCCATCTTTTTTGTGAAGCGCACCAGTCCGTCCTGCAGCAAAGCACCCCCACAGCATGATGTCCCCATGTGCAGTTGCAAACCGTAGTCTGGCTTTTTTATGGCGGATTTGGAGGAGTGGCTTCTTCCTTGCTGAGCGGCCTTTCAGGTTATGTCGATATAGGACTCGTTTTGCTGTGGATATAGATACTTTTGTACATGTTTCCTCCAGGATCTTCACAAGGTCCTTTGCTGTTGTACTGGGATTGATTTGCACTTTTCGCACCAAAGTACATTAATCTCTAGGAGACAGAACACGTCTCCTTCCTGAGCAGTATGAAGGCTGTGTGGTCCCATGGAGTTCATACTTGCGTACTATTGTTTTTACAGATGAACATGGTACCTTCAGGCGTTTAGAAATTGCTCCCAAGGATGAGCCAGACTTGTGGAGGTCTACAATTGTTTTTCTGAGGTCTTGGCTGATTTCTTTAGTTTTTCCCATGATGTCAAGCAAAGAGGAACTGAGTTTGACTGTAGGCCTTGAAATACATCCACAGGTACACCTCCAATTGACTCAAATGATGTACATTTGCCTATCAGAAGCTTCTAAAGCCATGACATAATTTTCTGGAATTTTCCAAGCTGTTTAAAGGCACAGTTAACGTAGTGTATGTAAACTTCTGACCCACTGGAATTGTGATACAGTGAATTATAAGTGAAATAATCTGTCTGTAAACACTTGTTGGAAAAATTGCTTGTGTCATGCACAAAGTAGATGTCCTAACCGACTTGCCAAAACTATAGTTTGTTAACAAGAAATGTGTGGAGTGGTTGAAAAACGAGTTTTAATGACTCCAACCTAAGTGTATGTAAATTTCCGACTTCAACTGTATACTTGTGCTGGTGGAAACATGTATTTGTCTGTTCAGCTGTTATACCCTTTAGGTGAATAAACTTGGTTTGAGCTTTCATAATCGTCCGTGAGTTTTTACTCGGTTCATTTAGAACCTGATAGTACTAAATACAATTTCCAGTGGCACACTGACTCACCTAATGATGAAGATGAAGCCATAGGCTTCTACTCACGGTGATGGCCGATGATCTCCTCTTGGCAATAGCCTATCTCAAGATGAGCTACTTTGAAAAACAGTGCTGCAGTTCGCCAAAAAATTGGGAGAAAGAATATTTGAGAAAAAGTAGTTTCTATTGGTTCTACAGACAGATTTGTTTTCTCTTTTCAGCGGTAGGCATTTGCTTTCCAAACTGTAAGGTTTTCCCGTGACTGTATTTTGAAATTCGCAAAAGGCAAACAGACAGCAGCAACCAACCACAGAAATATAATCCATAGATGGCAGTTCCCATTCAAGTCTGGAAGCCATTTAAGACTGGCAGCCATTGCTAGCGTACCCATGAGTTTAACATTCAAATTGCCAGGGTGAGAGGTTCCAAAATCCTTCTATGGATTAGAGTGGCGCAGTGGTCTAAGGCACTGCATTGCAGTGCTAGCTGTGCCACTAGAGATCCTGGTTTGAATCCAGGCTCTGTCGTAGCCGGCCGCGACCGGGAGACCCATGGGGCGGCGCACAATTGGCCCAGGGTAGGGGAGGGAATGGCCGGCAGGGATGTAGCTCAGTTGGTAGAGCATGGCATTTGCAACGCCAGGGTTGTGGGTTCGATTCCATTATGAAAATTATAAAAATATGTATGCACTCACTAACTGTAAGTCGCTCTGGATAAGAGCGTCTGCTAAATGACTTAAATGTAAAATATTTGTCTATGGCCACAACGCAACAAGCTGTATATTTGGATCGCATGCTGCCAGTGGTGTAAAGTGATTATGTAAAAGTACTACTTAAGTAGGTTTTTGGGGTTTCTGAACTTTAATTTACTATTCATATTTTTGACCACTTTTACTTTTACTTCACCACATTCCTAAAGAAAAATAATGTACTTTTTACTCCATACATTTTCCCTGACCCCAAAAGTACTTGTTACATTTTGAATGCTTAGCAGGACAGGAAAATGGTCCATTTACGCACTTATCAAGAAAACATCCCTGGTCATCCCTACTGCCTCTGATCTGGCAGACTCACTAAACACACATGCTTAGTTTGTAAATGATGTCTGAGTGTTGGAGTGTGCCCGTGGCTATCCATAAATAAATAAAAAACAAGAAAATGGTCTCCATCTGGTTTGCTTAATATAAGGAATTTGAAATGATTTATACTTTTACTTTTGATACTTAAGTATATTTTACCAATTACATTTACTTTTGATACATAAGTATATTTAAAACAAAATACTTTTAGACTTTTACTCAATAAGTATTTTACTGGGTGACTTCCCTTTTACTTTAGTCAATTTCTATTAAAGTATCTTTACCTGTACTGAAGTATGACCATTGGGTACTTTTTCCAACACTGCATGCTGCCCAAATTGCGGCCTGACTCACACAATTGACCAGTCACATGTATTTATTATGCAGTTTATTTTTCTATTTTTCTATGAATCAGTTACCCAATCAAGGCAGGGCCCCCCCCAGTTACCCACGTGGGCCCCCTACCTCCTCTCTAATGATTAGCAGAGCAGCAGACAGCAGTAGGCTGCCTACACTCATTGAGAGTGGGCTCCTGAATCATCCTGTGGTTGGCGGTTGCAGTAAAATAATAACAAAATATACTACATCTCTATATATGCATTTTTTTATTATTGTACTTTTTTGTGCCTTTTGGGCCCCAATGTGCCTGGGCCCAGGGGCTTCAGCCCCGGTAAGCCCCTGCATTAATCCGGCCCTGTCCACAACACCCAAATAATGGGGAAGCTTACATTGAATGCCAAAATGCATAATAAAAGATGATTTGTTAAAATAGATATGACATGACTGAGTGAGAGGTCGTCAGTTTGGACATGACTTACCTTCATTGTCCATCACCCTGTATGTCATTCGTACCATTTAGCTCTTTGTTAGTCACCTTGCAAACACAATTCCACTTCGTTTGGAAATATGCCAACACCCACAACAATCTGAAGCTGTAACCTGACAGCAAACGGGACAATGATGAGTTTGGACGTTCACAAGCTGTTCAATGGCATGTTACATTTCAGCCCTACACCCTCACTTTATATCGGACTGTTTCTCTGCGCAAGAATAAGATGTCCGCCTTTCTCTATTCCATTAGTAACCCCACTCATTCTAAAACATATCAAATATCTCTATGCATAGAACAGATATGAACACCAGGCATGGTGTTAAAATATCCATGGTGATTCTAAGCATTATTTTTAGTAGATAACTGCAGCTAAACCAACTTCTGGGAGCAATTCTCCCTCAATGACTGTAATCCCCCCTTGTAAGAAAAAGATAGTTGACCTAACCATAAACAAGCACACACTAAACGTGCTGTTCCATATAATAACTCACCATAAAAAGCACACACCCAATGTATATAAAAACACAAGAAACAAGAACAAACGGTCTGTAATAACAAGAATCAAAAGTACTGTATGACACAGAAACCCATGTCCTGGATGTGTGGATCTCTGGCCCTCTCCCAGGGGAAGACAGGAGAACATGTAGGGTGGGATAGTAGATTTCAGGCCCTGTCTGTCAGGGTGGTCTCACCTCCAGGGACCTCATTAGTGGCTTGGACACTCTACTCTCCACTCTCCAAATATCTGACTCCACTGGCCATGACGCAACTTCCCTTGATTAATTAAGCATTAGCGCAGGCCTTATCCACCAGCCAAGAAACCAGCACACCACATATAGAGAGGGGGGGAG
Organism: Coregonus lavaretus; assembly: GCF_964263955.1. Classification (NCBI taxonomy): domain Eukaryota; kingdom Metazoa; phylum Chordata; class Actinopteri; order Salmoniformes; family Salmonidae; genus Coregonus; species Coregonus lavaretus. The sequence goes on from NC_139991.1 coordinate 46,465,502, forward strand.
AGAGAGAGAGAGAGAGAGAGAGAGAGAGAGAGAGAGAGAGAGAGAGAGAGAGAGAGAGAGAGAGAGAGAGAGAGAGAGAGAGAGAGAGAGAGAGAGAGAGAGAGAGAGAGAGAGAGAGAGAGAGAGAGAGAGAGAGAGAGAGAGAGAGAGAGCACCATAAATGTCCCACAACGTTGCAGTAGCATTGTATCCAGTACTCCTCAGACTCCTTGTCTTGTCTACTGATGTAATTAATGAGGACCCAGCTGGCTGATACCAGAACAACAGAGTTCTCAACAAGAACAAATGACCTCACCAGAGTGCTGCTGCCCCCTCACACATCATCTCCTCAGGCACAGGACACATGCAGAGGAGAGTTGAAACATGCTAACAGCAGTCAATCCACTCATACTGGAACTCCATGCAACATCACTCTGTGGATGCTCAGTCCTATAGTAAAATGAATGTAAATTAGACCTTTTATGTTCATACCAAATCAGCATCATAAATCATTGTAATTTTCTTCATGGCAAACCTCTACAATATATCAACATACAATAATGAAAACCAGTTATGTTTTTGTTTGATTTGAATGCAATATTGTCTGACAGCATATGACACACTGTATTATATAACAACACTAGTATATTTGACAATAGATGCTTTATTTTCTCTGAGGACTGTACTATGGTTCAGGAAAGGCAATATAATAGAGTGACTGGAAAATTGGTTTTGTAATGATGAATTTTATTCCCAGAAGATTCTTTATAACTGCTAGAGAAATGGAATGGTTATTGTGCTGAGTTGGCGAATGTGTGTGTGCACTGTATGCATGTTCAGAAGCAGTATATTCCCAGCTATAATATGACTTCAGAGTGCAGTTCTGCCAGATAGGTGTGTGAGGCAGAGGGATCATGACTGGATTGAATTAGGGGCTTTGAAACATGTGGCAGACAGAAAAGACCCTGGGTGTTTCTCAATATGCATACTACCGTGCTCCACACTCTTATGCTCCGAGTGCATTCTCCGACCACGTTCTCTTGCGTACGTTCTTGTGAGGACGAGAGTGTGGAGAATGCATAAAACAATACATTTGAAAAGCACTCGCACTCCCCCTACTGTATTACCTCACACTTCACCTCCCCATTCACTGAACCTTCTTCCAAGATGTACACAAAGCAAATGTTTCACTTCATAACTATCATCTAGATATGTGAATCGTAATAATCTAGCTAGCCAGCTAGTTAAACAGGCAAAAACGACCTAAAAGTAATATTATGCAAGGTAGATGTACATTTTCCGTGGATAGCTACCAATTATTCATGGCTAGCTAGCTAGCCAGTTAGCTTTATTTACTTACTATGGACATACCCATTCGTCTTCTAGCCAGAACAGCAATGGCAATAGAGACGAAACAAGATATACACAAAGCAACCGTTTTACTTCCACACTCTATCAGCTAGCTATATGTGAATCGTAATAATGTAGCTAACCAGATACACTACATGGCCAAAAGGATGTGGACACCTGCTCGTCGAACATCTCATTCCAAAATCATGGGCATTAATATGGAGTTGGTACCCCCCTTGCTGCTATAACAGCCCGCTCTTCTGGGAAGGTTTTCCACTAGATGTTGAAACACTGCTGCGGGGACTTGCTTCCGTTAAGCCACAAGAGCATTAGTGAGGTCGGCAACTGATGTTGGGCGATTAGGCCTGGCTCGCAGTCGAAGTTCCAATTCATTCCAAAGGTTTTCGATGGGATTGAGGTCAGGGTTCTATGCAGGCCAGTCAATTTCTTCCACACCGATCTCGACAAACCATTTCTGTATGGACCTCGCTTTGTGAACGGGGGCATTGTCATGCTGAAACAGGAAAGGGCCTTCCCCAAACTGCCACAAAGTTGGAAGCACAGAATTGTCTAAAATGTCATTGTATAATGTAGCGTCAAGATTTCCCTTCACTGGAGCTAAGGGGCCTAGCCTGAACCATGAAAAACGAGCCCCAGACCATTAATCCTCCTCCACCAAACTTTAAAGTTGGCAGTATGCATTGGGTCAGGTAGCGTTCTCCTGACATCCGCCAAACCCAGATTCGTTTGTCGGACTACCAGATGGTGAAGCGTGATTCATCACTCCAGAGAACGCGTTTCCACAGCTCCAGAGTCCAATGGCGGCGAGCTTTACACCACTCCAGCTGACGCTTGGCATTGCGCATGGTGATCTTAGGCTTCTGTGCGGCTGCTCGGCCATGGAAACCCATTTCATGAAGCTCCCGACAAACAGTTATTGTGCTGACGTTGCTGTTTGGTTCTCAGTAGTGAGTGTTGCAACCGAGGACAGACACATTTTACGCGCTACACGCTTCAGCACTCTCAGTCCCGTTCTGTGAGCTTGTGTGGCCTACCACTTCATGGCCGAGCAGCTGTTGCTCCTAGATTGTTGCTCTTAGGTGTTTCCACTTCAAAATAACAGCACTTGCAGTTGACCAGGGCAGCTCTAGCAGGGCAGAAATTTGACACACTGACTTGTTGGAAAGGTGGCATCTTATGATGGTGCCACGTTGAAAGTCACTGAGCTCTTCAGTAAGGCCATTCTATTGCCAATGTTTGTCTATGGAGATTGCATGGCTGTGTGCTCAATTTTATAAACCTGTCAGTAAACGGTGTGGCTGAAATAGCCGAATCCACTAATTTGAAGGGGTACATACCTTTGAACAGTCGTGGTCAAAAGTTTTGAGAATGACACAAGTATTGGTCTTCACAAAGTTTGCTGCTTCAGTGTTTTTAGATATTTTTGTCAGATGTTACTATGGTATACTGAAGTATAATTACAAGCATTCCATAAGTGTCAAAGGTTTTTATTGACAATTACATTAAGTTTATGCAAAGAGTCAATATTTGTAGTGTTGACCCTTCTTTTTCAAGACCTCTGCAATCCTCCCTGGCATGCTGTCAATTAACTTCTGGGCCACATCCTGACTGATGGCAGCCCATTCTTGCATAATCAATGCTTGGAGTTTGTCAGAATTTATGGGTTTTTGTTTGTCCACCCGCCTCTTGAGGATTGACCACAAGTTCTCAATGGGATTAAGGTCTGGGGAGTTTCCTGGCCATGGACCCAACATTTCGATATTTTGTTCCCCAAGCCACTTAGTTATCACTTTTGCCTTATGGCAAGGTGCTCCATCATGCTGGAAAAGGCATTGTTCGTCACCAAACTGTTCTTGGATGGTTGGGAGAAGTTGCTCTCTGAGGATGTGTCGGTACCATTCTTTATTCATGGCTGTGTTCTTAAGCAAAATTGTGAGTGAGCCCACTCCCTTGGCTGAGAAGAAACCCCACACATGAATGGTCTCAGGATGCTTTACTGTTGGCATGACACAGGACTGATGGTAGCGCTCACCTTGTCTTCTCTGGACAAGCTTTTTTCCGGATGCCCCAAACAATCGGAAAGGGGATTCATCAGAGACATTGACTTTAACCCAGTCCTCAGCAGTCCAATCCCTGTACCTTTTGCAGAATATCAGTCTGTCCCTGATGTTTTTCCTGGAGAGAAGTGGCTTCCTCGCTGCCCTTCTTGACACCAGGCCATCCTCCAAAAGTCTTCAAATAAAATAAAATAAAATAAAATGTTATTTGCCACATGCCACATTCACGGTAATGTCTAAGGTATAGACATTACCGTGAAATGCTTACTTACAGCCCTTAACCAACAATGATTATTTTTTTTTATACAAAAGTAAAATGAAATAAAATAAAACAAAACAACAACAATAAAAAAGTGTTGAGAAAAAAAGAGCAGAAGTAAAATAAAATAACAGTAGGGAGGTATTATGTAGGGGGGTACCGGTGCAGAGTCAATGTGTGGGGGCACCGACTAGTTGAGGTAGTTGAGGTAATATTTACATGTGGGTAGAGTTAATGTGACTATGCATAAATAATTAACAGAGTAGCAGCAGCGTAAAAAGATGGGGTGGGGGTGGGGGGGCAGTGCAAATAGTCCGGGTAGCCATGATTAGCTGTTCAGGAGTCTTATGGCTTGGGGGTAGAAGCTGTTGAGAAGCCTTTTGGACCTAGACTTGGTGCTCCGGTACCGCTTGCCGTAGGGTAGCAGAGAGAACAGTCTATGACTAGGGTGGCTGGACTCTTTGACAATTTTGAGGGCCTTCCTCTGACACCACCTGATATAGAGGTCCTGGATGGCAGGAAGCTTGGCCCCAGTGATGTGCTGGGCCGTACGCACTACCCTCTGTAGTGCCTTGCGGTCGGAGGCCGAGCAGTTGCCATACCAGGCGGTGATGCAACCAGTCTGGATGCTCTCAATGGTGCAGCTGTAGAACTTTTTGAGGATCTGAGGACCCATGCCAAATCTTTTCAGTTTCCTGAGGGGGAATAGGCTTTGTCGTGCCCTCTTCATGACTGTCTTGGTGTGTTTGGACCTTGATAGTTCGTTGGTGATGTGGACACCAAGGAACTTGAAGCTCTCCACCTGTTCCACTACTTCCCGGTCGATGAGAATGGGGGCATGCTCAGTCCTCTTTTTTTTCCTGTAGTCCACAATCATCTCCTTTGTCTTGGTCACGTTGAGGGAGAGGTTTTTATCCTGGCACCACACGGCCAGGTCTCTGACCTCCTCCCTATAGGCTCTCATCATTGTCGGTGATCAGGCCTACCACTGTTGTGTCGTCGGCAAACTTAATGATGGTGTGGGAGTCGTGCCTGCCCATGCAGTCATGGGTGAACAGGGAGTACAGGAGGGGACTGAGCACGCATCCTTGAGGGGCCCCCGTGTTGAGGATCAGAGTGGCAGATGTGTTGTTACCTACCCTTACCACCTGGGGGCGGCCCGTCAGCAAGTCCAGAATCCAGTTGCAGAGGGAGGTGTTTAGTCCCAGGATCCTTAGCTTAGTGATGAGCTTTGAGGGCACTATGGTGTTGAACGCTGAGCTGTAGTCAATTAATAGCATTCTCACCTCTTCCTCTTGTCCAGGTGGGAAAGGGCAGTGTGGAGTGCAATCGAGATTGCATCATCTGTGGATCTGTTGGGGCGGTATGCGAATTGGAGTGGATCTAGGGTTTCTGGGATAATGGTGTTGATGTGAGCCATGACCAGCCTTTCAAAGCACGTCATGGCTACAGACGTCAGTGCTACGGGTCGGTTTTCATTTAGGCAGGTTATCTTAGTGTCCTTGGGCACGGGGACTATGGTGGTCTGCTTGAAACATGTTGGTATTACAGACTAAGTCAGGGACATGTTGAAAATGTCAGTGAAGACCCTTGCCAGTTGGTCAGCACATGCTCGGAGTACAGGTCCTGGTAATCCGTCTGGCTCTGCGGCCTTGTGAATGTTGACCTGCTTAAAAGTCTTACTCACATCGGCTACGGAGAGCGTGATCACATAGTCATCTGAAACAGTTGGTGCTCTCATGCATGCTTCAGTGTTGCTTGCCTCGAAGCGAGAATAGAAGTGGTTTAGCTCGTCTGGTAGGCTTGCATCACTGGGCAGCTCACGGCTGTGATTCCCTTTGTAGTCTGTAATAGTTTTAAAGCCCTGCCACATCCGACGAGCATCAAAGCCGGTGTAGTACGATTCAATCTTAGTCCTGTATTGACTCTTTGCCTGTTTGATGGTTTGTCGGAGGGCATAGCGGGATTTCTTATAAGCTTCCGGGTTAGAGTCCCGCTCCTTGAAAGCGGCAGCTCTACCCTTTAGCTCAGTGCGGATGTTGCCTCTAATCCATGGCTTCTGGTTGGGGTATGTACATACGGTCACTGTGGGGAACGACGTCATCGATGCACTTATTGATGAAGCCAGTGACTGATGATGTGTACTCCTCAATGCTATCTGAAGAATCCCGGAACATGTTCCAGTCTGTGGTAGCAAAACAGTCCTGTAGCTTCGCATCTGCGTCATCTGACCACTTTTTTATTAACCGAGTCACTGGTGCTTCCTGCTTTAGTTTTTGCTTATAAGCAGGAATCAGGAGGATAGAGTTATGGTCAGATTTTTTCTTCTGGTTGCACATTAACATGCTGGTAGAAATTAGGTAGAACGCATGTAAGTTAAAAAAAATATATTTGCCTCACTGTGCATGCAGATACACTCACACCTGCCTGCTGCCATTCCTGAGCAAGCTCTGCGCTGGTGGTGCCCCGATCCCACAGCTGAATCAACTTTAGGAGACGGTCCTGGCGCTTGCTGGACTTTCTTGGACGCCCTGAAGCCTTCTTAACAACAATTGAACCTCTCTCCTTGAAGTTCTTGATTATCCGATAAATGGTTGATTTAGGTGCAATCTTACTAGCAGCAATGTCATTGCCAGTGAAGCCCTTTTTGTGCAAAGCAATGATGACGGCACATGTTTCCTTGCAGGTAACCATGGTTAGCAGAGGAAGAACAATGATTTCAAGCACCACCCTCCTTTTAAAACTTCCTGTCTGTTATTCTAACTCAATCAGCATGACAGAGTGATCCCCAGCCTTGTCCTCATTAACACTCTCACCTGTGTTAACGAGAGAATCACTGACATGATGTCAGCTGGTCCTTTTGTGGCAGGGCTGAAATGCAGTAGAAATGTTTTTTGGGGATTAAGTTCATTTTCATGGCAAAGAGGGACTTTGCAATTAATTGACTGATCACTCTTCAGTATTTGTGTCATTCTCAAAACTTTTTACCACGACTGTATATATAGTGTAGTTTAACAGGCAAAAATGACCTAAAATGAATATTATGCAAGATAGATGTCATTTATTCATGCGTAGCTAACTAACAATTCTTCGTTGCTCTCTGGCCAGTTTACAGTACTAGCTGCTAGCCAAATAGGCCTATTGACTTATTAGGGGCTTGCGATCTACGGTATGTAGACATGTAAACATGCCAAAATTAACACAGCATGTATTAATTAACGAATCAAGATAAAATATTGTAGTCATGCAATGTATGAGATGTGAATGGGCACCATTGCATTCCGAAGTAAGAGTGTGTTTTCTCTCGCTTCAGCTCAAATAATGGCTGCCATTGATTTCAAGAAATGTTGCGTCATTTTTTACTTGGTTGAGTCATATTTCTTTGCATACATTCCATTGAAGCTTGCATCGATGTCTGCTTCAAAATATGTACAAACGGAGTGCGCATTCGAGAAATGCCCTCCATGCTCCGTTTCGCATACTTTGATTTGGACTCATACTCCGACCCTCCCGTGCTCCAATTTGCGAGCTCGGAGAACAGTAGTACGTATTTTGAGAAACACCCCCTGTCAGTTGAAATGGCAGGAAACACCCTGGTACTCCCAGACCCTGTGCTGCCTATGGCAATGGCACAGATAAATAATTAAATAAACATATGGATCAGACTCGCAGACGTTAAAGACCATCAGTTTCTGTGAAAAGTAGACAAATTATTTACCACACTAAAATAGACCAAAGAGAAATACATAAAACCACTAAAACTTTTAGCATGTATTTAAATTCACAATAAGATTTGTGAATGAAAACAACTTATAGCGTACATGCATGTACACTGAGTATACAAAACATTAGGAACACATTCCTAATGTTGAGTTGCACCGGCTTTTGCCCTGAGAAAAGCCTCAATTTGTCGGGGCATGGACTCTGTGTCAAGTTGGCAAGATGTCCTTTGGGTGGTGGACCATTCTTGATACACACGGGAAACTGTTGAGCATGAAAAACCCAGCAGTGTTGCATTTCTTGACACACTCAAACCAGTGCGTTTGGCACCTACTACCATACCCCGTTCAAAGGCACTTAAATATTTTGTCTTGCCCATTCACCTTCTGAATGGCACATATACACAGTCCACGTCTCAATTGTCTCAAGGCTTAAAAATCCTTCTTTAACCTGTCACCTCCCCTTCATCTACACCGTTTGAAGTGGATTTAACAGGTGACATCAATAAGGGATCATTGTCAGTGTATATCATGGAAATAATTTGCTGAACTAAACCCAGTACTCCTCTCTTACGTTCTCTCGCACTCCCATTAATGACCACAAAGAGGGCAAATCCCAACTGAACATTAGTTCTGGCAAACAAATCACTGGCAAATATAACCCAAATACAATCGTAGCTGTGGGAAACTTAGCTGGGGAATGTATTTAATGACTGGGTCTGCTGTGTTGGCTTGAATGTATCTACCCCTCACTGTCCTTGTCTGCAGGGTCTGTGTGATGGCGTTGGGCCTGTAATTAATGGCCCGTGGTGTACGTGAATACTGTGTTTTCTCATTATACTGTTCATTTCTGAATTACTGTCCCACCAACCAGTTAGGCTCCTGGGTACTGGCACCTATACAATTATAAATTAGGTGCAAGGCAGGCGGCACTTGCACAAATGATGTGCTAGAGCAGTACGATGTAGCTGTATGGAAATTAGCAATTTATCACGTCTGTATTGAACACAATGATAGGGGAGTCTCATACCCATGACAATAGCAGAAAGGGTAATAAACATCCATATGTCTGTCTCCCAGGACCTGGTAGAATAACTTAGAGACATGAGAATCACATGGAACATTTTAATAGATGGGGTAAACAGGAATGCATTTAGCAGATAGAATCGTTCTGTCTCCTAGCTGATGCACCTGAGGGGTTTGAATGGTATGAACAGAGCCATGCCCTGGCTGGGCTTCACCTGCTGAGCAGCTATTAGGGCAACACAGCCTCCTGTGGGGATCCCCTGTATGGAGCTTCACTGGCAGGCCTGAGATGAGAAAGTTCAGAGGCGTCACAGGGTGAACAGGCTGCATGAGGTAGAGGCTTCAGGGGGAAATCTCCCAGAATACTCAGCGTCTCTGATCTCAGCAGGTGAGGCCTTCTGAACATGTGTCTCACTGCAGGGGTCTGATGCCAAGGGAGAGGAGACAAGACGCCCCCAAATCATCATCATGCTCTGAGGGGAGAGGTTATGTAAATGAGGCAGAGAAAAGACAGCCAATTAAAAATTAATAATCCCATTTGAAGATAAAGACCTGACCTCTCATCGCTCCTCCTCCTCATCCTGTCGCCCTCCTCTGGGTGGAGATGGAGTTCAGGGAGGAACTACTTAAAGGTGACTATGAACAATCTATGCATCCTGACACTTAACATAGGCGTGTATATGTTTAAATGGGAATTCATACACACAGAAGTTGGCAGAGTTTACACAGGGAGCCTAGCCTAGCAGGTAATCTAGTGGTTAAGAGCATTGAGCCAGTAACCGAAAGGTCGCTGGTTCAAATCCCTGAGCTGGCAAGGTGGAAAACTCTGCTGTTCTGCCCCTTGAGCAAGGCAGTTAACCCCCAACAACAACTGCTCCCTGGGCGCCGATGTCATTTAAGGCAGCCCCTGCACCTCTCTGATTCAGAAGGGTTGGGTTAAATGCGGAAGACACTTTTGGTTGAATGCATTCAGTTGTGCAGCTGACTAGGTAACCCTTTCTATTTCCCAATTATTGGCAAAAGAGCTGATCTGATTGGACAAAATACCAATTATTGAAAAAATATCAGATTTGGGCTGCCTGTCTAAACTCAGCCATGGTGAACAGGCTGCAACCAATGAACTGGAGAAGTAGAAACTTCTCATCCAGCTCCTGGTGTGGACCGATGCACGCAACACACACAGTCCTGGTTCACTCAGGGGCCATCTTATTGTCTCATCTTATTGTCTCAAGGGCTTTTCCTATGGGCACAGCCTACGTGGAAGGCTACGGTGTCCTGCCTCGCAGTGCACCTGAGTTCACTGCCAATGAAGAGCTGATAATCATTGGAGCTAAAGAGCAACATTTGCCCATTATTGTTTTTAAAATTCTTCAAGCTCTGTCAAATTAGTTATTGATCATTGCTAGACAATAGATTTTCAAGTAGATTTAAGTTGAGAAAAAAGAAGAAACCAGCACATTGCTCTTGCTAGTATCACTGCTCTTTATTAAGCTTTACGTATTTTTTTCTCATCTTATTCAACTGTTACCATGCACCTGCAACAATGATAGCTCAGATGTGAGAGTGGCTTTTGAATTTTGAAAGTAGATTTAAGTAAAACAGTAACTTGGCCACTTAAAAACATTCACTGTCTTCTTCGTAAGCAACTCCAGTGTAGATTTGGCCTTGTGCTTTAGGTTATTGTCCTGCTGAAAGGGGAATTCATCTCCCAGTGTCTGGTGGAAAGCAGACAGAACCAGGATTTCCTCTAGGATTTTGCCTGTGCTTAGCTCCATTCCGTTTCTTTTTAATCCTGAAAAACTCCCCAGCCCTTAACGATTACAAGCATACCCAATTGATTTTCCACATTTATTGCAGTATTACTTTAGTGCCTTGTTGTAGCTTCCAACCACTCCTGCACACCGTTTTTTTTTCTTCATTTGTTTTTATCTGTATTGTTGTCTATCATTTGTTTTCTTTGGTGCAAATAAATACATTATACATAAATAAAACAGGATGCATGTTTTGGAATATTTTGATTCTGTACAGACTTCATTTCACTCTGTCAATTAGGTATTGTGGAGTAGCTACAATGTTGTTGATCCTCAGTTTTCTCCTATCACAGCCATTAAACTCTGTAAATGTTTTAAAGTCACCATTGGCCTCATGGTGAAATCCCTAAACGGTTTCCTTCTTCTCTGGCAATGGAGTTAGGAAGGACGCCTGTATCTTTGTAGTGACTGGTTGTATTGATACACCATCCAAAGTGTAAGGAATAACTTCACCGTGCTCAAAGGGATATTTTATTTTTCCCATCTACCTTCTTTGCGAGGCATTGGAAAACCTCCCTGCTCTTTGTGGTCGAATCTGTGTTTGAAATTCACTGCTCGACTGAGGGACCTTACAGATAATTGTATGTGTGGAGTAAAGAGATGAGGTAGTCATTAACAAATCATGTTAAACACTATTATTTCACATAGAATGAGTCCATGCAACTTATGTGACTGGTCTAAGGCACTGCATCGCAGTGCTAGCTGTGCCACTGGATATCCTGGTTCGAATCCAGGCTCTGTCGTAGCCGGCCGAGACCCATGGGGTGGCGCACAATTGGCCCAGTGTCGTCCAAGGTAGAGGAGGGAATGGCCGGCAGGGATGTAGCTCAGTTGGTAGAGCATTGCGTTTGCAACGCCAGGGTTGTGGGTTCGATTCCCACGGGGGGCCAGTATGAAAATGTTTAATAATGTATGCACTCACTAACTGTAAGTCGCTCTGGATAAGAGCGTCTGCTAAATGACTAAAATGTAAATGTAAAAATGTGACTTGTTAAGCACATTTTTACTCCTGAACTTATTTAGGCTTGCCATAACAAAACTTACTTCACTCAAGACTTTTCAGCTTTTCATTTTTAATTAATTTGTAAATAAATAAAATAAAACATAATTCTGCTTTTACATTATGGGGTATTGTTTGTAGGCCAATGACCTAAAAATCTCAATTTACTCAATTTTAAATTCAGGCTGTAACACATTTTCTTTTGAAAAAGTAAAGTGCTGTGAATACTTTCTGAAGACACTCTTTATGATCCACAATATATGTATTGTTAGATGGGTGCATGTTTTGTGGTATGTTTTATATTGTTACTTCATTTGTAACTTATAGAGCACCTGTTATAGTCTATTGAACTATTGAACTACGCTACCCGTTGATATTAGCACAATTTTGCACTAAATTACCAGAGTGTTCATCATGTAATCAAGAACATTGTTATTTCTCAACTCTCAAAGCAAAACACCAGACTTCATCAGAAATTATACACATCGTTAATTTAATCGGAAAGTATTCTTTGACTTCATAAAAAAGCAATTTTATATTTAAATATTTTGCCCAGTGGATATTAGCGGAGAATATAAAAAACTATATCTATCTTTCATTAGCTCTATCAGTGAAATAGCAAAGGACTAAAATGTGAAGAGCGAGAGAGAGATAGGTTTTTCTTGTGTTCTGAGCAAATCCAATAATTGAATGTGCATGCTCAGAATAAAATGACAGGGTGGTGGGTTGTCGTGGTTGTGTGAGCACACATTAACAGTGAATTTACAGACCTGCTTGTTGATCATTTCCTCTTTACCAGCTCCTGAATAACCCACTCACAGCAGCTTGTCCTGACAGAAGGGCATCATCATCTGTATCGCTGGGTGTTTATTGGTCTAAAGTAGAGGGGAACTCACACCGAATACAAACGACACTGTCATAAGGGTTGGCAGCTACATTTAAATATTTTTTTCCTCTAGCTTTAAGGCTACATAGAGAGCCGTAGAGAGCTACAAATGAAGTTAAAAAACCCAGTGAAAAGCTGAATGTATTGCAAATGACTGAATCAAGAAAGTGAACAAACTGTGAAGCAGCATGCTTAAACACACCTCAGCTGTGTTTTAGTGGGGAGAGTAATGAATGATGAGCCATTATCATGAGAGTGAATCAGTGAGGAAGAAGAGGAGGAGGAGACCCTCTGAGGTGGTGAAGCATGCAGCGATAATGACGGTTTCGGATGATTCGTCCCTCCACCAACGCATCCTTCCAATGAGACGTGGGATGCAGTAACAGCTATTATGTAGAGGTTCAGCACATACACAGAGAAACAAGTTTATCATAACATATTACAGCAACATACACTAATGCACCCCCATACTCTTTCCCCATACTCCTCAGACCTACTGTAATACATGCAATAGAGAGCAAAGGGAAGCTCTGAAGAATCAAATAGACACATACAATTATGTACGGGATGATTTAACCAGCTTAAGGTTTCACTACTTTCCTTATCCATTGTTGACTAATCACAACTTGCAAAGAGGGAAATAATACAATAACATAATGATGATGTGGTGATAGTCTGGTCCTTGTCCTTGTGTGTAATCCCAGCAAGGGCTTCCCCTGCTCCATGCCCCTGCTCTCTGTGTTCCTGACAGCTGTTGTAGCCAGCAGGTCCCCAAGCAGCTCACAGGCTCCATCTGATGTCATTTTGTCTGGTGTCAGCAGGGCAAGAGGCTTTGTTTCCCCATCAACACCTTCACCCCAGGGCCAAGCAACGTCTGGATTCGAGAGGATCCTAACAAATACTAATAATGAGACATGCACGATTCTCAAATCTCACAAATTTCACTTCATCCATATACAGTCAAGATGGCACGACATTTTCCTCATTACCAAATACCAACAAATACATTCTAAGCGTATTATAATGAAATCCGCTGAAGCCATGTGGTGTAAAGTAACTGTATAAACTCAAAGGGATGATAAACCTTATTAATTCCTGCTCTGCTGGAGAGATAGAGGTTTGAAAGAGGTATTTGCCTTTAATGATGAGTCGGTGCAATAAACCACAATGAGCTTCATGACAGAGATAAAACATTTTCTACATGTAACTTATAGCCCTCCTCACCCTTGTAGCTCAATTGTGCCTTTCCCCAGCTCTGTCACATAACGAATGTGCTGTGTTGATGTTGCCACCTTTCCTACAGGTGCCTTTTCACTGACATTCAAAGGTTACTACCTTAAGTAGTTGTTCAGAGAGCGCATTGGGGGGTATGGTTACTTCATATTGAATCCAAGGTATTATCACACAACTCACAATTATAGTCCATGGAGTATGTGGTCACCCTTACAAAAAAGTCACATACAAAAATCACGTGACAAGACACGTGTGAACAAATCATGTGGAAATTGACACACCCGTGCGTTAATCTAAGTAACATAATTTAAAAATCCCTTTCAAAATCCATCAGTTTAAACTATTCATCAGTTTAAGCATGGGCTGCGTCTCAATCCACCACATCTGCCTATGTCGGCCTTTCGCATTTGCGGTGGAAAGTGGCCGAGCTACAATGGTGTTTGTCAGACCATGAGACATTCCGAAAATCGGTCTTCTGGTGAAAACGTCTGTTTGACGACCCCCATAAGTGTCATGGGACTCGTCTGAAGGTAACCCATACAAACAAATGGAAGTATGGAGGTAGTTTCGTGCCCCCAAAAATTAAGGGCTAAATATTTGTAAAAAAATAAATATATATATATATATATGTATGTCTTATATCTCCTAGATATAGGACAGACACTTGCAATTTAAGAATGTGTTATTCAATGTGTTTCTATGGGCTATAGTAGTAAAAGCCAAATTAAATATTTTATTTAAAAAATTGTAAAAAAAGAACATGATAGCTAAAGGGGTCCTAAAATGTAAAAACAAATAGCTAAATTATCCATATGTCAGCTTAGTAACCCCCCTCCCCCACAGTGAAATGTTCACGAGTCAGACACGTGGGTTATTAAGGTTTCGAGGCTGACGTTTGGCAACTCGAACTTTCAGCTCCCTCCACAGATGTTTCTATGGGATTAAGGTCTGGAGACTGGCTAGGCCACTCCAGGACCTTAATGTGCTTCTTATTGAGCCCCTCCTTTGGATCATTGTCATGCTGGAATACCCATCAACGACCCATTTTCAATGCCCTGGCTGAGGGAAGGAGGTTCTCACCCAAGATTTGACGGTACATGGCCCCATCCATCGTCCCTTTGATGCGGTGAAGTTGTCCTGTCCCCTTAGCAGAAAAACACCCCCAAAGCATAATGTTTCCACCTCCATGTTTGACGGTGGGGATGGTGTTCTTGGGGTCATAGGCAGCATTCCTCCTCCTCCAAACATGGCGAGTTGAGTTGATGCCAAAGAGCTCAATGTTGGTCTCATCGGACCACAACACTTTCACCCAGTTCTCCTCTGAATCATTCAGATGTTCATTGGCAAACTTCAGACGGGCATGTATATGTGCTTTCTTGAGCAGGGGGACCTTGCGGGCACCGCAGGATTTCAGTCCTTCACGGCGTAGTGTGTTACCAATTGTTTTCTTGGTGACTATGGTCCCAGCTGCCTTGAGATCATTGACAAGATCCTCCCGTGTAGTTCTGGGCTGATTCCTCACCGTTCTCATGATCATTGCAACTCCACGAGGTGAGATCTTGCATGGAGCCCCAGGCCGAGGGAGATTGACAGTCCTTTTATGTTATTTCCATTTGTGAATAATCGCACCAACTGTTGTCACCTTCTCACCAAGCTGCTTGGCGATGGTCTTGTAGCCCATTCCAGCCTTGTGTAGGTCTACAATCTTGTCCCTGACATCCTTGGAGAGCTCTTTGGTCTTGGCCATGGTGGAGAGTTTGGAATCTGATTGATTGATTGCTTCTGTGGACAGGTGTCTTTTATACAGGTAACAAGCTGAGATTAGGAGCACTCCCTTTAAGAGTGTGCTCCTAATCTCAGCTCGTTACCTGTATAAAAGACACATGGGAGCCAGAAATCTTTCTGATTGAGAGGGGGTCAAATATTTCCCTCATTAAAATGCAAATCAATATATAAAATTTTGACATGCGTTTTTCTTGATGTTTTTGTTGTTATTCTGTCTCTTACTGTTCAAATAAACCTACCATAAAAATTATAGACTGATCATTTCTTTGTCAGTGGGCAAATGTACGAAATCAGCAGGGGATCAAATACTTTTTTCCCTCACAGTATATATGTATATATTTCCACATATTTAACCCCTTTTTTTGTGTAGGCTCAAAACTACCTTAATACTTCCATTCGTTTTTTTAAACCGGTACTGGTTACCTTCAGACAAGTCCCGTGATACCTTTAGGGGTCGTATAGCAAAATGAAGAACACCATCGTGTTTGTGAGAATCTCCCCTTTCCACAGTGGGGTTAGTTTGTAGCCCAAACAGTTTGGATGCTACAGACATTTTTGTGAGAAGACCGATTTTCGGGATGCCACCTTTCACCGCAGATGCGGAAGTGCGACACTGGTGAATGCGGTGGATTGAGACGCATCCAATGAAAAAAAACTGATATCGCTAGCTTAAATTGACAGATATTGATGGGGATTTTTTTGTTATGTAACTTAAATTGACGCATTTAAGCTCAACATGTGAAAACAGCTATTTTACATGTGAAACTGTACATTTGACGTGTTTTATTTTTGTACGGGCGACTCTCGTTATTCCCACAATGCTGTTAATTTGTCCTCGAGATACAAAGTCACCTCCTCTCTTCAAATGTCACAGCACACTCATATGGGTATTTGATTCCTGGAAGCACATGGCCAAGGCCTGGGCGGTGGTCATTGCTCATGACAGAGACTGGTCCATGGTTTAATAAGATATGATGGACATAGGTGGCATCGGGACAGAGGCTCTGGCTGGAAGCTGGAAGATATAAAAACCTTGTGACATCTCCTTAGGGATGAAGAAGAAAAATAATCAGACAACGAGATGGTGGCAACAGCAATGTGGTGACTTACTGATAACCTTGGAGTTTGCAGTTATTGTTATGATGACTTCAACAGAGCTAAAAGTGTTTGACATCCACATCCACAATACCGGGACAGTAGGAGAGTCACTATTTCTTATCTTCAAAAGAAAACATTCATGATGTGACAACTGTGACCCACATGTCCTGTTTCGACCCAGAAATGCATATGATGTAGAGGAATATGAAATTATATAGGAAGGTATTATCTTCAAGTGTCAGTAACTACTAGAAATACCTCTAATGGCCTTTAAAACTATTACTTTTTCATATTTCCTGCTGAAGCCATAATATTGGGTTATCATTTATGAAGGTTTGGTTTGCTGGATCCTGGGTCATAACAATAATGATACAATGCCTAATTTGACTAACATCATTTCCAGAATATATCTGTTCCTATAACCATATCCTCAAAAGAAAATCTACCTTGTAGTGCAGAGCCCGGAGCCTGTCCCCTTGATAAGCAGTTCCACAGATAGTGGCCTGGGGGCTTTGATAATGCCACTGCCGATTGGAATCCTTCACATAAATCCCAGGGCCTATTTGAAGTTGCGGGCCCTCTCGCTTCGTTCTTATTTTCTCTGGATTGGAGGTGTCGGCCAATGATACAGCCTCAGGAACAGAAACACAGATAAATTGGATTTTCATGAATTTTTACCAGCAGTTTGAACGACCTGTCAGATCAGCATCCCTCTTCTCCAGTTTCTGTCAAATCTGACATGTCTGCATTTCTCTCTGACTCCAATTTACATGTGCAACAACAGCAAGATAAAGTAGTCCCATCAGTTTTTTTCTCCTTATAAGCCGTATAGGTATATGAGGCAACCGTGTCATACATTGCAAAAGCAAGCAATGCTATCTGTTCAACCCAACTGAATTAAATGCTGTTAGCTATTGAATAAATGATCTTTATTCAATCACTGTTTGACTCATTGTTGAACTTCAATTCTCACTTCAAACAGAAATGAAATCCTGGCCAGAGAGATCAGGGGTAAATTAACACAGTAATATGGATGCTATTCTCTATCATCCACTGGCCTTTACCATTAGAACAGCAAACAGTCAAACCCAGGCTGTTTTCTCCTGAATGCTCTTTGGTGGTTCCTCTCCCTGTGCATTAGCTTATCAGGCAGTCAAAGGAATTAGGACTTCCCTCTAGAGCAAAGCCCTTCAGAGTTACATCAGTCACCTTTGATTCCCCACCGCACATCTCATATTAACATATCAAACAAGGCCCACGTGCAGAGCGGGGGCACAAATCAAAAGGGCATGGGCACATCAAATACCTACATCAAATAGCTACCTTCTCATTTTCATACTGTAGCACTCCCAAGCACTTGTAACAAGAGCCGTACTCAACACATATCCATGTAGCTAGCCCAGAACAAGGCCCAGCACCAGATAGCTCCATCAGTCTTCATTCCCCCTTCAGTTCTGGTGGTCTCTGCCTCATTCCCTTCATCCATAAACATCACAGTAAATATGGAACCCCTAGGAGGGCCCAGACCGATTGGTTATGATGACCTCTGGCAACAACAAACACTGCTGTGGTTCCCAGTACTGGGTGTAAAATGGTCTGTGGGATGGATCATTAGAGATATATCACAAGGTAAATACAAATAATAATGCATGGGGTCTTATACAGTATTTACAGCACATCTGGAGTGGGGGGTAAAGATCCGATAAGTTGATTTAGCAACTAGTGATGTTAAACAGTAATGTTGTTCGATTGATACAGTTTTATGGCTATCATTCTCCATATATCATTCATCATATACTGCACTTAGTATACAAAACATTAGGAACACCTGCTCTTTCCATGACATAGACTGACCAGGTGAATCGAGGTGAAAGTTATGATCCCTTATTGATGCCACTTGTTAAATCCACTTCAATCAGTGTCGATGACAAAATATTTATGTGCCTTTGAACGGGGTATGGTAGTAGGTGCCAGGCGCACCGGTTTGAGTGTGTCAAGAACTGTAACGCTGCTGGGTTTTTCACGCTCAACAGTTTCCCGTGCGTATCAAGAATGGTCTACCACCCACAGGACATCCAGCCAACTTGACACAACTGTGGGAAGCATTGGAGTCAACATGGGCCAGCATCCATGTGGAATGCTTTTGACGCCTTGTAGAGTCCATGCCTCGAGGAATTGAGGCTGTTCTGAGGGCAAAAGCGGGTGCAACTCAATATTAGGAAGGTGTTCCTGATGTTTTGTATAGCCTCCCACAAAGGAAATAAAGTACACTGCAGTGTATATACAGGCCTGATTCATATTTTAATGCTCACTGGTGTTCAATGACCAGAGGAAGGGCATGGTTATCAACCCCATGAGTTCAAATCCTTTGGTTTGTGAATATCCTAAGACCTCCTTAGCCATGAACGTCTCACCAGTAGATTCTGCTTCAACCCTCGTCCAATCCCAGGCAGATCCCTGATGGCCACAGCAAAGCAAGCACAGTTCTGAGGGTTAATTGTATGTGACACCCATAATAACACACTGCTCAACCATTATCTGCACTCTGGTAGAGCTTATTGATAACCAGCTCTTTCTCTCTAGCCGGCTATCTGACATGCAGGAAGGATGTGATACAACTTATAATTAATAAAAATTGGACCTTAACACTTCAAAATCCTGAGGAATTCAGAATCAGTGAAACCTTTTCATAAACACACCTACAGTGAGGGAAAAAAGTATTTGATCGCATGCTGATTTTGTACGTTTGCCCACTGACAAAGACATGATTAGTCTATAATTTTAATGGTAGATTTAATTGAACAGTGAGAGACAGAATAACAACACAAAAATCCAGAAAAACACATGTCAAAAATTTTATAAATTGATTTGCATTTTAATGAGGGAAATAAGTATTTGACCCCTCTGCAAAACATTACTTAGTACTTGGTGGCAAAACCCTTGTTGGCAATCACAGAGGTCAGACGTTTCTTGTAGTTGGCCACCAGGTTTGCACACATCTCAGGAGGGATTTTGTCCCACTACTCTTTGCAGATCTTCTCCAAGTCATTAAGGTTTTGAAGCTGACGTTTGGCAACTCGAACCTTCAGCTCCCTCCACAGATTTTCTATGGGATTAAGGTCTGGAGGCTGGCTAGGCCACTCCAGGACCTTAATGTGCTTCTTCTTGAGCCACTCCTTTGTTGCCTTGGCCGTGTGTTTTGGGTCATTGTCATGCTGGAATACCCATCCACGACCCATTTTCAATGCCCTGGCTAAGGGAAGGAGGTTCACCCAAGATTTGACGGTACATGCCCCGTCCATCATCCCTTTGATGCGGTGAAGTTGTCCTGTCCCCTTAGCAGAAAAACACCCCCAAAGCATAATGTTTCCTCCTCCATGTTTGACGGTGGGGATGGTGTTCTTGGGGTCATAGGCAGCATTCCTCCTCCTCCAAACACGGCGAGTTGAGTTGATGCCAAAGAGCTCGATTTTGGTCTAATCTGACCACAACACTTTCACCCAGTTCTCCTCTGAATCATTCAGATGTTCATTGGCAAACTTCAGACAGGCCTGTATATGTGCTTTCTTGAGCAGGGGGACCTTGCGGGCGCTGCAGGATTTCAGTCCTTCACGGCGTAGTGTGTTACCAATTGTTTTCTTGGTGACTATGGTCCCAGCTGCCTTGAGATCATTGACAAGATCCTCCCGTGTAGTTCTGGGCTGATTCCTCACCGTTCTCATGATCATTGCAACTCCACGAGGTGAGATCTTGCATGGAGCCCCAGGCCAAGGGAGATTGACAGTTATTTTGTGTTTCTTCCATTTGGGAATAATCGCACCAACTGTTGTCACCTTCTCACCAAGCTGCTTGGCGATGGTCTTGTAGCCCATTCCAGCCTTGTGTAGGTCTACAATCTTGTCCCTGACATCCTTGGAGAGCTCTTTGGTCTTGGCCATGGTGGAGAGTTTGGAATCTGATTGATTGATTGCTTCTGTGGACAGGTGTCTTTTATACAGGTAACAAGCTGAGATTAGGAGCACTCCCTTTAAGAGTGTGCTCCTAATCTCAGCTCGTTACCTGTATAAAAGACACATGGGAGCCAGAAATCTTTCTGATTGAGAGGGGGTCAAATATTTCCCTCATTAAAATGCAAATCAATTCATAACATTTTTGTCATGCGTTTTAATGGATTTTTTTGTTGTTATTCTGTCTCTCACTGTTCAAATAAACCTACCATTAAAATGATAGACTGATCATTTCTTTGTCAGTAGGCAAATGTACAAAATCATCAGGGGATCAAATACTTTTTTCCCTCACTGTACATCATTAAGAACCAGTCAGTAAAACATTAAGAGATATCAGACAGGAAAATCCCATATCCTGACACCAAACGAGAAAAACATTTGAATGACCGTATCCCTTCCTCTTTGAAGTAAGACTCTGTGAGAATAGCCTGCATGGTTACAGAAATGATTCAATGACTTGGCAAGATACACAACATTTCCTGTACGCAAATGTATACATCTTCTACAGCTTGTTACAGAGCATCAACCTGACAATACCATAACAAATGTTGAGGATGACCTGATCTGATAAAGTAAAAATGTACCATTTATGGGAGTCCTCAGTTGAACTGAAAAATAATGAGAAGTGTGGGAATGAACAATTCCATGGCTACAGCCCTATATTAAGCTGGGGGAGTTAGATCAATGTGCCGGGGATTGGAAATGCCGGGTTAAGTGTCTTTCTCCAGAGGGAGCTTTATCTGTGTCTCATAGCTAAAGTGTACCATTTTAATTGCTCTCTCAAACACACTGCACTTTACATACAATCACACACAGGACACACATCTACCAAATGCCTCCTTCAGCCCAGGGAAAACATATTCTCCTCGTGACTATTAGATCCTAGTCTAGTGTGAAAATGATGATAATGCCCTTTTTGTGTAAGAGTTTGGGAAACCCGGAACTAGGCTACCAAAGACCAAAATATTTCTACTTTAAAGCAATGAGCAAAAGCAAGATAAATTGTGCAGTAACTGGCTGCAAGGCAGCAAATGTTTCTTTGCACTGTCTTCCATCCGAACAATCACTTCGTCTGATTTGGCCAGAGAAGTTCAATCCATGGGCATATGAGCACACTTCGCGTTGGACTGCATTGCAAATAAGTCTCTATATGTATATGCATTTGCCAGCAGCTTGATCCTACATCCCATCCATCTTGCACCCGGCAGCAGCAGCAACCATTCAAAAAGCAATTATCTAGATAGTTATTGTTCTATTATTAAAAGTAAAGGACATGCTATTCATGGGTTGCACATTTCGTTTTGAACGTTATTTTGAAGACTGATGCCCGACTGAAAGTTATATTCTCGATTGACGCTGATGAAGATTTAGTCAAAAGTGTGGCTTGGGAACACAATGTCATTTCAAAAGGAGGCATATAATTAATAGGAAAACCTTTTGACATCATTGCGATGTCGCCAGATTGACTTTAGATGTGGTATAACTTTAGCTAGCTAGCTAAGATTGAGGGGACAGCACCACATTTTTGTTAGAATTGCTAGTTATTTTTGACAAATTTGGCTAGCTAATGGCAACATTGTCATCTCTCTAAATTAAATTTGACGACATCATAATGATGGCATAGTTGTTTCCTACGTATTATTTGCCTTCTTTAGCAATGTCATCGTATTTCCAGGTCACTGAAGTGTAATTGAGATGAAACAATCATTAGCTAGCTGCAGTAGCATAGCTGGATAGCTAGCTATGTTTTAGCAGCAGTGTCATCATCAATGCTTCATTGTTAACCTGATGAAAAGTAGTGGTTAAACCATGCCCTATAACCGATTAGTACAAATTGCCAATGGGTAGGGGCTATGTCTATCTGTGTTTGAATGTATGACTATTTGAAGACACATACAGTGGGGAGAACAAGTATTTGATACATTGCCGATTTTGCAGGTTTTCCTACTTACAAAGCATGTAGAGGTCTGTAATTTTTATTATAGGTACACATCAACTATGAGAGACGGAATCTAAAACAAAAATCCAGAAAATCACATTGTATGATTTTTAAGTAATGAATTTGCATTTTATTGCATGACATAAGTATTTGATACATCAGAAAAGCAGAACTTAATATTTGGTACAGAAACCTTTGTTTGCAATTACAGAGATCATACGTTTCCTGTAGGTCTTGACCAGGTTTGCACACACTGCAGCAGGGATTTTGGCCCACTCCTCCATACAGACCTTCTCCAGATCCTTCAGGTTTCGGGGCTGTCGCTGGGCAATACGGACTTTCAGATTTTCTATTGGGTTCAGGTCTGGAGACTGGCTAGGCCACTCCAGGACCTTGAGATGCTTCTTACGGAGCCACTCCTTAGTTGCCCTGGCTGTGTGTTTCGGGTCGTTGTCATGCTGGAAGACCCAGCCACGACCCATCTTCAATGCTCTTACTGAGGGAAGGAGGTTGTTGGCCAAGATCTCGCGATACATGGCCCCATCCATCCTCCCCTCAATATGGTGCAGTCGTCCTGTCCCCTTTGCAGAAAAGCATCCCCAAAGAATGATGTTTCCACCTCCATGCTTCACGGTTGGGATGGTGTTCTTGGGGTTGTACTCATCCTTCTTCTTCCTCCAAACACGGCGAGTGGAGTTTAGACCAAAAAGCTCTATTTTTGTCTCAGACAACATTACCTTCTCCCATTCCTCCTCTGGATCATCCAGATGGTCATTGGCAAACTTCAGACGGGCCTGGACATGCTCTGGCTTGAGCAGGGGGACCTTGTGTGCGCTGCAGGATTTTAATCCATGACGGCGTAGTGTGTTACTAATGGTTTTCTTTGAGACTGTGGTCCCAGCTCTCTTCAGGTCATTGACCAGGTCCTGCCGTGTAGTTCTGGGCTGATCCCTCACCTTCCTCATGATCGTTGATGCCCCACGAGGTGAGATCTTGCATGGAGCCCCAGACCGAGGGTGATTGACCGTCATTTTGAACTTCTTCCATTTTCTAATAATTGCGCCAACAGTTGTTGCCTTCTCACCAAGCTGCTTGCCTATTGTCCTGTAGCCCATCCCAGCCTTGTGCAGGTCTACAATTTTATCCCTGATGTCCTTACACAGCTCTCTGGTCTTGGCCATTGTGGAGAGGTTGGAGTCTGTTTGATTGAGTGTGTGGACAGGTGTCTTTTATACAGGTAACAAGTTCAAACAGGTGCAGTTAATACAGGTAATGAGTGGAGAACTGGAGGGTTTCTTAAAGAAAAACTAACAGGTCTGTGAGAGCCGGAATTCTTACTGGTTGGTAGGTGATCAAATACTTATGTCATGCAATAAAATGCAAATTAATTATTAAAAAATCATACAATGTGATTTTCTGGATTTTTGTTTTAGATTCCGTCTCTCACAGTTGAAGTGTACCTATGATAAAAATGACAGACCTCTACATGCTTTGTAAGTAGGAAAACCTGCAAAATCGGCAGTGTTTCAAATACTACTTCTCCCCACTGTATGTAGTGTCTGTAGGGGCAGTGGTCACCAACCATCCTCTTGGAGATCTATTCTCTTGTAGAATTTCACTCCAACCATTATATATCACAACAAACTCGGCTAAACAAGTTGTTGTTGAGAAGCTAAGTGTAATTGTGTGTGCGCAATAAGTGTGCAATTCTGGAACTCTTCCACTTTTCCTCTCAAGGGATGAGATTATAGTTGTGTATAGTAATGTCAGTGTTCAAGAAAGCTGGTGACAACAATGTAAATAAAAGCACAGCCTTTCTGTACTTTATACCATCGTTATACCTATCCGATTATGTTTAACTAACACCCGCTTACTTTCACCATGATCTATCTGCATTCTTCTCACAGCAACACCTTCCAGAGCTTGTACACATATAAAACTATAACTTGAATAGTAACATTTTTAATTTATATAACTTAAATGCCATGACTTTCATTATAACCTTGTTATGTTACGTAACAACACAAGATAATATATGTATGAAGACTGACAACAACCTTTCATTACAGTTTGGTTTCTTTTTTTACTTTCATCAACAGAAAACATTCCAAAATGATTCCAAACTGGTAGTAGGTGGAGATTTTAATGCAGTGTGGGATCATGTTGTGGACAGAGCGGACCAAAATGAAGGGAGAGGCCAACAGTTATCCTCCGAAGTGCTGCGTCAGTGGGCAGTGAATGTTGCCGTAGTAGATATGTGGGGCGTTAGAAATCCCACGGTCATACACTATTTATTTTACTCTTCAAGACACAAATCGTTCTCCAGAATTGACTATTTATTTATGGCAAACAATCTATTTCACAAATTTCAAACAGATTATATACCAAATATTCTGTCAGACCCAGGGGCGGTGTGTTCAATAGGGCGATATGGGCGACGCACTGCCAAACGGGAAAAGGAAGGGATTTTTTTTCTAATCAATTATATCACGGCAACAGTAGTTATCAGTGTTGTAATGTCCAATCAGGCTAAAGTCGTGCTTCAAATGGCTCCCCCCCCTTTTGGGGCGATTTCAGTCAGGTTGAAAATCGCCCAGAACTGTCATAGACTCCCATGTAAAATCTATTTTTTTCAAATTTCAGAGCTTTCAATACAATCTCTATGGGTGTCTGAGGGCTTGCACTTACGCGCTTTCGTCATACGTAACGTAACCATGAACGTAACTAAGAAAAGAGCGGATTGTGTCTTTGAAAGAAGTTCCTTTTTGTCGGCGAACAAATGAAGATAAATTGGCAACGAAACAATTAGGACCTCCCAGACCAAATTTAATAATTCAACAGGTTTCTACTAAAGGCGGAAAGTCCTACACCCGAGGATTTTCCAAAAATTGGTACGAACGAAAAAATAACATTGCCACTCAACTGGATGAGGGATACAGGCTAGCTGTCCGCCGCCACAACGATGAGGTTAGTGTTGATAATCACAAGTTTACTGGAGAACTGAGACCAAGTAGAGACTTTGGACAGGGTGGATATGGTATAATAAAGGCAGTTTATTCAGAGGTAAAGATATCTGGAATCGCGTGCACGGACCCGTTCGTCAAACTCTTAGGGAGCTATACATTAAGCCCCATTACTTACCATATCAGATAAGAGAAATTGCTGCAGCTACATATATTTTACATCCTGGCCCTACATAGTTCACTATTTGCATCACTTACCAAAATATTACATGTGGTCATATATGCTTGGAAAGTGGAGATGCCATAGAACGTCAAAAAAGTAAACATTGCTGGAGACACATTGCCGTTTTGGAGAAGACATCGCGTTTGCTAGCGGAGAGATTTGTTGTGGCAAATGAACTTGGGCTGGGAATTGCCAGGAACCTCACGATAAGATATATGCATCAGCATTGCGAGTCTCATGATTCTATACGTATTGCGATTCGATACTGTGATTTTATTGCGCACCATATGTCTGTTGCAGAGGGATCAGAAAGCCATGAGAACGAGTTTTGATCAGTCATGGAAATAAAAGTGCTGAAAACAAATTGGCTCCCAATGTGAAAAGATTGAGAACAAGCTATGAAGGAACAATAATGGTGTTTTGGTGCAGGTACAGCCAACTAGCGCTAAAATATTGCGATATTGTCAATACAGTATATCGTAAAGTATCACTATGTAACTCGATTTCTTTCACCCCAATCCCTCAAATTAACGGTAAATAACTGAATTATTTGCCCCACATTTAGCTAAGATGATTAGCTAGCCAGCTAAAATGTTTTATTTAGTTAGCAGTCGCATCTACAATAGTTTACTGTCAATAACATGTCTCCAAAAATGACGTGGTGTCTCCAATTGTGTTGACATTTTACAATTGCGATGCGCATCCATGAGTATCCACTTTCTGTAGCTCAGCTGGTAGAGCACGGCGCTTGTAACGCCAAGGTAGTGGGTTCGATCCCCGGGACCACCCATACACAAAAATGTATGCACGCATGACTGTAAGTCGCTTTGGATAAAAGCGTCTGCTAAATGGCATATTATTATTATTATTATTATTATCTGAAGAGAGCCCCGAAACATTGTGTGCAGACATTTTATGCAATAAATGAAGTAGGTTGAATCTAGTAGTTCTGATCTTCTGATTGGTCCTGATGAGTTGGGCGAGGTCCCCTCCAGGCTACTGTCACTGTTGCATTGGCTCTGAGTCGGGTTCTCTGTCTTCAAATGTTCAGCCTAAGAGAGGGGATTTTTGTGTGTGTGTGTGTGTGTGTGTTTAACAGTGATGATGTGTGTGTGTGTGTGTGTGTGTGTGTGTGTGTGTGTGTGTGTGTGTTTAACAGTGATGATGTGTGTGTGTGTGTGTTTGTGTGTGTGTGTGTGTGTGTCCTCAGAGCAAGAACTCGTGAGTTGGAAGAACTGAGAGGCCTATGGCGTGGGTGTTGTCCTTGGCCACCTGCTGACAAGGCTGACAAGATAGGACCCTTTTGTCCATTGTTATTGGATAGGAACAGAACTTATAACCAGCTCCTGACCTAAATAGATCTTAGCACAACATTTTACTCAACATATCATATTCCATATTCACTATAACAAATATATTTACTACGACATTAGCAAGAACCGCCACATCCTCAGCCGGCTAATCCAGTGTGTGAAGTTTTGCGGAGTGTTTGAGTTAGCTTTGCGAGGCAAAGATGAAACTGAGGGCTCCACCAACCCTGGTAAGCCAACACTTTTGAGATCAGTCAATAAATGCTTCTGGTATTGACTTATATGCTGCCCCTGTCTTCATGTTGTTGCTGGACATATCTTTTTTTAAAATGTGTGTAGGTCACCTAAATCATCAGAAAAATTGCCCCCCCTGAGAATTTTTTCAGGAGCCGCCACTGGTCAGACCATAATATAGTTTTGTGAATGGCTAATTTATGTGCTAACAGGAACCGTGCGGCTTGCTGGCGCTTTAATACCACTCTCTTATAAAAAGAGAGATTCAAACATCAATTTGCAATAGATCTCGCAGATTTCATTAGCATTAATGAAGGATCAGTTGACGATCCACACATAATTTGGGATGCAATTAAAGGCTTTATTAGAAGCAACGCAGCTTTATTGTCTAATTTACACAATGGAAATATTAATGAAACAACAGGATTGGAGGCAAAGTTAAGGTTTTACAATACAGACTGCAATGTGACACATCTTCAAAATATTTACACGACATAGAATTGGTTAAGAAACAACTGAATGATTTATACAGACAATCCACAGAATTGACTATGCACAAAGCTCGTCAAAATGATTACTCCAACAGTGCACGCCCCAGTGAGTTCTTGGCTATGAAACTACGGATCAATGAGGGCTTTGCTAACATTATTGCAGCAAAATCAACAGAAGGGATAGTCCATACAGACCAAAGCTAATTAACAATATATATATTTATTTATTTTATTCTAAATTGTATTCATCACAGGTTAAACATGATGATAATGATTGCACCAGTTTTCTAAATAATTTACAACTCAGATATCTCCCTAATCCTGCAGCATCTCAGCTAGATGCTCCAATATATTTAGCTAAATTTAAAGAGACAGTACAAAACATAAACATAGGAAAATCACCAGACTATGATGGAATCCCTCCTGAGTTATTGACAGCTTTTTGGGAGCACTATTAAATATGATTAAGTTCTTGGTGTCCAAATGTCACGAATTCTGCCGAGACTGCTCCTCCTCCTTGCTCGGGCGGGCTTCGGCGTTCGTCGTCCCCGGAGTACTAGCTGCCACCGTTGAATGTTTCGATGTTCGTTTGGTTGGGTCTGTCTGTTACACCTGTGTCCGTTTGTGTCTGATTATGTGCCCTATACGTTTCCTGTGTTGTTTTCGTTAGTTTGTGTGTTATTGTCCGCCTGTCCGTTGGTGTCACCTGTGCAGTACTCTGGACTTTGTTTATTGTGACGCACTGTGTTGCGTTGTCGCTCGCCTCCTTGTTTTGAGGTCCTTTATTTTGTATTGGTAATACAGTTAGTAAAGTCTTGTTTGACTCAGCCTATGCGTCCTGCGTCTGACTCCTCAACCGCATCCACATCAACACTGACACCAAAGGGTCATTCTCAAGAGATGTAAACACAGCACTTAAGTTGTTCAAGAATGGCCTTTTTCCCTTTATTCAGATTACAACCTCTCACTTTCAGTTATTTGAAAAGGAAATAATCTCCCAAATATCACTATTTCTAAAACAAGTAATAGAAAGTTGGTTGCAATTTCAATTTAATCCTCCAGAAACGACAGAACAAATAATGCAACAAATATTGTGGTTAAACTCAAATATACTAATTGATAAAAAAGGTATAATCTTTGTCAATGATATCATAGGTAGGACTAGTGGAGTTATGTCGCACATGCAGCTAACAACATATGGAAATGTCTGCTCTACCCAAAATTACAACCAAATAATTGCAGCATTACCTCAAAAATGGAAGAGGAAAGTGGAAGGGGGAAATAGTAAGGAACTTGTCTGTCGGCCCTGCATTAAATAACATAATTGGTTAAAGAAAATTGTGTTAAATAAAAAGGTATACCACTTTCATTTAAGGACCAAAGGATTGACAGCCGTCCCATATAGATTGCAAAATAGTTGGGAAGACATTTTTGACGTATCAATTCCATGGCATAGTGTTTACCTGATATGCAAAACTTATAATTTTTCAATTTAAATTATTATACAAAATTCTTGCTACCAATAGAATGTTATTTATATGGGGGATACAATCTTCCTAGCTCTGCAGATTTAGCTGCGAAGAGACAGAATCATTAGACCATTTGTTTTGGTACTGTCCAATTGTAGCTTGTTTTTGGATAGGAATGGCTGAAGGATTGCAATATTTACCTGGAGCTAACCCTGCAGATTCACACTACTGGGTGATCTGAAAAGTCAAAGTCAATCAATCAATAATATAATATACTTTTAGCAAAAGTGTTTATTTTCAATTTACAATCTGTAGAAACAATGAGAATAGAAGGGTTCAGAACTTTTGTGAAACATCACAGTACAGTTGAAAATATATGGCAAATAGAAATCCAATATGGATGGTGTTAAGAGATAGATGGGAGGTGTTGAATGGAGCTGAAGGATGGGACTAATAACAACTAATACAACTAATAACAACAAGATAACTAATGTAAAGCATAATGTGTCCATAATAAGTATATACTGTAGGTTATAGGTTGAGAGCTTTTGTGAAAGAGCACAGTTAGGCATATATGGCATATAGAAGCAAACCGGATGGAGGGTAGAGGAAGTTCAGTAGTAAAAAAACAACAAAATAGAATTATTCTAAAATTGACTGTGTCCATAAAATGTATATAGTATGTATAAGCTGGAAGTAGAGGCCTAAGCGTTGTTGTTCACTAGTTTTCTCCAATTAGGGAAGGGGTGGTGGGGTTGGAAAGTAATAAAGGGAAATATATTTTTTTAAAGGATATGTATATGTATACAGTGGGGAGAACAAGTATTTGATACACTGCCGATTTTGCAGGTTTTCCTACTTACAAAGCATGTAGAGGTCTGTAATTGTTATCATAGGTACACTTCAACTGTGAGAGACGGAATCTAAAACAAAAATCCAGAAAATCACATTGTATGATTTTTAAATATCATACAATGTGATTTTCTGGATTTTTTAGATTTCGTCTTAAACAGTTGAAGTGTACCTATGATAAAAATTACAGACCTCTACATGCTTTGTAAGTAGGAAAACCTGCAAAATCAGCAGTGTATCAAATACTTGTTCTCCCCACTGTATATATATACAGCTGCGGAAAAAAATAAGAGACCACTGCAAAATTATCAGCTTCTCTGGTTTGACTATTTATAGGTATGTGTTTGGGTAAAAATAACATTTTTGTTTTATTCTATAAACTACTGACAACATTTATCCCAAATTGCAAATAATAATATTGTCATTTAGAGCATTTATTTGCAGAAAATGACAACTGGTCAAAATAACAAAAAAAATGCAGTGTTGTCAGACATCGAATAATAAAAAGAAAATAAGTTCATGTTCATTTTTAAACAACACTGTTAATGTTTTAACTTAGGAAGAGTTCAGAAATCAATATTTGGTGGAATAACCCTGATTTTCAATTACAGCTTTCATGCGTCTTGGTATGCTCTCCACCAGTCTTTCACATTGATGTTGGATGACTTTATGCCATTCCTGGCGCAAAAATTCAAGCAGCTCAGCTTTGTTTGATGGCTTGTGACCATCCATCTTCCTCTTGATCACATTCCAGAATATTTCAATGGGGTTCAGGTCTGGAGATTGGGCTGGCCATGACAGGGTATTGATCTGGTGGTCCTCCATCCACACCTTGATTGACCTGGCTGTGTGGCATGGCACATTGTCCTGCTGGAAAAAACTATCCTCAGTTGGGGAACAATGTCAGAGCAAAAGGAAGCAAGTTTTGTTCCAGGATAACCTTGTATGTGGCTTGATTCATGTGTCCTTCACAAAGACAAATCTGCCCGATTCCAGCCTTGCTGAAGCACCCCCAGATCATCACCGGTCCTCCACCAAATTTCACAGTGGGTGCGAGACATTGTGTCTTGTAGGCCTCTCCAGGTCTCCTTCTAACCATTAGACGACCAGGTGTTGGGCAAAGCTGAAAATTGGACTCATCAGAGAAGATTATCCTTATGGTCTTTTGCAAACCTCAGCCTGGCTCTTTGCTTCTCATTGATAAAGGGCTTTTTTCTAGCTTTGCACGACTTCAGCCCTGCCCCTAGGAGCCTGTTTCGAACCATCCTCGCCGTGCACTTCACCCCAGCTGCCGTTTGCCATTCTTTTTGTAGGTCACTTGATGTCATCCTACGGTTGTTGAGTGACATTCGAATGAGTTGGCGGTCATCCCGGTCAGTAGAGAGTCGTTTTCGCCCTCTGCCGGTCTGTAGCTTTGTTGTCCCCAATGTCTGCTGCTTGACCTTGTTCTTATGAACCGCCGTCTATGAAATTTTAAGGATGGATGCAACCTGACGCTCACTGTATCCCTCTGCCAGTAAAGCCAGAATTGAACCCTTCTTTTCCTCACTCAAAACGTTCCCTTTCAACTCTTTTGGCATGGTCAATATTTTTTACAAATTAATATTACTTTTGAGGTACTAATTGCACGGTTTTTGCCATCCAGCTGGTCCTATTGCAAGAGGATTGTGATGATCACAGCAGTGGTTTTTATACTTTTCCTCGTTAAATAAGATTTGGTGATCACCTAATCAGTACCTAATTCAGTAGAATGAGGTGTGCCTGTGTTGGAATTCAACAGACACTGGAATGGAATGGCTGACATACATGTAGAGACGCTGATTTAAGACAAATTTGCAGTGGTCTCTTAATTTTTTCCACAGTTGTATATATATATATATATATATATATATATATATATATATATATTTGCGAGAAAAAAAAAACATATGGGGGATTGAGATGAGATGGTGCCGGAGAAGATGGCTGCCGTTTTACAGCTCTATATGCAATTGTACTATTATGTGTGTTTTGTCGCGTTATTTGTAATTTATTCTGTACATAATACATTTCTAGCATCGTCTCTTATAACCAAAAAGAGCTTCTGGATATCAGGAAAGCGATTACTCACCTCGTATTGGACAAATATTTTTTATTCGACGAGTCGGATGCGAAGCATATCCTACAGACACCCGACAAGGCCCAAATCCCCGTCATTCGCAGGAGAAAGAGACAGAGATATCATGGACGTAGGTCGGGGTACCTTGTAAGGATCCGATGGCGAGTGAGTAAACTGCCTCTTCCATCAATCCTATTAGCCAATGTTCAATCATTTGAAAATAAATTAGATGAACTACGATTATGGTTATCCTACTAACGGGACATTAAAAACTGTAATATCTTGTGTTTCACCGAGTCGTGGCTGAACGACAACATGGAGAACATACAGCTGACGGGATATACGCAACATCGGCAGGATAGAACGTCAAGGGGTGGCGGTCTGTGTATATTTGTAAACAACAGCTGGTGCACAAAATTAAATACTAAGGAAGTCTCGAGGTTTTGCTTGCCTGAGGTAGAGTATCTTATGATAAGCTGTAGACCACACTATTTACCAAGAGAGTTTTCATCTATATTTTTCATAGCTGTCTATTTACCACCACAAACCAATGTTGGCATTAAGATTGCACTCAATGAGCTGTATAAGGCCATAAGTAAACAGGAAAACGCTCATCCAGAGGCAGCGCTCCTAGTGGCCGGGGACTTTAATGCCGGGAAACTTAAATCTGTTCTACCTCATTTCTACCAGCATGTTAAATGTGCAAACAGAGGAAAAAAAACTCTAGACCACCTTTACTCCACACACAGAGACACATACAAAACTCTCCCTCGCCCTCCATTTGGCAAATCTGACCATAACTCTATCCTCCTGATTCCTGCTTATAAGCAAAAACTAAAGCAGGAAGCACCAGTGACTCGGTTAATAAAAAAGTGGTCAGATGACGCAGATGCTAAGCTACAGGACTGGTTTGCTAGCAGAGACTGGAACATGTTCCGGGATTCTTCAGATAGCATTGAGGAGTACACCACATCAGTCACTGGCTTCATCAATAAGTGCATCGATGACGTCGTCCCCACAGTGACTGTACGTACATACCCCAACCAGAAGCCATGGATTAGAGGCAACATCCGCACTGATCTAAAGGGTAGAGCTGCCGCTT
The DNA here is from genome assembly GCF_964263955.1 of Coregonus lavaretus. Lineage (NCBI taxonomy): Eukaryota > Metazoa > Chordata > Actinopteri > Salmoniformes > Salmonidae > Coregonus > Coregonus lavaretus. The sequence goes on from NC_139991.1 coordinate 46,498,414, forward strand.
TCAAGGAGCGGGACTCTAACCCGGACGCTTATAAGAAATCCTGCTATGCTCTCCGACGAACCATCAAACAGGCAAAAAGTCAATACAGGACTAAGATTGAATCGTACTACACCGGCTCTGATGCTCGTCGGATGTGGCAGGGCTTTAAAACTATTACAGACTACAAAGGGAAGCACAGCCGTGAGCTGCCCAGTGACACAAGCCTACCAGACGAGCTAAACCACTTCTGTGCTCGCTTTGAGGCAAGCAACACTGAAGCATGCATGAGAACACCAACTGTTCCGAATGACTATGTGATCACGCTCTCCGTAGCCGATGTGATTAAGACTTTTAAGCAGGTCAACATTCACAAGGCCGCAGAGCCAGAATGATTACCAGGACGTGTACTCCGAGCATGTGCTGACCAACTGGCAAGGGTCTTCACTGACATTTTTAACATGTCCCTGACTGAGTCTGTAATAGCAACATGTTTCAAGCAGACCACCATAGTCCCCGTGCCCAAGGACACTAAGATAACCTGCCTAAATGACTACCGACTCTTAGCACCGACGTCTGTAGCTGGTCATGGCTCACATCAACACCATTATCCTAGAAACCCTAGACCCATTCCAATTTGCATACCGCCCCAACAGATCCACAGATGCAATCTATATTTCACTCCACACTGCCCTTTCCCACCTGGACAAGAGGAACACATACGTGAGAATGCTATTCATTGACTACAACTCAGCGTTCAACACCATTGTGCCCTCAAAGCTCATCACTAAGCTAAGGATCCTGGGACTAAACACCTCCCTCTGCAACTGGATCCTGGCCTTCCTGACGGGCCGCCCCCAGGTGGTAAGGGTAGGTAACAACACATCTGCCACGCTGATCCTCAACACGGGGGCCCCTCAGGTGTGCGTGCTCAGTCCCCTCCTGTACTCCCTGTTCAACCATGACTGCATGGCCAGAAACGACTCCAACACCATCATTAAGTTTGCAGACGACACAACAGTGGTAGGCCTGATCACCGACAACGATGAGACAGCCTATAGGGAGGAGGTCAGAGACCTGGCCGTGTGGTGCCAGGATAACAACCTCTCCCTCAACGTGACCAAGACAAAAGCAGATGATTGTGGACTACAGGAAAAAAAAGAGGACTGAGCACGCCCCCATTCTCATCGACAGGACTGTAGTGGAACAGGTTGAGAGCTTCAAGTTCCTTGGTGTCTACATCACCAACGAACTATCATGATCCAAACACGCCAAGACAGTCATGAAGAGGGCACGACAAAGCCTATTACCCCTCAGGAGACTGAAAAGATTTGGCATGGGTCCTCAGATCCTCAAAAAGTTCTACAGCTGCACCATCGAGAGCATCCTGACTGGTTGCATCACCGCCTGGTATGGCAACTGCTCGGCCTCCGACCGCAAGACACTACAGAGGGTAGTGCGTACAGCCCAGTACATCACTGGGGCCAAGCTTCCTGCCATCCAGGACCTCTATACCAAGCGGTGTCAGAGGAAGGCCCTAAAAATTGTCAAAGACTCCAGCCACCCTAGTCATAGACTGTTCTCTCTGCTACCGCACGGCAAGCGGTACCGGAGCGCCAAGTCTAGGTCCAAAAGGCTTCTCAACAGCTTCTACCCCAAAGCCATAAGACTCCTGAACAGCTAATCATGGCTACCTGGACTATTTGCATTGCCCCCCCACCCCCACCCCATCTTTTTACGTTGCTGCTATTCTGTTAATTATTTATGCATGGTCACTTTAACTCTACCCATATGTACATATTACCTCAACTACCTCAACTACCTCAACTAGCCGGTGCCCTCGCACATTGACTCTGCACCGGTACCCTCCTGTATATAGCCTCCCTACTGTTATTTTATTTTTTATAAAATTTGATTTGATTTGATTTGATTGTAAGTGATGCAGACAATTACACTGATGGAAGTTACAATCTTCTGCAATATTAAAGCTGATCTAACCCCCCCCCCCCCCAAAAAAAAATGCTTTTACTTAAGAAAAAGAAAGATCCATTAAAATGTGCTCACTATCGCCCCCTATCATTGTAAAATTCAGATGTTAAATTATATGCAAAATTATTGAATCACAGACTTGAACCTTACATGACAAATTTAGTTAATCATGATCTAACTGGCTTTATAAAAACAAATCTGGCCTCTGACAACATCCACTGTCTGCTACATATCATTGACACAGCTGCAGATGTGGAACTACCTGCTGCTGTTCTCTTACTTGATGCCAAAAATGCCTTTGATCGACTTGAATGGTAGTACATCTGGACAGTACTCAAATGTATGGGCTTTGGATATTGTTTTATTAACATTATCAAAGTGTTGTATTCTAATCCATCCTCTATGGTGCTTAATGGGATATAATGTTTTAAACTATTCCCCATTGCCAGAGGGACAAGGCAAGGATGTCCTCTAAGCAGCTTACTCTTTGCTTTATCACTTGAACCCCTGGGTCAGGCTGTCCGTCTGTCCAAACATGTTCCTATTACTGCTCACAACTGACCACCATGTCTCCCTTTATGCGGATTATATTTTATTAAACTGTATGTTGGAGACATTCCTCGTTCTCTACCTGTCCTTCTTAATATCTTTAAAAACTTCAGTTCAATCTAAGGTTACAAAATTAATTGGGCCAAATCCGCACTATTACCGCTTAATGAAGAGATGAGAAATACCTCCCTGTCCCTGATATCCCAATAGTAAACTATTTCAAATACCTAGGCATTGACATCTATCCGTCCTCACAGATCACTACCACTACCAATTTTAATATTGTTTATAAACAAGTAGAGTCAGACCTACAAAGATGGTCTCAATGCACAAATCCAAACTCTTTTCAGACATCCATTTCCATCATTAAGATGAACATACTTCCTCGTATACATTTTTACAGCTCTATGATTCCCCTCTCACCGCCGCTGGGATTTTGGAAGAATCTTTGATTTCCAAATTTATATTGAGGGGAAAGCACCCTCTAATTAAAATGTCCACTTTACAAAGACTGAAGTGTTCTGGAGGCCAAAACCTCCCCAATCTTAAATTATACATCTTGGCCTTTATTCTGTGCCCACTACATGTATGGTTATTTAGCAAAGCCATACAGGCTCCAAGATCTAGTATATTCCAACATCTATATCAAAAACAGCAAACTCACCTTCGGCCTTATCATCAGGCAAATGCTTACAATATGGTGTTCAATGGGGAGCCATTACAAATATATTATTAATCATCACCTCCACATGCCATTGTTTAATAATTACAGTCCCCTCTTGGGTGGCCAGTCAATATATTTTCCAGCTTGGAGTGAGAGGGCAATTCATACTCTCTCTGACATTGTGGACAGTTGTATCCTAAATGCTTTCCAAGACTTGAAAAAGCAAAACGATCTGCCTGGTTCTTCATTTTCTTTTATTTACAGCTTTGTTCTGCTCAACATGCTTATGGAGTATCCTGGGGTTCTGATCTAGCATCTCATCCTATCCACAAAATAATGACAGCAAGTGTAGGTAAGGGCATAGTCTCCAAATTATATACAGTATATATTCCCACTCAAACCAACATATTACCAATTACCAATCTATTCCAAATGGAATAAAGATATACCAACAGTAGATATTAACTGGAGTACTGTCTGGTCCAACAATTTTGCCCATATGAGTTATGTGACTCCAACATTTTTTTTGCAGATGAACATAAACCAACCCTTGTCTGTATGCTCTGCCCCCAGGGTACTCCTGGCACATTTATTCATATGGTCTGGAAGTGCCCAGATGTTTTCTCCTTTTGGCAATCTGTGGCTTCATAATTTTTTGGCATTTTGTCTAAACCCATCCCATGTCTACCCAATGTGCTACTACTTAATGATGACTCTTCACTGAACTTAACATACAGGCAGAGAAGGATTTGGCTTGCCGGCCTAACAGCAGCCAAGAGAATGCTTGCCTTAGGATGGCAAGCCCCACACACTCTGCCACATCAGAAATGTATTTATTTATTCATGGACATAGCTCAACTTGAACTGTCAATCTCTTGACTGCATGGTACAAAATCGGATAATATTAACATATGAACTACAGCACTTGGCAGTGTAAAATCATTGCTTTACGATATGTACTTAAATAAGCAGGTCCTGTGGGTGGGATGGGATGGGAAGGGGGGATAAATGTGTATTTGTGTAATGTCTTTTGGTTTGTGTTTTTTGGTTTGTCTTGTCAACTAAAAAATAATACAAACTATATCACAAAAAAATTGAAAACATTCCAAAATGTGTAATTCAAGAGTGTTTACTCATTAGTCAAATTGAAATAAGTTATAATTTGCATTATCATCAGTATTATTCAGTATTACATACTGTGTTTGGCCTCTAAGATGCAGAGGCCTATAGTCTGCCCTGTAGATTATCATGGCGTTCTGCAATGAATAGACGGCAGACAGGGTATAGGCCAGAATGGTCCACCATGCAAACAGGCTGTTCTGGGATCTGTCTTCATCTGCTGGTGAAAACAGTACAACAATGATATAGCAAATTAAGATGCATGAGTATTTTGATGACAAAACAAAGTAGCCTACACACCTGTGTAAGTTCGTCACTTTCAGGGTTCGACTCCAGCTCCAACTGAAAACCATGTTCCTTTGTTGTTGTTGTATTTTGGAGGGCTAAGGGGGTGGGCTCTAGATGATTCTATCAGCCAATCAGGGCTGTATATGTAAACATATTCAAATGTAATTCCCCACTCCCACACAGTCAGATTGGGCATTTCAGTGGCCCAAGGAGGCTCAGGGAAATAAATTATACAAAATATAAATAATATTAAATAACTAAACATACACAGTGATTGATTAGACATACAGGGATGATTTAAATGTTTTATTAAAAAGACTGCATGGGGGCTTTAAACAAATAACTGCTCCTTGGATGAATCAGGAAATTCTTGAGGCCATTAAATCAAGGAATACTGCATTTCAAGAATATAACAGAACCAAAGAGGAATATGCTTTCACTAGACCCAAAGGAACAGACTTAGTCAGATGATTGATACCAAAAAATCCTATTTTATTAAAGACAAACTGGGTGAGAATAGGAATAATCCTAAGAAGTTGTGGCAGTCCCTAAAACAGTTGGGATATAGTGATAAACAAAAAACAAATTGCAAACGCTTGATTCTTGAGGTTAATGGTGAAATTAACTTTGATAAGGAATTGGTAGCTGACAATCTCAATACCTTTTTAATTTGGTTGAGAAGCTACCTGATTAAACTGGAGTGTACGGGGAGGAACAGGTCCTAGGCTATTACTCCAAGACGGATGTACAAGCTAATGCCTTTTCCTTTACAGCAGTGTCTCAGGCTGAAGTTGTCAAGAGACTGTTGGAACTAAACTCCTCTAAAGCGACCGGCTTTGACAATATCCCTGTCAGGTTGTTAAGAGATGGTGCTGAACTTATTGCCCCCTGTGTCACCCATTTAATCAACATCTCTATTGATCAGGGTAGAGTTACCATAGATAAGAAACATGCTAGAATGATCCCTATCCACAAGAAGGGCAGCAAAACAGACAAGGGCAACTATAGACCTGTATCTATTTTGAGTGTGCTGTCAAAAGTGCTGGAAAAAGTAATTTATTAACAGATAGAGGAATATACTAACAATAATAATATTTTATACAAACTACAGTCTGGTTTTAGAAAGTCCCACTCCACTGACACATTTTTAACTGACTTTATCAGGAAAGAAGCTGACCACGAAAAGTTCAGTGGAATGGTAATGCTGGATCTGCAGAAGGCATTTGACACGGTTGATCATAGTATCATGCTCTACAAGTTAAAAACGTTGGTTTTAACTGCAGGGTCATTGACTAGAGGCCAATGGTGGATGTCAATGGGAAACGTTCTAGTGCAAAGGAGATTAGCTGTGGTGTCCCGCAGGGGAGCAGTCCACTTCTCTTCCTACTGTACAATATGAAATCAGCCTGCTCTCGTAAATTGTTTTTGTATGCAGATGACTCTGCTCCATTGGTGTTCTATAAGAACAAAGCCTAAGTGGAATAGATCCTTAGTGCAGGGTTATCAAATATCAGTACATGGCTTTCAGATAACAAACGTTTTCTGCATCTTGGAAAAGTATATATTTGGTGTCAGAATAAAGCTTGCAAGGTCCCCTGGTTTTAGTTTCTACGTGGGCAACTCAGTAGTTACAACAAAAACCTCTCTCAGCTACCTTAGGTGTGAATTGTATAGATACCTGACTGGTGAGACTATGGCCCTAAACGTTTTAACCAAGATAAACAAAAAAATGTCATTCCTAGCTCGGACCTCAAAATATCTTAATAGTGAAACGCTAAAGACTCTGGCAGGTGAGCTAGTTTAGTGTTACTTAGATTATGCATGGTTCACTAGCAGCTCATAACATCTAAAGCAGGGCTTTCCAACCCTGCTCCTGGAGAGCTATCCTCCTGTAGGTTTTCACTCCAACCCCAGTTGTAATTAACCTGATTAATCTTATAAACCAGCTAATTATTAGAATCAGGTGTGCTGGATTAGGGTTGGAATAGAAACCTACAGGATGGTAGCTCTCCATGAGCAGGGTTGGAGAGCCCTGATCTAAAGAATAAGCTAAAGACCAGCCAAAACAAGCTGGTGAGAAATTTACTTAATCTCCCCCCGCATACTCATCTGGAAGTCAAGTATTTTAAGCAGCTAGGCTGGCTATCTGTAGAGGTTAATATTAGTTAAACTTGGTCTGGTTGATAACATTTTTACTGACTCAGCCCACAGGTAGCTATCAAATTATTTTACTTACAGTTGAAGTAGGACATTTACATACACTTAGGTTGGAGTCATTAAAACTCGTTTTTCAACCACTCCACAAATTTCTTGTTAACAAACTATAGTTTTGATAAGTCGGTTAGGACATCTAGTTCGTGCATGACACAAGCAATTTTTCCAACAATTGTTTACAGACAGATTATTTCACTTATAATTCACTGTATCACAATTCCAGTGGGTCAGAAGTTTACATACACTAAGTTGACTGTGCCTTTAAAAAGCTTGGAAAATTCCAGAAAATTATGTCATGGCTTTAGAAGCTTCTGATAGGCTAATTGATATCATTTGAGTCAATTGGAGGTGTACCTGGGGATGTATTTCAAGGCCTACCTTCAAACTCAGTGCCTGTTTGCTTGACATCATGGGAAAATCAAAAGAAATCAGCCAAGACCTCAGAAAAAAAATGGTAGACCTCTGGTTGATCCTTGGGAGCAATTTCCAAACGCCTGAAGGCACCACGTTCATCTGCACAAACAATAGTACGCAAGTATAAACACCATGGGATTGAAGCAACATCTCAAGACATCAGTCAGGAAGTTAAAGCTTAGTCGCAAATGGGTCGCCAAAATGGACAATAACCCCAAGCACACTTCCAAAGTTGTGGCAAAATGGCTTAAGGACAACGAAGTCAAGGTATTGGAGTGGCCATCACAAACCCCTGACCTCAATCCTATAGAACATTTGTGGGCAGAACTGAAAAAGCGTGTGCGAGCAAGGAGGCCTACAAACCTGACTCAGTTACACCAGCTCTGTCAGGAGGAATGGGCCAAAATTCACCCAACTTATTGTGGGAAGCTTGTGAAGGCTACCCGAAACATTTGACCCAAGTTAAACAATTTAAAGGCATTGCTACCAAATACTAATTGAGTGTATGTAAACTTCTGACCCACTGGGAATGTGATGAAAGAAATAAAAGCTGAAATAAATCATTCTCTCTACTATTATTCTGACATTTCACATTCTTAAAATAAAGTGGTGATCCTAACTGACCTAAGACAGTGAATTTTTACTAGGATTAAATGTCAGGAATTGTGAAAAACTGAGTTTCAATGTATTTGGCTAAGGTGTATGTTAACTTCCGACTTCAACTGTATATTAGAGATGTCCACTAATACAACACCAGAGCCAGAGACTCTGACATTGCCTGTTTTAAATGTAAGAGTCTATCTGGTAAGAACACACCGGCGGTGTTGAGTGGAACAATCTACCAAAGCAACTCAAAGCCATGCCGGACATAACTTCATTTAAAAAGAATGTCAAAAACTGGCTAATGATCGAACAATATAACTATTTTTTGTATCTGTATCTATGTAATATATAATGTTTTTGCACCATGGAATTTAGGGACCACAATGGAAATACTGTACGTTTCTGAATTTTTTGTCATATCCCTGTCACGTTTTTTAAAGGTTTTTAAACAAGCAAATAAATAAATCAATCAACCTTTTGGTTTGAGAGGAATCAGAGGGTAGTAGTGGTTTAGTGCTTCCTTGTTGGTCACTCAGTCTGCCCTAGGGACCTGGAGCGCTTCTCCCTTTAGCAGCTGTACTGTTCCCCTGAGCCTTGGGGACAGAGAGAGAAGGTAATTACAGAACATAATGTTATTAATTACCTCCTGCACTCACACTCCAGTTGGAATTGAACTCTGTTCAGATGAGTTAATAGGTACAGATAACTATTACACCTCATGTTGTGACGCAGCCTGAACTAAAAGTGGGGGAAATGTTCACAACATCAATCATAGCTCATTCAAAGTCCCCAACTCTAGAGCAGGGAAACAATTCTCAGAAGCAGAACTAACATCAACACAAAGTCACCCAACAATTTTACCTCCTGCGCCTGACTCCTTCATTCACACCTCGTTACAGAATCACTCACCTGATCTGATATGGAGTCAGCAGGAGAAGACCGCATGCCTGGAGTTGTGGCAAGGGTCCAGGAGCATTCTTCAATGTTGGTCAGCTTGGGGGAAGCGATGGATCGGGTTCTTCAGGTGGTACACCGCCTGGAGAGGAGAGGATCCGATCTATTGAGACCAGCAGGTCAACCGGATCCAGCCACCTACACCCCAGCCCCTGGAGGGATCCAGATATCCCGGCCACCGGCGTTTGATGGGACGGCAGCGAGATGTAAGGGATTCCTACTCCAACTGGAGTTGTATTTCTCCAGCATCAGGCCGGTGCCCCGGGAGCAGGAGAAGGTATCTTTCCTTGTTTCCTGCCTTTGTGGGATAGCCCTGGAGTGTGCCAACGCGGTGTGGAACGAGGGAGGTACCACGTTGGAGGACTACGGGGAGTTTGCTCGCCTCTTTCGGGCCATTTTTTATCACCCGCCTGAGGTTCGAGAGGCGGGAGAACGACTGGTTCATCTGAGGCAGGGGACGAGGACAGCTCAGGACTACGCGCTGGAGTTCCGGACGCTGGCAGCGGGGTCCGGGTGGAACGGGCGGGCCCTGATCGACCATTTCCGGTGCCACCTAAGGGAGGACGTCCAACGGGAGCTAGCCTGCCGGGATGCCATGCTATCGTTCTCCCAACTGGTGGTCATGGCCATCCGGCTGGACAATCTGCTAGCAGCCAGAGGACTTCCTGTTAGGGGTCTGCCCGTTCCCACGCCGGACGACTCTGACCCCGAGCAGATGGAGCTGGGGGGAGCCGCCGGTCGAGAGAGCGCAGGAGGCCAGCGACAGTGCAACTCTGGTGGCACGAAGGGACAATCCACCTCACGTCGCAGTCAACGTTCTTTTGGGTCTGGAGGCGGTAGGCAGGGTACTCACGCATCACCCCAGGTAACGAACACCCAAACGTGTTCAGAGCCCTTTGCGGCGCACTGTACTGAACTATCTCCTTTCCTGATCACTTGGTAGGTTCCCAGTGTAAGGCGCTAGTCGATTCAGGCGCAGCTGGGAATTTTATGGACAGGGCATTTGCACGCCGTCAAGGCATTTCATTGTTTCCCCTAACCATTCCACTCCCCATCAGAGCACTTGATAGTCGACCATTAGGGTCCGGGTTGGTTAAGGAAGTTACGGTACCAGTCACCATGATTACGCAGGAGACGCATGTTGATTAGATCACCTTATGATTATTGAGTCTCCTGCTTACCCTGTAGTCTTGGGTATTCCGTGGTTTGCCATTCACAACCCCAATTTCTCATGGTCGCAGAGGGTTCTTACGGGGTGATCGCGTGAGTGTCCGGGTAGGTGTCTAGGTGTTTCCGTTGGTGCGACCATGGTGGAAAGTCCAGACGGTACCCCCACCGTGCGCATTCCCCCCGAATACCATGACCTGACGCTCGCATTTTCCAAGACGCAAGCGACTAAATTACCACCTCATCGGGAGGGGGATTGCGCAATAAACCTTCGGGTAGACGCTGTACCTCCCAGGTGTCATGTGTATCCCCTGTCGCAGGCGGAAACGGAGGCTATGGAAACATACGTCACCGAGTCCCTGCGCCAGGGGTATATACGTCCCTCCACTTCACCTGCCTCCTCGAGTTTCTTTTTTGTGAAGAAGGAAGATGGCGGTTTGATTATCGACCACTGAATAATGTGACGGTACGATTTAGTTATCCTCTTCCCCTCATTCCTTCAGTGATTGAGTCAATGCATGGGGCCCGCTTTTTCACCAAATTAGACCTCAGGAGTGCCTACAACCTGGTGCGTATTCGGGAAGGGGATGAGTGGAAAACAGCATTCAGCACAACCTCGGGGCATTATCAATACCTGGTGATGCCCTACGGTTGTAATGAATGCTCCATCCGTTTTCCAGTCCTTTGTGAACGAGGTGTTTTAGGACATGCTTGGTCACGGTGTGGTGGTCTACATCGATTACATCCTGGTGTATTCCGCTATGCGCACCGAGCATGTGTCCCTGGTTCGCAAGGTACTGGTCCGACTGCTTGAGAATTATCTTTATGCCAAGGCAGAGAAGTGTGAGTTTTTCCAGATGTCAATCTCCTTCCTCGGATATCGCATTACCACCACAGGTGTGGAGATGGAGGGAGACCGCATTGCAGCTGTGTTTAATTGGCCGACTCCAACCACGGTAAAGGAGGTGCAGCGCTTCCTTGGCTTTGCCAAATACTATTGAAGGTTTATTCAGAGCTTTGGCAAGGTCGCAGCTCCCATTACCTCCTTATTGAAGGGTGGGCCGTCCCGGCTCCGCTGGTCTGCTGAGGCTGATTTGGCCTTCAGTAGATTGCGGGGTCTGTTCACCTCAGCCCCGGTACTGGCTCACCCCGATCCATCACTACCATTCGTACTGGAGGTGGATGTGTCCGAGGTAGGGATAGGAGCTGTCTTATCCCAACGCTCGGGCACGCCACCCAAGCTCCGCCCCTGTGCCTTCTTTTCTAAGAAGCTCAGCTCAGCGGAGCAGAACTACGGCGTTGGTGATTGGGAGCTGCTGGCTGTTGTCCGAGCTTTGACGGTGTGGAGACATTGGCTCGAAGGGGTGAAACACCCTTTCCTCATCTGGACAGACCACCGTAACCTGGAGTACATTCGGGCAGCGAGGAGGCTGAATCCTCGCCAGGCCAGGTGGGCCCTCTTCTTCACCCGGTTTGATTTCACACTCTCATACATTCCGGGTACGAAGAACGTGAAGGCAGAAGCACTGTCTCGGCTGTATGACACAGAGGAGAGGCCCAGAGACAACACCCCCATACTCCCGGCCTCATGCATTGTGGCGCCGGAAGTATGGCCGATGGACGCAGATATAGCGCAGGCATTACGCACAGATCCATCTCCACCGCAGTGTCCAGCTGGGCTGCAGTACGTGCCTGCGCTTATCCATGATCGTCTGATCTACTGGGCACACACGTCACCCTCCTCTGGTCATCCAGGTATCGGTCGTACAATGCGCTGCCTGACCGAGAAGTACTGGTGGCCTACCTTGGTTAAGGATGTGAGGGTGTATGTTTCCTCATGCTCAGTGTGCGCCCAGAGTAAGGCACCTAGGCAACCTTTACCAGTTCCACAACGACCATGGTCTCACCTGAGTATTGATTTTCTCAGTGATCTTCCCCCCTCCCAAGGTAACACCACTATCCTGTCGTTGTGGACCGCTTTTCAAAGTCCTGCCGCATCCTTCCTCTGCCCAGTCTCGCCACGGCCCTACAAACTACGGAGGCTCTGTTTACTCACGTCTTCCAGCACTACGGGGTACCAGAGGACATAGTGTCCGACCGAGGTCCCCAGTTCACGTCTAGAGTCTGGAAGGCATTCATGGAACGTCTGGGGGTCTCGGTCAGCCTGACCTCTGGATTTCACCCCGAGAGTAATGGGCAGGTGGAAAGGGTGAATCAAGATGTGTGTAGGTTCCTGTGTTCCTGCCATGGGCAGAATATGCTCAGAACTCTCTCCGCCACTCCTCCACTAACCTAACACCCTTCCAATGTGTTTTAGGTTACCAACCGGTCCTGGCACCGTGGCACAAGAGCCAGACTGAGGCTTCTGCGGTGGATGACTGGTTTCGGCGTACAGAGGAGACTTGGGACGCTGCCCACGTTCGCCTCCAGCGTGCCATGCGTCGTTAGAAGGCCAACGCTGACTGCCACTGCAGGGAGGCCCCGGTGTTCGTACCGGGGGATCGGGTCTGGCTCTCAACCCGGAATCTGCCCCTCCGCCTGCCTTGCCGGAAGCTGAGCCCACGGTTTGTGGGGCCGTTTAAAGTCCTGAGGAGAATAAACGAGGTGACATACAGGTTGTTACTCCCCCCTGATTACTGTATTAAACCCTCGTTTCATGTGTCTCTCCTCAGGCCGGTGGTAGCTGGTCCACTCCAGGAGTCTGAGGTGCGGGAGGTTCCTCCACCTCCTCTGGACATTGAGGGGGCCCCGGTGTACTCGGTCCGTTCCATCCTGGATTCGAGGCGTCGGGTGGGGGGCCTTCAGTATTTTGTGGAGTGGGAGGGGAACGGTCCAGAGGAATGGTGCTGGGTTCCAAGGCGGGACATCCTCGATCCCTCCTTGTTGAGGGATTTCCACCGTCGCCATCCGACTCGCCCTGCTCCGCGTCCTCCTGGCCGTCCCCGAGGCCGGGGTCGACACACTGCTGGAGCCGCACGTCAGGGTGGGTGGTACTGTTACGACTTCCGCTGAGGCTTCGGCGTTCGTCGTCACTGGAGTACTAGCTACTGCCGATCCCATTCTCATCACTCCACTTGTCATGTCTTGTCAATCACACACACCTGGTGCTCATTCCCCTATTTAGTATGTGTATAAGTGTTCCCTCTGTTCCCCTTGTCTTTGTGAGTGATTGTTTGTTGTGAGAGCGTGTAGCTTGGTTGAGCTACTATTCACTGTGTTTATGACAAGGTGGATGTTTTCCCTTGTAATAGTTTTGTTTGACGCTTTGGGAAATTGATTTATGTAAACGGAATAAACTCTGGACTTCGGTATTTTACCACCTGCACCTGACTCCTTCATTCACACCTCGTCACACCATGACTCAGACTCCTGGGGTGTCCCAGTTAAACTACCCATGTCTGAAGTTATAACCTCTGGAGCTTGTGTTTAATTTGTTTGTTTTTAATCAGACTCCCCACACCACACAGTTCAGAGGGGGACGTCGTGCTCCCTTTGCCTGGGTATGAAAGTATTTATCTTCCACTGTGTGGTGACAATAGGACAGAGCAGCAGCAGCTATTCCTGTAATACCATCAGCTCTTTATTGTGTTGCAGACATTGTGTTCGCTTTCCACTCAAGCATCGGATACAGTCCGAATATAGCCTTCATTCACTGTCAGAATTCTAACAGTGCGCAATACGAAACTCAAAAAATATCCTCAACCTAAAAATGGCCATTAAATTCCATGAATGACTAGACAATGCAATATCTACTAGGACAATATTTAGGGTGTTGTGAGGATAGGTATTTATTTTGTTAGTTAGTGAGTTACAATCACCATTGCAATTGGTATAGCCTATCAGTAGCTGGCTATATTGAATAATTTCGTTGAAAAAAACGAATGATTAAGACTTTAATATTCAATCAAAGTTGGATTACCAAACAGCCATTACTGAGCACTTTGTTCCTGCCTCAAAAGCAGAAAGAAAGAGCAGTTAAAGCTAACCAATGCAGTGTCCACAGGGAGGAGGGAATGACAGTTGCTATTGTTCCCAAGGTTCTTTTTGGCAGCTATGTTGCATTTAGTTATTTACCTGGCTAGAAATCATTTCCCCCCTGAGCATTTCTCATCTCTGTCCAGGCCTTACCAATAAGATACATATGTTCTTTTTTGCAGTGCTGGTGTTTTGAAACATACTGTAGGGCTAGGAGAGATTATTTGATGAACAGTACTGTATGTCAACTGTGGCCATCCTCTCCATGCATCACACAAGGGTTTAAGCATGGGGAGGATAGCTTAATATGACAGTCCTATTCCTTACTGCTGGATACTCGACTACATCCATAATAATGGATGACTGAAACAGTAGCGTAAATCCAATGCAAGAGGATGCTATTGATTTTGATTTTATTGAGAGTGACCATTATGATGATATAAATAATGATGACGATGATAATGATCATCATCATCATCATCATCATGATGACTTGTATTTTCACTAAAATGATCATAAGTACATTTCAGAATATTATTACAGAGCAAAACTAGCAGATCAAGCGGAGTCGTTGGTGCAGTTAAAAGGTATAGTAAAGCAGTATTCATGGATGCCAAATATTTGACAAAAAAATGTATTAGAGTGAGGGAACAGCGCCCATCTGTCTCAGTATGTGTAGCCCATGTATGGTAACTGATGCTCTCTGGACCAAAAGAGTATAACATGTTGCTGCCGTAGCATTTGATTGATTGATGCCAGCAAGCACTTGACCTCCCTTGATAAAACAATTATAAAATAATTACCCAGTCCTGGTGTAGCAAAACGACCCCCAAGGGAGGCCTGTTTGTATTTGGCTTTAGACCAAACAAATCCCTTCCTAAGCAAAATGTATGTTTCTGGTCTGTTTGTGTTGATGTCCTGCAATAGCTAGCTTGCTCAATCGGCCCTTTCCTAAGCCATGGATGTAGAAGGGGATTTGGACTTGTGGTTTTGACTTAATTCTCTGTACAGGCCAATGATTATGATGGCGATTCTGATCTAACCATACATCAATATGTTGTGCCACTGGCCTGAGACGATTGAAGCTCAATATGTAGCCTAGATGTAGCCTAGTAGGCTCACGTTAACTAGCTAGCTAACTTAGCTGGTTCATTGTTGCCCATGACAGGAAGTTAGGCTAGCAAGCAAAAAACTAAAAGTGTACTGTAGGACAGAGCCACAGACTGTTTTGCCAACGTGAAAGAGAGGAGGATGGCATTGGCGTTCAACTAGTCTACAAGTAGGGTGAGTCCTCAAAAAACATTAACTTGCTTGACTATGCTGCAGATTATATGTAACTGTTTGTTACATGCAATATTTGCTTTGTGGACTTCACCCGGACAGATGTTGCTCTCCGGTTTTATAATGAAACAAACGTATGTGTAGTTGAATTTATTCCGCCACTCTGTAACTGTTGTATTTTTGTTGTCACGGCCTTATTGTATATCACGGTGGTGTATGAACGAATGGGTTATAGAGCAAACAACGCAATTATCACAACATAGGTTGTAATATCGATTTCTTACTGGCTTGGCTTCCTCAGTCATTTTACCCATGTACCGTTACTGCAGTAGAGTTGCCAGTATGATGAAATGTAACACCCTACATCTGCAGAACATAATGTTTTATTTGATATTGTCTACTGTATCTCTGTTTATGCAAAAAAATGTCAGATGTTGTTACACCTCATGACAGATTCACTACCACATCTTCCTCTGATGGCAACACATTTCCCACCTGTGTTTTCTTAGAGACTTCACACCCAAGGTGCTATTCTCTTATTGTGACTGAGACTAAGAAAAAAGCAAAGTAAAACATTGAGGTGTACACCGTGTTTACTTCCAGTTCCCTGAACTACAGGCAAATTGCACATTTTAATTTCAGTGTCATTGAAGGAACTAGGCTAATATAACAGTGCTATCCTATCATGGTCCACATTGCAGTCAGGACATTAGTTTAACCATTCAACATTTTATGGATGACACCACTTGGAGAGGAGAGAAGGCAAAAATTCTAAGGTCATGCTATACTTGAGCTCTACACCTCACTCACTAGCAGCTTTAACCTCCAATTCATGGTGAAACCGAGAGACGAATGAGCTCCATGTAAACCAATTAAGGGGTTGTTTATTTTCTTCCTCCGTCTAATATAAACGTCACTTGCTCTTTTTAATGGCTTGGAAACAGAGTGTGATTAAAATTCCGCCCCTCGGGGTGACCAAACGTGAAGCAGAGCCACCACTTCCACCCTGGCATTACCTCATGTGAAATGGCTGCCCTATCACCACTATTACTGGAGGTTAGGATAATTGAAATAATAATCGAGAGCTCCTCCACCTTCCTTATAACATATCCAGAGCCACGAAGTCACTGGTCTGCTATTATGAAAACCAACCATGGCTAGACATAACCTCAGGTAGCCTACTTAATTTCATGTAATTACACCAACGGCCCTGTTCAATGTAAACCGTTTTCCTGGAATACCCATTGTTTCTTTGTCATTAAAAAAATGCTTCTTTGCAGTGAAAGTGCATGTTTCTATTCATATACTCAGTAGAACAATGTGTTTTATATGGAACAATGCTCAAGTTATGTTCTAGAAAGCTGTTAAACTCTACGGGATCGGTGTCCCGTTGTCACGAGTGTCAGTGTAATGCGGTGGGTCGAAGTCAGGCGCAGGACACAGAACTCAAAGAAACATACTTTACTGAGAAATGAGTAAAGAATACAATACAGAAATCTCTCCACACAGGGAGGAACTAACCCGCTCACAAACGACATACGAAACGAAAACAACCACGCACAAAACACATTGGGAGCCACTGGGTTAAATAGGGAAGGCGTGATTACAATAATGGGCAACAGGTGTGTGACAATAGACAACAGGTGCAACATAGAAACATAGATCGGCAGCAGCTAGTATCCCGGTGACGACGAACGCCGAAGCCTACCCGAGCAAGGAGGAGGGGCAGCCTCTGCAGAATCCGTGACACCCGTATATGGGATGGTTGATCTAACGTGCACTAATGTGATTAGCATGACTGTTGTAAGTAACAGCAAACATTCCAGGACATAGACATGTCTTATATGGGCAGAAAGCTTATATTCTTGTTAATCTAACTGCACTGTCCAATTTACAGTAGCTATTACAGTGAAAAAATACCATGCTATTGTTTGAGGAGAGTGCACAACAACAAAAAAATAATCACGCCAACTGGTTTGATACATTCACCTCTGAAGGTAAATAATGTACTTACATTCAGTAATCTTGCTCTGATGTGTCATCCTAAGGGTCCCAGAGATAAAATGTAGCATAGTTTTGTTTGATAAAATCAATTTTTATATTCAAATGTAGGAACTGGGTTCTACAGTTTGAACCCCTGCTGTATCTGGCTCCACACCCGCCCGGCCATCTAGATATGTATAAGCTAATGATCCATCATGTATGACATTCCTGGGAGTGTGTAAACTTACATTTTGTATTACCATATATTTTTTTGTATGTTCTCTATAGTTATGTACTTGAAAATGTATCAATTGACCAATTCGGCACATTTGGGCAGACTTGATACAAAACAGTCCAGGATTGCAATGCTTTACTGGATCAATGCTTTACTGGGCTCCCGAGTGGCGCAGCGGTCTAAGGCACCGCATCTCAGTGCTTGAGGCATCACTACAGACCTCCTGGTTCGATTCCAGGCTGTATCACAACCGGCCGTGATTGGGAGTCCCATAGGGCGGTGCACAATTGGCCCGGGTTTGGCCGATATAGGCCGTCATGGATCTTTTACCAGATCTAATGTGTTATATTCTCCTACATTAATTTAATATTTCTACAAACTTCAAAGTGTTTCCTTTCAAATGGTATCAAGAATATGCATATCCTTGCTTAACGTCCTGAGCTACAGGCAGTTAGATTTGGGTATGTCATTTTAGGCGAAAATTGAAAAAAAAGGGTCAGATCCTTAAGAGGTTAAGACAAATATTTGTGGAAACAAAGTTGCGATTTTCCGATCTTTCAAGAGTCCCTGAGCTCTAAAACAGCAACATTTTCTCTCAGCATCATGCCAAAATGTGTGAATAGCATGAGATTAGCTATACAAATGTACATTTTTCTCTCTGCCCCTGACTCGGACCTTACGGGTGATACCGCGACACAGCACTACACCACTGATCAGACTTTCATAACCTTTAACATGTTGTCAGACTAATCTCTTTATGAAAGAGGAGAACTATTGAAACACATATCGACCATTTCTATGAAAGCAGCTTTTTCTAAGAAAACAAGGAAAATTGTATTGGTAAATGACAGAGTTTTCAGAAGACCTATCGATCAATAGTTTTATCTGCACATAGGAGAATAAGGAGTCGTTTATTTAGGCATTTTCCAACTTCTCAATGGAAAGGCATGGGGCAATGGAACAGGCCTGAAGGAGTTTGACTGACAATGCAGGTTTAGCTGCCACCTTGTCTTTCGTTATGCCCTGAAGTATGACTGATGGCACACATGACCACCCTTACAGCTGTTGATGTGTACATTAAAGATAGTGTGACACTGGCACTAGCATTTTCACAGTGATGTGCAAGGAAAGCATATAAGATCTATTCATACACTTAGAAAAAAAGTTATTTGGTTGTCCCGATAGGATAACCCTTTTTGGTTCGAGGTAGAATGCTTTATGGTTCCATGTAGAACATTCTGTAGAAAGGGTTCTACATGGAACCCAAAAGTGTTCTCCCTGGAAACAAAAGGTTTCTTCCTGCAACATGCACTGAGAGTACAAAACATTCAAATCACCTTCCTAATCTTGAGTTACAACCCCCTCCCCCCCGACCACACTCCCTTGGGTGGTGGACCATTCTCGATACACACGGGAAACTGTTGTGCATGAAAAACCCGGCAGCGTGCAATTCTTGACACACTCAAACCAGTGCACCTGGCACCTACTACCATACCCCATCCAAAGGCACTTAAATATTTTGTCTTGCCCATTCACCCTCTGAATGGCACACATACACAATCCATGTCTCAATTCTCTCAAGGCTTAAACATCCATCATTAACCTTTCTCCTCCCCTTCATCTACACTGATTGAAGTGGGGTTAACAGGTGGCATCAATAAGGGATCATAGCATTCACCTGGTCAGTCTACGTCATGGAAGAGTTCTTAATGTTTTGTACACTCAGCGTAAAAGGGTTCTTCAAAGGGTTCGCCTATGGGGACAGCCGAATAACCCTTTCAGGCTCTAGATAAGGAGTAAACAACCCTGGTCCTGGAGTGCCGTAGGCAATTCATGTTTTTGATTTAACCGACCTGGAAGACCAGGTGTGTTGAATTTAGGCAATCACTGGTGCCTAGTTGGAACAAAATCCTGCAGTACCTGCAGCACTCCAGGAACAGGGCTGCCTATCCCTGCTTTTTTTCAAAGAGTGTATAATGTCCCATTTCCACAGCAAAATGAAACCGACAATGAAATCATATTAATTATGTGTATGCACCATTGATCCCCAAATGTTCCCCTTCTCTGGCTAGCCTAATTTTTCTCCCATTTTCTCTCACTTTTTTTGGCTGAATTTCACAATTTCCCTACCATAATTGGGTAGAGTTTTTCTGCATTGACATTTTGAAATGTCAATAGCGGGCAGACACAAGGCAAATGATAATCTAGCAACTGATTAGCTTTCACTTGTTGTGAGTGCAAGAATTCTCATGGCGTTTTTGCCATAATGAAACATGAGTATGACAGTGAGCATGAGCATAGTAAAAGAAAATCTCTATATATATATATATGTTATTGTCACATACACTGGATAGGTGCAATAAAATGTGTTGTTTTACAGGGTCAACCATAGAAGCAAGGCGCCCCTGGAGAAAATTAGTGTTAAATGCCTTGCTCAAGGGCACTGACAGATGTTTCACCTAGTCGGCTCAGGTATTCAAACCAGCGACCTTTCGGTTACTGGCCCAACTCTCTAACCGCTAGTCTACCTGCCACCTTAGTAGAGTCAAAGACAGTGGGTTATACGCAATCATAAAAACTGTGTGTGAGTTATTTGATGGATCTTTACATATAAACCTATTTCTGGATGCACCTCAATTTAGGGTTAAAATAATAACTACATTAATTACATGGTTTTACAAATGATTAATCCAACAGAAGTTGACATATATAACATGGCTATAGGCCATATGTAAAGAGAGAAACGGAGAAGCCCTGCCTGCCTTCCCTGACCTTGGGATCTCATCAGACATCCCTCCTTCTCTCCCTTCTCCACCTGTGTGCTGAGGGCAAACATTATGCCAAGCTAGAAAAGCAATGGCTGAGAAAGATAGAGCACTTTGTCAGATCAGCTAATTGAGTAATTGGCCAAAACCAGGGGACATTCATTAGACTCCCCCCCCCCCCCCCCCCCCCCCCCTCATCTCAGTCTCTGTGCCCCCAGCCTGCTCGCTGTGTGCTGCTCTGACATAGCCCCCCCCCCCCCCTGGTTTAAGTGAAAGTGATGAAGATGACTGCATGCCCACTGCGGACACAGCAGGACCCTCCAGGCTAAAGTGTCCCAATCAATCACAAGCCTATCTGGGACAAGATGCTCCAAAGATATCAGAGGAGATATCGGACACTCTTCTACTGCAACCTTTCAACATAACAAATACAGTTACTAATGGGAAACCATACCGATTCATGGGCAAATCGATGTAGACTGGTGTAGTCAGTCCAAAACTCCTTATCTTGTGAAAGTACACCCAGTGGAAGAGCACTTGTGCCCTGTAGGAGATAAAAATTAGAGGGCCATACATGTGTAATCAGAGTTTCCCAGTGTTCTAATCAGCGTCCACAGCCGCCCTCTATCCCCATTTAAACAGCTGTGAGACCAGTGCTACTGTTGGCAGGCCTCTATTCTCAACATGCCTCATTTGGGTGATGCTGCCTCCCTAAATATTTTGTTTGGCGAGGATGCACACACATCAGAGGATTCAAAGACAAAACTGATTGATGACAAATATAACTTCCTTTTTTAATTCAAAGAGGTGTATCCATTCCAGTCTCCCAGCCTGAGCTCTGTCCATCTCCAGAGGAGGGCAGCCATGTTTTCTTATCTCATTAACTGTCATTTAGCAGAGGGCTCTAGGACTTAGACAACAACAATGGTAGTTTGGAGCAGTTGTGGAGAGAAAAAAGGCTCTGTCTCAGTACGATCCCTGTGGACCTGTCGTCTCATTAAACGCTGTCAGGGTCCACTGAACAGAGGTGCCAGAGGAGAGGATCAAATGAGAGCTTCAGAGGAGAGAAGGGGAGAGGAGATCTTCACAGAAGAGCTTGAGGACTGGCACAAAGACACACAAACACCTCTGACACTTATTGCATTCTGGGTGCTATTCAGGCTGATAACGGGGGAGAAACTAACATGTGCACAGCAAAAGAAGCCTGTTCATACCCATAGAAAACGTGGATGCACTGCTCGTCCATAATAAAGGGTACTGTGGGATCATTACTGTGTGACATGGGAGGTCCCCATGTCCCTGTCATCTTTAATTAAAGAACTTGGAAGGCAGAGGGAGTAGCTAAATGGGTTATTGTTGAATTACTGTGGCATTTGGGCATGGCATTTTGGAAATAATTTGTATTTATTTAAATGTATTTCGTTACATCTTCCAATTCTAAATCAAGTAATCGGTAGCTTAACAACTTTAAATAATGTTTACCATTATGATAACATTGTGCCACCAGTAGGAGTAGTAACACCAATGAGATATTTTATGTAAATAAGGATTTTCTGAAATGGATGCCACAAATGCTCAAATCTAAGGTGTGGTCCTAGAGCATGGCGCTAGAGTAGTGGGTTCGATCCCTGGGACCACCCATACGTAAAAATGTATGCACACATGACTGTAAGTCGCTTTGGATAAAATTGTCTGCTAAATGGCATATTATTATTATAAGGTCTTCAAGCCTTTAAAATGTATTTACTAAAGTGATATGATGAATCTTTTTAACTCACAATGTTATTTCCATTCATTTAAGTTAAATTGAGTAACACCAAGTGACACTGGATTTAGACGCACCAAATTATCAATGGAATCCTCAAATATATGACATATTAAAAGGGTGTGATTGGCTAATAATGTTTTTAAATATAGACCCCTCCCCCGATAACAGTTTGCCACTGGAGAGAACGCTCAAGGTCCTTGTATACAGTGCATTCGGAAAGTATTCAGACCCCTTGACTTTTTCCACATTTTGTTACATTACAGCCTTATTCTAAAATGGATTAAATTGTTTTTTCCCCCTCATCAATCTACACACAATACCCCAAAAACTACACACAAACAAAAACAGATTTTTAGACATTTTTGCAAAAAAACAAAAAACAAACTGAAATATCACATTTACATAAGTATTCAGACCCTTTACTCAGTACTTTGTTGAAGCACCTTTGGCAGCGATTACAACATTGAGTCTTCTTGGGTATGACGCTACAAGCTTGGCACACTGATATTTGTGGAGTTTCTCTCAAGCTCTGTCAGGTTGGATGGGGAGCGGCGTTGCACAGCTATTTTCAGGTCTCTCCAGTGATGTTCGATCAGGTTCAAGTCCAGGCTCTGGCAGGACCACTCAAGGACATTCAGAGACTTGTCCTGAAGCTACTCCTGCGTTGTCTTGGCTGTGTGCTTAGGGTCGTTGTCCTGTTGGAAGGTGAACCTTCGACCCAGTCTGAGGTCCTGAGCACTCTGGAGCAGGTTTTCATCAAGGATCTCTCTGTACCTTGCTCCGTTCATCTTTCCCTTGATCCTGACTAGTCTCCCAGTCCCTGCAGCTGAAAAACATCCCCACAGCATGATGCTGCCACCACCATGCTTCCCCGTAGGGATGGTGCCAGGTTTCCTCCAGACGTGACGCTTGGCATTCAGGCCAAAGAGTTCAATCTTGGTTTCATCAGACCAGAGAATCTTGTTTCTCATGGTCTGAGAGTTCTTTAGGTGCATTTTGGCAAACTCCAAGCGGGCTGTCATGTGCCTTTTAGTGAGGAGTGGCTTCCGTTTTTACCACATAGCAGTGTAGCTAACCACTGGAACTACATAATACGTAAAGAAATAAAATAAAATAAAATAATATGGGTGATGTAGGAAATAATTTCCTTTATTTTTTGGCATCAAACCTGCCCGATTCTCACTTGAAACATAGTTTTTGTGTTTAATAGGCTAAATTACACATTCTGTTAACATCTGACTCCCGAGTGTTCTTGCAATTTCTAATCTATGACATTTCAGAGTTAGATAAGATAGCTAATATATTATGAAGTAGTTTGGATGTAGTGAACTACTTTTTCAAATTAACTAGTTAAGTAAACTATATTTTTCTTAAAGATGTAACTAAATGTAATATATAATGTAATCTACGTAATCCCCAAAAGTTATTATTTATCATGAGAAGGCCATAAACAATAACTAGTAATGCTGCATACTCCAAGAAAGGTTAAAATCTCACATTCCTGGTAAAAATAGTTATAAATTGCTGAGGTATAGTCACTTTTGATGACACAAGCTCAAGTACACAGTACAAATATGATAAAAATATGAAAATTACATTTACATTTTAGTCATTTAGCAGACGCACTTATCCAGAGTGACTTATAGTTACATCTTAAGATAGCTAGGTGGAACAACCACATATCACAGTCATAGTAAGCACATTTTTCCTCAATAATGTAGCTATGGAGAGATGTGCAGGGACGCTGCTGTCCTAGCTTCAGTGGGAAGCTGGTTCCACCATTGCAGTGCCAGGACAGAGAAAAGCTTGGACTAGGCTGAGTGGGAGCTGCCCTCCTGTACGGGTGGGATGGCCAAGAGACCAGAGGACGCAGAACGGAGTGCTCGGGTTGGGGGGTAGGGTTTGAGCATAGCCTGAACGTAGGGAGGGGCAGTTCCTCTTGCTACTCCGTAGGCATGTACAATGGTCTTGTAGTGGATGCGAGCTTCGACTGGAAGCCAGTGGAGTGTGCAGAGGAGCGGGGTAACATGGGAGAACTTGTGAAGGTTGAACACAAGGTGGGCTGCAGCATTCTGGATAAGTTGCGGGGAGCCGAGCCAACAGCGAGTTGCAGTAGTCCAGACGGGAGATGACAAGTGTCTCGATTCGGACCTGCGCCACTTCCTGTGTGAGGTAGGGCCGTATTCTACAGCTGTTGTAGAGCATGAACCTGCAGGAGCGAGTCACTGCTTTGATGTTTGCAGAGAACAACAGGGTGTTGTCCAGGGCCACGTCAAGGTTCTTTGCACTCTGGAAGGGGGACACTGTGGAGTTGTCAACCGTGATGATAGGTCTTTGAGCGAGCAGGCCTTCCCGGGAGGAAGAGCAGCTCCGTCTTGTCGGGGTTGAGCTTGAGGTGGTGGGCCAACATCCAAGCTGAGATATCTGCCGGGCACACAGAAATGCGTGTCACCACCTCTGTGTCAGAAGGGGGGAAGGAGAAAAGTAGTTGAGTGTCATCCACATAGCAATGATAGGAGAGACCATGTGAGGATATGACGGAGCCGAGTGACTTTGTGTATAGAGAGAAGAAGAGAGGGCCTAGAACCAAGCCCTGGGAGACACCAGCTGTGAGAGTACGTGGTACAGACACAGATCCTCTCCACGTCACCTGGTAGGAGCAGCCTGCCAGGTAGGATGCAATCCAAGAGTGTGCAGAGCCTGAGACACCCAGCCCTGAGAGGGTGGAGAGGAAGGTCTGATGGTTCACGGTGTCGAAGGCAGTGGATAGATAGCAGGATAAGAAATAGCTTTGTCAGTACGGAGAGCTTGTGTAACACAGAGAGCAGTCTCGGTTGAGTAACTGTCTTGAAGCCTGACTGGTTAGGGTCAATAAAATCGTACTGAGAGAGGTAGGGAGAGAGTTGATCAGAGACAGTATGCTCAAGTGTTTTGGAAAGAAAAGAAATGAGTGATTGCGGTCTATATAAGAAAGGGTTTTTGTAGTTTTTGACGTCAAAGGAGTCGAGTGTTGGTTTCTTGAGGAGGGGAGCGACTTGGCCATTTTGAAGTCAGAGGGGACGTAGCTAGTGGTCAGGGATGAGTTGATGAGGAAAGTGAGGAACGGGAGAAGGTCTCTAGAGATGGTCTGGAGAAGGGAGGAGGGGATGGGGTTGAGCGGGCAGGTTGTCGTTAGGCCAGACCTCACTAGTCGCAGGATTTAATATGGAGAGAGAAGGGAGAAATTGGTCAAGACGTAGGGTAGTTCTGTGTTAGTGGCACCAGTGGACTCAATAGGCTGAGTGAATGAGGAGCGGATGTCGTCAACCTTCTTTTCAAAGTGGTTGACAAAGTTGCCCGCATAGAGGGAGGAGGGAGCGGGAGGGTGTGGAGGATTAAGGAGGGAGGAGAAGGTGGAAAATAGTTTCCTAGGGTTAGAGGCAGAATATTGAAATGTAGGGTGTTAGAAATTGGATTTAGCAGTGGATGCAGAGGGAGAGAAGGTAGACAGGAGTGTGTGGAAGCATGATAGGTCCTCCGGAAGTTTAGTTTTCCTCCATTTTTGATCAGCTGCCCGCAGCCCTGTTCTGTAAGTTCATAATGAGTCACTCAGCCACGGAGCAGGAGGGGAGGGCAGAGCCGGCCGGGAGGGACAGTGCGGGTCAAAGGATGCGGAAAGGGAGGAGAGTAGGGTTGAAAAGGCAAAATCAGGAGACAGGAGGGAGAAGGATTTAGCAGAAGGGAGGGATGATAGGATAGAAAAGGAGAGAGTGCGAAGATTGCGACAGCGCATGACCATCTGGGTAAGGGCTGAGTGGCTAGGGTTGGAGGAAAGGGAGACAGAAAAGGAATCAAAGTAGTGATCAGAGACCTGGAGGGGGGTTGCAGTGAGATTAGTAGCAAACATCCTCTTGTAAAGATGAGGTCAAGCGTATTGCCTGCCTTGTGAGTGGGAGGGGACTGGGAAAGGGTGAGGTCGAAAGAGACAAGGGCGTTGGAAAGAAATGAATCGAAGGCAGATGTCGGGAGGTTGAAGTAAGAAGACTGAAATATTTTATGTTATGTATTCAACAAAACTGTATAAATAAGGCTTGAAATGACTTAAATGCTTTCTAAATATAGTATAATCAAATTATAAAATGACAAACTATAAGATTTCACCTTCCTTATAACTGTAAAATACATATTTGTATTTTTAGTGTTAGAAAAAAAGTGCATATTTTCTAACGCTCTCTTGATCAAAACGTTTGCCCCCACCGCTGTGAAAGTCACACCGAGATCTAGCTTGGCTTCTTGAACTCGTTAGGAACTCGCATTTAATCTCATATTAATCTTGTCTGAGTTGATTCAGAAGACTGAATGGAATGGTTGGAGGGACATCCCAGCTTCAAGTGGTGTCAGATTTCACATTCTACGTCACACAGGCGGAAAAATACTCCTGTGTCCTTGAGAACCAGGTCTACTGCTCAATGCAAGCCCTTTTAATCTACGTTGTCCCCAGATCGATTTATAAGCAAAAATGTCAGTCAAATAGGGTACCAGAACCATGCAGGTCCCCTAAACATGGGACTTTACATCTAAGAGGTTATTAAGGGTACCTTTAGTGTACCTTAAATTCTTCCGGTGTGAAGTAATTGGTATCTTGTTCGAGAGCACATAAATATAGTATGGCTCTGATTTATCAATGAAAACATGCGTATACGTTGCGTGCGACAGTTCCCAATAATTAGTACTCAAGTCCTAAAATCTCCACATAAGCCTGAATCTTGTGAGTAATGTATGCACTGTTGATAAATGAGGCCTCTGTCTCTGTGCCTGTTTGCTTGTCTACTAGCAGTGTATGTGGTGTTTTTCTATTTCAGGTCTGAACAGATCAGAGAATGGCCCAGTATGAGGAAGCCTGTGGTGAAATCAGTTCGATGGTGGGTCTTTGAAAAACACAAAGAGACAGACATGAAAGCTGCTGGTTCACCTGCAGAGTGCTGATGATAATATACTATCTTTGACTTACATTTCCTTATGGAGAGATTAGTGCTGGGATGGGAATACATTATTATGAACTCACTAGATTGTGTGTCTGTGTGTGTGGACAGCCTCGGGTGTAGGTGCAAGCCGGTGGCACTGATATTTGGCAGTCTCCGCTACGTACACAGGCTTTCAGTGCGTGGGCTCCAGATTGCGGGCCTGCCAAAAACTAGGGCAAAGCAGTTGGCTAGGTACTGCTCTGTTTCAGCTATAGTGGGCAGCCTAGCTGTTTGGAGAAGGTGCTTTCGCTACCCATATAAAATAAATATGGATATTTTCTATCAATCTTTGAAATTTGTCTGCCCTTATGGATTCACAGAGGATATTTATAAAGTTGAAGTCGGAAGTTTACACCTTAGCCAAATACATTTAAACTCAGTTTTTCACAATTCCTGAAATGTAATCCTAGTACAAATTCCCTGTCTCAGGTCAGTTAGGATCACCACTTTATTTTAAGAAAGTGAAATGTCAGAATAATAATAGAGAGAATGATTTATTTCAGCTTTAATTTCTTTCATCACATTCCCAGTGGGTCAGAAGTTTACATACACTCAATTAGTATTTGGTAGCATTTCCTTCAAATTGTTTAACTTGGGTCAAATGTTTCGGGTAGCCTTCCACATACTTCCCACAATAAGTTGGGTGAATTATGGCCCATGAGTCAGGTTTGTAGGCCTCCTTGCTCGCACACACTTTTTCAGTTCTGCCCACAAATGTTCTATAGGATTGAGGTCAGGGCTTTGTGATTGCCCTCCAATACCTTGACTTTGTTGTCCTTATACCATTTTGCCACAACTTTGGAAGTATGCTTGGGGTAATTGTCCATTTGGAAGACCCATTTGCGACCAAGCTTTAACTTCCTGACTGATGTCTTGAGATGTTGCTTCAATATATCCATATCATTTTCCTTCCTCATGATGCCATCTATTTTGTGAAGTGCACCAGTCCCTCCTGCAGCAAAGCACCCCCACAGCATGATGCTGCCACCCCTGTGCTTCACGGTTGGGAAGGTGTCCTTTGGCTTGCAAGTGTCCCCCTTTTTCCTCCAAACATAACGATGGTCATTATAGCCAAACAGTTCTGTTTTTGATTCATCAGACCAGAGGACATTTTTCCAAAAAGTATGATCTTTGTCCCCATATGCAGTTGCAAACCGTAGTCTGTTCTTTTTTATGGCGGTTTTGGAGCAGTGGCTTCTTCCTTGCTGAGCGGCCTTTCAGGTTATGTCGATATAGGACTCGTTTTACTGTGGATATAGATACTTTTGTACCTGTTTCCTCCAGCATCTTCACAAGGTCCTTTGCTGCTGTTCTGGGATTGATTTGCAGTCTTCGCACCAAAGTACATTCATCTCTTGGAGACAGAACGCGTTTCCTTCCTGAACGGTATGACGGCTGCGTGGTCCCTTGGTGTTTATACTTGCGTACTATTGTTTGTACAGATGAACGTGGTACCTTCAGGCGTTTGGAAATTGCTCCCAAGGATGAACCAGACTTGTGGAGGACTACAATATTTTTTCTGAGGTCTTGGCTGATTTCTTTTTATTTTACCATATCAAGCAAAGAGGCACTGTGTTTGAAGGTAGGCCTTGAAGTACATCCACAGGTACACCTCCAATTGACTCAAATGATGTCAATTAGCCTATCAGAAGCTTCTAAAGCCATGACATCATTTTCTGGAATTTTCCAAGCTGTTTAAAGGCACAGTCAACTTAGTGTATGTAAATTTCTGACCCACTGGAATTGTGATACAGTGAATTATAAGTTAAATAATCTGTCTGTAAACAATTGTTGGAAAATGCACAAAGTAGATGTCCTAACCGACTTGCCAAAACTATAGTTTGTTAACAAGAAATATGTGGAGTGGTTGATAAACAAGTTTTAATGACTCCAACCTAAGTGTATGTTAACTTCTGACTTCAACTGTATAAGCTGCAAAGGGCTCTGTAGCATCAAACAAATGCTAGACATTCAGTTTGTTTATTTGTCCAATTCAAAAATACAGGGGAGCGTACACTATTTAATGCTAACTCAAGAGAACTGGGTATGCAACAAGAATGTTATATGCTAAAAGTTTGAACAGTGTAGGACAGTTCAGTGTTTCCGAGCGTGTCTCAGGTGTAGAGACACACAATAACAGAGAAATGTAGCTACAGATTGTTATACCAGATAATGTGATTTACCCAAAGAAGTCTTCTCTATTTCAAGTCTTCTCTCATTGATGAGAAGATTTGAAATAGACACGATGGAGGCGCACGTATTGTAGGATTACATTTTCTAAATTCAAACTGAACCCCTGCAACTGGACATATTTTACGAGACTCCTGTTTCCCCGAATCGAGGACGAAGACGGTATCGGTAAGGTTGGTCGAAAATTCTCTGTGCTACACTAAACAGTACCTATCCTGTAACTCCCAGTAATGGATACCGAAAATATTTTGTTAAATCACATTATCTGGTGTAACCATCTGTAGCTAAGATAACTGGTGATCAGCAGATGATGGGAGAGGTGGTCATGATGTAATTGCCATTCCAAAGAAACATACAGTAAGTTCACGGAATACTTGTAAAGCTGTGGGAGGAGTGTTGTCATGATCAAACTGCTATTCAGCTCCTCATGAGTCAGCTGCTTGAAATCCAGCATAATGCATAATCCCTCGAGAGGGATACAGTTCACGGAACACAGTTCTGCTATAATGACACACGCAGGCAAAGGAATTCTGTTTCTGTATCTAGAATCCACTCCAGGAAGAAGCACAAGCACCACACAGTATTTTCTATCAAACAAAAAAATATACACTACCGTTCAAAAGTTTGGGGTCATTTAGAAATGTCCTTGTTTTAGAAAGAAAAGCAATTTTTTGGTCCATTCAAATTGATCAGAAATACAGTGTAGACATTGTTAATGTTGTAAATGGCTATTGTAGCTGGAAACGGCAGATTTTTAATGGAATATCTACATAGGCGTACAAAGGCCAACTATCAGCAACCTTCACTCCTGTTTTCCAATGGCACGTTGTGTTTGCTAATCCAATTTTATCATTTTAAAAGGATAATTGATCATTAGAAAACCCTTTTGCAATTATGTTAGCACAGCTGAAAACTGTTGTGCTGATTAAAGAAGCAATAAAACTGGCCTTCTTGAGACTAGTTGAGTATCTGGAGCATCAACAATTGTGGGTTCAATTACAAAATGGCCAGAAACAAATAACTTTCTTCTGAAACTCGTCAGTCTATTCAAATTTTGAGAAATTAAGGCTATTCAATGCAAGAAATTGCCAAGAAACTGAAGATCTTGTACAACGCTGTGTACTACTCCACAAGTACATTCGAGTGTCTAGTTTGAGAAAGAGGTGCCTCACAGGTCCTCAACTGGCAGCTTCATTAAATAGTACCTGCAAAACACCAGTCTCAATGTCAACAGTGAAGAGGCGACTCCGGGATGCTGACTGCCCATCTTAATCTTTTCTTTTTATTGGCCAGTCTGAGATATTGCTTTTTCTTTGCAACTCTGCCTAGAAGGTCAACATCCCGGAGTCGCCTCTTCACTGTTGACGTTGAGACTGGTGTTTTGCGGGTACTATTTAATTAAGCTGCCAGTTGAGGAGCTGTGAGGCGTCTCTTTCTCAAACTAGACACTCTAATGCCGTCATAGGGTGTATCATTCAACGTGCAAAGCCCTGACCTGCTTTCCTCCTGGGCAATTATGTGTGAAACCAATTTGTCCTAAAGATGCCTCAAACATGACGAAAACAAGCCCAGATTCCCCCAGGGTGAAATTCCCTTTTAATAAATGACCCCATGGGATCATTCCAGCACCGACACTGAGCTGGATCTATAGATCAACACTCAACATGTTGATCAAACAGCCATGGGTTACCACCACTGAATTTGAACATCAGTCACTCAGGTGTTACCATTCTTATGGCAGTCTGAATGAGTGTGTAGACCTATTGTCCACACAAACTGATCTAATTATTAGAATTCATATGGGGTTTGTGGTGGGAATGATCAGGCTATAGACTTAGCCTAGAGGGACATGCCTGGAGTGACTGGTAAAGACATTTTACATTTACGTCATTTAGCAGACGCTCTTATCCAGAGCGACTTACAAATAGGTGCATTCACCTTATAGCCAGTGGGATAACCACTTTACAATGTTTTTTTTTTTTTTTTGGGGGGGGGGGGCTGAGCGGGAACTATGCTTCCGCAGAGGTAGGGGAGCCAGCAGGCCAGAGGTGGATGAACGCAGTGCCCTCGTTTGGGTGTAGGGACTGATCAGAGCCTGAAGGTACGGAGGTGCCGTTCCCCTCACAGATCCGTAGGCAAGCACCATGGTCTTGTAGCAGATGCGAGCTTCAACTGGAAGCCAGTGGAGTGTGCGGAGGAGCGGGGTGACGTGAGAGAACTTGGGAAGGTTGAACACCAGACGGGCTGCGGCATTCTGGATGAGTTGTAGGGGTTTAATGGCACAGGCAGGGAGCCCAGCCAACAGCGAGTTGCAGTAATCCAGACGGGAGATGACAAGTGCCTGGATTAGGACCTGTGCCGCTTCCTGTGTAAGGCAGGGTCGTACTCTCCGAATGTTGTAGAGCATGAACCTACAGGATCGGGTCACCGCCTTGATGTTAGCGGAGAACGACAGGGTGTTGTCCAGGGTCACGCCAAGGCTCTTCGCACTCTGGGAGGAGGACACAACGGAGTTGTCAACCGTGATGGCGAGATCATGGAACAGGCAGTCCTTCCCCGGGAGGGAGAGCAGCTCCTTCTTGCCAAGGTTCAGCTTGAGGTGGTGATCCGTCATCCATACTGATATGTCTGCCAGACATGCAGAGATGCGATTCGCCACCTGGTTATCAGAAGGGGGAAAGGAGAAGATTAGTTATGTGTCGTCAGCGTAGCAATGATAGGAGAGGCCATGTGAGGATATGACAGAGCCAAGTGACTTGGTGTATAGCGAGAATAGGAGAGGGCCTAGAACTGAGCCCTGGGGGACACCAGTGGTGAGAGCACGTGGTGCGGAGACAGCTTCTCGCCACGCCACTTGGTAGGAGCGACCGGTCAGGTAGGACGCAATCCAAGAGTGAGCCGCGCCGGAGATGCCCAGCTCGGAGAGGGTGGAGAGGAGGATCTGATGGTTCACAGTATCAAAGGCAGCAGACAGGTCTAGAAGGACAAGAGCAGAGGAGAGAGAGTTAGCTTTAGCAGTGCGGAGAGCCTCCGTGACACAGAGAAGAGCAGTCTCAGTTGAATGACCAGTCTTGAAGAGTATGTAAGTCTCATTGGGTACTGCCTTCTTTAAAACAAAGGTATCCTCTCACTGGTCTACTGAATGGGATGATCAGAGCTCACATTGAGAGTGGAACAAGATTCTGTAAATCTCAGTCTCATTCTGATTTAACTAGAACAGTGTAACAGGGAGAGCATACAGCAATGTGACAGAATGTATCTACTGTCTCTACTGTTTACTACCCCTGAGGAAGAGGACACCTCTCTGAAGCAACTTCATGTTTCTGTCAATACAGCATGTGGAGAGGTGGATGTCTACAAATATTCAACTTGATCATTGCCAATCATTCTCTTAAGTAAAGGATACAGTATACACTCTGTGTAATCATTTGGGGAAATGAACATTTTAATCAGGTTTCCATAAACACAACATATCCACATTGGTTGCTCTATTATTTATTAAAAAGGAAGTAATGAATATAATGAACCATATAATTCTCACACTTGTACAACTATTATACTCCCTGCCATATCAAATCACATTTTATTGGTCACATACACGTATTTAGCAGATGTTATTGAGGGTGTAGCGAAATTCTTAGCCTCTGTGTTTCAGATAAATAAGAATCTGTTCAATGTCAGACTGTGCCACTTCCTAAGACCTCATGGTATGGGTCAAATTTAGGACATGGCCCCTTGGAATACCAATGGGGATGAGGCTGAGAGAATAATATCATGTTAACAGTAACCTCCACCATTGACTCTTCATCCATCCACCTACGAGGCCTACCTCCCACCACAGCTCCCCTCTGATGACCCTGGGTGTCTAGCTCAATCTCACTTGGCCAAATGTCAATAGTGCCGAGACCTTTACTCAGCAAGCTCTCCTCCATGACCTTGACATCATTTTGTATTCAATGTATGGAAAATATGGAACTGTGGTACAGGAACCACACTGTGCCATTCAAAAGTTGAGCATAGCATAGCATTAGATGGAATTCTGTTGTTTTTAGCTTATATTTCTGCAAGTCATTTAGATATGAATTTAATGTGATCTGCTACAAGCCATTGTTGTGTACAAGCTATTAGCTCCATAACTGCATTTCAGTGTTATTTCATATGTAACGTTACACTGTAGTAATGGTTGATTAACAAAATCCCTCACACAGGCTCACTCTGTGTAATCATTTGGGGAAATGAATAGGAACAGCAAAATAGCAATACAAATATCAATGCATTAACAGAAATCCTAGTGGCCGAATCATGCTGTCCTTGACATTAATAGTGTGGACAAAGAGCCTAACTGACCCCTTTTCCTCCTAACCATAATTACACATGGCACAGTATGTGTGTGGCCACTGTGAGTGCTGCTGGTGAATGAATTGGTTCCAGTGGCAATTTTAGCATGTAAATCTTGGTGAGGCAAACTCAAAAAATAATGTTTAGATGCATGCCAGCAAAGCCATTACACAACACAACACTAAACAATACAGGAATTGCACTATATCGGTGACAAACGGTGCCCACAAACTGTAAGGGCCTACATAAAGCTGTCCCAACAGCAGAGTCCCAACAGCAGTCCCAACACTTTACCACTGCTACACCTGGCTATCAGCAGAGCCTAGTCTGGCAGCGAAATAGTTAATTCAGCCTCATTTACTGCTTTAAAAAAAACATTGCTTATGTGGCTGACTTGCTTAAACAAATGTGGTTTCTACTGACAATTGAGATGTACAAACTATGGCATAAGGGAACGATGAGTGGATAAGAGGCAATCCGTAATTTCAATTAAGATATTAATGAGCGAGTAGTCAATGTAACTATTTGTTCAGCACTTTTGAAATGTACAGCGACAGAATACAGAACATGGGCCGTTCTTACAGTATTCTCCCTATACACCAAGTCAGAACCGTAGGATAAATAAAGCGGGCATATAAGCAGACAATGAAAGCTCTTACAATATTCGATGATGACATTTCTCTAAAACAGGCTATAGGCTATATGTGCACAACCAAGTCAGAACAGTAGGCTAAATTATGGGAATTAGGCTAAATTATGACGGGAAAAGGGAACAAATTATTAGGGTGAGGTACATGCGCTACTAACAGCTTACTACACAACATACACTTAATATTACTTTCTTAGCTACAGTATACATATCTCCCTGGCATATTACATAATTTATGCAGCAGCATACAATACATTTTTTGACTCACCTTGTTGTTCTGCGCTCACTTGAACAGGAAGGTGGCACGGCGGTCCTTAGTGGGCAAATCAAAGTCATCAAAGTCTGGCATTCTCTGGATTTATGGTGCTTTCAAGACAACTGGGTACTCTGAAAGAAAAAAGTTGAATCATGATGTCAGTGATCTTCAGGTCGGAGCTCTAGAAAGAGGCCCGAGTTCCCGACTTGGAATTCCGAGTTGGATGACCATTTAAAACGTATTTTCCCAGTCGGAGCTAGTTTTTTTCAGAGTTCCCAGTTGTGTTGAACTCACTGAAGTTTAAGATTTCCCAGTTCCAAGTTTCCAGTTGATTTGAACGCGGCAGAAGTCATGCTGGATTGACAGCATGGCCAATGTTTAATGTTTATCCTTTTAAGCTTGGAAAATAGACCTTTAAACCCAGACTTGGACCACACACCCACTCCACTGAATAGCAGGCTAGTGATTGCTTTGCAATGCTTGCAGTTAGCCACTGATTCCTTCCAAACCACTTATTGTTGAATTTGCGAATTCCAGCTTGTTGTGTAATGTTTATGTCCAATGGCCGATGAGCACTGATATGTTTTATCTATCATTTCTCTCCATATGACAAGGATTGAAAAGGATTTGCCAGTAGATTGCCGACTTGATTCATGATGATGACTGCTAGCTTGCTAGCTAAGATTTTGAAAGTATGATGTTGACATGATCAATCCAATCAAAGCTACGCTAGATATAACGTGATTTGAAATAATTTTATCTGTGGCCAATGACCTTGAGCCTTCTTTGATGGGCACCTCTAATGTAAATCTATGGCAGCACACAAGTGGCTTGACATTTCGAGCTCTCCCCGTAGATTTTGAGGTGACGTAGTGTCCCCATGAGTGATAGAACACTGAGCCAGTCACGGCACAACTAGAGAACATTACCAACCCCTACGCTCCGTATTTTCCGCCGGCTGCCCCACCACCACAGAAAGCGCTGAGCTAGGCTGAAACACCTGCATTTTGGAGCTACCTTACTCAAGAAAGCATAAAAGAGACCATGTTTGTATGCGGCTTTATTAACTCAATGAT
This sequence comes from Coregonus lavaretus, assembly GCF_964263955.1. NCBI lineage: Eukaryota > Metazoa > Chordata > Actinopteri > Salmoniformes > Salmonidae > Coregonus > Coregonus lavaretus. Next base: position 46,533,870 of record NC_139991.1, read on the forward strand.
TTTTTTTATTTACATTGTTTGCAAACTGATATTTGACACATATTAATGCCAAAATAACATGCAAAAGAGGCACACACAAAAAAATACTAACCACGTGGGGCTCAAAACAGGTGGGACCCACCTGCCCTGAATGACAGGTCGCCACTGATTGGATCTCTGGACAATTACAGTCTCCTGTTCGCCCGATGGGTCTGCTTTTGCTGCCAGATCAAAGGGAACTCAGTCAGGTTCTGTGTCTCTGGCCTCTCCTCTCCTTTCATCTCAGGCTCCACTACAACCTCAAAGTGCCAGCCCTGAACAAGACCCTTCTTCACAAGGTTCAATCTTGTCATTTTCCTCTCTTCTTTCTCTCAAGGTTATGGCTTTTTTATTGATCCTGAATATCACTTATTTTCGGTACATGACAGAACCTTCTGTCTATTACGCAAAAGGTGCCTTTCTTAGAAGAACACCCACATACACTACCTACAATTAGAGGTCTTCACGGATTCCAGACCCAATCCAAGACCCGAGCGGGTCCAGATCCAGATTTCGAAATAATGTCACGGGTCTGGGTCAGATCTGATATGATTGTCACGGGTCTCGGTTATGTGTAATTTTAACTGACTTGTCCGGAAGGGCCCGTACAGATCTGAACTCAAATGCTGCTGCTGCAGTAGAGAGAGAAAGAGACATTTGATCATTTATGCTGCTGCTCTTGCTTTTCACGAGAGTGGAAGTCATCAAAGCGGCAATAGGCTACAGTCATAGAGCCTCCGTGTGTTAGGAGATATCAAAGCAATGGAAGATGGAAATAAAATGAAGGAATTGAAAGCTAAAGGAGAAGGATAGGCTACAACGACCAAGAGCCAACAGGTAGGCTGCTGCTTATATTCTGAATGGAGTTGTTGTTATTTGTAACTGTAGGATGAGAAAGTGCATGCACTGCAGCCTCAATTAGCCTAGCTAGCTAATGTTAGCTAGTTTAACTAGCTTCTCCTGGTTTGATGCAGCCAAGACAGGTACTATGTAATCATATTTGATGATAAATAACCGAGCTATGGCAGCTATTTGTCTGCTATAGCGCAAATCGGCTTGGTTAGTTGCTGTCTCTCTGCTAAATGACGGAAATGTCTCTCCCTCCCTCCTCATGTCACTCGCTCACAGTATGGCCACTCCCCTGCCTACTAGAGCGGCACCTCTCTCCCTCCTCTCGTGCCTTATCAGCTCCGGTTTATAAAGTAGCTTAAAAAATGTATTTTCTGGTGCTTTCCTCACTCTGATCTGACCGGGTCTTGATCCGAACAGGTCTATAAGGAATGGGTCTAGTTGTCCTCAGGTCCATTCGGAAGGGGTATCTATATTTAAAACATTTATTTATGCATATCGGGTCCGGGTGGGAAAGCCCCAGGTCCATTTCGGAAGAGGAAGATCTCTACCTACAATCACAAACTGTATACCCACAAAGACAAACCCATATATACATAAAAAAGAAAAACCCCTCAATTGATATGGATAAACAACTTGAAAATAGGAGATACAGTCACAAGGAGAATACTCTATGAATAACCTGCAGTGTCACCTGGGGATAAGTGATGAGAAAGATAAATGGAGCAGGAGAAAGATAGTCGATAAATAGTTTAAAATGGTCCCAAATGAAATATGCTTCCTAAAGTATGAGAGGTGCTCAGTCTCTCCTGGCCATCATCTCATCCCCACCATGATGGACAGGAACCTTGAGGTTTGGCACTGAGCTCAGGGGAGTTTGGCTTCGTCTTGCCCTTGGTCCAACTTAGCGTTGACCAAGTGATTAATCCCTGTCCAGATCTCCGTGCTTCGTCAGCCTCACTCCCAGTTGAGATAAATCAGGCCGGCCCAGTCTTTAACGATGGTACTCTGATGGTCTCCCTCACTACCTCATTAACCTGTCTGGGAGAAAAGGACACAGAAAAGGAGAACATTAATTGTGTCTTAATCTCTCACATTCAATATATCTCACTCTGGTTTATGTAAAACACAGGCTTAGTAGTGTTTTATTTTCAAATTTTTAATACAATTTAATACAGTAAGCAACAGTTTCCCATTGATATGATGATTGAAGGATTACTATCCTTCAGAACACTATGGCCGTGGAAGTAGGCTATCATGGAGCTGTCTCAGCTAGGTCTTGCTAGGTCTTGAGGTTTAGTGGAGTGCAACAGATATTAACACACACAAATGACTCCATAAATTTGAGCTCTGATCCTGTGATCTTAGATATTATAAATGGAACGTCTGTAAAGTCCAGTCCAATATTTCTGAGATAAAGAGACCATTTAGAATCTGGGAATAGCGTTACTAAATAATGAGTTTTAATGGGCGCCTTCAGAGAAAATTATCTAAACTTGACCTCGCCCACAGACTTTTACACCACTCACTTCAAAGGGATATAGTCCATTCGTTTTTGAGAATCATAAAAACGCCATTCAGTCTGTGGGAAGAAGAACTGGGGAAACGTAAATACCATTTGTTTTTCTTCTTTTTATGTTTGATATTGAAGAAATGTGGACAGGGCAAACAAAGGGCAACCCATTACAAACCATAGTCAGTCTAAAATGTTGTCATTTTAGTTCTGCACAGAATGTTCAAACTCTATCCAAATGAACTGCATATGGCGTATCCTTTACTGACTCAATCAATAAACCAAATTAATGTTTCCTTAGAAAACAGTCAGATATGATGACATGTTAAATTTGCTGTCATCCAGAATGGGATCTTTGTATAAAAGGCTCATTTAGTGAAGGATCCCCTTGAAGGCACTGTGAATCATTAACCAACTGGTTGTAATTATACAGTGTGTTCACCCTCACACTGTTGTCAAATAGAATAATAAATGCTGCAAATGCTTGTAAAATGTAATAACAGTTTAGATACTACCAATTTTGCACATTTTAATCAGGTTTCCATAAACACAACATATCCACATTGGTTGCTCTATTATTTATTAAAAAGGAAGTAATGAATACAATGAACCATATAATTCTCACACTTGTACAACTGTTATACTCCCTGCCATATCAAATCACATTTTATTGGTCACATACACGTATTTAGCAGATGTTATTGAGGGTGTAGCGAAATTCTTAGCCTCTGTGTTTCAGATAAATAAGAATCTGTTCAATGTCAGACTGTACCACTTCATAAGACCTCATGGTATGGGTCAAATTTAGGACATGGCCCCTTGGAATACCAATGGGGATGAGGCTGAGAGAATAATATCATGTTAACAGTAACCTCCACCATTGACTCTTCATCCATCCACCTACGAGGCCTACCTCCCACCACAGCTCCCCTCTGATGACCCTGGGTGTCTAACTCAATCTCACTTGCCAAATGTCAATAGTGCCGAGACCTTTACTCAGCAAGCTCTCCTCCATGACCTTGACAGCATTTTGGATTCAATGCATGGAAAATATGGAACTGTGGTACAGGAACCACACTGTGCCATTCAAAAGTTGAGCATAGCATAGCATTAGATGGAATTCTGTTGTTTTTAGCTTATATTTCTGCAAGTCATTTAGATATGAATTTAATGTGATCTGCTACAAGCCATTGTTGTGTACAAGCTATTAGCTCCATAACTGCATTTCAGTGTTATTTCATATGTAACGTTACACTGTGGTAATGGTTGATTAACAAAATCCCTCACACAGGCTCACTTCACAACATTCAATAATATTGTTTTGCCATTTGATAAGTTCAGAAAAACACAATGCTTACAGTAATAGCTTTTCAATATGCTACTTTACAATTTTGCACAAGCAATACAATGACACACATTAAAACATTTGATCCCTCGTGTGTGATCCTCAAACCGTTATCATTAATAACGAATTCAAGCTCTACAGCCATTTAGCTGGAAATTTGATTAAGCTAGCCATATGAAAACGATTGGCTAAAATGTATTAATTACACAAGTGATGTCCACTGGGACCGCTCTGCAGTGATTGGAGCTTGGCTTTGACCCTTGGTTAATTTAGAACAAGGGGGAATTACAATGAATTGGCTACTGGCTCCAAGGTCTGCAGTCATGGAGCAGTGGCTCTTGCTTGAAAATGTAACTTCTAATGAATCTATTTCAGATACAATTTTTACTGAACAGTCACCTTCTCTCGTCTTTTTTCGTGGCATCATCTAAATCATTTATTTTTCTTCAAATACACGAATGAGACGTTATTCATAATTACATGAATTATTTGTATAATATGAATAGGATTATATTTGGGTATTTGTAATTACCTGCCTATCCACCCCATAAGTTGGAAGCAAGAACAACTTCCCCTTGTATTCTCACCTTTCATTAAAGGGATTGATTAGAATGAACCCGGCATAATTGCTTTCACACCCTTAGTGAACCAGGAATCAAGGAGGTAGAGTTTAATTAATTTCCTTTCCTTCATTTAAGGCAGATATATCAATCTTCCTATTTGTGATTATTCCTCTTTTCAATTAAAGTGAAGGGCTGTTCATTTCCAGCTGCTGAAGAGGAAGTGTGCGGACGGACGGCTCCAGGTAGAAAGGGCCTGTGCTGTCAGGTTGACAGGTCTTATTGAAAAGGAGATGCCTCTGGGTAATTACTCCTTAAAACCAGATACACAAGACTCTCCGTCTCAGACCTGCAGGGATTCCTATCATCTGTTCAAATCCGGAACCCCTAAATCAATCAATTAGATTCCAACACATGGGATTTGAGCACTGATATGATGGGAGAGTGATGTCAATAACAACCTACTTTTCTATTTCCCACATGTGTGTAATGATGATTACAGAATTCTTCTCTGACTGAGATAGACGGATGATGTCTTCATTCTGTCTCAGCGCATCAGACCTGATGATACAAAACCAGGCAAATTGAAGCTGTTACCCATAAAAGGTGGTATCTTTAACACATTTCATTATAGACTATTATCCTGAAGGCAATAACACAGGAGACCTAAAGGTTGGACATTTTTCATTACGAGTTTAAATTTGGTTATTGCATTCTCCGAGCACTAAAAACCCTAAAGCATCTCAACTAAAAGGGTGTTAAGAATTTTTCCAGGAACCTTTTGAGGGAGTAAAATGCTCAAAAGTTTGTTTAGGCTGCAGATGGTCTATGAGAGTTAATTGGTCACAGAAAAGGACAACGTGTTGTGGTTGACACAGATAGAAGCATATATTAATGTGCTGTGCACCTGTTGATCTTTACGTTTTTGCATGGTTCCATTTGGGGTTATGACTAACCATGTTTCCATCCAACCATTTCATGTGGATGAATTACCTGACGCATGAAAAAAGTCATGACTGGGCTGATGGAAACATGAAATGCAGATACAATTTAATTAATTCCGACAGACAATTTGTTCATTTGACATGGTGGGATCTTTTTGTGTCAGTAAAATTATTAATGCGAGAAATGGCAGTGGAAACGCCTTTATGCCCAAATATTGATATAATAACTATCATATCGATGTAAACTTGGAGTCACGCGATAACAGGTTGTGTGGTCCTCCCACTACAGCTCATCGGGAAAGCATGCAGTTTATTAGGCTACAGATGAAATAAGTTACGATGAACTTCACAGGGTGTTGAAAGTGCAAGGTGATGAGCTTGATGCTGCTTTCCAATAAATATTGAGTGTCTTATTCTGGTGACATGATCATGTGCTTTACTCGCATAAAAAGGTTTGATGGAAACCTGGTTATTGATTCAAATTGTAGATTACATTTAAAATTATGTTGATAGGACCGATTGGCTTAGGTTTCTCTTTGAAATGTGTTTATGTTTTGCATTAAAACAGAGGAGAGAGCATGGAGAAAGATCAGAGATACAAATGAACCTCTAGAGCAGGGCTAAGCAACCCTGGTGCTGCAATTAGTTCATCTTTTTGATTTAACCAACCTGGAAGACGAGGTGTGTTGAATTTAGGCAATCACTGAACTGATCAATTAGCTCAGTTAGTCAGGTGTGGTCCTCTTATCTAATCTTTGCTCAATAAACATCTTGCTCACCTAAGGGGACGAGCAGTCATATTTAATCAGAGACGGCCATAGGGTTCTCATTAGTTGGCAATGCAGTGTCTGAAAAACATATTAATTGTCTCTAGTACAGGACCTGCTCCAAGACCATCAACCAAAAATAAAATGTGTTTATGTTTTAGGTCAACTAATTCAAACCTGGTGTCCCCAGTGGGCTTCACTGGAAGTTCATAAACAAGTACATTTTCTACCGAAGCAAAGCCATTTCAGTGCTATTTTGTAACTCATGAACTATGTTGTTTAAACCAGAGCTATCAAATAAATCTCAATCTGCAGACACAACTAAAGTAGTAAAAATAACAAGAAACAATTTAAAGCATTCAAGAGATGGAAAACGTTGTTCGAACACCTTGGGCTTTTGTTGGCAGTGATTATTTAGTAGGCAATTACCTAACATGAAATATACTGTCCTACTATTGAACACCACAATGAGAAAGGCTAGTGAGAACCTGGAGAATGAATGATGACTCAAGAAAAAAAAAAGGTTGCTGGATTGAGTGTGACTGACTTCATGCCTCACTAACCACACAGCAATGACCACACAAAATACCCCTGATGGGAAGAAGTGAAATGGAGAGACTATGCAAAGATTTGTTACATCTTTATTCATTAATGCATTGAAATGTTTATGAAATTCCTTGATGGGCCTCCCAGGAGATGCAGCAGATTGTGAAGTGGTGAGCTGAGACTATGGGTCTACATGACAGATGAAGTGAAATCTTAATTTCATTATTCCTGGAAATAGTACATCTGTCTGCCAGCTGAGTGACTCTTCTCTCTTATTTCACAAAGAGTGTTCTCTGTTCTGGGGAAGGAGTGTGGCTCTGATTAAGCATGCTCCTGTACTGCCTTGGGAGAACTAGGGGACAGGCACAGAATGAAAAAGACCACTTAAATTCTTTATATTATATCTTTGGAAGGACATATAGAGAATTACCTATTTCAGTGAGATCCCTTGGTGGGTTCTCCTTGGCATAACCTCTGTATATTAGGACAGTGATCTTAGGGAAAGAGACTTAAATGCAAGATTTTTTCTGATGAATGAGAGGTATGCAATTTAAATCAGCTTGACCTCTCATAATGTCACGACTTCCTCCGAAGCTGCCTCCCCTCCTTGTTCGGGCAGGCTTCGGCGTTCGTCGTCACCGGCCTTCTAGCCACTGCCGCTCCGTATCTCATCATTCCATTTGTCTTGTCTTGTCAATTACACACACCTGGTTCATATTCCCCTCATTAGTACATGTATAAGTGTTCCCTCTGACCCCTTGTCCTTGTGGGTGATTGTTTCATGTGAGATGAGTGTAGCTCGGTGGAGCTACCTGTAATTTGTATTGCCGGGGTATATTTTCCCAGTGTGCCTGTATTTGACGCTATCCAGCGTAACTGTGTACTACGGAATAAACTCTGTACTCTGTGATTTACCCTCCTGCGCCTGACTCCTTCAAATCACACTCTCACACATAACCATTGACCAGTACATGTATTGTAAAAAGGCATCAATTAAGTAGACAAACACAAGTAATGAGAGTCATTATGAAAGGGTATGAACATTTCTTATTTTATACTTTTTACCCCCAATTGGGAGTTACAGTCTTGTCCCATCGCTGCAACTCCCGTACTCAGGAGAGGCGAACGTTGAGAGCCATGCGTCCTCTGAAACACGACCCTGCCAAGCCACACTGCTTCTTGACACTGCTCACTTAACCCGGCCAGCAAAACCCTCACCTAACCCGGACGACGCTGGGCCAATTGTGCGCTGCGTCATGGGTCTCCCGGTCACAGCCCGGCTGCGACACAGCCTGGGATCGAACCCGTATCTGTAGTGATGCCTCTAGCACTGCGATGCAGTGCCTTAGACCACTGTGCCACTCGGGAGGCCCTGGGTATGAACATTTCTCTTTGGAAAAGGAGCAGGATTAGATGTGAGTAAACGTGTTCTAATTTGCATTCCAATTCCAGTCCATGTGTTCATTCTGCCAACGTCAAATTGTGAAACTATTAGAAGATTGGATAAATACAAGGTCACTGTACTCTTTAGTTACTCTATGCCTGGTTTTAATTTCCATGTACTTGGGTTTAATTTAAATTATGCTGTGGTGCAGTTGGCAGCAATGCATTATCATATTCAATTAAATGGGGTGAGGAGAGACAAGTGAGGGTAGGCCTTATCCCTTATACGGATTGAAAATGGCAGATTTTGTAATTGATAAGCCCCTAAATTGGAACGCAGTGACTGTACAGTAACATACTATGCATGACATCAGAGCTCAGGTTCTTCACTTCACAGCGCTTGAGAACTGCGCACGACAAGAAGATGCCCCCATCCCTCCCGCTAATTGGCCTACTTTTGTATATTTGTTGTTGTCTGAGTGAGGGAAATGCTGTAAATCGAGAGGAGTTGATGTGTTCTGAAAGGTGAGAAGTTGAGGATTATAATAACTACGGCTTTGATGTCATACAGTCTAACCATACACCCGTGATTCTAAATGTGCACTTCACATTTCCATATTTGAAAACTCATGTCATTTACAATATCAACGTTCATGATCGCTATGTTTGATTCACAGTACAAGGATGGCATGCATTATACCCTGCGTTGTCCTGAACATAAGGAGCCTGTTTGTCATATTGTGAAAAAAAATTCAGTGAAACACACACTTGAATGCACTCATGACTCCATTATATGCACACCAAAATTACAATCTGTTTGTCTGAAGTGTCTTTTGAAAGCCTTACACTGTAAGATCATATTTTAGAACTTAACTAGCCATGTTGGCAATAGAATAAGCTTTCAAATGATTTCCACCTGACCCAGACCGCAATTTTTAATGGAACTTTTCTGGATTGCGTAAACGACAACATTAAATGTCTAATGGTGGGGAAGCAGGGCTGTCTTCCAAACAAAAAACTACAAGTATGCTTGCTTCAGTTCCTCAATGGCAAAGCTAGAAGAGCTTAAAAAATCACCTTATAGTTGAAGGCTCTTTCCTTTAGTCATAAAAGTACATTGAAAATACTAAGGAACTGTGCACAGTTTGGAGAGGTGTGTGGCCACTTGCAGACACCAGTTAGACCCCTCATTCAAACCCTTGTAATTGTATTTGCTTACAGTGGGGAGAACAAGTATTTGATACACTGCCGATTTTGCAGGTTTTCCTACTTACAAAGCATGTAGAGGTCTGTAATTTTTATCATTGGTACACTTCAACTGTGAGAGACGGAATCTAAAACAAAAATCCAGAAAATCACATTGTATGATTTTTAAGTAATTAATTTGGATTTTATTGCATGACATAAGTATTTGATCACCTACCAACCAGTAAGAATTCTGGCTCTCACAGACCTGTTAGTTTTTCTTTAACAAGCCCTCCTGTTCTCCACTCATTACCTGTATTAACTGCACCTGTTTGAACTCGTTACCTGTATAAAAAACACCTGTCCACACACTCAATCAAACAGACTCCAACCTCTCCACAATGGCCAAGACCAGAGAGCTGTGTAAGGACATCAGGGATACAATTGTAGACCTGCACAAGGCTGGGATGGGCTACAGGACAATAGGCAAGCAGCTTGGTGAGAAGGCAACAACTGTTGGCGCAATTATTAGAAAACGGAAGAAGTTCAAGATGACGGTCAATCACCCTCGGTCTGGGGCTCCATGCAAGATCTCACCTATTGGGACATCAATGATCATGAGGAAGGTGAGGGATCAGCCCAGAACTACATGGCAGGACCTGGTCGATGACCTGAAGAGAGCTGGGACCACAGTCTCAAAGAAAACCATTAGTAACACACTACGCCGTCATGGATTAAAATCCTGCAGCAAACGCAAGGTCCCCCTGCTCAAACCAGCGCATATCCAGGCCCGTCTGAAGTTTGCCAGTGACCATCTGGATGATCCAGAGGAGGAATGGGAGAAGGTCATGTGGTCTGATGAGACAAATATAGAGCTTTTTGCTCTAAACTCCACTCGCTGTGTTTGGAGGAAGAAGAAGGATGAGTACAACCCCAAGAACACCATCCCAACCGTGAAGCATGGAGGTGGAAACATCATTCTTTGGGGATGCTTTTCTGCAGGGGACAGGACGACTGCACCGTATTGAGGGGAGGATGGATGGGGCCATGTATCGCGAGATCTTGGCCAACAACCTCCTTCCCTCAGTAAGAGCATTGAAGATGGGTCGTGGCTGGGTCTTCCAGCATGACAACGACCCGAAACACACAGCCAGGGCAACTAAGGAGTGGCTCCGTAAGAAGCATCTCAAGGTCCTGGAGTGGCCTAGCCAGTCTCCAGACCTGAACCCAATAGAACATCTTTGGAGGGAGCTGAAAGTCTGTATTGCCCAGCGACAGCCCCGAAACCTGAAGGATCTGGAGAAGGTCTGTATGGAGGAGTGGGCCAAAATCCCTGCTGCAGTGTGTGCAAACCTGGTCAAGACCTACAGGAAACGTATGATCTCTGTAATTGCAAACAAAGGTTTCTGTACCAAATATTAAGTTCTGATTTTCTGATGTATCAAATACTTATGTCATGCAATAAAATGCAAATTAATTACTTAAAAATCATACAATGTGATTTTCTGGATTTTTGTTTAAGATTCCATCTCTCACAGTTGAAGTGTACCTATGATAAAGATTACAGACCTCTACATGCTTTGTAAGTAGGAAAACCTGCAAAATCGGCAGTGTATCAAATACTTGTTCTCCCCACTGTATCTTGCACCTACTCCAACATTTAGATGACTATTCTTATTATGTTACTAAATGTATCCAGAGTATTTTCTGATTTTGTTATTGACAAATGCTGTGAAAAGTACAGTAAATGTAAAATGCACATAAAATCAACAGTGTAATGTTAGGATTCAGTATTTTCAGGTAAACTGTTTCCTCCTCACCTTTGGTCTGATACATTCACCATAATCTCCTAAATGTTCTCTTTCAATTGCTACCATGGTCCTGCATATGCTTTTTATAGTTCTTCTGTTAGAAACATTTGAATTTGGCCCTTTCCATATAGGCCAATTTCCATGAGTGTAAGGTTAACAGTGACCCCAGAACCTTGTTATAATAGACAAACGTTTAATATAGCAAATCATCTAGTGACATAATTGAGGTGATCCGCTTATACGTGTGTTAATTTTCTTATAAGACATATTTTTTAAAATATTTTTTTATAGAGGAGACACCAGTATGAAAAGTAACTGTGTGAATGTGCATGTTAATTTGAGAAGCACAAGCACATATTGAAGTTACATAATGACATATTCTGGGGGTGACCTCTTGGGCCACAAAGGGTCCCCTAAAATGCAATGGATTTGTCAAAGTTAGGATTCAACTTTTGGAAGTATCAATGTTAAATATATATTCTAGAGGTAATCTGAACATGTTCTCAGTAACATAAAGTATCAAAACAATCCTCATTACTTTCAGAGCTGCGCAATCAATATTCAGCTACGGATTACTTTTCTGAGAAATCCACCCTACCCCGAATAATGTTTTTCTGTGAATAAGAAAGAGCAAGAGAGAGAATGTCAGGGAGAAACAACCGTGAGGGAGGAGAATAAACAAAAATGCAATTAGGTTAAAAAAATAATGCTATAACTTGAAGTTGCGATGCATGCACCAAGTTGTAGATAATGTCACACTGGCTTTCTGATCAATGTAACCGCATGTCACCTGAGCTCGTGTCCAGACTCCCTGCGTTTCTTACATTCTGTTCCGGCCCGATACCACAACTAATTAACTCCTTGGATGAAACACAAGCAGTTGAGGTAGTGGGATGCGGGATGATGCAGGGTGAGCAGTCTTGACAAAGTCATCAGAATCCCTTATTTACCAAAGGTACTAGTGTACAGAACAAAGGGAAAAGCAAATGAATTGCAGTGACAGACTCTCTATAGTATAATGAACCAGAACTGCATGGGCCACAAATGGCATATGATACAGAGTGTGGTGGCTGTGTTTGAACTGAATATCAATAGAACTGAAATCATAGCCATAAAATCAGTTAGTGTGGAACCAGTAGCCATGGTATAGTCTGTTTGTGGCCCTGTCCCATAGTATACAGGACACTCTCTCTGAGGAATCAAGCTGCTGAGGCTCTCATTTAAAATACAAAGCAGACGCTAACGATACAATGAATTACTCCGTGCTCTAGCAAATGTAAAAAAAAAAAAAGTGCCTAGGTTTCTGCTATGATATTATCTATTGTTTTAATTAATGACAAGAGCCAAAAAGAAAATGCAGTTCCCTTAAGAGGACAGGAATTAGCCAAGAAACACTAAAACACTTTAATGGGCCCATTGAGAACTTATACACTGGTTCTACCCTATGTTAATCAACTGTGACATGCATCATGTCTGTTGGACATGTCCACATACAGTACAAGCATACATTACATGTAATGAACATGACACATACACCCACAAGGACTACTTTAATCAATTTCCACTGAGCATTTTACAAAAACACATTCACTTAAAGAACAATGTTGATGCAAGTTTGGTAATAGAATTACATTTTGTGCTGTTTGTGCCATCACTCTGTTATGCATCGGCACTGTTTGTCAAGTAAATGTTATTTTTTTTTAAGTTTTCAGTGGAAATTGTTAAAATTAGGCCTTGTGCATAAAGTTGTATGGTTTGTTTAACTTTGCAAACATTGGTTTTTGTTTGACATACATTTTAAAGTGAAAATGTGAATTTCAGCATCACTCTGTTAGCGTGGAACTGCCCAGCTTCTGATAGGCTTAATCCAGACTCGGTCTTATAATGGATGTTCAAAATGAGCTGGTTCATTTATTTTCTCCAAACCGGTACATTATTGGGCAATCAATTTCCAATGCTTCTATATCTCCCTTCAATTAATTCCTACTATGATGTCCAACATGTAGAATCTCCACAGAACATTATACATGAAATTACATGTCGTCTTTAGAAGCCCTTAGTATGTTTTCTTTTTTTTTTTCTTGTAATTGCGTTTCAAATCACAGGCAACAATTATGTATTCTTATTAAAATACTACCTAAGAGCTATACTATAATTTTCTGATGACAATTACAATTTTATGATCAATTTTTTTAATAATGCTTAATAATGTGGAGCAGGCCATATTGGCATACTGTCTGTATTTAATATAGAAATTCTAACTAAGAAGAGAATGTTATCCACAGTCCCTTGCCCTCATGTCATTCAGAATAATTTGACTTCGTTGATCACAGAATCTTGTTAAAGCTAGAATCGTTAATTAAAACAGCAATAAAGTGACACCCCACCTCCGAATTTGGTAAATATCTGACCACTCAAATTCATAGACAGAGCTATGGAGGCAAGAACTGACCATCCATGATATCCAAATTATACTTATAACCATAGTGTTTGTTTACATTTACAATGTTTAAAAACATTGGAGTAAATAAACTACTATGCTCATGAGGCATTTATAAGTTATATTCAAGAATCAATGGGTAGATATCATTAATTTAAAAGTAAAAAAATTGATGTAGCAACTAAGGATTCTAACAAAGTGCAGTAGTACACAGAGTGTTTATCTTTATCTTCTAGGAAAACTGCATGAGTGTTGATGGGCTTTCATCCATGCTTTGTATATCATATCCAATTTGTTGATTTTGGGGATACTGTGCGTCTAAATGAAGGGAGTTTTCTTCTGGTCTTCACCTTGTCTTAAGAGAAGGACCTTCAGTCGCAGTGGAGACAATGAAGTAGTCTCAAGTTGAAGAGGAAGAAATTAAATAGAATCAGACAGAGACTTGGGCAGGGGAAGAAAGATCCGTTAGACAGACAGAGCTGTTTGAATGGTAAACCAGCCTTGGGCATTAAAGGAAGCGGTGAAAAGAGGACAAATTGAAAATGAAGGAGGCACCTTAGAAGCGGTGGGGCTCCAGAGTGGCAAAATAGCAACATCACCCTCCATCTGTTGAGAATGCAAATCATTCACACCCACTCGCTCTACCAGCATACATTTTCAGAAATGTTTTAAATACATAAAATCAAGATAATAAAATCTCAGTCCATACCTTTTTCCATTAATCTTTTCCATATGCACCATGCATTTGAATACCTTCGAAGGACCCTGCAATATAAAAGAAGCAAATGATTAATGTAGCATTGCTAAGACAATAGAGAAACACCCGAGCAAGTTCTAGATAAGTACATCAAAATGTATTTAATCTAAAGCCATGGATCCATACAGAAATACTTGTAGGATTCATCAAAATGTCATGTCTCTCACAACTCTACTCCAAGTGAGGTGTAATGATCAATTCTGCTCATTACAGAAGCATTTCACTGTATCGTTTACACCCAGTGGGCTCCATTTTAACAAACCTAATGCATATTAGCACTGATGGCAGTGTTATAGTTTTTTTTGTGCTATTTTCACAACCATAATTATGGGCACAGTAGCTGGTGTGAAAGGGCTGGGTTTTGATGAACAAAGAAGTTGTGGGTGTGTTGAGGATTGGACCCTCACTGGCCAATCAGAATGTGCTCCATGGCTAAATATGTGGTTGCTTCAAGTTGTTGTGTATTTACGTATTTTATGTATTGTCATCAACTCCAATTCGAATGTTAGCCCATTACAGCCTAGTTTGTTAAATAGCCTGCCCCATATTTGCTAAATATGTTAAACAATTTTGCAGTACAAATTGTTCTAATTGCATTGCTTCAATATGAAATTACATTGTTAAACAGAAGCTATAGCATTTGCACTGATATAGGGGCTAGGCCTGCCGTAAATTACAGTATGGACATGTACACGCTAAATGTAGTCAATAAGCAAGAGTCAATTCACTAGGCTATTGATAAAGCCTAAAAAGAAAGTGTACTTGTTTTAAATATTACATGTCTAAATACAGTTACAGGCACCATACAGATGTAGGATCTTAGTTTGATCACCCTGTTGCAGGAGAACCTTCCTGCAATGGAGAACATTTAAAACTTGTAGTGTATTTGAGGTTTAAAAAGGCTTCTGAAGTTTGTAATTTCCGTTTTGAAAATTCAGATTTGATTTTCCCTTATGAAAAATGTATCAACCCCTACAAAAATGTACATGAATTCAAATCCACAAAATAATTCACATTTCCTGTCGCTGATGGATGTCACGCCCTGACTCAGGGGACGCTTATATGTTGAGTCAGGGTGTGTATATTCCTTGTTGTGCTTTTTCTATGTTGTCGATCTGGTGTGTGTGGATCTATGTTGGCCGGTGTGGTTCCCAATCAGAGGCAGCTGTCGCTCGTTGTCTCTGATTGGGGACCATACTTAGGCAGCCTATTGGCACTGTCTAGTTGTGGGATCTTGTTCCGCTTAAGGTTTGTTGTTTCTACCTTAGGACTTCACGTTTCGTTTATTGTTTTGTTGTTTGTTTATTTAGTTGAATAAACATGTACGTATATCATGCTGCGCCTTGGTCTGTCCCGTCATTCAACGAACGTGACAGAAGATCCCACCAAAAGAGGACCAAGCAGCGTGCCCAGGCGGAGCGGATGGCCATGTCACAGGGAATTTGTGGTCATGGGAGCAGATATTTGCGGGGAAAGGACCATGGGCTAAGGTAGATGCCCAGGCAAGAGAGGAGCAATGGCAACACGGAGGAGGCCGGTCGAGGAGGAAGCCCAGAGCAAAATTATTTGGGGGGGGCACACGGGGTGGTTGGCGGAGCCTAGGGTTAGAGCCGAGCCAACTCCCCGTACTCACGCGAAGAGGCGTATGACTGGGCAAGCTCCGTGTTATGCGGAGCTACGTACTGTGTCGCCAGTGCTCAGGCACAGTCCTGTACTTCCTGTGCTTGCACCACGCACGTGCCGTGCGAAGATGGGCATCCAGCCAGGACGGGGTGTGCCGGCTCAACGCTCCTGGTCTCCAGTACGCCTCCTCGGTCCCGCATATATCGCCAGTGCGTGTGCACAGCCCAGTGCGTCCTGTGCCAGCGCCCCGCACGTGTAGTGCGAAAGTGGGCAGCCAGCCAGGACGGGTTATGCCAGCTCCCCGCTCCAGACCTCCAGCCCGCCTTTACAGTCCGCTCCAGCCTGTTCCTGCTCCTCGCACCAAGCCAGTGGTGTGCGTTGCCAGCCCGGCCCGGCCTGTTCCTGCTCCTTGCACCAAGCCAGTGGTGCGCGTCGCCAGTCCGGCCCGGCCCGTTCCTGCTCCTCGCACCAAGCCAGTGGTGCGCGTCGCCAGTCCGGCCCGGCCCGTTCCTGCTCCTCGCACCAAGCCAGTGGTGCGCGTCGCCAGTCCGGCCCGGCCAATTCCTGTCCCTTGCACCAAGCCAGTGGTGCCTGTTCCTAGTCCGGTCCGGCCTGTGCCTGCTCCTCGCACCAGACCAGTGGTGCGTTTGTCCAGTCCGGCACGGCCCGTGCCCGTGCCCGTCAGCTGCTCCACTCCGGAGCCAGAGCAGTCCGCTCCACCGGTGCCTAATCCAGTGTCGGTCAGCTGTTCCACTCCGGAGCCAGAGCAGTCCGCTCCACCGGTGCCTGTCCAGCTCCGGTCAGCTGCGCCACTCCGGAGCCAGAGCAGTCCGCTCCACCGGGGTCCAGTCCAGCTCCGGTCAGCGGCTCCACTCCGGAGCCAGAGCAGTCCGCTCCACCGGTGCCTGATCCAGCTTCGGTCAGCGGCTCCACTCCGGAGCCAGAGTAGTCCGCTCCACCGGTGCCCCGTCCAGCTCCGGTCAGCGGCTCCAGTCCAGACCATGACGTCAGCCCCTCTCCAGGTTCGGGGTCTCCCACACCAGGGTCCAGACAGAGCCTGGCGTATCGTGGGAGGAAGGAGAGGGGAAGCAGCAGGGAGGCGGAGAGTGAGAGGTCGTCACGCCCCGAGGCGGAATGCCCACCCGGTCCCTACCCTGTTATGTTTATGTTATGCGGTCGGAGTCCGCACCTTTGGGGGGGGGGGGGGGGGGGGGGGTACTGTCACGCCCTGACTCAGGGGATGCTTATATGTTGAGTCAGGGTGTGTATATTCCTTGTTGTGCTTTTTCTATGTTGTCGATCTGGTATGTGTGGATCTATGTTGGCCGGTGTGGTTCCCAATCAGAGGCAGCTGTCGCTCGTTGTCTCTGATTGGGGACCATACTTAGGCAGCCTATTGGCACTGTCCAGTTGTGGGATCTTGTACCGGTTAATAATAATAAATAATAATAATATGCCATTTGGCAGACACTTTTATCAAAAGTGACTTACAGTCATGCGTGCATACATTTTTTTGTGTATGGGTGGTACCGGGGATCGAACCCACTACCTTGGCATTACAAGCGCCGTGCTCTTACCAGCTGAGCTACAGAGGACCACAGGTTAAGGTTTGTTGTTTCTACCTTAGGACTTCACGTTTCGTTTATTGTTTTGTCGTGTGTTTATTTAGTTGAATAAACATGTACGTATATCACGCTGCGCCTTGGTCTGTCCCGTTAACGAACGTGACAATGGATTATTTTCCTGCTGTAGCAAACTGGCTCAAATTAAGATCCTACATCTGTAATTGCTCCCCGTGGACGTATAATACAGACAAGAGAACTTAGACTATGGAGGGTTTTACGCAAAGCCAAACTTTTCACAGGAGCTGGGTGAAGATCCAATTGAGAATGTGAAATGTCAGCTCACCATTCCACTGCTAGCAAATGTAAAGTCTGGTTTTTAATCAAATTAAACGAAAAACAATCAATCTGTTTGATCACCAAAAATACTTCTAAATAGGATTGGGTCAGAAACATGATGTTATAAATCGCATCTCTCGTTCCATGAGCATAAGGCAATGTGTGCACACGTAGGCCCAAGGGCTCTTCTGGGAAAGAGGATACCTAGTCAGTTCAACAATTCAACCGAAATGTGTCTTCCGCATGTAACCCAAACCCTCTGAATCAGAGAGGTGTGGTGGGCTGCCTTAAATCGATGTCATCGGTGCCCAGGGAGCAGTTGTTGGGGGTTAACTGCCTTGCTCAAGGGGAGAACGGCTGATTTTTCCACTGGATGTTCGAGCCATGGACAAATTGACATTGCCCAAACGTTATAATAAGATTAGCCTATACCATCGCCGTTGATATAGCCTATTAGTGACACTTGAAAGGTAAACAAACAAACAGGCAAATTGCCTCGGTTACAAGCGGATTCAGCACCAAGGACAGCAATTGGAATTCCCGCGATTTGACAGTTAGGTCCAACAGATGAAAGTTGAACATGCTATTTTCTTTTACAACATGATAATGGAAAAACTAAAAGCAGTCTATTGTAATAACTTGATGTTCCTAAACAGACTTCCTACATTCACTGACAGCTTTCATTCAATGGGCATCACACATAGGCCTAATGAGACCACATTTTTTCACAGATGCTGAATGGACAAAAATAATGTCCCTTATAAATAAAAAACAGGAATGATTGACTGTTTTGCTGCTCGTGAAATTTGAACAACACATTGGTTATAGGCCACTGATTGGGTATGCTGTGCGCCTCCACTAGCAACATCGATGCCATAACCAATCGAGTCTTAAATATTTGAAATAGATGCGGTAAAGACGTCAATGGAACTCGACCAAAACAATAGCTTTCGACTCTGTCAACCACCGCATTCTTATTGGCAGACTAAATAGCCTTGGTTTCTCAAATGACTGCCTCGCCTGGTTCACCAACTACTTCTCAGATAGAGTTCAGTGTGTCAAATCAGAGGGCCTGTTGTCTGGACCTATGGCAGTCTCTATGGGGGTGCCACAGGGTTCAATTCTTGGGCCGACACTTTTCTCCGTGTATATCAATGATGTCGCTCTTGCTGCTGGTGACTCTCAGATCCACCTCTACGCAGACGACACCATTTTGTATACATCTGGCCCTTCATTGGACACTGTGTTAACAAACCTCCAAACGAGCTTCAATGCCATACAACACTCCTTCAGTAGCCTCCAACTGCTCTTAAACACTAGTAAAACTAAATGCATGCTTTTCAATCGAACGCTGCTGGCACCCGCCCACCCGACTAGAATCACCACTCTCGACGGGTCTGACCTAGAGTATGTGGACAACTACAAATACCTAGGTGTCTGGTTAGACTGTAAACTCCCCTTCCAGACTCACATTAAGAATCTCCAATCCAAAGTTAAATCTAGAATCGGCTTCCTATTTCGCAACAAAGCCTCCTTCACTCATGCTGCCAAACATGCCCTCGTAAAACTGACTATCCTACCGATCCTTGACTTTGGCGATGTCATTTACAAAATAGCCTCCAACACTCTACTCAGCAAATTGGATGTAGTCTTTCACAGTGCCATCCGTTTTGTCTCCAAAGCCCCATACACTACCCACCACTGTGACATGTACGCTCTTGTTGGCTGGTCCTCACTACATGTTCGTCGTCAAACCCACTGGCTCCAGGCCATCTATAAATCACTGCTAGGCAAATCCCCGCCTTATCTTAGCTCATTGTTCACCATAGCAGTACCCACCCGTAGTCTGCGCTCCAGCAGGTATATCTCACTGGTCATTCCCAAAGCCAACACCTCCTTTGGCCGCCATTCCTTCCAGCTCTCTGCTGCCAATGACTGGAACGAATTGCAAAAATCTCTGAAGCTGGAGACTCTTATCTCCCTCGCTAACTTTAAGCATCAGTTGTCAGAGCACCTTACCGATCACTGCACCTGTACACAGCCCATCTGAAATTAGCCCACCCAACTACCTCATCCCTATATTGTTATTTATTTTGCTCTTTTGCACCCCAGTATCTCTATTTGCACATAATCTCTTGCACATCTAGCATTCCAGTGTTAATACTAAATTGTAATTATTTTGCACTATAGCCTATTTATTGCCTTACCTCCATAACTTGCTACATTTGCACACACTGTATATATATTTTCTGTTGTATTTTTGACCCCATATGTAATTCTGTCTTGATTTATTGCACTGCTTTGCTTTATCTTGGCCAGGTCGCAGTTGTAAATGAGAACCTGTTCTCAACTGGCTTACCTGGTTAAATAAAGGTGAAATAAAATAAAATAAAATAAAAAATAGAAATACAATAGAAACGCATGGGGGAAACATCCCGAATCTCCTCGTTGACCCCCAACAAAATTAGCCTACATTTAGGCTATTGCTTATATGTGTATTTCACACTATGTTGAGGTAAAAATCGGAGTATAATGCTTGTGTGGATGTCAACCCCAATACATGTTCATGTCATCGGCACCAATCAACTGCATTACAGTAAAAAATTACTTTGACTACCATCACCAATTTCTCTATGCTAGCTATGATACCAGCTTATACGAATGGGAGTTAGCATTTAGCAGTCACTTTTTCTAAATCTGAAAAGGGACTACTTCTAAATGTTACGCAGTGAAAACAGACAAATATATCCAAATCGGACTTTAGTAACCACATTGTGGGTCTTTTACCAAATATCCACTTTTTAGATCAGATTTGTTGAATCTGCGCCAATCCGGTGTCCTTTTTTTATCCCCCATGGTCTGCGTTCCATTGACCTCTTTACCGCATCTATTGGCACACATTTTTAAGGACACACCTTAAAAATGTCCACCCCTCCCACCGCAGCGCAAGCGAGCTGATATAAGACAGGGCTGGCAAATAGCAGAGCGCTGGCTTTAACAAGTCCAAATTACCGAAGAGCATGCATTTGACACTAGTGCCGCCTTAACGCCAGCCGAAAATAGTGCCCCAGTGTCCAGTGCACGCAACAAATAAACTTTGTTTGAATTTGATTTGGGTCTGATGAAGTGTGTAAATACAAGAACCAAGGGAGCCATAGATAACTTCTGTCACTAAGTGATCACCACTCATATGTAATTTAGTGTCTCACTCTACGGCAACTGCAGTTATCCTTTTATTTTTTATTCAGCATATTAATACCGCCAGCAGCCAGCTCAGGGGAACTACACAATAGATACAATAGGTTAATAGTGGTCTGCCTGACTGTGGAATTTTGATAATATAATTTCATCACTTGTAACCAACCTTCATTAAGTTATTTCTCTCTGTTTCTTATAAAACTAAGAATGTGCATTTCCTTTATAACCCATAGATAATTAATTAGCTATACCTTTTCATCTACCAAGTCTTTTCAAAATAGAGAAATTGAAACTACTCATTAACCCCCTATTAGATGAATGTTTGATTTCCCCTTTGAAGTATTAGTGTGGATATTTTTCAACACAGTGGTTGGCTTTATGTGCCTAGGTCTCTGGGAAGTGTTACTCTTTATCAGAATAAATCTATGGTGAATTTGAAAAGAAGTTTAAACCAATGTATTTCTTATATTAGTCGTATGTATGGGACATGCATGTTATATCTCATCCAATTAAATGTTTACTTGTGTCAAGGCTGAGGTGTATGTGGTGTGGGAGTCAGGCGCAGGACACCGAAGCTTAGTCCAACAAAGTTTACTGGTGAAACTACAAGGCAAAGATACAGTAAACGGCCTCAAGAAAAACAGAGGCGAGCTATACGCAAACTATGCGTAAAACAATAAACAACGAAACAGATACAAAACACGCAGCACTACAGACAGGCAAAAAACAACACACAACCTAACCAATACAACACAGGCAACTTATAGAACACGTAATCAGACACAAACGGACACAGGTGTGACAGACAGACAAAAGCAATCACACATAGAAACATTCAACGGTGGCAGCTAGTACTCCGGGGAAGACGATCGCCGAAGCCTGCCCGAACTAGGAGGAGGAGCAGCCTCGGCAGAATCCGTGACAACTTGCAGGTTCCTTCTCAACAATGCAACAACTAAGAAATAATAAAAGATCAGAATTTAAAGGGGGGGGGGGTGAGTATTTGGTCACCTACAAACAAGCAAGATTTCTGGCTCTCACAGTCCTGTAACTTCTTTTTTAAGAGGCTCCTCTGTCCTCCACTCGTTACCTGTATTAATGGCACCTGTTTGAACTTGTTATCACTATAAAAGACACCTGTCCACAACCTCAAACAGTCACACTCCAAACTCCACTATGGCCAAGACCAAAGAGCTGTCAAAGGACACCAGAAACAAAATTGTAGACCTGCACCAGCCTGGGAAGACTAAATCTGCAATAGGTAAGCAGCTTGGTTTGAAGAAATCAACTGTGGGAGCAATTATTAGGAAATGAAAGACATACAAGACCACTGATAATCTCCCTCGATCTGGGGCTCCACGCAAGATCTCACGCCGTGGGGTCAAAATGATCACAAGAACGGTGAGCAAAAATCCCAGAACCACACGGGGGGACCTAGTGAATGACCTGCAGAGAGCTGGGACCAAAGTAACAAAGCCTACCATCAGTGACACACTATGCCGCCAGGGACTCAAATCCTGCAGTGCCAGACGTGTCCCCCTGCTTAAGCCAGTACATGTCCAGGCCCGTCTGAAGTTTGCTAGAGTGCATTTGGATGATCCAGAGGAGGATCGGGAGAATGTCATATGGTCAGATGAAACCAAAATAGAACTTTTTGGTAAAAACTCAACTCGTCGTGTTTGGAGGACAAAGAATGCTGAGTTGCATCCAAAGAACACCATACCTACTGTGAAGCATGGGGGTGGAAACATTATGCTTTGGGGCTGTTTTTCTGCAAAGGGACCAGGACGACTGATCCGTGTAAATGAAAGAATGAATGGGGCCATGTATTGTGAGATTTTGAGTGAAAACCTCCTTCCATCAGCAAGGGCATTGAAGATGAAACGTGGCTGGGTCTTTCAGCATGACAATGATCCCAAACACACCGCCCGGGCAACAAAGGAGTGGCTTCGTAAGAAGCATTTCAAGGTCCTGGAGTGGCCTAGCCAGTCTCCAGATCTCAACCCCATAGAAAATCTTTGGAGGGAGTTGAAAGTCCGTGTTGCCCAGCGACAGCCCCAAAACATCACTGCTCTAGAGGAGATCTGCATGGAGGAATGGGCCAAAATACCAGCAACAGTGTGTGAAAACCTTGTGAAGACTTACAGAAAACATTTGACCTGTGTCACTGCCAACAAAGGGTATATAACAAAGTATTGAGAAACTTTTGTTATTGACCAAATACTTATTTTCCACCATCATTTGCAAATAAATTCATAAAAAATCCTACAATGTGATTTTCTGGATTTTTCTTTCTCATTTTGTCTGTCATAGTTGACGTGTACCTATGATGAAAATTACAGGCCTCTCTCGTCTTTTTAAGTGGGAGAACTTGCACAATTGGTGGCTGACTAAATACTTTTTCCCCCACTGTATGTGTGTGTATGTCTGTGTAGGTGTGTGCATGAGTGAGTACATGTGTGCTAAGGTGAGGAGAATCAGAGCAGATGGTCAGTCCAGTTCAAGTGTTCAGCAGTCTGATGCCTTGTAGATATCATGCTCCGATACTGTCTGCACGGCGATAAGGGAGAGAACAGCTCATGGCTGGGGTGTGTGGGGTCCTTGAGGATGCTGCATGCCTTCCTCAGGAACCATTTCGAGTATATGTCCTAGATGGGTGACAGCACAGTCCCAGTGATGTACTGGTCCGTTTTCACCACCCGCTGGAGGGCCTTGCGGTTGTGGATGGAGCGATTCCCGTAACAGGCCATGATGCAACCGGTCAGGACTATATCAATGGTGAGGCGATAGTATATCTACTGCAGTCCCTTTAATGTGGATCGGGGCATGTTCCCCTCTCTGCTTCGGTCATGACACCACAATGCCAGTTCACTTAACTCCTCCCTATAGACTGGCTAGTAATTGTTGGTTATCAGGTCTACAACCGTGGTGTCTTCAGCAAACTTGATGATGTAGTTGGTGTTGTGAAAAGCCACGCAGTCGTGGGTGAACAAGGAGTACAGCAGAGGACTGAGGCCACACGCCTGGGGCCCTTGTTTTAACCCTCCCGTTGTCCTAGGGTCAAAATGACCCGCCACTGTGTTGAACCAACTTTATTTAATTTTTATATTTTTTGGATCATTTGTGAGAAGGAGGCAGGGATACTTTCTTTAAAGTCAATGATCCCAAAAATATAAAAATTAAATAAAGTTGGTTCAACACAGTGGCGGGTCATTTTGACCCTAGGACAACAGGAGGGTTAAGAGACAGTATGGAGGAGGTGTTGCTGCCAATCCTCAAATCCTGTATTAATTTGTGTTCATTGAGGAAACAGTCTGTCTTTTAATGGTATCCGAGATATCTGGAGATTAATTAAGTCCCTTCATAAGGGTCAAGGACTGAAACAAATTAATTTAGCAGTGGTGATGATGCTTAGATTGTAGTAAAAGGCCACACTTGACCATTGCACTTGAATCAATCCCACGGTGAATGTCTAAGGCCGCTACACTATGAAACCACACACTATTGCAGAGACTTTGATATTACCGGCCGCAATTGATATGGTGACAACAATGTGTGGGGCAGTAGCATGGAACCCCGTATTATCGGCATATTCAACAGCGTTTAAGAAATATATTACCTTCAACAGTGTTATCTTGTGATCAAGCCATCAACGTTTTGTGGTTATTGCTGTTGTAAAAATGTTAGCTAACGGGTTAGCAATTAGCAAGTTTGACATTTCAGTGGAAATACTACTATTATCAGCTTTTTGATAAGCGGTTTATCAAAAAAATACGTCCCGTATTATCGGCATACGGCCCCCAGTTATTGGCCAACTTACTATTTTGTTAAATTACAAGATATATTCATTTCATTTTGTTTCAAGAAAAAAACACCAACCACGTACGCGAAGTGTTTACTAGATAGTTGACTAGTTGGCTAGCCTTCCGGTAAAAAAATAATGACTTGCCTGTCAACTTTTCATTGCGGAGCCCGGTGCGCCCTCCTGTGGACTCTTAAAAAATGGTTCTTAACCAACATATTCAGTGTTGTAACCAAATAATGTCTCATCATTTGTTTTACAGATTAATCTTATGTTTTGAGAAAGTAGATAACAGTTGAATACTAAAATATGAGTATTAATAATTTACATCAAATACAACTTTAATTTCAGTAATGTGCATTGACATAAACAATGAAAACACTGTTGGAGTTTGTGTTGCACTTGGAAAGTAAAGGAAGAAATACACAAGATGGGTTCAATATATATATATATATATATATATATATTTATATTATATTTTAGACCTTTATTTTTTGTACAAATAAATAATTTAATATGAACACAAACAAAACAAACAATTAAATCTCAACCTCCATCCCTATATTGTCACAAAAATTACAATAAAAATCCAGCTCCACCGCTACCTCTTGATCCCACTGAACACACCTGCAGTGGAACCAGTGCTGGCAGAAGTTACAGCACACCCATGGCACCTCAGATCTACACTCCTGAGGGGAGCTTGCAGGCGGATCATGCTCCCCGCAGCCAGCACAGCAGGTGGTGTCTTCTTTTATAAAAAATAAAATAATAACAAAAATTGATTAATATGGTTTTCTCTTCCTTTTCTGTGCTGCATTTTGAGAAAAAGTAGTGTTAGACTGAGCATGTTTTATCAAAACCCTTTTCAACTTTTTTACATCAATACCTCTGGAGGAAGCTGCAGAGGTTTTGGAGGAGTTGGAGATGACTTGAGGGCTGGTGCTATGGACTGTAGATATGTAAAGATATATATATTTTTACATTGCTGTTTTATAAAACAGATAAGTCATTTTTGTAATTTAACATGTGTTTACCTGTGGAGGTGGCTGTATTCAAATTGCAGGGGGCAGGAACACCAGATGAGGCTGCTATGGTGGTGTGACCAGGGGAGACGGAGGAGGCAGTTGGTCCAGAGGAGGCCGTGTTGGTGGTGACAGACAGGGGGGGGGGTTGGTGTGCATCGTGGTGGTGGTGGACAAAACCGCCGACGATGGCTTGAAGGAGCTGGTGTTTGTAATGGTGGGGTTGAGGGGCCGACGATGGGGTGGCCGGGAGCGTAGGCACGTAGCCTTCTTCTGCAGCTGGGGACTCCGGCGGCTCCTACAGGTGTTGCACACTGGGAGGCACTGGCAGTGGTGATGCAGCTGTCAGGAGTGGTTCCAGCAGGGGTTCCAGCAGAGGCGATGGCGTCAATGGTCACATCCATGGCAGCCCTCTCCTGTGTTCTGAGGGCTGCCCAACGCTCTTTCTCCTCTGCCTTGGCCCTCTCCTTCTCACCCCTCTCCTGCCACTGGCGTGTGTATTCCTCTCCGGTGAGGCATGTGGCGACCACAGGGACTCTTCTGCATCGATCTAGCCGATACTTAAGGACAGTAAGGATGTGCCCCAGGTCCTTCGCTATTAGCCCCCCCCTCTTTTAGGGGGTGCTCTTCTAGAGCTAGGGCTGGGACTGGAGCAGGGGCTTGGACTGGAGCAGGGGCTGAGGGTCCTCCTGTGGTCACTGGGGAGGAGGTGCTGATGGCCGGCACAGTGCTGCTGGTTCCAGGAGAGGCAGTGGTGGGACCCGGAAGGGACCGAGACGGCATTAAACGGGACCCTTCAATGGCTGAAGGGTCAAAAGGGAAGAGGCCACACTTCTTAAACCCTTCCACCACATAGCACATGTCCTTGCAGCACTGGTACGGGTAGCGGAATATTCTGACAACTTCTTTAAAGGGCCAAAGTATGCCACGTCCAGCGGCTGCAGGACAGGGGTGCAGTGTGGTGGAAGACAAAGAAGTATAACCCCTTCCCTTAGTGCTGACGCGAGCACCTCTGGGTCCATGTGGCTCTTGTGCCCATCGAAGAGGAGAAAGAGAGGGCGCTCCTTCACTGCATGCTTAATGAAGTGCTGAAACCACTTCCTGAACAGGTCCCCGTCAATGTAGCCACTGTTTGACCGTCCATACAAGGCTTGGGGGTGGCCTCCCAGTGTGTAGTGGCCACCGGGGAAACACTTGGGGTAGATGATAAATGGGGGGACATCCTCCCCAGCGGCATTGAAGCAGGCCAGCACTGTGATGTGCTCCTTGGTCCCCAGACTCATCGCAGTTATAGATTTGTCTGGGTTTCTCCCTCAACCCACTCTCTTCCAAGTGCTTCTCATAAGAAGTGAAGAAGGTGTCCATCATCGGACGTGTGGCACACTCAGCTCTCCCCCTGTCCAGGGTGTCCGGCCTCCTCATGCTCAGGTTCTTGTGCCTCCTTCTGAACATTTCCCACCACCTCTTCCCCAGTGGTGGGATTGTTTCCCCTGGGTGCCGAAACCTACAATAGAAGAGAATATGTAATTGTCCATCCAGGATGAAAATGTTTGTTTTGGCATCACCTTACACATCCACAGTTACATCACACACATTGAGAACAGTCAGTCCAGCATTCTACATACATAAACACATAGAACACCAAATACCTGTGTATTTCATCAGCCTCTGTCTGGTAAAGGGGGAACCCATGGCTGGCGCAGTAGATACAGTACTGCAGCAGATCATTTTCAAGCAATGTGGGTGGTCCACTGAGACAACCATGGGTCACCCGGCCGCTCAGAATGTCCGCCAGGGTCTGCCGAGGTACACCATGCACCTTGGTAAATAAGAAAAGAAAACTGTTACTAGCAGATAAAATTCACATACACATGGTAATCTCCTAAAAACAAAATATGACTAACCTTGGCAGCCTGGCGGAAAGCCATCCCTGTCCCGCAGTCCTCCATGGCATGGAACATGTCCACCTCACTCCACTGCTTCCTCTTGACATTCTCCATGCTGTGGTGGTAAATACATGTAGCTAAATCACTTGGCATACTATATACATTTTAGAAAGATAACTCAATCTGAATATGTATAAACATTTACATTTCAAAGCTAAGGCATTGAAAAGTGATTAAAGTTTTCACAATAACTGAAAGTGTACCCACGTTTTTTGTTTGATGTTATCTGTAATGAAAATTTGTGTCCCAATTAGTTTAATATTGATGCATACATTGTAACATTAGACTAAATACTGCCTATATGTAGCTGTTGTAAGATTAAACATAGCCAACAGTGATAGGTGTCAAAAAGTTAATGGTTCAAAATTAATTTTTGCAGATTGTGTAAACCAATTCTGAAAAGGTCAAGCTTGACAACATTCAGCTGTTTTCGTGATATGTATTATCTAATGCTTACAATTTCTTTCCATTTTGCTTACTTAGCAGTTCTATCAACATTTAGCAGCTAAGCTAGCAACATTAGAAAGTCCGTTAGCTATATTTCAGAGGTAAAAAGTTGGATATTAAATGAGATGTGGTCTGTCGCGCAGTCAAATTTTACAATAAACAGCGTGTCCCACAAAATGTGTATGTATATAACTTTTTTGAAAACTCTCAAAACCTAACTTAACTTACAAAAATTGCAATGAAAATCGGTGGTCAGCTAGCTAGAACGGTGTCTTTAGTCGCAAAACGTACCATTATTTTCCAGTCCATTTAAATGTTGAACTCGAGGTGATTTAGTCCTCCAATCACTAGAGAGTGTCCGAAGTTAGGGGGTGTCCGATGTTGGGGGAAAATTAGCTAGAGGCACAGAACCTCACATCAATACCTTTGCCAGATAACACTGTGAAACTAAGAATTGATGCTATAGCTGAACGACTCAAAAACTCCCCACCTTATCCTCTCCAAATGAACTTTAGCTGTGAGAGCCGAGATGCATTGACTTTTGTTTGCAACGTCAGGGGATGTTATTCACAAGGACATATTGTTCGGTCTCACGATTCCCGAGCATAAAACGGCACAGGGGATGTTCAGCGTGCTGCGTGGCTATATTGAAGAAAAACAGATTCTATGGGATCGAATGGTGCGCTTTTGCACAGATGGGTCTCCATCTATCACAGGACGACGGGCAGGCCACTGCACTCTAGTTGTGAATGTGTCTCCATCTGCCATATGGATGCATTGTATGATACACCCATCGAGCTATAATGGATACACCTTAGAGCAACTGGCAGCAAAAGAGCTGAGCGCAGAACTATGAGTTACTGGATCAAATCAAATTGTATTTTTCACATGCGCCGAATACAACAGGTGTAGACCTTACCATGAAATACTTACTTACAAGCCCTTAACCAACAATGCATTTCAATAAATAGAGTTAAGAAAATATTAACTAAATAAACGAAAGTTTAAAAAAAGTACAAAAAAAGTACAATAAAATAACAAGGGGGTACAGGTTAGTCGAGGTAATTTGTACATGTAGGTAGGGGTAAAGTGACTATGCATAGATAATAAACAGCAAGTAGCAGCAGTGTAAAAACAAAGGGGGGAGGGGGTGTCAATGTAAATATCCGGGTGGCCATTTAGTAATTGTCCAGCAGTCTTACGGCTTGGGGGTAGAAGCTGTTAAAGAGCCTTTTGGACCTAGACTTGGCTCTCCTGTACCACTCGCCGTGCTGTAGCAGAGAGAACAGTCTATGACTTGGGTGACTGGAGTCTGACAATTGTTTGGCCCTTCCTCTGACACTGCCTAGTTTATAGGTCCTGGATGGCAGGAAGCTTGGCCCCAGTAATGTACTGGGCCGTACACACTACCCTCTGTAGCACCTTACGGTCGGATGCCGAGCAGTTGCCATACCAGGCAGTGATGTAACCGGTCAGGATGCTCTCGATGGTGCAGCTGTAGAACTTTGAGGATCTGGGGACCCATGCCAAATCTTTTCAGTCTCCTGAGGGGGAAAAGGTGTTGTCGTGCCCTCTTCACGACTGTCTTGGTGTGTTTGGACCATGATAGTTTGTTGGTGATGTGGACACCAAGGAACTTGAAACACTCGACCCGCTCCACTATAGCCCTGTCGATGTTAATGGGGGCCTGTTCGACCCTCCAGCCTTTCAAAGCACTTCATGGCTACCGACGTGAGTGCTACGGGCAGTGGTCATTTAGGCAGGTTACCTTCGCTTTCTTGGGCACAGGGACTATGGTGGTCTGCTTGAAACATGTAGGTATTACAGACTCGGTCAGGGAGAGGTTGAAAATGTCAGTGAAGACACTTGCCAGTTGGTCCGCGCATGCTTTGAGTACATGTCCTGGTAATCCGTCTGGCCCCGCGGCCTTGTGAATGTTGACCTGTTTAAAGGTCTTGCTCACGTCGGCTATGGAGACTGTGATGCAGGTAACTTTGATTGTAAACTACATTTCACACGCCTGATCGCAAAACTATGTGGAGATATGCGATCAGAGAATGACAATGTTCTATATTACACCAAGGCTTGGTGGTTATGGAGGGGGAGTGTTGGAAAGGTTTTTTGAATTGAGAGAGGAACTGTTGTTATTTGCAATGGCTGTAAAAAACAGACTTAAAAAAAAAAAAAAAAGACGACTTTCTGTGTTATGAAAATACAATGTTTGAGTGGTGCAGCGGTCAAAAGCACTGCATCGCAGTACTGAGGTGCCACTACAGCCTGGCCGTGACCGGGAGCCCCATAGGACGGTGCACAATTGGCCCAGGGCTTTTCTTGGCTCATCGCGTTCTATGGAATCTTTGTGGCAAGGCCGGACGCCTGCAAGCTGACTTCCACAAAAAAATATGATTGTTGCTATACCACCCTGAACAAGTCTGATATCGGTAGCTAAGCAGAGTCGGGCCTGGTTAGTAGTTGGATGGGAGACCACCTGGGGACACCAGGTGTTGTAAGCTAAAACTGAATCAGAATCTTTTTGGTGGGAGGGAGTTAGAAAATGTGTCTCCTTGCCTATGTAACAGACATATTTGGCAAACTGAACGAACTGAACTCAAGCATGCAGGGACATACAAAACAAAATCTACAGATGTGTGACCGAATCAGCAAAATCCGTTTGACTTTGATCCTGGCTCAGTTGACATGCCGGTAAGTGAAATCGAACATCTGATCGAGCTGTCATGTGACCGAATGCTTCAGACAAATGTATGCTCTGATCGCATATCTCCACATAGTTTTGCGATCAGGCCTGTGAAATGTAGTTTACAATCAAAGTTACCTGCATCACGCTCTCCATAGCCGACGTGAGCAAGACCTTTAAACAGCTCTACATTCACAAGGCCGCGGAGCCAGACGGATTACCAGGACCTGTACTCAAAGCATGGGCGGACCAACTGGCAAGTGTGTTCACTGACTCATTAATGGGTCACTATGGAGGAGTTTGGGTTTCTGACTCAAAGTGAATACTCTGCAGTCTCCCTCCAAGCATTAAAACTCATGGTACGCTGATTCAGTGCTCTCGTCTTCATTAAAAACAAATATCGATCGAGGTTGGATGTGACAGGAAAGATTAGGTGTGCACTGTCGACCACGCCCCCTGACTCCAACGCGACATGCATCAAGCACACCCATCTCATTAGTGGTGGTGAGATAAGATAACTTATTTCTGACTAATTTGCAATTGACTGTAATAGCCCCACATAAAAAAAATATATAATGGTGAGTTGATAATACATTTAGAAATACTGTTGGAATGTTTAGCAATTGACTACCATAGCCCAATTATATAATTTTAAAGAATTGTCTCACATTGTTGGGGTCGCGATCATTTTCAGATATCAAAGTGGGGTCGTGGGCCAACAAAGTTTGGGAATCCCCACTATACAAAGTGTGTATTTATGTGATTTTTAAATTGCACAAATAAAGATAATTAACTAGTTTTGGTAAATCTTTTTAAATATAATGTGCAAGGTCACAGTTATCCCTAACCTATAGCCAAGTTAAATGGGGCCATGGTCGGATGCACAAGTAGCTTTTGTGCAAATTCCTTATATCCTTTTCAGCAATCAAACTACTTTGAATACTGTTATCCGGAATGAATGTAATTCTGCAGGGAATTGGAGGACGTATGAAACAGTATATACAGTAACAGTTTCTCCCATTCTCTCAAATATCACAGTTAAATATAAATCAATGCATTTTTTTACAATAAGATCCATAAAATAAAATAGTGCACCCAGAGATTGTCACGCTTGCCATCAGAGCTTTTTCCCTCAGGGTTCCATGCTAGCACAGAGTATACTGGGACCAAATCTGTGACTTTCAGGAGCTCTGTGATTATTAAAATCAGAGAGAGCAGACAGTTAATGTAATGTCCCCCAAGACCAAGTTAGCTCATATAGAACCCCCAAAATATGTTGTTCAACATACTTGCATACTATAGCTGCAGAATACATACATGTATAAGATGAGTAATCATACAATAATAATCAGGCATGAAAATCAATAGTTAAAAAGTCCCAGATACCCTGGTAACAGTCCTGAATCGATAATGGCCATATATTGCCAATGAACATAGAATTTCAATTGCCTGCTGATATGTCACTTACAGAAATGCAATGTGGACATGGATAATACAATAATATCTACATGGCATGTTTACATTCTACTACGTAAGTACAGCAATGTAGGTCTGATTGAATTGACTTCAAAGTCTTGTACATTCAAGATAATCTTCTTCCACAGTATCTGGCCCAATGGATCTTTCACTGGCGTTGCGTTGCCTCTGATATCTCATCAGAGGTCCTGTATTTAACATCAGTCCTGACTTGATTCTCCCAGCATCGACAGAGGCTTTGCTGGGCCACAGACCCCACATATTTACCTTTCAATTTCAGGCTATGCTTCACGCTTTATTGCACTTTTTGTCTCCCTGTCTGAGAGCCAGCGGATTCATCTGGTCTGTTCCCCTTTAGAAAAACATAAGGAATGGCTTCTGTCATGGAGTGCACTCACTCTGAAAGCGCAGAGAATACATTTGCTCAGTTACAGCCTGAATTTAAAATGGATTAAATTGAGATATTTTTGTCACTGATCTACATACAATACCCCATAGAGTGAAAGGAAAGAAGCTTGTACAGAATCATTATGTTGACTGAGGTTACCTATTTTATTGGTAGAGGGTACAGTAGATCAATCATATTACCTTTTTCTCTATGTAAGGGTTGGTGTGAGGTGTGGTCCAGGTGCGGTGCAGGTTAGACAGTAGGCAGTAGGCAGAGATGGTGAAACAAGAAACTTTACTGATGGTCCCGAAGCCAGGATACGAAATAACGGACTTTACATGAAAAATAAAGGTGGAGCAAATAAGACTCAAAAAAACAGGCAGACAGCCAAAAATAGGAAATATTAACTATGATTGAAATAACAAATAAACAGGGAGAACATCCCGCGACCAGACACTGATTAGTACTGCTTGGCATAGTGAAACTAGCAGAAAAAACTGAGCAAGGGAACACAGGGAAGTGAGGACATAAATACACAGGTGAATCAGATTTACACAGGTGACACCAATAGGAAGATGATTAGTCCCGACTGTGAGTGAAGAGGTGC
The DNA here is from genome assembly GCF_964263955.1 of Coregonus lavaretus. NCBI lineage: Eukaryota > Metazoa > Chordata > Actinopteri > Salmoniformes > Salmonidae > Coregonus > Coregonus lavaretus. The sequence continues at coordinate 46,567,093 of NC_139991.1, forward strand.
CTAAGGTTGTCAGAGGATGACACCTAGTGGGTCGCTCCCCCCCTGACGAACGGGTGGAGGCGACGGAATGTTGTTATCAGCCCTGGGTCCATAACATCCCTCCTGGGCACCCAGGACTGCTCCTCCGGCCCACAACCCTCCCAGTCCACCAGAAATTGGAGACCCTTCCCCACCCGCCGGCAGTCCAGCATCCGGTCCACAGTAAAAGCCGGCTGCCCTCCGACGAGGCACACCGGGGGAACAAGACGAGGAGGGGTAGCCAGGGGATATGTGGCGACGGGCTTGAGGAGGGACACATGGAATGTGGGATGCACCCGCATGGTGGGGGGAAGTTGCAAGGCGGTAGACCACTGGGTTGACTCGCCGGACCACTCTGAATGACAGCTTCCTGGACTCCACGCGGAGGGGAAGATCCCACGTGGAGAGCCACACCCTCTGTCCCGGGTGAAAGACCGGGGCCGGGCGATGCCTGTGGTTGGCCTGATGTTGAGACCTGACCGAGGCCCGCTTAAGCGGCGCCCATACCTGCCTCCAGGTGTGGCGACAGCGACTGATGTAGGCCTGGACTGGCGGGACCGCCGCCTCCTCCTCTTGCTCGGAGAATAGGGGAGTTTGGTACCCATATTGGCACTGGAAGGGGGACAGGCCAGTGGACGAGCAGAGAATGGTGTTGTGGGCGTACTCCGCCCACGCCAGTCGCTGACTATAAGTAGCTGGGTTGCTGGAGGCATAGCACCTAAGCACCCCCTCCAGATCCTGGTTGACGCGCTCCATCTGCCCGTTCGAATGGGGATGGAAGCCAGAAGACAAGCTGACGTAGGCGCAGAGGCAGGTGGCAAACGCCTTCCAGAACCTGGAGGCGAACTGAGGGCCCCAATCCGACACCACATCTTGGGGAAGGCCATGGACCCGGAAAACGTGCTGCACCACCAACTTAGCCGTCTCCTGGGCGGACGGGAATATGGGAATAGGAATGAAGTGGGCAGCCTTCGAGAACCAGTCCACAACTACCAGGATGACTGGAAATCCATCAGAGGGTGGTAGGGCGGAAATGAAATCCAGCGAGATGTGGGACCAGAGGTGCTTGGGGATAGGCAGGGGTCGGAGCAGCCCTGCCGCGTGCTGACATGAGCTCTTCATGCGCGCGCACACCGGGTAAGCAGCCACAAAGGAGCGCATATCCCTCTCAGCAGATGGCCACCAGAACCTCCTACGCAGGAACTCCAAAGTCCTGGCGCTCCCCGGATGGCTGGTGAGGTCAGACGCGTGCACCCACTGAAGCAGTCGCGAGCGCGCAGCCTTGGGTACGTATATCCTCCCCGATGGACCGGGCTCCCGCCGTAGCGCTGCTCTGACCAGTCTATCGATTCCCCACAAAAATGGGCCAGCAATCAGGGCGTTGGGGACAACGGGGTCGTCCCTCTCCACCAGGTCCACATGGTCGAAATACCGGGAGAGCGCGTCAGGCTTGGTGTTCTTCGACCCCGGACGGTATGAGATGTGAACCGGAACCTGGGGAAGAACAACTCCCACCTGGCCTGGCGCGAGTTGAGCATCTTGGCCCCCTGAATGTAGGCTAAGTTCTTGTGGTCAGTCCATACAACTAATGGATGGGTGGCCCCCTCTAGCCAATGTCTCCACTCCCCCAGGGCGAGCTTGACCGCTAGCAGCTCACGGTTCCCCACGTTGTAATTCGCTCCGGCGGGGGCAGCCGATGGGAGAAAAACGCGCAGGGGTGAGTCTTACTGTCCGTGAGGAACCGATGGGACAGGATTGCTCCCACCGCAACGTCTTAAGCTTCCACCTCCACAATGAACGGCAGGGACGGATCATGATGCCCGAGGACTGGGGCTGATGTAAAGCGCCACTTTACATCAGCCCCAGAGCGTACGCTCGTCTGGGTGAGGGCTGTCAGATGGAGCGGCTAGGGAGCTAAAATTGCGACTGAATCGCCTATAAATATTAGCGAACCCTAAAAACCTTTGTAGTTGCTTGAGGGATGAGGGCTGGGGTCATTCCAGTACCACGCTGACCTTGGATGGGTCCATCCATAGGTCCCCCTGGGTGACAATGAACCTAGGAAGGAGACAGTGTCTCAGTGTGGAACACACACTTCTCCGCCTTGACGTAGAGCTGGTGACGGAGAAGGCATTGGAGGACCTGCTGAATGTGCTGCTGGTATTCACTCATGTCCTTCGAAAATATGAGAATATCATCCAAATACACGAAGACACTGTAGTCGAGGAGGTCCTGGAGTACGTCCTTGTCCAACGCCTGGAACACCGCAGGTGCATTGGCTAGACCAAACGGCATGACTTGGTACTTTTTCCCAAGAAGAAGAAGGCTGTGCCTGCGGGTGAGGTAGAGGGACGGGTGTGACCCTCGACGACTACCTCGTTGATATACTCCCTCATGGCCAGCATCTCTGGCCAGGACAAGGAAAACAATCGCCCTCGTGTGGGCATGGCGCCCGGCAGGCGATCGATAGCACAGTTGTATGGCCTATGAGGAGGTAGGCCCTGGCACTCCTCTTACTAAACACCTCCCCCAGATCCCGATACTCCCGGGGAACGCCTGCCAGGTCTGGGCTGGTGACGGAGTCTGTAGCCACCGTCCTCCTGGTGGCAACCGCCGCCAGGGTGGTAGGCGGTTCTGAGTGCTGGACCTGGGGTAGAGGTGAGGACTGGTAGGTGGTCTGGGACGGTGGTTTGGGCTGATGAGTGGTCGGTGGAGACCTGAACAGGACGGGGGCGGCGCATCCCTCCAGGATAAGTCGCCCCATGGACCAGTCTATCCGGGGTTTGTGACCGACAAGCCAAGGGTGCCTGAGGATGTGGGGACACTCCGGAGTGTCCACAATAAAAATCTGGATATCCTCCCATAGCCCCCCCGCCACCGGGACACGCACGGGAACAGTGCGCCGGGTGATGAAGCCGACCCAAATGGCCGGCCGTCCAGCTCCATGACCGGAACCGGCTCGGAGAGGGAGAGAAACGGAACACTCCACCGTTGGGCCAGCCCCGCGTCCATCAGGTTTTCCGTGGCCCCAGAATCCAGCAGTGCATACGCCCGACGCGCAGCGCGGGCCCACTGAACCCTGATGGGGAGAAAAGTCTGGGAGTCTCTAGAGTTGGGTTTTCAGTTCCGGCTCGCTAGCACCCCTCCTGATAATAGCAAGCCCTCCCATTTCCCGGCTTCTCTGGGCATGATTCGCAGTGGTGACCTGTCTGGCCGCAGTACAGGCAACGTCCCTGGCGCAGACGCCTCTGCCTCTCCATCCTGGACAAGTGCGCCACACCCAGCTGCATAGCCTCCTCCTGAGGTGTTTCCTCCATGAATCGGTGGAAAGCCTCTGGGCTGAAAGGGGGACGCGGAGGCGTGCGTTGCGTCATGCCTCTCTTGTGCGCCCTCTCACGACGCCGATTGTCTACCCGCACCGAGAGGTCAACGAGGCCGTCCAGTCGCTCAGGCAGCTCCCTGAAGGAGAGTTTGTCCTTCATCACCGATTCACACCACTAAGCTTTTTCCACATTTTGTTGTGGTACAGCATGAATTTTTATGGATTAAATTGAGATCTTTGTGTCGCTGATCTACATACAATACACCATAGAGTGAAAAGGAGGAAGCCTGTACAGAATTTTAAAAATTCAATACATGCATCCTGTTTGCAATAAGGCACTAAAGTAAAACTGCAAAAAAAAATATGTTTAAACTTTATGTCTTGAATACAAAGCGTTATGTTTGGGGCAAATTCAACACAACACAGAGTACCACTTTCCATATTTTCAAGCATGGTGGTGGCTGCATCATGTTATGGGTATGTTTTTCATCAGCAAGGAATAGGGAGTTTCTCAGGATAAAAAGAAACGGAATACAGCTATAAGCACAGGCCAAAATCGTAAAGGAAAACCTGGTTTTGTCTCCTTTCCAACAGACACTGGGAAAATAATTCACCTTTCAGCAGGATGATAACCTAAAACACAAGGCCAAATCTATACTTGAGTTGCTTACCAAGACGACATTGAATGTTCCTGAGTGGCCTAGTTTTACTTAAATCGGCTGGAAAATCTATGACAATACTTGAAAATATCTGTCTAGCAATGATCAACCTGACAGAGCTTGAAGAATATTTGTAATAATAATGGGCAAATATTGTACAATCCAGGTGTGCATAGCTCTTAGAGACTTACCCCAAAATACTCACAGCTGTAATCAACACCAAATTTGTTTCTACAAAGTATTGACTCGGGTGTGAATACTATATGAGATACACTATATATACAAATTAGTGGATTCGGCTATTTCATCCACACCTGTTGCTGACAGGTGTATAAAATCGAGCACACAGCCATGCAATCTCCATACACAACATTGGGCCTTTGAATGGCCTTACTGAAGAGCTCAGTGACTTTCAATGTGGCACTGTCATAGGATGCCACCTTTCCAACATGTCAGTTCGTCAAATGTCTGCCCTGCTAGAGCTGCTCCGGTCAACTGTAAGTGCTGTTATTCTGAAGTGGAAATGTCTAGGAGCAACAACGGCTCGGCCGTGAAGGGGTAGGCCACACAAGCTCACAGAACGGGACCGTCGAGTGCCGAAAGGGTAGCGTCTTGCGTTGTACGTATACAATTTCCTATCCTTGCATTTCCCCTGACATTATCGTAATTGTATCTAGCTGACTAAACTCAACTCCATTGTCGTCACTAGTTACCACAGTCACAAAGTCAGAAGGCCCGCCTACTTGACCAATCAGCTGGAGTGTGATGATGCCTATGCCTGCTTACGGTTTGTGGGAAACGACTAATCAGAAGAGGGAGTGTATGCCTACCAGAAGTGGCGGACGAGGAACATGGGGTGTTTGTCAATTTGCATGCTACCATGCTCCACACACACATCAACGATTTTTATAACTAAACCAAGATAGACCACAGCCTGTCATTTCCAATGGGAACAAATGAGTCATAGTGGGTAGAACAAGCAAGGAGGTGGGCAGAGCCAAGCACAAGCTAGTGAGATCCTATTGGCGTGTCCTAGCATCATCTGCATATTTCCATTAGAGAACGCCTACTCTGTGAAGTGCGCGTGTGAAATAACTCAATTCGCCTTTGTGCACCTTCTAAACTATGCGATTTGTATAACTTACAGGTAACGAGTTCAAACAGGTGCAGTTAATACAGGTAATGAGTGGAGAACAGGAGGGCTTCTTAAAGAAAAACTAACAGGTCTGTGAGAGCCGGAATTCTTACTGGTTGGTAGGTGATCAAATACTTATGTCATGCAATAAAATGCAAATTAATTACTTAAAAATCATACAATGTGATTTACTAGATTTTTGTTTTAGATTCCGTCTAGTGTACCTATGATAAAAATTACAGACCTCTACATGCTTTGTAAGTAGGAAAACGTGCAAAATTGGCAGTGTATCAAATACTTGTTCTCCCCACTGTATATATACACATACATACATATCAATACATATATATACAGATATACCCTTTATTACTTTCCAACCCCACCACCCCTCCCCTAATTGGAGTAAACTAGTGAACAACAATGCTTAGGCCTCTACTTCCAGCTTATACAAACTATATACATTTTATGGGCACAGTCAATTTTACAATAAATCTATTTTGTTTGTTTTTACTCCTGAACTTCCACTACCCTCAACCTCTCGATCATTTTCATGTGGCTTGCGAAAGTATTCACCCCCCTTGGCATTTTTGTAATACAACAAAATAGGACAAACGCCAAGGGGGATGACTACTTTTGCAAGGCACTGTAGTCTGTTGCAAAGTCAACCCGCATTTACTCAGTTTGTCCAGCCAGTACATGGAGATAGAAAACACAAAGTGATATTCCATGCAAAAGAGAATAGAGAATAATTCTACAGTCATACAGTGGGGAGAACAAGCATTTGATACACTGCTAATTTTGCAGGTTTTCCTACTTACAAAGCATGCAGAGGTCTGTCATTTCTTCATAGGTACACTTCAACTGTGAGAGACGGAATCTAAAACAAAAATCCAGAAATGATGAATTTGATGATGAAGTAATGAAATTGCATTTTATTGCATGACATAAGTATTTGATACATCAGAAAAGCAGAACTTAATATTTGGTACAGAAACCTTTGTTTGCAATTACAGAGATCATACGTTTCCTGTAGGTCTTGACCAGGTTTGCACACACTGCAGCAGGGATTTTGGCCCACTCCTCCATACAGACCTTCTCCAGATCCTTCAGGTTTCGGGGCTGTCACTGGGCAATACAGACTTTCAGCTCCCTCCAAAGATGTTCTATTGGGTTCAGGTCTGGAGACTGGATAGGCCACTCCAGGACCTTGAGATGCTTCTTACGGAGCCAGTCCTTAGTTGCCCTGGCTGTGTGTTTCGGGTCGTTGTCATGCTGGAAGACCCAGCCACGACCCATCTTCAATGCTCTTACTGAGGGAAGGAGGTTGTTGGCCAAGAACTCGCGATACATGGCCCCATCCATCCTCCCCTCAATACGGGGCAGTCGTCCTGTCCCCTTTGCAGAAAAGCATCCCCAAAGAATGATGTTTCCACCTCCATGCTTCCCGGTTGGGATGGTGTTCTTGGGGTTGTACTCATCCTTCTGCTTCCTCCAAACACGGCGAGTGGAGTTTAGACCAAAAAGCTCTATTTTTGTCTCATCAGACCACATGACCTTCTCCCATTCCTCCTCTGGATCATCCAGATGGTCATTGGCAAACTTCAGACGGGCCTGGACATGCGCTGGCTTGAGCAGGGGGACCTTGCGTGCGCTGCAGGATTTTAATCCATGACGCCGTAGTGTGTTACTAATGGTTTTCTTTGAGACTGTGGTCCCAGCTCTCTTCAGGTCATTGACCAGGTCCTGCCGTGTAGTTCTGGGCTGATCCCTCACCTTCCTCATGATCATTGATGCCCCACAAGGTGAGATCTTGCATGGAGCCCCAGACCGAGGGTGATTAACAGTCATCTTGAACTTCTTCCATTTTCTAATAATTGCGCCAACAGTTGTTGCCTTCTCACCAAGCTGCTTGCCTATTGTCCTGTAGCCCATCCCAGCCTTGTGCAGGTCTACAATTTTATCCCTGATGTCCTTACACAGCTCTCTGGTCTTGGCCATTGTGGAGAGGTTGGAGTCTGTTTGATTGAGTGTGTGGACAGGTGTCTTTTATACGGGTAACAAGTTAAAACAGGTGCAGTTAATACAGGTAATGAGTGGAGAACAGGAGGGCTTCTTAAAGAAAAACTAACAGGTCTGTGAGAGCCGTAATTCTTACTGGTTGGTAGGTGATCAAATACTTATGTCACGCAATAAAATGCAAATTAATTACTTAAAAATCATACAATGTTATTTTCTGGATTTTTGTTTTAGATTCCGTCTCTCACAGTTGAAGTGTACCTACGATAAAAATTACAGACCTCTACATGCTTTGTAAGTAGGAAAACCTGCAAAATCGGCAGTGTATCAAATACTTGTTCTCCCCACTGTCTTTGAAAGATAACTGAAAATGTAATCTAAAAACAATCTTACTCTAGAATTCTTTAATGAGAGTTAGATTGTCATCACAGACAATAGCAGTCTGAGTAGTCTGATAAATTGAGATACCGCCATGTTTCACAAGGGTCCAAACAAACCACAGAAAACCCCAGGCAGGGAGAGGGAGGGAAACTGTATAACGGTTCTGAAAATCAATCTGACTTCTTTGACTGGAAGTGTCTGTCTGTCCTCTGTACAAATGAAATCAAAATGAAAGATCTGCCATTTCCACACCCGTGAGGGTTCTTTTTCCTCACTGCACACAGAGAAATGTGCCAACTGAGACCAAACGCCAGTGGAGGAAGGGTAAGTTCTATATGCCCGAGCATAATGAATACACAAAGGGACGAGACCGCCAGAAGCAAAGCAAATGAGCCAGCTTCGGTTGCATTTCACTGTCAAATATACTCATGCTTCTTCCAAAGCGCACATTATCAGTGAGGGGGAAAAAAGGACTTCACCATTTGGCTTTGGGTACAGAAAGGCAGAAAACTTGTTTTCAAGTCCCAAACTGTAATAGGAAAAGCTATATTTGCAGTTGAATGGTTGCTGCTGTATATTTGAAAGTAGGAAATGTCATAGAGATCCTACAGCTGTCCTGCAATGCCAGAGACACTAATTGCCCTCCCTCCAGCTGATCACGTCCCTGCTGGTGTCTCCTCAGATAGAGGAGCAGTGTGTGGCAGCGGCCTGAGACGGATTCTTTGTGAGAGACGTGATCAGGGGGAGGAAAAGAGAGAAGGACAGCCTTGGGCTGGGCAAGAAGAAGGAAGCAAGGGGACCCTTAGAATACTGACTCAACTGAAAAGCTCCAACCTTCTACTATGTATTTCTCTATCAGTCCTTTATGTATAGAAGAGAAGTGAGACTAGAGGCAGGGGAAAGCCTGAAACGTATTTCCTTTTGACGTTAATCGTTGATCATGTCCACTTTAGGAAAAAGGCATGTAGCTATAGAGGAGGAGATTGTTTGAAGTAACAGGATGCCTCCTCACTATATCGCATAGCCTGGCTGATATAATGAGCACTTTGGAGATACAAGGTCTTGGCCTCACTTTGATGTGACACACAGAAATGTGTCATTATCAGAGATAAGGGTCACATCTCCAATGACTGTAAACTGGCACTTTCCAATGAAACAGTTGTAGTTACTTTTAACTGCATACAGTATGCCCTGTGTTTGCTTCTACATGTACAGGCTACAAAGGGTCCTAGCCCCTGCCATTGGCCCAGCCGTGTGAACAGTCACTCAGAGGTCTGAGGAAGGTGAATCCCACAGTGTGTAATTAAACAAAATGCCTCACTAAATATGGCCGCTGCCCTGCTGAGCTCATCCACACACTGGAATCTGTGTTCACCACCACCAGACTGGCAGCCTTCAACTCATCACTCCGTCAAACAAGGTAATGAGCAACAGAGAAAAAACAACACCAAACCATCAGCCTGACAACAATCCACACTCTGAAACACAGTAGAAGTGTTTGTTTCACCTGAAGTAACACATCTCAAAACACCTCATTATAAAGGTGGAAGCTATTATCATAATGTTGTTTTTCAGAACGGAGCTGGATGAAATGTCTCCTGGAAGAGATATGTTAGGTTATGAACTCTGCTTGTCACAACTTCCGCCGAGGCTGCCTCCCCTCCTTGTTCGGGCAGGCTTCCGCGTTCGTCGTCACCGGCTTACTAACCACTGCCGCCCCAATTATCATCACATTTGTCTTGTCTTGTCAATCACACACACGTGGTTCTAATCCCCTCATTAGTCTGTGTATAAGTATTCCCTCTGCCCCTTTGTCCTTGTGGGTGATTGTTTGTATGTGAGAGTAGTGTAGCTCAGTGGAGCTACTCGAACCATTTTGTTGCCAGGGTAGATATTACCCCTGTGCCTATGTATTGTTGGAGATACCGTTACAGTGTATTGCCAGGGTAGATAGTTTCCCCTGTGCCTGTTTTGTTTGTCGCTATTCCAGCGTATTTTGTGTAACAAAGGAATAAACCCTGTATTCGGTGATTGCCCTCCTGCGCCTGACTCCTTCCATCACACTCATCACACTGCTGCTCCTTCCATCTTGGGCTGTGATCACTGATCATGCCTGACTGACATTCATTGAATATCTGATTAATCAGAAGTGTTTACCTACTGTTCAATTTGCCACATATTACTGAAACTATTAGAGAAAGTCAAGCACGTAGCTACTGTAACCTCTTCAGTTGATACATTCCCCTTATGAACACATAGGTGTAGGAATTAAAGGTAAAGTTCAGGTTCAAATAAACAAACCAAAATGCATTGGTTCCCAGAGTAATTTAACTTGATTATGGATGCTACAGTGAGGGAAAAAAGTATTTGATCCCCTGCTGATTTTGTACGTTTGCCCACTGACAAAGACATGATCAGTCTATAATTTTAATGGTAGGTTTATTTGAACAGTGAGAGACAGAATAACAACAAAAAAATCAAGAAAAACGCATGTCATAAATGTTATAAATTGAGTTGCATTTTAATGAGGGAAATAAGTATTTGACCCCTCTGCAAAACATGACTTAGTACTTGGTGGCAAAACCCTTGTTGGCAAACACAGAGGTCAGACGTTTCTTGTAGTTGGCCACCAGGTTTGCACACATCTCAATAGGGATTTTGTTCCACTCCTCTTTGCAGATCTTCTCCAAGTCATTAAGGTTTCAAGGCTGACGTTTGGCAACTCGAACCTTCAGCTCCCTCCACAGATTTTCTATGGGATTAAGGTCTGGAGACTGGCCAGGCCACTCCAGGACCTTAATGTGCTTATTCTTGAGCCACTCCTTTGTTGCCTTGGCCGTGTGTTTTGGGTCATTGTCATGCTGGAATACCCATCCACGACCCATTTTCAATGCCCTGGCTGAGGGAAGGAGGTTCTCACTCAACATTTGACGGTACATGGCCGCGTCTATCGTCCCTTTGATGCAGTGAAGTTGTCCTGTCCCCTTAGCAGAAAAACACCCCCAAAGCATAATGTTTCCACCTCCATGTTTGACGGTGGGGATGGTGTTCTTGGGGTCATAGGCAGCATTCCTCCTCCTCCAAACACGGCGAGTTGAGTTGATGCCAAAGAGCTCAATTTTGGTCTCATCTGACCACAACACTTTCACCTAGTTCTCCTCTGAATCATTCAGATGTTCATTGGCAAACTTCAGACGGCCCAGTATATGTGCTTTCTTGAGCAGGGGGACCTTGCGGGATTTCAGTCCTTCACGGCGTAGTGTGTTAACAATTGTTTTCTTGTTGACTATGGTCCCAGCTGCCTTGAGATCATTGACAAGATCCTCCCGTGTAGTTCTGGGCTGATTCCTCACCGTTCTCATGATCATTGCAACTTCACGAGGTGAGATCTTGCATGGAGCCCCAGGCCGAGGGAGATTGACAGTTCTTTTGTGTTGTTACCTTCTCACCAAGCTGCTTGGCGATGGTCTTGTAGCCCATTCCAGCCGTGTGTAGGTCTACAATCTTGTCCCTGATATCCTTGGAGAGATCTTTGGTCTTGGCCATGGTGGAGAGTTTGGAATCTGATTGATTGATTGCTTCTGTGGACAGGTGTATTTTATACAGGTAATAAACTGAGATTAGGAGCACTCCCTTTAAGAGGAAAAAAGACACCTGGGAGCCAGAAATCTTTCTTATTGAGAGGGGGTCAAATACTTATTTCCCTCATTAAAATGCAAATCAATTTATAACATTTTTGACATGCGTTGTTCTTGATTTTTTTGTTGTTATTCTGTCTCTCACTGTTCAAATAAACCTACCATTAAAATGATAGACTGATCATTTCTTTGTCAGTGGGCAAACGTACAAAATCAGCAGGGGATCAAATACTTTTCCCTCACTGTATTTTCTGCTGTGATGTTTAGCTCCATTTAACCATTGTCACCCTGATGAAATAACACCAAGACCTGCCTGCAATTTATGAATCGCTCCCAGCTTCTGGCCGGCCAAGCTAAATAATTTAAGTTGTGTGGAAGTCTGCGTGCCTGGAATTGCTAATGCCAAGAGTGAAGCATCAAGGTAGGTGGATTACACATTCAGACATGCAGAGATGTCCTGTGTAGCTCAGTTGGTAGAGCATGGTGCTTGCAACGCCAGGGTTGTGGGTTCGATTCCCACGGGTGGCCAGTATGAAAATGTATGCACTCACTAACTGTAAGTCGCTCTGGATAGGAGCGTCTGCTAAATTACACCCAAAAAAAGAGAAAGAGAAGAGCTTATAACCTTATACCATGCCATAGTATTAGCTTGTATGGTAATGATTCTCAATCATGATGACCAATTGTCATCGCACTTGAGATCTTCCTAGAAACCGGGACCAAAGTCCTGGCATATGTCTCAGTAGTAGAACAACAACTATCAACAGTTTCAAGGTGGAAGGTTGGAGTTTTCAGTTGAGTCATATTTCTGAGGGTCCCCTTCCTTCTCCTTGCCTAGATCAAGGCTGTCCTGCACTTTTATCCTCCCCCGATCACGTCTCTCACAGAGAATCCGTCTCAGGCCGCTGCCACACACTGCTCCTCTATCTGAGGAGACACCAGCAAGGACGTGTTCAGCTGGAGGGAGGGCAATTAGTGTCTCTGGCATTGCAGGACAGCTGCAGCACCTTTTTGGCATTTCCTCATTTCAAGGAGGTTCCCATTGGATTCCCATAGGAATTAATAATTAATAATACAGTACATGGGTTAAGAGAAGGATTATTTATGTGTGTGAGACATGGATTGTGTATGTGTGCCATTCAGAGGGTGAATGGGTAAGACAAAATATTGAAGTGCCTTTGAACTGGGTATGGTAGTAGGTGTCAGGCGCACCGGTTTGAGTGTGTCAAGAACTGCAACGCTGCTGAGTCAACATGGGCCAGCATCCCTGTGGAATGATTTCACTTTGTAGAGGGGGTGCAACTCAATATTAGTAAGGTGTTCCTAATGTTTTGTACACTCAGTGTATATATATTTAAAGGTCATGGGGGTCCCATGGGTGCTCTATGACAGTTCATGGGGGTCCCATGGAGTCTCACGGGGGTGCCATGGTGGCACCATGAGTTTACATGGGATTCCCATGGTGACCCAGGAGTGTCCCAGCAGTGTCCCATGAACTCCCATTGATATCCCATGATATTCAATGGGAATCCCATGGGAATTTTCCATAAGGTCAGTAAGCTCCGACCCTCTCCTTCTCTTTGTCTGGGGCTGTCCAGAAAATAACATATCGCTTGTCTTTCCCAAATAGTTTTTTAAAAATTGTGTGCTTCAGGAGAAGAGCCTGTCCTGTGATGAGTTTCCTGAAAACTTTGTTGGTAGGGTGGTACTTCATATCTCTTGACAACCCAGACCGGCGCCTCTTGAAATACTACAAAATAACTAACTGATTTACCATGATCACCCACTACTAAATGCAACATGGGGCTCTATTTAAGTAGGGGAATGCCCTATTTGTAATGATGAGTTACGATTTTTATATTTCGAGGTACCAGTCACAGTATCTCAATGTGGTATTTAGCGTATTTCGGTTTAAGACCTATGTTTAAATTAAACTAGTTTAGCTGCTACACACCATTATAACAATCTTAGAATTGCTGTTCTATACCTCAAGAAACATGACCTCTCTAGTTTGAATGACAGTCTTTCATCACTAGGCTCATTTGTGAAATGAGGCACACGGAGTCTCACAGGTGCACTTTATCAAATCATCTTCCTACCCATCCATGTTGCAGAATATGTAATCGTCTCAAAGTCCTAGAGTGTGGGAATAAACATTTAATTAATAAATAAAAGGGAATGCAAGTAATTGGACTCCCCGACTTCAAATTTCAATATAATCTTCAAGGCCCACCTCACTTTTTTCATTGTTATGACAGCATGAGAAATGCTGGTGATAATAATGTAACATGTATTTTTTTTAACCAATGCCTGTGATAATGGCACTTGACAACCCTATCTGGTCTGTGAGGAGTTTAAGCAAATGTGTTCTCTTTGAGCTCACTCAATGACAGAAGCCATTCCCCATCTTTTTTATTTTAAGTGGAAGAGACCTGATGAAACCACTGGCTCTCCGACAGGGAGACAGAAATTGCAATAAAGCGTGAAGCACCGTTTGAAATTGAAAGGTAAATATGTGGGGTGTGTGGCCCAGCAAAGTCTCTGTCAATGCTGGGGGAATCAAGTCAGGACTGCTGTTAAATCCAGGACTTCTGATGAGATATCAGGGGTGACCTAATGCCCGTGAAAGCACATCCAATTGGCCAGATACTATGGAACATTCTTTCATCTAGGACATAAACAGGAAAAGGGAGAATATGACAGAACAGATTAGAATAACCACATCTGCCAGGTTTAACCTAAAGATAAAACCATACAGACTCCAATAGGAATACCTATTGTGAGGCTGTATGAGTCAGTCCAACTAAAGAAGAGGGCCAAACTGGCATGCGATTTGGCAGGAGAATAATAACCTACAAACACCATATTCAGTGGGTTTATAATCACAAGCTTATCTAGTGCATTTCAGACACTACCCAACATGATTGACGGCCTGTTCACCCCGCTACCATCTAGAAGGCGGAGACAGCACAGGTGCATCAAAACTGGGACCGAGGGACTGAAAAACAGCTATCTCCACGCTATCAGCTGTTAAACAGTCATCACTAGACAGCCTCCGCCATGAACCTTAAACACTGTCACTAGCCGGCTACCACATAGAATAATTGGAAACTGGTACTTTAATAATTTTTACTGTTTTACTCAAGTTATATGTTTATACTGTGTTCTAGTCATGGCTCATCCTATATAACGTCTGATGTACACACCTTTTCTATATATATATATATATATATATATATATATATATATATATATATATATATATATATATATATATATATATATATATATATATACACACACTACCAGTCAAAAGTTTGGACACACCTACTCCATCCAGGGTTTTCTTTATTTTTACTATTTTCTACAAAACTATGAAATAACACATATGGAATCATGTAGTAACCAAAAAAGTGTTAAAAAAATCAAAATATATTTTATATTTGAGATTCTTCAAATAGCATTCCAAAACCCTTCTAGTGGTTCTAAACTCCTATGGATTATATGTCTATGGCCACAACGCAAGAAGCTGTTGGCACGTGTGCTGCCCAAATTGAGGCCTTCCCGACTGTAGGCCTATGTAATTGTGATAAAACTGTAGCCTATCCATAAAATATTTTAATATGGTCTACTCATTAGGCTTTTGCCGCCATGCTTTTGAATTATTCACATAGGCCTGCCTGTAGCGCATAGGCTACTCCATTCGGCTTGTATCCATCCCCATTTCCAAAGAGGGCCTCTTGTCCGGTTACCAAAGACACGTTCCTCCAAAGATATTCAAGTTATTCAGTCCTATAACGCCATATCAACAGTAGGCATCAGCTATATCTTGCTTATTGAGAACATGCCTCACAAATACAATACAATTTACAGGAGCCTAGAAGTTTTTATTTATGGAGAAGTGCAATGCACAAAGGCTTATTCTTACAAATACAACAATTTTGATTGTCAACACAATATGTTTCTCACATATTGAGAAAACACTGGTTGCTATTACTCATTACTATAGCCTGCACTATTGAATAAATACAGTGTCTTGCAAAAGTATTCATCCCCCTTGGCGTTTTTCCTATTTTGTTGCATTACAACCTGTAATTTAAATGGATTTTTATTTGGATTTCATGTAATGGACATACACAAAATAGTCAAAATTGCTGAACCAAAATGAAAAAAATAACTTGATCCTACAAAGAAATCCTGGCATTTTCCTCTTGAGAGTAACTACAAATCAACGGAATGCTCTATGTTATCAGGCTTAGAAATGGGATCATTACTATTCCAGAATAAGCTTCTGTATATTATTCTACTGTTGTCTTCAATGAAAACATGGTAGATCGTCTAATTTTAGGTCGTTTGACAGAGCAGGGTGGCTAATTGTGCCATTATCTTCATAAATCAAGCGGGTGTTTGCCATGATTATGTTCCTTAAGGAGAAGTGCCTACCATTCTATGCTACAGCACAACACACAGACTGTTCATAAGGCCACACACTGAATAATAGTGCAGGGTTAGTACCAAAATAGTACCAAAAACATCCAGTAAGTCACTCGTGATATTGTTGTTTGTGATAAAGTATCATGGTATCAAACTATTGTTGTACTCCATGTACAAATATTTTACGGAATGTGAACTACAAGTCCAACTGTTTGTTTTATGAAGACCTTTGTACACAGCTTGACTATATGAATGAAGCAGCATGCCACTGCCCCCCCTCCTGTGGCAGATGACACTGGTGGCACATAGGGCTCAGTGCGATTGAACTGTTAAGTCTCTGCCAGTGCTATTTGGTAATGTTGCTGTAGGACCTGAGGTAAACAATATAAAGGAGGGTAGATACATTTTTTCCCAAACATTCAAATTACTTAATGAGCTCCTGCTATCTAGACTGGACACAATGTGAGAGAGGCAGGGGACAGGTCTAGGTGGGTTGCCAGCTGTCCAATGTGGGACACAATACAGCTCAGTCTGTCTATTTACCCACTGACATTTTACCTCTTAGTCATTGTCAGTCTTTCCATGTTATTTTTTATCTGTCCTCCACAATCGTATCGCCCAAGTACATTGGGAACTTTTTTCATTCTTTGGGTTTATTGTTGAATAACCGAACATTCACATTGCCCAACAAAAAGTTATAGCTGTCAATAAAAAGTAAACAGCATCTCTGTTCACTTTTTGAATGCTGTCTATTGATTCCCTGTCATTGCTTTCCTGTGCACATTGAATATTCTCTGGCTGACAGCCAAATTGCAAAGTGTGGCAGCAGTTCCCTAATAGCTCTGTGATTGCAGCTGTTTGGGGGGATTAATCAAGTTGGAGACCACTAGATTCAGTGAGATGTCTTCCGCTTCCCTACATATGACTCTTGACAGTGTATAAGCACATGTCAGAAACAATTCCAAAATATTAGTCAAATCTGCAATTGTGATTCACAGAGAGCACCATGGATCTGATGATGACTGCTCATCGCAAGAACAGAGCAAGTTGTGTAATTATGTAGGGAGTAGATCAGAGGCAGATAGGGAGCCAAAACTTGACGCAACATCGTGAGCCTCATGAGAGCATCATTGGAATGGACTCTGTCAAAAAGCATTGTTTCTACATCGCTCATCCTGTCATGTTATAGACCACATAGAGGGTGCATACCGAGGACAACGTAGCCACTTCACTCTGGACATTAAAACTTCAGATTCCTTTGAAGCCCTTTCAGAACAAATCAAAGAACCTGCATTGGGTAGAAATGTTTGAAGAAATCCCTTTATGCTCTGACTGTCAAAACCCCATAGGGTGGCACAGTCCGGATTGTGATAACTGGGTCTTGGATTGCTCATTAGACAGCCAAAAATATGTATTGTGGATATACTACATAAACACAGTACACAGTACAATGGGGGATCATTTTAGAAGGCAGACGAGACTGCTCTATAAAATGCTGAGTCACTGTGTCAGTGCACAGTCTCTCACTTCTCATCCTCTGTTTCAGTGGAGGCTCCTCAGAAGAGGAACGGGTGGACCATCCTCCTCAGTGAAATTTCATAAAAATAAAAATAGTGAAACACTAAAAAAGTTATTCTTTTTAGATAAACCTATACTAAATATATTCATATGTCACCAAATAATTGATTAAAGCACACTGTTTTGCAATTAAGTTCTATAGTAACTTCAACAGCACTCTCTGGGGTAGCACCATGGTGTAGCCGGAGGAGAGCTAGCTTCTGTCCTCCTCTGGGTACATTGACTTCAATACAAAACCTAGGAGGCTCATTGGCTTCCATAGATCTACATGGTAATTATGACCACTTCCGAAGGACGTCCTCCAACCAATCAAAGCTTTTTCAGTATGAACTGATATGTTGTCCATCCAATAATAGGATTAGGATCAGAGAATGAACCTAGTGTGTTGTATTGGGGTTGTGCCGCAGAGCATTATGGGCGGGTTCTATGTGAGAAGCTTGGTGAGTTGGTGACATTATTGGATAGAGATTGAAAAGTGATAGTTGAGCATTTTTGGGATATTATTCAATTCAAATTAGTTTCTTCAAATTACAGGAGACGGAGGAGGTAGATTATAAATAGTTTTCTTGGTTTTGTAACTTTATTTGTGTGTCCTGTTAGTCCGCCAACGCTACCGCAAATTTTGTTGACTTTTTGTTGAAGAACCCCTTTCATTCTCTGGTGTACACGGAAAAGGTGCAAATTAAAACCGAGGGTCGACCTCAGCCTGAGATCAGTTTCATGAAGAAGGATGAAAAGGTGAGGGCGTTCAATACCAATTGGTATCAAAAGTATAGCTGGTTAACAGGGAGCCTTTCATCAAGCCGCCTGTATTGCTGGCCTTGCCTGCTTTTTGGAAAGTCTGAGCGAAAGAGGGGTACAGTGACCTGAAGAACATTGATTGTTCAGTTAAATGGCAAAACAAAAGCAGGGAGCATATAAATGCCAACATCAGATTCAAGCTTCTGGGAAAAAGCCGTATCGATCATGATGAAGGTCTGCGTATTCAAACTGCAACACAACGAGAAAGTAAGAAGAAACAGGAATGTTCTCAAGCGGATTATCAACACTACTGCGTTTTTGGGCATGCAATAATTGGCTTTTAGAGGACACGACGAGAGTGAAAGTTCCTCTAACAAGTGCAACTACAAGGAGCTTGCAGCGATAATTGCACATTACGATGCTTTACTTACTCAACATATGGAACTTTCTACTGTCTTTTCTGGGATGTCGAAATCAATTCAGAATGATTTGATAGTTTGCATCGCATCATCCATTAAAAGTTAGATTAAAGAGAGAGGTTGACGCAGCTTATTTTTTCTCGCACTCTCAAGTA
The DNA here is from genome assembly GCF_964263955.1 of Coregonus lavaretus. Taxonomy (NCBI): domain Eukaryota; kingdom Metazoa; phylum Chordata; class Actinopteri; order Salmoniformes; family Salmonidae; genus Coregonus; species Coregonus lavaretus. The sequence goes on from NC_139991.1 coordinate 46,585,589, forward strand.
GGCTTTCCACTTTCCTCCGGTATTTATTTAGCAAAGATAATAACACATAATCACTCCAGAGAGACGCAAGCAAAAACTCATTACATAAATGTTGCAGCAGCCTAGGCTACACCTAAACATTAGAGATTTGTCATGATGTATGGGATGAAAACAATAATTTGTTAGTCTGATCAACTGTAGGCTACTAATAGCAGATGCATACAGCCTATGTGCGCTGTCCATTTGGTCAGGGTAACTAATTGGTAACATTATGTATTTATAGTCCATTTGTGTGTCAGAAGAAAATGTGAATGTGATCAAATTTGGTTTATATAAAAAATTGGGCTGGCTAGGCTGCCTATACGTTTTCAATCCTAAATGATTAACTGGAATTAATCAATCAACATAATAGTGATGACAGATGTGAGTAAATTCTTCATAAGGCCTACAGTTGCATAGGCCTGCATGATCTAACATGCATAAAGCAAGCTCAGCCCTGTGAGTTCTATTGTCTATCAGTTGTTGTCTCTGTGTCTGGGTAGAGGAAATCCTCCTCCTAATCGAGTGTAAATATAATTAATATGAACAAGTATAATGTTGCTGCAGTTTGACAGGTTTTTTTAAAACCATGTGACCTGATTAGGAAAAACTGGTCCCATCATAGCCCTTATAAAACCTTTTTACAACTGATGAATCACTGTCATACCTTATAGGGTCCAGAGCTTTCCTGGTTAGGGTAACAGATAAGGAAAAATTCTGGGCTCCAGGGGGTAAAAATTGCCCACCCACTCTGGGACATATGGTGCCACCAGTCTGCTTGCAGTTGTCAGTTATTTTCAGGTATGTGGATGATCAGGGCTTTACTTTACTTTGATGTGTCAAGTGGGCGAGATGCACAGTCTGTGTTTAACTTCATGGACAAGCTTGTTGTTCAAACCTACGATGGCGCAGCTGTAATGTCCCCTCCAGTTCCCTGATTTAAGAAGTGATGACCACTCCAATCCACTACCATTGTCAACTCTCTCCTGACATGAATTGAAGCCACATCTCATGTGCCCGCTCATCCACTGGCTCATTGAATGTTTCCTCTCCAAGCACTGTGAGTACCCCTATCAATTTTCTCTCATTACTGTATGTAGAGTCAATGACATACACAAACACAATCACATTATTACACATCAATGATTTTACTCCTTTGCTTTGACTAACTCATTCTTAGCTCTTTTGTCTAACTGTGTAGTGTGTTGTGTTATTGTTTTTTGTCTTCCCAGTCAAAATCCTGTCCTGCACTGAAGTCAAGGCTCTGAACACCTCAACTTATGCCTCATATCCTCATTCAATCACTGCTGTGATCCCTTCCCAACACGGTGTAAATAGCCCTCTCATTCCCATTCCCCATAATATTGTACTATACATGTCTTTATTAAATGCTTTAGGTTAAAATAATTACTATTTGACGATTTTTGAAAGACACTTTGACGTCTCTGTGCGTTCCGCACCTATACCGTAGGTCTCCCATCCTCCTCAATGTTTCAAGTCACCAGCCTCCACTGCTCTGTTTACTTCCCTGTACTGTATGAAGTCAGACAGCCCTCCCATGACTCTGAAGGGCCCATACTGACAGTCAGTTCTTGTTTTAGCCTATGGTGTCAAATGCATGGAACAATGCAATCCAACAAATGTTGCCAAATGTATGCCAATCTTATAAAACATTTTGATGATGAATTTACCTCCGTTAGTTTGTTTCTCTCCCTTGAAGGACATGTGGTGATAAAGGAACACCTATAATATTATTGAGATAAATATTCTAGTCTGTAAGTGAATCAGCATTCCATGTGCCCTTCAGTCATGATTGGTTTTGTTGTTAGGATCAGCTAGATGCCATAGACTGTAAGGGCTGTCTGTGTTTCCTCTGCATACACATATCTGGCAGGCAGGCATCTAGAGAATAATGGTTTTCCCTGAAAAAAATGAGAGAAAGCAAATCATTACTCATGTGGAATTGAAAAATTGATTTTTGTCTTGCCTCTCATCATTATGTGCTCATAGCAGGGCTCATATTCCAATGGTGATAGTCTAATTCATCAATATGAGATGTTGTAGTCTGATTGGATCGACAGCCAATGAAAATGACAGGAGACTGAGGGATCAAATCAAATGTTGTTTGTCACATGGTTCGTAAACTGATATTGAGGAATGATTACCGACAGAGCATGCCTTCTCAATCAGACCTGGCTGTCAGTCTTGGGGAACGAGGCCTTTCTACCTGGACCTCATCTCTCTCTCTCCTCTCTTCCCTCCAGCCCCTTCACTTTATTTTTGAAAAGGGAATAATCACCCATGAAAAGAGTATACAGATTTGTTTTCTTCCCCTTTCAGTGAGCAGAAGAAAAAGTTGATTAAACTCTGTATCCTTAATTCTGGACTCCAAGATTATATGAACGCTATTACATGGGGGATCTTTTTAATCAGTAATTTTACAGCACAAAAGCAGGTAGTAAAATACAGAAAGATTACCCGCTTCTGTCTCACCCTGATCTGTTTCACCTGTCTTTGTGATTGTCTCCACCCCCCTCCAGATGTCGCCCATCATCCCCATTATCCCCTGTGTATTTATACCTGTGTTGTCTGTTGCCGGTTCGTCTTGTCTCGACAAGCCTACCAGCAGTTTTCCCGTGCTCCTGTTTTGCTCTAACCCCTGTTTTCCAGTTTTGACCACCTCTTCCTGCCCCGACCCTGACTGCCGTTTTCTGTACCTTTCGGACTCTGCTCTGGATTACTGACCTCTGCCTACCTGTCGTTTGCCTGCCCCCTGTTTTTGTAAATAAACTTTTGCTATTTCGAACTGTCTGCATCTGGGTCTTATCCTGAGTCGTGATAGCTTCTGAAAAACCATTTACGCAGTTCCCTCGTTAAGCTACAGTTGTAGTATTATAGGTTAATATTTTGCTTGAGGTGTGTTGGTGAGTCAATCACTCAGTCCATCTTAAACCATTGATTGCATACCAGTCAAGCATTGTCAAACTCTGTCAATTAAATTGTAATTTGAAGCAACAGCATTCCTTGTTTGGTTGAGGAGTGCATGTATTTAATTGCTAAAAACTTATTTTAGAAGGTTGTCAAGTATTTTATTTACACCCTGCGGATCCTTTGGTTCTGACACTATAATCTGAATTAATTTTAATGTTTTGTAATTTAATTGATCAGTTATTGTGTACCGACTGTGAAAGTATTATTTTGTTAAAGTGAATATGACATTTACAATTTTATATATATATTTTTAGACCTGTTATGAATATATGCTATACATCTACATTTAGCTAAGATTTAAGAAATTACATGCACTAGTACACAAACTTCAACATTTGCGGTTTCCTTGTCTCAATACAGTGGAACTGTTATCGTAGATCACATAAAGAATTATAAAACAAGCCTGGGAATATAACTTCAGTGGTCTCCCAATGCTCCATGTTAGGAGGGCTAAAGGCTAATCAGTTCCAGTACTGCGACATCATGTCCTGTGTGGGGACTGCAGTTCTTAACCTCAGTCCCCAAGGCTTGCCAAATCCTGCCTGATTTACAGTCACTAGTAAAGTCTACACACCCCTGGTGCAGTCTTCACATTTTGCTGCCTTAGTTTTTTTGACCAATTAAAATAAAATAATTAATAAAAAATAAAGTTAGTTATTGATTGGGTTTGTCTTCTTGCCCAAAATGTAATACTTGGTGGAAGCACATTTGGCAGCCTTTACAGCTGTGAATTATTTTAAAGAAGATTCTACCAACCTTGAACAAATCTTAGCGCAAAGTAACTACAAGGTGCCACTACCATTAAATACACATGTAATACCAGGGTTGATAAATAGTCAAGGACCTGGTAACAACAATTGTAACAAGACACACCCTTTCAAATAACTACCTGTCATTTTCAATTAGTTTATTTCTATACTGAACAAAAATGTAAACGCAACATGTAAAGTGTTTGTCCCAATGTAAAGTGTTGGTCCCATGTTTCATGAGCGGAAATAAAAAATCCCAGAAATTGTCCATACGCACAAAAAGCTTATTTCTCTCAATTTTTGTGCACAAATGTGTTTACATCACTGTTAGTGAGCATTTCTCCTTTGCCAAAATAATCCATCCACCTGACAGGTGTGGCATATCAAGAAGCTGATTAAACAGCATGAACATTACACAGGTGCACCTTGTGCTGGGGAAAATAAAAGGCCACTCTAAAATGTGCAGTTTTGTCACACAACACAATGCCACAGATGTCTCAAGTTTTGAGGGAGCGTGCAACTGGCATGCTGACTGCAGGAATGTCCGCCAGAGCTGTTGCCAGATAATTTAATGTTAATTTCTCTACCATAACTTGCCTCCAATGTCGTTTTAGAGAATTTGCAGTATGTCCAACCGGCCTCACAACCACACAGCCCAGGACTTCCACATCCGGCTTCTTCACCTGCAGGATCATCTGAGACCAGCCACCCGGACAGCTGACGAAACTGTGGGTTTGCACAACTGATGAATTTCTGCACAAACTGTCAGAAACCGTCTCGGGAAGCTCATCTGCGTGCTCGTCGTCTTCACCGGGGTCTTGACCTGACTGCAGTTCGGCGTCGTAACCTACTTCAGTGGGCAAATGCTCACCTTCGATGACCACTGGCACGCTGGAGAAGTGTTTTTTTCACGGAAGAATCCCAGTTTCAACTGTACTGGGCAGATGGCAGACAGCGTGTATGGCGTCGTGTTGGCGAGCGGTTTGCTGATGTCAACGTTGTGAACAGAGTGCCCCATGTTGGTGGTGGGATCATGGTATAGGCAGGCATAAGCTACGGACAACGAACACAATTGCATTTTATCGATGGCACTTTGAATATACAGTGGGGGAAAATGTATTTAGTCAAACACCAATTGTGCAAGTTCTCCCACTTAAAAAGATGATAGAGGCCTGTAATTTTCATCATAGGTACACGTCAACTATGACAGACAAAATGAGGGGAAAAAATCCAGAAAATCACATTGTAGGATTTTTTATGAATTTATTTGCAAATTATGGTGGAAAATAAGTATTTGGTCAATAACAAAAGTTTCTCAATACTTTGTTATATACCCTTTGTTGGCACTGACACAGGTCAAACGTTTTCTGTAAGTCTTCACAAGGTTTTCACACACTGTTGCTGGTATTTTGGCCCATTCCTCCATGCAGATCTCCTCTAGAGCAGTGATGTTTTGGGGCTGTCGCTGGGCAACATGGACTTTCAACTCCCTCCAAAGATTTTCTATGGGGTTGAGATCTGGAGATTGGCTAGGTCACTCCAGGACCTTGAAATGCTTCTTACAAAGCCACTCCTTCGTTGCCCGGGCGGTGTGTTTGGGATCATTGTCATGCTGAAAGACCCAGCCACGTTACATCTTCAATGCCCTTGCTGATGGAAGGACTTTTTCACTCAAAATCTCACGATACATGGCCCCATTCATTCTTTCCTTTACACGGATCAGTCGTCCTGGTCCCTTTGCAGAAAAACAGCCCCAAAGCATGATGTTTCCACCCCCATGCTTCACAGTAGGTATGGTGTTCTTTGGATGCAACTCAGCATTCTTTGTCCTCCAAACACGACGAGTTGATTTTTTACCAAAAAGTTATATTTTGGTTTCATCTGACCATATGACATTCTCCCAATCCTCTTCTGGATCATCCAAATGCACTCTAGCAAACGTCAGACGGGCCTGGACATGTACTGGTTTAAGCAGGGGGACACGTCTGGCACTGCAGGATTTGAGTCCCTGGCGGCGTAGTGTGTTACTGATGGTAGGCTTTGTTACTTTGGTCCCAGCTCTCTGCAGGTCATTCACTAGGTCCCCCCGTGTGGTTCTGGGATTTTTGCTCACCGTTCTTGTGATCATTTTGACCCCACGGGGTGAGATCTTGCGTGGAGCCCCAGATCGAGGGAGATTATCAGTGGTCTTGTATGTCTTCCATTTCCTAATAATTGCTCCCACAGTTGATTTCTTCAAACCAAGCTGCTTACCTATTGCAGATTCAGTCTTCCCAGCCTGGTGCAGGTCTACAATGTTGTTTCTGGTGTCCTTTGACAGCTCTTTGGTCTTGGCCATAGTGGAGTTTGGAGTGTGACTGTTTGAGGTTGTGGACAGGTGTCTTTTATACTGATAACAAGTTCAAACAGGTGCCATTAATACAGGTAACGAGTGGAGGACAGAGGAGCCTCTTAAAGAAGAAGTTACAGGTCTGTGAGAGCCAGAAATCTTGCTTGTTTGTAGGTGACCAAATACTTATTTTCCACCATAATTTGCAAATAAATTCATTAAAAATCCTACAATGTTATTTTCTGTATTTTTTTTCTTCTCAATTTGTCTGTCATAGTTGACGTGTACCTATGATGAAAATTACAGGCCTCGCTCATCTTTTTAAGTGGGAGAACTTGCACAATTGGTGGCTGACTAAATACTTTTTTCCCCCACTGTATATGCATTCTGGTCTAAGGCCTTGGGGAGGAATTTCACTTCTGATCTCCACGGGAACAACTAGAGAGTGATATTAGCTTGGTTTTGACCCTCGGTTTAATGCATGAAAGGAATAAGTATAAATCCAATTAAAACTGCCTCAAGTTCTGTAGTTTTGCAATTATAACTTTTTCCTAGGATAAAAAGGATTGACTATGAGGGAATCAAATATTTTTACAGTAAAATTAACATTGCATCACACCCTCAAATATGTCATTTTTCTAGGGTTAACTAGAACAGTGTTTCCCATACTTTTTTCACTCAGGCCCCCCTTCCAGCATTGGGGAACACAAACACTGTTCATGACACAAACTGTTCACACCCCTCTTGTTGGCAAAGAGTAATTGTTGCAGATTTAAAGCTTGTCTAATATATATTCATGTGATATTTGAGTGAATCGAATACTACTACAAAATCTATGGGCAAAAAAACATAGCTAAAAACGTTAGCTGACATGGGCTAGTTGATCTGGACATTTCTGTCGAGCTATAAATAGCTCTGTAAGGTATACAATGAGTGACATAACAAGAAGAAAACTGATGATGCACTACCCAATTATGAAATTGCACCTTGTGCATTCTACTATTACAACTTTCAAGAGTAAGTTGAAAGCCGGACATGTTAGAATCACCTTTGTCAACGATTACAGCTGTGAGTCTTACAGCTGTGATTCTCTAAGAGCTTTCCACAGCTGGATTGTGCAACATTTTTCCATTATTATTTTCAAAAATCATCAAGCTCTGTCAAATTGGTTGTTGATCATTGCTAGACAACCATTTTCAGGTCTTTCCATAGACTTTCAAGCAGATTTCACTGTCTTCTCGGTAAGCAACGTGTAATTAATAACTTCACCATGCTCAAAGGGATATTCAATGCAACTTATTATGTGACTTGTAAAGCAAATGTTTACTCCTGAACTTATTTAGGCTTGCCTTCAAACTCTCTTCCCAACAGGGAGTATTGGAGGAAACAAAGTGTTGAATCGTCTGAGTTCTTTTCCCGCTTCTTTTGTAGACACTTGTCTTGGGTTACATTCTGGAATCTTTCAGATGCCCTGTTCAGCCAATGCTCATGGTAGCCCCTTTGTTTGAATCTGTTATTCAGGTGATCCGCCTGTTTATCAAAGTCATCTTGTTTGCTACAGTCTACGTACATGGCTATATTGGCTGATTAGGAAGCTCCTTATTAGGGTTAAAGGGTGGAAACTGTTTCCCCGCGGTAATGTGTTTCAGTCAGGTTTTCTGTACAGATCTGTGCCAACACTGTTACCATCTCTAATGATAAGAATTACACAGCTGTTTTGGGTGATACAGATCTGTTTAAAAACTGTTACCATCTCTAAAGTCCCGAGTGGCGCAGTGGTCTAAGGCACTGCATTGCAGTGCTAGCTGTGCCACTAGAGATCCTGGTTCGAATCCAGGCTCTGTCATAGCCGGCCGTGACCGGGAGACCCATGGGGCGGCGCACCATTGGCCCAGCGTCGTCCAGGGTAGGGGAGGGAATGGTCGGCAGGGATGTAGCTCAGTTGGTAGAGCATGGCGTTTGCAACGCCAGGGTTGTGGGTTCGATTCCCACGGGGGGCCAGTATGAAAAATAAATAATGTATGCACTCACAGTTAGTAAGTCGCTCTGGATAAGAGTGTCTGCTAAATGACTAAAATGTAAATGTAATGATAAGAATGTCAAGAATATTCATCTGTTTCTTTTTTATCATAGCTCAAGATGTATTTCAGGGATTCGTTGCAGCTGTTTAAAAAGTCATAGAGCTCAGCAGTTCATGTTCTTCTCCACGAAAAATAACCATAATAATGTCCACATAGCGATGCCATAACTTTATCCGGCTTAGAAATTGATTGTTTTGGCAAAAAATTATGTCCTGTTCAAAGAGTCCCATAAAAAGGTTGGCGTAATTGAGAGCAATGGTGCACCCCATCGCTGTGCCTCTTGTTTGTAAGAAGAAGTCATTCTGGAACATGAAAATGTTTTTGGTAAGCACCAGTTCAGCCAATTCTTTGATGCATGGAGTGCTTGGAAGAGCCTCAGGGGAGAGCTGATTCAGAAAGGTGATAGCTTCTAGCCCTCCATGGTGGGGAATACAAGTATATTGACTCTCAACATCAAATATAGCCATAATTACATCTCCCTCAATGGACCCTTTGGACTTCAATGAGCTTATCATGTCGATGGAATCTCTCACATAGGCTGCTATGGTGGTCACGTGGTTACAGGAGAAAATCAACATAGTGTATGTTTATATATTCTTGGTCAAGGAGCCTATAGAAGAAACTATGGGCCTTCCTGGGGGATGATCAAGCCTTTTGTGAATCTTAGGCAGGGTATAGATCACAGCAGTAACGGGACTATCAACCTTCATGATGTCAAACTCCTTGGTTATGTCACCATTATCTAACAAACACTGTAGTGTATCATGAAAATCGTTGTCAGGTCGGTGGGCAATAGTCTATAAAAAGTGGTGTTCATCAGCTGCCTATTGACCTAATTCACATTGTCTACACGATTCTGAATCACAATGGCACGCCCCTTGTCAGCAGGTTTGACTATCACATTGGTATAATTTTTTATTTCAATCAAAGCTTCTCTTTGTTCTTTGGGGAGATTATTGAATGTCTTATACTCCCTTCTTTTAGTCATTATTTGGGTTACAGCTTTTTCAACCAGTCTGCAATAAGTTTCCAATGATGAATTCCTATTTTTAGTCATATTGCCACTGATTATCTGGGTGACAGGGACACTATCAGTGGGCATCTCAGTGGAATTCTCAGTAGTGTTGCCAGTGCCACTCAAAATATTGGAGGTATTCGTGTCAAGGCTGAAAAACTCTCTAAGTCTCAGGGTGCAAAAAAACTTTTGAAAGTCAATAGTGGTGTAAAAGTCATCACATCATGTGGTGTGGACAAAAGACAACCCTTTACTCAGGGTGAACTCACATGGGGTGTTTATGGACTTGTTGGATATGTTTATGATGTTCAAACATTTTGACTCTGTGTCCAATACCGCTGCTGGTGTCCTCTTCCTCTGGCTCCTCCGGCATTTCCTCCACTGCTGGTATGGTTTTCCCTTGCGCCCCTCCTTCTTTTCCTAAAAAATTGTAGCTCCGCAATCCATCACTTCAGTAAACAAAGGAAAGGAGGGGTGCTCAACAAAAATGACAAAAATCATGAGAATGGCTTACCAAGAAAAACTTCCAAAAGGACAAATTCCAGGTAAACTTGACAAAAAAAGGCAGAGATTGATTTATTTTTGCTCACTTTAATCCTTTGTACAGGATGAGAAACAGGTGACTGACGTTTCGATGTCAAGCTGACGTCTTCCTCAGAGTGACCTGACCATTGCACTTAGCTCCTATTTATAGCCTAGTGGCCCATTGAGACACAACAATGTAAAAAATGTATAATGACAATGTTTCAAGGTAAATGGCAAATTATAGCACAAAATAATAAGAGAAATAGTGTGTCTTGTTAATCAATAGTCAAAATATATCAAATCAAATGTCATTTGCCACATGCGCCGAATACAACAGGTGTAGTAGACCTTACAGTGAAATGCTTACTTACAAGCCCTTAACCAAGTTAAGTAAAAAACAGATAAGTAAAAAATAAAAAATAGCAAATAATTAAAGAGCAGCAGTCAAATAAAATAACAGTAGGGAGGCTATATACAGGGGGTACCGGTACAGAATCAATGTGCGGGGCACCGGTTAGTCGAGGTAATTGAGGTAATACAGTGGGGGAAAAAAAGTATTTAGTCAGCCACCAATTGTGCAAGGTCTCCCACTTAAAAAGATGAGAGAGGCCTGTAATTTTCATCATAGGTACACGTCAACTATGACAGACAAAATGAGATTTTTTTTCTCCAGAAAATCACATTGTAGGATTTTTTATGAATTTATTTGCAAATTATGGTGTAAAATAAGTATTTGGTCAATAACAAAAGTTTCTCAATACTTTGTTATATACCCTTTGTTGGCAATGACACAGGTCAAACATTTTCTGTAAGTCTTCACAAGGTTTTCAAACACTGTTGCTGGTATTTTGGCCCATTCCTCTATGCAGATCTCCTCTAGAGCAGTGATGTTTTGGGGCTGTCGCTGGGCAACACAGACTTTCAACTCCCTCCAAAGATTTTCCATGGGGTTGAGATCTGGAGACTGGCTAGGCCACTCCAGGACCTTGAAATGCTTCTTACGAAGCCACTCCTTCGTTGCCAGGGCGGTGTGTTTGGGATCATTGTCATGCTGAAAGACCCAGCCACGTTTCATCTTCAATGCCCTTGCTGATGGAAGGAGGTTTTCACTCAAAATCTCACGATACATGGCCCCATTCATTCTTTCCTTTACACGGATCAGTCGTCCTGGTCCCTTTGCAGAAAAACAGCCCCAAAGCATGATGTTTCCACCCCCATGCTTCACAGTAGGTATGGTGTTCTTTGGATGCAACTCAGCATTCTTTGTCCTCCAAACACGACGAGTTGAGTTTTTACCAAAAAGTTATATTTTGGTTTCATCTGACCATAGGACATTCTCCCAATCCTCTTCTGGATCATCCAAATGCACTCTAGCAAACGTCAGACGGGCCTGGACATATACTGGCTTAAGCAGGGGGACATGTCTGGCACTGCAGGATTTGAGTACCTGGCGGCGTAGTGTGTAACTGATGGTAGGGTTTGTTACTTTGGTCCCAGCTCTATGCAGGTCATTCACTAGGTCCCCCCGTGTGGTTCTGGGATTTTTGCTCACCGTTCTTGTGATCATTTTGACCCCCTCAAACAGGTGCCATTAATACAGGTAACGAGTGGAGGACAGAGGAGCCTCTTAAAGAAGAAGTTACAGGTCTGTGAGAGCCAGAAATCTTGCTTGTTTGTAGGTGACCAAATACTTATTTTCCACCATAATTTGCAAATAAATTCATAAAAAATCCTACAATGTGATTTTCTGGAGAAAAAAAATCTCAATTTGTCTGTCATAATTGACGTGTACCTATGATGAAAATTACAGGCCTCTCTCATCTTTTTAAGTGGGAGAACTTGCACAATTGGTGGCTGACTAAATACTTTTTTCCCCCACTGTATGTACATGTGATACATAATATATTTGAGTGTCTGTGAATCCGGAGACACAGAGACCCCCAAAAAATCAAGGCAACAACATTAGTCTATATAAGCAGCCCCGCAGATGCATTTGAGCATGTATATGACTTTTGTGGTGCTACAATTAATGAAACTTTGAATTTTGTATTTTTTACTTGTTCTCGAGTGGTAAAAACGTTAGTATTGGTTGTCCTGTCACAATGCACACAGTGGTCACACTTGTAATTACCATTGGGCGGGCCTGGGAACCTAGTGTCATGCTTCTTGGGTAGCTGCATGCTGTGTGTAACGGAATCGGCTAGATTTTGCGCACGGCTAAAACAAATGCGAGAGGGCCATGTTTTTTTTTTTATGTTCCAGTGTTTCAATACAATGGATTTGACGCGACCGGCACATGGGCTGTACTCCGTGGAAAAACACAAATGTGTTATGTCTGTGATGGCTCTATTTGTCCTAAAGCATATTACGTATCTACGGTAAGTCATTATTAGTCATAGTAAATAATAATGTTTGCAATTCTAATTGAAAGGCCCAAACACAACACAGAACAGCAATTCCAGAGATTGCTTGTCCAAACAATGTGAATGACCATATTGAAAAAGCTATTACAGCAGTGTTTTTCCAAACTTATATATCAAAATGACAGGAAATGATTGAATATTAGCCCATTTAAGTGAGTCCCCTTGTTCAGCTGTGTGCGCTAATGTACTGCTTTCTTTTCAGTTTATTTGCTTGTTAATACTGTACATAAATCCGGTTATGGAAAATAGGTGAGTCATTTCAGGACCTTCAGTTCCCTGAGGGACCAGATTATTGAAGTAGATTAGTAATGGGCAGCCAGGGTTGGGTAGGTTACTTTCTAAATGTAATCCATTACAGTTACTATTTACCTGTCCAAAATTGTAATCAGTAACATAACTTCTTGATTACCAAAATTTAGTAGCGTAATATGATTACTTTCAGTACATTCTTTATTGTTTTTCTCTTAAAAGGCATTAGAAAAAGACAAAAATTATCCATAAAAGGCATGTGGTGTGTCATCATAGTGGTCTCTGACTGACTTGTGGTCAGACTCGCTCAGGTGGAACCAACTTAAAGATGCACTATGCAGAAATCACTCAGCCATTTCCTGGTTGCTAAAATTATAATAGTTTGCCTAATTTCAGTTTATGTGACAAACAAGCAGTCATTGTGTAGAGAATAATTGTACCATCTACACCGCTGTGAAGTATCTTTTCCATAACCCAAAATATTGTATATTCAGCTGTTTGAAGCTGGTTTACAAAACCAAAAGTAAATTACACAAAAACTAACTTCAGACGTGAAGCATAGAAATAGCACACATAGAACAGATCTACCGCTTCTTAGACTTGCTTTCAACGGGAATGAAATATCTATAACTCACATTTCTATGAGAATTTGGTTGGGTCGCCCAAAAACAACATAATGTAGCTTTAAACATGCGCCTTTATTCAATGCTGAATTGAATGTCATTGAGAAAACAGGTGACATAATGTATTTTTTTCGCAAATATCCTTTCTGAATCCAATAAGTAATCATCTAGTGTTTCAAAAGTATCTGTAATCTGACTACAATAGTTTTGCTGGTAATGTAAATGATTACAGTTACAGTTTTTGGTAATAAGATTACATGTAACTGATTACATGTAACCAGTTACTCCCCAACCCTGTGGGTAGCATATGAGACCCTTGAGGCCAACTAGTTCCCTTGTAATCTGCGGACATTCCAATAGCACATCATGCCAACGCTTGGTTCTTATAACTATGAGAACCATTAGGAAAACCATTTAGATAAGTGATGTACAGTGTGTCTGTCTGGTTTTTCACAGGGCTCAAACACATGAAAACAGGCACTGGCAAGTACAGATTTAAGATCTTAATATGTCAGTTTATCACATCAAAAAATAATTCCTGCAGCAACAAGAAATATTTATTATTGTGTGGGTTATAATTAATGGCATTTTTGTAGGGGTTGATACATTTTTTGTTAGGGCAAATCAAGTCTGACATTTATTATTGGAAATGACAAACTTAATTACACTACAAGTTTCCATTTCCTGCTGTAAAGGAAATGTCCTGCAACAACTGGGTGGTAAAATTAAAATCCTGCGTCTGTAGCAAAAGATAATTTGGAAAGGGAATAGTTTTACGATTAAATATACATACAATATTACTTTCCAGTCTAGAGGAAATGTATCACGATCGTTTACGGACGAGAAGGACCAAGGCGCAGCGTGATATGCATTCATATTTATTAACGAATAAACACACAACAAAAACAACAAACGAAACGTGAAGTCCAAGGTAGACAAATAACATACCTCACACGGAACAAGATCCCACACCCCACTAGTGCCAACAGGCTACCTAAGTATGGTCCCCAATCAGAGACAACGAGCTACAGCTGCCTCTGATTGGGAACCACCCTGGCCAACATAGATCTAAACGATCTAGAAACTAACATATACAAACCCAACACAGAAAATACACACCCTGACTCAACAAATACAAGTCCCTAGAGTCAGGGCGTGACAAAATGTCATCAATAATAATACAAATTGCATGAAGATCAACTTTTTAGGCAAGCTGCTCAATTTATGACTGAGACCTAATACTCAGAATAAGAGAGTTGCTTCCGACAACATACTATAGCATGGATCATCAACTAGATTCAGCCATGGGCGGATATTTTCTTTAGTGGTGGTCGGGGGGCCAGAACATAATTACAAATCATTGTAAACTGCAAATTAACTGCAAGAAGCCCAAACAGATATGTTTGACTATAACATAATAATTTCTAACCTTGCTTACATTTGTATACAATCATGTTTTTCTCTATGTGTGGGAATACTTGGGAACAGATTTCTTAAATTAAAATAACTTGGAGCTGATTTCCTGGAGTTATTTTTTACAGTCTTTTATGTCCATTTATGAAAAACTACAACAACAACTAAAATCACCCGCGGGCTAAATTTGGCCCACGAGCCACCAGTTGCTGAACCCTATCCTATAGAGTCATTGGTGTTGGCACCTTGAGGTGGTTGCTGTATGACTAGGCCTGGTAATTGGGCCTGTGCATGCCAGTAGTAAAGTGCTGCTGTAAGCAGAAGGATGAGAGGGTTTGGGTAGAGGAGCTGTACTAGAATTTAAAAGATGGGTCAAGCTCCAAATGAATAGATAGACTTCAGAGGAGGGCAGAGGAATATGACAGTCAGCACAGCAGGCAAGTGTGCTTGTTAAAAGTAGCATTAAGCTTAGTTCTAGATATGGAGATGAGGAGCATAGTATATTCAGACTCATGCACCTTGGCAGTGTGTGGGTGGTTAGTGTTAGTTATATCATATTTTCAGATTTGTTCTGGTCTTATTGCAATGTTGAGACTTCATTAATAATTCAAACTAAGCCTAAGCAAATTAATAAATGTAATAACGCTTCTCTATTTAGGATTACAATCCATATTAACATGATGCCTTATTATAGTGAGATTTTCATTTGTTATTTCATCTCCATATTGATTGTCATAACAAGGTCCCACTTAGGAAACCCACTAGAAGCTTACTGTCTCCTTCAAATGTCTAGACAAGCATTTTCTAGCAGAGATCCTTCTGCACAATAGCTGACTCCCTGACAACCTGTAATGATAAATGAATGGGAATGTAAAGACATGCTTTGGAACTTTGGCGACTAGTACGTTGTTGTTTTTTACCTCCTGCTTTGGGCTGGATGTGTCAATGTGTAGTTCATACATGCATTATATATAAGCAGAATTACTTTCTTACCTCAATTAGCCATGCAATCCTTAGTTTACTGGAAGCTGTGGGGACCGAGAGAGAGAGAGAGAGAGAGAGATCAATGACGTGATGCATACTGTATATATATATTTTTTTCTCAGACCTCAAAAATGGTCTCCTGATGTGTTTTAAGGATTGTTTGTATTTTGTATATTTTTTTTCAAAAATGTGATTTTGAGGGTGAAAATCTTAGAAATCTATAAAAAAACAGAGAAGTTTTCACATAGGGCGCCTTTCCTTCACACATGACCCACTTCTCCGGGCACCACTACATAGGGCCGATGGAAAGACAGCAGTCACACACAGCATGATGTTAAAGGATAAGCAGTCCATTCACTCTGACAAAATAAGCCAGTAGGTCCCAATCATAAGAATACAAAAACACAACCATTAGGCTAAGCATTTCCCAATCGAAACTATTACTTCCCATTACAAAAAACATTTCACATTTAGCACACAAAGTAACAAGTGATCTAAAGTTTAAATGCAACAATGTTTCTCACACTTAAGTTATAGTCAAAGAGATCGCTAACAGCATGCGAGCTGAAATAAAAAACACAGTTCCACTTACCAGATGATGATCATTTGAAACTGAACTTCTTGTTGAAAGTTATTCTTGAAAAAGGACAAGCTAACAAATTAGCAACAACATCCTCTTCAATAACACCTGCTGCAGCTGCTGCAAACTAGCCTACAACTAAAGCTAGCTAGCTAGATCGTGGGACAACTACAGCTTGCTATTGCACAGTGGCCTGTTAGCCTTCGAGAAGGAAGAAATGTCCATATGTTTTTGTAAAAATGATCCCACCCATTACAAGTCAATGTGATTAGTTGATTCCACAGTCACTCCAAAATGTTGCACTAATACAGTTGAATGACAGATGCCTTTATCTAGCTTCTGACGGCCTAGCCAATGGTTGACATAGCTAACTAGATGTATCTCCCCAGAGACCACAAAAGTAAAATCATGATTGGATATTTTTTTCTCTTTAGTGTTAACCCTTTCCTTTCTAACAAAAACTGAAGAGATTAAATCAGAACATCATTGAAAAGAATAATGTAATTATTATTATTTTATAAATCCTTAGCCTTTCTCTGAAAGCGTAGAAGGCCCTTATTGTTCCCCACTGTGTTTGGGTTAGTAATCATTTGTAGAGTGGCTCTATTTGCCTTCAGCATGCATTTTTTCACCATTCTGAATGTCTAAAGAATCCATATGTTCTTCTGAAATATGAACACAGAAATACTGGACATATTGAACTCTTATTATGGTGGTGATTTACAATCATTTTTCTTGTCTTGGTCTTGACTCCGTCTCGGACCCCTCGTCCCCCTACTGGCCTCGGTCTTGACATGGTCTCGCCCACCCTCCAATCTTGGTCTTGAATCGGACTCGATTCGCTCCGGTCTTGAATCGGTCTCACCTTAGGTGGTCTCGAACACAACACTGCACATATGTGACGTAGTCTGCAATTTTCTGAGACCACTTTTGGCTCGTGTGGGCTACTTTCATAACTACTGGCTAAGAAGTATACAAAAGTACCGTAGAATCTCTTTAATAGGTTCTGATGGGGACTGCATTTACATGGTTGAATTCCACAGAAGCTGTTCAGCAGCTCAAAACCACAATCTCACAACCCCCTCTCCCCTCTTTAAACATTTACAAGGTTGACACATTCACTGGAGTTGGAATGTTTCAAAGGCCTCGTGGAAACCAGGTTCTATGATTGGGTAATATCTGTCAGCTTTTTAAAAAAGGGTTGCTCTCCCGCTCTCTGAATGGGTTTTTAATCAAGAGCAATAGTTTTTGACCCTTTAAAAGGGGTTAAATAGGATTGTGTATAATGTTGGTTGCTTTTCTATTATCATTATGAAGAGAAATCTGTTCAATATCGCAGTCTCACATCATAAGATTTTGGAACTGTTACCCTGTACTCCTAGTCAATTGGCCCGTTTAATGATCTTAGTTGGTCAATATTTGAAGAAATTATGGCCAATTAACCATTTAAGGTCAGATTCACAAGTAAATAATATGTTTAATCCCAGTAAATAGCAGTTGCAATTACAGCATATTTATCCTCTAATTGAGGAATAAGCAAGGACAAGCACACTGCGTAATTACTCTGACTTGGTTAATAATTCAAAGTGCCTTCAAGAGGAACCACAGGAAAATGAAGGCTTTCTTGTTAGTTGACAGCACATTTAATTAATATTTTTATAATGTATTTTGTCGGGGGGGAAAAGTTAATGTATTCATTCAATTACAGACGATTATGACAACAGTGGGACTACTTTATTTCACTTTTACACCAAACTGATTTCTGAAAAAGCAAATTCATCTAAGTAGGCCTACCTTTGAGTCACCCTTCAACTGACCATGTTGTTCTCCTCTTTATGCCTTTACTCCTCTGCAGCGCAAAGAGCCAGTATTCAGTCTAAATACAGGCTTTATTCCTGGTGAAGTGTGCTGACATGGGGTGAGATGATTCACCTTATGGGAGTGGAGATGCCTAGACTTCAAGCTGTCACGTGGAGTGTATTGAACCAGTAGTTATACTGTAGGCTACTAATCATAATGTAGATTAGATGCATCTGTTAATAAAACATGGTATGTTTATTTACTCTTTTTAAATGATAAGAAGTGTGTGTACTTTCTCTCTTCACACACACTACACAGTCACAGACTCCATCTATGATACGTTCAAAAAGAAATCTGCAGCTACAACAGGAATTACAATAAATAAGCCAGTCAATGCTGTGAAATGTAACGCATTTACAGTATGTTCTTTATCAACAGATTCTGACGGGATCATAAGTCAATAGCAGCACCAACACCCACCTCAACTTCTCCCACTCTGAGACCTAGACCACAGTCCAATTTCATGCTATTGACTGCTGTTCACACAATACACTCCAGTTGATCCATGTTGTGTACTTGTTTGTGTCTACTGTGTGTGTGTTTGTGTGCGTGTGCGTGTGTGTGTGTGTGTGTGTGTGTGTGTGTGGTTACAGTACACCTCCTATTCCTCCGGCACACATTTGTCAGCATTCCGCCTTTACACTCAATAATATGGTTCTCGTGACCTGAGTCCCAAACACTCTGCACTTAGTAAATGAGATGTCACAGTAAGATAAATATGAGCCGGCCATTCTGCTTTCCATTTGTGTAAACAGGGAGTGTGAATGAAAGCTATGCAGGCTTTGATGTGAGCCTCTCTCTAACTGCTGCTGTAGAATAACAGTAAGACATAATTTAGATATACCCAAGGTCATAAAGGAAATACCAAGTATTAGTCATAACTCCAATGAATAACCTACTCTCTCTGAAGGATTTAATGTTTGAGAACAGAAGGCTAGCTATGGGATTTGGGCTTTCTGTAAGCAGTTATTTTTCAGTTAATCTGTTTTTCAGCTAATTCATTTATTTGTTCTTTTTTTTTGTGTGTGTGTTATTTTTTATTAATTTTTATTAGGTGGTAGATCAGCTTTAATATTGCAGATAGATTGTCACTTCCATCAATGTAATTGTCTGCATCACTTCCAATCCCCCATGTTTTCTTTTCTCGCAAATATATACAGCTGGAGCTGCGCGTCGAGGGGGGGGGGGGGGGGGGGTACTGTCACGACTTCCTCCGAATGTTTCATGTGAGATGAGTGTAGCTCGGTGGAGCTACCTGTACTTTGTATTGCTGGGGTATATTTTCCCCGTGTGCCTCTGCGCCTGTTTTGCGCACTGGACTGTTGACGCTATCCAGCGTAACTGTGTACTATGGAATAAACTCTGAATTCTGTGATTTACCCTCCTGCGCCTGACTCCTTCAAATCACACTCTCACAAACAATGCTTAGAACTCTACTTCCAGCTTATACATACTATATACATTTTATGGACACAGTCAATTTTACAATAATTCTATTTTGATGTCCATGATGTCCATCAGGTTTGCTTCTATATACCATATCTGTCTAACTGTGCTCTTTCACAAAAGCTCTCAACCTATAACCTATTTACTTATTATGGACACAGTATGCTTTACATTAGGTATCTTGTTGTTATTAGTTGTTGTTAGTTGTTATTAGTCCCATCCTTCAACTCCATTCAACACCTCCCATCTATTTCTTAACACCATCCATATTGGATTTCTATTTGCCATATATTTTTAAACTGTACTGTGATTATTTACAAAAGTTCTGAACCCTTCTATTCTCATTGTTTCTACAGATTGTAAATTGAAAATAAACATTTTTGCTAAAAGTATTATTATATTATTGATCTATTGACTATGACTTTTCAGATCACCCAGCAGTGCTATCTGCAGGGTTAGCTCCAGGTAAATATTGCAATCCTTTAGCCATTCCTGGACCTGTGTCCAAAAACAGGCGACAAATGGACAGTACCAAAACAAATGATCTAAAGATTCTGTCTCTTCGCAGGAAAATCTGCAGGGCTGGGAAGATTTTATCCCCCATATAAATAACATTCTATTGGTAGCAAGAATTTTGTATAATAATTTAAATTGAAAAATTATATGTTTTGAATCCGACGTTGTTTTGCATATCAGTTCATAAACACTATGCCATGGAATCGGTACGTCAATAATCTCTTCCCAACTATTTTGCAATCTATATAGGACGGCTGTCAATCCTTTGGTCCTTAAATGAAACTGGTATGTTTTTTTATTTATCACCATTTTCTTTAACCAATTATGTTCTTTAATGCAGGGCCGACAGACAAGTTCCTTACATTTTCCCCCTTCCACTTTCCTCTTCCATTTTTGCGGTAATGCTGCAATTATTTGGTTGTAATTTGGGGTAGAGCAGACATTTCTATATGCTTTTGTTAGCTGCATGTGCGACATAACTCCACCAGTCCTACCTATGATATAATTTACGAATATTATACCTTTTTTTTTTTTTTCTGGTCATGTAAAACTTGTATTTTTTGGTGATCCAATATGTATTATAGTACATTTATCATAATTTGGTTGTAATCCAGAGAGGTTAGAAAATATATCTAGATTCTCTATGAGGCTGTGGAGGGATTCAAGTTGTGGATTTAAAAGAAAACATGAATCATCAGCGTACAATGACACCTTTGTTTTTAAGCCCTGGATTTCTAATCCCTTGATATTATTGTTGGATCTGATTTTAATAGCTAACATTTCGATGGCCATAATAAATAGATATGCTGATAGTGGACAACCTTGTTTCACTCCTCTTGACAGTTTAAAACCTTTGGAGAAATAGCCATTATTTACAATTTTACACCTAGGGTTACTATACATATTTTTAACCCATTTCATAAGAGATTCTCCAAAATTGAAATGCTCCAGGCATTTATATATAAACCCCATTCGTACTTTATCAAATGCCTTTTCAAAGTCTGCTATGAATAGCAGGCCTGGTTTCCCAGATTTTTCATAGTGTTCTATTGTGTCCAGTACTTGCCTTATATTATTTCCAATGTATCGTTCATGTAAAAAAACATGTCTGATTAGAATGAATAATGTCCGACAATACCTTTTTAATTCTATGCGCTATACATTTTGCTAGAATCATTTGTTCACTAATTGGTCTTTTCACCAATCAGATCAGCTTTGAGTGATGGAAGTGGGGAGAACAGGCCGTAGCTCGGGTGGCTGAGGTCCTTGATGATCTTCTAGGCCTTCCTGCGACTCCTGGTGTTGTAAGTGTCCTGGAGGGCAGGCTGTGTGCATCCAATTATGTGTTCGCCTGCACCTACCAGCCTCTGCAGAGCATTGTGGTCAGCGGCAGAGGAGTTGCTGTACCAGGCTGTGATGCAGCCCGACAGAATGCTCTTGATGGCGCTCCTTTAGAACACTCGGAGGGCCCTCTGGGACAGGTTGAATTTCTTCAGCCTCCTGAGGTTAAAGAGTCGCTGTCGTGCCTTCTTCAGCACAGTGTCTGTATAGTTTGACCATTTCAGCTCCTCTGAGATGTGTATGCCGAGGAACTTGACGTTTTTTACCATCTCCACTAGGCATGCTAGCATGCCAGTAAATATCCATAGACTTCCAGCAATTGTGCCAATGCTAGTTAGCTTTGGCTTGCAAAGCAACCTCTAACTTCCTTCATACAGGACACAGAGACATAAAAATGGTATCCACAAGTTCATTTGACTCTGGGAAAGTAGATAAAGGGCCCCATTGCCAAAATCCCAAAGTATCCCTTTAACCTTTTCACACGTACCAACAAACGGGTGTGATCATTCTACAGTGATCCCTGCAGCGTACCCTCAATCCGGTGTGAGTAGAATGCTTATTTAGAATGTCCAGTTTTGATTGACGCAACAGTCAGCATTTGAGCAAGTCACACTGGTTTTTCACAGAAACATTTTGCACAAACACAGTCCTTACAAAGTTATGTACTGAATGTGACCAGTTTATTTTTGGATGCAATGTTCAGACATTCACAGAAGTAGCGACAGCATACAAAATCATCCAAGCCGGAAAATGTAGGCTACATTAGTCCTAGCGCTAACTGAGGAAAGACTGATGTAACACAAGCGGTCATATTTAGAGAACTCTCAGCTGACAGAAACCACAATATCAATTAGCTAATAGCAATTAATATTTATAATTCATCACATCACGGGTGAGCTCAACATTGATTGAGTAAAACACTTTCTAGAAATCGAAAGTAATCCGACGATGGGTAGTTTGTGCGCTCCGCCATGTTTTTTTCTTCTTCGTGTCAACCAAAGATAATAAGAGGAGACAAGAAGAGTTTGGTCTGTTTGCAGTATGCATGTTG
Organism: Coregonus lavaretus; assembly: GCF_964263955.1. NCBI lineage: Eukaryota > Metazoa > Chordata > Actinopteri > Salmoniformes > Salmonidae > Coregonus > Coregonus lavaretus. Next base: position 46,607,783 of record NC_139991.1, read on the forward strand.
AAGGGGGTGTGTGGTCCAGAAGTTTATTTGAAAGATGAGTGATCCATTCCTTCACCTCATTATAACATCTTTGGTCTAAAAGACGTTTACGTGACACCCTGGCGCCGACGAGGATTGCGGCCTCGCGACTAGCTCTTAGGAAAATTTGCGGTATTTAGTTTTTTTATGTATAATTTTTTACATTATTAGCTCAGAAAGTGTTTTGTAACATTACATACAGCCGGGAAAAACTATTGGATATCAGAGCTCCGGGCAAGGATTTCTTTTCAGAGAGACATCAAGGCCTGAAACATACTTTGTTTCACAGAAACATGGCTCTCTGGGGATATTCTGTCGAAATCGGTCCAGACAGATCGGTTCTCAGTTCATCGCGCAGACAGGAATAAATATCTCTCCTGTACTCCCTGTTCACCCATGAACTGTTGGCCAAGCACGCCTCCAACTCAATCATCAAGTTTGCAGACGACACAACAGTAGTAGGCTTGATTACCAACAATGACGAGACAGCCTACAGGGAGGAGGTGAGGGCTCTGGGAGTGTGGTGCCAGGAAAATAACCTCTCACTCAACGTCAACAAAACAAAGGAGATGATCGTGGACTTCAGGAAACAGCAGAGGGTGCACCCCCCTATCCACATCAACTGAAATGGTCCACCCACGCAGACAGTTTGGTGAAGAAGGCGCCACAGAGCCTCTTCAACCTCAGGAGGCTGAAGGAATTTGTCTTGGCACCTAAAACCCTCACAAACTTTTACAGATGCACAATTGAGAGCATCCTGTTGGGCTGTATTACTGCCTGGTACAGCAACTGCACCGCCCGCAACGGCAGGGCTCTCCAGAGGGTGGTGCGGTCTGCACAACGCATTACTGGGGGCAAACTACCTGCCCTCCAAGAGACCTACAGCACCTGATGTCACAGAAAGGCCAAAAAGATAATCAAGGACATCAACCACCCGAGCCACTGCCTGTTCACCCCGCTATTTACATTTTAGTCATTTAGCAGACGCTCTTATCCAGAGCGACTTACAGTGCATACATTTTTCATACTGGCCCTGCGTGGGAAACAAACCCATAACCCTGGCGTTGCAAGCGCCATGCTCTACCAACTGAGCTACACGGCGCCATCCAGAAGGGGAGGTCAGTACAGGTGCATCAAAGCTGGGACCGAGAGAATGAAAAACAGCTTCTATCTCAAGGCCATCAGACTGTTAAATAGCCATCACTAGCACATTAGAGGCTGCTGCTGCCTATTGAAATCACTGGCCAGAAATGGAACACTAGTCACTTTAATAATGTTTACATATATTGCACTACTCATCTCATATGTATATACTGTGTCCTATTCTATAATATTCTAATGTATCTTAGTCCATGCCGCTCTGTCATTGCTTGTCCATATATGTATATATTCTTAAATTCCATTCCTTACTAGATTTGTGTGTATTGGGTATATGTTGTGAAATTGTTAGATATTACTTGTTAGATATTACTGCACTGTCGGAGCTAGAAGCACAAGCATTTCGCTACACCCGCAATAACATCTGCTAAATACGTGTATGTGACAAATAAAATGTTATTTAAAATGTCAACAATCATGGAGCCACACATAGCTGGCAAATAGCTTAGCATTAGCTCATTATAATCACTACAACCTTCAAAAAAGTATTTTACACACATCATAGGTGTCCATTACAATCTATGCAATAATCGGAATGCATTATTTTTCACCAGTACTTGAAAATGTCACGGGTGCTGTAGGTGGGTGTGGTGCAGGAATCAAGCGCAGGACGCAGAAACTAAGTCCAAAAGACTTTAGTGAAATATTCACTTAGTACACGAGCTCAACAAGCCCGGAGGCTAAATAAAGGCGCACACAGGCGTCAAACAAAAGGCGCACTAACATGTGCGAAAAACCCTCTCCAAAACAACGGAGGGAAACACGTAGCACAGAACACCAAACAGAAGCGCAATCACACACAACACCTGACACACACAACGAGAACTAAATAGGACACGAATTAACACTAACTGGAAACAGGTGTGCAACATCAAGACAAAACCAAACGAACATGAAACATCGAACGGTGGCAGCTAGTACTCCGGGGACGACGACCACTGAAGCCTGCCCGAGCAAGGAGGAGGAGCAGCCTCGGCCGAAACCGTGACAGTACCCCCCCCTTGACGCGCGGCTCCAGCCGTGCGCCGACCCCGGGGACGACCAGGAGGACGCGGAGCAGGGCGCGCGGGATGCCCCCGGTGGAACTCCGACAGGAGAGACGGGTCTAGGATGTCCCTCCGCCGCACCCACCACCGTTCCTCCGGGCCGTACCCCTCCCACTCCACGAGATACTGGAGACCCCCCATCCGACGTCTCGAGTCCAAGATGGACCGAACGGTGTACGCCGGAGCCCCCTCGATGTCCAGTGGGGGCGGAGGAGTCTCTCCTATCTCACCTTCCTGGAGTGTACCAGCTACCACCGGCCTGAGAAGAGACATGGAACGAGGGGTTAATATTCTTATATTCAATAGGCAGATGTAACCTATAACACAACTCGTTCAGTCTTCTCAGGACTTTAAAAGGCCCCACAAACCGCCGACCCAGCTTCCGGCAGGGCAGGCGGAGGGGCAGGTTTCTGGTCGAGAGCCAGACTCGATCTCCAGGTGCGTACACCGGCCCCTCACTGCGGTGGAGATCGGCGCTCGCCTTGTGTCAACGGATTGCCCGCTGCAGATGGACGTGTGCAGCGTTCCACGTCTCCTCCGAGCACCTCACCCAATCATCTACCGCAGGGGCCTCGATCTGGCTCTGCTGCCAAGGTGCCAGAACCGGCTGGTAACCTAACACACATTGGAAGGGGGTTAGGTTGGTGGAGGAGTGGCGGAGAGAGTTTTGGGCCATCTCCGCCCAGGGAATATACCGAGCCCACTCCTCCGGCCGGTCCTGGCAATACGACCTCAGAAACCTACCCACATCCTGGTTGACTCGTTCTACCTGCCCATTGCTCTCCGGGTGGTACCCCGAGGTAAGGCTCACCGAGACCCCCAAACGCTCCATGAACGCTCTCCAGACTCGGGAGGTAAACTGGGGGCCTCGATCAGACACTATATCCTCGGGTACCCCGTAATGCCGGAAGACGTGGGTAAATAGTGCCTCTGCGGTCTGTAGGGCAGTAGGAAGACCCGACATAGGGAGAAGATGACAGGCCTTAGAGAACCGGTCCACAACGACCAGGATGGTGGTATTCCCCTGCGAGGGGGGAAGGTCTGTCACAAAATTCACTGAGAGTTGGGACCAGGGTCGTTGTGGAACGGGCAGGGGTTGTAACTTACCCCTGGGCAAGTGTCTGGGCGCCTTACACTGGGCGCACACCGAGCAGGAGGAGACATAAACCCTCACATCCCTGGCTAACGCGGGCCACCAGTACTTAGTGCTAAGACAATGCACTGTCCGGCCAATACCCGAATGTCCAGAGGAGGGTGACGTGTGAGCCCAGTAAATGAGTCGATCCCGAACCTCGAGCGGAACGTACTTCCGACCCACAGGACACTGTGGAGGGCTAGGGTCGGCACGCAACGGCCGCTCGATTTCAGCATCGACCTCCCACACCACCGGTGCCACTAGACAAGACGCCGGTAGTATGGGAGTAGGCTCAACGGACCTCTCCTCCGTGTCATACCGCCGGGACAGCGCATCTGCCTGACCGTTCTGGGACCCAGGGATGTACGTGATTTTAAATACGAACCTGGCGAGAAACATACTCCATCGAGCATGGCGAGGGTTCAGTCTCCTCGCTGCCCGGATGTACTCCAGGTTCCGATGGTCAGTCAAAATGAGGAAAGGGTGTTGAGCCCCCTCAAGCCAATGCCTCCACACCTTAAGGGCCTGAACTACAGCTAACAGCTCCCTGTCCCCGACGTCATAATTTCGCTCCGCCGGGCTGAGCTTTTTAGAGTAAAAAGCACAGGGGCGGAGTTTAGGTGGCGTGCCGGACCGTTGACAGAGTACGGCCCCTATACCGGCCTCAGATGCGTCCACCTCGACCTGAAAGGGTAAGGCGGGATCCGGATGCGCCAGCACCGGAGCCGACGTAAACAGGTCCTTCAGTCTCCCAAAAGCCCTGTCCGCCTCAGCTGACCACTGCAGGCGCACCGGACCCCCTTTCAGAAGGGACGTGATGGGAGCTGCCACCTGTCCAAAACCCCGGATAAACCTCCAGTAGTAATTCGCAAAGCCCAAGAACTGCTGCACCTCTGGTGGTTGGGGTTTGCCAATTACGCACGGCTGACACACGGTCCACCTCCATTTTCACCCCTGACGCGGACAACCGATAACCCAAAAAGGAGACCGACTCCTGGAAAAACAGACATTTCTCTGCCTTGACATACAGGTCGTGCTCCAACAGCCTCCTCAATACACGACGCACCAGGGCTACATGCTCGGCTCGGGTAGACGAGTACACTAGAATGTCATCAATGTACACGACCACCCCTTGCCCCTGCATATCCCGGAAAATCTCATCCACGAAGGATTGGAAGACTGACGGAGCATTCATCAACCCGTATGGCATGACGAGATACTCGTAATGACCCGAGGTGGTACTAAACGCTGTTTTCCATTCGTCGCCCTCCCTAATGCGCACCAAGTTAAACGCGCAGAAAACATGTGAATAAAACTGTAAATACATTATGCTCCATACATACATACATACATACATATATACTGTATGCTACAGTAGAAACGACAAAACGATATACAGAAAATAAGGCACTTACTTTGATAGGAACGCACAAATGTCCAAAGTTATTATTTGTAAGGAAAACAACAATGCAACAATGCGAGCGCCAGCCAGAAAATGTGCCAGTTTGTGCAAGACTGCGCAAATGTCTGCATACTTGATGTGCGGAAAAAGTGGGGAAGGGCTCTCCTCGAAGAGGGAAGTTTGTCCGGCTCAGTAAAGTTTCAAACATAAATTGTCCACAACACTGAAATGGGCTACTTCTATGTGAATTAATGAGGAGGCGGAACACACCTCAATTCAAACTGTTCTTAGAAAATACAACTTGTTAGAAAATAATTTGAAATTTGAAATTGCCAAGTTGAAACATAGCCTATAGATAATTAGCAGGCAGTGCGTGTTAACTGTCCTGTTGCGTAACAATCACATTTTGGAACAGTGAGTGCATTCTGACATCACATGCATAAAACAACTCACACTGGGGCGACCGTGTGAAAAGGTTAAGGAGAAACATAAATAAAGTAAGAACATTTCCAAGAAATACCTTTTGAGGAATATCAGCTTTGCTTACCTTTCTTCGTAAGTCTATAGTTAAGGAAAAAAGGGCAGTTAAGAAGAAATGTACTCTCAAGAAGGTTTTATGAATCAGGCCCTGATGTGAAAAATACGTGGAAAATAATTATCAGAAATGGGCTGCCTGTGTAGATGCAGCCTCAGATGCGCCATTTTATGTGACAATTGCCATCTCAGAGTTCCAATCATCACAAATTGAAGTTGTATCATTTCACAGGCTTAATCTAAGTAGGCCTACGTTTGGTTTATGTGAGTATGTGTGACTGTTGCTCTGGGACTTAATTATTGGTGTCAAGTTCAAAGCCATACATTCTCTGAGGCTTTATAACGCAGGAGATGGTACGAATTTATTCTGCAACAATTACTCTAATCAAATCTGAACCATAAATAGCTGTCAGTGACAGTGAAAGATCATCCTAATTTTCCTCTAAATCCGATATGTGTGATTGTGTGGCCATCAAAAAGACTTTGACATGATCACATGCTGGGTTTAATACACTCTAGGCTTAAAGACATTGGTTCTTTCACTGATGTGTTTATTTGTATATGTGTGTGTACGTGTGTGCATGTGTGTGTAAGACTGTATTCTATACTATCTATTGCATCTTAGCCTATGCCGCACTGACAATGACATTGCTCATCCATATATTTATATTTATATATTTTTATTCCATTCCTTTACTTAGATTTGTGTGTATTAGATATTTGTTGTGGAACTGCTAGATATTACTTGCTAGATATTACTGCACTGTCAGAACTAGAAGCACAAGAATTTCGCTACACTTGCAATAACATCTGGTAACCATGTGTATGTGACAAATACATATGATTTGATTTTGATTTGATCTATCCTATTTAAAAAGGACTGAAGACAGAAACAGATCATTTGGTTCCATTTCAACATATTTGAAATTAAAACAAAAGTGCTATAACATACATAAATGAAATCAAATATATATCGGGGGGCTGAAAGCTGCAGTAGAAAGGGATCAAGCGAATCAGCTCCTGTGGAAATCAAAAGGCCTGATACGACATCAATAATGCAGCCACATCCCGAGTCCCTGGTGCAGACACATTCAGAAATCAAAAAATGGTTTACTATTTAGTATAAAAGCTCTGACGAAGGCCAAGAGAACAGGAAACACTTTTGAAGGAGAAAACAGAAATCCATGTAGGTAAAAAACAAAAAAAATACTTATGTTTTCAAAGATGTAGCCTACGATGCAAAAACGACTTAGCCTAAATTTGAACACCACCGCAGAAGCTTCGCTATTCGGCATCTTCCAAATGAAGTAGCCTAGTTTTGTAATGAGTATAACATCCTGGCATTAAAACCATACTTGATTTTTGAAAATTCACGTACTATAAAACATTACATTTTCCCATAATGAGAATGCATAATGCGCGATAGCGTTTTTCCCCGCTATTCATTGACTTCGATAGCGCATCCCCATATCTAATTTATCAGCTGTTGTCAAAGCCGAAATGAGTATGACATCCAGGCATTTAAAGTATACTTGATTTTCAAAATGTCGCATACTATTAAACATTCTCTTTTCGCATACTCAAACGGCCTACTATTTAGGATGCAAGTATGGGTATTCATACACGGCCACTGACTCTTGCTAAACTTGAGACTGCCATTCTACCTTATATTTATATTATCAGCATGTTTATTATATTACTTATCAGCATATCTTATTTTGCTATCATCCCCTATTTTACAAGTGCCTTTCACTCACGTGTGCTGTGTTATTTGTAACGATTTCCTTTCACTTGGCTCCTTACAGTCTCACGTGTGAAATTGAATTGAATTAACCATTTGCTTGCTTTGCATGGTGTGCTGTGATTATACACTTTGGCATGGACTGTACTGACTATGAGACCGCTGTTGCCAATCCCTATCACCTCCTCCCTCCCCGAATGAATTGCTTAACACCCCAGAACTAGGCACAAAAGGAAATGTGCACAACCTTCAACACGCCGTCTAACTCCTCGCTGCTCCTCGACCACTGTCCTTCTCTACTGATTGCCTGTGCCTGTGGGAAAAAGACTCCATTACAATGCTCTTTATAGCACTACTAAAGGAAAGTGCTTATTTCTAACATGTGAGTGTGACTCTAATTGTACACTCTTATACACTCTAATCGTTTGTTTGTTTGTTGTCCTCCTTAACTACAGCCTCAAGGGACCTGCCCGACGCAGCAGAGAAGCTACACCGAAACCTACAGCCCAGAAGGCCCGGCGCTGAGAGAGGGACAGTGGACATCCAGCCAGACATCAACTACTGAGCCCAACTACCGACAATGAAACTCATACAACACTCGCAATAGCACTACTAAAGGGAAGTGTGAGTTTGAGTCTAAGTTGTAGATCAGTACACACTGTAAAAAATGTAATGGTTTTTCAACTAATTATTATTAAGGTACTTGTTCCAGAGCCTTTTTTTGTTTACTCAACTTTTCGTTCAAAGTGTTACCTGAATTTAAATGTTTAGTTGGGCCAAACTTAGCTCAAATTTAAAATGGTATGTTTACTCAACTTGTCGCTTATGTTCATTCAACAATACATTATTATTTGAGCATCTTAACGAAAAAATGGCTGTAGTTACTAAATATGTATACTTAACACAAAATGCTTAATTAGTCATGTCATACTAAAATGAACTTGTTTCCTGAATTCAAATAATCATAACACCTGAAAGCAGACAAGTGACAACACAAATAAATAATACAAATCATCATCCTGTATTTTGCATCATGCCAATACCAAAGACATTCTCAGCCAAAACTATAAGAAAAAATCATCAGGATGAAAAAAGGTCAATGGCTTCAATAAATGTTGCTTTGTGCTAAAACCACATTCAAATAACATGGCACCAAAACATGATCATGTTAGGTTAGCCTTAAGACAACACAAATCTGTGTAATAGCCTCTTAAATGTAACTAAATGTAATCGAAAATGTAATCTACGTAATCCCCAAAAGTAATGATTTATCATTAGAGGGCCATACACAATAACTACTATAGTAATGCTGCATACTCCAAGAAAGTTTAAAATCTCACCTTTCTGTTAAAAATAGTTATAAATTGCTGAGGTGGTCAACTTTGATGACATAAGCTCAATTACACAGTACAAATAAGATTAAAATATGAAATATTTGTTATGATGTATTTCATATTTAACAAAACTGTATGAATAAAACTTGAAATGACTTATATAATCAATTTATAAAATGACTAACTATAAGATTTCTGTCTTATGACAAACGGAAAGTGTTTTTTGTTTAAAATCTATGAATTATTTTAGATGACTGGCTATAAATCAATCTCTGAATGTGCTACAGTGAGAAAATGTATGCACTCACTAACAGTAAGTCGCTCTGGATAAGAGCGTCTGCTAAATTACTAAAATGTAAAATGAAACCACTCTCTCCTGCTGCGTTACGATGTAAGGATTCCAGGTATATTGTTAGTGGCTGTGACGTAGGGTTCAGCCAGGAGGAGATAGTGACAATGTAGTATATTGTTCTGAATTTAACAGCATAAACATGGTCTTCTGAAAATTAATTATTTAAGATCAACAATTGTTTATGTGTAAATTGTCCTCAATAACTAGCATATCTAGCATTCCTAGATACATAACTGTTTGCATGCAAAGTAACAATGCCGCAACCTTGTGTGCAAGTAATGACTCAAAATCATATTACATTTGTGCAATAAACATGCAGGCAGATGCTTTTCAGGACAAAAATAACAAAGTGAACTTCACCCATAATAATTCACATCAGGCAAGTGAGCAAATGTTGAATGGCTACAACATTTTAAAAAGTAGCCTGACTTTCAAGATCTCACATAACCTGTAACTGGTTTGTTGTTCAATATTACTTTAGTGGACCACAACTAACACATTAAAGAACAGTACAGCAATATCCACTGGACACAGAAGAGTAATATCCACTGGACACAAGCCTTTCTCATGTCCCTGCTATGAATCAGAGCTCAGCAGAAAGATCACCCCTGTGTTACAGAAAAGTTTCCGTCTATGCCTGCAACAGTGTTTCTCAGTGACTGAATTTGAGCTGGACATTGTTCACTGAGATGCAGGAAGATCTTTTGCACAACCTCAAAATAATATATCCACTCCTGGGGATACTCAATGTTGAGAGCGTAAGGCAGGCCAAAGAGCACTCCAAAGGCGGTTGGGAAGTCTGGAAGGCCCTCCAGGACAACTTCTCCCTCCAGCACGACAGCCACATCCACCACTGACCTTGGGCCTGCAGGATCCTCCACCATCTCCAGGATACCCACTCTCACCCCTCTGGTGTGCCTCTCCACAGCATCACCTCTCTGATTTGGAGCACAAAAGAGAAATGCTAATAAAAGTAACAAGTCAATGAGTGACACAGGAAGACTTTTCACTGTTTTTGAAAATGTTGGTTTACCTGACAGGTCTTCATTATTGGTGTATGTTCCTGAAGATAAAGGGGAAGACCTCTGAGTGTCACCGACATCTGATGCATGGCTATGTCTATGGTCTGCATAAAACATAATTTTTGACTCATTTGTGAAACACTTGTTACACCATAAATTACACCATAGGCAGGCAACCTTGGTCAGAGTGGCAATTCTACTGCAGGAATGTTTTAACCAGGCACCACCCATATGAGGGTGGTGAAACATTTACAACATTGTTGTTAGAAATGTATCATAGAGATGACAACTCTCCATGCATCAAGATATACAACTGTTGTCAAGGCAGGATTAGTTTGCTATTTTACCTGCTCATCTAGGCTCTTGAACCAGGCTTTTATCTCCTCTCCAAGGGCTCCTCATTTGGAGCGATACATCCTGATCAGGCCTCTTGCATTGTCTTCCAGAGCTTTGTGGAAAGTTGTGTGCAGATCAACTCCGGTGATTCTTTTGAATTCAGCATAAACCTGCAAAACAAAATGAGAATATGGAGAAAATTACAGATAATGTACAGCAGATTCAATTGCAAAGTATATTTACAAAATTAATGTTGAACTCACCTGGAGCTCCAAGAAGAGGCCTGGCCATGCAACAAGGTGAGTAGGACGGAGCCAGTTACAAGAGGTGTGAATCAGAGGATAGGGTTTATTTGGCCAATACAACAGTCCACAGCAATGCGTAAACCAAATACAGTGAGACTTAAATGCGTACTGGGAAAACAAAACACACGGGTGAATAGGCCGGCGATAAAAGTAACATAATGCTCAACACGAGCTAGCGACACCTCCACATGGAACAATAACACACAAAGACATGGGGGAGCAGAGGCAATAATTATACAGAGACTGATGAGGGGATCTGTACCAGGTGTGTGTGAAAAACAAGACAAAACAAATGGAATGATGAAAAGAGGAGTGGCAGTGGCTAGAAGGCCAGTGACGACGAACACCGAAGCCTGCCCGAACAAGGAGATGAGGCAGCTTCGGAGGGAGTCGTGACAGGCCATCTCTGGTTGATCACAGAGAGAAGTGGTTGGTCATCAACAATCTATTTTCTCCTGAGGGAGAAAGTAAGGTCCACTTTAGTATTTGCCAGAGTCATGTTTACATTCCTCTTTCTGAGTTCTTCTTTATGCCAGGCTCTCCAGTGCATCTTCAATTAGTCCAAAAGGGTGATCAGCAAGAAAGTTGCCCTTCTGGGTTTCTTGACTGTTCCATTCTGCAGCCCATCTCTGCATCTCTTGCTGATCTCTACTTCAGCGCACCCTGCATAGCTAGTTTCTGAACTAGAACTACCAGCACTAGAACTAGAATTAGATCTTGAACTATAACTATTGACAACAAAGCATGCATCTTTCCTCTGCTCATGAGCTGATGGAGAAACAAAAGCACAATAATCAGAATCATGTTATTTAAACTTTTCTGGTCAGCCAGCACAATAATTTAACATGGTGTTTATTTTATTTCAGTAAGTAGGAGGCAGCGTTTCTAGTTTCAGTTTCGGGTTAGTTTCTGTTTTTTTATTTTTTACAAAACTACAACAACCTTTATAAAATAAAACAAATAAACTCCACAAAAAAATCTAAAGTCAATAAATGGATTCCACACAAAAAAAACGTTATTCCTTACAAATAATCAATTCCCAACATATTTCAGCATGTGAATTGCGAATCATTGTCCTTGCCTCTACATGTACAATTCCAAATTCCGTCATGTGCCGATCCTCAAATTTTGACTGCGCATGCGCCCTTCCAAACTAGCGGCTGTTCAGGCAAAAAAATATGTTGACTGGATTTGAATCTGTCAGTTCACTCAGCATATTTGCAGAGGAATTTCACACGCATAATATAATAAATTTTCTCAATTCCCCAATGTTATGCTGAGTTTCTAGGGTATCAAGTAATTAAGGATGTAAGAATATACTTAGACACTTTGTAGAAAGTAAATGCAAATGTTTTATTAGTCGGTACCGGGTTAGATACACCAAGGACAGAGCTTTGCCTCTTGCTGTTTCCAACTGACTCTAACAAAGATCCACTCTCCCTTATATACCCTTGGTTACCATTTCCTTAACGTACATCTGGTAACCCTCCATGGGCACTCCCTTTCTCTGATGTTATTACCCTTTACCCCAAGTCAGTATATCCTGTCCAACAATCATGGTATCATAAACATCAGTAATCTACTTTGACATAATGGAACGTAGACTCCGTGGCACCAAGCCACTTATCTACTAACTCTAACCTGGTCCCCATGATACTATGACATGACATCATTACACCCAACATTTAATTAGTTGGCGTTTTTACAGTGCATGCTCTATGTTTGTTATCCCCCGTGACTACAGATACGGAGGACACGCCCGACGCAGCTGCGAGAGGCTATTGATGCTACAACACAGACGGCCTGGCTTGGAGTGAAGGAGAGCCCAGCAGCAAGCCATCGACTACAGAGCTAGCCACAAATTACGAACCATCCATCGGTTTTTATTAGATTTTTTATTTCACCTTTATTTAACCAGGTAGGCCAGTTGAGAACAAGTTCTCATTTACAACTGCGACCTGGCCAAGATAAAGCAAAGCAGTGCTACCGGACCAGCCATCGACTAACGAGTTCCTATTCGGGACGAAGGGCCTAACAAACAAACGTCACAAACCCTGCTCGGGTATAGCTGAACGAACGAACGGACATTGGCCACTGCTCTATGAGGGAAATAAGTTCTGTGTAGGTTTTTCCTGTGCACATAGTGCTCATAGTGGTAGCCTATAGTCCTAACTCCTAGCCTCCTTAACCGTTCCTAACTGGGCGCTTATTAGTTTTAACCTCTATGGGATCGGTGTCCCGTATACAGGACGGTTGAGCTAACGTGCGCTAATATGATTAGCATGACTGTTGTATCTAACAGCAAACTTTACAGGACATAGACATATCTTATATGGGCAGAAAGCTTAAATTATTGTTAATCTAGCTGCACTGTCCCATTTTCAGTAGCTATTACAGTGAAAAATTACAATGCTATTGTTTGAGGAGAGTACACAACAACAAAAAACGTATCACGGCAACTGGTTTGATACATTCACCTCTGAAGGTAAATAATGTACTTACAATCAGTAATCTTGCTCTGATTTGTCATCCTAAGAGTCCCAGAGATAAAATGTAGCATAGTTTTGTTTGATAAAATCAATTTTTATATTCAAATGTAGGAACTGGGTTCTGGCTCCACATCCACCCCGCCCGGCCATCTAGATGTGTGAAAGTGAGTGTATAATTTAATGATCCATCATGTATGACATTCTTGGGAGTGTGTAAACTTACATTTTGTATTACCATATCATTTTTGTGTGTTCTCTATAGTTATGTACTTGAAAATGTATCAATTGACCAATTCGGGCACATTTGGGCAGACTTGATACAAAATAGTCCAGTATTGCAATGCTTCACTGGATCAATCTGAAACATTGCACACTCACTGCCAAAATCTAAACTGTGCCTAAACTGCAATATTATATTGTGGTCTTTCTCTTGCATTTCAAAGATGATGGAACAAAAAATGTTAGTTTTTCTGTTTGTATTATCTTTTACCAGATCTAATATGTTATATTCTCCAACATACATTTCACATTTCCACAAACTTCAAAGTGTTTCCTTTCAAATAGTATCAAGAATATGCATATCCTTGCTTCAGGTCCTGAGCTACAGGCAGTTAGATTTGGGTATGTCATATTAGGCGAAAATTGAAAAAAGGGTCCGATCCTTAAGAGGTTAAACAGAACCAATCAAGTGTATGCTTTTTGAGATATTGTCACTATTGTCAAATCTGAACTTGTAATAAAGAACCTTTTGATTGTACTTACCTGTCTCTGTGGTTGTATTTGCCGTGGGATCTTAGAACTCTGCTTTTGACATGTGCGCACATACGCATGTTTATGTGCATGCACATGTGTGTGTTTGTGTATTGATTTCAGTGCGAGACAAGGTGCATAAAACCAGCATGAGATAAAGCCCCTGAGTCCATTTCACCAGCCCCCTGTATCAACCGTATCAACAGTTCAGTAGAACCTTGATGATTAAATAATCTGCAACCCTGTTAATGAGCTGTGGCCTTATCCTCTGACCCGGCATTATCTGACAGCTCTTAGCCTTTGATAGCACCTCCATTTCAATCAGGGCTGCTCAAAGTAACACCTATGTAATTTCCTCTGGTCTACACTCTTTGAAAAAGTAGAACCATATAGGGATCTTCGGTTTGTCCCCATAAGGGAACCCTTTTTGGTGCTAGGTAAAACACTTTCTATTTGTATTTATTAGGGATCCCCATTAGCTGTTGCCATGGCAGTGTCACACCCTAACCTGGAGAGACTGTTATTATTTGGGTAGTTTGGTCAGGGTGTGAAAATCTATGTTTTATAGTTCTATGTTTGGCCAGGTGTGGTTCGCAATCAGAGGCAGCTGTCGCTCGTTGTCTCTGATTGGGGATCATACTTAGGCAGCCAGTTTTCCTGCCTGCGTTGTGGGATCTTGTTTGTGTTCCTGTTAGGCTTGTTTCGTGTATAGCCCATAGGACTTCGCGGTTTCGTTGAGTTTGTTATTTTGTCTAGTGTTTATCCAGTTTAATAAACATGTTCGCATACCACGATGCACCTTGGTCTGACCCGTCTCTCAACGTTCGTGACAGGCAGCAGCTACTCTTCCTGGGGTCCAAACACATTAAGGCACTTATATTACATATAAAACAAAATATAAAACAGTACATCATATAACATTATTATACCACTACATATCTACAATACAAAATGTATAATACCACCATACAAAATATTACAATGTGTGTAGAGTGCGTGTGCATGAGCTTGTGTGCATATGTGTGTGTCTGTACCTTTGTGTGTGTCTCTTCACAGTCCCCGCTGTTCCATAAGGTGTATTTTTACCTGTTTTTTTATCAGATTCTACTGCTTGCATCAGTTACCTGATGTGGAATAGAATTCCATGTAGTCATGGCTCTACGTAGTATTGTGAGCCTCTGATAGTCTGTTCTGGACTTGGGGATTGTGAAGAGACCTCTGGTGGCATGTCTTATGGGGTATGCATGGGTGTCCGAGCTGTGTGCTCGTAGTTTAAACAGACAGCTCGGTACATTCAGCTTGTCAACACAAAAACAAGTAGCGATGAAGTCAATCTCTCTTCCACTTTGAGCCATGAGAGATTGACATTCATATAATTAATGTTAGCTCCCTGTGTATTTTTAAGGGCCAGCCGTGCTGCCCTGTTCTGAGCCAATTGTAATTTTCCTAAGTCCCTCTTTGTGGCACTTGTACAGTTCTACCGAGAACCCCTTTATTTTTTAAAGGTTCTTCCTAGAACCCTATATGAACATTTCCATTAGCCTTTCAAATTAAACTATGACAATACATGACATATATCATAATGCCTTTCTTTGAAGGCCTAGTTATACCCTAACACAGTGATGTAAGGAAACTCCTGGTTTACAGGCCACATCAGGCCTGCATGTCACATTATGCTCGCTTGCAAAGTGATGTGTAATTCCTATTGGAATCCAGCCAGAGTGAGGATATCCAACAATTTGAACTTTTAATCACCAGCAACCTGCATTAAGAATGACTGCCCGGGTAGGGAAGATTGATAAATGAGACTACCTAAATCCTCTAAACTGGAACAACCATCTCAGTAACGGGTGCAATAAGTCCAACAACTACAGATTGGATTAGTTTAGAAAAATGTATGTTATTTATCTTTGTGTAGCACAAGATTAATCAGTGTACATGCAAAAACATATATTGAAACAATTCTGAAAATCAACCGGCAATTGAGCATGCTGGGAAATATGATAATAATAGGCATGGTGGAGTGTTTTAATCTACACAGAGTAAAAATGACACAATCACACTCAACTCTGGTTATTAGCACCACTGAGTGTTAAGTTAAATTAACTCCAGCTCACTCAACATTAGAAATGTTACACTGAAACTGGCCAATTTACTGTGTACCATACAATACACTGCTGGTTCACTCAGACTCCCTTCTATTCTCCTACTCTCTATGCAGTAAAAACACAGAACATTCTCATTTGAAAGACAGAAATCATGGCAAAGATATCAACTATGCCAGTACTGTATGTAAAATGATTAAGGGAATGCCAGATACATGCCCAAATATTACCATATAGGTCAAGTTTAAAACATTAAACTGTACATCACTTAAGACATTCAATTATACATCACACCTACAGTATCTTTTTAAACTTATCAGATTACTAAAACTTCTGATGTTAAAAGCACTGAGGTAAACACTAATGCTCAGGCACTATTTAAAAGAAAGAAAAAACATTACAATAAAAAAGCTTATTCAGGATCATGCCTTCCAAAGACTCATCATTGCCTTCCAAAGAATCATCATAGAACCCTTTATTCCAAAACCGTTTCTTAGGATGACAAAAAGGATAGATAGAACCCTAGCTTTGCCTTACAAAGAACACTCGTCTTCCAAAAAGGGATTCTTCAGATGAAAACGGTTCTTGGTAGAACCCTATCCCTCCGCAAAGAACCCTTTTTGAACCCTTTTTTCTACGAGTGATATGAGATTATATACTTTATTGTCCCCGAGGGGAAATTTGACTTGGACAATAGAGGGTGCTGCTGCTTCCACATATATACATATTCTCAATTGATTCTAACACCCCATCATACACCCCTCTCCCCACCCACACAAGAAGTTCATAAGTTAATGCCAGGCAAGGCTCCAGTCCGTCATTGCCGTCTCCCTCATCTGTCTCTACAGTATGTCTCCCCTGCTGTTAAGCAGTTTTATTGACAGGGGTATGAACAAATGTTTATATCTGTTCAGCCTGCATATAGGCACCCTATAACGCATCCTCGATGGCATCAGCTGGAACTCTGTGTTCAATGCATGTGTGGGGTCCGATATGACCTTTCTGGCCTGTCTGACGATGGTCTCCTCGAAAATATCCTAGATAGAGGAGGGAAGTGTCATACCTATAATCTTCCCTGCTGTCTTGATAAGTCTCAAGGTATGGGCTTTGAGCTGCACTGTAGGCTACCTAACCATGTAACAATGCAGTAGCGTACAGTTGACTCATTGGTGGATGAGTCAGTTCCGGGATTCTTCAGATAGCATTGAGGAGTACACCACATCAGTCACTGGCTTCATCAATAAGTGCATTGATGACGTCATCCCTACAGTGACCGTACGTACATACCCCAACCAGAAGCCATGGATTACAGGCAACATCCGCACTGAGCTAAAGGGTAGAGCTGCCGCTTTCAAGGAACGGGACTCTAACCCGGACGCTTATAAGAAATCCCGCTATGCCCTCCGATGAACCATCAAACAGGCAAAGAGTCAATACCGGACTAAGATTGAATCGTACTACACCGGCTCTGACGCTCGTCGGATGTGGCAGGGCTTGAAAACTATTACAGACTACAAAGGGAAGCACAGCCACAAGCTGCCCAGTGACTTGCTGCATCCTGTTGGAAAGGAAGGAGTGGTACCACCTTATTGTGAATGGCGAACTCATCTGTTTCAGCTTCTCCAGTAGGACATGCACTTGGATTGTATTAAAGGCGGAGCTGAAGTCAATGAATGTGAGCCTTGCATATGCTGCTGGGCTTTCACTGTGTTTTAGGATAATATGCACTATTGTAATAATAGCGTCATCCGTGCCCCTCTTCTTCTTGTACCCAAGCTGATAGTGATCTAGGGATTTTTGGACATCAGTGTGTAGGTTTCCAACAATTATTTACTCTAAGGACTTCATCACTATGGATGTGAGTGTGATTGGTCTAAATTCATGCATTACAGGGCATGGTTTCTTGGGGACTTGAGTGATAATTGATTTCTTCCACAGCAGGGGGACCATGTGTGTGTCAACAGAGTGTAGAGAAAGACTAACATTCTAAGTTGAATGCCACAGGATCCACTTCGTTTCTGGGTGTGTTTGGCTACCTGGTGACTTTATCTTGGAATTCCGGGAGCTGATCTTGCTCTAATAAAGATGTTATCCTCCTAATTATTTGTTGTGCCACTGCCAATGGGATCAATCGTTGATAAAAATATATATAATTTCAATCAAAGCAAAGCACTCTTTTCAATTCGCACAAGAGGAAAACGTGTTGGAAGTGAGAGATTAAGACAAAATGAATGTTCTCCTTTTCTGTGTCCTTTTCTCCCAGACAGGTTAATGAGGTAGTGAGGGAGATTTTAGCATCAGAGTCCCCTCGTTAAAGACTGGGCCGGCCTGATTTATCTCAACTGGGAGTGAGGCTGACGAAGCACGGAGATCTGGACAGGGATTAATCGCATAGCCAACACTGATTTGGACCAAAGGCAAGCGGAAGCCAAACTCCCCTGAGCTCAGTGCCAAACCTCAAGGTTCCTGTCCATCAGGGTGGGGATGAGATGATGGCCTGGAGAGACTGAGCACCTCTCATACTTTAGGAAGCATATTTCATTTGGGACCATTTGTCTCCTCTCTTCGTCTCCTGCCCCATTCATCTTACTCATTATTACTCTCCAATGTATCATGTCCTCTAGTGAGAAGGCAGTCTCATCCATAACATCTCACGCTTTATAGTTATAGCTCACATTACGAGGGACATATTTACATTTGACAAATGAATCATGAAACTCTGTAAAAGATGAGCACAGATACACTGTAACAGCACCCCTGAAGTGTGTGCGTGTATTCGATGCAAAACCTCTCAGGGCAATAGACCGTGTCATCTCAGGCAACAGTACCTCCTGTAGGCCATACTGTGAAAGAATGACACTGACGATCAATGAAAAAAGCTATAACCTTGAGAAAGGGGTGAGGAAAATGACGAGATGGGGCTGGCACTTTGAGGTTGTATTGGAGCCTGAAATGAAAGGAGAGGAGAGGCCAGAGACACAGAACCTGACTGAGTCCCCTTTGATCTGGCAGCAAAAGCAGACCCATCGGGCCAACAGGAGACTTTAATTCTCCAGAGAACCAATCCATTAACAAGCAGCACTCACATTGGCCACACAGACTATGCCATGGGCAATTACAGTGTCTTCAGAAAGTATTCACACCCCTTGACCTTTTCCACATTTTGTTGAGTTACAGCCTGTATTTAAAATTGATTAAATTGAGATTTTGTGTCACTGATCTATGCACAATACCCCACAATGTCAAAGTGGAATTATTTTTAGAAATGTTTACAAATTAATAAAAAATGAAAAGCTGAAATGAGGTTTTTTAAAATAAAAATAAACGTAATAGCGCTAAGTTGGTTCAGTCTGCTTTCCAACAGACACTGGGAGACAAATGTACCTTTCAGCAGGACTATTACCTAAAACACAAGGCCAAATATACACTGGAGTTGCTTACCAAGAACGACATTGAATGTTCCTGAGTGGCCTACTTACAGTTTGAATTTAAATCTGGTTGAAAATCTAAGGCAAGACTTGAAAATGGTTGTCTAGCAATGATCAACAACTTGAAGCTTGAACTTGAACTTGAACAGCTTGAAGAATTTAAAGAATAATGTGTAAATATTGTACAATCCAGGTGTGCAAAGCTCTAAGAGACCCAGAAAGACTCACAGATTGAATCGCTGCCAAAGGTAATTCTAACATGTATTGACTCAGGAGGTTGAATACTTATCTAATCAAGATATAATAGTATTTTATTTTCCATTAATAAATAAAAAATAGATATGAATTTTTCTTCCACTTTGACAGAGTATTTTGTGTACATCGTTGACGAAAAATGTAAAAAGTCAAGGGGTGTGAAAACTTTCTGAAGGCACTGTATGCCAGACAGCTCAGAACACACAACATAAAATCAAACAGTTCAGCCATCCAACCAACTAGTCGACACTGACCACTGTTGTAAAATGCAAAAAATGCAGTGTAAGAAATGCATCACCTTTTTATCAACCAACATGGTGTACTTTTCCTTCAAAGCATCTTCATTAGATTGTCGATCATTCATGACCTTTTTTTAGAGTCAGGAAGAGGGGCTTACATTGTAATAGACCTTCCCTCTCACCCTCTCTCCTCTGAACTATTTTATTAAGTAAGCAGTATTCCAATGTTGCGCAGATGAGGAAAAATAGCTCTACCCTGTCCTAGGTCCAATGTTGGCAATGATGGATGTAGAATACAGAAAAGACACAGGTCAGAGTAGAAGGAGGCCACGGGACAATACATAATCTCTTGCTTCTGGGTACTGCACAGGTGTCCTCTTAATAACAGTATAGCCCCGAATTGTACTTTTCCTTGATGTTAAAATACAAACAGGTTTTATCTGGTTAACACACACAGAAACACCAAAAAAATCCACCACACTGTACTAGGCTATATCCTGGGAAGGCACTGTCCATGGTCCAGAGAGGTTGCCTCTGCTGCACGCACACAATACAGATAAGTCATGTCAACATAAGTCAACATTAACAACCGCCTCACTGTAGGTGATAAACAGCCACAGTAACTTTCTCATCATGGTTCGAGGTGCACACTGCAGCAGGACACACACATGCTGTATTGACAGAAACATTAAGTTGTTTTACAGGGGTGTCCTCCTCTTCCTCAGGGGCAGTAAACAGTAGCGACAGTCTGTGTTCATGGCTGTTCATGGCTGCTCCCTGTTAAACTGTTCTGTTAAACAAGACTTAGATTTACACACTCTTGTTCAACTCTTAATGAGAGCTCTGATCATCTCATGCAGTAGACCAGTAAAATGTGTTTCTAACCTTAAAGCGCAGAAGTAACAAAGCAGTAATTGAGGTTCAAACTAGGTTTACCCATTTTGAATTGAAGTGTGCAAAAGTAAAACTTTACAATTAAAAGTCTCGAAAGACTTGAGGGAGCTGTCTTTTTCAAAGAAGTGTTCAATTGCGGTAAATCCAGATGTCCTTTTCCAGGACAGTGATTGACATGTCAAGCACAATACAGCTGCTACCCTGTCATAGAGAGTGGGGAACCATCAAGGCCTTCTAAGGCCCAAAGGATTTATAAAGTATGTATTTCTTTTTAAATACACATTTCATTTCTATTTTAATTTCATCTTTTCAATAATATTTTTATGATATTCTGATTATATTATTATTTTCAATAATACTCTGATTTAATCTCTTCAGTTTGTGTTGGAAAAGGTTAAAATATCCAATCAAGATTTTTCTTTGATGATCTCTGGGGAGATAAATCTAGCTAGCTAGCTCACCATTGGATAGACCAGAGGTTCCCAAATGTTTCACTCTGGGCCCCTCTTCCAGCATTGGGGAATATCCCGTGCAATGACTAACATGACAAGAGGAACTGATGATGTACTACCAAAGAGTAAATTGAAAGCTGGATTTACTTCCTTCCTCCCTCTGCCGACCCCTGGGGCATGCCCCACAGTTTGGGAACCACTGGGCTAGACCCTCAGAAGGCATCTGCCATTCAACTGCATTAGGACAGAATTTTGGAGTGACAGTGGAATCAACCAATCACATTTTGACTTGTAATGGGTGGGACCGTTTTTACAAACACCTATGGAAACGTTCACCTTCTTGAAGGCCGACAGATCACTGCGCAATAGCAAGCAGCAGTTTTTCCACAGTCTAGCTAGCTAGCTTTTGTTTTAAGACTATTGTGCGGCGGCTGCAACAGCAGCAGGTGATTTTGAAGAGGATGTTGTTGCTAATTTGTTAGCTTCACCATTTTCAAGATTAACTTTCAACAAGAAGTTAAGTTTCAAATGGTCATCAACTGGTGACTGGAACTGCTTTTTATTTATTGCAGCCCCTTGCTGTTGTTAGCCAGCTATCTCTGAAAATAATGTGTTATGTGTGTGAAACATTGTTGCATTTAAACTTTAGATCACTGCACTGCATGAAAAGTTCTGGGTGAAATCGGATCTGCTATATTCCCGTGAAATTTGATGTGCACGGTTGTGGGTGGGAATTTCCCATGCGAGTGTGTGAACTTGCACGATAAGGGAATTTCTGTGATAGTAAATTCCTAATTATACATTAACATGTTACTGGAAATGTCCAGACTGTGCACGTCACATAAACTCTCAACGGTTGCAGGCGCGTGCCTCTACTTCTTCATGTGATGGAAGCCTAGTGAAAAGAAGCCAACTCTCCATGTCTCTTTCTTTATCCTTTTTCATGTTTGTAAGATTTATAAACATGGTTTTGTTTATGCAAATGTAGAGATAACATGTTTATCTAAACTGTGATGAGTCTTCTGGTCATTTTGATGTATAAGTCAGTGTTGTAGTACTCGAGCGGTCTCGGTCTACTTGTAATTTCGTAATTACAGCCGAGACCAGTCGAGACCAGCTGAGTAAAAAACTCAGAATTATCAGCTTCCATTCAGTCATCACATAAAAGCGCTTCACCAGGCCAAATATATACACTCCTTTCTTGAAACATTAATATCTTAACAGCCATTATATCTATTAGAGACATGTTTTTGCAGTGGAGAACCTATAGGCCTTCAGTGTGTGACATGTTTGTGATTCTGAAAGGACAGCAACCGTAATCCCAGCCCACTCATGTAGAAGAGTGCACTTTTTGTAAAACACAAAGGGCCAGTGGTGTAGTGGAGGGTATACGCCAGTTTTTTTTCAGTGGGCATTGCTTATACTCACTTTTTAATCCCTACTGATGCGTATCAAAGGAGTGTAGTGGAGGTATACGACTTATCAATTATGTAGTATAATAGAGAAATCATGCACAAAGTAGCCTACACAATCGCAAAGCACATTAAATATATTCACATGCGCGCCGCACACAGCCTAGTTTCAGCGGAATATCATCTGCAGGTAGCAAGAGTGTGTCATCTGGTTTTGGCATGGAGCAGCTCACAGAAGAATGACATCGGTAGCTGGTAGTGTAGGAAAGACTTATGACATCTACCAGCATCTACTAAGGCAACAATGGGTATGCAAACCAGGTATTGAAAAAGTTTAGTCCGAAGTGTTGGTTAGTAGGCTATTTGTGATTGTCATCATGCACTATTTGCATCAGGGGCGTAGACATGGATGGGCCTGGGTGGACAGAGGCCCACCCACTGGGGTGCCAGGCCCTGACAGGCCCAGCCAATCAGATGGATGTGGTTTAAGAATTGTTGTGGACTTAGACCATCAAAGTTTTGTATTTTTTCTATTAAAAAAGCTAATATACAGTACCAGTCAAAGGTTTGGACACACCTACTCATTCCAGGGTTTGTCTTTATTTTTTACTATTTTCTACATTGTAGAATAAAAGTGAAGACATCAAAACAATGAAATAACACATATGGAATCATGTAGTAACCAAAAAAGTGCTCAACAAATCCAAATATATTTTATATTTGAGATTCTTCAAATAGCCACCCTTTGCCTTGATGACAGCTTTGCACACTCTTGGCATTCTCTCAACCACCTACTGAATAAAGGGTATCCAGAGATAGAAATAGTGGATGCAGTGGTAAGAGCTATTTCACCAGGGCTGCAAATGCAGAGCTATCTGGAAGGGAAGTCAGAGTTGACTCTACTCACACTGAGGAGAATACTGCGGTCTCACTACCTAGAGAAGGGTGCAACAGAACTGTATAGCCAACTCACATCAGAAGTACAGAGCAGCAAAGAGACCCCACAAAACGTCCTAATCTGTTCCTTAGATCTGAGACAGAAAATCCAGTGAAAATCCAATGGAAGCAGAGTCTGGTCTTAAGCATGATCCAGCACTGGTCCAGAGCATGTTCATGCATACCGTCCTGACTGGTCTACAAAATGACAACATAAGAACGTACATGCAGCCATATCTCCTAGACACAAGAACTACAGATGAGGTGCTGAACACAGAGAAACAGAACAAAAGGAAAATGGCTATGCCACAGCGGCCCGCCACTGTCCAATCAGCTCAGACTGATGAGGCCCCTGTTGAAAAGAAATGCCTGCCCCAGCAGAACACACCAAAACTTCCCCCTGACTTAGTATCAGAGCTAAATGAACTGAGGTCTGATATGATGAGTGCTGAAGTTTCACAAATCAGAGAATCCATTCAACAACCTGTGTTTATACTGCAGCAATATCCCCCACCACCAAACATAGAACAGGATGACATAACAACGCATGATCAAGCACAAGGCCCACCGCAGCAACACTGGCCAGCTCGTGGCCTAGGACTGATGAGAGAAACCATCCAGTTCCATCAACAGCGAAATGAACCACAGGTGAGAGAAGTAGCCCAGTTCCAGCCAAGATACGAACCACTGTTGAGAGAAACAGCATAGTTCCAGCAGAGATATGCACCACAGTGATACTATACACCCCAAACCGTGCCCGTATGAGAAGGTGCTAGCACTGTCAACAGAGCGGATCAGAGGAGTAATGCCAGCACGGGATTCTCTGATTTGATATTTGTTGACCTGATGAGCGATGAGGAGGATGGCCTGCAAAATGGAAAACCAGTGTGGTTTGTCAAGCCCCCGACTTCCAGAATGAGGTACTCACTGCCAACTCAACTACAGAGCCGCTTAGAGAGGGACCAGAGCTACTTGGCGAGCCACTTCACACGGATTATATCTGGGGAGTTTTCGTCAAGGCAACCTAGATCCCATGGACCCCTCAACACTATAGCGCCACAGTAACCCCACTATAGCACCACAGCTCGCCTTGGGCCAAGCTGGATGACTCCTGTCAGTACTGTGCTTAATTATTTTGAATTTGGAATAGGCTCGTTCATATTCCTCCATCTGAGGTATACCCCCCTCCTTTAAACCATGTAAGCAGGTAAACACCGCATTCGAATTTCAAAGATTGTGTGTTTTCAAAGGAGTCAAGCAGATTACTGGCAGAGGTCATCCAACTTGGCCCATAGCTAGCCTAAATGCAGATACTATTACCTGCTTTCTCCTGCCCTGCTGAAATTGTCTGTCATGAACCCTGCGTCCTGAGTCGGTTCCTGCCTGTGTTGCCGTTTTTCTGCTCTGAATCTCCTGTTTCCTGAAGGTTCTTGAACGCTCCCTGCCTGGTTGCCGGGCGACGTTGCTAGGCGGGAGATCTCCCGATTACCCGCACCTGCATCTCATCAGCGATCTGCACACCTGGTCCTGATCATCACCCTTCATAAGCTCTGACCTGACATCCATTCCCTGCCGGATCGTTAGCCATGAACAGTATGTTTGTCAGCGTATCAGCCTCTGAGTTACTAGCGTTAGTTTTGTTGTTTTGCACCTTGTTGGCTTGCCGTGTACTTACCTCCGTTTGTTTCTATCTACAGTCATTCTCCCGGAACCTTCACCCAACCCCTGCCTGGTTGTCGGCGGCTGCCGAGCCATCATTGGATCTGCCACTTCACCTCCACCAACTCATCTCCGCCGCCCGCTCTGTCCCCTGGATTATTCTGCATCGTTTTTTGAATCTGTTAATAAATACTCACCTTCGTTCAACTCACCTTGTCCTGGTCTGCTTCTGGGTTCTGGCTTAGAAAACCGTGACATTGTCATCCTTCAAGAAGTGATTAAGTGGATTTGTGTGTTTTATTCAAGGAACTAAGAGATGTTTTAGTATATCGATGTCGTGAAGTGCTAGAAAAACCTTGATAGTGGTGCACAGATTATTTTTCTGTAATGTTGTAGGACCTATGTGTGACATTAATGGTCATTATCCTTTCAGCATCACGAGCCTGTCAAACTCATCCTTTGATGTGTCACTGTTTTCTTTTTTGGTGATAGTAATGCCGTTAGGCTACAATAGGTTGTGTAAGCAGTGTGGTTGTTGTTAGTATAGCGGGTGTTGTATCTGTGTGAGTGGCAGCCCGCAGCGTGGCTCAGACCTGTTTGATTCAGTCGCATTAGGCCAAAGTGATGCTATATTTCTGTTATTTTTCTTGATTTTTTAGTTTATGTACTACAACGTTTTGGAAGATTTTTTCCCCCACTGTGCTGAGGTGTGACTGACGGAGACAACTGCAGGAGGTAAAACACCGAAATCCAGAGTTTATTCAGTGTACATGAATAAAGCGCAGCAAGCGTCAAAACGAAACTAGCACAAGGGAAAAATCCACCTTGGAAAGAGTAGCTCAACCGAGCTACTCACTCTCACAATTAACAATCACTCACAAAGGACAAGGGGGCAGAGGGAACCTTATACACATACTAATGAGGGAATGAGTACCAGGTGTGTGTGTGTGATTAACAAGACAAGACAAATGGAGTGATGATAAATGGAGCGGTAGTGGCTAGTAAGCCGGTGACGACGAACGCCGAAACCTGCCCGAGCAAGGAGGAGGGGCAGCCTCGGCTGAATTCGTGACACCCACTGAAGGCTTACGTCCAATAGCCATGGTTCGCCACCGGTCATATAACTATTTTCACAATGATGTCCCAATCATTATTTCCACTATAATTATCATCGTTATCATTCCAGTTGGTCTCAGATGGCGATTGACAGGAACTTGGCACATAAAAAGAATGGTAACTGTGATGATTAAAATTGCTTGAGTCAATCTCAGCATAAAAGCCTGACAGACCTCCAGAAATGATCCCCCAATGCTCTCACAGTGACGGCAGGCTAGATGATGATATGTCTAAGTAACACGTTGGCCACTTGTTTAGGGGATACAGTAGGTATATGGGAGGGACAGTCTGGGGGTGGATGTGTGACTGACTGGCACTATTAATTAGGATGTATGAGAGAGTGACACTGTGGTCATGGGAATGGGGGACTCTTTGTGAAGTTATCCATGACTGACAGTCTGTATGAGCAGGTGGGCGGAGCGCACACCTCTCCATCAGAACAAGAGAACAAGGCACGGTAAAAGATTGTCAGAATTCTCACAGGGCCTCTGCTCGCCTGCTTCAGTCGGCTTTGAAGGAGATTTGGGTGGTAAATAATGATGCTGGAAAATGAAATCGAGGAGCCTGATATCAAACACACCCATTTGTGTTTGAAGACCAACAGGCTCAAGGCAACTGGCGCACCTGCTGAGGACAAACAGAACCTTTGAAACCGAAACAGAGGTGTAAAATGCGAGAATACTAATGCCATGTGACAGACATCTCCATTCACATCCTGTCTACCACCATCAGCTCACAGAAAAAACAGTGAGCTGCTAAGTGGTTCTTACATTTTCTTTTCATGTGATTCCGCTGTCTGAGGTTTAGAGGACCATTAACAAACCATGGTGCAATGAAATGGACATTTGAAATGGATGTGAAACAAACATCAGTAGAGTGTATCAATCACTCTGACTGGCTCTGCCTTTGGCTCTTAGTGGGTACATCTGAGGGTTAGGAGATGCAGTGAGGAGATTTCAGGTCAGAGTCTACAACATTGTTTTATACAGTGAGTTTACCTTCAGGATTTATTTATATCATTTTTCAAAAACAGATTCAAACTGAACAGTACTACTTTACATGTTAATATCGGTTTGTTTGAGCTCGATAAAGGGTACATAAAGGACTGAAGGTGTGCACCTTTATGTTCGAGGTCTAGTGACAGTCTGCATGTTACGATTGTCATTCCTCGGGGCCACTGGGGCAATGAGACAGTAGAGTAGAGGCACTGAGACATGGCACTGTAAAGGGCAACCTTCGGGGTTCACCAAGCTTACCATTTACCACAGCACACACAGTGCATTTCAATGACTCACTGACACACACGCTCTTGCATGCACATACACTCATACACATGCCAATGGACACACTCATGCATACACAAAAAATATCTTCATGACTACATATATATGGCACACATGCAAACCATGTAACACACACAAATATGACTAATTCACCTCCCAGCACCAGTCTTGTTTCTGGGAAATGATAAGGTATTGAAGGCGGTTCGGTTATCATCAGCACTCTGCAGGTGAACCAGCAGCTTTCATGTCTGTCTCTTTGTGTTTTTCACAAACCCACCATGGAACTGATTGCACCACAGGCCTCCTCATACTGGGCCATTCTCTGATCTGTTCAGACCTGAAATAGAAAAGCACCACATAGAGACTGCTAGTAGACAAGCAAACAGGCACAGAGAGAAAAACAACACCTGGTGCTTCCTCACTGTCTGACAAAACAACCATACAAGCAATATGGCCAGAGAGACTTGTGTAAACTGTTTTTTAATGAGAATAAAAATACTGTCCTGACATTTTCAGGATATTACAGGGGATGTAAATAATGATACCTGTTATCTAACCGTTCACTTTTTTTGACAGTGCAGTTTATTTCTGTCATACGCAGCAGGTTGATTCCCATTCTCTTTTGTGCTGATCCCTGTTTAATTAGCTGGAAAAGGCCTTGAGAGGAAAGTGGTGTGGCTTGTACAGCTCATTTACCTAGATAAGCTGTGCATTATTTACATATTCGACAAAATACTTTGTAAGCCAGTCTTTTTAGCTAACATTCTACTCCTTGCCACTCCTGTCATTTGCCAAAGAGACTGGCCTTTCGGCAATCTCAACGTTGAATATGAAGCCAGATTTACAGCACTGTTGCTGATTGGTAGTTGTAAACAACATTAATATTTTCCATGACAACGTTATGGAACATGGGGTGCGCGCAAATGTGGCGCAATATAGAATTAGAATAGATTGTTATCAATAAAACGTCCTGGTAAAGTTGTCAGTCAGACTTCTGTCATCAAGCAATCAAATCAAACAATATTTGGATATAGCCATCTATACTGAACAAAAAAATAAATACATCATGTAAAATGTTGGTCCCATGTTTCATGAGCTGAAATAAAAGTTCCCAATAATTTTCCGTATGGACAAAAAGCTTATTTCTTTCCAATTTTGTGCACAAATTTGTTTACATCCATGTTAGTGAGCATTTCTCCTTTGCCAAGATAATCCATCCACCTGACAGGTGTGGCATGTCAAGAAGCTGATTAAATAGCATGATCATTACACAGGTGCACCTAGTGCTGGGGACAATAAAAGGCCACTCTAAAATGTGCCGTTTTGTCACACAACACAATGCCACAGATGTCTCAAGTTTTGAGTGAGTGTGCAGTTGCCAGAGCTGTTGCCAGATAATTAAATGTTCATTTCTCTACCATAAGCCACCTCCAACATCATTTTAGAGAATTTGGCAGTAAGACCAACCGGACTCACAACCGCAGACCACGTGTAACCACGCTAGCCCAGGACCTCCACACCCGGCTTCTTCACCTGTGGGATCGTCTGAGACCACCCAACCGGACAGCTGATGAAACTGTGGGTTTGCACAACTAGGGCTGTGGTGGTCCTGAAATGTTGTCAGCCGTCTGGTTTCATGGTAATTGACTGTTAATTAACATAAACACATTTAGCATTTCCTGGCCTCCACACATACAAGCCGCTGATGCGTGCCTTTGAAACATCTACATTTAAAAAAGTATAATAAATCAATTGAATATACACCACCACAATAAATCCATTATTTATTTTAGGCAAGTCTAAAGAAACATGATATTAAGAAAAGGTATTGCAGAAGAATAGAATAGGAGTTGGCCTATTATATGTTATCTGGCTATGCACCATTCCATAGGCTGTAGGCTTGTTAATTTAGCAGACAAGATATGCTTATAAAGCTCATGCCATTATTTTATATTATATGATTTTATATAGTAAGAATAACATAATAACTTAGCTGAATAAAACAAAGGATATTTTTCCCATTCCAGAGTGAGAGTGCACATATGAAGTGGCTATGTTGAGCATAAAAGTGATCATTTGAAACAGGTCCTATACACTAGATTTAGAGTTATTTGGCAATGATACAAACCATAGAATGCCTTAGAAATCAAAAGATATATGGACTGCGACTATAGGCTATTGATGATTTGAGAAAGTCGCATAAAAAGCTGCAATGTTCTCTCATCAAGTGATCATATTTTCACCCATCAGACTATTCTCAATTTAATCTTGTCTTTAATAATATGTCGTATTTGTTTCGATTCAGAATGGCCCATTATCAAATGGGCAGGAACAGGGGCACGAGAAAAAATACATGTCATCCGTATGCACTCGAATAGAAAAGTGAGGGCCAGCTGTTTCATTCATGTTGGTAGGCTACTCCAGTTATTTTGCACATGATAGGTGATATTCCATCCAAACTCTGTATGCCATGGGCTCTCCAACCCTGTTCCTGCAGCTACCCATGCTTAGTTTGGGAACCCAAGTGAAATCTGTTTGGTAACATCGATAAGGAAACATATTTCATTAAAATGTTGACAGCCCCTCTCTCTGCGCGCTGGTGAAAGGAATGAAGGAGAGAGGGGAGGACATTGAAATGCATGGTGGTGAGATATTCTGTAGCTAAAGGTAATGTGTCAGTCTATTAATTATGAAAATATACAAAATGCCCTATTACTAGGCTATTCAAAATCAAATACAAATTCACTATAATTGTAGGCTAACTCAGATCTTTATTTATTTAGGCTAGAACAATTATGTACCAAAGATATCTAAAATCAGTATTTTTCAAAAGTTTTTCTGCAATGTGTAATATACGGTAGGCTATGTATTGTATTACGGCAATCATTATTTTAATTCAGGGTTATTTTCGGGCTTGGGCTCATATATAGGCCTATGCTTATGCATAAGCTCTAATATACGTATGGGTGTTTTGAATTAATCATCACCTTAGAAAGCACTGTCCATTTCGTTGTGTTAGGCTTTTAAACAACACCCACAATGACCATGTTTTCCAGTCAGTTTCAACCTGTTGTTGAACTTCTTTCTTCAAATTGATCAATCACAGTGAGGTGAGTTATAAAAGCACATACTGTTTTAATGATGTATTTTATGGGATTTTCTATTGCATTTGCATTGATGTCAGAGTGGTTAGAGGGACAATAGAGCCCTGAGTACCAGGCCATTAGCGACCTGATGAACAATAGTGAGTTGGGTACTACTAACACATGTCCAGAGTGCATAAAAGGAGATTACCGTGACTCAACGGTCACATGGAATTTTACTGCGGTCAAGACACATGACTGCCGGTGTGGCAGTGATACGGTCACCGCAACAGAATAATTTCTGCACAAACTGTCAGAAACCATCTCACATAAGCTCATCTGATTGCTCGTTGTCAAGGGTCTTGATCTGACTGCAGTTCAGCATCATAACCGACTTCAGTGGGCAAATGCTCACCTTCGATGGCCACTGGCATGCTGGAGAAGTGTGCTCTTCCCGGATGAATCCCGGTTTCAACTGTACCGGGCACAGGGCAGACAGCGTGTATGGCATCGTGTGGGTTAGCGGTTTTCTGATGTCAATGTTGTGAACAGAGTGCCCCATAGTGGCGGTGGGTATAAGCTACGGACAATTAACACAATTGCATTTTATCTGTACATGATTCCTGGAAGCTGAAAATGTCCCAGTTCTTCCATGGCCTGCATAATGTGGAGGAAATAAATGAATTACATACTATGCTGTTTAATTAGACATACTATGCTGTTTTTCACTTAAATAATTGTCCATTGTTATATGCTAGCATTTTTTACTGATACAAACTTGTCTTGTGTGACTTAGTCATTAATCTGAGCGTACAGATTTATGAGCCGTTTGGGTGCGACCGCAATATGTGACCTCCTGTGTTTACGATCGGCAGGAATTGAGCTATGTGGGAATTGCAGGGAGGAACAGAGAATGATGCCGATATCAGCTATCTTGATCTGCACAGATGAGCTAAATTACTTTTTACAACTCTGTTCCCCGGCGCTGTTTCTGCACATCTGCTAACTGTCACATAGATAAGAGGTTGTACTTTCTATAAAAGGAGAGAGCCAACTCTGTTCGTTGGGCTTTTCAACTCTGAACTATTTGAGTGATTGTTGATTGCTCCTTTTTTGCAAATCTTACAATAAAGTTGCTGTTTGAAGTAATCTACAGTCTATCTTCTTTTGGTTAGAATTTCCACCACAATACTCACCAGACAATACTCACCAGACATGTCACCCATTGAGCATGTTTTGGATGCTCTGGATCGACGTGTACGACAGCGTGTTCCAGTTCCAGCCAATATCCAGCAACTTCGCACAGCCATTGAAAAGGAGTGGGTGAACATTCCACAGGCCACAATCAACAGCCTGATCAACTATTTTTGAAATTAGTCAAATTGTGGCCACAGCAGATACTGAATGGTTTTCTGATCCAAGCCAATACCTTTTTTTAAAGGTATCTGTGACCAACATATGCATATCTGTATTCCAAGTCATATGAAATCCATAGATTAGTTTCTAATTAATTTATTTCAATTGACTGATTTCCTTATACTGTACGAACTGTAACTCAGTAACATCTTTGAAATTGTTGCATGTTCCTGTTATATTTTTGATCAGTTTAGTTTAACCCCTGAAGGTTAGATTGTCAACTAGCCATTATTGACATGATCTGTTATTAGCTAGCTAGCCAATTTGACGTGGTCCATCAATCAATGTAGCCCAGCTATCATGTCTGTCAGCAGCAATTGCGATTAAACACTCTTAAAAACGATGTTTAAAAGGGGACAATGTTAGCTAACTTCGCTAGGTAGGCCTACGTTGGTTGGAGAAAAAAGTACATTAGGTCTACTTAACACTATGTTTAGCCAACTGTACAAAGTTTCTACCGGTAGCTTGCAAAGTAAACATTACCAGCTAACAGTACATCGGCAAATGCGCCCTTCTGCTGCTTGAAAGGATGGGAAATTAACCTAAACCACTCATACTTGTCAGGTGTAGTTCACTTTTGCTTTATATCACTCAAATATCCAGCTAGTGGTGGCCAATATTTAAAGATATCGTCAGGCTTCCCTCACGTATCTGAAATTACATGATCAATTGATGTTTACTGATCATGAGAAGCATGTAATTATTTGCTGTATAACTCTGATGATAGAGCTAAATATGCGCAACTGTTTTGCATTGAATAATCAGAAATGTGTAGTTCTGACTATGCTCTTCAAGAGGGGATGATATTATAACCAAATAGTTAACATTTATTTAAGAATCCCTCGAAAATGGCACACAGTTGTCAATGTTTTTTTTTAAAGCTGGGTGTCTCCTTGCCCCCCAACATGCAAATCGAACACTCTGCACCTTTATAGTGAGTTTTTGTTGATAACGACATCTATTAAGAACAACAATAAACAATACCGTTACGACCTGCTGCAGTCATTCCCTTGTGACAAGGCAATGTGAATGCAAGATCATGTTGTTCAAAGTGGCTAGAGAGGACTCCGTAATGAGAGAGAGAAATAATGCTAAGGAAAATATTAGCCTATAAGATTCAATCGAGCTACGTTTGCTAGAGTTGGATCCCATTAATGAGAAGAAAAGACGCACAAGACTAGGACCTGTCGTCATTCCTGCACTTGCTGATCATCATGACTTGCTTAAATGTTGAAAATGTTGTTATGCTCATTTCAGTTATTATTTGTCTCTACTGTCTTATCAAGAGATGGAGTTCAGACAGGCTACTTTAGGAAACTTTCTGAAAGGACATTCGTTTTTCAAACTGCACCCTGTAATTACTTTTTTTTAAATGTATTCATTGGCACAAACATGCTTCAGACAAAAAAATGTTTTGTCTTTAACCAGGTTTCCATCTAACCTTTTTATGAGAGTAAAGTACATATTGGATAACAAATGTCACGACAGGCCTGATGGAAACAGCTAATTTGTCGGTAAACTTTCCAAATGTCGACAAAACAAAATACGTTACACAAGGTGGGATCTTTTCGTGTCGGTAAAATTAATAATGTGAGAAATGGCGGTGGAAATGCCTTTATTATATTGATATAATAACCATCTTATCGAAGTAAACTTGGAGTCACGCGATGATATGTTGTGTGGTCCTCCCACTACGACTCGGGAAAGCATGCAGTTTATTAGGCTACAGATGAAGTTATGATGTACTTCACAGGGTGGTGAAAGTGCACAGTGATGAACCTGATGCTCCTTTCTAATAAATAATCTTGCTCTTTTGTCCATAATAATCACATCATGTAGGCTATATCTGCACTGTATCTGCGAGCTGATGACTAGAGCTCACCTGCCAAGAACAGAGTGGACACATTCATTATAGCCTATAACGCATTTATTGTGACAGTACAATTGAAAATGCCATGGAAACCCATTTAACTTGTATTTTTTATTTGGTACATGGGAATTTATCTGCAAAAGTTATTTTTATGTGCACTACATCATCACGCACAGCCTTTTATCAGCAACAAGTCAATTTGATGGAACCATCTTGGGTGGGAAAATGTGCATATTGTTTTAATGCAGATTTTAGAATATTTGCATGAAAATATGTCTCCAATTGAATGGAAACCTAGCTTCTGGCTTGCATAGCACAGGTGGTGGTTGCCTAAATTCACTGTAGTAGGCTAGGCCTAATATATACGCTAGCATACGAATGGTGGATTAATAGCCCAGCCTATGAATTAACTTCTAATTTACACATCTCTGTCTTCACTGTTCCCTTCTTGTGCAATTCATGCATCTCCACTGGCATATCCACTTGCCTCTCTCTCTCTTCCATTCTCTCTCGAGTCCTCTTATAGCTGTTGAACCAGTAGCCTAGCTCAATATGTGTCCCAGATGTACAGTACCAGTCAAAAGTTTGGACACACCTACTCATTCAAGGGTTTTTTCTTTATTTTTACTATTTTCCACATTGTAGAATAATAGTGAACACATCAAAACTATGAAATAACACATATGGAATCATGTAGTAACCAAAAAAGTGTTAAACAAATCAAAATATAATTTATATTTGAGATTCTTCAAATAGCCACTCTTTGTCTTGATGACAGCTTTGCACACTCTTAGCATTCTCTCAACCAGCTTCACCTGGAATGCTTTTCCAACAGTCTTGAAGGAGTTCCCACATATGCTGAGCACTTTTCCTTCACTGTGCCGTCCGACTCATCCCAAACCATCTCAATTGGGTGGAGGTCGGGGGATTGTGGAGGCCAGGTCATCTGATGCAGCACTCCATCACTCTCCTCATTGGTAAAATAGCCCTTACACAGCCTGGAGGTGTGTTGGGTCATTGTCCTGTTGAAAAACACATTTTAGTCCCACTAAGCCCAAACCAGATGGGATGATATATCACTGCAAAATGCTGTGGTAGCCATGCTGGTTAAGTGTGCCTTGAATTCTAAATAAATCCCTGACAGTGTCACCAGCAAAGCACCCCCACACAATAACACCTTGTCCTCCATGCTTTACGGTTGGATATATACATGCGGTGATCATCCATTCACCCACACCGCGTCTCACAAATAATTAAAAAGGTATTGTCGGACATTATTCATTCTAATCAGACAGGTTTTTTTACATGGACGATACATTGGAGATAATGTAAGGCAAGTACTGGAAACAATAGAACACTATGAAAAATCTGGGAAACCAGGCCTGCTATTCATAGCAGACTTTGAAAAGGCATTTGATAAAGTACAACTGTTTATATATAAATGCCTGGGGCATTTCAATTTTGGAGAATCTCTTATAAAATGGGTTAAAATCATGTATAGTAGCCCTAGGCGTAAAATAGTAAATAATAGTTATTTCTCTCTAAAGTTTTAAACTGTCAAGAGGAGTGAAACAAGGTTGTCCAATATCGGCATATCTATTTATTATGGCCATCGAGATGTTAGCTATTAAAATCAGATCCAACAATAATATCAAGGGATTAGAAATCCAGGGCTTAAATACAAAGGTGTCATTGTACGCTGATGATTCATGTTTTCTTTTAAATCCACGACTTGAATCCCTCCACAGCCTCATAGAGGATCTAGATACATTTTCTAACATCTCTGGATTACAACCAAATTATGATAAATGTACTATATTACATATTTGATCACTAAAAAATACAATATTTACATTACCATGTAGTTTAACAATAAAATGGTCTCATGATGATGTGGATATACTCGGAATACATATCCCAAATGAAATAAATGATCTCACTCCAATACATTTGAATAGAAAGTTAGCTACCATTGAAAGGTAAATGGCTGTCAATTTGTGGAAAAATCACCCTGATTAACTCTTTAGTAGTATTCCCGTTTTAGTTATTTGCTTATGGTCTTGCCTACGCCTAGCGAACAGTTTTTTAAATTATATGAGTACAAAATATTCAATTTTATTTGGAACGGCAAGCCAGACAAAATTAAATGGCCCTATTTATATAATGAATATGAATTTGGAGGACAAAAATGATAAAATATTAAAGCATTAGATCTATCACTAAAAGCTTCAGTCATACAAAAGTTATACTTAAATCCGAACTGGTTCTCTAGCAAATTAGTAAGATGGTCTCACCCAATGTTCAAGAATGGCCTTTTCCCTTTATTCAGATTACAACCTTTCACTTTCAGTTATTTGAAAAGGAAATCATCTCCCAAATATAACTATTTCTAAAACAAGCCATAGAAAGTTGGTTGCAATTTCAATTTAATCCTCCAGAAATGACTGAACAAATAATGCAACAAATATTGTGGTTAAATTCAAATATACTAACTGATAAAAAAAACTTTCTTTTTTAAAGCAGTTTAAATAAGGTATAATCTTCGTAAATGTTATCATAGGTAGGACTGGTGGAGTTATGTCGCACATGCAGCTAACAACAACATATGGAAATGTCTGCTCTACCCAAAATTATAACCAAATAATTGCATTATTACCTCAAAAATGGAAGAAGAAAGTGGAAGGGGGAAAAAGTGAGGAACTTGTCTGTCGGCCCTGCATTAAATAACATAATTGGTTAAAGAAAATTATGATAAATAAAAAAGTATACCAGTTTCATTTAAGGACCAAAGGATTGACAGCCGTCCCATATAGATTGCAAAATAGTTGGGAAGAGATTTTTGACGAACCGATTCCATGGCATAGTGTTTATTAACTGACATGCAAAATGACACCAGATTCAATTTAAATTATTATACAAAATTCGTCCTACCAATAGAATGTTATTTATATGGGGGATACAATCTTCCCAGCTCTGCAGATTTAGCTGCTAAGAGACAGAATCATTAGATAATTTGTTTTGGTACTGTCCATTTGTAGCTTGTTTTTGGACACAGGTCCAGGAATGGATGAAGAATTGCAATATTTACCTGGAGCTAATTTACCTGGAGCTAACCCTGCAGATAGCACAAGATTGTAGACCTACACAAGGCTGGAATGGGCTACAAGACCATCGCCAAGCAGCTTGGTGAGAAGGTGACAACAGTTGGTGCGATTATTCGCAAATGGAAGAAACACAAAAGAACTGTCAATCTCCCTCGGCCTGGGGCTCCATGCAAGATCTCACCTCGTGGAGTTGCAATGATCATGAGAACGGTGAGGAATCAGCCCAGAACTACACGGGAGGATATTGTCAATGATCTCAAGGCAGCTGAGACCATAGTCACCAAGAACACAATTGGTAGAAGATCTGCAAAGAGGAGTGGGACAAAATTCCTCCTGAGACGTGTGCAAACCTGGTGGGCAACTACAAGAAACGTCTGACCTCTGTGATTGCCAACAAGGGTTTTGCCACCAAGTACTAAGTAATGTTTTGCAGAGGGGTCAAATACTTATTTCCCTCATTAAAATGCAAATCAATTTATAACATTTTTGACATGCATTGTTCTGGATTTCTTTGTTGTTATTCTGCCTCTCACTGTTCAAATAATCCTACCATTAAAATTACATGTCTTTGTCAGTGGGCAAACGTACAAAATCAGCAGGGGATCAAATACTTTTTATATATATGTATATACATTTGAAGTCGGAAGTTTACATAAACCTTAGCCAAATACATTTACACTCAGTTTTTCACAATTCCTGACATTTAATCCTAATAAAAATTCCCTGTCATAGGTCAGTTAGGATCACCACTTTATTTTAAGAATGTAAAATGTCAGAATAATAGTAGAGAGAATTATTTATTTCAGATTTTATTTCACATTCCCAGTGGGTCAGAAGTTTACATACATTCAATTAGTATTTGGTAGCATTGCCTTTAAATTGCTTAACTTGGGTCAAACGTTTCAGGTAGCCTTCCACAAGCTTCCCACAATAAGTTGGGTGAATTTTGGCCCATTCCTCCTGACAGAACTGGTGTAACTGAGTCAGGTTTGTAGGCCTCCTTGCTCGCACACGCTTTCTAAGTTCTGCCCACACATTTTCTATAGGATTGAGGTCAGGGCTTTGTGATGGCCACTCCAATACCTTGACTTTGTTGTCCTTAAGCCATTTTGCCACAATTTTGGAAGTATGCTTGGGGTCATTGTCCATTTGGAAGACCCTTTTGTGACCAAGCTTTAACTTCCTGACTGATGTCTTGAGATGTTGCTTCAATATATCCACATAACTTTCCTTCCTCATGATGCCATCTATTTTGTGAAGTGCACCAGTCCCTCATGCAGCAAAGCACCCCCACAGCATGATGCTGCCACCCCCGTGCGTCACGATTGGGATGGTGTTCTTTGGCTTGCAAGGCACCCCCTTTTTCCTCCAAACATAACGATAGTCATTATACAATATATTTTGTTTAATCAGACCAGAGGACCAAAATGTACGATCTTTGTCCCAATGTGCAGATGCAAACCGTGGTTTGGCTTTTTTATGGTAGTTTTGGAGCAGTGGCTTCTTCCTTGCTGAGCGGCCTTTCAGGTTAAGTCGATATAGGCCTCAGTTTACTGTGGATATAGATACTTTTGTATCCGTTTCCTCTTGCATCTTCACAAGGTCCTTTGCTGTTGTTCTGGGATTGATTTGCACTTTTCGCAGCAAAGTACGTTCATCTCTAGGAGACAGAACGCGTCTCCTTCTTGAGCAGTATGACGGCTGCGTGGTCCCATGGTGTTTATACTTGCGTACTATTGTTTGTACAGATGAACGCTGTCCCTTCAGGCATTTGGAAATTGCTCCCAAGGATGAACCAGACTTGTGGAGGTCTACATTTTCTTTTCTGAGGTCTTGGCTGATTTCTTTTGATTTTCCCATGATGTCAAGCAAAGAGACACTGAGTTTGAAAGTAGGCCTTGAAATACATCCACAGGTACACCTCCAATTGACTCCAATTATGTCAATTAGCCTATCAGAAGCTTCTAAAGCCATGACATAATTTTCTGTAATTTTCCAAGCTGTTTAAAGGCACAGTCAACTTAGTGTATGTAAACTTCTGACCCACTGGAATTGTGATACAGTGAATTATAAGTTAAACAATCTGTCTGTAAACAATTGTTGGAAAAATTACTTGTGTCATGCACAAAGTAGATGTTCTAACCGACTTGCCAAAACTATAGTTTGTTAACACGACATTTGTGGTGTACCTAAGTGTATGTAAACTTCCGACTTCAACTGTATGTATATATATACAGTGGGGAAAAAAAGTATTTAGTCAGCCACCAATTGTGCAAGTTCTCCCACTTAAAAAGAAGAGAGAGGCCTGTAATTTTCATCATAGGTACACGTCAACTATGACAGACAAAATGAGCATTTTTTTTACAGAAAATCACATTGTAGTATTTTTAATGAATTTATTTGCAAATTATGGTGGAAAATAAGTATTTGGTCAATAACAAAAGTTTCTCAATACTTTGTTATATACCCTTTGTTGGCAATGACACAGGTCAAACGTTTTCTGTAAGTCTTCACAAGGTTTTCACACACTGTTGCTGGTATTTTGGCCCATTCCTCCATGCAGATCTCCTCTAGAGCAGTGATGTTTTGGGGCTGTCGCTGGGCAACACAGACTTTCAACTCCCTCCAAAGATTTTCTATGAGGTTGAGATCTGGAGACTGGCTAGGCCACTCCAGGACCTTGAAATGCTTCTTACGAAGCCACTCCTTCGTTGCCCGGGCGGTGTGTTTGGGATCATTGTCATGCTGAAAGACAGAGCCACGTTTCATCTTCAATGCCCTTGCTGATGGAAGGAGGTTTTCACTCAAAATCTCACGATACATGTCCCCATTCATTCTGTCCTTTACACGGATCAGTCGTCCTGGTCCCTTTGCAGAAAAACAGCCCCAAAGCATGATGTTTCCACCCCCATGCTTCACAGTAGGTATGGTGTTCTTTGGATGCAACTCAGCATTCATTGTCCTCCAAACACGACGAGTTGAGTTTTTACCAAAAAGTTATATTTTGGTTTCATCTGACCATATGACATTCTCCCAATCCTCTTCTGGATCATCCAAATGCCCTCTAGCAAACTTCAGACGGGCCTGGACATGTACTGGCTTAAGCAGGGGGACACGTCTGGCACTGCAGGATTTGAGTCCCTGGCGGCGTAGTGTGTTACTGATGGTAGGCTTTGTTACTTTGGTCCCAGCTCTCTGCAGGTCATTCACTAGGTCCCCACGTGTGGTTTTGGGATTTTTGCTCACCGTTCTTGTGATCATTTTGACCCCACGGGGTGAGATCTTGCGTGGAGCCCCAGATCGAGGGAGATTATCAGTGGTCTTGTATGTCTTCCATTTCCTAATAATTGCTCCCACAGTTGATTTCTTCAAACCAAGCTGCTTACCTATTGCAGATTCAGTCTTCCCAGCCTGGTGCAGGTCTACAATTTTGTTTCTGGTGTCCTTTGACAGCTCTTTGGTCTTGGCCATAGTGGAGTTTGGAGTGTGACTGTTTGAGGTTGTGGACAGGTGTCTTTTATACTGATAACAAGTTCAAACAGGTGCCATTAATACAGGTAACGAGTTGAGGACAGAGGAGCCTCTTAAAGAAGAAGTTACAGGTCTGTGAGAGCCAGAAATCTTGCTTGTTTTGTCGGTGACCAAATACTTATTTTCCACCATAATTTGCAAATAAATTCATAAGAAATCCTACAATGTGATTTTCTGGATTCTTTTTTCTCAATTTGTC
This sequence comes from Coregonus lavaretus, assembly GCF_964263955.1. Classification (NCBI taxonomy): domain Eukaryota; kingdom Metazoa; phylum Chordata; class Actinopteri; order Salmoniformes; family Salmonidae; genus Coregonus; species Coregonus lavaretus. The sequence continues at coordinate 46,648,387 of NC_139991.1, forward strand.
TGTCATAGTTGACGTGTACCTATGATGAAAATTACAGGCCTCTCTCATCATTTTAAGTGGGAGAACTTGCACAATTGGTGGCTGACTAAAATACTTTTTTCCCCACTGTATATATATATATATATATATATATATATAATATGTATTTGCGAGAAAAAAAAACATATGGGGGATTGGAAGTGATGCAGATAATTACATTGATGGAAGTTACAATCTATCTGCAATATTAAAGCTGATCTACCCCCTATTTTCAACCGCGGTGTCTTTTAAATAAATAAAAAGACACGGCGGTTGGAACCAACAATCTCCAATTTGGACTCCAGACCAAATGACAAATTTCAACCAGTTTAATGTCCATTGCTCGTGTTTCTTGGCCCAAGCAAGTCTCTTCTTCTTATTGGTGTCCTTTAGTAGTAGTTTTTTTTGCAGCAATTCAACCATGAAGGCCTGATTCACATAGTCTCCTCTGAACAGTAGATGTTGAGATGTTGCTGTTACTTGAATTCTGTGAAGCATTTATGTCACACCCTGGTTCGGGGACTCATTATGTTGAACCAGGGTGTGTTCATTCTATGTTTTCGGTTTCTCTGGTGGGTGTTCTAGGTGGTTTATTTTCTATGTTTGCCGGTGTGACTCCCAATCAGAGGCAAACGAGTGTCAGCTGTCGGCTGTTTGTCTCTGATTGGGAGCCATATTTAATCTATCTGTTTTTCTTTCGGGTTGTGGGATTTTGTTCGTGTGTGTTCGTGTTGTACACTGGACGTCACGCTTTCGTTGTTTATTGTTGTGAGCATTTAATAAATATAATATGTTCACTCGCAACGCTGCGCCTTGGTCTCCTGTTCTAGACGATCGTGACAATTTATTTGGGCTGCAATTTCTAAGGCTGGTAATTCTAATAAACGTATCTTCTGCAGCAGTGGTAACTCTGGGTCTTCATTTCCTGTGGCGGTCCTCATGAGAGCCAGTTTCATCATAGCTCTTGATGGTTTATGCGACTGCACTTGAAGAAACTTTCAAAGTTCTTGAAATGTTCTGTATTGACTGACCTGCATGTCTTAAAGTAATGATGGACTGTTGTTTCCCTATGATTATTTGAGCTGTTCTTGCCATAATATAGACTTGTTCTTTTACCAAATAGGGCTGTTTTCTGTATACCCCCACTACCTTGTCACAACACAACTGATTGGCTCAAACGCATTAAGAAGGAAAGAATTTTCACAAATTAACTTTTCAGAAGGGACACCTGTTAATTGAAATGCATTCCAGGTGACTATCTCATGAATCTTTTTGAGAGAACACCAAGAGTGTGCAAAGCTGTCATCAAGGCAAAAGGTGGCTATTTGAAGAATCTCAAATATAAAATATATTTTGATTTGTTTAACACTTTTTTGGTTACTACATGATTCCATATGTGTTATTTCATAGTTTTGATGTCTTCACTATTATTCTACAATGTAAAAAAAACAACTTGAAAAACCCTTGAATGAGTACGTGTGTCCAAACTTTTGACTGGTAGTGTAGCAATATAGTTTGGTCACTTATTTTGAGCAATAAAAATATATATCTTACAGGGAAAGAAGCACCTTGCTCTTGCTTGCTGGATTTAAAATAGTCTACAGCGTTCACATAGTGAACTGGCGAGGAAGTTTGAATGGTGAGAACTTCTCTGTTCTCCCCATGCCCAATGTTTATGTTTACAATTAAATGTATTACGTCAGAATGACCAATGTTGGAACGTTTCCAATCAAATGTATGAATTATGTTAGAACATTTTCCTATCAGTGTAATTTGCATAAACATGGTGATTGGATGACAGCTGTAAGGGTTATCGAATTAGGATCAAATCCACTGACCTCCTCGAGCTCATTAATGATAGAATGTTCATATTTGAAGATTGCCGAAAGGCCGGTCTCGTTGGCAAATGAAAGGAGTTGCAAGGAGTGGAATGTAATAGCTGAACAGAGACGGCAACCAGGCTATTTGTAAACTGCTTTATGTGATAACTGTTTTATTTAAAGTAAAGTAACGCCATCTCATTGGGCAGAAAACAAAACAAAATGTAAACATTAACATGACAACAGCAATGAGGGTGTCCATTATCACACCTTGTACTTGTACACACTGAAACCTGTACATGAGACAAACAAACAGGTTGACACCACACTGACCTCCAGCGCCATGGAACACTGATCAGTGTGCTCCACTCTTCCCCATGATGAGTCAATAAGGGAACGGGGGGGGGGCCTTTCCAAATATTAATGAGACTACATAGATGAACATCTCACTTGTCCCCTCTACTCTGCCCTCTCCACTGGACGGACGCGCCCATTAGCTCTCCGGGAATTAACAGAGGCAGAGATATATGAAAACCTTACTAATGACTCCATAAACCTTTCACTCTGGGGCTATCAGCTAACCAACCATGTGGAAAGAGTTCACTCCACAGTTCAGAGCACTGCACTGGAGCGTTAGCTAGCATGCTAGCCTGTCTTTCCCTAGAGGCCTGTAAATGCAGCTATATCGCCTCTGAGAATATCATTGATGTACATGGTGACTGAGTTCATCAGGAAGTGTATAGGGGATACTGTTCCCACTGTAACGATTAAAACCTATCCAAACCAAAAACCGTGGATAGATGGCAGCATTCGCGCAGAACTTAAAGAGTGAACCATCGCATTTAACAACGGCATCCCTACCCGCCTCCTCAGAGCATGTGCAGACCGGATGGCTGGAGTGTTTACGGATATACTCAATCTCTCCCTATCCCAGTCTGTTGTCCCCGCTTGCTTCAAGATGTCCACCATTGTAGCTCAGTTGGTAGAGCATGGCGCTTGAAACGCCAGGGTTGTGGGTTCGTTTCCCACGGGGGGCCAGTATGAAAATGTATGCACTCACTAACTGTAAGTCGCTCTGGAAAAGAGCGTCTGCTAAATGACTAAAATGTAAATTGTTCCTTTACTCAAGAAAGCAAAGGTAACTGAACTAAATTACTATCGCTCTGTAGCACTCACTTCTGTCATCATGAAGTGCTTTGAGATGCTAGTTAAGGATCATATCACCTCCACCTTACCCGACACCCTAGACCCACTGCAATTTGCATACCTCCCCAATAGATCCACGGACAAGGCAATCGCCATTGCACTGCCCTATCCCATCTGGACAAGAGGAATACCTATGTAAGAATGCTGTTTATTGACTACAGCTCATCCTTCAATACCATAGTACCCTCCAAGCTCATCATTAAGCTTGGGGCCCTGGGCCTGAAACTCGCCCTGTGTAACTGGGTCCTGGATCTTCCTGATGGGTCACCCCCAGGTGATGAAGGTAGGCAACAACACCTCCACTATGCTGATCCTCAACACAGGGGCCCCAAAAGGGTGCGTACTCAGCCCCCTCCTGTACTCCCTGTTCACCCATGACTGCGTGGCCACGCACGTCTCCAACTCAATCATCAAGTTTGCAGACAACACAACAGTGGTAGGCCTGTTTACCAACAACGACGAGACAGCCTACAGGGAGGAGGTAAGGGCCCTGGCGGAGTGGTGCCAGAAAAATAACCTCTCCCTCAACGTCAACAAAACAAATGAGCTGATCGTGGACTTCAGGAGACAGCAGAGGGAGCATGCCCCTATCCACATCGACAGGGCCACAGAGTTCAAGTTCCACGGTGTACACATCACTGACAATCTGAAATGGTCCACCCACACAGACAGTGTGTTGAAGAAGGCGCAACAGCGCCTCTTCAACCTCAGGAGGCCGAATACATTTGGCTTTGCCCACACAAAACCCTCACAAACTTTTACAGATACACCATTGAGAGCATCCTGTCGGGCTGTGTCACGGCCTGGTACAGCAACTGCACCATCCTCATCCGCAGGGCTCTCCAGAGGGTAGTGCGGTCTGCCAAATGCATCACCGGGGGAACATTGCCTGCCCTCCAGGACATCTACAGCACCCGGTGTCACAGGAAGGCCAAGAAGATCAACAAGGACCACAGCCACCCGAGCCATGGACTGTTCACCCCGCTACCATCCAGAAGGCAAGGTCAGTACAGGTGCATCAAAGCTGGAACCGAAACACTGAAAAACAACTTATATCTCAAGGCCATCAGACTGTTAAATAGTCACCAATAGCCGGCCTCCACCCAGTACCCTGCCCTGAACTTTAGTCACTGTCACAAGACGGCTACCACCCGGTTATCTACCATGCACCATAGAGGCTGCTGCCCTATGTACATAGTCATGGAACACTGGTAACTTTAAATCATGTTTATATACTGTTTTACCCACTTCATATGTATATACTCTATTCTATTCAAGGCCTATCCTATTTAAAAATTGCTATACATATACACTATATACACGAAATATGTGGACACCCCTTCAAATTAGTGGATTCCAGCAACACCCGTTTCAGACAGGTGTATAAAATCGAGCACACAGCCATGCAGTCTCCATAGACAAACATTGTGATAGAAGGATTTGTATGTTTAGAGTAATGACTAAAAGTATTCCACCCCGATACTGTATAACTGTGTAAACAATTAGATTCCAAACTCTCCACCATGGCCAAGAAAAAACCCTTTACTGTAAAGATGGATGGATATTCTGGTCCAGGGTGAGCACGTCGGGGAGGTCGTCGGGTAAGCTTGGCGTCGGGTAAGCTTGGCTTTACACATAGCTTGGGCTTTGTCGAGTAAGGCTTAAACTATGTATTTAGATTGTAGTTAGGTATTGTAGGTAGTTATTGTGGGTTGTTGTAAGTAATTATTGTAGGTTAGTATTGTATTCGGCTGTGCCCAGCGTAGCCCAGCGTAGCACGAAGCTAGCTAGCTAACCCACCACCAGGACTAGCTGGCGAGTAGCTATTAGCAACGGTATAGTTATTTCACGCCTGAGAGTGCCTGTAATTACGCCAGCTGGCTGCCTACAATAATTACATACAATAATTGCCTACCATTCAGCTGTTTCCTAACCTCATTGTCTGAACCGTTAACGTTAGGTAGCAAGTGGCTACTGTGCTTGAAATATTAGCTAGCTTGTTGCTACCTGGATAGCTACTAGTAAACAATAGCTGGAACGACCGTGCGAACAGACGCGAACTGGCTGAGTCAATTCAGTGGCTAGCTTTGCACTTGGCTAGCTAACAGCAGCTGCTAGGGGTAAGTCATAACCTACATTTGTGTTTTGTTTTTTACATATTGATAGCCCGAGTCGTTCAAGGAATTTGGGACATGGGTGACTAGTTAACGTTAGTTTGGCTCTCTCTGTGTGTTCGTGCCGTGAAAGGAGGGGTTCTTCTTTGTCTGAAAGCAATGGCTAGCTCGTTTGCTAACTATTCTAGCTAACTAACTGGCTGAATAAGTTGACGACGGACTCGCTCAAGCTGTCGGGACTAACCCACAACGTTAGACACGGACGCGAACGATCTGCTTGCGTGTTGAAACACTGGTGGTTTGTTGTGGCAGAGTATTGGCGCTAAACCGTGTTGCTGGAGTCCGGCATGCTAGCTGGCTGTGGCGTCATATGACTTGATGCCCGGACGATTTTCACGGAATAATACTGCACCTAGTTAGCTAGCTGAATAAACTGAGTTAGTCTATTCCTAGAAACATTGAACCGCTGTAGTTTACAACAATTATAGTTTCTGAGGTGGAAGTTGGGAGAGTTATATTTGGGAGTTGTGCTGAGGGAGGCCCCGCTCTCTCCTTTCCCAGATGTTTAGTTCATTTCATTCCGATCTCCTCTGCATTATTGTAGCCATTTGCTGCAGCCTGTCAACTATGCCTCTGCCTATCCCTGTTCTCTCCTCTCCGCACAGGCTACACAAACGCCTCACACTGCGTGGCTGCTGCCTCTCTAACCTGGTGGTCCCTGCACGCACCACCCACCTGGAGTTCCAGGTCTCAGGCAGCCTCTGGAACTGCCGTTCTGCTGCCAACAAGGCAGACTTCATCCCAGCCTATGCTACCCTCCAGTCCCTCGACTTCTTGGCGCTGACGGCAACATGGATTACCACTGAAAACACTGCTACTCCTACTGCTCTCTCCTCGTCTGACCATGTGTTCTCGCATACACCGAGAGCATCTGGTCAGCGGGGTGGTGGCACAGGAATCCTCATCTCTCCCAAGTGGACATTCTCAATCTTTCCCCTAACCCATCTGTCTATCTCCTCATTTGAATTCCATGCTGTCACAGTCACTAGCCCATTTAAGCTTACTATCCTTGTCATCTATCGCCCTCCAGGTTCCCTTGGAGAGTTCATCAATGAGCTTGACGCCTTGATAAGTTCCTTTCCTGAGGATGGCTCACCCCTCACAGTTCTGGGGGATTTCAACCTCCCTACGTCTACATTTGACTAATTTCTCTCTGCCTCCTTCTTTCCACTCCTCTCCTCTTTTGACCTCACCCTCTCACCGTCCCCCCCTACTCACAAGGCAGGCAATACGCTTGACCTCTGTAGCTCAGCTGGTAGAGCACGGCGCTTGTAACGCCAAGGTAGTGGGTTCGATCCCCGGGACCACCCATACACAAAAAAAATGTATGCACGCATGACTGTAAGTCGCTTCGGATAAAAGCGTCTGCTAAATGGCATATTTTATTATTTACTAGATGCTGTTCTTCTACTAATCTCACTGCAACTCCCCTCCATGTCTCCGACCACTACTTTGTATCCTTTTCTCTCTCGCTCTCCTCCAACACTACTCACTCTGCCCCTACACAGATGGTAATGCGCCGTCGCAACCTTCGCTCTCTCTCTCCCGCTACTCTCTCCTCTTCCATCCTATCATCTCTTCCCTCTGCTCAATCCTTCTCCCTCCAATCTCCTGATTCTGCATCCTCAAACCTCCTCTCCTCCCTTTCTGCATCCTTTGACTCTCTATGTCCCCTATCCTCCCGGCCGGCTCGGTCCTCCCCTCCAGCTCCGTGGCTTGATGACTCATTGCGAGCTCGCAGAACAGAGCTCCGGGCAGCTGAGCGGAAATGGAAGAAAACTAGACTCCCTGCGAACCTGGCATCTTTTCACTCCCTCCTCTCTACATTTTCTTAATCTGTTTCTGCTGCTAAGGCCACTTTCTACCACGCTAAATTCCAAGCATCTGCCTCTAACCCTAGGAAGCTCTTTGCCACATTCTCCTCCCTGCTGAATCCTCCCCCCCCCTCCCTCTCTGTGGATGACTTCGTCAACCACTTTGAAAAGAAGGTTGACGACATCCGATCCTCGTTTGTTAAGTCAAATGACACTGCTGGTCCTGCCTCCACTGCCCTACCCTATGCTTTGACTTCTTTCTCCCCTCTCTCTCCAGATAAAATCTTGCGACTTGTGACTGCAGGCCGCCCAACAACCTGCCCGCTTGACCCTATCCCCTCCTCTCTTCTCCAGACCATCTCCGGTGACCTTCTCCCCTACCTCACCTCACTGATCAACTCATCCTTGACCGCTGGCTATGTCCCTTCCGTCTTCAAGAGAGCGAGAGTTGCACCCCTTCTCAAAAAACCAACACTCGATCCCTCTGATGTCAACAACTACAGACCATTATCCCTTCTTTCTTTTCTCTCCAAAACTATTGAGTGTGCCGTCTTTAGCCAACTCTCTTGCTATCTCTCTCAGAATTACCTTCTTGATCCAAACCAGTCAGGTTTCAAGACTGGTCATTCAACTGAGACTGCTCTTCTCTGTGTCACGGAGGCTCTCCGCACTGCTAAAGCTAACTTTCTCTCCTCTGCTCTTGTCCTTCTAGACCTGTCTGCTGCATTTGATACTGTGAACCATCAGATCCTCCTCTCCACCCTCTCCGAGCTGGGCATCTCCGGCGCGGCTCACTCTTGGATTGCGTCCTACCTGACCGGTCGCTCCTACCAAGTGGCGTGGCGAGAAGCTGTCTCCGCACCACGTGCTCTCACCACTGGTGTCCCCCAGGGCTCAGTTCTAGGCCCTCTCCTATTCTCGCTATACACCAAGTCACTTGGCTCTGTCATATCCTCACATGGCCTCTCCTATCATTGCTACGCTGACGACACACAACTAATCTTCTCCTTTCCCCCTTCTGATAACCAGGTGGCGAATCGCATCTCTGCATGTCTGGCAGACATATCAGTATGGATGACGGATCACCACCTCAAGCTGAACCTTGGCAAGATGGAGCTGCTCTTCCTCCCGGGGAAGGACTGCCTGTTCCATGATCTCGCCATCACGGTTGACAACTCCGTTGTGTCCTCCTCCCAGAGTGCGAAGAGCCTTGGCGTGACCCTGGACAACACCCTGTCGTTCTCCGCTAACATCAAGGCGGTGACCCGATCCTGTAGGTTCATGCTCTACAACATTCGGAGAGTACGACCCTGCCTTACACAGGAAGCGGCACAGGTCCTAATCCAGGCACTTGTCATCTCCCGTCTGGATTACTGCAACTCGCTGTTGGCTGGGCTCCCTGCCTGTGCCATTAAACCCCTACAACTCATCCAGAATGCCGCAGCCCGTCTGGTGTTCAACCTTCCCAAGTTCACTCACGTCACCCCCATCCTGCGCACACTCCACTGGCTTCCAGTTGAAGCTCGCATCTGTTACAAGACCATGGTGCTTGCCTATGGAGCTGTTAGGGGAACGGCACCTCCGTACCTTCAGGCTCTGATCAGTCCCTACACCCAAACGAGGGCATTGCGTTCATCCACCTCTGGCCTGCTGGCTCCCCTTCCTCTGCGGAAGCATAGTTCCCGCTCAGCCCAGTCAAAACTGTTCACTGCTCTGGCACCCCAATGGTGGAACAAGCTCCCTCACGACGCCAGGACAGCGGAGTCACTCACCACCTTCCGGAGACATTTGAAACCCCACCTCTTTAAGGAATACCTGGGATAGGATAAAGTAATCCTTCTACCCCTCCCTTACCCCAACCCACCCCCCCCCCCCCCCCCCCAAAAAAAAAAGAAAAGAAAAAAAAGAAAACAAATTGTAAAGTGGTTGTCCCACTGGCTATAAGGTGAATGCACCCATTTGTAAGTCGCTCTGGATAAGAGCGTCTGCTAAATGACGTAAATGTAAAAATGTAAATGTGTTAGAGTTATAAGACAATAAACCCACTAACAGAGAAGAGGGGTAGAAACTGCTGGAGACAAACATTCAAGGGGAAAGGAGACCTAGAAACTGTCAAACTTAAAAATTCTATACTGTGGAAAGACACAGGCCGCCTAAAGGTGGGCGGAGCAAGTTCCTTTGTGTGAACGCATATAAAAAGGCTGGTGTGTTTTTAGCGGGAGAGCTCTCATGAATAAAAATGCTGGTCTATTGCAGATTGTAAAATGTGTTTAATGCATTATTAACTGGAGTCTTACAACCTCTGGGAATTATTCAAAGCTTGAATAACAGTTTAACTATTAGAGATTGGTCCTTCGAGCCGGATCTCAACACCCGTTTTCTGTCATTCCAGGGAACTCCGAAACGATGCACGGGTGGGTCAAAGATCCGTAAAACAAAGACCTGGCCTCTGAAATTGAGGGTCTATTTCAGGCCGGTGGCAAACTGGTACATGACAGAAATGGCGACGAGATCCAATCAAAATTGAAATCCCAGCTGCAAGGATAAGGTCAGTCATTTTTATTCATGGTTTTTGGGGGGATTGATATCTGGAAACTGCAGTAGAAACATTTTAAATCTGCTGTAGTGAGGGTAGTAATCCGTCGATAATCCAAAAAGGGTTCATCATCCGGTATACCGTTTTTCGACATTTATCTATAGAAAACCATGCACCAGTATTCTAGATAAATATAAAACGGGGGGTGGGTAAAGATCAAAAAGGAAGGAAGGAAGTGGGTCCGTAATGACTCAAGGCAATAGGCCAATACCAATATAAACTAGTTAGTATTGAGACAGTAGAAAGATAGTCAATAAAATATTAACAGGAAGGGAAATAATTATTATCGTGTGAGCCATCAAAAATCGCGATAATTAATTGTTTCAAGGAAGGAATATACGATAAAACGTATAAGACATTAAAGTCATTAACTAATTTGACACCTAATAATTCATTAAATGTCGTAAAATCATTTGACACCTAATAATTAATTAAAAGTGATAAAATAATTATTCAACATTCGAAGTATAAGTTATCTATTTCGAATACGTGTGAGACCTAGTAATTTGTTAATAGGCATAAAATAATTGTACAAAATACTCAGTAGAGAATAGCAGAGGAGTTTAGCTACCATGGGAAGTAAATCCTCAAAGGAGGTCCTGGAATTAACCGGGGATGAGAGGTATATGGAGTTAAGGGACAATGGAGCCAAATGGAGAAAGGGCAAGCCCAATCTTGCATTAGGAGGAGGAGAATTAAAAGTATGTGGATATTAACTTACTAACGGAGTCGTTATCAGGAGGGTATGAGAAATCCTGTTGGAGGAACAGGTCACGTGTAGGGGGGTGATCATATGACATCAACACATTGTATTTCGACCAAGCTCTTAGGGGTTATTACATTTTGGAAATGTAGAAGTAATATAGGATTATGGTAAAGTTGACCATAGTGAGATGTCAAACGTGCTAGGGTGAACATTCCAAATCTGGGCACTTTTATAGAAGAAAATATTCCTGTTATACGAATATTGATTGTGGGTTGGGAAATAGCGGTGTGTGAATGTGATATGAGAGTCGTGTGAAAATGAGAATGAGGTTATCGGAAGTTTGGAGAATAAGCTGTTGATATAATGATATCTTGGGGGGCGTACAACACTGCCTGGCACAGAATAGTGTAAGAACAGTGAATAGTGACCAGTGTATAGGATTCTGGGAGATTCTATGACTGAGGGGAGGGGTCTAGGTAGTAAAGTGATAAGTGCAGGCTTGCGCGCCCAAATACGTAGACGTACGGAGGGGGGTGGGAGACAGTACATAAATCATGTGATAGAAATAAGATTAAGCTTTATAAAAACTATCTATCAGTTCGGAGCAGAGGTAATATTGTAAAGGAATTTTAGTATATTAGGGGAAAAAATATAATCAATTTAATTAAATCGGGGTTCGAATTGAATGACTCACTTATTCAATAAGAATAGTGGGGGGAGTAAAATAATTATTTTTGTGTTGCTGAATGAGTTCATAGTTTAAAAACAACTGAGAGTGAGTAGAGGATCTACACACTGCTAGGGTGTGGCTCTCTGAGGCTCGGAAGAGAGAGGAAGGTCAGAGAAGGAAAAAGGAAGTTATGCAGAAGGAGGAAGTAAGTGAGAAGAAGGTGAGTGAGAGTGAAAGAGAAGGGAAGGTTGAGGTCTCAGTGCCTTCCCCAGAGCAGAGGGCAGAAAGGTTATATCTAGTCCTGGCAGAACAGGCTTGGAAAGAGAACCCAGATGATGAGGTTGTTGTGTGTAGAAGAAGAGTAGGACAGGTCCCCGCACCTCCCCCGCCATATTTCCTGCCCTATGGGGGAGGGAATACGTGCTTTAACTGTAACAAGGGAGGGCACTTGGCAAGAGAGTGTGAGGCCCTGTGTAAATACTGTAAGAAAACAGGCCATAACCATCGCGACTGCAGACATAAAGGAAAGGGCAAGCGGGATAATCGGGGTGGAAAGGGAGAGAAGACCTACAGATGCCCACCGCCCGGTTCTGGTAATGAGGAAGAGGAGAGTCAGGAAAGACTAGAGAATCTAGACACAGAGAGTGGAAGAGATTAGAGAGCTTGGATACAGCCAGGGTGTGGTTATCAGAAGCGGAATATTTGATGGCCACATTGGGAGAGATAGCCGAGAAGAGAGAGGGAGGCTACCAAGCGAGGAGGCAGAATAGGAAAGGTGAGGAGAGGAAGTGTTTTAATTGTGACAAAACAGGACACATTGAAAGAGAGTGTAAAGCACCTTGTACTTACTGTAATAAGACAGGGCATCAATCCCGACACTGCGGAAACAAAGGAAAAGACAGACAAGGGGAATGAAAAAAAAACAGGAGATATAGAAATCAGGAGTCAGAGGAGGAGGAGGATGGAGCATGACTAGAACAAGGGAAAGATAGTAGTACAGATAGTGGAGAAGAGGAGAAAGAGGGATGTAAGTAAGACACACTCTAATTGTTATTCCTTTATGGCAGAACAGGGACACAAAGTTAGCAAAAGGAAACTTCAACACTGGCAGAGCGATGTGATTTACGTAGGACATACCATAACTCAGGAGGGGCGAACGTTAAACTCATCCAGGAAAACTGCTATACTTGAAGCGCCAAAACCGTTAAACAAGAAACAAATGATGAGCTTTTTGGGAATGATAAACTACTGTAGAGCTTGGGTACCCCATTATGCACTGCATACTGGTAAATAAAGTGATCTTATCTATGGGAAGGCAATGGCAGGCCATGATAAAATCATTTGGAACTCCAAGGCGGAGGAACAATTTATAGAGATAAAAAAAAGTTGCTCACTTCCCAAACAGTCTTAGCTTTTGATGAGGGAGATTTTTTAGTGGACTATGAGATAAAACTGTGTCAATCACGAACATAGAGTTAGAATTCTTTGTTGCTAGGCAAATCACTTAATTGGGTCATTTCACTGTGTGTGTGTGTGTGTGTGTGTGTGGGTGAAGTGGGAATCTGACCTAGGGTCGAATTGCTCGCTCTTACTTAAATCCATGGCTGTCCTACGTTATCAGTGACTGAAAGCAGACTGTGGCCTTTTGCTTCTCTCCTCAAACAAAGTGGAATAAGTGGCTAGGGTTGAGCAGAGTTCAGGCTAAACCTTTGTCTCTCCTTGGCTATCTTCTTGATTGATTACAGCATGATGGGGTGGGGTTTGTGTATGTTTGATTTATGTATGGACCTGACATCAGTCTTCAGGTCAAGCCCGGGAGAGCCGGGGTTGAACAGAGTTTAAACTAAACATGAGTGTTTTTACAAGATAAGGGATTGATTGATTGTGTTACTATTGATTCTGAGCTAAATTTAAGTCAAATTTAGCCGCCATAATAGACAAAGGAGGTGGGTGGAGCGATAAAGAAGCAAGGAGTGATAAAGAAGTAAGGGGCAGTCTCAAAAGAAGGGATATGGCATAAGAATAATTTACCAATATTACCTACGTGATTGTTTAGATATGTGGCAATATTGACATATGGGCAGATCCATGTATCAACAAGGGGGGATGATGGTAGATGGTAGGATTAAAGATAACTAGACAGAGGAGAGGACTAAATACTTAAAGAAAATTGTTTTTATTTGGATACAGTCTAGAAAGAAAATAAGGAAAACACACAGGAGCACAGGTAGAAATGGGGTACAATGTTTACCAATAGTATTAATGACTATAAGGATAACCCCAGATAAAAATGGACTGTCCCCATTCGAGAAAGTATTTGGAAGACCATACAGAATGTCCGAGTTAGGAGGACCAGAGCAGGCAGAGATAGAAACTGAGAGCACTCTAGCCGAACACATGAGAAGGTTGTTTATTAACCACACCCGTATTTGTCAAAGTTTTTGTGCCCCCCAGGTGAACTAAAGGAGAAGGTGACCCACTCTATCCAACCAGGTGACTGGGTGTGGATCCAGTCCCTAAAGAAGAAAGACTGGAAGCAGCCCCGTTGGGAAGGCCACTATAAGGTTCTATTGGTCACCGCCTTTGCCATTAGAATAGCAGAAAGAGCAACCTGGGTCCACGTTACCCACTGCAAAAAGGTAAGAACACATACAAGCACCACTGAACACACGCAGAGTTAGAGAGAAGAACTGAACCAATAGGGTCCGGGGATCACCTCTGTTAATGAAGATCTCCTACCCCGATCTATCATCACTGTAGTGTGTTCTTAGGGTGTGAGTATGGAGTGTTACCAAGCAGAAAGACTAAGGGCAGGAGAGGGTTGGCAGTTTTGGGGAATATGGATAACCCTGAGCAGCATCATAGTCTCAGCAATGGTCCTGATATTTCAAGATCCACCACCACCCCACACCAATTACGCTATGCCCTTACCATTGTTAAGAAGTAAAAGAGAAGCGACCCGACATACTGACCGTCAAGGACAAGTGACCTACAAAATAGGAGTCAGAGAAGGGTGGATGGCAAGATTCGAAATTAAGATTAGGGATCTTATCGGCGCGGGTAAGCAAGCAATTTGGGATTATAAAATACCATTATATTTATGTTCAGCGCCCTCGGCGGATTATTCCTGGGCTCAGGTGTTTAGACACATTTGGGGACGGGGATATGAGACCGGGTAGGACTGGACGTCCAGATGGGGGATAATAAGGTATAAAGACATCCCCACGGAGATGGTAGTGACAATAGCAAATGTCACTAAGGAGGACATGAAAATAACTTACTGGGCTTGAGCGGAGGAGTACGGACGGGATACCTGTCTGTGATTACAATTGGTAGAGACCAAAGAGACGATGTCCCCAGGTCCTGTCATTAATCCATTCATAACTCCAAACCGAGTAGATCAGTCAAGGGAAGACGGAGTCAATTCGACTAACCCATCCACTATGAAAGATTTTCTCCTCCAAGAAAGGAACCAAGGGGAAGTAGAGGGTATCCCTGATGAAAATCTCTGGTTAAAGTGGATGAAGTACACCACCAGGGCCTTGGGGCAGACCAATTGTTATGCATGTTCCATTGGGCGACAGACAATGTTGACCGCCCCAATGCCACAGTCAATGTTTCCCTGTGTATTAGACCTGGGGTCTAATCAAAAAGAACCCAATTGTACAGGGATTGGGCTAGCAAAGTTGAATTACTCTGCCAACCCACCTAGGTTCACTTTAACTCCTGGCAAGTGCTAGTGTTACAGAAATAGAAATGGCACCCGTAACTTGGGTGATTTTGATGGCTGTAAGGAGATAATTAATGTGACTGATTTAGATAGGGGAGTACAGGAGAAAGTTATGAACCTTACCATCCCTCTGACTGATGTGTGGTGGGCCTGTACTAATAAAGGGAGCATTCGACAGACATTACCAAAAGGGTGGGTAGGTACTTGTGCCCCAGTATTGTTGGTCCAACCTGTAAGAATTAGTCATCAAAGACCAGTTACAGGGGGAATAGTCAGGAGGAGAAGAAATATAGATCAGGAAGGAAATAGCCCAATTTGGATAGATGGTATAGGTGTCCCCAGGGGTGTTCCAGACGAATACAAAGCTATGAATCAAATAGGGGAGGGCTTTACCACAACGTTCTTCTGGTGGGTGACAATAAACAAAAATGTGAATTGGATTAATTATTTCCATTACAACCAACAACGATTTATTAACCAGACTAGGGATACAGTAAAGGGGATCTCTGAACAATTATCCGCCACCTCACTCATGACTTGGGAAAATAGGTTGGCTCTAGATATGTTGCTGGCAGAAAAGGGCGGTGTCCGTAGAATGGTGGGGGGCCATTGTTAAACATTTATCCCTAACAACACCCCACCGGATGGGACTTTCACCAGAGCTCTTGCAGGATTGACTGCTCTAAGTGAAGAATGGGCTGAGAACTCAGGAGTTAATACATCTTTGATAAGGTGGTTTGATTAAATGTTTGGTAAATGGAAAACCATAGCAGCCACCATCTTGTATGGGTATGCTTGTATTATGTGGTAGTTGTCTTATTCCCTGTGTCCGAGGGTTGGTGAGTAAGGCGTTGGAGAATGCAGTGTCTCAACAGATGGTGAGATATGGATGGACTCCGGACTCTGACCAGTGGAATGTGAAAAACGATCCTCCAGGCTTGGTGGATAACGAGGACTTTGACCCTGATAACCTGCAATTAGAAAAAACTTTTATTGGTTCTGACGTGTAAAGGTCATAGGGAAAATCTAAAAAAGAAGACCTATGTTTGTAGTAGTAGTTAATAGAACTAATCTCTGAGGTTAATCATGCTTGTAAATACATTTATCCTGAGTGTGAAAATTTTTGTCAAAGGGTGGATTGATAGAAGTATTTGTATGTTTAGAGTAATGACTAAAAGTATTCCACCCCGATACTGTATAACTGTGTTAGAGTTATAGGACAATAAACCCACCAACAGAGAAGAGGGGTAGAAACTGCTGGAGACAAACATTCCAGGGGAAAGGAGACCTAGAAACTGTCAAACTTAAACATTCTATACTGTGGAAAGTATAGGTGGGCGGAGCAAGTTCCTTTGTGTGAACGCATATAAAAAGGCTGTGTGTGTTTTTAGCGGGAGAGCTCTCATGAATAAAAATGCTGATCTATTGCAGACTGGAGAATTTGTTTAATTCATTATTAACTAGAGTCTTACAACCTCTGGGAATTATTCAAAGCTTGAGTAACACATTGGCAGTAGAATTGCCTTACTGAAGCGCTCAGTGACTTTCAACGTGGCACCGTCATAGGATGCCACCTTTCCAACAAGTCAGTTAGTAAAATGTCTGCCCTGCTAGAGCTGCCCCGGTCAACTATAAGTGCTGTTATTGTGAAGTGGAAACGTCTAGGAGCAACAACGGCTCAGCCGTGAAGTGCATAAAAATCGTCTGTTCAACAGGTTGCAACACTTACTACCGAGTTCCAAACTGCCTATGGAAGCAACGTCAGCACAAGAACTGTTCGTCGGGAGCTTCATGAAATGGGTTTCCATTGCCGGGCAGCCGCACACAAGCCTAAGATCACCATGTGCAATGCCAAGCGTCGGCTGGATTGGTGTATAGCTCACCGCCATTGGACTCTGGAGCAGTGGAAATGCAATCTCTGGAGTGATGAATCACACTTCACCATCTGGCAGTCCGACGGATGAATCTGGGTTGGGCGGATACCAGGAGAACGCTACAGTACCTGCCCAAATGCATTGTGCCAACTATAAAATTTGGTGGAGGAGGAATAATGATCTGGGGCTGTTTTTCATGGTTCAGGCTCCTTAGTTCTAGTGAAGGGAAATCTTAACTTTACAGCATACAATGACATTCTAGATGATTCTGTGCTTCCAACTTTGTGGCAACAGTTTCCTGTTTCAGCATGATTACGCCCCCGTGCACAAAGTGATGTCCATACAGAAATGGTTTGTCGAGATCAGTGTGGAAGAACTTGACTGGCCTGCACAGAGCCCTGACCTCAACCCCAACGAACACCTTTGGGATGAATTGGAACTCCGACTGCAAGCCAGGCCTAATCACCCAACATCAGTGCCCGACCTCACTAATGCTGTTATGGCTGAATGGAAACAAGTCCCCGCAGCAATGTTCCAACATCTAGTGGAAAGCCTTCCCAGAAGAGTGGAGGCTGTTATAGCAGCAAAGGAGGGACCAACTCCATATTAATGCCCATGATTTTGGAATGAGATGTTCGACGAGCAGGTGTCCACATACCTTTGGTCATGTAGTGTAATTATACTCCGGACTCCAAGATAGCTTGTCCTATTATTTCTATATTTCTTAATTCCATTATTTTACTTTTTAGATTAGTGTTTATCGTTAGATATCACTGCACTGTTGGAGCTAGTAACACAAGCCTTTCGCTACACCCGCAATAATATCTGCTAAATATGTGTATTTGATTTGATTTGATATTGTACAAAGTAAAAGACTGCAATGTGAGGCAACAAATTGCTCAACATAATCACACCATCACACAACAGGGAGCTGCACAAACAATCCTTAATCTGTAAGCAGTTTCTATTCACAGGTGTCCATGACATTACTTTAGATCATAATAACAGAATACATTATAACATAAATTGAGTTGTTTGTAATACAAGAAAATTGGTACGCTTACTTATTCTTAAGTCAAATTTCCCACACTGTCATGATTTCTTTTTGGGTTTGAACAAGTTTGTTTTTGTGCGGGTTCTCAGGCTCTACTGTGAAGCTTTCCTCTCCTCTGGCAGCTATGTTCAGTGGACCTTGACAGCATTTCAATAGACAGCAGGTCCACAGGGATCCTACTGAGATGGAGCCTTTTTTCCCTCCACAGCCGATTCTCGCTACTATTGTTGTTGTCTACGTCCCAGAGCCCTCTGTTAAATGACAGTTAATGAGATAAGAAAGCATGGCTGCCCTCCTCTGGAGATGGACATGGCTCTGCCAGGGAAACTGGAATATTACACTTGCCTTTTAATTTAGACAGGACATTTTACATTTTGAGCCTTATTTCTTTCTTTTTTTTATGTCTGCAAGTCTTCTTTTTTTAAATATTTACAAATATACAGTATAATAAAGAAATGGCTCACAAGAAATACCACTGACTAGACTCAAGGCTGTTTAGTGAAAGGCACTAGTCTAGTCATATACAGCCTGGCACTACAATCCTATGGCCTTCCATATTAATTAAATCCTCTACCATTTGTCTCTGTTTAATGTGTGATTACAGTAGTCCAATAGGATTGTGAGCTAAGGGCAATGCAAAAAAAGAATGTTATTTGGTAGCACTTTATAATAACTCTACGTAATAAAGCATTTATAATGGATTAGTAAATAGTTTATTCATTATTTATTAATTTTAGACTCAAGAGCTCCTTAAAGCTGCAATATGTAACTTTTTGGGCAACCTGACCAAATGTTCATAGAAATGTGAGTTACATATCTCTCATTCTCATTGACAGCAAGTATTTCTATGCTTCCTGATGTAACGTTTTGTTTTTGCATCTTTTACTTTCAGTTTTGTACACCAGCTTCAAACAACTGAAATTACTATATTTTTGGTTTATGAAAATGTATTTCTCAGCGGTTTATTTGGTACAATTTACATTTACATCATTTAGCAGACGCTCTTATCCAGAGCGACTTACAAATTGTACAATGATTCTCTACGTTGCTTGAAATTAGGTCAACTATTAGAATTTTTGCATCCTGGAAATGGCAGAGCGATTTCTAATGTTGCACATTTAAGGTCTCAAAAGTCCCCTAGAACAAACATATCAATGGTTAAACAATAATCACACAATAAACAATACAGAGGATATTTAAGAAAATATATTGAACATTTTATTCCAAAACAGTCACGTTGTAATATGCTGAGAAAAAATTACCTTTTTAGTCCGGAAATGCTAACCTAAGCGTTTCTTGGCAGTGTGTATTGCAGTCACTCCTTAGAATTAAAATATTGCGTAATTTGGTCAGCTGAGTGATTAAGTTCTGGGTCGATATGTGTTAGAAATTGGGAGTTCCGGTTTGCTAAGTCTCCACCCTTGCGAAGTCTTCTAGGTTTTAGGCCCTCGCCTCTTTTCTCTTTACACCAAGTCACTCGTCTCCGTCATATGCTCACATGGTCTCTCCTATCATTGCTATGCGGATGACACTCAACTTATTTTCTCCTTCCTCCCTTCTGACACCCAGGTGGCGACACACATCTCTGCGTGCCTGGCAGACATCTCAGTTTGGATGTCGGCCCACCACCTCAAGCTCAGGTCCTAATCCAGGTACTTGTCATCTCCCGTCTAGACTACTGAAACTCTCTGTTGGCTGGGCTCCCAGATTGTGCCATCAAATCCCTGCAATTTATCCAGAACACCGCAGCCTGGTGTTCAACCTTCCCAAGTTCTCCCATGTCACCCCACTCCTCCGCACAATCCATAGGCTTCAAGTCGAAGCTCGTATCATCCTCAAGACGCTGGTGCTTGCCATACAGAGCAGCAATAGGAAATCCCAATGCACTTGTATTTTCCTACTAGAACTGACTTTGCTGATAACTACTTTATTGAACAAAAATATACTTGCTACGATTGTTGTCTCACCTAGCTATCTTAAGATGAATGCACTAATTGTAAGTTGCGCTGGATAACAGCGTCTGCTAAATGACTAAGATGTCAATGTTAAATAGTCTGCGATTGAAAGACTGAAGCACTGAAAGCGTTTAAAGGTTATACATGTAACATTTCTACCTGCAAATCATACATGTAACATTTCTACCTCAAACACATATCAGTAGTAATGAAGGAATAAAAATCCTCTAGAGAAAAACAGACCGGTCCGGCCAGCTGTTGTGTGTAGGCTACATCTATGTTTTATTATTAGTTCACGTTCGAGAGGTTGACAAGATTAGCAAAACATTCACATTACAACTCTTCCTCAAGTCCTTGCAACAGTTGTTTCACGAGAGTTTTTGTGAATAAAATGTTTGATATATTTCCTTTAACATCCTCTTATAAATATTATTTTACCATTGTTCTAGGCTATTTTGAGACCTTAAGGAGCATCAGGTACTGCTGGAACGTCTACCAATGGAATTTACATATTTTTGTCACTCAAAACATGTATAAAGCATTTATAAAGTATAAATAGTCCACCATTTAGATGAGGCCACGCAAAAATACTTAACCTATATTAAACATCTAATGAATGGAGTAATAATTAATAAATGATTAATAAACTATTTACTAATGGATTAAATGCTATTTTTTTTTTAAATCAAGCATTAATTAGTGAACTAGCAGCCCACAACCTGTTATTTGTTTTAACGGTTCTCTAGGTGATATAATGAGTAGTGTTGTTCCACAGTGCTCAAATGATCTTCATCTGGCTGTACTACTGCTCAGAGACAAGCTTCTGACTGGTCTAGCACAGATTTAGTATACTGTTGAACATTCCCTTCAGAACCATAACTCAGTGTATTTCTGTGTTTGGCTCTTGTTTGGTACTACTGAGCACTTTATAACTCTATTCTTGCTTTGTTGCATTTCTGTCACTTCTATCCAGGTTCAGTTTACCACAGTGCCTAGTGGCAACTAACCTACAATAATACACCACTAATTTTTTTTAGTCATTTTAGCAGACGCTCTTATCCAGAGATACTTGCAGTTAGTGAGTGCATACATTTTCATACTGTCCCCCCGTGGGAAACGAACCCACAACCCTGGCATTGCAAGCGCCATGCTCTACCAACGGAGCTACATGGACTAATGTGGTGTAGTGTTTACATAATATATGAAAGATTACTATTGTGCTAGTTGTCTTTTGAGCAATGTGTTTGTGTTTTTGCCTTATCTGTCCAACAGATGTTTGTATCTTGTTCTGTGCTTGTTAGTTTTTTCTGTCTATAGGAGTAGAAGAGTGTCCTATATCCCCTCTGATATCTTTAGAGCATCTTGCCCCATATAGGCCTGTGATTGATTGGGACACTTTAGCCTGGAGGGTCCTGCTGTGTCCGCAGTGGGCCTGCAGTCATCTTCATCACTTTCACTTAAACCAGGGGATCATCCTGAAGTGATAAATTGAAAAGGGGGGGGGGGGGCGCACTATGCCAGAGCAGCACACAGTGAGCAGGCTGAGGGCACAGAGACAGAGAGTAGGGGGTGGGAGGGGGCTCTAATGAATGACCCCTGGTTTGGGCCAATTACTCAATTAGCTGATCTGAGAAAGTGCTTTTTCTTTCTCAGGCATTGTTTTTCTAGCTTGTCACAATGTTTGCCTTAGCACACAGATGGAGGAGGGAGAGAAGGATGTCTGATGATAGCCCAAGGTCATGGAAGGCAGGCAGGGCCCCTCTATCCATCTTGCAATCGCTCCTCTCTCTGCTTCTCCCCACCCTCTCTCTCCTGCCTTAATCTTTCCCCTCCATCTAAGTATCTCTGTTTGTATAATGTGTTGAATTTTGTATGTGCATTCAATGTCGAGGGATGTATTCCGGTTAATATTTTTGGAGCAGAGCTGAGCAGAAAACGTGGTATAAGGAGAATGAGAGCTGAAACACTCTCGGGATTTATTCACATCTCTCTTGGAACACTTGGGGGCTTTTCTCAGAGTTACACTGGAAGATTGACATGCTGATGCACTTCTACCATATCTCCCTCTCACTGGGGAACTTAAAGCAATATGTTCAGCTCGGTCGTGGGCATACAATGTTAAGAACACTTTACATGCTTTTCTTCCTGCTCGCAGCATGTGACTTATAGGCTAATTATAATTCATGGACACAGCTACGCCATGGCGACATTGAGTGCTGTCACCATGGAGATGTAGCCTACTTCAAGGCGCTAGCCAGGAGGGTTTGAGTGAGGGGGGATGGGGTGAGGAGGGGTGGGGTAACAGAAGGGATACTTCAGCGCTTCTCAATCAGCAGAGTGTGATCAGTAATTAGTCCCCCATCATTACTGGGACTGGAGAGCAAGGCCTGAGGAGCTCCATGGGACCCTCCAGATAACAGATAGAAGGGGATGCAGTGGAGCACATACACCCTAAACCACTAAACTACAGAACACACAGAAGTCCCTATCAGGTTGCTCCAGCCAGCCCAGAGTAAGACTCATATAAACATACAGAGAAGACACCCACACACCACCATCGCATAGCCCACACCATGTTATAGAGATTTTCTCATTTGAATATAGATTTAAGAATGCTATTCATATTCCCTTCCCTCATCCACATGACTATTTTATTTCCCATCAGCACCTTTTCAACCCATCTCTGTTTGTCGTTCCCACCTTACCAGTGGCTCCTGGCCGGGAAAGTCAGTACAGTGCTGTCCACTGCCCTCACTTCACCTCAGGGCAGGCCCACCAGGTATCCCTGTGGACCCTGCAAAGGGACGGGGCCAGAGGACAGAATCCATAGACATTTATCCTGTAACCATGAGAGCAAGCCTGCCAAACCGCTTGGGTCTCCTCCCTCCAGCTAATTTGAAATACTGGACCTCATACAGGTCCTTGTGGGCTTAATTATAAAGAAATACTATCATCCACTGATATTTAGAGAGTTGATTATCATATGATTATGAATAAATGTAATCTGAAGACTTTAAATATGGTAATATTTAGGTACAATATATAAGTTCAGTGGGCTGCCACTCAAAAACATTATAATACATAAATAAAAAAGCTACATACAGGTAAGTACAAAGTATTGAATCATTTTACTTCGGAAACAGGAAAAAATATGCATCCACCCCAACCTCCCAACCCATTCCCCCAACCCCATCCAACCACACCACGCTTCCCTCCCCCACCCTTTATCCCCTAATCCCCCTTTTACCAAATAAGGCTATCTTCTGTATACCACCCCTACCTTGTCACAACACAACTGATTGGCTCAAATGCACTAAGAAGGAAAGAAATTCAAAAAATTAACTTTTAAGAAGGCTGAATCTTTTTGAGAGAACACCAAGAGTGTGCAAAGCTGTCATCAAGGCAAAGGGTGGCTACTTTGAAGAATCTAAAATATAAAATTGATTTTGATTTGTTTAAAACTTTTTTGGTTACTACATGATTCCATATGTGTTATTTCATAGTTTTGATGTCTTCACTATTATTCTACAATGTGGAAAATAGTAAAAATAAAGAAAAACCCTTGAATGAGTGTGTCCAAACTTTTGACTGGTACTGTATATATATATATATATATATATATATATACAGTGGGGAGAACAAGTATTTGATACACTGCCGATTTTGCAGGTTTTCCTACTTACAAAGCATGTAGAGGTCTGTAATTTTTATCATAGGTACACTTCAACTGTGAGAGACGGAATCTAAAACAAAAATCCAGAAAATCACATTGTATGATTTTTAAGTAATTCATTTGCATTTTATTGCATGACATAAGTATTTGATCACCTACCAACCAGTAAGAATTCCGGCTCTCACAGACCTGTTAGTTTTTCTTTAAGAAGCCCTCCTGTTCTCCACTCATTACCTGTATTAACTGCACCTGTTTGAACTCGTTACCTGTATAAAAGACACCTGTACACACACTCAATTAAACAGACTCCAACCTCTCCACAATGGCCAAGACCAGAGAGTTGTGTAAGGACATCAGGGATAGAAGACCTGCACAAGGCTGGGATGGGCTACAGGACAATAGGCAAGCAGCTTGGTGAGAAGGCAACAACTGTTGGCGCAATTTTTAGAAAATGGAAGAAGTTCAAGATGACGGTCAATCACCCTCGGTCTGGGGCACCATGCAAGATCTCACCTCATGGGGTATCAATGATCATGAGGAAGGTGAGGGATCAGCACAGAACTACACGGCAGGACCTGGTCAATGACCTGAAGAGAGCTGGGACCACAGTCTCAAAGAAAACCATTTGTAACACACTACGCCGTCATGGATTAAAATCCTGCAGCGCACGCAAGGTCCCCCTGCTCAAGCCAGCGCATGTCCAGGCCCGTCTGAAGTTTGCCAATGACCATCTGGATGATCCAGAGGAGGAATGGGACAAGGTAATGTGGTCTGATGAGACAAAAATAGAGCTTTTTGGTCTAAACTCCACTCGCCGTGTTTGGAGGAAGAAGAAGGATGAGTACAACCCCAAGAACACCATCCCAACCGTGAAGCATGGAGGTGGAAACATCATTTTTGGGGATGTTATTCTGCAAAGGGGACAGGACGACTGCACCGTATTGAGGGGAGGATGGATGGGGCCATGTATCGCGAGATCTTGGCCAACAACCTCCTTCCCTCAGTAAGAGCATTGAAGATGGGTCGTGGCTGGGTCTTCCAGCATGACAACGACCCGAAACACACAGCCAGGGCAACTAAGGAGTGGCTCCGTAAGAAGCATCTCAAGTTCCTGTAGTGGCCTAGCCAGTCTCCAGACCTGAACCCAATAGAAACCTTTGGAGGGAGTTGAAAGTCCGTATTGCCCAGCGACAGTCCCAAAACCTGAAGGATCTGGAGAAGGTCTGTATGGAGGAGTGGGCCAAAATCCCTGCTGCAGTGTGTGCAAACCTGGTCAAGACCTACAGGAAACATGATCTCTGTAATTGCAAACAAAGGTTTCTGTACCAAATATTAAGTTCTGCTTTTCTGATGTATCAAATACTTATGTCATGCAATAAAATGCAAATTAATTACTTAAAAATCATACAATGTGATTTTCTGGATTCCGTCTCTCACAGTTGAAGTGTACCTATGATAAAAATTACAGACCTCTACATGCTTTGTAAGTTGGAAAAACTGCAAAATCGGCAGTGTATCAAATACTTGTTCTCCCCACTGTATGTGTGTATATATATATATATATATATAGTTGTTGTACAGTCGTGGTCAAAAGTTTAGAGAATGACACAAGTATTGGTCTTCACAAAGTTCGCTGCTTCAGTGTTATGAGATATTTTTGACAGATGTTACTCATGTATACTGAAGTATAATTACAAGCATTCCATAAGTGTCAAAGGCTTTTATTGACAATTACATTATGTTTATGCAAAGAGTCAATATTTGCAGTGTTGACCCTTCTTTTTCAAGACCTCTGCAATCCGCCCTGGCATGCTGTCAATTAACTTCTGGGCCACATCCTGACTGATGGCAGCCCATTCTTGCATAATCAATGCTTGGAGTTTGTCAGAATTTGTGGGTTTTTGTTTGTCCACCCGCCTCTTGAGGATCGACCACAAGTTCTCAATGGGATTAAGGTCTGGGGAGTTTCCTGGCCATGGACCCAAAATTGTGATGTTTTGTTCCCCTAGCCACTTAGTTGTCACTTTTGCCTTATGGCAAGGTGCTCCATCATGCTGGAAAAGGCATTGGTCATCACCAAACTGTTCTTGGATGGTTGGGAGAAGTTGCCCTCGGAGGATGTGTTGGTACCATTCTTTATTCATGGCTGTGTTCTTAGGCAAAATTGTGAGTGAGCCCACTCCCATGGCTGAGAAGCAACCCCACACATGAATGCTCTCAGGATGCTTTACTGTTGGCATGACACAGGACTGATGGTAGCGCTCACCTTGTCTTCTCCGGACAAGGTGTTTTCCAGATGCCCCAAACAATCGGAAAAGGGATTCATCAGAGAAAATGACTTTACCCCAATCCTCAGCAGTCCAATCCCCCTTTGTTTTTCCTGGAGAGAATTGGCTTCTTTGCTGCCCTTCTTGACACCAGGCCATCCTCCAAAAGTCTTCGCCTCACTGTGCGTGCAGATGCACTCACAACTGCCTGCTGGCATTCCTGAGCAAGCTCTGCACTGGTGGTGCCCCGATCCCGCAGCTGAATCAACTTTAGGAGACGGTCCTGGCGCTTGCTGGACTTTCTTGGGCGCCCTGACACCTTCTTCACAACAGTTGAACCTCTCTCCTTGAAGTTCTTGATGATCCGATAAATGGTTGATTTAGGTGCAATCTTACTAGCAGCAATATCCTTGCCTGTGAAGCCCTTTTTGTGCAAAGCAATGATGATGGCACGTGTTTCCTTGCAGGTAACCATGGTTAACAGTGGAAGAACAATGATTTCAAGCACCACCCTTCTTTTAAAGTTTCCAGTCTGTTATTCTAACTCAAACAGCATGACAGAGTGATCTCCAGCCTTGTCCTCGTCAACACTCTCACCTGTGTTAACGAGAGAATCACTGACATGGTGGCAGCTGGTCCTTTTGTGGCAGGGTTGAAATGCAGTGGAAATGTTTTTTTGGGATTAAGTTCATTTTCATGGCAAAGATGGACTTTCCATTTAATTGCAATTCATCTGATCACTCTTCATGACATTCTGGTGTTTATGCAAATTGCCATCATCAAAACTGAGGCAGCAGGCTTTGTGAAAATTAGTATTTGTGTCATTCTCAAAACTTTTGACCACGACTGTATATATGTGTTGGGCTTCAGCTGAGATTTTTCTTTACTGAGTATTTGTCCAGGCCTCAATTAATCCTTAACTAGCACCATTCATTCTTGCTGTGGATAATTCTAACTTCTAATAGTAACTGTATCGCCTGGCGAATTGGGAGAGAATGAGGTGATTGCCATCTACGAGCCAGCTCCAAACTAGTTGGTTATTAACTTCCCACCGAGGAAATAATTTATGTACTTACAGCGTTCTTATACATTAATTTTTTATCAGGTTTTTGCTTGGCAGACATTGTTTTATTGACATTCGATAAAACTCATGAATGCAACTGTTTATGTCAAATTGTTTTGTGTTCTACTTGTAGCCCTCGTTGTCCTGAAAATAGAATGGTAAAACACTTCAATGTGAGGCTAAACAAGAGGGCAGAGCAAGCAGGTGAATGAAAGTAGTGAACTTCAGCTTTTTGACTGTGGGAATCCCTGGGACCTAAGAAACTTTTAAAAGTGTCACCTGGATATGTTAATCATCTGTGTTCCATACCTGTTGTTCTGTTCTGCATGTGCGTAAACAGGAACAATAGATTGTTTCACTGCACTTGCAATTCTCGGGAAGCTGTAACGACAACTATTTCCTCCAATGAAATTGATGCATATTAGAAAAGGTTAGCTGAACGCTGCAGCTATACTGCTTGTGTATTTTCATTGTCTTTTTATAACCTTTGTTCCCTGATTAAATTCAAAATATCTGACTCCAACCATTTATACCAGCCTGATATTACAGATGGAAAATGCTCCTGATTAATAGCATCTCCTGCTGGTTTGTATTTCACAGCGTGAAGTTTGTGTGCGTGTGTGTGCATGCTTGCATGCATGTGTGTGTGGCAAATACGGATAGCACACAGCTTCATAGCTTACCTTTCAGCACCACCAGAGGCACTAAATCTCTCGGGACCATGGACAGCGCCTTCAAAGGCTTCTTCTTGAATCTGAAATGCCTTAACAATCACCATGCTGCTAAAACAGCCACAAACCCACTCAGTTAGATACCTTTGTACCCACTAAGCCTGCAGTCCAGGACCCTGCTCCTCTCACTCCAAGTCTATACTTTGTGCATTCTATAAGGACTTTGTCAGGTACCCATCTTCTTTCTTCCCAGGTTAAAACATTCAATAAAGGTAATTTTCATGAGGAAGACTTCATGATGAAAACGTTATCATGATATTGGTTTCATCTACTCTTCTCTACTTTACTGTTTGGACTATTACTACACACATAGCTCTAGATTTAACTGTATGTTAGAAATGTAGAAAAAAAAGTTTATGTGATTCTACTTCATCGCCTGGATCTTATCATCAAGGTTTTCTTTTACTATTTCCAAATGTCAGTTCAGAGAAAGAACTCATCCAATTATGAACATGATAGTTAGAAAGATTAAGATATACAGTATAGCATGGTGTAAGGTAAGGTAGGAGACAGGGGAAAAGAGGGGGGGGGGGGGGGGGGGGGGGGGGGGGTTCCTTGATTAGTACTCAAATCCTCCTATTTGCAGTTAAATGCACTGCCAAAGTTAATTCACCTTTATAGTTCACATCAGCGAACAAAAAGGAATAGCATCCATGACATTACCAATGGAAGTCAAGGTCCAAAAAGAGAAGAAAATACAGATATCTAAATACTTATCATCACTTGAGTCAGCTCCTGAAGCGCTGCCCTTTCACCCGCTTCCATTTCATTAAGTAGTTGGAACACAACTAATAAAGGATCCATTTTCTCCTGTGTCCTTATCAGAGCTGACTGGCAGCTCTTCTCAGAACTCCCTTTCTAACTTATTCAATTATCTTCCAAACTGTTTTTTTGTTGAACTAGCAGACGACATCCTTGAGAGCTTTTGTCATGGGCACAATGAATATGGGTCTGAGAGAGGCTTTTCACTCCTGTAACAATGACAGATTAATCTCGCTTTGCCTGAAGAATAGTTTCCAGAAGTAGGAGAGGTTCAATAAGTGTGAGCTGTGTACAATGATGAAGTTGAGTTTGGATTTTTTTATGGCTTATTGTTATTTTGTACTGTCTGTAACCCATGTTGCAAATGACAAGTGAATAACAATTATGACGAGGGTTCAATGTTTTTTATACTCATAATTACATTTACTTGGGTGCTGGGTGAGCCCATATATCATATTGTTACATGATCACTATGAAATGTTACGTTCCATCTCAGATCTGTCATTTATTGTCCCCATTCTTGTGTCCATCATATCCTTCCCAGTATATATTTTCTATGTGTTTCTTTGTTGCCATATCCATTTCAAATGATGAACTGCCTGGGTGGAAATGATGGCTCTGCTTTTAATTTGGTCACGTTTGGTCACCCTGAGGGGCAGAATTTTAATCACACTCTGTTTCCAAGCCATTAAAAACAGCGAGTGACGTTTATTAGACGGAGGACGAAAATAAACAACCCTTAATTGGCTCACATTGAGACCGTTCCTCTCTCTGCTTCACCACATTGGAAAATAAAATAGTCACTAATTCTGTGAAACAGATAGGCCTGATCATTATAATGGAATATAGCTCTGCACAGACACTGTGCCAATCAAAGAGAGGGCACGCAATACCCTGACTTATTTGCAAAGTCTTGAGACTAATCTCTGATTAGTGCTTGAGACTTGACTTGGAAAATGAACTAAACAAGCAGGGATAACATTGTATGAACAGTATATGGTGTTCTCAGTGTTAGTTTATCACTTTTCAACCATGCATAAAAACATGAATAAAAAGGTGATGTGACAGCGGTGTTTATCAAAGGAATGGTAATTTCTCAACAATAGGTGCTAATAGTATTCTAGCAATAAACTGATTTGCCTAAAACAGACACGAAAACTGGTGATTTTTACTTCCTTAGAAAGACTCTTCCCTGTAGTTGTTTCCTCCCTGTATAGGAGAACCCCTGTGGCCTTCACTGGAGACGAGTCACAGCTCTATCTCTCTGCTGCAGATGGATCCCTCGTTTAAATCAGGACGAGCCTGACAATAAGGAGAAATCTCATTAATGTGCAACACAGATATTCCTCAATGCCTGAACTATGCAGCAGAGCAGACAATAAAGGCAGAAAACATGCTTGTCCTATCTCTACTTCCCCTGATAAAACAACTTTGATTAAAGGGACAAGCTAGTGTCGGAAACAAATGTCCCGCAGCCTGTCTTGACATCCTTCAGCGCTTGCTGTGCTGATAACCATCCTTCCTTTCACTTTGCTAAATGTCATTTTCCCCCAAATAAAAAAGGCAAAAAAATCAACAACACTTCACACAGATTTAATTTAGGCATTTGTGTCCTTTCATTAAAAACATGTTTCTATTTATAGTCAAATTACAGAGAAGAGAGAAAGATCGCACCAAGTACACGTTAATGATGCATGTTTACGGATATATTCAATCTCTCCCTATCTCCGTCTGTTGTCCCCACGTGCTTCAAGATGTCCACCATTGTTCATGTACCCAAATTGTTCCTGTACCCAAGAAAGTGTAGGTAGCTGAACTAAATCACTAACACTCACTTCTGTCATCATGAAGTGCTTTGAGAGGCTAGTTAAGGATCATATCACCTCCACCTTACTCGACACCCTAGACCCACTGAAATTTGCATACCGCCCCAATAGATCCACGGATTATGCAATCGCCATCGAACACTGCACACCGCCCTATCCCATCTGAATAAGAGGAATACCGTTCATTGACTACAGCTCAGCCTTCAACACCATAGTACCCTCCAAGCTCATCATTAAGCTTGGGGCCCTGGGTCTGAACCCCGCCCTGTGCAACTGGATCCTGGACATCCTGATGGGCCACCCCCAGGTGGTGAAGGTAGGCAACAACACCTCCACTATGCTGATCCTCAACACAGGGGCCCCACAAGGGTGCGTGCTCAGCCCCCTCCTGTACTCCCTGTTCACCCATGACTGCGTGACCACGCACATTTTGTTACGTTACAGCCTTATTCTAAGATGGATTAAATAAATACAAATCCTCATCAATCTACACACAATACCCCATATTGCCAAAGCGAAAACAGGTTTGTAGAAAATTTGGCTAATTTATAAAAATATAAAAAAGAGAAATACCTTATTTACATAAGTATTCAGACCCTTTGCTATGAGACTCGAAATTGAGCTCAGATGCATCCTGTTTCCATTGATCATCCTTGAGATGTTTATACAACTTGATTGGAGTCCACCTGTGGTAAATTCAATTGATTGGACATGATTTGGAAAGGCACACATATGTCTATATAAGTTCCCACAGTTGACAATGCATGTCAGAGCAAAAACCAAGCCATGAGGTCGAAGCAAATGTCCGTAGAGCTCCAAGACAGGATTGTGTCGAGGCACAGATCTGGAGAAGGGTACCAAACCATCTCTGCAGCATTGAATGTCCCCAAGAAAACAATGGCCTCCATCATTCTTAAATGGAAGAAGTTTGGAACCACAAAGACTCTTTCTAGAGCTGGCCACCCGGCCAAACTGAGCAATCTGGGGAAAAGGGCCTTAGTCAGGGAGGTGATAAAGAACCCGATGGTCACTCTGACAGAGCTCCAGAGTTGGTGGCAGCATCATGTTGTGGGGATGTTTTTCAGCAGCAGGGACTGGGAGAATAGTCAGGATTGAGGGAAAGTAAAACGGAGCAAAGTACAGAGAGATCCTTGATGAAAAACTGCTCCAGAGTGCTAAAGACCTCAGATTGGGGTGAAGGTTCACCTTTCAACAGGACAACGACCCTAAACACACAGCCAAGACAACGCAGGAGTGGCTTTGGGACAAGTCTCTGAATGTCCTTGAGTGGCCCAGCCAGATCCCGGACTTGAACCCAATCTAATATCTCTGGAGAGACCTGAAGATAGCTGTGCAACCTGACAGAGCTTGAGAGGATCTGCAGAGAAGAATGGGAGAAACTCCCCAAATACAGGTGTGCCAAGCTTGTAGCGTCATACCCAAGAAGACTCGAGGCTGTAATCACTGCCAAAGGTTCTTCAACAAAGTACTGAGTAAAGGGTCTGAATACTTATGTAAATGTAATATTTCCGGGTTTTCAAAACTTTATACATTCGCTAAATTTTCTAAAAAACTGTTTTTGCTTTTTCATTATGGGGTATTGTGTGTAGATTGATGAGGGGGAAAAAACAATTTAATGATTTTAATTTTGAATAAGGCTGTAACGTAACAAAATGTGGAAAAAGTCAAGGGGTCTGAATACTTTCCGAATGCACTGTATGTGTATGTGACCAATCAAATTTGATTTGATTTAGATTTGATTTGTTTTCCAAGACCAATAGTTTATATAGAGCCAGAGCTACAGTTCATGAAAGCATAAACAGTTTAAATCTTCTAAGATTGAAATGTCATTATAAATTTACGGTTAATCTCAGTACCTTCCTAACACTAAAATAATTTGCACCCTGTATCTGTTACTATAATTGAATGCCTGGAGCACATACCAACATTTCTAATTTGGAAGCAAATAAATTATTAAGTCCTCCAACCGAAAAAGATTAAATTACTTTGGACTGAGAAACTATTCCCTTCTCAGTAACACGCTCACTTTCTTCCACGATATGAGGGCTCAGTGATAATGAATGAAAGTTAAGCAGGGACAAAGTGTTTATTCGTTACTGAGTGGTCCCTCAGCCTCCTGTGGTACCTATGTCAATCCCACTCAGCATTCATTGACCAGGTTTAGAGATGCTCACTTTTCATCATGATCAATCTAACCAAGCATTCACTATACTGCATTCTGAGTGAATGGGAAACTCTGTGTTAATCATGTTTTCCCCCTGTGCTGCTATGGCATACATGGTTGTGCTGATTAGTTTCAACATACTGGTAGGATACTAATGATTGAGTCAGAATGACTGAGAGTGAATACATCTCTATTTAGGCTGTGCCAGATGCACGAATAGGAGGAGAACAAAATGGCTACCACACAATACAGACCTGATGGTATTACAGGAATAGCTGCTGATGCTGCTACTGCTGCTGCTGCTCTGTGCTATTGGCTTCACACAGTGGACACAGTGGAAGAGGGGGACTTTTACATCAAGGCAAAGGGAGCTCTCTCTAAACTGCTGTATGAGCCTGACATGTGAGGGGAGTTTCATTAAAACAAATGGAACACATCCCAGTGAGAGATCTTAGAATTCCAAGATTTCAGGGATTCAGAGAGAAACACGTGGTGTGTGTGTGTACAAACCCATTCCAAAAGGATCCTCTTATTAAATGACAGAGAGCACATTCCCATGGCCTCCTAAACATACAGTACATGTTCTACGTGTGAATTATTTCTCTCTCTGTTTTATGTCCGTATAGCAACACCGCCGATACAGTATGGGGCACTGTAGATTTGTGCATGTGCTTGTGGGACTTTTTCACACAGGGAACTAAGAGTGACAGACAGACTTTTCAGAGGAAATGTGGGATTTCTTTCTCTCTTTTTCTTCACAGTGGGTCAAATGATGGATGTGAAGTTTGCTCTGCTCTGTCTGAGATATCAAGAGGTTGCATCACTTAACTCCGGCATAATGGTTTCCTGCCCACTCTAAGTCATCTGCTCCCAGTTCCTTACCAGCCTGAGTGCTAGTGCAGGAGGTAATTAATAACATTATGTTCTGTAATTACTTTCTTTCTCTCTGTCCCCAAGGCTCAGGGGAACAGTACTGCTGCTAATATGAGGGTTACAGACAGAGAGCAATAGTAATCAAGGGCAGCATGAGGATGATGTTTCATCAAATGACTAGCACTACCATTCCCTTCTAATACCTTGACAACAGCCAGAGTTGAGACAATGGACCACTACTACTCTCGCCACCTTTACTCTAGCCTTGAACAGGGCTAAACAATTATAGGCCTCCAAAGCCAAAGAACTGCAGTTTTCCTTTTCTTCTTGGTTAATTACTGTCAGTGATTGGCCAGAGGGTTCACTCACCTGGTGTCCAAGGTAGGGCTGTGGCAGTTATTATATTTTGTCAGCTGGTTATTGTCACGCAAAGGACTGCCAGTCTCGCGGTAATTGACTGTTCATTAACATAAACACGTTTAGCATCCCCAGGTCTCCACGCATACAAGACGCATACAACCCGCTGATGCGTGCCTTTGGAACATCTATATTTAAAAGTCAAATAAATCAATGCAATGTACGCCATCACAATAAATACATTATTTATTTTAGGCAGGTCTAAAGAAGCATTATGATATGAAGAAAGTGTATTTCAGAACAACAGAATATGAGTTGGCCTACTATAAGTTACGTGGCTATGCACCATGCCATTGGCTTGTTCATTTAGCAGACAAATCAAATCAAATTTTATTTGTCACATGCGCTGAATACAACAGGTGTAGACCTTACCGTGAAATGCTTACTTACAAGCCCATAACCAACAATTTTAGAGTGGGCTTTTATTGTCCCCAGCAAAAGGGGCACCTGTGTCATGATCATGCTATTCAATCAGCTTCTTGATATGCCACACCTGTCAAGTGGATGGATTATCTTGGCAAAGGAGAAATGCTCACTAACAGGGATGTAAACAAATTTGTGCACAAAATTTGAGATAAATAAGCTTTTTGTGCGTATGGAAACTTTCTGGGATCTTTTATATCAGCTCATGAAACATGGGACTAACGCTTTACATTTTGCATTTATATTTTTGTTTAGTGTAGATTACTTCCCAAGCAAAGTCAGCCTCTGAATGTCAAAGAAACAATACAATGATATCCCCATATGCATCGGAGTCACGTATTTTACAGCTTTTTTATAGCATAAAGCATCGCAGACCAAAGCGCTGTTATAAATCACTTTGGATAATCGTATCCGTTATATTTTCTTCAAGATTTTAAGCTAACAAGGAGTAGGCCTGTGATTTTTGCCATTTTCTTTCATAAATGGTAGACCTATGGCATACCCTCTCATACCCCCTCAATTCTCCTGGTTTTAACTTAACAGTCCTTCAGTGACAAGGTAAGCTATTTAAAGAGTGCACGGTGGGTGGAGGAATTGACCGACAAATCTATGGAAATAGCAGCCTAAAGCCTAATTTCGTCTGTCAAATAGGTAGGCCTACCTGTTATTTCTTAAATAGAAAGAAATAGGCTCCAACACAAAGCCCTCTTGTTGTTCATAAAGTGTAATTAAAATGAAGACGGTTTAAATGAATTACGCCTACTCAAATCTGCCTACTTTCAGCACCATGAGCTGTCCATTTCTGATTGATCGTGTCATGGCTGCTGCTTCAAGTTTCAGCACTACAATCTACTGTAAGTTACTTGAATTTGGCTTATTGTGAGGTCAATAACTCTGATAAATACATAAAATAAATTATAGTAGTAGCAAGCTATCAAAGTTGACCTCCGTTCCTCCTCATCTTCACGCTCTCCTTCTCTTTTTTCATATTTTCTATACATTTGTTTTTTTTATTATATATATTTTTTTTACATTACATAAACAAACTTATACATACGAACAACAACTACATCTCATCTGCCCAGACCCGAATGCTCACACTCCCATCCTTAGAACCTGCATTATTGTTTGTCACTTGGCCTGAAATTGTACCAATTTGCTTTTCTCGGCCGCCCATGGATATTTCAATAATAAATCATTCAACTTTTCCATTGTGTCAATGATGGCGGATTGATTGACTTCCAAGTTTTTAGTATATGTTTTTTCAAAATGAGTGATGATAAAAGAATCGTCCAGCCCATTGGGTATCTTACTACACCTCCATATGCCATGTCTTGAAATATGCAGACAGATGGATTAAAAGTATGTTTACATTGTAATACTTCTGACAGCCAACTTTCTAGCTCCGCCCACAACTTCCGGACTTTATAGCATACACAGAAAGCATGGAATATTGAGTCATTGTTGGATTTCCACTTGAGACATGCTGTAGAATGTGAATTTTGTCTCTTGTATAATACATTCTATTAATTGGTTTATACTGGATTAAACATACATTTTAGTTAACTGTAATTTCATTAGTTATGCTTTCACTCCATCTTGTTCCAACATCAGCTATTTTAAAATCTTGGTTCCAATAGTTTATCTTTTTTTCTAAGAGATTGTCAGTTGGATGTGCTCTCTGAAAGGTTTTGTATCTTCCCTATCATATGAACACACTTTTCTGACTCAAATAAGATTCCCTCAAGGTTGCTCTGATTTCAAATCAAAATGTAGTGATATGTAACTTTTAAGTTGCATGTATTTGAAACTATCTACAGTGGGGAGAACAAGTATTTGATACACTGCCGATTTTGCAGGTTTTCCTACTTACAAAGCATGTAGAGGTCTGTAATTTTTTATCATAGGTACACTTCAACTGTGAGAGACGGCATCTAAAACAAAAATCCAGAAAATGACATTGTATGATTTTTAAGTAATTAATTTGCATTTTATTGCATGACATAAGTATTTGATACATCAGAAAAGCAGAACTTAATATTTGGAACAGAAACCTTTGTTTGCAATTACAGATCATACGTTTCCTGTAGGTCTTGACCAGGTTTGCACACACTGCAGCAGGGATTTTGGCCCACTCCTCCATACATACCTTCTCCAGATCCTTCAGGTTTCGGGGCTGTCGCTGGGCAATACGGACTTTCAGCTCCCTCCAGGCTACTCCAGGACCTTGAGATGCTTCTTACGGAGACACTCCTTAGTTGCCCTGGCTGTGTGTTTCGGGTTGTTGTCATGCTGGAAGACCCAGCCACGACCCATCTTCAATGCTCTTACTGAGGGAAGGAGGTTGTTGGCCAAGATCTCGCGATACATGGCCCCATCCATCCTCCCTTCAATACGGTGCAGTCGTCCTGTCCCCTTTGCAGAATAACATCCCAAAGAATGATGTTTCCACCTCCATGCTTCACGGTTGGGATGGTGTTCTTGGGGTTGTACTCATCCTTCTTCTTCCTCCAAACACGGCGAGTGGAGTTTAGACCAACAAGCTCTATTTTTGTCTCATCAGACCACATGACATTCTCCCATTCCTCCTCTGGATCATCCAGATGGTCATTGGCAAACTTCAGACGGGCCTGGACATGCACTGGCTTGAGCAGGGGGACCTTGCGTGCGCTGCAGGATTTTAATCCATGACGGCGTAGTGTGTTACTAATGGTTTTCTTTGAGACTGTGGTCCCAGCTCTCTTCAGGTCATTGACCAGGTCCTGCTGTGTAGTTCTGGGCTGATCCCTCACCTTCCTCATGATCATTAATGCCCCACGAGGTGAGATCTTGCATGGAACCCCAGACCGAGGGTGATTGACCGTCATCTTGAACTTCTTCCATTTTCTAATAATTGCGCCAACAGTTGTTGCCTTCTCACCAAGCTGCTTGCCTATTGTCCTGTAGCCCACCCCAGCCTTGTGCAGGTCTACAATTTTATCCCTGATGTCCTTATACAGCTCTCTGGTCTTGGCCATTGTGGAGAGGTTGGAGTCTGTTTGATTGAGTGTGTGGACAGGTGTCTTTTATACAGGTAACGAGTTCAAACAGGTGCAGTTAATACAGGTAATGAATGGAGAACAGGAGGGCCTCTTAAAGAAAAATTAACAGGTCTGTGAGAGCCGGAATTCTTACTGGTTGGTAGGTGATCGAATACTTATGTCATGCAATAAAATGCAAATTAATTACTTAAAAATCATACAATGTGATTTTCTGGATTTTTGTTTTAGATTCCATCTCTCACAGTTGAAGTGTACCTATGATAAAAATTACAGACCTCTACATGCTTTGTAAGTAGGAAAACCTGCAAAAATCGGCAGTGTATCAAATACTTGTTCTCCCCACTGTACATTGGTCAGTCCAAAATGACTTTTTAATTCTGTCATGGAAATAAATGTATTTCCTGTTACCAAGTCTTTTACGGTTGCTATGCCTTAGTTTTCCATCTGGGCCAATTTATCAATGAATTCTGAAAAGATATTCACATATTGTTCCATAAGGTTGTTTTTCTATGGAGTGATAATGGTTCAAATGTATTGTTTACTTCTTGAATAAATTCGGCTCCAGAAGATGAGCTCTGTTCATTCTCCAAATTCATTCACTAAATGTATTTTTTATTGATGTAATTAAGCATGATACCGGAAAATGATCCGATATCACTATATCATTAATTATTTAATCCAGTACATTGTTGAGTGCATTTTTGCAAATAAAAATATGTTCAATTCTTGAATAGCTTTTCTTACTTTGAGAAAAAAATTAATAGTATTTAGTAGTTGGGAATAGTAATCTCCAGGTGTCCTGTAAATTATTTGTAGAGAGGTTAATGTTCAGCCTCTTTGGAGGCTCCCTAAATTTGCCTTTTGTCATGAACCGGCTCGTAGCCCATACCAAATAGGGAGACAACGTGGAGATAAGGAATAACAAAATATATTTATTAACTAAAACAAACTATAAACAATTAACAATGGTGTGTGTAGTTAGTAATCAGTAGTGTAAGTGAGTGGATATGTGCAAGATGTGATAATGAGGAGTGTTGAAAGCATCCAAAGCAAACAACCAAACAAACAAACAATACCGCCACAAAAATTCCACAACCAAAATCCAACAGTGTGTCTGCATGGAGAGAGTCTCCACAACAAAGGAGGAAAAGGTGTAATTATCCCTGGGACACACCCAAGCCCAGGTGTGTCCCATTTCTCTGACGACCCTCCTGGCTCCGCCCACCGACATCCTATTAAGGAAAACAAGAAGAAAGAAAGTGTCACGGATTCAGCCGAGGCTGCCCCTCCTCCTTGTTCGGGCAGGCTTCGGCGTTCGTCGTCCTCAGAGTACTAGCTGCTACCGCTTTATGTTTCTGTTTTTGACTTGTTTGGTCTTTATTGTGTACACCTGTTTCCCATTATGTTGTATTGTATTCCCTATATAACCCTCTGTCTTTCATTGTGTGTTGTGTGTGATTGTATTCATCATCGGCAGTAGTTAGTGTGCGGGTTATTTTCCTTCCTGTGTGGAGGTTGTTTATACTCTGGTTACTTTCGAGTAAAGTACGTTTCCAGTAAGCTCTGTGTCCTGCGTTTGACTTCGCCTACCGCATTCACTGACGCTCTGACAAAATCACACACCACTGACATGGAGTCAGCAGGAGCAGCGGTGCCAGCAGGATCAATGGAAGAACGCGTACAACAACAAGCGGCCATGATCCAGGCTCTCGGCACCGCCATGGAACGTGTAGTGAACACCATGGAGCGATGGGAGAGAGGAGGTTTGCTTACACCTCCTCCGATTACACCTCCACCATCATCGATACCCATCGCTTCACCTCCGGGGTCCAGTGGGATTCAGCTCTCGCTCCCGAGGGCTTATGATGGCACAGCTGCCGGGTGTCAGGGTTTCCTGCTCCAGGTCTCTACCTGGCAACCATCCACCCGGTCCCCTCGGGATACGAGAGCGTGTCCGCCCTCATCTCCTGTCTGTCCGGCAAGGCGCTGGAGTGGGCCAACGCCGAGTGGGGGGGAATAGACACCGCTACTGTCAACTATGCGGAGTTCACCCTCCGCTTTAGGGCGGTATTCGATCATCCACCAGAAGGAAAAGCGGCGGGTGAGCGTCTATTCCACCTCAGACAGGGGAGGAGGAGCGCGCAGGAATTCGCACTGGACTTTAGGACTCTGGCTGCCAACGCGGGATGGAATGAGAGGGCCCTCATCGACCACTACCAATGTAGCTTGAGGGAGGACGTGCGTCGGGAATTGGCCTGCAGGGACACCAACCTAAGCCTGGACCAACTGGTGGACATGTCAATTCGTCTGGATACCCTGTTGGCTACCCGCGGACGTCCGGATCCGGGGCCGTCCATTCCATCCCCCAGCACTTCCGAGCCGACCCCTATGGAGCTCGGAGGTGCTGGTATGAGGGAGACCAGGAGAGGGGCCGTCCCCTGCACCAACTGTGGTCGCAGAGGACACACTGCTGGTCGGTGCTGGGGAGGGTCTCCCAGGAGTCGAGGCGGTAGGCAGTGCACTGATGAGCCATTCCAGGTGAGTAGGCACCCAACTCACCCAGAGCTCCCTGTTGCGCATATGTGTATTAATGTTGTGTTTCCCGAGGTTTCTCCTCATTCCCAGCATAAGGCGCTAGTCGATTCAGGCGCAGCTGGGAATTTTATAGATCGTCAATTTACCCATTAGTTAGGGATTCCTATTGTTCCAGTTGATGTGCCATTCCCTATCCATGCCCTAGATAGCCGCCCCTTGGGGTCAGGGTTGATTAGGGAGGTCACAGCGCCTCTTAGGATGAAAACGCAGGAGGGCCATGAGGAGATAATTAGATTGTATCTGATTGATTCTCCTGTGTTTCCCGTGGTGTTGGTGCTTCCCTGGTTAACTTCTCATGACCCCAACATGTCATGGCAACAGAGGGCTCTCGAGGGATGGTCTTATCAGTGCTTGGGGAGGTGTGTAGGTGTTTCCGTAGGGGCAACGACGGTGGAAAGTCCGAACCAAGTTCCCACCATGCACATTCCGCCTGAATATGCCGATTTGGCTCTCGCCGTCTGTAAAAAGAAGGCGACTCAATTACCACCCCATCGACAGGGACACCTCCAAGTAGGCGCTGCGCTTCCCCGAAGTCATGTGTATCCTCTGGACGGCGGCTATGGAGACATATGTCACCGAATCTCTGAGAGAGGGATACATACGGCCGTCCACTTCCCCTGCGTCATATAGTTTCTTTTTGGTGAAGAAGAAGGATGGTGGTTTACGCCCGTGCATTGACTACCGTGGTCTCAATCAGATCACAATCAAATACAGCTATCCACTCCCTCTGATTGCTAGTATGACGGAGTCATTACACGGGGCGCGCTTCTTCACAAAATTGGATCTCAGGAGCGCGTAGAACCTGGTGCGTATTAGGGAGGGAGATGAGTGGAAGACAGCATTTAGTACCACCTCGGGCCACTATGAGTACCTCGTCATGCCATACAGTTTGATGAATGCTCCTTCAGTCTTCCAATCGTTTGTGGATGATATTTTCCGGGACTTGCATGGACAG
Source organism: Coregonus lavaretus (assembly GCF_964263955.1). Taxonomy (NCBI): domain Eukaryota; kingdom Metazoa; phylum Chordata; class Actinopteri; order Salmoniformes; family Salmonidae; genus Coregonus; species Coregonus lavaretus. The sequence continues at coordinate 46,688,815 of NC_139991.1, forward strand.
GGTGTAGTGGTGTATATCGATGACATTCTAATATACTCCGCTACACGAGCCGAGCTTGTGTCCCTGGTTCGGCGGGTGCTTGGTAGACTGTTGGAGCATGACCTGTATGTGAAGGCGGAGAAATGTCTGTTCTTCAAAGAGTCCATCTCCTTCCTGGGACACCGTTTGTCCGTGTCAGGTGTGGAGATGGAGATTGACCGCGTTCCGGCCGTGCGCAATTGGCAGACTCCCACCACGGTGAAGGAGGTGCAGCGGTTCTTGGGTTTTGCCAATTACTACTGGAGGTTTATCCGGAGCTTTGGGCAGGTAGCAGCTCCCATTACCTCCCTGCTAAAGGGAGGGCCGGTGCGTCTGCAGTGGTCGGCTGAGGCGGACAGGGCTTTTAGGCATCTGAAAGAACTGTTTACCTCGGCTCCGGTGCTGGCACATCCGGATCCCTCTTTGGCATTCCAAGTTGAGGTGGACGCGTCCGAGGCTGGGATCGGTGCTGTACTGTCTCAGCGCTCGGGTACGCCACCAAAACTCTGTCCCTGTGCTTTCTTTTCTAAGAAGCTCAGTCTGGCGGAGAGCAATTATGGGGGGACAGGGAGCTTTTAGCTGTGGTTCAAGCCCTGAAGGTGTGGAGGCATTGGCTTGAGGGGGGCTAAACACCCTTTTCTCATGTTGACTGACCATCGTGACCTGGAGTACATCCGGGCGGCGAGGAGGTTGAACCCGCGTCAGGCAAGGTAGGCGATGTTTTTCACTCAATTTGTGTTTACGCTCACCTACAGACCAGGTTCCCAGAACACTAAGGCAGTCGCCCTGTCCCGACTATATGCCACAGAGGAGAGGTCCATTGAGCCCACTCCCATACTTCCGGAGTCTTGTCTGGTGGCACCGGTGGTGTGGGAGGTTGATGCGGATATCGAGCGGGCGTTGCGCACCGATCCTGCTCCCCCACAGTGTCCAGAGGGTCGGATGTACGTGCCGCTCGAGGTTCGTGATCGATTGATATATTGGGCTCACACGTCACCCTCCTCTGGTCATCCTGGTATCGGTCGGACAGTGCACTGCCTTAGTGGGAAGTACTGGTGGCCCACTTTAGCTAAGGACGTGAGGGTTTATGTTTCCTCCTGCTCGGTGTGCGCCCAGTGTAAGGCGCCTAGACACCTGCCCAGAGGGGAAATACAACTCCTACCCTTTCCACAACGGCCGTGGTCTCATCTATCGGTCGACTTTGTCACGGACCTTCCCCCCTCACAGGGGAACACTACGATCTTGGTCGTTGTGGATCGGTTTTCGAAGGCCTGCCGTCTCATTCCTATGCCAGGTCTCCCTACAGCCCTACAAACTGCTGACGCCCTGTTTACACACGTCTTCCGGCACTATGGGGTACCTGAGGATATAGTGTCTGATCGGGGTCCCCAGTTCACCTCTAGAGTCTGGAGGGCGTTTATGGAACGTCTGGGGGTCTCGATTAGCCTTACCTCAGGTTTTTACCCCGAGAGTAATGGGCTGGTGGAGAGAGTGAACCAGGATGTGGGTAGGTTGCTGAGGTTCTATTGCCAGGACCGCCTTTTCAGTGTGTGTTAGGTTATCAGCCGGTCCTGGCACCTTGGCATCAGAGCCAGATCGAATCTCCTGCGGTGGACGAGTGGTTTTGGTGCTTGGAAGAGACCTGGAACGCTGCACATGTCCACCTGCAGCGGGCTATCAGGCGACAAAAGGCGAGCGCCGATCGCCACCGCAGTGAGGCTCCGGTGTATGCACCGGGAGATCGGGTCTGGCTCTTGACCCGAAACCTGCCCCTTTGCCTGCCCTGCTGGAAGCTGGGTCGGCGGTTTGTGGGGCCATTTCAAGTCCTGAGGAGATTGAACAAGGTTTGTTATAGGTTACAACTTCCCATTAATTACCGTATTAACCCCTTGTTCCATGTGTCTCTCCTCAGGCCAGTAGTAGCTGGTCCACTCCAGGACTCTGAGGTACGAGAGGTTCCTCCGCCCCCACTGGATATCGAGGGGGCTCCGGTGTACTCAGTCCGTTCCATCTTGGATTCGAGGCGTCGGGTGAGGGGCCTACAGTATCTCGTGGAGTGGGAGGGGTACGGTCCGGAGGAACGGTGCTGGGTCCCTAGGAGGGACATCCTAGATCCCTCCATGTTGAGGGATTTCCATCAGAATCATCTGACTCGCCCTGCTCCGCCTCCTCCTGGCCGTCCCCGAGGCCGGGGTCTGCGCACGGCTGGATCCGTGCGTCAAGGGGGGGTACTGTCACGGATTCAGCCGAGGCTGCCCCTCCTCCTTGCTCGGGCAGGCTTCGGTGTTCGTCGTCCCCGGAGTACTAGCTGCTACCGATCTATGTTTCTGTGTTTGACTTGTTTGGACTTTATTGTGTACACCTGTTTCCCATTATGTTGTATTGTCTTCCCTATATAACCCTCTGTCTTTCATTGTGTGTTGTGTGTGATTGTATTCGTCATCGGCAGAAGTTAGTGTGCGGGTTATTTTCCACCCTGTGTGGAGGTTGTTTATACTCTGGTTACTTTCGAGTAAAGTACGTTTCCAGTAAGCTCTGTCTCCTGCGTTTGACTTCGCCTACCGCATTCACTGACACTCTGACAGAAAGAATTTGGCAGACTGAGTGGGAGGGTCGTCACACTTTTTTATTACTACGTCTGTCAATCTTGTTAAATATATGATTTAGGACAACCTGCTAAAATATTTTTTTCTGTCTTGATTGATATAATATAGCATGAATTCTATCGTAAAACACCAGATTTGCCCCTGGTGGGATATAAAATTAAATCAATGTGTATTTTTCACCATGTAAGGTACAATTCAATATTAGAAAACGGCCTTCTTGGTCCAAATGCTGGGATATAAGTGAAATGGTGTATTATTATATATCAGGATGCCTACACCTCTGCTGTTACTACAGTAGATGGCAGCATATGTCTCTCCAACCCATCTCCTCTTTAAATGTTACATTTCTCCTTTTTTTTTTAAATCACTCTTACAAAAAAAACACATCTAACCATATGTTATTTTACCCATCATGGAGCCCGTGGACATTACAGGTGGTAAGTTGGATTTTGTTGGTATTTACTTGTATAGAATCAAACCTTATCTGTTCCATCTATCATTGAAGAACCACGTAAAAAAAAAAAAAACAGACATGACATATGAGGGCTGTGGGCAGTCCATAGAATGGGAGGATCATAGTATAAATACATAGTTATTGTATACATTACATTGTATACATTACATACAATGCATTCAGAAAATATACAGACCTTTTCCCTTTTTCCACATTTTGTTAAGTTACAGCCTTATTCTAAAATTGATTTTTTTTTCTTCTCATCAATCTACATACAATACCCCATAATGACAAAGTGAAAACAGATTTTTTGACATTTATACAAATGTCTTAAAAATACCAAACAGAAATGAAATACCTTATTAATTACGTTAAGTATTCCGACCCTTTGCTATAAGACTCAAATTGAGTTCAGATGCATCCTGTTTCCATTGATCATCCTTGAGATGTTTTTACAACTTGTTTGGAGTCCACCTGTGGTAAATTCAATTGATTGGACATGATTTGGAAAGGCACACACCTGTCTATATAAGGTCCCACAGTTGACAGTGCATGTCAGAGTAAAAACCAAGCCATTACGTCGAAGGAATTGTCCGTAGAGCTCTGAGACAAGATTGTGTCGAGGCACAGATCTGGCGAAGGATACCAAACAATCTCTGCAGCATTGAAGGTCCCCAAGAACACAGTGGCCTCCATCATTCTTAAAAGGAAGAAGTTTGGAACCACCAAGACTCTTCCTAGAGCTGGCCGCCCGGCCAAACTGAGCAATCGGGGGAGATAGGCCTTGGTCAAAGAGGTGACCAAGAACCTGATGGTCACTCTGACAGAGCTCCAGAGTTCCTCTGTGGAGATGGGAGAACCTTCCAGAAGGACAACCATCTCTGCAGCACTCCACCAATCAGGCCTTTATGGTAGAGTGGCTAGACGGAAGCCACTCCTCAGTAAAAGGCACATGAAAGCCCTCTTGGAGTTTGCCAAAAGGCACCTAAACACTCTCAGACCATGAGAAACAAGATTATCTGGTCTGATGAAACCAAGATTGAACTCTTTGGCCTAAATGCTAAGTGTCATGTCTGGAGGAAACCTGGCACCATCCCTACTGTAAAGCATGGTGGTGGCAGCATCATGTTGTGGGGATGTTTTTCAGCGGCAGGTACTGGGAGAATAGTCAGGATCGAGGGAAAGATGAACGGCGCAAAGTACAGAGAGATCCTTGATGAAAACCTGCTCCAGAGCGCTCAGGACCTCAGACTGGGGTGAAGGTTCACCTTCCCACAGGACAACGACCCTAAGCACACAGCCAAGACAACGCAGGAGTGGCTTCAGGACAAGTCTCTAAATGTCCTTGAGTGGCCCAGCCAGAGCCCGGACTTGAACCCAGTCAAACATCTCTGGAGAGACCTGAAGATCTCCCCATCCAACCTGACAGAGCTTGAGAGGTTCTGCAGAGAAGAAAGGGAGAAACTCCCCAAATACAAGCTTGTTGCGTCATACCGAAGAAGACCCAAGGCTTTAATCGCTGCCAAAGGTGCTTCAACAAAGTACTGAGTAAAGGGTCTGAATACTTATGTAAATGTCATGTTTCAGTTTCTTTTCATTTTATTATTAGCAAAAATGTCTAAAAACCAGTTTTGCTTTGTCATTATGGGGTATTGTGTGTAAATTGATGAGGGGGAAAAAAACTGTTTTATCCATTTTAGAATGAGGCTGTAACGTAACAAAACGTGGAAAAAGTTAAGGGGTCTGAATACTTTCCGAATGCACTGTATACATGTGGGCATGTGCCCTGAGCAGACATTTAACAAAAAACACTAACTGAACAGAACATAGGCTGCAGACTAGTCCCGCACAATCAACAATTTTTTTTCGGAATAAACCTTCCTCCTGAACTGTCGCCCTACACAGCACAGCCATTGGTTAAGTAAAACACAAAAACGTTTTTATCAGCAAGAGCAAAGCAGGCCAGAGCTCAGGGTTGGAATATATATTGCAGTGTGTAATGCAGCCTAGTTTTATTTACGCCATCCCAGCAGCTTTCTTAGAAATATAACTTTGCTCTGTCCTTTTCCGAGCATGCACTTCGTAGACTATAGCTTATAGGCCATGGATCATTTGATTGAGACCACAATAAATAGCCTATAGGCGCACTTGATATTGCACACCCAGGGGAGAATCAGAGATGAGTGGTGGCATCGGGCACACATCGCTACTAGTTCTAAAACACTGAGAAATATTGAAATTTCATCAATTACAAATTACATGACCCTCCCATGGACTAGATTTAAAAAATACTAAACCCTCCCGTTGTCTGAAATTGAAAAAGCATGACCCTCCCCCATTTTCCTCCAGGTAACAATTCTGTACATTTCAATCTGTCCCTTATGCATAAACTCTAATATACGTATGGGTGTTTTGAATTAATCATCACCTTAGAAAGCGTTGGCTATTTCGTTGTGTTAGGCCTTCAAACAACATCCACAACAACCATGTTTTCACTCAGTTTCAACCTGTTGTTGAACTTCTTTCTTCAAATTGATCACATTGAGGTGAGTTTTAAAAGCACTGTTTTAATGCTAAGTGTTTGATGTGATATTCGATTGCATTGCATTGATGTCAGAGTGGTTAGAGGGACAATAGAGCCCTGAGTACCAGGCCATTAGCGACCTGATGATCGATAGCGAGTTGGGTACTACTAACACATGTCCAGAGTGCATAAGAGGAGATTACCATGACTCAACGGTCACATGGAATTTTACTTTGTTCATGACTCATGACTGCCGGTGTGGCAGTAATACAGTCCCCGCAACAGCCCTAATCCAATGTCTGAATCAGTCTCTGAATAGCCCCTGAACATAACAGTTGTCTAGACTCTAGAGTGACGTTTTGAAGATGCACAGTAAACCGTAATCAACTTTATTCTAGACTGATGCACTGTAGATGGTTTGATGCACAGTAGATGGTTTATTATGTTGAGACTGATGTGTGTCTTGTTTTTCTAAGATCGATTTTCTTAATCACTCTTAACATTTCTCAGTATAGATCCTGGTTATTCTCAACTAATTCCAGCAAGATCACACCAGATAGAGTTCAGTATTCAACGTTTGTCCAGGTCCCAAGGATCCGCACGCTTCAGTGCTAAGGATCACAGGTTCAATCCCAGTGCTAGGCACGCATTTTATTTTTTTCTGTTTTAACCTTCTCACAAACCTTTTTTATTTTTGTTTTTTTATTTAACCTTTATTTAACCAGGTAAGCCAGTTGAGAACAAGTTCTCATTTACAACTGCGACCTGGCCAAGATAAAGCAAAGCAGTGCGATAAAAACAACAACAACACAGAGTTAAAATAAATAAATGGAATAAACAAAACGTACAGTCAATAACACAATCGAAAATCTATATACAGTGTGTGCAAATGTAGTAAGTTATGGAGGTAAGGCCATAGTGCAAAATAATTACAATTTAGTATTAACACTGGAGTGATAGATGTGCAGAAGATTATGTGCAAATAGATACTGGGGTGCAAATTAGCAAAATAAATAACAATATGGGGATGAGGTAGTTGGGTGGGCTAATTACAGATGGGCTGTGTACAGGTGCAGTGATCGGTAAGCTGCTCTGACAACTGATGCTTAAAGTTAGTGAGGGAGATAAGAGTCTCCAGCTTCAAATATTTTTGCAGTTCGTTCCAGTCATTTGCAGCAGAGAACTGGAAGGAATGGCGGCCAAAGTAGGTGTTGGCTTTGGGGATGACCAGTGAGATATACCTGCTGGAGCGCAGACTACAGGTGGGTGTTGCTTTGGTGACCAATGATCTAAGATAAGGCAGGGATTTGCCTAGAAGTGATTTATAGATGACCTGGAGCCAGTGGGTTTGGCGACGAATATGTAGTGAGGGCCAGCCAACGAGAGCATACAGGTCACAATGGTGGGTAGTATATGGGGCTTTGGTGACAAAACGGATGGCACTGTGATAGACTACATCCAATTTGCTGAGTAGAGTGTTGGAAGCTATTTTGTAAATGACATCGCCGAAGTCAAGGATCGGTAGGATAGTCCGTTTTACGAGGGCATGTTTAGCAGCATGAGTGAAGGAGGCTTTGTTGCGAAATAGGAAGCCGATTCTAGATTTAACTTTGGATTGGAGATGCTTAATGTGAGTCTGGAAGGAGAGTTTACGGTCTAACCAGACACCTAGGTATTTGTAGTTGTCCACATATTCTAAGTCAGACCCGCCGAGAGTAGTGATTCTAGTCGGGGCGGGCGGGTGCAAGCAGCGTTCGATTGAAGAGCATGCATTTAGTTTTACTAGCGTTTAAGAGCAGTTGGAGGCCACGGAAGGAGTGTTGTATGGCATTGAAGATCATTTGGAGGTTTGTTAACACAGTGTCCAATGAAGGGCCAGATGTATACAAAATGGTGTCGTCTGCGTAGAGGTGGATCTGAGAGTCACCAGCAGCAAGAGCGACATCATTGATATACACAGAGAATAGAGTCGGCCCGAGAATTGAACCCTGTGGCACCCCCATAGAGACTGCCAGAGGTCCAGACAACAGGCCCTCCGATTTGACACATTGAACTCTATCTGAGAAGTAGTTGGTGAACCAGGCGAAGCAGTCATTTGAGAAAACAAGGCTATTTAGTCTGCCAATAAGAATGCGGTGATTGACAGAGTCAAAAGCCTTGGCCAGGTCGATGAAGACGGCTGCACAGTACTGTCTTTTATCGATCGCGGTTATTATATCGTTTAGGACCTTGAGCATGGCTGAGGTGCACCCATGACCAGCTCAGAAACCAGATTGCATAGCGGAGAAGGTACAGTGGGATTCGAAATGGTCGGTGATCTGTTTGTTAACTTGGCTTTCAAATACTTTCGAAGGGCAGGATGGATATAGGTCTGTAAATTAATGCCTAAACTAAACCGTCAATTCTTTTCTGTTTTAACAACCTTAACACTTACCTACTTTCACATCACCCATAGACGTTTGTCCCCGCCATGGACAAATGTCAAATCACCAGAGAGATTCTATGTTGAGGATATATATATATTTTGTATGTGTTTGTGTCAGGCAATTAGGACATCAATCAGCTGTACCAGACACATAAAGCTGCCCTTGGAACAGGAAACACAAACCACAATTTCCACCTCCCTGGTGTTTCTCTCTGATTTCTCTAACTTATTATCCTTAGCCAAAGGAAATTTCAACCCTGCAATTTTTCGTATAAGTTCAACGAAGAACGCAAAATGGAGGGATTGGAGACGAGAAGCATTTACGAACATTTACTTGAATCATTTACAACAATTCAATCATATTCTAATCATTTGGAGCTAACTAGCCGGTTTCCCATGGTGTGTTCATGACAGCTCTGTAATACTTTATCAGGTGGAAAAGTGGCCCATGAAAGGGAGCAAGTCTACTAATACATTGTACATGTGCATGTGTGTGTCCGGGTGCATGTGTGTGAGGAAGATTAGGGTCTGAGACCATGCAGAATCCCATTACTTCTCCCCAGGTATGCATCTGTATTTGCTTCTGATCTCTTTTCTGGCTATATAGTGTACACCAATGTCATTATGGTGGTGGTGGGGTTGTGTGTGTGTGTGTGTGCGTGTGTGTGCGTGCGTGTCCTCATAAGTGTGGTGTGTGTGTGAGTGTAAGAGAGAGAGAGAGAGAGAGAGAGAGAGACCCTTTCTGTCTCTCAGCCAGTGGTGGTGCAGTGTTATATTATGGTTGTCACATGTACAATTAACCCTAAGAACGGTGCTTGCTTTCCTGTGGCAAAAAGGGCTCTGCTTCTATTGAACTGGGCTTGAGACAGGCTTCACTTGGGATAAGTAGAAAGGCTGAGGAGGGTTAATGAAATCCGGAGCCCAAAATAATCAGAGCATGTGTGAAGATAACAGCCCGGCACTTGCCTCATAGCCCCTTCCTCTGGCTAGCTTCATGCCGATGAGCAGCCTAAATGTCCAACAGCACTCGACAACATCATTACATTGAATATGGTCTGCATGTTATGTGGGGAATGAGTAGCTGCATAAACCAATATAAAAATAGACAGCATCTCCATATGTGCTGCTGTAAAAGTGAGACCACTCATTAGTCTCTTTATTTTTCATTTGATAAATCAATAATAGCCACAAACCATTTTACGCCTATGCAGCACAGGGTAGCATAGCTCTGCATAGTGCGGCCAAAGGTCATCAAATCAATCGTCCGTGCCCTCCTAGGTGTTCCATATTTACTGGGATGTTTATGGATGGAGGGAATGAGGCAGAGACCACCAGGACGGGAGGTGGAATGAAGACTGATGGAGCTGCCTGGGCCTGGTGCTCTGCCTGGTGCTCTGCTAGCTGGGCCTAGCCCTAGTGCTGGGCTAGCTACCACACAGCTACAGGAGCCAGACCATTAATATGTTTGGACTACTGGGTTGGATTACTACTGAAATGTTTGGGCTACAGATGGATAGATTCTCAATTTATCCTCTCTTGGTTCGTGTGGGCCTTGTTCTCGGCTGACTGTGTGAGAAATACTTCTATGACTGGATGGGATCAAATGTGTATCAAATGACACCATATCATTCAGAAAGCTCTCTCCAGAGGAGGTTGTCTATCTCTCTCTCTGTCTGTCTGACTGCCTGATGGGCTCACGGAAGGGGTGAGAACACTTCAAAGAGTGTTTAGGAGAAAGCAGGCTGAGTTATGGTGTGTTTGATGTTCTTTAATGGCTGATGCCAATCGCTGAGAGAGGGAAAAAAATCCATAAACACTGATAATGTCTCTCTCAGGCCAGCATATATTACTTCAAATTAAATGAATGATTTAGCTCAAGGGATAATTTTCCAGCTTCAGAAATAATTATAATTGAATTTCATCAATAAACCAGGCATTAACCTCACTTCAATATGGCGTGATATGACACATTATACATTGTTGACAGAAACTCCAATTCCAATACATCAAAAGATACAATGGCACTGGAGATTATTTTCTGTACACTGTAGTCAGTTACACTATACCTACTTGGGTATGATACACATGGATACTACCAATGTTATTTCTGCAGTATAAGGTACTGTATATCCCCCTCATATTCAACTCTGGACCTCGAAGCCAGTTCCACCACTTTTTTTCATTCTTTCCCTCTAATCAGGGACTGATTTAGTCCTGGGACACCAGGTTGGTGCAATTCATTATCAGATAGAACAGAAAACCATCAGGCTCCGGACCTCGTAGGGTAAGAGTTGAATGCCCCTGGTATATGCCTTGTTACCAAGGATTTGCACTTTAACACTGATGATGTGAGACAGACAAAATAGACACTTTCCAGGCCATAACTGGTGTAACTGTTTTTGGTATGGTTGCAGAGGTAAGAGAAACACAGATATGGGCGATTCCATGCCAGGACAGCCCAAAAATATTATCTCAGATTGTTCTGGCAATTCTCACATATAAACTTTATTCGGAGGAACGATTTTTGACATGCTTTTTACATTTGTATCACCATATATATTTTTTATTTTTTAATGATGAAAGTGGCCATTTTAGGCCCTTTTTACACTTATACATGCCTCCTGTAAGACCCTATGATCCGTGAACCTTAATGGTGTCATTTTACTTATAGTGTGCTTCAACATGTGGAGTATGTCTAGATTTTGAAATAAATTGTTTCACATTAATTTATTCAACATAAAACATATGAATATGAATATCTCAAAAGTACCCTTTTTTATTTAGTTCATTTTAAGACATATCATTTGGAACAACATACTCTAAAAGTACATCACATTTTGAGTGGGCTCTGCACATTTTGAAGTTATGATCAATTTAATGAGCACCACCAACACAGGGAATTGAAAATGGATTCAAAGAGAACTCTCTCTGCTGGTGATTTGCTGAATGTGCAATCCTATAGAAGGGCTGTGCTTGGTTAATGGCCTACAGTGAGGGAAAAAAGTATTTGATCCCCTGCTGATTTTGTACCTTTGCCCACTGATAAATAAATGATTTGTCTATAATTTTAATGGTAGGTTTATTTGAACAGTGAGAGACAGAATAACAACAACAAAAATCCAGAAAAACACATGTCAAAAATTGTATAAACTGATTTGCATTTTAATGAGGGAAATAAGTATTTGACCCCCTCTCAATCAGAAAGATTTCTGGCTCCCAGGTGTCTTTTATACAGGTAACGAGCTGAGATTAGGAGCACACTCTTAAAGGGAGTGCTCCTAATCTCAGCTTGTTACCTGTATAAAAGACACCTGCCCACAGAAGCAATCAATCAATCAGATTCCAAACTCTACACCATGGCTAAGACCAAAGAGCTCTCCAAGGATGTCAGGGACAAGATTGTAGACCTACACAAGGCTGAAAAGGGCTACAAGACCATCGCCAAGCGGCTTGGTGAGAAGGTGACAACAGTTGGTGCGATTATTCGCAAATGGAAGAAACACAAAAGAACTGTCAATCTCCCTCGGCCTGGGGCTCCATGCAAGATCTCACCTCGTGGAGTTGCAATGATCATGAGAACGGTGAGGAATCAGCCCAGAACTACACAGGAGGATCTTGTCAATGATCTCAAGGCAGCTGTGACCATAGTCACCAAGAAAACAATTGGTAACACACTACGCCGCGAAGGACTGAAATCCTGCAGCGCCCGCAAGGTCCCCCTGCTCAAGAAAGCACATATACAGTGCTGTCTGAAGTTTGCCAATTAACATCTGAATGATTCAGAGGAGAACTGGGTGAAAGTGTTGTGGTCAGATGAGACCAAAATCGAGCTCTTTGGCATCAACTCAACTCACCGTGTTTGGAGGAGAAGGAACGCTGCCTATGACCCCAAGAACACCATCCCCACCGTCAAACATGGAGGTGGAAACATTTTGCTTTGGGGGTGTTTTTCTGCAAAGGGGACAGGACAACTTCACCGCATCAAAGGGACGATGGACGGGGCCATGTACCATCAAATCTTGGGTGAGAACCTCCTTCCCTCAGCCAGGGCATTGAAAATGGGTCGTGGATGGGTATTCCAGCATGACAATGAACCAAAACACACGGCCAAGGCAACAAAGGAGTGGCTCAAGAAGAAGCACATTAAGGACCTGGAGTGGCTTAGCCAGTCTCCAGACCTTAATCCCATAGAAAATCTGTGGAGGGAGCTGATGGTACGAGTTGCCAAACGTCAGCCTCGAAACCTTAATGACTTGGAGAAGATCTGCAAAGAGGAGTGGAACAAAATCCCTCCTGAGATGTGTGCAAACCTGGTGGCCAACTACAAGAAACGTCTGACCTCTGTGATTGCCAACAAGGGTTTTGCCACCAAGTACTAAGTCATGTTTTGCAGAGGGGTCAAATACTTATTTCCCTCATTAAAATACAAATCAATTTATAACATTTTTGACATGCGTTTATCTGGATTTGTTTGTTGTTATTCTGTCTCTCACTGTTCAAATAAACCTACCATTAAAATTATAGACTGATCATGTCTTTGTAAGTGCGCAAACGTACAAAATCAGCAGGGGATCAAATACTTTTTTCCCTCACTGTATAATGTACATTTCTATGTATAAAATGGCTCATATCTTCAAAAGTACCAGAGATCCCACTCTGGAAATTTGAAGTGTTTAAAGAGTATATTGTAACAAAATAAAATTAAAATAAAGCTCTAAAACAAGCAAAATCAAAAGATAAATGAATGTGAAAAATTGTATTTCAGAATCTAGACATACTCCATTTTTGAGAGCACACTATAAGGAGTATAATGACACCAATATGTTGTCTGTATCATTCTTACAGGAGACATATGTATATGTCTGAAAAGGGCTAAAATCACCACTTTCATTGCGATTTTCTCAATAAAATTGTCAAACATCCTTCCTTCCTCCCAATGAAGTTTCTAAGTCAGAATTGCCAGAACAATCTGAGATACGCAAAATAATTTTGTGCTATCCTGGTTTGGAATCGCCCACAGAAACCGGAGAAGAGGGATACTGATCTGACAGGTCAATCCAACTGCTGGTAATAGTTCATGAGAATCCACTTTATCTATGTTCCTGTTCCTGAGGCTGTATCGTTGGCAGACACCTGCAACCCAGAGAAAATGAGAGCAGAGCGAGAGGGCCTGCAACTTCAAATAGGCCCTGGGATTTATGTCAAGGATTCCAATCGGCAGTGGCATTATCAAAGCCCCCAGGCCACTATCTTTGGAACTGCTTATCAAGTGGACAGGCTCCGGGCTCTGCACTACAGGGGATATTTCCCTTTGAGGATATGGCTATGGAGTCGGTAATATTCTGAAAATTCAGGAAAAACAACCATTTGTAAAACATAAATATGATTTGTTAAGTTGTATGTGAAATCATACAAAAATACACTTGGCCTAGAATACTAGTTTTGGAATAGAGATGATTTAACTAGAGATGAGTGGCTCTTTTACACCTTCACAGCAAGAGATAGACATTCCAATTATCAGTCCTTACTTTTGTCATTCTCAAAGGAGTCGCTGCAATAATGAATGATGATCCAGAATTAATCATTATATCTTAGGCAAATGAGAAAGAGCGTGATGCCATGGTCAGAATTAATCTGAATCTGAAACTCTTCAGGGTATTGATTCAAAGGCAGACAGACACTGGAGTAGAGAAGTAGGGGGGTGATGACTCACTGAACTTTAACTCTGAATTCATATCAGAACTGCCCCTCAATTACAATGGCATCATTTGTCCTGTAAATTACCTAATATCATACCTACTTACTGTAATATGGTCAAATTGTCACTACCCAAACTACAGTGACATGTAGTCAGGGTAGGCAGGGTAGGTAATGCTTACCCTGTGAAAATATATTATCTCATGTTTTTTCTCAGTGATTCTGGTGGTTTTTATGCTCAAAATATTTTTTGGGGTTGCTAAAACTGCATCAAAACCTCAGGAAAGGTGCCAGGGTATTCATGCCTTTCTTTCCATCCATTCGAATCCATTCAAATCCTTGACGCACACAGCCTTTCCTGACTCCAGTCATTGTAATGGACATGGTCATCATTCGCTCCTTTGCCTAGCTTGAAATAGCTTGAGCTGACTTAATATATTGAGCATGCATACTGCCTAAATGTGTTGTGTGGGTAATGCCTGGAGTAAACTGTGCACATTTGGGCATGTCTACATCATTTGGTGCTTGCAACTCTGAACTGAACAAAGCTAGCTAGCTAGCAAAATTAACCTGACATATTAACACTACTACTACAATGTAAAGCCCAAGGCATTTTTCCTTAAGAGTCTATTGACGCACACATGGGTCAATCTAAGTAACATAATAAAAAAATCCCCATCAAAATCTGTCAATTTAAGCTAGTGATATCAGGTATTTTGCATGTGCTGCGTCTTAATCCACCACATCCGCCTATGTCGGCCTTCCGCATCTGCTAAACTACTAAAATGTCAATGTAAAATGTGTGGAAGGTGGCCGAACTACAGCGTTTTTTGTTTTGTTTAGACCATGAGACATCCCGAAAATCGGTCTTTCCTCAAAAACATCTGTAGCGTCCAAACTATGATGATCTCTTTATGGAAAGGGGAGACCCTCGCAAACACGATGGTGTTCTCCGTTTTGCTCTATGACCCCCAGAAGTGTCACGGGACTCGTCTGAAGTCGGTAACGCTGATGTGGCAACTTCTGTCTGTAGAGTCCGAACCGTTTGAGCTACAAACTAATATGTTTCATGGGACTCGGCTGAAGGTAACCCATACAAACGAATGGAAGTATGGAGGTAGTTTTGTGCCAACAAAGATAAGGGGTTAAATATGTGTCCATAAAAGCAAAAATATCCCACCCACCCCCCCAACGGCTTAGACTTTTAGAGGATAACTCAAATACGTATAGTACGTTGAACTTAAAATATTTATGTGGTACTGACTCAAAACTAAATGAGAAGTCACATAATTTTTTTTTTTTAAGTTATGATAAATCCACTTTTTCCCAGCATGCTCTACTGCAGGTTGATGTTTTGGTATTGTTTTTAATGTCTGTGTTTTTTAATGTACATTGGGTGATTGATTGATTAATCTTATGCTACACAAAGATAAATAATATACATTTTTCTAAACTAATCTAATCACTTGCTGGCCTGATGTGGCCTGTAAACCATGAGGCCTTATGAGATATGTATTATATTATCATAAAGAGTTGAATTATAATAATAACATTTGCCTAGGAATGAATTCAACAACCATGTCTCTATCACTAACAAATACAGACACGGATGATAACTCTACAATTCACTCGAAAAGGCAAGGCACACTGGGAAATTATATTGGAGGCGCAGCTTAGTTGGGGTGTATTTTATATTATTTTTAAGCTGATACAACGCAAATCTGGATTTCCTATAGGGTCACAGTGACTATCTGTTTGAGTAATGACTACAAAATCACTACAAAGTAACTGTACTCAGTAACTGTACTCAGATATATTACGTGCAACGAGTTTCCTCAAAGGTTTTGAGTAATGACAGCACAATGGGGTTTACAGTGTACGATACTGCGCCTCAAACATTTTCAAAGTTGGAATCATCATGGAGGGTTCGAAGAGTGGAACATCAACTATAATGAAAGTTAAGACCAGACACAGCATAAAGCAGACAACACGTGACTTTATTCATGGACAGGCAAAGCAACCACCATCTCCCTCACTGCTAGATGTCGGGCAGGCAAACAGTGAGTACTGGACAGTCTACTTGTCTGAAACATCATTACCAATTAATACTTTTTACTCAGACTTGAAGATTTACTTTTACTTTGTGGATGTAGTGGGAATGGGGCTTCTCCGCCGCTCAATGCGGGACCAAACTTTGGCTTCTACAAGATGGATGCGACTAACTACATTAACCATTCTTTCTATGTGCTGGCTGCCCTGCTGTGTGCATGCAGAATAAAATAATGGACATGGGGTTATGCTGTGACTTCTACAACGCTGTCAAAGAGAGGGAAGGACAGTAAAAGTAGGCCTAAATGTGTTTTCCTTTGCAATTTGTGGGTTAACCTTTTACTGCAGTGGGCTAAATCAGGGTCACTTAGAGTGTTTCTTGGTGGTCTTAAACAAATCTACTTGAAACAAAAGTATACACCTAACACCCATGGTTATGGGCTTAAAAGAAATAAACATGTACCATGTCAGATATAGAGTTGAAATGTATAACATTTTGAGTTTGCATCCCAATATTACATTTTATATACAGTACATGCATCACAGAAGACTGAACTATACTGTATCAAAGCCGTTTGAGATAGAAACACCAGATTTGTGGCGGGTTTTTTGAAATAATGTTTATTAATTATGAAATTATAAAATATAGGAATAACATTCCACTTATGAGGCCACTAGAGGGCGATTTGGTCAATGAACGGATATCAAAACTGACGTTCAAAGATGTCACTACCCATTCCCACTAGAGCTACAGTAATTCACACGCACCACCCTTAATGTCAAATTCAAATGCAACATCCTTCAATGCTTGCAGCTCTACCTACACACACTGCTAGTGGAATGAGCACTGTGTTTAACAATGCCTGCTAAATTGGGTTAAATTGCTAATAATCAAAAACATAAAACAATGTTAAATATTAAGACACGATCACAGAAAGTAACTAATCAAAAGGTGAAGTAGATTTAACCAATAATAACAGTTTTGGAATTTATCAAATTAAGTTGTTGGACAAGGATGTTGGAAAAACTCAGAAAGCTGATGCAAATAGTTACCTCTTTTTCTTTTTGAATAACCCCCTAGTCGACTGACGCACCGGTGCGTCAATCTAAGTTAGATAACAAAGAAATACTCATTAAAATATGTCAGTTTAAACTAGGGATATCAGGTTTTTTGCATTGGATCCACTGCATCAGTCAGTGTGGCACTTAAAAAATGAATGGAAGTATGAAGGTAGTTTTGTGCCTAGCCAAAAACCGAAATATTGTTTTTATATCTCCTAGATTTAGGACAGACACTTCAAAACCTTGTTACCATTTCTTTGATGTTTTATTTTCAATGTCCCTGTCCGGGATCAAAACCCAGTCCCATCAGATAAATGTTTTTCTATTTGAGAGTTTGTCTGGATGCCACCTGCGTCCATCTTATCTTATCATTCCCTGGGCCAATCTCTTTCACTCCAAATGACCATTTCACTCATTTTTGGTTCAAGTGCCTGAAGGACTCGTGGTATCATGTGACATTAACAATGATTTGACCTCCACCCAAATCCCCCAATCGATCCCAACCCCACTCCAACCCCCCACTTTCACAATTTTTCTGAAAGACACATGAGCTACATGATGTAGGCAACTTGAAGCAGCAGCAAAATAACTACACTTTAGTTTTGAGCTGTAGCTTCCCACCAATACAGCACCAACAACACCAGGCAACCTTACCTTACCTCTTAACTTATCTTCCTTCTTCTGCCCTCCAGAGGCAGTAGCATTTCATAAATGTCAATCAAGTAACACCTGTTTGGCTCTATTTCAATACTCATTGAGAGATTTTGAGAATGGTTCTTTCACCACAGTTGGCACCTTGCTCATTCACATGGGTGACTACAGTACTACTAATATTGTTCTTTATTGGTGCCCTAGCTACAATGTAGCACCCTGACAGTGTCGTTTGTATTTGGTGTGAGTCCCCCTCTACTTTATACCAATAAACACCCAGCGATACAGATGATGATGCCCTTCTGTCAGAAAAAGCTGCTCTGAGTGGGTCATTTAGGAGCTGGTAAAGAGGAAATGATCAACAAGCAGGTCTGTAAATTTACTCTTAATGTGTGCTCACACAACCACGACAACCCTCCACCCTGTCATTGCATTCACATCAACATACAATTATTGGATGTACGGAATATTCAGTTTTCCTTCCCAGTTTTGGTCTATATCATTTTTGATTCCCCACAAAGAAATAATAAAAGCTAGCTATGAATATTTCATTCTGTATTGTTGGAATGGCCACAGTCCATGAGCTGTAACTTTTTCTCAATTTCCATCTGCATCTCTGCCAACATCGCAGCTCTTTACTAATGGAAAGATGTGTATTCTGTATGATAACCTGTCAAATCGAATAGGTTTTTCCAAAACAAAAGGAAATCTAAAACGTGAAGTCAAGGTCCAAAAGAGATCGCAAGACATGAACATTTACTCTTTACCCATTAAACATTTTCATTTTATATGGTGAGTTTTACTTGTTATGTAAGAGAGGAAAGCTAATGATTAGAGATACATGTATGGCTCATCAAGTCTGTGAGACGTTTTGACTCCTGTTCGGGCCTACCCTGTCCAAAATAGGAGCTGTGGGAAGCCTCCTGCTAGATAAAGCTCCTGGCTCTAGTCCCTGTTTTCACATTGCCCATAAACCCAATTGAGGCCATATGCCCATCAGCGACAGCTATTCTATCCAGTCTATGAGTACAAATTGAAATGGGCTTCCTCTGTCAATCATTGAATTAATGAAACCCCCACACATTCTTTATTTCGTCCATTCATGAAACTTACATTGTTTATTGATGAAAGGACAATTATATGTGACAGCAGCAACATGTATTATTTAGTGAAATATGGCACAATATGGCACATCCGAGGAGAAAGATGGCTGTAACCACATGAATGCCTAGGCCTGGAGGGAAACGTGCTAACATTCAGCAAACATCCACTGTATTTTCTTACTTTTTAATTCATGTTTCCATGTAAAATTCCATGATTGAGATAATTATATTAAACCATTTCATGGTCAATGCTTTTCATGTATTGCACAGTTATAATGCTGTTCCATTTCTATTCGTTGCACAGGTGTTGACCTGGGAAAAGAGCAGATTGGTTTCCACATACGATACTCTTTGTCAATTGGACTGATAAAGGACGTCAAATGCAGCACCTCAAGTAGGTTTAACATGGAATCACACAACAAGTTGCTGTTTGTTTGAACTGTGGATGTTGTCTCTTTCTCACTATGTCTGCAGGGCAGTATACCCCTGTCTTTGAACAAGCACTTTTGGACGTTAACAAGGCAACACTCCATCTTAACTCCTCCTCCACATTTACTGGATTGGTTGAACCCCCCCCCAAAAAATGTCTCTCATCAGGACCGCTCAGGTGTTTCTTTTATGCCTTCTACGTTAGGTTAGTCTCTCCCAGTCCCTCCCATAGAGTTGTATAGAGGACTCTATGGGCCGTTTTAGCATGGGAAACACCATTGAGGACTTTCAAAATGTTTAAGTAGTCAACTGGCCAGGACTTGCTATGGGTTAAGGAAGGATCACATAATTCCATCCAGGTCATCAGGAGGGATCAGCCAATGAATTATCCTTACATTTTTACATTTTAGTCATTTAGCAGACGCTCTTATCCAGAGCGACTTACAGGAGCAATTAGGGTTAAGTGCCTTGCTCAAGGGCACATCGACAGATTTTTCACCTAGTCGGCTCGGGGATTAGAACCAGCGACCTTTCGGTTACTGGCAGAACGCTCTTAACCACTAAGCTACCTGCCGCCCCATTACTTGTGAGCATCCATTCCATAACTGCAGGTGGCAGTAAATCGCCAACATTGGCTTTATACCTGTTCAAACAACACACTCCAGGTGGGAGTATGCAGCCTTTCAGTTTGTTTACCAACTCATAGAAGTAGAAAAATAAGAAAATGGAGATGGCCTCAATGGGGCTGTCCGTGCGCTCACAGATGCCATAATGGGACAAATACAACGTTGCGATCTCTATACAACTATATGGTCCTCCCTGAGCTCCACAGAGCTCCATCTCCACCCAGAGGAGGGATGAGGAAGAGGAGGAGTAATGAGGGGGCGGGCCTCCATCTCTTAATGGGATTGTTACCTGTGGATTGGCTCTCTTGTCTCTGCCCTTATTTACATAACCTCTCCCCTCATTTACATAACCTCCTCCCCCTTGACATCAGACCACTGCAGTGAGACACTTGTTCAGAAGGCCTCACCTGCTAAGATCAGACAGGCTGAGTATCCTGGGGAGAATACCCTCTGAAGCCTCCACCTCATCCAGTATCCTGCAACCTGTTCACCCTGTGATGCCTCTGAACTTTCCCATCGCAAGCCTGCCAGTGACGCTCCATGGAGGGGATTAATTAATATGACCCCCTCCTTCCCTCCACCTCTCCACTGGAGCCCCCCTCAGGAGGCTGTGTTGCCCTAAAAGCTGCTCAGCAGGTGATGCCCAGCCCAGTGGTGTGTGGCATTCAAACCCCTCAGGTGCATCGGCTAGGATACAAAGCTGTAATAAATAGAATAAAAGCTGATCAAATGCCACACACCACAAGGATCCAAATAAATTACCTTTCAGAAGATTTTAAAAAAAAATATCTAATGGTCCAAAATGTCATTGATATACACTATTTGTTGTAGTAAAGGAATACAATTTGTGAGAAAAAAATATAGACTTTTATTATTGCCATTTGAAGCTATAACGTTTGTTGTTTACTGGTATGGTCACTCACAGTGTAGGCTATACTACGAACTGCAGTCTTCTTTTTTAATGACATTCTGAGGGATTCAATCAATCAATCAAATGTATTTATCAAGACCTTTTTACATCAGCAGATGTCACAAAGTACTTATACAGAAAACCAGCCTAAAACCCCAAACAGTAAGCAATGCAGATGTAGAAGCACAATGGCTAGGAAAAGGCAGGAACTGAGGAAGAAACCTAGAGAGGAAGCAGGCTCTGAGGGGTGGCCAATCCTCTTCTGGCTGTGCCGGTGGAGATTATAAGAGTACATGGCCATTAAGGCCAGATCGTTCTTCAAGATGTTCAAACATTCATAGATGACCAGCAGGGTCAAATAATAATCATAGTGGTTATAGAGGGTCAGACCTCAGGAGTAAATGTCAGTTGGCTTTTCACAACTGAGCATTCAGAGGTTGTGACAGCAGGTGTGGCAGAAAGAGAGAGAGAAAGAGAGACAGAGAGAGAGAGAGAGAGAGAGAGAGAGAGAGAGGAGGAGAGAGGAAGAGAGAGAGAGGGTCGAAACACCAGGACCGGGATAAGGTAGCAGGTCCGGTGAACAGGTCAGGGTTCCATAGCTGCAGGCAGAACAGGTCAGGGTTTTAACAATGTACAGTTGAAGTAGGAAGTTTACATACACCTTAGCCAAATACATTTATACATTTCACAATTCCTGACATTTAATCCTAGTAAAAATTCCCTGTTTTAGGTCAGTTGGGATCACCACTTTATTTTCAGAATGTGAAATGTCAGAATAATAGTAGAGAGAATTATTTCTTTCAGATTTTATTTCTTTCATCACATTCCCAGTGGGTCAGAAGTTTACATACACTCAATTAGTATTTGGTAGCATTGCCTTTAAATTGTTTAACTTTGGTCAAACATTTCGGGTAGCCTTCCACAAGCTTCCCACAAGAAGTTGGGTGAATTTTGGCCCATTCCTCCTGACAGAGCTGGTGTAACTGAGTCAGGTTTGTAGGCCTCCTTGCTCGCACACGCTTTTTCAGTTCTGCCCACAAATGTTCTATAGGATTAAGGTCAGGGCTTTGTGTATGGCCACTCCAATTCCTTGATTTTATTGTCCTTAACCCATTTTGCCACAACGTTGGAAGTATTCTTGGGGTCATTGTCCATTTGGAAGACCCATTTGCGACCAAGCTTTAACGTCCTGACTGATGTCTTGAGATGTTGCTTCAATATATCCACATAATTTTCCTTCCTCATGATGCCATCTATTTTGTGAAGTGCACCAGTCCCTTCTGCAGCAAAGCATCCCCACAGCACGATGCTGCCACCCACGTGCTTCACGGTTGGGATGCTGTTCTTCGGCTTGCAAGCCTACCCCCTTTTTCCTCCAAACATAACGATGGTCATTATGGCCAAACAGTTCTATTTTTGTTTAATCAGACCAGAGGACATTTCTCCAAAAAGTACGATATTTGTCCCCATGTGCAGTTGCAAACCATAGTCTTGCTTTTTTATGGCGGTTTTGGAGCTGTGGCTTCTTCCTTGCTGAGCGGCCTTTCAGGTTATGTCGATATATGACTTGTTTTACTGTGGATATAGATACTTTTGTACCTTGTTTCCTCCAGCATCTTCACAAGGTCCTTTGCTGTTTTCGCACCAAAGTACGTTCATCTCTAGGAGACAGAACGCGTCTCCTTCCTGAGCGGTATGACGGCTGCGTGGTCCCATGGTGTTTATACTTGCATACTATTGTTTGTACAGATGAATGTGGTACCTTCAGGCGTTTGGAAATTGCTCCCAAGGATGAACCAGACTTGTGGAGGTCTACAATTTTTTTCTGAGGTCTTGGCTGATTTCTTTTGATTTTCCCATGATGTCAAGCAAAGAGGCACTGAGTTTGAAGGTAGGCCTTGAAAGACATCCACAGGGACACCTCCAATTTACTCAAATTATGTCAATTAGCCTATCAGAAGCTTCTAAAGCCATGACATTCTTTTCTAGAATTTTCCAAGCTGTTTAAAGGCACAGTCAACTTAGTGTATGTAAACTTCTGACCCACTGGGATTGTGATACAGTTAATTATAAGTGAAATAATCTGTCTGTAAACAATTGTTGGAAAAATTACTTGGGTCATGCACAAAGTAGATGTCCTAACCGACTTGCCAAAACTATAGTTTGTTAACACGGAATTTTTGGAGTGGTTGAAAAACAAGTTTTAATGACTCCAACCTAAGTGTATGTAAACTTCCGACTTCAACTGTAATTCTGTGTCTCTATTTCAGGTATTTATGTGCTGTATTCTTTAAAAATCATTAGGAACTGTAAAAATATTAAGGGTTTATTGAGGTTATTGCTTTGAAACTTTGATGAATACTCAGCAACAAGGTTCAGATGTTTTGGTCTTTGTCTAGCAATGTTCAACTGTCCCCTAAATATGACTCTGTTATATTTGACAGCAAAAAAAGAAGGACCCTGTCTTTCAAAGATAATTTGTAAAAATTCAAATAACTTCACAGATCTTAATTGTAAAGAATTTAAACACTGTGTCCCATGCTTGTTCAATGAACCATAAACAATTAATGAACATGCACCTGTGGAACGGTCGTTAAGACATTAACAGCTTACAGTTCTCTGCTGCCAATGACTGGAACGAACTGCAAAAATCTCTGAAGCTGGAGACTCTTATCTCCCTCACTAACTTTAAGCATCAGTTGTCAGAGCACCTTACCGATGACTGCACCTGTACACAGCCCATCTGAAATTAGCCCACCCAACTACCTCATCCCCATATTGTTATTTATTTTTGCTCATTTGCACCCCAGTATCTCTATTTGCACATCATCTCTTGCACATCTATCATTCCAGTGTTAATACTAAATTGTAATTATTTTGCACTATGGCCTATTTATTGCCTTACCTCCATAACTTGCTACATTTGCACACACTGTATATATATTTTCTGTTGTATTTTTGACTTTATGTTTTGTTTACCACATATGTAACTCTGTGTAGTTGTTTTTATCGCACTGCTTTGCTTTATCTTGGCCAGGTCGCAGTTGTAAATGAGAACATGTTCTCAACTGGCTTACCTGGTTAAATAAAGGTTAAATAAAATAAAATAAAAACTGACGGTAGGCAATTAAGGTCACAATTATGAAAACTTAGGACACTAACGAGGCCTTTCTACTGACTCTGAAAAACACCAAAAGAAAGATGCCCAGGGTCCCTGCTCATCTGTGTGAACGTGCCTTAGGCATGCTGCAAGGAGGCATGAGGACTGCAGATGTGGGCAGGGCAATAAATTGCAATGTCCGTACTGTGAGACGCCTAAGACAACGCTACAGGGAAACAGGATGGACAGCTGATCGTCCTTGCAGTGGCAGACCACGTGTAACAACACCGGCACAGGATCGGTACATCCGAACATCACACCTGCGGGACAGGTACAGGATGGCAACAACAACTGCCCGAGTTACACCAGGAATGCACAATCCCTCCATCATTGCTCAACTGTCCGCAATAGGCTGAGAGAAGCTGGACTGAGGGCTTGTAGGCCTGTTGTAAGGCAGGTCCTCACCAGACATCACCGGCAACAACGTTGCCTATGGGCACCAAACCACCGTTGCTGGACCAGACAGGACTGGCAAAAAGTGCTCTTCACTGACGAGTCGCAGTTTTGTCTCACCAGGGGTGATGGTCGGTTTAGCGTTTATTGTCAAAGGAATGAGCGTTACACCGAGGCCTGTACTCTGGAGCGGGATCGATTTGGAGGTGGAGGGTCTGTCATGGTCTGGGGCGGTGTGTCACAGCATCATTGGACTGAGCTTGTTGTCATTGCAGGCAATCTCAACACTGTGCGTTACAGGGAAGACATCCTCCTCCCTCATGTGGTACCCTTCCTGCAGGCTCATCCTGACATGACCCTCCAGCATGCCAATGCTACCAGCCATACTGCTCGTTCTGTGTGTGATTTCCTGCAAGACAGGAATGTCAGTGTTCTGCCATGGCCAGCGAAGAGCCTGGATCTCAATCCCATTGAGCAAGTCTGGGCAGGGGCGGTGTGTTCAATAGGGCGATATGGGCGACGCACTGCCAAACGGGAACAGGAAGGGATTTTTTTTCTAATCAATTATATCACGGCAACAGTAGTTATCAGTGTTCTAATCTGATCTGACTGCCACTAAATGTCAAATCAGGCTAAAGTCGTGCTTCAAATGGCCCCGCCCGTTTTTGGGGCGATTTCAGTCAGGTTGAAAATCGCCCAGAAGTCTGTCATAGACTCTCATGTAAAATCTATTTTTTTCAAATTTCAAAGCTTTCAATACAATCTCTATGGGTGTCTGTGGGCTTGCACTTACGCGCTATCGTCATACGTGACGTAACCATGAACGTAACTAAGAAAATAGCGGCTAGCAGCGTCTCTGTTGCGACCTGCAGTGTGGCGTTATCTTATGTTTTTAATTTGTACACTTAGTGGCGTTATTTTATGTTTTTAATTTGTACACTTAGTTTACAAACATTCTGCCAACCATGGATTTCCAGTGGTGGGTTTTGGACTGATCTTGTTGATCGTGTACATACCCGCTACGAACGGACTAAATAATGAAAACGCTGCTGGCAGCGGAATCCAATACAGCTGGGAGACTTGGCTGGATGACAGAGTCCCCGACAGAGAAGTGGAGCCGGCCGGCTTCACCCTGGTCAGAGCGGACCGCGATCTGACAGTCACAGGGAAAATCGATCCTGGTAAGAGAGCGACTCTGTACCCCCGACATTGAACTGCTTTCTGTGTCACTGCGACCTTACTATCTGCCCCGTGAGTTCCCCCAATTGTTTGTTACCATTGTGTACTGTTGATAATCACAAGTTTACTGGAGAACTGAGACCAAGTAGAGACTTTGGACAGGGTGGATATGGTATAATAAAGGCAGTTTATTCAGAGGTAAAGATATCTGGAATCGCGTGCACGGACTCGTTCGTCAAACTCTTAGGGAGCTATCTGAAGAGAGCCCCGAAAACATTGTGTGCAGACATTTTATACAATAAATGATGTAGGTTGAATCTAGTAGTTCTGATCTTCTGATTGGTCCTGATGAGTTGGGCGAGGTCCCCTCCACTGTTGCATTGGCTCTGAGTCGGGTTCTCTGTCTTCAAATGTTCAGCCTAAAGAGAGGGGATTTTTGTGTGTGTGTGTGTGTGTGTGTTTAACAGTGATGATGTGTGTGTGTGTGTGTGTTATCAGTGATGATGTGTGTGTGTGTGTGTGTGTGTGTGTGTGTGTCCTCAGAGCAAGAACTCGTGAGTTGGAAGAACTGAGAGACCTATGGCGTGGGTGTTGTCCTTGGCCACCTGCTGACAAGGCTGACAAGATAGGACTCTTTTGTCCATTGTTATAGGATAGGAACAGCATTGATTGAAAACAAACGCCCAACACAAAATGGGTCATGCACAAGATTTTAGTCAGACCAAGCTATAACATTATATATTTACTACGACAGTACATTCAACCAAAAGCTAATATAACAAAGGCATCAGAGATTATTTATAATCTGTCACAGAAACTGGAATCCATCTCCCCAGATCAGTCAATAAATGCTTCTGGTATTGACTTATATGCTGCCCCTATCTTCATGTTGTTGCTGGACATATCTTTTTTAAAATGTGTGTAGGTCACCTAAATCATCAGAAAAATTGCCCCTCCTGAGAATTTTTTCAGGAGCCGCCACTGAGTCTGGGACCTATTGGATTGGAGGGTGAGGGCTAGAGCCATTCCCACCAGAAATGTCAGGGAACTTGCAGGT
The DNA here is from genome assembly GCF_964263955.1 of Coregonus lavaretus. Lineage (NCBI taxonomy): Eukaryota > Metazoa > Chordata > Actinopteri > Salmoniformes > Salmonidae > Coregonus > Coregonus lavaretus. The sequence goes on from NC_139991.1 coordinate 46,715,158, forward strand.
GCCTTGGTGGAAGAGTGGGGTAACATCTCACAGCAAGAACTGGCAAATCTGGTGCAGTCCATGAGGAGGAGATGCACTGCAGTACTTAATGCAGCTGGTGGCCACACCAGATATTGACTGTTACTTTTGATTTTGACCCCCCCCCCCCCCCTTTGTTCAGGGACACATTATTCCATTTCTGATAGTCACATGTCTGTGGAACTTGTTCAGTTTATGTCTCAGTTGTTGAATCTTGTTATGTTCATACAAATATTTACATATGTTAAGTTTGCTGAAAATAAACGCAGTTGACAGTGAGAGGACGTTTCTTTTTTTGTAGAGTTTATATACACACAATACTGAATGTTCTTCTACAAAACTATGGCCCTGACATTTATTGCTGAATAGCTCCAGACTGTGGCGCTGCTGTGTACTTGAGGTGAAGACATAAGTACTTAACCAAGTTTTTTTGCATTTTGTTTCAAAAGCCTTTTAAAACAGAGAAATGCTATTTGGCCTATTTATTTTCATCCCCCTTTCGTGTTTACAAGTCTGTATTATAGTGCTTTACAACAGCAAGCTTAAGAACAATATGGCATATTGTTTGAACTCCTGCTTTTCTCCCATCTACATAAGCATGACTAGACTTTGTCAATGTTTGTGAACAATGCATTGCTGTATAATTCTTAAAGGTAAGCGGTCATCGGTTTCCAGTCTGTGTACAGGGTATAATTAATAAACAGACCATGATTAATCATCTCAGTGAAACATTTTCTCACCAAATGTCCTACCTCATCTTGGGGGATCCTTAATAAATACAACTTACTCATCTTTTTTTGTTTATTCTTTCCTACTGCCTGGAACCCACTTCTGTGTTTTTCTGCTTTTCCTTTAAGCTGGATGAATAATACAGCTCTTCCTCCTTGAGAATTGATGGTCTTTAACGTATTTGACTTTCATCCCTATGTTTATTTAATTATTTAGCTGTGCAGTTGCCGAGGGGACAAAGGTGGTTCGGGGTGCATGGCGATATGTCAGTGGGAGGCTCCCTGCCATTTCACCTGACAGGGTATTTTCAGTCTGCCACAGCAGCCTCTAATTCAATCCAGTAATGCCCCAGATTCACATACCTTCTATTTAGCACAAGTGCACTTTGCAGGCAGGGCAAGTACCAGAATATTCTCTTTCTATTCCTCTCCACACAATCAAATTCAGTACAATTCCTACTGTAGAAAGGGACTACACTGTAGGTTTAAATGCATCAAAACACAATGCATTCTGCAGCCGCTTTATTTTATTGGCCATTCAAGCATTTCTAACAGACAAAATTCCCATTACATTGCCAGTAAATGATCAAATATGGCTCACCAGGTGAAATTTAAGATTTCAGCATAACGCTTTTGAAGGGCTTGCTTAGTCGAGGGAGGTTGCATGTTGAGAAACATTATGCATGCATTTTTTCAGTGAAGTGTTCCTTTTTAAACTTCAATACTTCATGAAACTTCATGAGTTTAAGATAAATTAATGCCAAAAGTATATGAATAATTAGGTATCCACAGAGGTGTTACTGTTTGAGTGGATTGACTGATGTTAGCATGATTCAACTCTCCTCTGCATGTGTCTTTTTTCTGAGGAGATTATGTGTGAGGGTGCAGCAGCACTCTGGTGAGGTCATTTGTTCTTGGTGAGAACTCTGATGTTCTGCTATCAGCCAGCTGGGGCCTCATTAATTACCTCAGTAGAGCTGAGACGTCCACAGTTAGAGCAGGACAAGACAAGGAGTCTGAGGAGTACTGGATACAATGCTACTGCAACGTTGTGAGACGTTTATGGTGGTCTCTCTGTCTCGCTCTCTTTCTCCACCCCACTCTCTGTGTGGTGTGCTGGTTTCTTGGCTGGTGGATAAGGCCAGTGATAATGCTTAATTAATCAAGGCAAGTTGTGTCATGGCCAGTGGAGACAGATATTTGGGGAGTGGAGAGTAGAGTGTCCAAGCGACTAATGAGGTCCCTGGAGGTGAGCCCACCCTGACAGACAGACAGGGCCTGAAATCTACAATCCCGTACTGCATGTTCTCCTGCCCTCCCCTGGGAGAGGGCCAGGGATCCACACACCCAGGACATGGGTTTCTTTGGTAAGGAATAGGTTCTGGGAATGTCTTGTGCCTTTTTTTACCCCCCATAAAATCCAAACAGAATGTTGTTTTTGTACTTCAGCACGATACTTACAACCAAATATTTGGTGTTTGGACCCGTACTAAAAAATATATGAAGATATTATGTCAGGTAATGTCAAATGCTGAAGTCTACATCTTGGTTAAGCATGTACAGACCTTGCAAATTAGGAAATAGGCCCTAGTCCAGCAGTTCCCAAACTAGGGGTCATCTGATATGAAAATGTGGTCCTGAAAAAAATAATCTATCTATCTATCTATCTATCTATCTATCTATCTATATATATATACAGTGCATTAGGAAAGTATTCAGACCCCTTGACTTTTTCCACATTTTGTTAATCTCATCAATCTACACACAATACCCCATGATGACTAAGCAAAAACAGGTTTTTAGAGATTGTAGCTAATTTATTACAAATATTTGATTCAAGACATTTCAGCTTTTCTTTTTTAATTAATTTGTAAACATTTCTAAAAACATAATTCCACTTTGACATTATGGGGTATTGTGTTTAGGCCAGTGACCAAAATAAATCTACATTTATTTTAAATTCAGGCTGTAACACAACAAAATGTGGAAAAAGTCAAGAGGTGTGAATACCTTCAGAAGGCACTTTACAGTCTGCTTCAAAGTGTTGTGGCTTCTAAAGGCCATGTCAGCCATCACATCAATTATTGGATCATTCAGAATGAAATAATTGAATATACTGAAATGTGTATTTTTCATGTCAAACCCATGCACTTTGAAAACTGAACCATACCCATTACTTTTTCATCTATATGTCAAACCATTCAGACAAAAATAACTATCTGCTTCCCAGATCATAAACATGTGTTTGTGTATAATTCCCTTTCTACGGGGAGTAAATTCTAAACTTAATCAGATGGCTCGGAAAAGAACGGCGTCTCTCTCAGCAATATAATTCTATGAGACAGGAACTCTGTTTCATATCTTTGATACTTTTATGTTCACAAGAGCATGTCATCTCAGTCAAGTCTTTGGAGCCAAGGGATGAATTACTATTTCTTCATACACCAAAGATTGGAGACTGTTGCAGCTTCTTGATGCTGTTGCGTCATTGAACAAAGTACCAGAGAACTCAAACGTGCTCATTTTTCACAGTGACACTTCTCTCTGTAGACTAGTAAGACCCATTTACACAATAACATCCGGTGAGACCAACGCAACCACAACTGATAGCATGGTGCCGAGGCAATGTTTTCCCCACAACAGCTGCATCCACTTCTGTTTGTTTACATGTCAGTCAGTTCTAGTGTTATTCATGAATGATTGTGTCTGTGATTTATCTTTGTTGACAGCGGTGCTGTGTCAACAACCCAACCCAACCATGTCAAAGATAGCATAGTACAAAACATCTCACATAGGACCGGAATGTATGACACACAATACCTAAGACGCATAACAGAACAGAGCCCAATGAGGCCACAATGCTGTATCACTCAAGCTCAGTAAGACACACCATAGAGCGGCCCGCTCCTGAATTCAGGTCCATAAATCACAGTCCTCTAGGTCAGGATTTAAGAGTCAAGCCGTTTCAGAAATCCATTTTGATTTCCACTGTGGCAGCAAGGGATAAATCATTAAGCACACTCCTTCTCTACGCATCCTGCTAACGACTGGTGAAACTCTCCCTCATAAATCCCATGGGACCTGGCATTCTTTCTTCTCCCAATGCAGGTTGAATTTAGGATAAAACACCGGGGCCTAGCACTACCCCACTGAAACATGCTTTACCCAAGTACTGCTGCCAGCCTTTTGAAGTGTGAGGAGCAGCTGTTTACCAAGACAATCGTACAAGAAAATAAACCCCAGAACACCATCCACTGACACGGCACTCTTTGATTGTTTAGACTCAGCCACAGCCAGCTTCAGAGCTTGGCGAAGTGAAAGCCTTTGAAGGTGTGAACAGAGAGGTGCAACACCCCTTTAATAACACAGTCATGTCAGCCTGGTTTAGATAGGTAGATGGAGAGAGATGAAATGAGTGGGTAGATGTTGCCACACTGCAACAGTAGATTCATTAAAAAGTGAATTTTTGAATGTGTGTAAGTGAACAAACTCATTCACCTTTCACCCAGGAAACATAAGGTTGAAAAGTTGGCAAATCAGCTACTGTAATAACCTATCTGACCTTTGAGATTTCATGACTTCTCTGAGGCTTTCCTTTATTACAGAATTCCTTCCCTTAGCTTTTCTTTCATAATCAAGTTATGTGGGCTGCGGTCAATGTTGGCTGCTCTCACTGGCTTCTTCTGGGACAGGTTGGTGGCTCTGCAGCCTAGTTGTCATGGAGATGTCACATCTCTTGGCTTAAGTGCTCTTGGCCATGATCACCGATTATTTTCTTTATTTTATCCTATCTAGGGACTTCTCTGGTGCTCTCAAAAAGATAGTGTAAATCTCCCCTCGTCGAGCATCACGCGTCTGCTTATCAACCTCCTCAAGGTGACTGACTTGCACAGACTCAACCTTTCTGAGAGTGCTATTGTACTTGACTGTACATCATTGTGAACGGAGTGATGGCTCTATGAGCACAATGTGAGCGGCCTGTGATAAGGAACTGCTTGAGATCTCAACAATACTTTCCTCAAATCCCATCCATAGGGAGGAACTTAATTGAAGTCCTATTGTAGCACGCTGACAGTGGAGGCTGAGGACAAACAGACTAGAGAGCCCCTGGCCAGATGTTATTTGGTGAGCTCAGGGAAGCAGAGGCAGCCTGCCTCTTTATGCCAGGAGAACATCTAATCAAGCCCAAGTCATCTTGATTAAATCATCTGTACGTGACTGGGTTATGCATGTATGGTTCAGGTGATACTAGTTGATTATATGATACCTTTTGTATTTATTTTTCTTCTCCCACGCTCAGTGTAGCAGAACAGTGATGTTTCTCACTGATGCCCACATGCCACAGTACTCCCTATATACTGGATGAGTTGAATGTGTCAATATGGTAGGCCTTTTCTGTTATGTGACATATGTAAACACACTTACCCAACCAACCTCTGCTGCAATGCGTCGAATCGCTTGCATAATACGAGTTCATCTTTACTTTAGACCGTTGGAAAAGGACACCAATAAGAAGAAGAGACTTGCATGGGCCAAGAAACACAACCAATGGACATTAGACAAGTGGAAATGTGTCTGTTGGTCTGGAGTCCAAATTGGAGATTTCTGGTTCCAACCGCCGTGTCTTTGTGAGGTGTGGGTGAACGGATGATCTCCGCATGTGTATTTCCCACCATAAAGCATGAAGGAGGAGATGTTTTGGTGTGGGGCTGCTTTGCTGGTGACACTGTCAGTGATTTATTTAGAATTTAAGGCACACTTAACATGCATGGCTACCACAGCATTATGCAGTGATACGCCATCCCATCTGATTTGGGCTTAGTGGGACTATGATTTGTTTTTCAACAGGACAATGACCCATCACACCTCCAGGCTGTGTAAGGGCTATTTTACCAAGAAGGAGAGTGGTGGAGTGCTGCATCAGATGACCTTCCCTCCACAATCCCCCGACCTCAACCAAATTGAGATGGTTTGGATGAGTCGGGCCACAGAGTGAGGGAAAAGCAGCCAACAAGTGCTCATTATATGTGGGAACTCCTTCAAGACTGTTGGAAAAGCATTCCAGGTGAAGCTGGTTGAGAGAATGCCAAGAGTGTTCAAAGCTGTCATAAAGGCAAAGGGTGGCTACTTTGAAGAATCTCAAATATAAAATATATTTTGATTTGTTTAACACTTTTTTGGTTAGTACATGATTCCATATGTGTTATTTTATAGTTTTGATGTCTTCACTATTATTCTACAATGTAGAAAATAGTAAAAATAAAGAAAAACCCATGAATGAGTTGGTGTTCTAAAACCTTTGACCGATAGTGTATTTTATCTTACCAAACCATACAGATTTCTTTTTCTTCAAGGCACAGCTATGAATGCAGGTGAATTTCTAAGTGTGAGAAAATGGTCCTGTGACAACATAATGGAATGTAGATGACAGGTCCTCTTTGATATGCAGATGGGAAACCTCATCTGTCTTTCTCTGCTCATATCAAGCTACTGATTAAAACCTGCCACCCCACCTCTCCTCTCCCAGCAGTGACAGAACCTCAGTACAATGGAGCCCAGCCAGTCAGTCAGGAGCACCTTCAGACCTCACATGATGGGCTGTCTGAACACACTGGAACTGGAAACTTGGAGAGACATTGGCTTTACACTGCTGTACTGCATAGAGGGGTTTCCATCTACAATACTTGAATGGTCATTCGTATTCAGGACCTGATTATCCTTTTAAAAGTGTTTATGAACAAATTTGTCCTAGGATGATATCCGTTATCACCTAGATTTGTTTACCCTATAGATTCAAGGTTTGGGTTTCCATGGGTTTTAATCACCTACATCCCAGGTTAGTCTCTCACTAGTCCCTAGTGTTTAAATATCCTGATAGGTTCAGCATTAACACAGATTGTGAACACAAAGGGCACAGAATCCTACATTATCTTCCTCTCACAGAGCGGGGACATGGCACATTAATCACAGGTAAATCTACCTACACCCCACAACACATACACCCACATGCACAATCACACACACAAACTCATTTGTAGAATGTGAGACTATCTGATTCTAACTGAAGGATGATTGTTTTAATTCTATTTTAACACAAGCTCAAACAGAGTTAAGAGTTGATATATGAAAGAAAGCTATAAACGTCTGCGTGCTGTTTGCTTGAAAATGCTATAAACATCTGCGTGCTGTTTGCTTGAAAATGCACAGTGGTTCTTTTTTTGAGGTCCATTAAAAATGACAAATGGCAGTGTCTAATTCAGACTAAAACTACCTCTGCAGGCCATTGTATCTGAACGTATATATAATTTAAAATGACTTATGGTATTGACCTTCGTGTCTGTGCATTGTAACTGAAGATTAACTAATGACTACTTGTTAAATATCCCCAATTTTCTATGACAGGATAATTAATGATGTAATTAAGCACAGAGGGTGAGTGCAGAATCATCAGAAAATCCCACAGAGATATTTTTTCATCTTACCTGACTATCTGTTGCCTGCTCTATCTCCATTAGTGTTTTACTTTCTGCAGTAAACCTGTCTACTCTGTTGGCACCGTGGTCATGATAATGCTGATGATTAAATACTGTTTCATGCAAATTGTCAGCGAACTCACAGGGGCAAAGCATACACCTTGCAATTATTTGTATGATACAGACATCATTTTTTAACACAGTACACGTTCAAAAAATGCTTCTGAATAGCAAAGGGGAAAAGCAGAATTAGAAAAGCTTAATGTATCATACTATGCACCTAGGTACATACATTGTATGCTGCTTATTGTGTGAGCAGTCTCAGATAGATGCATGCATTTCCCAGCCCATATTCTCTAAAGCACAGTGTATTATACAGGTACACTGACGACTTTATGTAAAGTGATGAGGAATTAACTTCTGATGAAGACCTTGCCTGGGGCAGCTCTGTGGATTTATGTCCTGCTTTATGGAACCACTCTCTCCACAGCCGCTGAGAGGGAGGGAAGAGAGGGTAGGAGGGATGGAGAGAGAGAGAGAGAGAGGAATAGAGGGGGGAAAGGACAAATGCACTTGATTTGAATGTGTTGTCATAGTAGATAGCCAGGCCCTATATCAGCTATGCCAGGGCTCTCCAACCCTGTTCCTGGAGAGCTACCCTCCTGTAGGTTTTCAATCCAACCCCAGTTGTAACTAACTTGATTCAGCTTATCAACCAGCTAAAAACCTACAGGACAGTAGCTCTCCAGGAGTAGGGTTGGAGAACCCTGAGCTATGCAGAGGCTTTGGGAGCGCTGCCAGCCAGCTCTGTTCCACTGGAGCTCCTGTGTGTTGCATTTGCCCCAAATACACAGACTTAACTCAATAAAGCCACGTCAGTATGAAGACACATAGAACCTCATGTCAAATGATCCGGCATATTTGATGTAATGTATTTATTGTCAAAATGCTAACCCTAGCCCTACCCCTAGCCTTAACCTTTATTCTAAACTTATCAATAGATAGTTGCTTGATAGTATGACCATCCGTAGTGCATCTACAGATGGACTATCTGGACTATCCACATAAAGTGTGACCCTTATTTTAGATTAAAAGGAAATTAGCGTCAATAAGACATATTTTTACTGGACATATTGGTGAAGACAGGAGTTGTCTGCAGGCATGTTCAACCCCTGGCTCAACCCTAACCTTAGCCATTACCCTAACCCTAACTTCATCTCCACACCCTGGATCAACCCTAGCCCTAACTTAATGTTCTACCCCTGGATCAACCCTTGCCCTAACCCTAGCTTCATGTTCAACCCCCGGTTCATCCCTAACCCTAGCCTTATGTTCAACCCTAGGCCTAATCCTAGCTCTAGCTTCATGTTCAACACCCGGTTCAACCCTAATCCTAGCTTCATGTTCAACCCCACTCTGCCACCGGGGAATAGAAAAATAATAAGTTGGCCCTGATTTCCATAATATGTCCTCTACACTCTTTCTGATCAGAATAACACTTTATACTGGGTCTCTCAACCTTACATGACAATACTGCCTACCATGGGCGGTGTGTTCAATAGGGCGATATGGGCGACGCACTGCCAAACGGGAAAAGGAAGGGATTTTTTTTCTAATCAATTATATCATGGCAACAGTAGTTCAGTGTTCACGTCTGATCTGCCAGCCACTAAATGTCCAATCAGGCTAAAGTCGTGCTTCAAATGTCCCCGCCCGTTTTGGGGCGATTTCAGTCAGGTTGAAAATCGCCCAGAAGTCTCTCATAGCCTCTAATGTAAAAAAAATTTTTTTCAAATTTCTGAGCTTTCAATACATTCTCTATGGGTGTCTGAGGGCTTGCACTTACGCGCTTTCGTCATACGTAACGTAACGTAACCATGAACGGCAGACAGCAACGCTTGGACAGCGACTGGTGTAACCGACATGCACCATCTTTCAGAAAAGATTAAGTAAAATGAGCTGTCAAAGACCCACATTGATAGCTGTTTGAGATTGTCTGCTTTGGTGAGAGTGAATATTGCCACTCAACTGGATGAGGGATACAGGCTAGCTGTCCGCCGCCACAACGATGAGGTTAGCAACAGCAGAGTCGTGAACACTGTCTACGAGAATCGAGACGACCTCATAGAATGTTTTGAAGCCATCCGGACGGGTTCATTGGGTTCATTTGACCAGCCCACCGTACCAGAAGCTACAGAATAAGGACATCGATGCTGTCTTTATCAAACGTGCCCTCGACAGCTTCGCAAGCAGTGTGCAGGCCATAAGGTAAGATAAAGATTAAACAATATCATTCGATCTTTCTCAAAGCAGAGCTTTATTTGAAAATGTATGCATGAAAGGAGACTGCATTTGTGTTTGAAATTACATTATTGTCATTATATATGGCCAGTGGTGTAATCTATCTTATTTTATATACTATGTGTACTGTACAGTGGTGCTCATAAGTGTATGAACACATTCTAAAGCTGACTAAAAAGAGGAATAAAAAAATAAAAAAATCATCTTTTGGAAATTGATCTTAATGACTTAATTAAAAAAGTTGGAAAATCCAACCTTTAAGGACACCAATTTTCTTTTCTTTTTTATTCCTCTTTTTAGTCAACTTTAGCATGGGATCATAAGCTTATGAGCACCACTGTATACTGTGCTGAACATCCAGGCTATGTGAGACACAAAGGCTAACTTAAACACTAAAGACTTTATGCATCCCTGCCCATTTTAAGTGGAACTGAAGTATTTGTACTATACATGGATACATTGCATATACCTGTGCATCACATAGACAACAATACTGTACAAAGCCAACAAACACATTGGTCTGTTTGCCTTCAGGGACTCCTCTCAACAGCAGCTGCAAGAAGCAACAGGAGCCAAAAGACCCAGAACAGCTTTGAGAGAAGAGGAGAAGCAGAGGATGTCTGAAGAGGTCTGCAACACCATCCTGGATCACACCAAAGAAAGGTTCTCTTTCTCTGGCCACCTTGTGAGTGCTACCTTACTGCAAGCAGACATGTTTGAAAGGTACTGCCATTCAAAAAAATAAAAAATCTGTTCATGTTCATTTTTACAAATCTATACAATTGGCCAGAATATGGTTGTTCATATTTACAAATCTATACAATTGGCCAGAATATGGTTGTTCATTTTTACAAAGCCATACATATTGTTTATGCAGTGTTGAGGAATGTGAAAGAACACCCTTGATTATTTTTACTGTGATAACTTATTTTGCTTTTGTAAGCCAACACTTTTGAGATCAGTCAATAAATGCTTCTGGTATTGACTTATATGCTGCCCCTGTCTTCATGTTGTTGCTGGACATATCTTTTTAAAAATGTGTGTAGGTCACCTAAATCATCAGAAAAATTGCCCCTCCTGAGAATTTTTTCAGGAGCCGCCACTGCTGCCTACTAACAATAATAGTTGGGTGACAGGTAGCCTAGCAGTTAGAGCATTGGGCCAGTAACTGTAAAGATGCTAGTTCAAATCCCGGAGCAGACAAAGTGAAACATCTGTCTACGTGCCCTTGAGCAAAGCACTTAACTGTAATTGCTCCAGGTGACACTGGCCGTGACCCCACTCTCTGAGGCTGTCTCAGGGGGAGTTGGGATATGCAAAAAACACATTACCAATTTACACGTGTGAAATAGGACAAATATAAGCGCCCACCAAATGATTATTATTGGAGTAGTCCGTTTTTAGAAGTCATTATGGTCTCTTACTACTCAGTAAACACCAAGTCAGCCCTTCCACTAAGAGTGAATCAGTCTCTGCTATGTCAATATCAATCATTATTTCTCCCCTATGTAGCCAACACAACATAGATTATTTCACTGCAGCTAGAAACTGTTCAATGACAATTTATGTGATCACACGTCCTATTTGCTTGAAAATAGGTGGTGTGGGGGGGGGGGGGGGGGGGGGGGGGGGGGGTCTACTAAGCTATATGTAATTGTTTTAAGAAGGTCATACCAAGGATAATATTGCTATTTGATTTTGAATTTTAAGACCCCATTGAAAAACATATATATAAATTTTTTATTTGATGAACATTTTTATTTGGCCTTACTGCTATTAGCCCATACAAACACATTGAATAACAGATTCACTACATCGAACAACAGATAAAAATCTAAAGGAAGTTTGTTCTGAAGTGTCCGTCCTATATCTGAGAGATATAAGAAAGATCAGGAATATGTTTGAAAGTATTTTTTTTAACATGTATTTAACCCCTTACTTTTGGCACTAAACAGTGTCAATATACAGTACATTCGGAAAGTATTCAGACCCCTTGACTTTTTAAACATTTTGTTACGTTACAGCCTTATTCTAAAATTGATTAAATATTTTTTTTCCCCTTCATCAACCTACACACAATACCACATAATGACAAGCAAAAACAGGTTTAATACATTTTTGCAAATGTATTAAAAATAAAAACTGAAATATCACATTAACATAAGTATTCAGACCATTTACTCAGTACGTTGTTGAAGCACCTTTGGCAGTGATACAGCCTCGAGTCTTCTTGGGTATGACGATACAAGCTTGGCACACCTGTATTTGGGGAGTTTCTCCCATTCTTCTCTGCAGATCCTCTCAAGCTCTGTCAGGTTGGATGGGTGGCATCACTGCACAGCTATTTTCAGGTCTCTCCAGAGATGTTTGATCGGGTTCAAGTCAGGGCTCTGGCTTGGCCACTCAAGGACATTCAGAGACTTGTCCCGAAGCCACTCCTGCGTTGTCTTGGCTGTGGGCTTAGGGTCGCTGTCCTGTTGGACGGTGAACCTTTGCCCCAGTCTGAGGTCCTGAGCACTCCGGAGCAGGTTTTCATCAAGGATCTCTCTGTACTTTGCTCCGTTCATCTTTCCCTCAATTCTGACTATCAATCAATCAATCAAATGTATTTTTAAAGCCCTTTTAACATCAGCAGATGTCACAAAGTGCTATACAGAAACCCAGCCTAAAAACCCAAACAGCAAGCAATGCAGGGACTAGTCTCCCAGTCCCTGCCCATGAAAAACATCCCCACAGCATGATGCTGCCACCACCATGCTTCACCATAGGGATGGTGCCAGGTTGCCTCCAGATGTGATGCTTGGCATTCAGGCCAAAGAGTTCAATCTTGGTTTCATCAGACCAGAGAATCTTGTTTCTCATGGTCTGAGAGTCCTTTAGGAGCCTTTTGGCAAACTCCAAGTGGGCTGTCATGTGCCTTTTACTGAGGAGTGGCTTCCGTCTGGCCACTCTACCATAAAGGCCTGATTGGTGGAGTGCTGCAGAGATGGTTGTCTTTCTGGAAGGTTCTCCCATCTCCACAGATTAACTCTGGAGCTCTGTCAGAGTGACCATTAGGTTATTGGTCACCTCCCTGACCTCTTAGTCACTAAGGACGTTTTTGGTACCCTTCCCCAGATCTGTGCCTCAGCACAATCCTGTCTCGGAGCTCTACGGACAATTTCTTTGACCTCATGGCTTGGTTTTTGCTCTGACATGCAATGTCAACTGTGGGACCTTTTATAGACAGGTGTATGCCTTTCCAAATCATGTCCAATCAATTGAATTTCCCCGAGGTGGACTCCAATCAGGTGGACATCTCAAGGATGATCAATGGAAAGGATGCACCTGAGCTCAATTTCGAGTCTCATTGCAAAGGGTCTGAAAACTTATGTAAATAAGGAATTTCCGTTTTTTTTTTTTTTATACATTTGCAATAATTTCTAAAAACCATTTTTCGCTATGTCATTATGGGGTATTGTGTGTAGAAAAAGGAAGAGGAAAAACATTTTTTAATCTATTTTAGAATAAGGCTGTAATGTAAATTTTTTTTGAAAAAGTCAAGGGGTCTGAATACTTTCCGAATGCACTGTATACAATGCGTTTGTGAGAGTCTCACCTTTCCACAGAGGGGTCATAATAGTTTGTAGGCCAAATCGCTACAGACGATTTTGTGAGAAGACCGATTCTCGGGATGTCTCATGGTCTGACAAACACCACTCTAGCTCTTTCACCTTTCACCTCAGATGTAGAAGTGTGGCATAGGCAGATGTGGTGGATTGAGATGCATCCAATAAAAAAAGACTCTAGCTTATACTGACTGATTTTTATGGGCATTTTTGTATTATGCTAATTAGATTTCTGCAGGGACTCAGACATCGACCTTAGGGGGTTAAGGTTATCAATACAATCATCATTCATGATTTTACACTGTTTTATGACCAGATACAGAGGAATTGCATTAGACATTCAGAAAACTGGTATTTATCAGGTCAAAGCGGAAAGATAACCAACATTTTTCTCTATCACCTTTAAAATGCAGAGCATTTCTAAGAGAGAACTGCTTAAATCAAATTAACAAACAAAGTAAAAACCTATAAACTAACACTGCGTTAAGGCTGCTTAGGCCTCGGCAGAGGATCCTTAATTTGCATCCTCATAACTAATAGAGTTTGATATCCCTGTGTCATCTCCCCCTCACCTTCCTAATGGCACCCTCACCAACCACAGGAGTGGGCTGCAGCTTGAATTAAACACTGTTAATGATGAGAGTGTGAGAGAGGAGGGAGGGACACGCATTACACTAGAAACAGGTGCTCTTACCAAGCCCCACCAGCTAGCCCTACAGTAGTACCACACACAACATACACTCACTCAAACCTACTCTCACACAATCTGAGAATACTCAGCCACCCATAGTATAACAACACATTCGGAGAATACTCAGCCACCCATAGTATAACAACACTCTCTGAGAATACTCAGCCACCCATAGTATAACAACACATTCGGAGAATACTCAGCCACCCATAGTATAACAACACACTCTGAGAATACTCAGCCACCCATAGTATAACAACACATTCTGAGAATACTCAGCCACCCATAGTATAACAACACTCTCTGAGAATACTCAGCCACCCATAGTATAACAACACACTCTGAGAATACTCAGCCTCCCATAGTATAACAACACATTCTGAGAATAGACTCTGCTACAGTAGCTCTGGTACCAAACACAAGACACACTCTGAGAAAGTGAGAATCCACTCTGCCACCCCTAGTACACGACAATACTGACTGTCTCACATGCAAATTGTTGGTTACATATTTCTACAACAGCACATGTTCTTATTTTTAACCTAACTTTTAGTATCAAGGGCAGCAGCTGCAGTGCTCTTAGTAAGCCTTATGTTTCTCACATGATAAATTATCTGCGTTGGTGTCTGAGCATTAATCTATGGCTAATGTTCTCAGGGCCTCGTACTAGCCCCTGCCATCAATCTGATTGACCAAAGGGGAACGACCAAGTTGCATATTGTCACAATTCTAATACATTATTTATTATTAGGCAATACAAAGTGATGCGTATTAATAAACAGTGCTGAGGTCAGAGGGCATAATCATGTCAACCCTAGTCGTTACTCTCCCTCCTCGAGTCAGAGACGGAGCGAACAGGGCAAACTGGCCATACATATAAGAACACCCATATGTATGCACGTTCTATCATAGCTATAGCTACAAAGTATGACTGTGTTATGCGTGTCAGAATGGCTGAACATAATGTTAGCACGTGGAAACGTGTATGACCCGAATTAAATATTCAGTGTACGCAGAGTGAAGAGCGAGCATAAACACAGATGCTCTTTACTGTTTTAAAAGATAACATTGCTATACGCTAGACTGTGTCATCATTTTCAGCTCAGTAAGTGCTGTAAGTACTCCCACATCTAGTTTATGTAAGTGCTAGACACAGTCTCCACTGAGAGAGTCGGTGGCTGTCTTTAGTCCCCTCTGTCCTTCATCCATTGATTCCTGCTCGTCAAGGAAAGATACAAATTGGGCTTTGTGCACCTCTAAGGAGACTTTATGGATCTGTATGAATGCCACCGGTCTTAGGTCAAGACCTGTCCATCCTGGACCTTGTCTCTCTGGTTTAAAGACCAGGGTGTCCGTGAGAAAATAAGGGGTCATTGCAAGTGTAAAGGTGTGCGTGCATGTGTGTGTGTGCACAGCAATGTGCATGTGCCTAGCTGGATGCGCTGCCACCTACGAGTCAATATTGCACTCTGTGGTAGGTGAGGGGAGTGCAGTGCAGTGTCACCTAGCCTGGGATACTCTTGAATCATGTGAACTTTGGCAGGCCTGGGGCCTTATCTAGCACGGAATCATGAATAATTTACTCTTTAAAGACTTACAGTTATTATTCAGGCAGTTCTGCGTACACACACACACACACAAACAAACAAACACACACACACACACAGAGAATCGTGCACTCAAACAAGCATAGATAAGTTATCATTCACAAACTTTCACTGATAAACATTGGCCCGACTCAACCTTCTTGTCTAGTCTACCACTGCATCACTTCCTGTTTCTCTGCTGGTGCAGACAGAGAGAGCTCCCCTACACACAACAGAGTTCACCGTGAGAGAAAGACTTCCTGGTGACAGTTACAGTCGGGGGGAAATCTCCAACGACTTCCTGTCCACTAATGTGTTCGCAAAGAGCATCGTGAGTAACGGCGTTCAATTTTCATGTTTTGACATCAGTGAGGACATTTTATAAATAGTGGAGGACCTGAGCACATAAATTATAAATAAATAAAAGTATAAATAATGCATAAATTATTTTATGCAGATGTCAGTGTGTTTCTCCAGTAAGCGGAAGACTAATTACCTGACTGCGGAGGAGTGATACTGAATTTTAGAGTAGGAAAAATATCTAGGGATGGCTTCAGTCAATATGTCTCCATATTTACCATATGTACACTACCGGTCAAAAGTTACTCATTCAAGGGTTTTTCTTTATTTTTACTATTTTCTACATTGTAGAATAATAGTGAAGACATCAAAACTATGAAATAACACATATGGAATCATGTAGTAACCAAAAAAGTATTAAACAAATAAAAATATATTTAATATTTGAGATTCTTCAAATAGCCATCCTTTGCCTTGATGACAGCTTTGCACACTCTTGGCATTCTCTCAACCAGCTTCACCTGGAATGATTTTCCAACAGTCTTGAAGGAGTTCCCACATATGATCAGCACTTGTTGGCTGCTTTTCTTTCACTCTGCCGTCCGACTCAACACAAACCATCTCAATTTGGTTCAGGTAGGGGGATTGTGGAGGCCAGGTCATCTGATGTAGCACTCCTCACTCTCCTTCTTGGTAAAATAGCCCTTTTTATTTTTATGTATTTCACCTTTATTTAACCAGGTAAGCCAGTTGAGAACAAGTTCTCATTTACAACTGCGACCTGGCCAAGATAAAGCAAAGCAGTGCGATAAAAACAACAACACAGAGTTACATATGGGGTAAACAAAACATAAAGTCAAAAATACAACAGAAAATATATATACAGTGTGTGCGAATGTAGTAAGTTATGGAGGTAAGGCAATAAATAGGCCATAGTGCAAAATAGTTACAATTTCGTATTAACACTGGAATGATAGATGTGAAAAAGATGATGTGCAAATAGAGATACTGGGGTGCAAATTAGCAAAATAAATAACAATATGGGGATGAGGTAGTTGGGTGGGCTAATTTCAGATGGGCTGGGTACAGGTGCAGTGATTGGTAAGCTGCTCTGACAACTGACGCTTAAAGTTAGTGAGGGAGATAAGAGTCTCCAGCTTCAGAGTTTTTGCAGTTAGTTCCAGTGAGATATACCTGCTGGAGCGCACACTATGGGTGGGTGTTGCTATGGTGACCAATGAGCTAAGATAAGGCGGGGATTTGCCTAGCAGTGATTTATAGATGACCTGGAGCCAGTGGGTTTGGCGACGAATATGCCAGCCAACAAGAGCGTACAGGTCACAATGGTGGGTAGTATATGGGGCTTTGGTGACAAAACAGATGGCATTGTGATAGACTACATCCAATTTGCTGAGTAGAGTGTTGGAGGCTATTTTGTAAATGACATCGCCGAAGTCAAGGATCGGTAGGATAGTCAGTTTTACGAGGGCATGTTTGGCAGCATGAGTGAAGGAGGCTTTGTTGCGAAATAGGAAGCCGATTCTAGATCTAACCTTTGATTGGAGATGCTTAATGTGAGTCTGGAAGGAGAGTTTACAGTCTAACCAGACACCTAGGTATTTTTTATTTTTTCACCTTTATTTAACCAGGTAAGCAAGTTGAGAACAAGTTCTCATTTACTACTGCGACCTGGCCAACATAAAGCAAAGCAGTGCGATAAGAAACAACAACACAGAGTTATATATACAACAAAACATAAAGTCAAAAATACAACAGAAAATACATACTCTAGGTCAGACCCGCCGAGAGTAGTGATTCTAGTCGGGTGGGCGGGTGCAAGCAGCGTTCGGTTGAAGAGCATGCATTTAGTTTTACTAGTGTTTAAGAGCAGTTGGAGGCTACGGAAGGAGTGTTGTATAGCGTTGAAGCTCGTTCGGAGGTTTGTTAACACAGTGTCCAATGAAGGGCCAGATGTATACAAAATGGTGTTGTCCGCATAGAGGTGGATCCGGTGGCCAGGTCGATGAAGACGGCTGTGCAGTACTGTCTTTTATCGATCGTGGTTATAATATTGTTTAGGACCTTGAGCGTGGCTGAGGTGCACCCATGACCAGCTCGGAAACCGGATTGCATAGCGGAGAAGGTACGATGGGATTCGAAATGGTCGATGATCTGTTTGTTAACTTGGCTTTCAAATACTTTCGAAAGTCAGGGCAGGATGGATATAGGTCTCTAGCAGTTTGGATCTAGAGTGTCACCCTTTTTGAAGAGTGGGATGACCGCGGCAGCTTTCCAATCTCTGGGGATCTCAGATGTTACGAAAGAGAGGTTGAACAGGCTAGTAATAGGGGTTGCGACAATTTCGGCGGCTAATTTTAGAAAGAAAGTGTCCAGATTGTCTAGCCCAGCTGATTTGTAGGGGTCCAGATTTTTCAGCTCTTTCAGAACATCAGCTGTCTGGGGGGGCATGGGCAAGTTGCAGCGGATGGTGCAGAGCTGGTGGCCGGGGTAGTGGTAGCCAGGTGGAAAGCATGGCCAGCCATAGCAAAATGCTTGTTGAAATTCTCGATTATTGTAGATTTATCAGTGGTGACAGTGTTTCCTAGCCTCAGTGCAGTGGGCAGTTGGGAGGAGGTGCTCTTATTCTCCATGGACTTCAGTGTCCCAAAACTTTTTGGAGTTAGTGCTACAGGATGCAAAATTCTGTTTGAAAAAGCTAGTCTTTGCTTTCCTAACTGATTGTGTATATTGGTTCCTGACTTCCCTGAAAAGTTGCATATCGCGGGGGCTGTTCGATGCTAATGCAGTACGCCACAGGTTGTTTTTGTGCTGGTCAAGGGCAGTCAAGTCTGAGGAGAACCAGGGGCTATATCTGTTCTTAGTTCTGAATTTTTTGAATGGGGCATGCTTATTTAAGATTGAGAGGAAAGCACTTTTAAAGAACAACCAGGCATCCTCTACTGACAGAATGAGGTCAATATCCATCCAGTATACCTGTGCCAGGTCAATTTGAAAGGCCTGCTCGCTAAAGTGTTTTAGGGAGTGTTTGACAGTGATGAGGGGTGGTTGTATGACCGCGGACTCATTACGGACGCAGGTAATAAGGCAGTGATCGCTGAGATCCTGGTTGAAGACATTGGAGGTGTATTTAGAGGGTAAATTTGTCAGGATGATATCTATGAGGGTGCCCATGTTTACAGATGTATGGTTGTACCTGGTAGGTTCGTTGATAATTTGTGTGAGATTGAGGGCATCTAGTTTAGATTGTAGGTTGGCCGGGGTGTTAAGCATATCCCAGTTTAGGTCACCAAGCAGTACGAACTCTGAGGATAGATGGGGGGCAATCAGTTCACATATGGTGTCCAGGGCACAGCTCGGGGCTGAGGGGGGTCTGTAAAAAGCGGCAACAGTGAGAGACTTATTTCTGGAAAGGTGGATTTTTAGAAGTAGAAGCAAAAACTGTTTGGGCACAGACATGGATAGTATGATAGAGCTCTGCAGGCTATCTCTACAGTAGATTGCAACCCCACCCCCTTTGGCAGTTCTATCGAGACAGAAAATGTTGTAGTTGGGGATGGACAATTCAGAAATGTTGGTGGCCTTCCTAAGCCAGGATTTAGACACTGCTAGAACATCAGGGTTGGCGGAGTGTGCTAACGCAGTGAATAACTTAAACTTAGGGAGGAGGCTTCTGATGTTAACGTGCAAGAAACCAAGGCTTTTACGGTTACAGAAGTCAACAAATGATAACGCCTGGGGAGTAGGAGTGATACTGGGGGCTACAGGGCCTGGGTTAACCTCTACATCACCAGAGGAACAGAGGAGGAGTAGAATAAGTATCCGGCTAAAGGCTTTAAGAACTGGTCTTCTAGTGCATTGGGTACAGAGAAAAAAGGGGCAGATTTCCGGGCATTGTAGAATAGATTCAGGGCATTATGTACAGACAAGGATATGGAAGGATATGAGTACAGTGGAGGTAAACCTAAGCGTTGGGTAACGATGAAAGAGATAGCATCACTGGAGGCACCGATTGAGTCGGTCTCCGCGTGTAGCAGGTTGAGCTGGGCTGGGGGCTCTACAGTGAAATAGTATAATAAGAAATAACCAAAACAGCAATAAGCAAGGCATATTGACATGGGAGAGAGGCATAAAGCAATCACAGGTGTTATTCGAGAGAGCTAAGACAACAGCTGGTAATGGCGACAAAGTTTGGGTGAGGCTAAACATAAACAGGATGCAGTACCGTATAAAGGAACAGTCCAGCAGGCATCAGCTGTATAGCTGAGTTATCATAAGGTCCGGTGAACAGTAATAGGAGAGTTCGGAGGTAGTTCGGGGGCTGCTACAGCACTGGCGAGCAAGAGGCCACGGCTTGTGTGTGCTAGCGGGCTGGGGCAAGCAGATGGATCTTCGTGGTCGACGTCGTAACGGGAAGCCTGTTGAAACCACATCAGACGATTTCGTCGGCAGACCAGTCGTGTTGGATCGGCGGGGCTCCGTGTCAACACTAGGAGGTCCCGTCCGGTTGACAGAGAGGTAGGGAGATGGGCCTGACTCGAGGCTAGCTCAAGGCTAACTGGTGCTTGCCAGGGGCAATGGTAATTAGCCAACGACAACAGCCATTCGGTTGCAGCTAGATAGTTGCGATGATCCGGTGCTAGGGTCCAGTGATTCCGGCAGAAAATCCGATATGCTCTTGGTCGATAGCACGCTGTGCAGACTGGCCGACAAATTGTCCAGGCTAGAGCTAGATCTGGCTGGTGGGTAGTGCAGGCCACGGACAATGGTTTAGACCGCTAATGGTGGCTAATAGCAAGTAGCTAGCTAGCTGGCTACAACAGCCATTCGGTTGCAGCTAGCTAGTTGCGATGATCCGGTGCTAGGGTCCAGTGATTCCGGCAGAAAATCTAATATGCTCTGGGTTAATAGCACGCTGTGCAGACTGTCCGACAAATTGTCCAGGCTAGAGCTAGTGCTGGCTGGTGGGTAGTGCAGGCCACGGACAATGGTGATGATGCTAACAGTGGCTAATAGCAAGTAGCTAGCTAGCTGGCTACCACAGCCATTTGGTTACAGCTAGACTAGTTTCAGCTTAAGGTTCTTGATAAAAGTTATAAAGAAATAATAGAATCCTTTCCACATTGGGTGAGGCGGGTTGCAGGAAAGTATATTTAGTTAAAGAATGAAAGTAAAATTGAGAAATATATACAAAATAGACAAAAAAACAAGAAAACTGGCTATTTACAAAAGGATACTACAGATAACACGACCGCACTGCTACGCCATCTTGGAACTGCAGTCTGGAGGTGTGTTGGGTCATTGTCCTGTTGAAAAACAAATGATAGTCCCACTAAGCCCAAACCAGATGGAATGGCGTATCGCTGCAGAATGCTGTGGTAGCCATGCATGTTAAGTGTGCCTTAAATTCTAAATAAATCACAGACAGTGTCACCAGCAAAGCAGCCCCACACCATAACACCTCCTCCTTCATGCTTTATGGTGGGAAATACACATGCGGAGATCATCCGTTCACCCACACCTCACAAAGACACGGCGGTTGGAACCAAAAATCTCAAATTTGGACTCCAGACCAAAAGACACATTTCCACTTGTCTAATGTCCATTGGTTGTGTTTCTTGGCCCATGCAAGTCTCTTCTTCTTATTGGTGTCCTTTAGTAGTGGTTTCTTTGCAGCAATTCGACCATGAAGGCCTGATTCACGCAGTCTCCTCTGAACAGTTGATGTTGACATGTGTCTGTTACTTGAACTTTGTGAAGCATTTATTTGGGCTGCAATTGCTGAGGCTGGTAACTCTAATGAACTTATCATCTGCAGCAGAGGTAACTTTGGGTCTTCCATTCCTGTGGCAGTCCTCATGATGGTTTTTGCGACTGCACTTGAAGAAACGTTCAAAGTTCTTGACATTTTCCGTATCGACTGACCTTCATGTCTTAAAGTAATGATGGACTGTTGTTTCTCTTTGCTTATTTGAGCTGTTCTTGCCATAATATGGACTTGGTCTCTTACCAAATAGGGCTATCTTCTATATACCCTCCCTACCTTGTCACAACACAAATGATTGGCTCAAACACATTAAGAAGGAAAGAAATTCCACAAATTAACTTTTAAGAAGACACACCTGCTGAAGCTGGTTAAGAGAATGTCAACAGTGTGCAAAGCTGTCATCAAGGCAAAGGGTGGCTATTTGAAGAATCTCAAATATAAAATATATTTTGATTTTTTTACTACTTGATTCCATATATGTTATTTCATAGTTTTGATGTCTTCACTATTATTCTACAATCTAGAAAATAGCCAAAATTAAGAAAAACCCTTGAATGAGTAGGTGTTCTAAAACTTTTGAACGGTAGTGTAGATGGATTACATAGTTAAAGCAGTCATGTCTCTTTAGCCCTGCTTTCTAAAGTGAGAATGTCTAACATAATAACTACCTCTAATGCTATCTAGTCCTATACAGAAGCAACATGTCACCTTTGTGATGCAACTGGAACATATTCACAGAGTTTCTATCCCATCTCTGTCTATCCCATCTCTGTCTATCCCATCTCTTCTAAAGTGCTAGCTGTTATATGTCTCACGTTCAGACATGGAGATGTGTGTCTGTGGCTGTGAAGGTGCAGAAAGTGTGTCACTCAGGCTAATGCCAGTAGACAGACCTATGTGTGTCTCTTTGCCACTTCCTGTGTACCAGAGCTCCCAGACATCGGCAGCTGTCCACTTTGGTTTCTGTCCCTGGAGCTTGGACAGGACCTGACACTTCCCATCCCTGACACAGAAAGTCCTAGTTAGTACCTCGGACTGCTCGCCATCACAACAGAAATAATGCATTTTTAATGCCAGCATTACCGGATGGTCCTGAGGTGTTTACATCCCGCCATGACTCGGTTCACTGTGGTAGAACTAATGAGTGATGTAACGTACACTCAATTACTAATCGAACACATCTCATAGAGTCCACTGAGGCCATACTCAATGTTCTCACAGCTTTGGCCAAAGACATTGGAAATTAAATAAGCTAAAGGAAAAGGTGACCTAAGGCTCATCTAATCTAAATGAGGGACTATGTCTATGGCACTTAATATTCAGAAGGATATTCTCCCTCTGCAGTCAAAGCCACTCAAAGTCCTTCCAATCCTCAGAGGAAAAAAGGATAGCAAATTGAAAATAATTGTAGTGATTATGACAACAGCTGTAATGTTTGATAAATGTAGGTCAAGGGCATATATCATCACTCTCCAACATTATCAATGGCTCTCCGCGCTGTCCTTATTAACTTTATATGTTTAATTAAACGAATATTACATCTATATCATATGTTGTTTTACCATGGACTCTCTGAACATAAACAATCTCTGAGGAAATATTCTGTAGAGGATCTAGAATGAACTGTTGTCTCTTCTAAAAGCCATTTAAATAACAGTTAAACTGTTTCCATTGATTCCTTTTCTTGCTTTACAAAGGGCTTTCCCATCTCTCCTTTGGATGATCAATAGGCCTACTTGACCAGCTAAATGATCTGCCAAGGAAAACAAGTATGTGTTTATGAACTGCCTGGTAAAGCAGCTAGGCTATAGTGTATACAGTACCTTTAGAAAGTATGAATACATTTTGTTGTTGTCACGGTCGTCGGGAACAGAGGAGGACCAAGGCGCAGCGTTGCAGACGAACATACTCTTTATTAGTGATACACGACCAAAACAACAAAAACAAAAACGATAACGTAACGGTCAAACACAAACCAACTAGAACAAGATCCCACAACCACTGTGGGCAAACAGCTTGTTTAAATGTGGTTCCCAATCAGAGACAACCAGCCACAGCTGACACTCGTTGCCTCTGATTGAGAACCACACTGGCCAACATAGAAATGGAACACATAGAATACAAATGAAACTCACACCCTGGCTCAACATACAAGTGTCCCCAGAGCCAGGGCATGACAGTACCCCCCCCTACAGGCGCGGACTCCGACCGCGCCAACTAAATACCACAGGGGAGGGACCGGGTGGGCACTCCGCCTTGGCGGCGGATCCGGCTCCGGGCCTGATCCCCACTCCCTCTCCAACCCCCCAAAGTACCCCTGGTCCGGTCTGGCCCCGCTGGCCGGAGCTGGACTGCACACTGATGGAGTGGATTGCTCTAGCTCCGGCTTAACGCATCTGACCGGTGCCGGACCAGGCACCAGTGGAACAGGCACGGGCCGTGCCGGACTGACGACGCCCACCACTGGCTTGGTGTGGAGAACAGGCACGGGCCGTGCTGGACTGGCGATGCACACCACTGGCTTGGTGTGAGGAGCAGGAGCGGGCCGAACCGGGCTGGCGACGCGCACCATTGGCTTGGTACGGGAAGCAGGAGCGGGCCGGACCGGGCTGACGATGCGCACCCCTGGCTTGGTGCGTGGAGCAGGAACGGACCGGACCGGGCTGACGATGCGCACCCCTGGCTTAGTGCGTGGGGCAGCAACGGGCTGGGCCGGGCTGACGATACGCACCCCTGGCTTGGTGCGAGTGGCAGGAACAGGCCGGACCGGGCTGGCGACGCGCACCATAGGCTTGGTGCGGGGAGCAGGAACAGGCCGGGCCGGGCTGGCGAAGCGCACCATAGGCTTGGTGCGGGGAGCAGGAACAGGCTGGGCCGAGCTGGCGACGCGCACCGTAGGCTTGGTGCGAGTGGCAGGAACAGGCCGGGCTGGGCTGGCGACGCGCACCATAGGCTTGGTGCGGAGAGCAGGAACAGGCCGGGCTGGGCTGGCGACGCGCACCGTAGGCTTGGTGCGAGGGGCAGGAACAGACCGGACCGTACTGGGGACACACACCACTGGCCCTACACCGGGATCTGGAACGGGCCGGACCGGACTGGTAACACACCCCAGTACCTCTCGCCGTGCCTCTACACCTTCCTTCCCTTCTTTGACCAGTGGCCCCCGTAACCTGGCGGCCTCCTCTGCCAACCCGCTGGACCGCTCTATCGCGGCCTCCTGCTGCCCCGACGTCCACGTCGTGAGCCCCCCCCTAAAAAATTTCTGGGGGTCTCTCTTCCCCGTGGGCCAGGCCTCTATAGTTCTCGCCCAACTCTCGCTCTTCTGCTTCCAACTCCAGCCATTCTACTCCTCATTTGGCTTGACCCAGTCGAGACTCTTCCTCCACTGTTCCCAAGTCCACTCTCTCTGCTCTTCATTAGGCTTGACCCAGTCGAGGTTGCCACGGAGATCTGCTAGCGACTCCCCTGGCGATGGCTCCTGGACACGCTGCTTGGTCCAGTTTTGGTGGGATCTTCTGTCACGGTCGTCGGGAACAGAGGAGGACCAAGGCGCAGCGTTGCAGACGACCATACTCTTTATTAGTGATACACGACCAAAACAACAAAAACGATAACGTGACAGTCAACGGTCAAACACAAACCAACTAGAACAAGATCCCACAACCACTGTGGGCAAACAGCTTGTTTAAATGTGGTTCCCAATCAGAGACAACCAGCCACAGCTGACACTCGTTGCCTCTGATTGAGAACCACACTGGCCAACATAGAAATGGAACACATAGAATACAAATGAAACTCACACCCTGGCTCAACATACAAGTGTCCCCAGAGCCAGGGCGTGACAGTTGTGTTACAGCCTGAATTCAAAATTGGTTAATTATGTATTTTTTTCACCCATCTACACACAATACCCCATAATGACAAAGTGGAAACTTTTTAAAAATGTATTTAAAACATTTATTGAAAATGAAATACAGAAACATCTAATTTACATAAGTATCACAAATCTGAGTCATTACCTTGTAGAAGCACCTTTGGCAGTGATTACAGCTGTGAGTCTTTCTGGGTAAGTCTCTAAGACCTTTCAACACCTGGATTGTGCAACATTTGCCCATTATTCTTTTCAAAGTTCTTCATGCTCTATCAAATTGGCTGTTGATTATTGCTAGACAACCATTTTCAGATCTTGCCATAGATTTTCAAGTAGATTTACATAGTTAAAGCAGTCATGTCTCTTTAGCCCTGCTTTCTAAAGTGAGAATGTCTAACATAATAACTACCTCTAATGCTATCTAGTCCTATAGAGAAGCAACATGTCACCTTTGCGATGCAACTGGAACATATTCACAGAGTTTCTATCCCATCTCTGTCTATCCCATCTCTGTCGATCCCATCTCTGTCTATCCCATCTCTGTCTATCCCATCTCTGTCTATCCCATCTCTTCTAAAGTGCTAGCTGTTATATGTCTCACGTTCAGACATGGAGATGTGTGTCTGTGGCTGTGAAGGTGCAGAAAGTGTGTCACTCAGGCTAATGCCAGTAGACAGACCTATGTGTGTCTCTTTGCCACTTCCTGTGTACCAGAGCTCCCAGACATCGGCAGCTGTCCACTTTGGTTTCTGTCCCTGGAGCTTGGACAGGACCTGACACTTCCCATCCCTGACACAGAAAGTCCTAGTTAGTACCTCGGACTGCTCGCCATCACAACAGAAATAATGCATTTTTAATGCCAGCATTACCGGATGGTCCTGAGGTGTTTACATCCCGCCATGACTCGGTTCACTGTGGTAGAACTAATGAGTGATGTAACGTACACTCAATTACTAATCGAACACATCTCATAGAGTCCACTGAGGCCATACTCAATGTTCTCACAGCTTTGGCCAAAGACATTGGAAATTAAATAAGCTAAAGGAAAAGGTGACCTAAGGCTCATCTAATCTAAATGAGGGACTATGTCTATGGCACTTAATATTCAGAAGGATATTCTCCCTCTGCAGTCAAAGCCACTCAAAGTCCTTCCAATCCTCAGAGGAAAAAAGGATAGCAAATTGAAAATAATTGTAGTGATTATGACAACAGCTGTAATGTTTGATAAATGTAGGTCAAGGGCATATATCATCACTCTCCAACATTATCAATGGCTCTCCACGCTGTCCTTATTAACTTTATATGTTTAATTAAACGAATATTACATCTATATCATATGTTGTTTTACCATGGACTCTCTGAACATAAACAATCTCTGAGGAAATATTCTGTAGAGGATCTAGAATGAACTGTTGTCTCTTCTAAAAGCCATTTAAATAACAGTTAAACTGTTTCCATTGATTCCTTTACTTGCTTTACAAAGGGCTTTCCCATCTCTCCTTTGGATGATCAATAGGCCTACTTGACCAGCTAAATGATCTGCCAAGGAAAACAAGTATGTGTTTATGAACTGCCTGGTAAAGCAGCTAGGCTATAGTGTATACAGTACCTTTAGAAAGTATGAATACATTTTGTTGTGTTACAGCC
The DNA here is from genome assembly GCF_964263955.1 of Coregonus lavaretus. Lineage (NCBI taxonomy): Eukaryota > Metazoa > Chordata > Actinopteri > Salmoniformes > Salmonidae > Coregonus > Coregonus lavaretus. The sequence goes on from NC_139991.1 coordinate 46,742,166, forward strand.
TGAATTCAAAATTGGTTAATTATGTATTTTTTTCATCCATCTACACACAATACCCCATAATGACAAAGTGGAAACTTTTTAAAAATGTATTTAAAACATTTATTGAAAATGAAATACAGAAACATCTAATTTACATAAGTATCACAAACCTGAGTCATTACCTTGTAGAAGCACCTTTGGCAGTGATTACAGCTGTGAGTCTTTCTGGGTAAGTCTCTAAGACCTTTCAACACCTGGATTGTGCAACATTTGCCCATTATTCTTTTCATAATTCTTCATGCTCTATCAAATTGGCTGTTGATTATTGCTAGACAACCATTTTCAGATCTTGCCATAGATTTTCAAGTAGATTTAAGTAAAAACTGTAACTCGGCCACTCAGGAACATTCACTGTCTTCTTCGTAAGCAACTTGGTAAGCAACTTGACCTTGTATTTTAGGTTATTGTCCTACTGAAAGGTGAATTTATCTCCCAGTGTCTGGTGGAAAGCATTTCGTCTAGGATTTTGCCTGTGGTTAGCTCCATTCAGATTCTTGTTTATCCTGAAAAGCTCCCCAGTCTTTAACAATTACAAGCATACCCATAAAATGATACAGCCACCACTATGCTTGAAAATATGGAGAGTGGTATTCAGTAATTTGTTGTATTGGATTTTCCCCAAACATAACACTTTGTATTCAGGACAAAAAGTGAGTTGCTTTGCATAATTTTTTTTGCAGTATTACTTTAGTGCCATGTTGCAAACAGGATGCATGTTTTGGAATATTTGTATTCTGTAAGGCTTCCTTTTCACTCTGTCAATTAGGTTAGTATTGTGGGGTAAATACAATGTTGTTGATCCATCCTCAGTTTTCACATATCACAGCCATTAAACTCTGTAACTGTTTTAAAGTCACCATTGGCCTCATTGTGAAATCGCTGAGCGGTTTCCTTCCTCTCCGGCAACTGAGTTAGGAAGGAAGCCTGTATCTTTGTAATGACTGGATTTATTGATAAACCATATAAAGTGTAATTAATAACTTTACCATGCTCAAAGGGATATTCAATGTCTTCTTTTTTTTTACCCATCTACCAATAAGTGCCCTTTACGAGGCATTGGAAAACCTCTCTGGTCTTTGTGGTTGAATCTGTGTTTGAAATTAATTGGTAAACTGAGGGACCATACAGATAATTGTGTCGGGTACAGAGATGAGGTAGTCATTCAAAAATCATGTTAAACCCTATTATTGCACATAGAGTGAGCCTGCACTTATTATGTGACTTGTTAAGCACATTTTTACTCCTGAACTTATTTAGGCTTGCCATAATAAAGGGGTTAAACACTTATTGACTTTCAGCTTTTTATTTTTTATTAATTAGTAAAAATGTCGAAAAACATAATTCCACTTTGACATTATGGGGTATTGTGTGTAGGCCAGTGAAAAACTGTATATATTTAATCAATTTTAACACAACAACATTTGGAAAAAGACAAGGGGTGTGAATACTTTCTGAAGGCACTGGATATACAGTGGGGGAAAAAAGTACTTAGTCAGCCACCAATTGTGCAAGTTCTCCCACTTAAAAAGATGAGAGAGGCCTGTAATTTTCATCATAGGTACACGTCAACTATGACAGACAAAATGAGGAAAAAAAATCCAGAAAATCACATTGTAGGATTTTTTATGAATTTATTTGCAAATGATGGTAGAAAATAAGTATTTTGTCAATAACAAAAGTTTCTCAATACTTTGTTATATACCCTTTGTTGGCAGTGACACAGGTCAAACGTTTTCTGTAAGTCTTCACAAGGTTTTCAGACACTGAAGCTGGTATTTTGGCCCATTCCTCCATGCAGATCTCCTCTAGAGCAGTGATGTTTTGGGGCTGTCGCTGGGCAACACAGACTTTCAACTCCCTCCAAAGATTTTCTATGGGGTTGAGATCTGGAGACTGGCTAGGCCACTCCAGGACCTTGAAATGCTTCTTACGAAGCCACTCCTTCGTTGCCCCGGCGGTGTGTTTGGGATCATTGTCATGCTGAAAGACCCAGCCACGTTTCATCTTCAATGCCCTTGCTGATGGAAGGAGGTTTTCACTCAAAATCTCACGATACATGGCCCCATTCATTCTTTCCTTTACACGGATCAGTCGTCCTAGTCCCTTTGCAGAAAAACAGCCCCAAAACATGATGTTTCCACCCCCATGCTTCACAGTAGGTATGGTGTTCTTTGGATGCAACTCAGCATTCTTTGTCCTCCAAACACGACGAGTTTAGTTTTTACCAAAAAGTTATATTTTGGTTTCATCTGACCATATGACATTCTCCCAATCCTCTTCTGGATCATCCAAATGCACTCTAGCAAACTTCAGATGGGCCTGGACATGTACTGGCTTAAGCAGGGGGACACGTCTGGCACTGCAGGATTTGAGTCCCTGGCGGCGTAGTGTGTTACTGATGGTAGGCTTTGTTACTTTGGTCCCAGCTCTCTGCAGGTCATTCACTAGGTCCCCCCGTGTGGTTCTGGGATTTTTGCTCACCGTTTTTGTGATCATTTTGACCCCACGGGGTGAGATCTTGCGTGGAGCCCCAGATCGAGGGAGATTATCAGTGGTCTTGTATGTCTTCCATTTCCTAATAATTGCTCCCACAGTTGATTTCTTCAAACCAACCTGCTTACCTATTGCAGATTCAGTCTTCCCAGCCTGGTGCAGGTCTACAATTTTGTTTCTGGTGTCCTTTGACAGCTCTTTGGTCTTGGCCATAGCGGAGTTTGGAGTGTGACTGTTTGAGGTTGTGGACAGGTGTCTTTTATACTGATAACAAGTTCAAACAGGTGCCATTAATGCAGGTAACGAGTGGAGGACAGAGGAGCCTCTTAAAGAAGAAGTTACAGGTCTGTGAGAGCCAGAAATCTTGCTTGTTTGTAGGTGACCAAATACTTATTTTCCACCATAATTTGCAAATAAATTCATTAAAAATCCTACAATGTGATTTTCTGGAGAAAAAAAATCTCAATTTGTCTGTCATAGTTGACGTGTACCTATGATGAAAATGACAGGCCTCTCTCATCTTTTTAAGTGGGAGAACTTGCACAATTGGTGGCTGACTTTTTTCCCCCACTGTACACTAACCTTTACAGATACTAGACCTGTGGCTGTTTTCAGCTCAGCAATATCTGAATATGACAAATGCTGTATATGTATAGCATTTACTATATTGCTGTGTACAAACTAAACTGCTAGGAGAAGGCCATTAAGATTCCTAGGCAAAGCCTTGGGAAACCAGTGTGGGAATGGTGGAGCTAGCCCTTTTCTCCCCAAGGATAAAGTGTTTCATGTCCATCCCCAGGCCAATGCAGGTTGCTGCTGTATTTGGCACCTGGGAGACCTGTCTGTCTCTCTGTAGGACTTGGCTGGCAGCCTGCAGCTGCTCTCAGAGCCAGGTGTTGTTTTAATTATCTCAGAGCATAAGTGACCTTTACATCAGAGCTCTGGCTGCAGAGAGCCCGGCCTCCAAGGAGCTGTGTGTCTGGTCCCTTTCTTCTCCCACATTCCCCCAGTGAAGGGCAAGACTGAGACACATCGACAGCATCCATTTCACAGCTGCCAGAAACACATTCCACAGTCACAACACTTCTGTTTTCTATATATTTCGGTCTCCCTGGTTTTAGGAGTTTTTGCTGAGTTTCTTAGTGAGTCTCCCCAAATAGTGACCTCTATGGTTTCATAGAACCTTATTTATTCTACTTCATCAGGTGGACACATCCATCGATATAGTCTAAAACACTTTTCTGAGTGGTTTCTCTCAGCCACCAGAATCACACTCAGGTCAATTGTCTGTATAGAAATATACTCAAACAACTAAAGGCTGCATTCGTTATCTATGAAAAATGAGTACTTGAAGCACACATCCCCTTCTCTAGATGTTGTATGGTTGGGTAGAGAGAGAGGGAGAGGACAACCACAGTTTAGGGGTGGGGGGCTACACAGCATACAGTGGGGAAAAAAAGTATTTAGTCAGCCACCAATTGTGCAAGTTCTCCCACTTAAAAAGATGAGCGAGGCCTGTAATTTTCATCATAGGTACACGTCAACTATGACAGACAAATTGAGAAAAGAAAATCCAGAAAATCACATTGTAGGATTTTTAATGAATTTATTTGCAATTATGGTGGAAAATAAGTATTTGGTCACCTACAAACAAGCAAGATTACTGGCTCTCACAGACCTGTAACTTCTTCTTTAAGAGGCTCCTCTGTCCTCCACTCGTTACCTGTATTAATGGCACCTGTTTGAACTTGTTATCATTATAAAAGACACCTGTCCACAACCTCAAACAGTCACACTCCAAACTCCACTATGGCCAAGACCAAAGAGCTGTCAAAGGACACCAGAAACAAAATTGTAGACCTGCACCAGGCTGGGAAGACTGAATCTGCAATAGGTAAGCAGCTTGGTTTGAAGAAATCAACAGTGGGAGCAATTATTAGGAAATGGAAGACATACAAGACCACTGATAATCTCCCTCGATCTGGGGCTCCACGCAAGATCTCACCCCGTGGGGTCAAAATGATCACAAGAACGGTGAGCAAAAATCCCAGAACCACACGGGGGGACCTAGTGAATGACCTGCAGAGAGCTGGGACCAAAGTAACAAAGCCTACCATCAGTAACACACTATGCCGCCAGGAACTCAAATCCTGCAGTGCCAGACGTGTCCCCTTGCTTAAGCCAGTACATGTCCAGGCCCGTCTGAAGTTTGCTAGAGTGCATTTGGGTGATCCAGAGGAGGATTAGGAGAATGTCATATGGTCAGATGAAACCAAAATAGAACTTTTTGGTAAAAACTCAACTCGTCGTGTTTGGAGGACAAAGAATGCTGAGTTGCATCCAAAGAACACCATACCTACTGTGAAGCATGGGGGTGGAAACATCATGCTTTGGGGCTGTTTTTCTGCAAAGGGACCAGAACGACTGATCTGTGTAAAGGAAAGAATGAATGGGACCATGTATCGTGAGATTTTGAGTGAAAACCTCCTTCCATCAGCAAGGGCATTGAAGATGAAACGTGGCTGGGTCTTTCAGCATGACAATGATCCCAAACACACCGCCCGGGCAACGAAGGAGTGGCTTCGTAAGAAGCATTTCAAGGTCCTGGAGTGGCCTAGCCAGTCTCCAGATCTCAACCCCATAGAAAATCTTTGGAGGGAGTTGAAAGTCCGTGTTGCCCAGCGACACCCCCAAAACATCACTGCTCTTGAGGAGATCTGCATGGAGGAATGGGCCAAAATACCAGCAACAGTGTGTGCTCTAGAGGAGATCTGCATGGAGGAATGGGCCAAAATACCAGCAAACCTTGTGAAGACTTACAGAAAACGTTTGACCTGTGTCACTGCCAACAAAGGGTATATAACAAAGTATTGAGAAACTTTTGTTATTGACCAAATACTTATTTTCCACCATCATTTGCAAATAAATTCATTAAAAATCCTACAATGTGATTTTATGGAGAAAAAAATTCTCATTTTGTCCGTCATAGTTGACGTGTACCTCTGATGAAAATTACAGGACTCTCTCATCTTTTTAAGTGGGAGAACTTACACAATTGATGGCTGACTAAATACTTTTTTTCACCACTGTATGCCTGCCTCAAGTCACTAGTTGTAGTTATTTTCCTTAGTATGAGTGCAAACTTGAATGTGGTAATGTTGCTATGGCAACATTAAGTGTCCTCGTGTTCCTGAAGTTGCCCAAAAGCACAACCTGTAAGATATGCACTTATTTTAATATCTGAAATAAACCCTTTGATTTGGAATAATATGACTATAATTACCTTAATAAGATACTGTAAGTAGTCTTACCCTATCGTAGCAATGTTTTTAAAGAGGGGGTCATTCAAAATTGAACTATCCAAAGCCTTCATCAGAGTTCCTTACTATTACTTTAGTTCCTGGCATACATATGGGACACACGCACACACACACACACACACACACACACACACACACACACACACACACACACACACACACACACACACACACACACACACACACACACACACCACACCACACCACACCACACCACACCACACACAGTCTGTTGTTTTGAAATGTTGTACTCCAGAATTTTCTATTCATCCAACTCCTCTGCTCTGTAATGACATGGTCACATAGCTCATTTGTTCTATGAGTCTATCACAACATCAGAGACGCATCTATGGCAACCTTATTCTATCTGGAGAGGAGGAAAATCCATACCTAGACGATATCAGATGTCCTCCTATCAGTCATCTAAGCACACCCCAACAAATAGCTGCAGAAGCTACAATGGAAGGTGAGAGTGGGGTTGAGATAAGTGAAAAAATATACCAGTTTCATTTAAGGACCAAAAAATTGACAGCTGTGCCATATAGATTGCAAAATAGTTGGGAAGAGATTTTAAATGTACCGATTCCATGGCACATGGTTTATGAACTGATACGCAAAACAACGCCGGATTGAAAACGTAGAATTGTTCTATTTAAATTATTATACAACATTCTTGCAACCAATAGAATGTTATTTATATGGGGGATACAATCTTCCCAGCTCTGCAGATTTTCCTGCGAAGAGACAGAGTCATTAGATCATTTATGTTGGTACTGTCCACATGTAGCTTGTTTTTGGTCACAGGTCCAGGAATTGCTGAAGAATTGCAACATTTACCTGGAGCTAGCGCTGCAGATAGCAATACTGCATGATCTGAAAAGTCATAGTCAATCGATCAATAATATAATATTACTTTTAGCAAAAAAATGTATCTTTAATTTACAATCTGTAGAAACTATGTGAATAGAAAGGTTCAGAATTTTTGGGAAGCATCACAGCACAGTTGAAAAATATATGGCAAATAGAAATCCAATATGGACGGTGTTATGAGATAGATGTGAGGAGTTGAATGGAGCTGAAGGGTGGGACTAATAACAACAAAATAACAAATGTAAAATATGCTGTGTCTGTAAAAGGTATATAGGTTCAGACCTTTTGTGAAACAGCACAGTTAAAAGTTTATGACACATAGAAATCAAACTGGATGGACATCAAAATAGATGGGAGAGGTTGAGGATAGAGGAAGGACAGGACAAAAAACAAACAAAATATAGCTATTGTAAAATAGAATGTGTCCGTCAAATGTATATAGTGTGTATAGGCTGGAAGTAGAAGCCTAAGTGCTGTTGTTCATTAGTTTACTCCAATTAGGGGAGGGGTGGTAGGGTTAGCGGAAAATAATAAAGGAAAATATATTTTAAAAATATATTTGTAATCAAATCAAATTGTATTTGTCATATGCGCCGAATACAACAGGTGTACACCTTACAGTGAAATGCTTACTGTCACGATGTCAGTGTATGCGGTAGACTGAAGTCAGGCGCAGGACACAGAACTTAAGGAAAAAACGTATCTTTACTTAAACACGTAAAGTAACAAGAAGCCTCCACGCAGGGAGGAATAAACCCGCTCACTCACGACATCCGCGAACAAACAACAAACACGCACAGAACACAATGGGAGCCACAGGGTTAAATAGGGGCGGAGTAATCACAAGATGGGCAACACGTGTGAAACAATCTGACACAACAGGTAGAACATAGAAACATATAACATAGATCGGCAGCAGCTAGTACTCCGGTGACGACGAACGCTGAAACCTGCCCGAGCAAGGAGGAGGGGCAGCCTCGGCAGAATCCGTGACACTTACTTACAAGCCCTTAACCTATAATGCAGTTTTAAGAAAGAATACCAAAAGAAATCACAAAAAAATACAATATAAAATAATACGAAATAAAAGTAACAAATAATTAAAGAGCAGCAGTAAAAATAACAAAAGCGAGGCTATATACAGGGGGTACCGGTACCGAGTCAATGTGCGGGGGCACCGGTTAGTTGAGGTAATTGAGGTAATATGTACATGTACAGTGAGGAAAAAAAGTATTTGATCCCCTGCTGATTTTGTACGTTTGCCCACTGACAAAGACATGATCAGTCTATAATTGTAATGGTAGGTTTATTTGAACAGTGAGAGACAGAATAACAACGAAAAAATCCAGAAAAACGCATGTCCAAAATGTTATAAATTAATTTGCATTTTAATTAGGGAAATAAGTATTTGACCCCTTTGCAAAACATGACTTAGTACTTGGTGGCAAAACCCTTGTTGGCAATCACAGAGGTCAGACGTTTCTTGTAGTTGGCCACCAGGTTTGCACACATCTCAGGAGGGATTTTGTCCCACTCCTCTTTGCAGATCTTCTCCAAGTCATTAAGGTTTCGAGGCTGACGTTTAGCAACTCGAACCTTCAACTCCCTCCACAGATTTTCTATGGGATTAAGGTCTGGAGACTGGCTAGGCCACTCCAGGACCTTAATGTGCTTCTTCTTGAGCCACTCCTTTGTTGCCTTGGCTGTGTGTTTTGGGTCATTGTCATGCTGGAATACCTATCCACGACCCATTTTCAATGCCCTGGCTGAGGGAATGAGGTTCTCACCCAAGATTTGACGGTACATGGCCCCGTCCATCGTCCCTTTGATGCGGTGAAGTTGTCCTGTCCCCTTAGCAGAAAAACACCCCCAACGCATAATGTTTCCACCTCCATGTTTGACGGTGGGGATGGTGTTCTTGAGGTCATAGGCAGCATTCCTCCTCCTCCAAACACGGTGAGTTGAGTTGATGCCAAAGAGCTCGATTCTGGTCTCATCTGACCACAACACTTTCACCCAGTTCTCCTCTGAATCGTTCAGATGTTCATTGGCAAACTTCAGTCGGGCCTGTATATGTGCTTTCTTGAGCAGGGGAACCTTGCGGGCGCTGCAGGATTTCAGTCCTTCACGGCGTAGTGTGTTACCAATTGTTTTCTTGGTGACTATGGTCACAGCTGCCTTAAGATCATTGACAAGATCCGCCTGTGTAGTTCTGGGCTGATTCCTCACCGTTCTCATGATCATTGCAACTCCACGAGGAGAGATCTTGCATGGAGCCCCAGGCCGAGGGAGATTGACAGTTCTTTGTGTTTCTTCCATTTGCAAATAAACGAACCAACTGTTGTCACCTTCTCACCAAGCTGCTTGGTGATGGTCTTGTAGCCCATTCCAGTCTTATGTAGGTCAACAATCTTGTCCCTGACATCCTTGGAGAGCTATTTGGTCTTGGTGGAGAGTTTGGAATCTGATTGATTGATTGCTTCTGTGGACAGGTGTCTTTTCTACAGGTAACAAACTGAGATTAGGAGCACTCCCTTTAAGAGTGTGCTCCTAATCTCAGCTCGTTACCTGTATAAAAGACACCTGGGAGCCAGAAATATTTCTGATTGAGAGGGGGTCAAATACTTAATTCCCTCATTAAAATGCAAATACATTTATAACATTTTTGACATGCGTTTTTCTGGATTATTTTGTTGTTATTCTGTCTCTCACTGTTCAAATAAACCTACCATTAAAATTATAGACTGATAATTTATTTGTCAGTGGGCAAACATACAAAATCAGCAGGGGATGAAATACTTTTTTCCCTCACTGTAGGTAGAGTTATTAAAGTGACTATACATAGATAATAAAGAGAGAGTAGCAGCAGCGTAAATGGGGGGGCAATGCAAATAGTCTGGGTAGCCATTTGATTACATGTTCAGGAGTCTTATGGCTTGGGGGTAGAAGCTGTTTAGAAGCCTCTTGGACCTAGACTTGGTACTCCGGTACCGCTTACCGTGCGGAAGAAGAGAGAACAGTCTATGACTAGGGTGGCTGGAGTCTTTGACAATTTTTATGGCCTTCCTCTAACACCGCCTGGTATAGAGGTCTTGGATGGCAGGAAGCTTGGCCCCAGTGATGTACTGGGCCATACGCACTACCCCTTGCGGTCGGAGGCCGGGCAGTTGTCATACCAGGCAGTGATGCAACCAGTCAGGATGCTCTCGATGGTGCAGCTGTAGAACCTTTTGAGGATTTGAGGACCATGCCAAATCTTTTCAGTCTCCTTAGGGGGCATAGGTTTTATCGTGCCCTCTTCACGACTGTCTTGGTGTGCTTAGACCATGATCAATCCAAGATGGCGTAGCAGTGCGGTCACGGTTTTATTCATTGTCCTTGTGTAAATATCCCGTTTCTTTTTTTTTTTTTCTATTTTGTATATATTTCTCAATTTTTTACTTTTCATTCTTTAACTAAATATACTTTCCTGCAACCCGCCTCACCCAACGTGGAAAGGATTCTATTATTTCTTTATAACTTTCATCAAGAACCTTAAGCTGTAACTAGTGTAGCTGCAACTGAATGGCTACTTGCTATTAGTCACCGTTAGCGTCTTCACCATTGTCCGTGGCCTACACTATCCACCAGCCAGCTCTAGCTCTAGCCTGGACAATTCGTCGGCCAGTCTGCACAGCGTGCTATCGACCCAGAGCTTATTGGACTTTCTGCCGGAATCACTGGACCCTAGCGCCGGATCATCGCAACCAGCTAGCTAGCTGCAACCTGTTGTTGGCTAATTACCATTGCCCTATAGCAAGCACCAGTTAGCCTTGAGCTAGCCTCAGGCCCATCTCCCGGCTATCTACCTCTCTGTCAACCGGACGGGACCTCCTAGTGTTGACACTGAGCCCCGCCGATCCAACACGACTGGTTTGCCGACGAAATCGTCTGATGTGGTTTCAACAGGCTTCCCGTTGCGACGACCACGAAGATCCATCTGCCAGCCCCGGCCCGCTAGCACACGCAAACTACAACTGTGCTCCCTGCTAGCTGTGCTGAAGCACCAATTTGAACTGCTCTCGGACTCACATATTGCTGTTCACTTGACCTTATGATCACTCAGCTGCACAGCTGTTGTCTGCTGGACTGTTCCTTTACACGGTACCCTGTCCTGTTTATTCTGTTTAGCCTCAGCCCAAACGTTATCGCTATTACCAGTTGTTGTCTTAGCTCTCTCTAATAACACCTGTGATTGCTTTATGCCTCTCTCCCATGTCAATTATGCCTTGCCTATTGCTGTTTGGGTTAGTTCTTATTATACAATTTCACTGTAGAACCCCTAGTCCCTCTCAAACTGCCTCAAATAGTTCCTTTGTTCCACCCCCCATACACGCCGAGACCGGCTCAATCGGTGCCTCCAGTGATGCTATCTCTTTCATTGTTACCCAACGCTTAGGGTTACCTGAACTGTACTCATATCCTTCCATATCCTTTTCTGTACATAATGCCCTAAATCTTTTCTACAACGCCCGGAGAACTGCCCCCTTTATTCTATGTACCCAACGCACTAGAAGACCAGTTCTTAAAGCCTTTAGTCGTATCCTTATTCTAGTCCTCCTCTGTTCCTCTGGTGATGTAGAGGCTAACCCAGGCCCTGCAGCCCCCAGTATCACTCCTACTCCCCAGGAGCTATCATTTGTTGACTTCTGTAACTGTAAAAGTCTTGGTTTTCTGCACGTAAATATCAGAAGCCTCCTTCCTAAGTTTGAGTTATTCACTGCGTTAGCACACTCCGCCAACCCTGATGTTCTAGCAGTGTCTGAATCCTGGCTTAGGAAGGCCACCAAAAATTCTGAAATTTCCATCCCCAACAATAACATTTTCCGTCTAGATAGAACTGCCAAAGGGGGTGGAGTTGCAATCTACTGTAGAGATAGCGTGCAGAGCTCTATCATACTATCCAGGTCTGTGCCCAAACAGTTTGAGCTTCTACTTCTAAAAATCCACCTTTCCAGAAATAAATCTCTCACTGTTGCCGCTTGCTACAGACCCCCCTCAGCCCCCAGCTGTGCCCTGGACACCATATGTGAATTGATTGCCCCCCATCTATCCTCAGAGTTCGTACTGCTTGGTGACCTAAATTGGGATATGCTTAACACCCCGGCCAACCTACAATCTAAACTAGATGCCCTCAATCTCACACAAATGATCAACGAACCTACCAGGTACAACCCTAAATCCGTAAACATGGGTACCCTCATAGATATCATCCTGACTAACTTACCCTCTAAATACACCTCCGCTGTCTTCAACCAGGATCTCAGCGATCACTGCCTTATTGCCTGCGTCCGTAACGGGTCCGCGGTCAAACGACCACCCCTCATCACTGTCAAACGCTCCCAAAAACACTTCAGCAAGCAGGCCTTCCTAATTGACCTGGCCCAGGTATCCTGGATGGATATAGATCTCATTCCGTCAGTAGAGGATGCCTGGTTGTTCTTTAAAAGTAATTTCCTCTCAATCTTAAATAAACATGCCCCATTCAAAAAATACAGAACTAAGAACAGATATAGCCCCTGGTTCTCCTCAGACTTGACTGCCCTTGACCAGCACAAAAACATACTGTGGCGTACTGCATTAGCATCAAATAGCCCCCGCGATATGCAACTTTTCAGGGAAGTTAGGAACCAATATACACAAGCAGTTAGGAAAGCAAAGGCTAACTTTTTCAAACAGAAATTTGCATCCTGTAGCACTAACTCCAAAAAGTTTTGGGACACTGTAAAGTCCATGGAAAATAAGAGTACTTCCTCCCAGCTGCCCACTGCACTGAGGCTAGGAAACACTATCACCACCGATAAATCTACAATAATCGAGAATTTTAACAAGCATTTTGCTACGGCTGGCCATGCTTTCCACCTGGCTACCACTACCCCGGCCACCAGCTCTGCACCCTCCGCTGCAACTTGCCCATGCCCCCCCACTTCTCCTTCACACAAATCCAGACAGCTGATGTTCTGAAAGAGCTGCAAAATCTGGACCCCTACAAATCATCTGGGCTAGTCAATCTGGACCCTTTCTTTCTAAAACTAGCTGCCGAAATTGTCGCAACCCCTATTACTAGCCTGTTCAACCTCTCTTTCGTAACATCTGAGATCCCCAGAGATTGGAAAGCTGCCGCGGTCATCCCCCTCTTCAAAGGGGGTGACACTCTAGATCCAAACTGTTACAGACCCATATCCATCCTGCCCTGCCATTCAAAAGTTTTTGAAAGCCAAGTTAACAAACAGATCACCGACCATTTCGAATCCCACCGTACCTTCTCCGCTATGCAATCCGGTTTCCGAGCTGGTCATGGGTGCACTTCAGCCACGCTCAAGGTCCTAAACGATATTATAACCGCAATCGATAATAGACAGTACTGTGCAGCCGTTTTCATTGACCTGGCCAAGGCTTTCGACTCTGTCAACCACCACATTCTTATTGGCAGACTAAATAGCCTTGGTTTCTCAAATGACTGCCTCGCCTGGTTCACCAACTACTTCTCAGATAGAGTTCAATGTGTCAAATTGGAGGGCCTTTTGTCTGGACCTATGGCAGTCTCTATGGGGGTGCCACAGTGTTCAATTCTTGGGCCGACTCTTTTCTCTGTGTATATCAATGACGTCGCTCTTGCTGCTGGTGACTCTCAGATCCACCTCTACGCAGACGACACCATTTTGTATACATCTGGCCCTTCATTGGACACTGTGTTAACAAACCTACAAACGAGCTTCAATGCCATACAACACTCCTTCAGTAGCCTCCAACTGCTCTTAAACACTAGTAAAACTAAATGCATGCTCTTCAACTGAACGCTGCTTGCACCCGCCCACCCGACTAGAATCACTACTCTTGACGGGTCTGACCTAGAGTATGTGGACAACTACAAATATCTAGGTGTCTGGTTAGACTGTAAACTCTCCTTCCAGACTCACATTAAGAATCTCCAATCCAAAGTTAAATCTAGAATCAGTTTCCTATTTCGCAACAAAGCCTCCTTCACTCATGCTGCCAAACATGCCCTCGTAAAACTGACTATCCTACCGATCCTTGACTTCGGCGATGTCATTTACAAAATAGCCTCCAACACTCTACTCAGCAAATTGGATGTAGTCTATCACAGTGCCATCCGTTTTGTCTCCAAAGCCCCATATACTACCCACCACTGTGACCTGTACGCTCTTGTTGGCTGGTCCTCACTACATATTCGTCGCCAAACCCACTGGCTCCAGGCCATCTATAAATCACTGCTAGGCAAATCCCCGCCTTATCTTAGCTCATTGGTCACCATAGCAACACCCACCCGTAGTATGCGCTCCAGCAGCTATATCTCACTGGTCATCCCCAAAGCCAACACCTCCTTTGGCCGCCATTCCTTCCAGTTCTCTGCTGCCAATGACTGGAACAAATTGCAAAAATCTCTGAAGCTGGAGACACTTATCTCCCTCACTACCTTTAAGCATCAGTTGTCAGAGCACCTTACCGATCACTGCACCTGTACACAGCCCATCTGAAATTAGCCCGCCCAACTACCTCATCCCTATATTGTTATTTATTTTACTCATTTGTACCCCAGTATCTCTATTTGCACATCATCTCTTGCACATCTATCATTCCAGTGTTAATACTAATTGTAATTATTTTGCACTATAGCCTATTTATTGACTTACCTCCATAACTTGCTACATTTGCACACACTGTATATATATTTATTTATGTTGTATTTTTGACTTTGTTTTGTTTTACCCCATATGTAACTCTGTGTTGTTGTTTTTATCGCACTGCTTTGCTTTATCTTGGCCAGGTCGCAGTTGTAAATGAGAACTTGTTCTCAACTGGTTTACCTGGTTAAATAAAGGTGAAATAAAAAATAAATAAAAAAATGTTAGTTTGTTGGTGATGTGGACACCAAGGAAATTGCAGATCTCAACCTGCTGCACTACAGCCCTGTTGATGAGAATGGGGGCGTGCTCAGTCCTCTTCTTTTTCCTGTAGTCCACAATCATCTCCTTTGTCTTGACCACGTTGAGGGAGAGGTTGTTGTCCTAGCACCACACGGCCAGGTCTCTGATCTCCTCCCTATAAGCTTTCTCGTCATTGTCGGTGATCAGGCCTACCACTGTTGTGTCATCGGCAAACTTAATGATGGTGTTGTAGTCGTGCCTGGCCATGCAGTCATGAGTGAACAGGGAGTACAGGAGGGGACTGAGCAAGCACCCCTGAGGGGCCCTCGTGTTGAGGATCAGCGTGGCGGATGTGTTGTTACTTACCCTTACCACCTGAGGGCGGCCCGTCAGGAAGTCCAGGATCCAATTGCAGAGGGAGCTGTTTAGTCCCAGGGTCCTTAGCTTAGTGATGAGCTTTGAGGGCACTATGGTGTTGAACGCTGAGCTGTAGTCAATGAACAGCATTCTCACATAGGTGTTCCTTTTGTCCAGGTGTGAAAGGGCATTGTGGAGCGCAGTAGAGATTGAATCATCTGGGGATCTGTTGGGGCGGTATGCAAATTGGAGTGGGTCTAGGGTTTCTGGGATAATGGTGTTGATGTGAGCCATGACCAGCCTTTCAAAGCACTTCATGGCTACAGATGTGGGTGCTACGGGTCGATAGCCATTTCAGCAGGTTACCTTAGTGGGACTATGGTGGTCTACTTGAAACATGTTGGTATTACAGACTCAGACGGGGAGAGGTTAAAAATGTCAGTGAAGACACTTGCCAGTTTGTCAATCCATGCTCTGAGTACACGTCCTGGTAATCCGTCTGGCCCGGTGGCCTTGTGAATGTTAACCTGTTTAAAGGTCTTACTCACATCGGCTACAGAGAGTGTGATCACACAGTCATCCAGAACAGTTGATGCGCTAATGCATGTTTCAGTGTTACTTGCCTCGAAGCGAGCATAGAAGTAATTTAGCTTGTCAGGTAGGCTTGTGTCACTGGACAGCTCACGGCTGTGCTTCCCTTTGTAGTCTGTAATAGTTTGCAAGCACCGCCACATCCAACGAGTTTAGGATTAGAGTCCCGCTCCTTGAAAGCGGCAGCTCTACCCTTTAGCTCAGTGCGGATGTTGCCTGTAATCCATGGCTTCTGGTTGGGGTATGTACGTACAATCACTGTGGGACGACATCATTGAGTTACTTATTGATGAAGCCAGTGACTGATGTGGTGTACACCTCAATGCCATCGGAAGAATCCCGGAACATATTCCAGTCTGTGGTAGCAAAACAGTCCTGTAGCTTAGCTTCTGCTTCATCTGACCACTTTTGTATTGTCTGAATCACTGGTGCTTCCTGCTTTAGTTTTTGCTTGTAAGCAGGAATCAGGAGGATATAATTATGGTCAGATTTGCCAAATGGAGAGTGAGCGAGAGATTTGTACGCGTCTCTGTGTGTGGAGTAAAGGTGGTCTAGAGTTTTTATCCCTCTGGTTGCACATTTAACATGCTGGTAAAAATGAGGTAAAACAGATTTTAGTTTCCCTGCATTAAAGTCCCTGGTCACTAGGAGCTCCGCCTCTGGATGAGCGTTTTCCTGTTTGCTAATGGCCGTATACAGTTCATTGACTGCGGTCTTAGTGTCAGCATCGGTTTGTAGTGTTAAATAGACAGCTACAAAGAAAATAGATGAAAACTCTATTGGTAAATAGTGTGCTCTATGGCTTATCATGACATACTCTACCTCAGTCGAGCAAAACCTCAAGACTTCCTTAGATATCATGCACCAGCTGTTGTTTACAAATATATATAGACCGCCACCCCTTGTTTTACCATAAGCTGCAGTTCTATCCTGCCGATACAGTGTTATAACCCGCCAGTGTGGCGGGTGATTTACAAGGAGTCAGGCGCAGGAGGGTAAATCACAGAATAACTGGTTTATCCGGTAAGACAGCGGTACGCAGCAATGCGTAAACCACTCCAGTGCGGTAATACGGTGCACTGGAAAACAACAAGGCACACAGGTGAAAATCCTTGTGATACAAAATATAATATAGCTCCACCGAGCTAATGTAACCTCCACAATAAACAATCACACAGAAAGACAAGGGTGGCAGAGGGAATACATATACAGGTACTGATGAGGGGATATGAATCAGGTGTGTGTAATAAACAAGACAAAACAAATGGAATAATGAGATGAGGAGCCGCAGTGGCTAGAAGGCCGGTGACGACGAACGCCGAAGCCTGCCTGAACAAGGAGAGGAGGCAGCTTCAGAGGAAGTCGTGACAGTATCCCCTCCCCACCCCCTTTACGCACAGCTCCAGCAGCGCGCCGACACCGGCCTCGGGGACGGCCAGGAGGATGCGGAGCAGGGCGAGCCGGATGGCGACGGTGGAAAGCCCTCAACAGGGAGGGATCGAGGACATCCCTCACCGGTACAAAACACAGCTCCTCCGGACCATACCCCTCCCACTCCACGAGGTACTGAAGGCCCCCACCCGATGCCTCGAATCCAGGATGAAACGGACGGAGTACGCCGGGGCCCCCTCGATGTCCAGAGGAGGCGAAGGGACCTTCCGCACCTCAGACTCCTGGAGCGGACCAGCCACCACCAGCCTGAGGAGAGACACGTGAAATGAGGGGTTAATACGGTAATCAGGAGGGAGTAGTAACCTATACGTAACCTCGTTTACTCTCCTCAGGACTTTGAACGGCCCCACAAGCCGCGGGCTCAGCTTCCGGCAGGGCAGGCAGAGGGGCAGATTCCAGGTAAAGAGCCAGACCTGATCACCCGGTACCAACACCGGGGCCTCACTGCGGTGGCGGTCAGCGTTGGCCTTCTGGTGACGCACGGTGCGCTGGAGGTGGACGTGGGCAGCGTTCCATGTCTCCTCCGCGTGCCGAAACCAGTCATCCACCGCAGGAGCTTCGGTCTGGCTCTGATGCCATGGTGCCAGGACCGGCTGATATCCTAAAACACATTGAAATGGAGATGGGTTAGTGGAGGAGTGGTGGAGAGAGTTCTGGGCATATTCGGCCCATGGCAAGAACACTGACCACTCCCCCGGCCGGTCCTGGCACTAGGACCGCAGGAACCTACCCAGATCCTGATTCACCTGTTCCACCTGCCCATTAGACTTGGGGTGAAACCCATAGGTCAGGCTGACTGAGACCCCCATACGTTCCATGAACGCCTTCCAGACCCTGGATGTAAACTGGGGACCCCGGTCAGACACTGTGTCCTCTGGCACCCCGTAGTGTCAGAAGACGTGAGTAAACAGGGCTTCCGCAGTTTGCAGGGCCTTGGGGAGAACGGGCAGAGAAAGGAGGCGGCAGGCTCACGTCCTTAGCCAAGGTAGGCCACCAGTACTTCCCGGTCAGGCAGTGCACTGTACGGCAGATACCTGGGTGACCAGAGGAGGGGGACGTGTGTGCCCAATAGATCAGACGATCATGGACAAAAGACTGCACGTACCACAGCCCAGTTGGGCACTGAGGTGGAGATGGCTCTGTGCGTAACGCCCGCTCTATGTCCACGTCCACCGCCCACACTACCGGCGCCACAATGCAGGAGGCCAGGAGTATGGGGGTGTTGTCAATGGGTCTCAACTCTGTGTCGTACAGCCATGACAGTGTGTCTGCCTTCACGTTCTTAGTACCTTGTATGTATGACAACGTAAAATCAAACCGGGTGAAGAACAAGGCCCACCTGGCCTGGAGAGGGTTCAGCCTCCTCGCTGCCCAGATGTACTCCTGGTTACGGTGGTCCGTCAAGAAGAGAAAAGGGTGTTTCGCCCCCTCGAGCCAGTGCCTCCACGCGGTCAGGGCTCTGACAACAGCCAACTGCTCCCGATCACCAACGTCGTAGTTCTGCTCCGCTGGGCTGAGCTTCTTAGAGAAGAAGGCACAGGGGTGGAGCTTGGGTGGCGTGCCCAAGCGTTGAGTCCTATCCCTACCTCGGACGCATCCACCTCCACTATGAACGGTAATGATGGATCGGTATGGGCCAGTACCGGGGCTGAGGTGAACAGAGCCCTCAGGTTACTGAAAGCCCTGTCAGCCTCAGCAGACCAGTGGAGCCGGGACAGCCAACCCTTCAACGGCGAGGTGATGGGAGCTGCGACCTTGCCAAAACCCTGGATAAACCTCAGATAGTAATTGGCAAAGCCAATAAAGCGCTGCACCTCCTTTACCGTGGTTGGAGTCGGCCAATTACGCACGGCTGAAATGCGGTCTCCCTCCATCTCCACACCTGAAGTGGTGATGTGGTAACTATAGCGAATGGTTGTTTGATTAAGTGCCCAGTAATCAATGCAAGGGTGCAGACCTCTTTCTTCTTCATGAAAAATAAACTTGACGATGCGGGTGAAGTGGAGGGACGTATGAACCACTGGCGCAGGGACTCGAAGACGTATGTCTCCATAGCCTCCATTTCCGCCTGCGACAGGGGATAGACATGACTCCTGGGAGGCACAGCATCTAACCGGAGGTTTATCGTGCAATCCCCCGCCCGATGAGGTTTTAATTTGGTCATCTGCGTTTTGGAAAACCTGTGCACCAAGTCGAGGTATTCGGGGGGAATGTGCACGGTGGAGGTAGTGTCTTGACATTCCACCGTGGTTGCACCAACGGAAACAGCTAGACACCTACCCTGACACTCTCACGACCACCCCGTGAGAACCCTCTGCCGCCATGAAAAGGTGGGGTCGTGTAGTGCGAGCCAGGGAAGACCCAACACAACAGGGAAATCAGGGGATTCAATAATATAAAAAGTTATTTGCTCCCTATGGGTCTCCTGCATAATCATCGTGACTGGTGCTGTAACCTCGCTAACAAAACCTGACCCTAATGGTCGACTGTCAAGTGCTTTGATGGGCAATGGAATGGGTAGGGGAATCAATGTGAGACATTTGAAACCCCACCTCTTTAAGGAATACCTGGGATAGGATAAAGTAATCCTTCTACCACCCCCAAAAAAAATTAAAAAAAAATAAAAAATATGTAAAGTGATTATCCCACTGGCCATAGGGTGAATGCACCAATTTGTAAGTCGCTCTGGATAAGAGCGTCTGCTAAATGACGTAAATGTAAATGTAAATACCCTATTAGCTAAAGACCTGTCCATAAAGTTCCCAGTGGCGCCTGAATCGACCAGCGCCTTACACTGGGGAACTGCCGTGTGCTCAGGGAAGTTGACGTGTATGGTGAAGTGCGCAGCAGAGAGCTCTGAACAAGTGTGGGTTTGCGCTACCTGGGGTGACGCGAGAGTGCCCTGCCTGCCGCCTCCAGACCCAGAAGAACTCTGACGACAGCGTGCAGCAGAATATCGTCTCTTGCCACAAGAGTGACACTGGATCTGTCGTCCTCCTTTCTCCTGGATTGCTGCACCACCCAGCTCCATCAGAACGTAATCCGGGTTGCAGGGGGGTGAAACGGGCAGGCCCCTTCCAGGACGTCCTCTGGAAGCCAGCAGGTTGTCCAACCGGATGGCCATGTCCACCAGTTGGTTGAAAGTCAACGTGGTATCCTGGTAGGCTAGCTCCCTTTGGACGTCCTCCCGCAGGCTGCACTGGAAGTGGTCGATGAGGACCCGCTCGTTCCAACCGGACCCCGCCGCTAGAGTTCTAAACTCCAGGGCAAAGTCTTGCGCGGCCCTCGTCCCCTGCCTCAGATGGACCAGGCGCTCGCCGGCCTCTCTTCCTTCGTTGGGATGATCAAACGCCCCGTAGTTATCCAACGTGTCTCTTCTTTCACTCCAGACCACGTTGGCCCACTCCAGGGCTTTCCCCGAGAGAGGCAGGAGATGAGGGCGGACACCTTCTCCCATTCCGAGGGAGCCAGGCTGATGGTGGTAAAATAGAGGTCCAGCTGCAGGAGGAATCCCTGGCAGCGGGCCGCTGTCCCGTCGTACTCCCTTGGTCGGGATAGGTGAATCCCTCTGGGTGCTGTTGGTGTGGGTGGCTGGATCCTGTTGCTCAGCTGGGCTCGAAAGGTTGGGTCCTCTCCTCCCCAGGAGTTGGACGACCTGGAGAACCCGATCCATCACTTCGCACAAGCTGGCTAGCATGTTGGAATGCTCCCGGACCCGCACCACAACTCCAGGCATATTCCTGTTTCTTGCTGAGTCCATGCTGTTGGGTGTGTGATTCTGTGGCGAGTGATTTAGAAGGTGTCAGGCGCAGGAGGGTAAATCACAGAATAACTGGTGTATTCGGTAAGACAGCGGTACGCAGCATTGCGTAAAACACTCCAGTGCGGTAATACGGCGCACTGGAAAACAACAAGGTACATGGGTGAATATACAATATACAAAATACAATATAGCTCCACCGAGCTAATATAACCTCCACAATAAACAATCACACACAAAGACAAGGGGGGCAGAGGATATACTTATACAGGTACTGATGAGGGGATATGAACCAGGTGTGTGTAATAAACAAGACAAAACAAATGGAATGATGAGATGAGGAGCGGCAGTGGCTAGAAGGCCGGTGACGAGGAACGCCAAAGCCTGCCTGAACAAGGAGAGGAGGCAGCTTCGGAAGAAGTCGTGACAGCCAGCTGTATGTTATTCATGTCTTCGTTCAGCCACGACTCTGTGAAACATAAGATATTACAGTTTTTTATGTCCCGTTGGTGGGATATTCGTGCCTGTAGTTCGTCCACTTTATTATCAAGTGATTGTAAATTGGCAAATTGCAAAGGCAGATTAGTAGCGAGTAATCGCTGTTCTGATGTCCAGAAGCCAACAAGTGCTCAGCATATGTAGGAACTCCTTCAAGACTGTTGGAAAAGCATTCCAGGTGAAGCTGGTTGAGAGAATGCCAATAGTGTGCAAAGCTGTCATCAAGGCAAAATATAACATATATTTTGATTTGTTTAACTCTTTTTTGGTTACTACATGATTCCATATGTGTTATATCATAGTTTTGATGTCTTCACTATTATTCTACAATGTAGAAATAGTAAAAATAAAGAAAAACCCTTGAATTAATAGGTGTGTCCAAACTATCGACTGGTGGTGCATATGGGGAATTGGAAATGATGCAGACATTTACATTGATGGATGCTACAATCTATCTGCAATATTAAAGCTGATCTACCACCCCCCCCCAAAAAAGAAAAAAAGAAACCCAATTGAAAACCACTTAATGTTTGGTATTCAGAGGAGTGCTTCTGACGACTCAGACTTCCCAAATGTATCTCTGTCGCAATAATACACCCCTTCATTTAAATCAAATAAATGTGGCTCTGTTTTACCCAGTAATTGTGTTATTCATCGCATTACGTAAAATGTGCTTTGATGTTTTGTATTAATAATAAAAACTGTTGTAACTTTTTCTCCTCAGTGAGAGTTTGATTGAGTTCCAGCTGCCAAGTTGCTCTGTTCTTTATTTATTTCCCAACACCTTGGCACTGACACTATTTGGAGAAAATGAGAGCTTACTTCAATTCAGTTATAGCATTATTGCTCTTAAAATGAGTTGACATTTTAACACAAGATTTTAACTCCAACCTCCATAGACACCTCCTAAAGACTGTGTTCTGTACTTATTATTCACACTGTTGCCACCAGGCTATATAATGCCAATGTATTAGAGCCCCATAGGCATTGAGCACAGTTAAATAGGTTTACCCTCCTCACCGACAGTATGATACACATACTTTAATAACTAAGAGCTGAAATGCTTCAGAAATAAAACAAATGTCCTCTATTATTATGTGCGTACATTACCAATGACAAACCTTCTGTTCAAACCGTGCTGCATTCAAATTATACAGTATATCAAGTGGTAAGAGAAGGATGGCTTTGTACAACTATGTAAGGTAATGCCATCTTTTTCTTTTTCCCCAATGTTCTCTCTCTCTCTCTCTCACACACACACACACACACACACACACACACACACACACACACACACACACACACACACACACACAGCTACTGAACTGAAGTGCTGAGGTCAATTTAATCAAATCACACTGCCTCTCTAAATATAGCCAGGCCCAAGACTGGCTGGGATAACTTGACAAAGTAAATAGGCTGGAAATATGGTCAGAGTTAGGCCTGCAGAACAGAGCACAGCACGTACTACAGTCCTGTCTTAACTACAGCCTCATTCATTTATGAATGGTGATCTGTAGGCATGGGCTGAACACAGACAATGTTCTGGTAAGTGTCTAACTTTTAGCGCTTTAACTTTAGCATTCATACTTTATATAAGTTATAACTACTTTCCTGTTTTAGTCCAAGGATGCAAAATAGCAGTAAAGTTCTGAGTGTTACCTTTCCTGCCTCGCCTCCAGACCGTAGTCGGGACGGCTCAGGGGAGCCTTCACTTGCTAGCTCCAGGGCCAGAGCAATTTACGGATGCTCTGGGGTAATTCCCACATTTGGGGATCTTATCAAATGCTATTGACGAGTTAGTCTGGAATTCCACTGAAGTAGCTGACATTTATTAAACTTGTATATCATGTGAGGTAGTCTGAATGACAAAATAAAATAGTGGGCTACCGAAGCAAAAAGAGCATGGCTCACAGTTCGGCTACATCCCCGTCACATTACAATTGCATCAAAAAAACAAACGTTAACTTACTACGTTACCCATAATGCACTGTAGTGTTTTAAAGCTATACCCCTACCTTACCAACACTACCCCCACTCTGGATGGTCATTAGACCTAACACCACTCCAACACTCATACAACACATACATTTCAGTTACATGGACATTAGACATGTTACCCCTTTGGTCTCTTGAAAGTATTTTTTTTCTTCTTCTTCTTTCCAGTCCATAACGTCCTCTGAACTTGTCCTGTTCAGTAATAACTCCACTTGACGGAGCAAATAGTCTATACAGTCCATAAACACAGTCCACATTCCCTAATTGCCCAAAAGCACATGGAGCGGTGGGTAGCACAATACAAGGGCTGTTGTTTAAAGATGAGGATACCTAGAGAAAGGAAGGCAAGCCAGTGATTCCAGTACCTAGCAGTACATTATGGAGCTTGCACATGTAATTCCAGTGTGAATGCAGGACCCCAATTTATCTCTCCTTAAATGGAAAAAGGTTAACACTTGCAACTTACAACAACTGTTCTCTTTCAAGAATGTTGACAAAAATACCTGGCTTTCTTCCCATACAAAATAACACAGTTCCCAAAACATAAATGGCCCACGTCTCAATAAATAGAATATAAAACTGTCACATGGTACAGTCCCAAATACAGTTGAAGTCGGAGGTTTACATACACCTTAGCCAAATACATTTAAACTCAGTTTTTCACAATTCCTGACATTTAATCCTAGTACAAATTCCCTGTCTTAGGTCAGCTAGGATCACCACTTTATTTTAAGAATGCTAAATGTCAGAATGATAGTAGAGAGAATGATTTATTTCAGCTTTTATTTATTTCATCATATTCCCAGTGGGTCAGAAGTTTACATACACTCAATTAGTATTTGGTAGCATTGCCTTTAAATTGTTTAACTTGGGTCAAATGTTTCAGGTAGCCTTCCACAAGCTTCCTACAATAAATTGGATGAATTTTGGCCCATTCCTCCTGACAGAGCTGGTTTAACTGAGTCACGTTTGTAGGCCTCCTTGCTCGCGCACGCTTTTTCAGTCCTGCCCTGTGCCTCCCCTCCTTTTTCGGGCAGGTTTCGGCATTAGTCGTCACCGGCTTACTAGCTACTGCCGATACCATTCTCATCACTCCACTTGTCATGTCTTGTCTTGTTAATCACACACACCTGGTGCTCATTCCCCTAATTAGTATGTGTATAAGTGTTCCCTCTGTTCCCCTTGTCTTTGTGAGTGATTGTTTCATTGTGAGAGCGAGTAGCTCGGTTGAGCTACTCTTCCATTTGTTATTGCCAAGGTGGAATATTTCCCTTGTGATAGTTTCGTTTTGACGCTGGGTGCGTTTTATTTATGTAAACGGAATAAACTCTGGACTTCGGTGTTTTACCTCCTGCGCCTGACTCCTTCATTCACACCTCGTCACATGCCCACAAATGTTCTATAGGATTGAGGACAGGGCTTTGTGATGGCCACTCCAATACCTTGACTTTGATGTCCTTAAGCCATTTTGCCACAACTTTGGAAGTATGCTTGGGGTCATTGTCTATTTGGAAGACCCATTTGTGACCAAGCTTTAACTTCCTGACTGATGTCTTGAGATGTTGATTCAATAATCCACATAATTCAATACTTCCACCCACTTTGTGAAATAGTCTTGAACCACCTAATATGTAGCGATTGTAGCATTCTGTCTCATTCATGGGGCCCATGAGATCAATGGCGATCCTCTTCATAGGTACTCCCACGCGGACAGTGCCCATAGGTGCTTGGGGCTTCCTTGGAGGTCTGGCTTTAGCGGCACAGCTGGTACATGTACGACACCATAAGGTGACATCCTCGCTCATTCGGTACCAGTAGTATCTTGTCTAAAGCTGGGCAAACGTGCTTTCCATGCCAAAGTGACCGACTACTGGGCCGTCATTTACATTTTACATTTTAGTCATTTAGCAGACGCTCTTATCCAGAGCGACTTACCGTTTTTAGTGAGTGCATACATTTTTCCCCGTGGGAATCGAACCCACAACCCTGGCATTGCAAGCACCATGCACTACCAACTGAGCTACAGGAGGCCTTAATGCATCTGCTTCACGATGTCCATCCGGAACACACGAGGTAGGAGTATCTGTGGGTAAAACACTGCGCCTTCGGTACACTAGAAGTGCCGTAAGTGAATGCCGTTCTTGACATACAGTCTCTTCCACTGGCTCCAATAGGCCTTAGTCGCTGGTCCGAAAGGCAACACATCTCCCCACGATGGGCGTTTCTGTCCTTCCTCGAGCCATTTCTTGACGGGGCCCATGTCAGAGTCGGCCATCTGAGCTTGACGGAAATGAGCATGCTTCTTTGTAAGCTCATGAAGGGGCTTGGCTATAGCAGCAAAATCTTTGACAAATCGTCGGTAGTATGAGGCCAGGCCGACGAACTGGCAGACCTCTGAAACGCAGGTATGCTGGGGCCATTCTTGGACTTTCAGAATTTCTGGTGATCTGTGGCGATGCCATGTTCGGAAATGATGTGTCCAAGGTAGGTTACCTGTCGGTGGAAGAGACAGCACTTGGAGGGTTTCAATTTCAGGTTGGCTTGACATAGCCGATCGAACAGCCAGGCGTTGGAGCATCTCTGTGACATCCCTTCCCAGGATGATGATGATAGGCAGGTCTTGAGGGAGATTATTTAGTGGACTATGAGATCAAACTGAGTTAATCACAAACATAGAAGTTAGAATTCTCTGTTGCTAGGCAGGAACTGAATTGGGTCATTTCACTGTGTGTGTGTGAAGTGGGAATCTGACCTAGGGTCAAATTGCTCGCTCTTACTTAAATCCATGGCTGTCCTACCTTATCAGAGACTGAAACCAGACTGTGGCCTTTTGCCTCTCTCCTCAAACAAAGTGGAGGGAGAGCCGGGGTTGAACAGAGTTTAAACTAAACATGAGTGTTTTTGCAAGATAAGGGATTGATTAATTGTATTACTATTGATTCTGAACTGAATGAAAGTCGAATTTAGCCGCCATCATAGACAAAGGAAGTGGGCGGAGCGATAAAGAGCGGGAAACTGAAGAGGGAGGGATTTTAAGCTAGGATGTGGGTGTGAAGGAGAATATATAGAGGGAGACAGAAAGAGAGAGGGGGGCTAATCTGCAGACTAGCCTGGCTTTGTTGAAATTCTAATAAAGTAATTCTTGATTCTACAAAAACTCTGGAAGAACTTTGATTTTAAATAAAGTATAGTGATTATTTTCCACAACAGTCTCCCATTGCATTCAAGCCAGGATGCGGTCCATTAGATGTTGAAAGGTCGCTGGTGCGTTGCAGAGCCCCAAAGGCATTACATTCCACTCAAAGAGGCCCTTCCTGCGGCATAAAATGGGCGCCTTATGCCTTACGGGCCCTGGGAGTAAGCCTGACACTAAGTCCAAAGTGCTAAACCATTTGGCCGTCGACAGGGTATCTAGAGTGTCTTGGATACGAGGAAGAGGATATGCATCCTTAACAGTACGCTCATTTAGAGCCCTGTAGTCCACACATAGACAGTATGTCTGGTCCTTTTAGCGTGCCATGACTATCGGTGAAGCCCAGCTGCCGTGGCTTGGAGAGGCTACTCCAGTTTCCAGTTTCAAGACTTTGTTTGATCTGCTGGTCTGCATTGAGCTGCTTTTCGAATGCCATTCGCCATGGGTGCTGCTTCACAGGAGGCACAGGCAACGTCTGAATGTCATGCTGTACAAGACTAGTGCAACCAAGATCTGTGGGTCCAGTAGAGAAGACATCCCCGTAGACACTAAGGAGTTGAGCCAGCCCACAACGTTCATCTGCACTTAACGCAGTAGAGCTTTCCATATACACCGAGTGTAAGTGAGCAGGAACCGCTGGGGAGACGAGACTAGTTTGTGGTGACAAGGAAGAAATATCAGTGGGCTGAACAACATCTGCTGCCTGGAGGAATCTGGCAATAGCGCCCTTCTTTACTTTCACTGACTCTATTCCTGGGTTGTAGAGCCTGATGGGGATTTGATTATTGGCCTGTGCATCAATCACAACCCGTGCCACCAGTAGACAATGCTTCTCAACTAATCCTTTAGTTGAGCTCAGCACCACGTTGCCTCTGACAGGTTCACGGAAGTGTGCGTTCCCTGGCACAATGTACTCACACCCTGATTCAAGAATGGCTGTGCATGCTATTCTTATGACATGCACCTTCGGTCTGTTCTTCGGGTTGAAGTAGGACACCTATTCACCAAACAGCACAATCCTCTGGCTTCCGAAATCAAGGCGTGCCCGTGACTGCTCCAGGAATGGATGACCGAGGATGGCTTCGGCGTTCTCCGCCAAGTCTGCAACAATGAAGTTAACACTCACTGTGCGGGTACCAACCTGAATGGGCAGGTGAACTTCTCCAAAGACTTTGACATTTACAGGACCAATGCCCTGCAAAGACTGCACAGTCGATAACTGGAGTGGAGGTTTAACGTCTGGGTGAATGGTGTCATAACAGCGCCAAGGCAGCACATTTCTCTGTGCCCCACTGTCCAAAAGAGCACATACCTCCATGTCGTACATTAGTACGTGGATACACATTTCGGGACCTATGCCCTTGACACTGAGAACAGCAGGTGTGTTTTGGCTTTCGGTGGAATTGGGCGAGTCGGGGACTGCCCGTGGCTTAGCTGGTGTCCTTCGTGATGAACAGCTCCGTTTCATGTGTCCAATGCCTTGGCAGTTGTGGCATCTGATTTCGTTCCAATTCGTATTTTTGCACTCACCAGTCTTTGGTTTGTGTGGCTTGAAGCTGGACTTTGGAGGCTTCTGATTCCGCTCTACAGGTGGTGTCGTCCAACTCTCGCCTTCATATTCGCTGCTCTGGCTCTCCGCTCTGTAGTTCGCACATCAGACTGCATTAGTTGAGTAACACTGTTTGCTGCTCGCTTGGTGGTTTCGTACCTGTGGGCGACCTCGTAGGCTCGTGCCAATGTGCATGGACGCTTCTCCAGTAGCTTCTGCACAATGTCGGCATCTCCCATTGCTTTAGTGAAGACTTCCACACTGATGGAGTCCTGTTCTCCCTCAGAGCGATCTGCATACACAATGGACACTTTCTCATAAATGTCAGCTCTCAGTACATGCAGTGATTCACCTGGTTTGTGCACTCTCTGCCTCAACTCAATGCCAATGGCAGCTGCATGTGCCGATGCTGGCCCGTATGCCGAGTCCACCTCTCCCACTATGCGTGAGTAGTCCCAACGGGAAGACCGAGGGTTCTTGTGGACCACAGCCCCTGCAGCGGCCACTAAACAGAATCTCAGCAGGACTGACATTGTCCTTTCTGACCAGTGATTAGCTCTAGCACAGCTCTCAAAGCGATGTAAGAACTATTTCCATGAGCCCAAACCATCAAACTGACCTGGTTGTTGTGTGGGGATCCTCTCCTTCTGAGTAGCGTATTCATCCTCACTGTCAGATGAGATATCATAATGTACACGCCAGGGCTGCCTGCTATGTGAACTGGATCTTGCTCACCTGGGGCGAGACTGTTCATTTTCATAACAGTACATTTATTAACCTTCAGTGGGCAGAGCATAACGTGATGTGGTTTTTTACATTGATATGTGTTTTTTTTTACATGGGTACATCTCTGTTGCTAGGCAAGAACTGAATTGGTTCCTCTCACTGGGTTTATGTGTGTGTGAAATGGGGATCTGACCTTGGATCGAATTCCTCGCTCTTACCTACCCCAAGGCTGTCCTACCTGATCAGAGACTGAAACCAGACTGTGACCCTGTGGCTCACCTTAGGCATATCCCTGGAACGAGCCAGGGTTGAACAGAGTTCAGGCTGGACCTTTTGTCTTTCCTTGGGCGTCTTCATGATTAATTACAGCATGACAGGGTGGGAGAGAGGGGACGGGCTTGGGAATGTTTGAGAGATTGATTGTGGACCTGCCATGTCCAACAATCAATCTCCAGGTCAAGCCAGGGTGAGCCAGGGTTGAACAGAGTTCAAATTGGAACACGATTATTTTTGCATGACAGGGTCGTTATTTGTGCAGGACAAGGCTTGGGGAAGTCATATTTCACCACTATTATAGACTAAGGAAGTGGGCGGAGCGGTCAGGCAGTGGAAGCTGGAGACAGTGGTGGGGGAACTGAAGAGGGAGGGGTTTTAAGCTAAAATGTATGTAAAACGACTATATAAACTAAGAGATGGGAGGTAGAATGGAGATGCTTTGCAAACCACCTCGGCTCTATTGCGTATGTAATAAAGTCTATCTTAATTCTACAAAAACTCTGAAATAACAATTCATATCGAACAACACAACATATACAAGTCAGTTCGTTAAATTTCTGCCCTGCTAGAGCTGCCCCGGACAACTGTAAATGCTGTTATTGTGAAGTGGAACATCTAGGAGCAACAACGGCTCAGCCGCGAAGTTGTAGGCCACACAAACTCACAGAATGGGACCGGAGAGTGCTGAAGCATGTAGAGCATAAAAATCATCTGTCCTCGGTTGCAACACTCACTATCGAGTTCCAAACTGCCTCTGGAAGCAACGTCAGCACAATAACTGTTTGTCGGGAGCTTCATGAAATGGGTTTCAGTTCTTGTGGCTGAGTGGAGGCAAGTCCCCGCAGCAATGTTCCAACATCTAATGGAAAGCCTTCCTATAAGAGTGGAGGCTGTTATAGCAGCAAAGGGGGGACCAACTCCATATCAACGGCCAGGGATTTTGGAATGAGATGTTCGACGAGCATGTGTCCACATACTTTTGCCCATTATGTATTTGGCCTTTTCAAGACAGCTATGTCTATCATAGACTAGGGTGATGCTAGGCATTTTCTGAAAGGAAGAACCTACCCTGGTAGTTCTACGGGTCAATTTCCTGTTAACTGAGGACTGGGGTGTCTGATGTGATGCCGAGCCCTCCTGTGCAAACGGTCCCCAGATATGGGAGAACTTGGCGGATGTTCGCCTGCAAATGGGAAAGGTTCAAATCAAATCAAATTGTATTCGTCACTTACACGTGTTTAGCAGATGTTATTGCGGGTGTAGCGAAATGCTTGTGCTTCTAGCTCGGACAGTGCAGTAATATCTAACAAGTAATATCTAACAATTTCACAACATATACCCAATACACACAAATCTAAGTAAGGAATGGAATTAAGAATATATACTTTGGACGAGCAATGACAGAGCAGCATGGACTAAGATACAGTAGAATAGTATAGAATACAGTATATACATATGAGATGAGTAATGCAAGATATGTAAACATTATTAAAGTGACTAGTGCTCCATTTGTTAAAGTGGCCAGTGATTTCTATAGGCAGCAGAACCCTCTAATGTGCTAGTGATGACTATTTAACAGTCTGATGGCCTTGAGATAGCAGCTGTTTTTCAGTCTCTCGGTCCCAGCATTGATGCTCCTGTACTGACCTAGCCTTCTGGATGATAGCGGGGTGAACAGGCAGTGGTTCGGGTGGTTAATGTCCTTGATGATCTTTTTGGCCTTCCTGTGATATCGGGTGCTGTAGGTGTCCTGATGCACCACCCTCTGGAGAGCCCTGCAGTTGCGGGCGGTGCAGTGATGTGTACGCCTAGGAACTTGAAGCTTTCCACCTTCTCCACTGCGGTCCCGTCGATATGGATAGGGGGGTGCACCCTCTGCTGTTTCCTGAAGTCCACAATCATCTCCTTTGTTTTGTTGATGTTGAGTGAGAGGTTATTTTCCTGGCACCACACTCCCAGAGCCCTCACCTCCTCCCTGTAGGCTGTCTCGTCATTGTTGGTAATCAAGCCTACTACTGTTGTGTCGTCTGCAATCTTGATGATTGAGTTGGAGGCGTGCTTGGCCACGCAGTCATGGGTGAACAAGGATTACAGGAGTGGGCTGAGCACGCACCCTTGTGGGGCCCCAGTGTTGAGGATCAGCGAAGTGGAGTTGTTGTTTCCTACCTTCACCACCTGGGGTGCAGCCCCTCAGGAAGTCCAGGACCCAGTTGCACAGGGCAGGGTTTAGACCCATGACCTCGAGCTTAATGATGAGCTTGGAGGGTACTATGGTGTTGAATGCTGAGCTATAGTCAATGAACAGCATTCTTACATAGGTATTCCTCTTGTCCAGATGGGATAGGGCAGTGTGCAGTATGATGGCGATTGCATCATCTGTGGATCTATTGGGGCGGTAAGTAAATTGAAGTGGGCCTAGGGTGACAGGTAAGGTAGAGGTGATATGATCCTTGACTAGTCTCTCAAAGCACTTCATGATGACAGAGGTGAGGGGCGATAGTCATTTAGTTCAGTTACCTTTGCTTTCTTGGGTACAGGAACAATGGTGGCCATCTTGAAGCATGTGGGGACAGCAGACTGGGATAGTGAGAGATTGAATATGTCCGTAGACACACCAGCCAGCTGGTCTGCGCATGCTCTGAGGACGCGGCTAATGATGCCGTCTGGGCCGGCAGCCTTGCGAGGGTTAACACGCTAAAATGTCTTACTCACGTCGGCCACGGAGAAGTAGAGCCCACAGTCCTTGGTAGTGTGCCGCGTCGGTGGCACTGTGTTATCCTCAAAGCGGGCGAAGAAGGTGTTTAGCTTGTCCGGAAGCAAGACGTCGGTGTCGGCAACATGGCTGGTTTTCCTTTTGTAGTCCGTGTCTTGGTCTCGTTCTGTGTTACATTTCACACACTATGGTGACTGTGGAAGAGATGGTGTGAGAGGAGGAGGTGTGTGTTAGAATACCCAGCTCATTCTCTCACACTATTGACCCAAGACGAAATCAACTTCCAGAATAGTGAATATATCAGTTTACTCAGTAAATCAATGTTTTAACGAGACGTAAGCAATTCCACAATGGAACTTTCAGTTCCAGGAACTCTCAGTGATTCTAAGTCTGAGAGGTCATAGAGTTTCTAGTGAGAGTACCTCAGGGCCATAACTTCATTACCCATCGAGACTGATTGGTTTATGAGAAGCCCTGGGCATAATACCCTTTCCCTTTCACAGAACCCATTGCTGTGGAAGTGGAGCCTCTAAAAGACCTGCTATGTAAATTAATTTGTGCTATTCATCGGCTCAGTAGCTGTTATTTTTTGCATCACACGCATGCCATTTCTGATAAAAACACAAAAACATGAGCACTTCGCAAAACACCCATCCTAATGCTTGAAGTGTGAAAGCACTGTGGTGGAGAAATCAGAATTAGCTAAGTAACATAGATAATTCAGATGTCTTATCTGCAGAATATGCTTATATGATTGAACTGTTGAACTCTTGTTATTAGAATGTCTCCTTTCGGACTCTGGTGTGGGCAGCTGCACTTCCTCCCTCATATGGGCCTCAGTCACCTGGGGCCCAGAGAGGGGAGAAGTCAGGCTTGTCTATCACATGTCCCTGTTGCTATGCAGAATATCAGAAAGAGAATAGGGCAAAGGAGGTCAGAAGGAAACATTGTTTCCATATGTGAATATGTGTCTTTACCCATTGCAAACCATGTGAAGGGATGGCGTGAGTAATGGGAACCAATCACTTGTCTCCACAATGTCTGTGTGTCAGTCACTCCCTCCTTGGGCCTTGGGCCTTTTTAGCAAGGTGGAGACTAAGTAACAACAAATGTCCTTTTAAAGTTCTTAGTACTGAACAAAACAACAAGTGATTTGTATTTGGGGCAAAGGTCTGGCACAGGATGTGTGGGGTTAGTGTCTGGAACCATTGTACGTCATGTCTGATGTTGCACCTATCCTGAGATAGTATATATTGAGTGAAGAACAGCGCCGGAAGAAGATGGCTGCCGTTTTACAGCCCTCTAACCAATTGTACTATTATGTGTGTTTTTCCGCGTTATTTGTAATTTATTTTGTACATAATGTTTATGCCATCGTCTCTTATAACCAAAGAGAGCTTCTGGATATCAGGACAGCGATTACTCACCTCGCGTTGGACGAACACTTTTTCTTCAACGAGGCGTTCGCGAAGGATATCCTACAGACACCCGACAAGGCCCAGATCCCCGTCATTCGCGTGAGGAAGAGACGGAGATTTCGTGGACGTAGGTCGGGGTGCCTTGTAAGGATCCGACGGCGAACGAGTAAACTGCCTCTCCCATCAATCCTATTAGCCAACGTTCAAGCTTTGGAGAATAAAATGGACGATTTAAGATTACGGTTATCCTACCAACGGGACATTAAAAACTGTAATATCTTATGTTTCACGGAGTCGTGGCTGAATGACAACAATGACAACATTCAGCTAGCAGGCTATACGCTACATCGGCAGGACAGAACGGCAGACTCGGGTAAGACGAGGGGTGGCGGTCTCTGTATTTTTGTAAACAACAGCTGGTGCACAAAATCAAATACTAAGGAAGTCTCAAGGTTTTGCTCGCCTGAGGTAGAGTATCTTATGATAAGCTGTAGACCACACTATTTACCAAGAGAGTTTTCATCTATACTTTTCATAGCTGTCTATTTACCACCACAAACCAATGCTGGCATTAAGATTGCACTGAATGAGTTGTACAAGGCCATTAATCAACAGGAAAACGCTCATCCAGATGCAGCGCTCCTAGTAGCAGGGGACTTTAATGCAGGGAAACTTAAATCCGTTCTACCTCATTTCTACCAGCATGTTAAATGTGCAACCAGAGGGGAAAAAACTCTAGACCACCTTTACTCCACACACAGAGACGCATACAAAGCTCTCCCTCGCCCTCCATTTGGCAAATCTGACCATAACTCTATCCTCCTGATTCCTGCTTATAAGCAAAAACTGAAGCAGGAAGCACCAGTGATTCGGCTAATAAAAAAGTGGTCAGATGACGCAGATGCTAAGCTACAGGACTGTTTTGCTAGCACAGACTGGAACATGTTCCGGGATTCTTCAGACAGCATTGAGGAGTACACCACATCAGTCACTGGCTTCATCAATAAGTGCATCGATGATGTCGTCCCCACAGTGACCGTACGTACATACCCCAACCAGAAGCCATGGATTACAGGAAACATCCGCACTGAGCTAAAGGGTAGAGCTGCCGCTTTCAAGGAACGGGACTCTA
The DNA here is from genome assembly GCF_964263955.1 of Coregonus lavaretus. Classification (NCBI taxonomy): domain Eukaryota; kingdom Metazoa; phylum Chordata; class Actinopteri; order Salmoniformes; family Salmonidae; genus Coregonus; species Coregonus lavaretus. The sequence continues at coordinate 46,776,479 of NC_139991.1, forward strand.
ACCCGGACGCTTATAAGAAATCCCGCTATGACCTCCGACGAACCATCAAACAGGCAAAGAGTCAATACAGGTCTAAGATTGAATCATACTACACTGGCTCTGACGCTCGTCGGATGTGGCAGGGCTTGAAAACTATTACAGACTACAAAGGGAAGCACAGCCGCGAGCTGCCCAGTGACACAAGCCTACCAGACGAGCTAAACCACTTCTATGCTCGCTTCGAGGCAAGCAACACTGAAGCATGCATGAGAGCACCAGCTGTTCCGGACGACTATGTGATCACGCTCTCCGTAGCCGATGTGAGTAAGACTTTTAAGCAGGTCAACATTCACAAGGCCGCAGGGCCAGACGGATTACCAGGACGTGTACTCCGAGCATGTGCTGACCAACTGGCAAGTGTCTTCACTGACATTTTCAACATGTCCCTGACTGAGTCTGTAATACCAACATGTTTCAAGCAGACCACCATAGTCCCCGTGCCCAAGAACGCTAAGATAACCTGCCTAAATGACTACCGACCCGTGGCACTGACGTCTGTAGCCATGAAGTGCTTTGAAAGACTGGTCATGGCTCACATCAACAGCATAATCCCAGAAACCCTAGACCCACTCCAATTTGCATACCGCCCCAACAGATCCACAGATGATGCAATCTCTATCGCACTCCACACTGCCCTTTCCCACCTGGACAAGAGGAACACCTACGTGAGAATGCTATTCATTGACTACAGCTCAGCATTCAACACCATAGTGCCCTCAAAGCTCATCACTAAGCTAAGGATCCTGGGAATAAACACCTCCCTCTGCAACTGGATCCTGGACTTCCTGACGGGCCGCCCCCAGGTGGTAAGGGTAGGTAACAACACATCTGCCACACTGATCCTCAACACGGGGGCCCCTCAGGGGTGCGTGCTCAGTCCCCTCCTGTACTCTCTGTTCACCCATGACTGCATGGCCAGGCACGACTCCAACACCATCATTAAGTTTGCCGACGACACAACAGTGGTAGGCCTGATCACCGACAACGATGAGACAGCCTATAGGGAGGAGGTCAGAGATCTGGCCGTGTGGTGCCAGGACAACAACCTCTCCCTCAACGTGACCAAGACAAAGGAGATGATTGTGGACTACAGGAAAAAAAAGAGGACTGAGCACGCCCCCATTCTCATCGACGGGGCTGTAGTGGAACAGGTTGAGAGCTTCAAGTTCCTTGGTGTCCACATCACCAACGAACTATCATGGTCCAAACACACCAAGACAGTCGTGAAGAGGGCACGACAAAGCCTATTCCCCCTCAGGAGACTAAAAAGATTTGGCATGGGTCCTCAGATCCTCAAAAAATTCTACAGCTGCACCATCGAGAGCATCCTGACTGGTTGCATCACCGCCTGGTATGGCAACTGCTTGGCCTCTGACCGCAAGGCACTACAGAGGGTAGTGCGTACGGCCCAGTACATCACTGGGGCAAAGCTCCCTGCCATCCAGGACCTCTATACCAGGCGGTGTCAGAGGAAGGCCCTCAAAATTGTCAAAGACTCCAGTCACCCTAGTCATAGACTGTTCTCTCTGCTACCGCACGGCAAGCGGTACCGGAGTGCCAAGTCTAGGTCCAAAAGACTTCTCAACAGCTTCTACCCCCAAGCCATAAGACTCCTGAACAGCTAATCATGGCTACCCGGACTATTTGCACTGCCCCCCCACCCCATCCTTTTTACGCTGCTGCTACTCTGTTAAGTATTTATGCATAGTCACTTTAACTCTACCCACATGTACATATTACCTCAACTACCTCAACTAGCCGGTGCCCCCGCACATTGACTATGCAACGGTACCCCCCTGTATATATAGCCTCCCTACTGTCACTTTATTCTATTGTATATATAGCCTCCCTACTGTCACTTTATTTTTTACTTCTGCTCTTTTTTTCTCAACACTTTTTTGTTGTTGTTTTATTCTTACTTTTTTGTTTAAAATAAATGCACTGTTGGTTAAGGGCTGTAAGTAAGCATTTCACTGTAATGTCTGCACCTGTTGTATTCGGCGCATGTGACCAATAAAATTTGATTTGATTTGATTTGATATAACACAGAGGCTCACTCCACTCAGCGAGCTCTCACTCTACTCATTGTGACCAGCTCCATATCGATACGTTTTTAATAAAGTTAATATTCTGATTGGTGATTGACCTTGTCTCTCCTCATTATTGATTAAAATATCCACCACAGCTCTCACAGCGGTGAAGATTTGAGTCAAGAGGCATCAAATCAAGAGTTCTTTATTACCCCTGGGATCGCAACAGCTGCTTCAATTTACACTTCATCAGGAGCAAAGTGCTGTAAACAACATGTTCACAAACAGTCAGTAAACTGTCCCACTTAGGAGGTGAAAGACTTTGGCAATGACGCCAGCTCCAATTGGCTTGCAATTCAAAATTGATGGTTTAAATGAATTTCAAAGTATGACTGCAAAATAACCTCTTACGAAAGAAGATAACAAATTGCTGTAAACAATTTATCTCAGGGACTGCCAGTTAAACAACCGTCATCCAGGCATCCAAGCAAATATATTCAGGATGGTGGTGGTGCCTCATGTTGGTAAAGTAGGGGTATAGCGTTAAAACACTAAAGTCCATTATGGGTAACGTAGTAAGTTAACTTTTGTTTTTTTGATGCAATTGCTGTGTGACGGGGATGTAGCCGAACTGTGAGCCACGCTCTTTTTGCTACGGTAGCCCACTATTTTATTTTGTCATTCAGACTACCTCACATTAGGTAGAAGTTTAATTAATATCAACTACTTCAGTGGAATTCCAGACTAACTCGTCATTAGCAGCAGATAAGATCCCCAAATGTGGAATCTCGACTAGGGTCTGGAGGCGAGGCAGGAAAGGTAACACTGGGGGCTCGTCCGGGATTTATCCTGCTTGCATCGGTGAGTTATTCACATTCTACCGGAATATCAAAAATAAATAAATAAAATAAAAATAGAATTGGACTTTCAAGAGATAACGGCTAATGAAGTTATTCATCATTGTCTGAGTAGTGGCTGACGTTCTAGCTAAAGTTGTGCAATGGCGGCTACACACAGCAAATCTGTTATTACAAGAAAGAATTTGCCTGACGATTCGACGTGTTACTCAAACCCATTCATGTCGCTAAATACAGTGAATGAAGAATTGCTATAACAAATCTAATTTGCCAATTCAAGATGAATGAATTTGATGTTGCAAATGCTAACAATAACTGCAATCCATTTATGCCAAGTTCAGATGTAGCTAATATGCAGCCAGTCGCAGCTAAAATGGCTGACTCATGCCGTGAGTCAAAGACGTCTCCTCAACGGCCAAGGAAAGAAACGAATCCATTCCAGTCTCATGTGAAAAATGGAAATGTGGGTGACAGTGGAATCGAATCACACCTAAATGGACATATTAAATCTCTCCCTATCCTAGTCTGCTGTCCCTACATGCTTCAAGATGGCCACCATTGTTCCTGTACCCAAAAAAGCAAAGGTAACTGAACTAAATGACTATCGCCCCGTAGCACTCACCTCTGTCATCATGAAGTGATTTGAGAGACTAGTCAAGGATCATATCACCTCTACCTTACCTGTCACACTAGACCCACTTCAATTTGCTTACCGCCCCAATAGATCCACAGATGATGCAATCGCCATCACACTGCACACTGCCCTATCCCATCTGGACAAGAGAAATTCCTATGTAAGAATGATGTTCATTGACTATAGCTCAGCATTCAACACCATAGTACCCTCCAAGCTCATCATTAAGCTCGAGACCCTGGGTCTGAATTCCGCCCTGTGCAACTGGGTCCTGGACTTCCTGACGGGCCGCCCCCAGGTGATGAAGGCATGAAACAACACCTTCACTTCGCTGATCCTCAACACTGGGGCCCCACAAGGGTGCATGCTCAGCCCACTCCTGTACTCCTTGTTCACCCATGACTGCGTGGCCAAGCACGCCTCCAACTCAATCATCAAGTTTGCAGACGACACAACAGTAGTAGGCTTGATTACCAACAATGACGAGACAGCCTACAGGGAGGAGGTGAGGGCTCTGGGAGTGTGGTGCCAGGAAAATAACCTCTCACTCAACGTCAACAAAACAAAGGAGATGATCGTGGACTTCAGGAAACAGCAGAGGGTGCACCCCCCTATCCACATCGACGGGACCGCAGTGGAGAAGGTGAAATGCTTCAAGTTCCTAGAAGTACACATCACTGACAAACTGAAATGGTCCACCCACACAGACAGTGTGGTGAAGAAGGTGCAACAGAGCCTCTTCAACCTCAGAAGGCTGACTACCCACCCTCCAGGACACCTACAGCACCCGATGTCACAGGAAGGCCAAAAAGATCATCAAGGACATCAACCACCCGAGCTACTGCCTGTTCACCCCGCGATCATCCAGAAGGCGAGGTCAGTACAGGTGCATCAAAGCTGGGACTGAGAGACTGAAAAACAGCTTCTACTTCAAGGCCATCAGACTGTTAAATAGCCATCACTAGCACATTAGAGGCTGCTGCTGCCTATTGAAATCACTGGCCACTTTAAGAAATTGAACACTAGTCACTTTAATAATGTTGACATATGTTGCATTACTCATCTCATATGTACAGTGGGGAGAACAAGTATTTGATACACTGCCGATTTTGCAGGTTTTCCTACTTACAAAGCATGTAGAGGTCTGTAATTTTTATCATAGGTACAATTCAACTGTGAGAGACGGAATCTAAAACAAAAATCCAGAAAATCACATTGAATGATTTTTAAGTAATTAATTTGCATTTTATTGCAAGTATTTGATCACCTACCAACCAGTAAGAATTCCAGCTATCACAGACCTGTTAGTTTTTCTTTAAGAAGCCCTCCTGTTCTCCACTCATTACCTGTATTAACTGCACCTGTTTGAACTCGTTACTTGTATAAAAGACACCTGTCCACACACTCAATCAAACAGACTCCAACCTCTCCACAATGGCCAAGACCAGAGAGCTGTGTAATGACTTTAGGGATAAAATTGTAGACCTGCAGAAGGCTGGGATGGGCTACAGGACAATAGGCAAGCAGCTTGGTGAGAAGGCAACAACTGTTGGCGCAAATATTAGAAAATGGAAGAAGTTCAAGATGATTGTCAATCACCCTCGGTCTGGGGCTCCATGCAAGATCTCACCTCGTGGGGCATCAATGATCATGAGGAAGGTGAGGGATCAGCCCAGAACTACACGGAAGGACCTGGTCAATGACCTGAAGAGAGCTGGGACCACAGTCTCAAAGAAAACCATTAGTAACACACTATGCCGTCATGGATTAAAATCCTGCAGCGCACGCAAGGTCCCCCTGCTCAAGCCAGCGCATGTCCAGGCCCGTTTGAAGTTTGCCAATGACCATCTGGATGATCCAGAGGAACCCCAAGAACACCATCCCAACCGTGAAGCATGGAAGTGGAAACATCATTCTTTGGGGATGCTTTTCTGCAAAGGGGACAGGACGACTGCACCGTATTGAGGGGAGGAAGGATGGGGCCATGTATCGCGAGATCTTGGCCAACAACTCCTTCCCTCAGTAAGAACATTGAAGATGGGTCGTGGCTGGGTCTTCCAGCATGACAACGACCCGAAACACACAGCCAGGGCAACTAAGGAGTAGCTCCATAATAAGCATCTCAAGGTCCTGGAGTGGCCTAGCCAGTCTCCAGACCTGAACCCAATAGAAAATCTTTGGAGGGCGCTGAAAGTCCGTATTGCCCAGCGACAGCCCCGAAACCTGAAGGATCTGGAGAAGGTCTGTATGGAGGAGTGGGCCAAAATCCCTGCTGCAGTGTGTGCAAACCTGGTCAAGACCTACAGGAAACGTATGATCTCTGTAATTGCAAACAAAGGTTTCTGTACCAAATATTAAGTTCTGCTTTTCTGATGTATCAAATACTTATGTCATGAAATAAAATGCAAATTAATTACTTAAAAATCATACAATGTGATTTTCTGGATTTTTGTTTGTCTCTCACAGTTGAATTGTACCTATGATAAAAATTACAGACCTCTACATGCTTTGTAAGTAGGAAGACCTGCAAAATCGGCAGTGTATCAAATACTTGTTCTCCCCACTGGATATACTGTATTCTATACTATTCTACTGTATCTTAGTCCATGCCGCTCTGTCATTGCACGTCCATATATGTATATATTTTTAATTCCATTCCTTACTTAGATTTGTGTGTATTGGGTATATGTTGTGAAAATGTGAGATAGTACTTGTTAGATATTACTGCACTGTCGGCGCTAGAAGCACAAGCATTTCGCTACACCCGAAATAACATCTGCTAAACACGTGTAAGTGACGAATACAATTTGATTTGATTTGAACCTGTCCTATTTGCAGGCGAACATCCGCCAAGTTCTCCCATATATGTGATTTAGGTGCCCTACCCATGGGGACCATCTGCACAGGAGGGCTCGACGTGAAACCAGTCCCCCCAGTCCTCAGTTAACAGGAAATAGACCCGTAGAACTACCAGGGTAGGTTCTTCCTTTCAGGAAATGCCTAGCATCACTCTAGTCTATGATAGACATGGCTGTTTTGAGTAGGCCAAATTCATAATGGCCAAAAGTATATGGTCACCTGCTCTTCGAACATCTCATTCCAAAATCATGGCCATTAATATGGAGTTGGTCCCCCCTTTGCTGCTATAACAGCCTCCACTCTTATGGGAAGGCTTTCCACTAGATGTTGGAACATTGCTGCAGGGACTTGCTTCCACTCAGCCACAAGAACTGAAACCTATTTCATGAAGCTCCCGACAAACAGTTATTGTGCTGACGTTGCATCCAGAAGCAATTTGGAACTCGCTAGTGAGTGTTGCAACCGAGGACAGATGATATTTACGCTCTACATGCTTCAGCACTTGCCGGTCCCGTTCTGTGAGCTTGTTTGGCCACTTCGCGGCTGAGCCGTTGTTGCTCCTAGATGTTCCACTTCACAACAACAGCACTTACAGTTGACCGGGGCAGCTCTAGCAGGGCAGAAACTTGACTAACTGACTTGCTGGAAAGGTGGCATCCTATGACGGTGCCACGTTGAAAGTCACAGAGCTCTTCAGTACAGGCCATTCTACTGCCAATGTTTGTCTATGGAGTTTGAATGGCTGTGTGCTCAATTTTATACACCTGTCAGCAGTGGGTGTGGCTGAAATAGCCAAATCCAATATTTTGAAGGACTGTCCACATACTTTTGACCATGTAGTGTACGTTACACAGGGAGCCAGTTCCAGGAACTCTCAGTGATTCTAAATTTGAGAGGTCATAGATACAGTGGGGGGAAAAAAGTATTTAGTCAGCCACCAATTGTGCAAGTTCTCCCACTTAAAAAGATGAGAGAGGCCTGTAATTTTCATCATAGGTACACGTCAACTATGACAGACAAAATTAGAAAAAATTATCCAGAAAATCACATTGTAGGATTTTTAATGAATATATTTGCAAATTATGGTGGAAAATAAGTATTTGGTCAATAACAAAAGTTTCTCAATACTTTGTTATACAGTGGGGAAAAAAAGTATTTAGTCAGCCACCAATTGTGCAAGTTCTCCCACTTAAAAAGATGAGAGAGGCCTGTAATTTTCATCATAGGTACACGTCAACTATGACAGACAAAATGAGAAAAACAAATCCAGAAAATCACATTGTAGGATTTTTAATGAATTTATTTGCAAATTATGGTGGAAAATAAGTATTTGGTCAATAACAAAAGTTTCTCAATACTTTGTTATATACCCTTTGTTGGCAATGACACAGGTCAAACGTTTTCTGTAAGTCTTCACAAGGTTTTCACACACTGTTGCTGGTATTTTGGCCCATTCCTCCATGCAGATCTCCTCTAGAGCAGTGATGTTTTGGGGCTGTCGCTGGGCAACACGGACTTTCAACTCTCTCCAAAGATTTTCTATGGGGTTGAGATCTGGAGACTGGCTAGGCCACTCCAGGACCTTGAAATGCTTCTTACGAAGCCACTCCTTCGTTGCCCGGGCGGTGTGTTTGGGATCATTGTCATGCTGAAAGACCCAGCCACGTTTCATCTTCAATGCCCTTGCTGATGGAAGGAGGTTTTCACTCAAAATCTCACGATACATGGCCCCATTCATTCTTTCCTTTACACGGATCAGTCGTCCTGGTCCCTTTGCAGAAAAACAGCCCCAAAGCATGATGTTTCCACCCCCATGCTTCACAGTAGGTATGGTGTTCTTTGGATGCAACTCAGCATTCTTTGTCCTCCAAACACGACGAGTTGAGGTTTTACCAAAAAGTTATATTTTGGTTTCATCTGACCATATGACATTCTCCCAATCCTCTTCTGGATCATCCAAATGCACTCTAGCAAACTTCAGACGGGCCTGGACATGTACTGGCTTAAGCAGGGGGACACGTCTAGCACTGCAGGATTTGAGTCCCTGGCGGCGTAGTGTGTTACTGATGGTAGGCTTTGTTACTTTGGTCCCAGCTCTCTGCAGGTCATTCACTAGGTCCCCCCGTGTGGTTCTGGGATTTTTGCTCACCGTTCTTGTGATCATTTTGACCCCACGGGGTGAGATCTTGCGTGGAGCCCCAGATCGAGGGAGATTATCAGTGGTCTTGTATGTCTTCCATTTCCTAATAATTGCTCCCACAGTTGATTTCTTCAAACCAAGCTGCTTACCTATTGCAGATTCAGTCTTCCCAGCCTGGTGCAGGTCTACAATTTTGTTTCTGGTGTCCTTTGACAGCTCTTTGGTCTTGGCCATAGTGGAGTTTTGAGTGTGACTGTTTGAGGTTGTGGCAGGTGTCTTTTATACTGATAACAAGTTCAAACAGGTGCCATTAATACAGGTAACGAGTGGAGGACAGAGGAGCCTCTTAAAGAAGAAGTTACAGGTCTGTGAGAGCCAGAAATCTTGCTTGTTTGTAGGTGACCAAATACTTATTTTCCACCATAATTTGCAAATAAATTCATTAAAAATCCTACAATATGATTTTCTGGATTTTTTTTCCTCAATTTGTCTATCATAGTTGACGTGTACCTATGATGAAAATTACAGGCCTCTCTCATCTTTTTAAGTGGGAGAACTTGCACAATTGGTGGCTGACTAAATACTTTTTTTCCCCACTGTATACCCTTTGTTGGCAATGACACAGGTCAAACGTTTTCTGTAAGTCTTCACAAGGTTTTCACACACTGTTGCTGGTATTTTGGCCCATTCCTCCATGCAGATCTCCTCTAGAGCAGTGATGTTTTGGGGCTGTCGCTGGGCAACACAGACTTTCAACTCCCTCCAAAGATTTTCTATGGGGTTGAGATCTGGAGACTGGCTAGGCCACTCCAGGACCTTGAAATGCTTCTTACGAAGCCACTCCTTTGTTGCCCGGGCGGTGTGTTTGGGATCATTGTCATGCTGAAAGACCCAGCCACGTTTCATCTTCAATGCCCTTGCTGATGGAAAGAGGTTTTCACTCAAAATCTCATGATACATGGCCCCATTCATTCTTTCCTTTACACGGATCAGTCGTCCTGGTCCCTTTGCAGAAAAACAGCCCCAAAGCATGATGTTTCCACCCCCATGCTTCACAGTAGGTATGGTGTTCTTTGGATGCAACTTTGCATTCTTTGTCCTCCAAACACGACGAGTCGAGTTTTTACCAAAAAGTTTTATTTTGGTTTCATCTGACCATATGACATTCTCCCAATCCTCTTCTGGATCATCCAAATGCACTCTAGCAAACTTCAGATGGGCCTGGACATGTACTGGCTTAAGCAGGGGGACACGTCTGGCACTGCAGGATTTGAGTCCCTGGCGGCGTAGTGTGTTACTGCTGGTAGGCTTTGTTACTTTGGTCCCAGCTCTCTGCAGGTCATTCACTAGGTCCCCCTGTGTGGTTCTGGGATTTTTGCTCACCGTTCTTGTGATCATTTTGACCCCACGGGGTGAGATCTTGCGTGGAGCCCCAGATCGAGGGAGATTATCAGTGGTCTTGTGTGTCTTCCATTTCCTAATAATTGCTCCCACAGTTGATTTCTTCAAACCAAGCTGCTTACCTATTGCAGATTCAGTCTTCCCAGCCTGGTGCAGGTCTACAATTTTGTTTCTGGTGTCCTTTGATAGCTCTTTGGTCTTGGCCATAGTGGAGTTTGGAGTGTGACTGTTTGAGGTTGTGGACAGGTGTCTTTTATACTGATAACAAGTTCAAACAGGTGCCATTAATACAGGGAACGAATGGCGGACAGAGGAGCCTCTTAAAGAAGAAGTTACAGGTCTGTGAGAGCCAGAAATCTTGCTTGTTTGTAGGTGACCAAATACTTATTTTCCACCATAATTTAAAAATCCTACAATGTGATTTCTGGATTTTTTTTTCTCAATTTGTCTGTCATAGTTGACGTGTACCTATGATGAAAATTACAGGCCTCTCTCATCTTTTTAAGTGGGAGAACTTGCACAATTGGTGGCTGACTAAATACTTTTTTCCCCCACTGTACATAGAGGTTGTAAAAAACTGAGCTAACATTAATGAGGTGGGTAAATTCCAGTAAACATTAGGGCCGGTTTCCCAGTGACAGATTAAGCCTAGTCTTGGACTGTGAAGCTATTTCAATGGAGAATCTCCATTGATAATTATTTCTAGTCCTGGACCAGACTTAATCTGTGTCTAGGAAACCACCCCTACAAGTTTGTATTGTCTTTGTTCAAGAGTTGCATATTACTGCTAAATATTTTTTATATAACAAGAGGTATGAAATCAATAACAACTTCATACGGAATGGATAAAGATGCTAAAACATAGTGGAATGAAACATTATAGTGGAATAACGTGTAAGCTAACAACTGTCCCTGAGAATTTCTGTCGTCTGTGTGATTAATCATCCCATCGTGTTAGATCTCAGAGTTAAAGGGATCTTAGGGGGAGTACAACGTCATTTTTATCCGTGCTGCTGGCACCTTGTTGGTTTAATGAAGATTTCCTTCCCTTTTTAAATCCCTCTTCCAGGGGTTCATTCTCCCCTCTGTCTCATAATTAAGTCAGTATATGAGCCGTAAAGACTGAACTCTCCAGAAATAAACAGAGAATTCAACACCATCTGCTCCTCCAGTCTTCTTCTTCACTGCATCCTCCCATCAACCCAACTCTTTCTCTCATGCTTACTGCTATCATACTGCCTCTTCCTCACACAAACATGCATACTGTACACACACATGTTAACCACACTCACAAGCATGAATGGCTCATGGATGCACAGTTTGCACACACCCCTGCAGCCTTGAACATTGAGGGATGCTCAGCCGATGGACTGCCTTCATTAGTATTATGAGCCACTAACACTCACCCCTCTCTCTCTATTCCCTCTCTTTCTCTCTGCAGACAGCCCGGCAGCTAAAATGGACCAGAAAAGAAAAGCAAGGTGTGAATGAATGGGCTGTCTCATGCGTCATTGGGACCATTCATTGATTAATGATTTTGTGCATGCAAGTGTTAGAATTAGTGGTTCCCACTGAGGAGGAGGACTCAGTGTAGTCATCTGAATTTGCTCTCATTCTTGTCTCTCTAAAAGGGCCGCTGTTGTCAGGGCAGTGTGAACACACATTGTTAAATGTGATGCGCATTCCAACCAGAGTTCTCATCAAAAACAAATGTACCCACTTGTTTCATAAAACTTCATGTAAGATTAATATGCACTTTTCTGTAATTGTATGTGTTAGTTTGAAGAGTTTTTGAAGAGTTTAATGGATGATGAAATGGGTTGAGTGGGAGTTCCTGTAGTAGGTTATAATAGCCTAGACTCAGTTGTAACGAGAGGGATCCAGTGGATGAAACGCAACAGAATAACCCTGGGCAGTTCAGTTCAGTGTGATGGCAATGACACAGATTAGTGCAGAGTAGTTCCTCCCCAGGCTCCTGCATTCAGTGAAACAGCTCACGTCGGCCATGCCCAAGTGAAATATATCAATATCTTTGGGCTGACGGACGTGTAAGCCCGTTCAATCTCTTAGCGTCTCCGATGCAATCCCTCACCTTTATTCCTCTCCCCGGCCTTCATCTGCTCCTGTCTGAGCAGTACCATGAATTACCCTGGAGCTGGGCCCAAACAACAGCAACAACAAGCAGCTCCCTCCTCAGACTAATGGAAACGGATGACCACTGGCTGGCGCCTCCTGCTTTACTGGGACTTGGTTGTGAGGCTTGACAGAAGTTTGGTGTTTTCTCATACATCCACTGCAAAATACTGTTCTTACATCTCAAATGTGCATCCTGACTTGTTATTTATACTCCTGGGTTGAGAGGCAAAGTGTATCGCTTGTGTGTCGTTTTACCAAAGACTGCACCAGGGGACAGAGCAGGGAGAAAAATAATCAAAATGAAGTTACAGGACAAAACAATGACTGCAGTGCCAGTGAGTGCACTCTCTACCTTGCTACTTCAGGCGGCCAAGGAGAACTTGCAGTCTGACGCTTTGCACTCTGTGCCCAATGCTGCTATAAATTGAGAAATGTTCGGAGAATTGTGACACTGACTCATTCTAAACAATACGCTCAAATTATTTTAACCAGTCCCTTTGTAATCTATGTGCTATCAGTTGAGAAATGGACATTAAAACACACAGTCAGTTTGTAGGTGCAGGATTGCGTGAGACAGCTTCTGTGAGGAACGCTAGCTCCTGTAGGTCCTTCTCCTACTCCTGGGGCTGCTGGGTAGTGTTACAGTAAACATTTCCTTTAGAACAGTTAATTTGTTTCATCAGTTGAGATAAAAATGGCCTGCGGGACTATCTTTATCTTTAAGTCTTTATGAGAAGGGAAGAGGAGGAACAGATGTTTGTAGAGTGAGTCAGTCACAGATTCTCCAACAGAAGTGGCCAACACATTTTATTTGTAGACTGAGTGTACAAAACATTAGGAACACCTCCCTAATATTGAGTTGCACCCCCTTTTGCCCTTAGAACAGCCTCAACTCATTAGGGCATGGACTCTACAAGGTGTCGAAAGCATTCCACAGGGATGCTGGCCAATGTTGACACCAATGCTTCCTATAGTTGTGTCAAGTTGGCTGGATGTCCTTTGGGTGGTGGACTCTTCTTGATACACACAGGAAACTGTTGAGCGTGAAAAACCCAGCAGCGTTGCAGGTCTTGACACACTCAAACCGGAGCGCATGGCACCTACTACCATAACCCGTTCAAAGGCACTTACATTTTTGTCTTGCCTATTCACCCTATGAATTGGCACACATACACAATCCATGTCTCAATTGTCTCGAGGCTTGAAAATCCTTCTTTAACCTGTCTCCTCCCCTTCATCCTCACTGATTGAAGTGGATTTAACAAGTGACATCAATAAGAGATCATAGCTTTCACCTGGATTCACCTGGTCAGTCTATGTCATGGTTCCTAATATTTTGTACACTCAGTATTCTTAGTCAAACCACCCACAGCAAAACAGAATAGTGCATTTAAATGCCACTCAAAAGCATGTGTGTACTGTTTAGATTGACCTAATGTACTGAATGGTAATTAGGTAAATGAATTGGCTACATTACTGTTACTCCTCCCACATACAGCATTCTTAATGTAATAATTCAGTCTTTCTTTTTTCTCTCTGCTGTGAATATGTCAACATAACAGCCTTTGTTTATGATAAGCATGGTAATGAATGGTAATGAGACATAACCATGGTGTAGTACTGTGGTCTCTACAGACATGCTACTCTCAGATACCTGCTGTTCCAGCTCTGCATGCCACAAGACAAGCACTCTGACCAGGGCTGAAGTCCGCACATATCAATTCTGTGTGATCAGACTCCCCCAATCCGAATCAAATAAAATAAAATCGTATTTGTCACATGCTCCGAATACAACAGGTGTAGACCTTACAGTGAAATGCTTACTTACAAGCCCTTAACCAACAATGCAATTTTAAGAAAGAATACCAAATAGTCTGGGTAGCCATTTGATTAGATGTTCAGGAGTCTTATGGCTTGGGGGTAGAAGCTGTTTAGAAGCCTCTTGGACCTACACTTGGCACTCCGGTACCGCTTGCCATGCGGTAGCAGAGAGAATAGTCTATGACATCGCCTGGTATAGAGGTCCTGGATGGCAGGAAGCTTGGCCCCAGTGATGTACTGGGCCGTACGCACTACCCTCTGTAGTGCCTTGTGGTCGGATGCGGCCTTGTGGTCGGATGTGAAGCAGTTGCCATACCAGGCAGTGATGCAACCAGTCAGAATGCTCTCAATGGTGCAGCTGTAGAACCTTTTGAAGATCTGAGGACCCATGCCAAATATTTTCAGTCTCCTAAGGGGGAATAGGTTTTGTCGTGCCCTCTTCACGACTGTCTTGGTGTGCTTGGACCATGTTGGTTTGTTGGTGATGTGGATACCTTGAAGCTCTCAACCTGCTCCACTACAGCCCCGTCGATGAGAATGAGGGTGTGCTCGGTCCTCTTCTTTTTCCTGTAGTCCACAATCATCTCCTTTGTCTTGATCATACTGAGGGAGAGGTTGTTGTTCCTGGCACCACACGACCAGGTCTCTGACCTCCTCCCTATAGGCTGTCTCGTCGTTGTCGGTGATCAGGCCTACCAATGTTGTGTCATCTGCAAACATAATGATGGTGTTGGAGTCGTGCCTGGCCATGCAGTCATGAGTGAACAGGGAGTACAGGAGGGGACTGAGCAAGCACCCCTGAGGGGCCCCCGTGTTGAGGATCAGCGTGGCGGATGTGTTGTTACCTACCCTTACCACCTGGGGGCGGCCCGTCAGGAAGTCCAGGATCCAGTTGCACAGGGAGATGTTTAGTCCCAGGGTCCTTAGCTTAGTGATGAGCTTTGAGGGCACTATGGTGTTGAACGCTGAGCTGTAGTCAATGAATAGCATTCTCACATAGGTGTTCCTTTTGTCCAGGTGTGAAAGGGTAGTGTGTAGCGCAATAGAGATTGCATCAACTGTGGATCTGTTGGGACGGTATGCAAATTGGAGTGGATCTAGGGTTTCTGGGATAATGGTGTTGATGTGAGCCATGACCAGCCTTTCTAAGCACTTCATGGCTACAGACGTGAGTGCTATGGGTCGGTAGTCATTTAGACAGGTTACCTTAGTGTTCTTGGGCACAGGGATTATGGTGGTCTGCTTGAAATATGTTGGTACCAGTTGGTCAGCGCATGCTCTGAGTACACGTCCTAGTAATAGGTCTAGCCCTGCAGTCTTGTGAATGTTAACCTGTTTAAAAGTCTTACTCACATCGGCTACGGAGAGCGTGATCACACAGTCGTCCGGGACAGCTGATGCTCTCATGCATGTTTCAGTGTTACTTGCCTCGAAGCAAGCATAGAAGTAATTTAGCTCGTCTGGTAGGCTTGTGTCATTGGGCAGTTCATGGCTGTGCTTCCCTTTCTAGTCTGTAATAGTTTGCAAGCCCTGCCACATCCGACGAGTGTTGGAGCCGGTGTGGTATGATTCGATCTTAGTCCTATATTGACACTTTGCCTGTTTCATGGTTCGTCGGAGGGCATAGCGGGATTTCTTATAAGCTTCCAGGTTAGAGT
Organism: Coregonus lavaretus; assembly: GCF_964263955.1. Lineage (NCBI taxonomy): Eukaryota > Metazoa > Chordata > Actinopteri > Salmoniformes > Salmonidae > Coregonus > Coregonus lavaretus. Next base: position 46,792,054 of record NC_139991.1, read on the forward strand.
CGCGCTCCTTGAAAGCGGCAGCTCTACCCTTTAGCTCATGGCTTCTGGTTGGGGTATGTACGTACAGTCACTGTGGGGATGACATCATCGATGCACTTATTGACGAAGCCAGAGACTGATGTGGTGCACTCCTCAATGCCATTGGAAGAATCCCGGAACATATTCCAGTCTGTGCTAGCAAAACAGTCCTGTAGCTTAGCATCTGCTTCATCTGACCATTTTTTATTGACCGAGTCACTGGTGCTTCCTGCTTTAGTTTTTGCTTGTAAGCAGGAATCAGGAGGATAGAATTATGGACAGATTTACCAAATGGAGGGCGAGGGAGAGCTTTGTACGCGTCTCTGTGTGTGGAGTAAAGTTGGTCTAGAGTTTTTTTCCCTCTGGTTGCACATTTAACATGCTGGTAGAAATGAGGTAAAACAGATTTACAGTTTCCCTGCATTAATGTCCCCGGCCACTAGGAGCGCCGCCTCTGGATGAGCGTTTTCCTGTTCGTTTATGGCCGTATACAGTTCAATGAGTGCGGTCTTAGTGCCAGCATCGGTTTGTGGTGGTAAATAGACAGCTACGAAGACTATAGATGAAAACTCTCTTGGTATACTGTATAGTGTGGTCTACAGCTTATCATGAGACCCTCTACCTCAGGCGAGAAAAACCTTGAGACTTCCTTAGATATCGTGCACCAGCTGTTGTTTACAAATATACATAGACCACCACCCCTTGTCTTACCAGAGGCTGCTGCTATATCCTGCCGATACAGTGTATAACCCACCAGCTATATGTTATTCATGTCTTCGTTCAGCCACGACTCTGTGTAACATAAGATATTGCAGTTTTTAATGTCCCGTTGGTAGGATATTTGTGCTTGTAGTTAGTCGACTTTATTATCAAGCGATTGTAAGTTGGCCAATAGTATCGATGGCAAAGGCAGATTAGCCACTCGTCACCGGCTCCTTACCAAGCACCGCTATCTCCTTCTGCGATATCTGCTTTTCTTTCTACTGCGAATGATGGGGATGAGGGCACTGTCGGGTGTCTGGAGCAAATCCCTCTCGTCTGACTCATTAAATAATTTTTTTCCGTCCAGTTCAAGGTGAGTAATCGCTGTTTTGATGTTCAGAAGTGGAGGGGCAGGTTCCGGGTGGAGAGCCAGACCCGGTCGCCTAGAGAGAAAACAGGCGCCTCACTGTGGTGGAGGTCGGCCTGTTCCTTGTGCCGACACACGGCCCGCTGGAGACGAGTGTGCACAGTGTTTTAGATCTCCTCAGTGCACCGAAACCACTCGTCCACCACAGGGGCCTCAGTCTGGCTCGAATGCCAAGGTGGCAGGGCTGGCTGATACCCCAACACGCGCTGGAAAGGAGTGAGGTTAGTGCTGGAGTGGCGGAAGGAATTCTGCGGGTACTCAGCCCAAGGTAGAAAATCTGTCCACTCCCCTGGCCTGTCCTGACAGTAACACCTCAGGGACCTGCCCACTTCCTGATTGACCCTCTCCACCTACCCATTAGCTTGAGGACGGTACCCGGAGGTGAGACTGACCTTGAACGCCAGGCGTTCCAGGAACGCTTTCCATATGCGTGAGGTGAACTGATGACCACGGTCTGACACAATGTCCTCTAGGATCCCGTGGTGCCGTAAGACGTGTGTAAAAAGAGCCTCCACGGTTTGCATGACCGACAGGAGCCCAGGCAGAGGAAGAAGGCGACAAGTTTTGGAAAACCAGTCCTCCACAACGACGAGAACATTGGTGTTCCCCTGGAAGGGGGGAAGGTCAGTGACAAAGTCCACCGAGAGGTGAGACCAGGGTCGTTGTGGAACCGGCAAGGGAAGGAGCTTTCCATAAGGGAGGTGTCTGGGTGTCTTAGACTGGGCACAGATGGAGCAGGAAGAGACGTAAACCCGGACGTCCCTAGCCAAGGTGGGCCACCAGTAATTCTCAGTCAGGCAGGCGATGGTACGGCCTATCCCAGGATGACCCGACACAGGCGGCGTGTGCGCCCAGGAAAGGAGGCAGTCCCTCACACCCGTGGGCATGTAGGCGCGGTTCTCCGGGCACTGTGCAGTTGCGGGCTCCTCTCCCTGCCTCTCCTCTGCATCATAGAGGCGAGACAGGGCATCCGCCTTCACGTTCTTCGAGCCTGGCCTATAGGAAAGTGTGAATTCGAACCTGGTGAAGAATAGAGCCCACCTGGCCTGTCTCAGGTTTAGCCTCTTCGCTGCCCTGATGTACTCCAGATTGCGGTGGTCCGTCCACACCAGGAAAGGGTGTTTGGACCCCTCCAGTCAGTGCCTCCACACCTTCAGAGCCTTCTTGACCCCCAAGAGTTCCCGTTCCCCTACGTCGTAGTTCCTCTGGGTGGGGCTCAGCTGCTTGGAGTAGAAGGCGCAGGGCCGCAGTTTTGGAGGGGTTCCGGTGCGCTGGGACAGCACTGCCCGACTCCTACTTCGGTGGCATCCACCTCGATGATGAAGGGGAGTGAGGGGTCGGGATGTGCCAGCATGGAAACAGTGGTGGCGCAACCACCGTGCTGAAGCCCCGGATGAACCTCCGGAAATAGTTGGCGAACCCAGAGGATTCGCTGGACTGCTTTCATGGAGTTGGGGATGGGCCATAACCTGACACGCTGACGCGTTACTCCTCCATCTCCACTCCCTCCGTGGATATGAGGTAGCCCAAAAAGAATACGGACCGCTGGAAAAACAAACATTTATCTTGTTTAACATAGAGATTATGCTCCAACAGTCTTCCCAGCACAGACCTGACTAATGAGACATGCTGGGCTCGGTCAGAAGAATAGACCAAAATGTTGTCTATATAATCCACTACACCCTGTCCCAGCATGTCCCGAAACACTTTGATAAAGACCTGGAAGACTGAAGGAGCATTAGCCAGGCCAAAGGGCATTACGTGGCCGTTTTCCATTCGTTGCCTGCACGAATGCGCACCATATTGTAGGCGCTGCTCAAGTCCCATTTCGTGAAGTACTGCACCCCATGCATTTGTTCAATGATGGTTGGGATGAGGGGTAAAGAATAGCTGAACTTAACGGTGGCTTTGTTCAGTGTTCAATAATCAATGCAGGGGTGCATTCCTCCATCTTTTTTCTTAACAAAAAATAAGCTTGAGGAGGCTGGTGACGTAGAGGGGCGGATAAAACCCTGCTGGAGGCTCTCCTGTACGTAGGTCTCCATGGCCTCGGTTTCCACGTAGGAGAGGGGATAGACTGTCCTCTCGGGAGGACTGCGTCAGACAGCAGGTCAATGGCACAGTCCCAGGGGTGATGAGGAAGCAGGCGTGTAGCCTGGGTCTTAGAGAAAACCCGTTCCAGATCCTGGTATTCCTACGGTAAATCCACTTGAGTGGCATGGCCAGACTTTCCACCGTAGTGGTATCGACAGACACCGCAAGACACCCCCCCCCTGACACTCCTGCGACCAACCCAGATTCCTCCTTCTCCTACGCTCTGCCCCGGGCAAACGTGCAGAGCCCACTTCCATTGGCTCTGGCCACGGAGCAGGTGTAGCCATGGGCTCCGGATTCCGCGCAGGTCTTCGTCAGGACCACAAGAGGTTGTCCAACCTGATCGCCATGCTGATGAGCTGGTCGAGTGACAGGTTGTCATCACGGCAGGCTAACTCCATCTGTACCTCCTCCTGCAGTCCGTTGCGGAAAACAGTGACCAGAGACGGTGGAGGCCGCGATGGTCCGGAACTCCAGGGCGAACTCAGAAGCGGTCCTAGATCCCTGGCGTAGTCGGAGTAGATGCTCACCCTCCTCTCGGCCCTCCACAGGATGATCAAACACCAAGCGGAAGAGGAGGGTGAACCGCTCGTAGGACTCGACCTCGGGTCCTCCAGTTTCCCAGACCATGGCACCCCAGTCCAGGGCCCTTCCAGTCAGTGCCGAGATGACTGTGGCAACCCTGTCTCTACAAGAGACAGCCTCGGTGCAGAGAGCAAGGTACAGGTCGCATTGCAGAAGGAATCCCTTGCATCTCGCTGGCACACCGTCAAATTCCGCGAACCGGCTCAGATGGGACGAAGGCAGGTAGTGGTCGTGTTGGGTCTGGTGTAGGAACCGGTACTGGAGGGGCTGCACTTTCTCCTCCAACCGCAGGATGGTTGCCAGCACGCTGTCCATGGTGCTGCCGAGTCTGGAGAGTCAGTCCTTGTGATGCTGGACTGTCTCTACGATGGTCGCCAGCTCGGCCTTTCCCGCTGTCTCTATTTTTATGGGTAGATTATTCTGTCACGTTGTATAATGATTAGAAGACGGGCGCAGGAATACATATTAGCGGTTTTATTTACTCCAACCAACACAAGGTACATCATTAAAAAACGACAGGGACGAAGCCCAAAACAAGCACGTGTATATATATTACAAAGGGATGTAACCCAAACAAAAGGGCTAGGTGTAAACCTCTACACAATACAAGGGATGAGACCCGTAATAACAAGAGCACAATACACAGTAATCACGAGACCAACGGACATGGGACAATAATCAACAAGGACAATGGGGAACAGAGGGCACATATACAGTTGTCACGGTTTCGGCCGAGGCTGCCTCTTCTCCTTGTTCGGGCAGGCTTCTGCGGTCGTCGTCCCCCGAGTACTAGCTGCCACCGTTCGATGTTTCATGTTTGTTTGGTTTTGTCTGTTTGTACACCTGTCCCTTGTTAGTGTTTGATTTGGTTGCCTATTTAGTTTTTGTGTGTGGGGGCAGGTGTTATGTGGTATTGTTTGTCAAGCTGTTGCTCTTTTTGTATTACTCTCGTGTTTGTTGTTTTCCGAGAGTCCGCACTGTGTGCGCTATCTTCATTTTACGCACTGTGTGTGTTGTGCGTAATTTGTATTTTGCCTCCCGGTTGGGTTGGCTGTTCGCCTGTTTGGTGCTGCATTTTGTTAACTAAAGTCTGTTAACGAACGCCCGTGTTTCCTGCGCTTGATTTCCTCACCGCATCTACACTCAGCTACTGACAGAATACCACATCACATCATGGAGTCAGCAGGAGCACCCGCGCCGACAGAGGTCATGGAGGACCGTCTTCGTGGACAGGAGGACCGGATTAACCAGATCGGTCACACCTTGGATCGGGTGATGAACACTCTCCACCGATGGGAAAGCAGCGGGGTACCCACGCCCCCACCTACCGGACCATCCCCATCGGTCAGTCCTCCTGTCCACATTCCGGAACCCAGTGGGATTCGGCTCTCGCTCCCGAGGGCGTACGACGGCTCCGCTGCCGGGTGTCAAGGGTTCCTGCTACAGGTGGAGCTCTACCTCGCCACCGTACACCCGGCGCCCTCGGGACACGAGAGCGTCTCCGCCCTCATCTCCTGTCTCACCGGCAAGGCGTTGGAGTGGGCCAACGCCGAATGGAGGAGAATGGACGCCGCTACCATCACCTATGCGGAGTTCTCCCGCCGCTTCCGGGCCGTGTTCGACCATCCACCAGAAGGGAAGGTGGCGGGGGAGCGTCTGTTCTTCCTCCGACAGGGGATGAGGAGCGCACAGGATTTTGCCCTGGAGTTCCGGACTCTAGCGGCAGATGCAGGGTGGAATGAGCGGGCCCTCATAGACCACTTCCGTTGTAGCCTCCGGGAGGACGTCCAAAGAGAGTTGGCGTGCAGGGATACCATGTTGACGTTTGACCAACTAGTCGACATGGCCATTCGGTTGGACACCCTGCTCGCCACCCGTGGACGTCCCGGATGGGGGTCGCCCATTTCACCCTCCAGCACCTCCGAGCCGAGCCCTATGGAGCTCGGAGGTGCTGGCGCTAGAGAAAGGAGGAGTAGGAACCCGAGGGGGGCCGTCCCCTACACCAACTGTGGCCGTGGAGGGCACACCGCGGCTAGGTGTTGGGGAAGGTCCCCCGGTGGAGGTGAAGGCAGGCCACGCATTGGGGAGTCCTCCCAGGTGAGTAGGCGCCCTACTTACCCAGAGCTTTCTGTCGTTCACATAACCTTGCCTGTTTGTTTTCCACAGGTAGCACCTCGTTCCCAGCATAAGGCGCTAGTCGATTCAGGCGCAGCTGGGAACTTTGTAGATCGCCAGTTCTGTGTAGAATTAGGGATTCCTCTCCTTCCCGTTGATAAGCCTTTCCCTGTACATGCCCTAGATAGCCGTCCGTTAGGATCTGGGTTGATTAGGGAGGTCACAGCGCCCCTTAAGATGGAGGCGCAGGGGGGTCATGAGGAGACGATTCAGCTCTATCTGATTGACTCTCCTGCGTATCCGGTGGTGCTGGGGCTTCCCTGGTTGATTACCCATGACCCTACTATTTCGTGGCGAGAGAAAGCTCTTAAAGGGTGGTCTGCTCAGTGTGAGGGGCTGTGTCTGGGTGTTTCCATAGGGGCGACCTCGGTGGAAAGTCCGAATCTAATGCCTGCACTGCATATTCCCCCCGAGTTTGAGGATTTGACACTGGTGTTTAGTAAGACTAGGGCGGCGCAGCTGCCGCCTCATAGACAGGGGGATTGTGCGATAGATCTCCAGTTAGGAGCAGCCCTCCCGCGGAGCCATGTGTATCCCTTGTCTCAAGAGGAGAGGAAGGCGATGGAAACTTACATCGCCGAGTCTCTGAGACAGGGATACATACGGGCCTCCACTTCACCCGCTTCCTCGAGCTTCTTTTTTGTGAAGAAAAAGGATGGAGGTCTGCGCCCGTTTATTGATTACCGCGGTCTCAATCAGATTACGGTGAAGTACAGCTATCCACTTCCTCTGATTGCGACTATGACGGAATCATTACACGGTGCTCAGTTCTTCACAAAATTGGATCTCAGGAGCGCATATAACTTGGTGCGCCGAGTGTTGAGGAGGCTGTTGGAGCATGACCTATATGTCAAGGCAGAGAAATGTCTGTTCTTTCAGAAGTCTGTCTCCTTTTTGGGTTATCAGTTGTCTGCGTCAGGGGTGAAGATGGAGGTTGACCGGGTGTCAGCTGTGCGTAATTGGCAAACCCCAACCACTGTGAAAGAGGTGCAACAGTTCTTGGGTTTTGCGAATTACTACCGGAGGTTTATCCGGGGTTTTGGACAGGTGGCAGCTCCCATAACGTCTCTGTTGAAGGGGGGTCCGGTGCGCTTGCGGTGGTCAGCTGAGGCGGACAGGGCTTTTGGGAGACTGAAGGACCTGTTTACCTCGGCGCCGGTGTTGGCGCATCCGGATCCCGCTTTACCATTCCAGGTAGAGGTAGACGCGTCCGAGGCCGGTATTGGGGCCGTTCTCTCACAACGGTCTGGCACACCACCTAAACTCCGCCCCTGTGCTTTTTATTCTAAGAAGCTCAGTCCGGCGGAGCGGAATTATGAAGTAGGGGACAGGGAGCTGTTAGCCGTGGTACAGGCCCTAAAGGTGTGGAGGCATTGGCTTGAGGGGGCTCAACACCCTTTCCTCATTTTGACTGACCACCGTAACCTGGAATACATCCGGGCAGCTAGGAGACTGAATCCTCGCCAGGCCCGCTGGACTATGTTTCTAGCCCGGTTTGTGTTTAAAATCACTTACATCCCTGGGTCCCAGAACGGGAAGGCAGATGCCCTGTCTCGGCGGTATGACACGGAGGAGAGGTCCGTTGAGCCCACTCCCATACTACCAAAGTCTTGTCTGGTTGCACCGGTGGTATGGGAGGTCGATGCAGAGATCGAGCGGGCGTTACGCACCGACCCAAGTCCTCCACAGTGTCCAGTGGGTCGGACGTACGTTCCGCTCGAGGTACGCGATCGCCTCATTTATTGGGCTCATACGTCCCCCTCCTCTGGACATCCAGGTATCGGCCGGACAGTTCACTGCCTTAGCACTAAGTACTGGTGGCCAACGTTAGCCAGGGATGTGAGGATTTATGTCTCCTCCTGTTCGGTGTGTGCCCAGTGTAAGGCGCCCAGACATTTGCCCAGGGGTAAGCTACAACCCCTGCCCGTTCCACAACGACCCTGGTCCCACCTCTCGGTGGATTTTGTTATAGACCTTCCCCCCTCACAGGGGAATACTACCATCCTGGTCGTTGTGGATCGGTTCTCGAAGGCCTGTCGTCTCCTTCCCATGCCGGGTCTCCCTACTGCCCTACAGACCGCTGAGGCTCTGTTTACCCATGTCTTCCGGCATTACGGGGTACCCGAGGATATAGTGTCTGATCGAGGCCCCCAGTTCACCTCCAGAATGTGGAGAGCGTTTATGGAACGGTTGGGGGTTTCGGTGAGCCTTACCTCGGGTTACCACCCGGAGAGTAATGGGCAGGTTGAACGTGTCAACCAGGATGTGGGTAGGTTTCTGAGGTCTTATTGCCAGGGCCGGCCGGAGGAGTGGGCGAGATACGTTCCGTGGGCCGAGATGGCACAGAACTCTCTCCGCCACTCCTCCACCCAACTAACCCCTTTCCAGTGTGTGTTAGGGTACCAGCTGGTTCTGGCACCTTGGCACGAGAGCCAGATCGAGGCCCCTGCGGTGGATGAGTGGGTGCGGCGCTCGGAGGAGACATGGAACGCTGCCCACGTTCATCTGCAGCGGGCCATCCGTCGGCATAAGATGAGCGTCGACCTCCACCGCAGTGAGGGGCCTGTGTACGCACCTGGAGATCGAGTCTGGCTCTCGACCAGAAACCTGCCCCTCCGCCTGCCCTGCCGGAAGCTGGGTCGGCGGTTTGTGGGGCCATTCAAAGTCCTGAGGAGGTTGAACGAGGTGTGTTACAGGTTAGAATTGCCTATTGATTACAGGAATATTAACCCCTCGTTCCATGTGTCTCTCCTCAGGCCGGTGGTAGCTGGTCCACTCCAGGACTATGAGATAGAAGAGACTCCTCCGCCCCCGTTGGACATCGAGGGGGCTCCGGCGTACACTGTGAGGTCCATCCTTGATTCGAGACGCCGGATGGGGGGTCTCCAATATCTCGTGGAGTCGGAGGGGTACGGCCCGGAGGAGCGGTGCTGGGTGCCGAGGAGGGACATATTAGACCTGTCCCTGCTGACCGAGTTCCATCGGGGTCATCCTACGCGCCCTGCTCCGCGTCGTCCTGGTCGTCCCCGAGGCCGGGATCGGCGCACGGCTGGAGCCGCGCGTCAAGGGGGGGGTACTGTCACGGTTTCGGCCGAGGCTGCTCCTCCTCCTTGTTCGGGCAGGCTTCGGCGGTCGTCGTCCCCGGAGTACTAGCTGCCACCGTTCGATGTTTCATGTTTGTTTGGTTTTGTCTGTTTGTACACCTATCCCTTGTTAGTGTTTGATTTGGTTGCCTATTTAGTTTTCGTGTGTGGGGGCAGGTGTTATGTGGTATTGTTTATTGTCAAGCTGTTGCTCTTTTTGTATTACTCTCGTGTTTGTTGTTTTCCGAGAGTCCGCACTGTGTGCGCTATCTTCATTTTACGCACTGTGTGTGTTGTGCGTAATTTGTATTTTGCCTCCCGGTTGGGTTGGCTGTTCGCCTGTTTGGTGCTGCATTTTGTTAACTAAAGTCTGTTGACGAACGCCCGTGTTTCCTGCGCTTGATTTCCTCACCGCATCTACACTCAGCTACTGACAACAGTGCCTTGCAAAAGTATCCATCCCCCTTGGCGTTTTTCCTTTTTTGTTGCATTACAACCTGTAATTTAAATTGATTTTAATTTGGATTTCATGTAATGGACATACACAAAATATCCAAATTGGTGAAGTGAAATTAAAAAAATAACTTGTTTCAAAATATTCTAAAAAATAAATAACGGAAAAGTGGTGTGAATATGAATCCCCTAAATAAGATCTGGTGCAACCAATTACCTTCAGAAGTCACATAATTAGTTAGATTGCACACAGGTGGACTTTATTTAAGTGTAACATGATCTGTCATATGATCTCAGTATATATACCTGTTCTGAAAGGCCCCAGAGTCTGCAACACCTCTAAGTAAGGGGCACCACCAAGCAAGTACAGATCAGGGTTGGGTTATAAAAAAATATCAGACACTTTGAACATCCCACGGAGCACCATTAAATCCATTATTAAAAATTGGAAAGAATATGGCACCACAACAAACCTGCCAAGAGAGGGCCGCCCACCAAAACTCACGGACCAGGCAAGGAGGGCATTAATCAGAGAGGCAACAAAGAGACCAAAGATAACCCTGAAGGAGCTGCAAAGCTCCACAGCGGAGATCGGAGTATCTGTCCATAGGACCAATTTAAGCCGTACACTCCACAGAGCTGGAATTTACGGAAGAGTGGCCAGAAAAAAGCCCTTGCTTAAAGACAAAAATAAGCAAACACGTTTGGTGCTCGCCAAAAGCCATGTGGTAGACTCCCCAAACATATGGAAGAAGGTACTCTGGTCAGATGAGACTAAAATTGAGCTTTTTGGCCATCAAGGAAATCGCTATGTCTGACGCAAACCCAACACCTCTCATCACCCTGAGAACACCATCCCCACAGTGAAGCATGGTGGTGGCAGCATCATGCTGTGGGGATGTTTTCCATCGGCAGGGACTGGGAAACTGGTCAGAATTGAAGGAATGATGGATGGCGCTAATTACAGGGACATTCTTGAGGGAAACCTGTTTCAGTCTTCCAGTGATTTGAGACTGGGATGGAGGTTCACCTTCCAGCAGGACAGTGACCCTAAGCATACTGCTGAAGCAACACTTGTGTGGTTTAAGGGGAAACATATAAATGTATTGGAATGGCCTAGTCAAAGCCCAGACCTCAATCCAATTGAGAATCTGTGGTATGACTTAAAGATTGCTGTATACCAGCGGACCCCATCCAACTTGAAGGAGCTGGAGCAGTTTTGCCTTGAAGAATGGGCAAAAATCCCAGTGGCTAGATGTGCCAAGCTTATAGAGACATACCCCAAGAGACATGCAGCTGTAATTGCTGCACAAGGTGGCTCTACAAAGTATTGACTTTGGGGGGGTGAATAGTTATGCACGCTCAAGTTCTGTTTTTTTGTCTTATTTCTGGTTTGTTTCACGATAAATATAAATAAAAAATAAAAAAATATTTTGTATCTTCAAAGTGGTAGGCATGTTGTGTAAATCAAATGATACAAACCCCCCAAAAATCTTTCTTAATTCCAGGTTGTAAGGCAACAAAATAGGAAAAATGCCAAGGGGGGTGAATACTTTCGCAAGCCACTGTATACACATACTAATCAGGGGGAACCAGGTGTGCATAATGAGTGTGCGGGGTTGGTGGTAATGAACAGGTCAGTGACGCCTAGAAGGCCGGTGACGTAGACCTCCGGAGCTGGTGAACAGAATGAGCAGCAGTACCGGGGGGATCCGTGACAATTGCACTAAATGAATCCCACATCGGTTGATTGTGTGGCTGTCTTCTACACTACACTGGTGGGGGGAGCAGAGTGGTCCACTGTTAGTGAAGATTAGGGCCAGGAGTTTCCCTCGACAGGTCACGTGGTCAGGAAAATCTCTTGGCCTTAGTTATGGTATCCTTGTGTTACTCATGTTGAAGACATTTCCCATCATTCATTTTATCCAATGACATTTTGATTTGCAACTGACAGTGATCCATGCTCAGGTGATGATTTTGTGTTGAGCTATGATAAACCGACTACACTTTCACATGTAAGCTCTGTGAAGTGCGGCATGGCCCTATCACCACCCATATTACGCCTCAGCCCTGCATTTCCCAATTAACAGACATTCACTATAAACTGATGAAAGAAAATGTGCCCTTTCACAACATATAAATGTACCCAATTCCTTGTAGATACTGTTGTAGCGCTAGTCTATATCATATCCAGGCTTTTTAACACTGATGCTTTGCTCTTTGACAAATAACACGGCCCTCCAAGTTGTATGGGCGTCCTCGGCAGGCAGGAATGTTTTTGTTTGGCTTCCTTGTTGACTCTATCTCTGACAATCAATTTTGCCTTACCAAGTTTGTATTTACAAAAAGCAGTGTGTGAAGTGATGTTCTTATATTTACAAATACTTTTTGTGAGATTAAAATAAAACTCAAGGATACAGAGCCTCTTCTCCGAGACCTGACAGATCAATAGATTCACAGTGGCAGAACACTGCAGACTGTATCTGTGTCGCTGAGAAGATTCGCTCTGAGGTGGGAATAGAGAAATATAGCTTTTATCAAAAAAGAATAAGTCTAAATTAATTTGGTGCCTGGTTTCTCTGATTAAATATATGCTAATAGTACAGTTGTTAACAATAATATACAGAAGAAATGTGCCTAGGATAACACAATACAGTTGAACTGCACAGGAATTCAAATAGTGGTACATTTCTTCTGTAGTGTAGAAGAAATACTATTTAAAAACCATTTATTTTGTCATGTCCAGCATTAATTGACATGCTTTTATTGTGCAGTGAGTCTTCTGTCTGTCAAGTACCAAAGGTGTTTTGGCCCTAACATACTGTATCATTCTTAATCTAAAGTACAGTATATGCGGACCATGCCGTTCATGCATTTCTCCAAAATACAGATCTTCACTTATTCAGCATTCTGTCAGGGAGAAATGCGTGCCAGAATTCAATTGACTGCATTACACAGGCTGCTGAAGGCAAAGAATATCGCCTGTCGTCTATAAATATGGATTTGATCCGCAAATTGCTATGAGAACATTTGCAAATCTGAAATGTTTCCCCTTTCCTGGACACATAAATCCTCATGTGTGTTTCCTCATTGGATTTTGGCATATGAGAGCACATAAGAGGCAGGTGTGAGCGATTAGAAAACCCCAAATTGTTGTCCCACAGTGGATCACACACACCCACATGATACAAGACATTACATTTCACTCTTTGCTCTTGCCAAAAATCCCTGCCGTATACCGGATAGGCCAATAGCCAAAACCCCATCGTCTCACTCACAGCTCACGCCCCCTCTCCAGTGTTGAGGTCCCAGCCAGCTTGGCAGACCACAGCAGATGGAACTGGAAGCTTCCATGGACATGTTCCTGCTGAGCTCCTGAAAGCACCATGCATCACAAACAACAGGTCAGAGCCCAATGAAGCAGTCTCAGAAAAAGGTTTCCACATACTACAACTATGGTGTATTGAAGGTCAAAGGGTCACTGTAGTTTATAGTGCTGGAGGGGTAAGATGGCCTAGTGAAGACGGAAAGGGTGTCAGTCTGATGCAGACAGGTCATTTCCCATCCATGCTGGGGGCCTGGACTGCAGACTCAGCAGTCCTGTATTGAGTTGATGATGACAGCTATGGATGCACATCGCCGGCTCCTCCACGAGGCCATTCCTCCTCATCAGCCTCTCAGAGGGACATTTCAGCTGAGCCAGCACAACACTGATAAGACTGTGTGGCCTCCCTTCACTCTGCTTTACTCCTCTATTCTCTACAGTGGACACAGTGGGAGGGTCTAGTCTACAGAGACCACCCCAATCCCCTGTCTCTCCTTCGTCTGTCATATCTCCCCTCCCTCATGAAAATGTATAATCACGTCCATGGGACTGAAATGTTTTTCTGAATCTCTGCAGGTACTATATGTAATTGTGAAGGAAGACACACTTATACGATATTGTCATTTTGGTGCTAACACAATTGTTTACTTTGCTTTCTAAAAGAGGAGTGTGACATATTGTAAGTGACTGTTGTCTGCTTCAGTGAGATATTCAGTATGTATTGTCAGTCAGGACAGCCATTGTAAAGTATGATTGCATTGGATTACATACAAATGTGATTTCATTATCATCACAGTGGGCTTTGGTGTGTCTAAACAGTTAGTTTCCTCTTCATTAGAATGCCCTATGCAGACACAAAACTAATACAAGTCTGAACTGGCTTAGCCACCATAGAAAGCCTCGAGCTGTTCTTCAAAATATGTATTACAACACAGAACCTCTATTCCTGCACCTGTTGATAAATGATCTGTACACAGACAAATATTCAGTAGTCTTGTGTTTTTGGTTCCTCTATACACACCCTAGGGATTTCAAATATATTTCCCCAAAACACAGTCAACTCTGGAACTTCTCTTTAGCTTTCTCCTTGGCCCACTCAAATAGGACAAATGTAATATATTTCATTAGATTACTTGTTTGTCTTTCATTATTGGATATTGCCCCATTTTATGAATGACCAGAAATGATAGAGAACTAACATGGCGGAGATTCAATTGTCGGAACAAAAGACAAATCAGTCCATAACACAATATTAAATGGCTGAGGAGTCCAGATAACTCTGTCTTGATGTGACATGTGATATGAATGAGAAGTTGATTAGCTGTCAGCGGCCGTGCGTTGGGCTGCAGCTTCTCGGCCCTAGATCCTGGATCTGATTAATGAGAGGAAATGGGCCAATCAGAGAGGATGCACAGCCTTTCATCTCTCAGAGCAGCTAGAGATAATTTCACTCGAACAGGACTGAGGCCTTTACTGAGCCAGGTGACTCCAGGAGAGGGATAGAAAGCAGAACACCTCCACATTTGATCCAGTCTGATTGGAGGACTGGAGTCCTAGAGCAGAGTTTCAACCTTTTAAACTGAGTGATGTTGGGCCAATATCGACTGGCACTCTGGGGACTCATATTAAAGAGCTTTCTGACTAACAGGATCTCTCAAAATCGTGTCACTCTAAGAGAGCTTTCCCTCTCCCCTATTCCCAGCAGTGGGTCTCTGTGGATGAGAACAGCCAAACGATTCTCTCTCCATACTTGACTTATTGACAGGGTCCTAAAATCACAGACCCTTTTCAAAGCCCTGCTAAACAGTTGTGGATGAGGGGGAACCTGAGGTTAGTGAATCAAAGCTATTCAAGTCACAGTCAGAGAAAATAGTAAAAGGTAGGCATGGATAGAAAGAGTGTGGAAGTGGAACATTTGAGTGAAGTGAGCAGAGAGAGAGGATGTGGAAAATAAGAGGACAGATAGACTAACAGACAGCTATCTATTGACAGAGTACAGGCCTTATTCTGCCCCATTGTCCCTTTATTAAAGCTTAACAGAATATGGCAAAAAAGCTTCAATAAATATCTGGAGGTCTAAGCATATAGAAGAATCTGAAAACTGCAGCAAATAAAGCAACATTTCTTGGACATCAAATAAATGGATACCAGGAGGTGTTAGTGCTGACTTTACACCAAGAGCACATATCATATTAATGGAATATGTAAACAGATGGCATATTTCCAACAAATGTTACACTATACCCCTAAACAGATGATGCCAACAGATGTTTTGTTATAGTAACACTGCTGTGCCCCTCACACACATTATCACACAATGCCCTCTGTCTCCAGCTGCTATCTTGAATTAGTGACGGGCTAATGTGCAGAAGGCCTTCTTGTCTCCCTGTCATCTCTCATGGAGACAGAGGAAGCAGATAGCGCCCACAGCTTATGCCCACATTTCACATCCACTCTGCCTCATGCCACCCATCACTGTAGTAAACCATGTGGGAGTCAAACTATGTTATGAAGTGAGGCAGACTTAATAAACTTGATAAACTTTCCCAGCTCTCCCCATGAAGCTTTTAAAGCACTCGCAAGGTCTGGTCGTATTCGGGTCATTGGAGGTTTGCTGACGCAAACCCATAAACTGCAAGTGAGCACATTTACAGTCTATTTTTACAGTAGTGCTCTAAATATCTCTTAAGCCACTATTTGAAAGTACTGTGAATTTAGTTAACAGATATAATACATGTGATTTGTTTGGCCTTTTCACTGTCCACACTGAAGCTGTTTGAGTAGGGGAACAAGAAGAATGGCCTCTCATAAAATCCAAATTAAGGTAATGTATGAATGAGCAGCGCTGCTCTGTGGACAGTCTTGTGATAAATAACCATTGCTTTAGAACCACAATGAAGGTTAAAGCTGTGCCTTGACTAAGACACCCTCTGGGATATCAGCAATATTTAAGTTTACTTTAGTTATTGCCGTAAATGGCCAGTGTTTGATTTGGAGAGTTGAGTGAGAACTTTATTCTGGGACATGAAGATTCCCCAAGCTACCCGTTAAGCCTTTTGAGTTAATACATCCCCATTTGAGAACTCAATTGCCTCATCCGACTCTTGGTTTGCACTACATTTTACATTTTAGTCATTTAGCAGACGCTCTTATCCAGAGCGACTTACAGTTAGTGAATACATATTTTTATTTTTATTTTATTTTTTTATACTGGCCCCCCGTGGGAATCGAACCCACAACCCATGCTCTATCAACTGAGCTACATCCCTGCCGGCCATTCCCTCCCCTACCCTGGACGAATTGTGCGCCGCCCATGAGTCTCCCGGTCGCGGCCGGCTGCGACAGAGCCTGGATTCGAACCAGGATCTCTAGTGGCACAGTTAGCACTGCGATGCAGTGCCTTAGACCACTGCGCCACTCAGGAGTCACTACCACGCATGTTACAGACTCCTCCACCTACGGAGTTGTTGCACAGCATAAATGTAGTAGTGGCTAAGCGTAATGCTATTTCCCTTATGAAAACAGTGAAACAAAAAGTTTGTTAGTTTGTTAGTTGGAGTAGAGGTGTGCTGTGCTAACTGTTTGATGAGATTTGAAAGTGGATCAGAGTGCACTTGAGCAGTCACTTTGACATTTCATTCCCTTAAAGCCCTAAGTAATATTTCCATTCTACTGAGATGAAAAAGTACCTGATTTGACATTTGAGCTGCAGTTTCTATGAACCAGCTTGTCTGCTCGCATCAGGAAGGATGAAGAGGTGAATCTGAAAGAAAATCATTCTATAATGCAATGGTTTAAACTGTCTCCAGACTAAATGCACAAACACTGCAGCTACAGTATCTATCAAGCAGATTTCCTCACTTCTCCCACCCCTGAGGGAACAGAATGAGCTCTGTCCATGTTGCTGAAAGTAAGAGCAAAGTGATTAAACACTGAACTAAAGCTGAGATTACTGATGAACCTCAACAGATCTGTCCATGGTCCTGGATTTGGATTTATCCATTCACTTCACTGTGACAGCACACCAGCGCCATATTGGACTGGTTAGATGACCTTTACCATGTGTTACCATACCTTTCCATCTCAGAATTGATGCTGAATCATTTCCTCAGTGTACTGTCGTATACCCTTGTCTGGCTGGAGTGTTTTCCCTCCATCATCTTCACTGCTTGGAGTGTTGAATAGACTACAAATCAGCCAAATGATCAATCTCACTCAGCCGGGTTATAAAACACATCACTCTTTCATGTTTTTTCTCCACTTCCTTCTATTTGTTCATTTCTAATTAACTGAGCTTTTGCCTGGCTGAATTTCAAAATGCCAAGAGAGAAACAAGCTTTGTGTTTTTAGATGCGAGTCGCGCCATCTCTAGTCGGAATTATGGCTTCTGAAAAGTCAAAGGGAAGCATTTTGAGACAGACAGAAATTGAAAAATATGCAAATCAGGGGGAAATAATTGAAACCGTCTGACTCAAAGTTAACCAAGGGAAAAATATATACCTTTTTGCCACTGCCAGCAAGCTTAAAGTACTTCAAACATGTAATGCAAGGGATTGTTTAGAGGTAGGCTACAGTAGAGTTTTCTATCATCTGCATGAGTGCATCTTTAAAGACGGGAAAATCACACCCCACTCATCCAAGAGCGTCTGGGCACACATTCTGAAGCCCTGCCTGCCTGATTTTTCACAACGATGACAGTCTCAAAATAAATCAGTGAATGTATTCCACTCGATTTATCTCAAATAGCACAAGTGAGCAAACTGTCACTAAACAACACATCACATTGATGATACTGACTAGAGTGGTCAACTAAAGTGCCATCCACTATGACCCAATTCTTTCTTTGCCTACTTCTTTCTCTCTCGCAGTTTCTCTTATGTAATCAAACTCTCCCTATCTGTGCTATGTGACCTTGTAATTAAGACAGTGTGACGTTCCTCACTAGGCTAGGTCTGGTATGTCATTAAGAGACAAACTAATTGTTTCCTGATTACCCCCATCTTTCCTTGGGTGATTTCTTTGCTCATACTTTCAAGGGTTTTGTCACAGCTCATTAGAAGTCTTCTGGAATTATCACATTGCTACAAAATGGCCTCCGCTGTTGGTGATTACTAATGTTGTCGGTGTCATTTGTTTCACTATAGCTCCTTCAACTCTTCAATGTATTCATATTGTTGATTTGTGAAAATGTGCTGGTGTGGATTGTGGACTGGCATTTTTGATGCATACATTATTGTTTATAATGTTTACTGCAGCACCGGCTTACCTTTCCTTGAGCAATGCAGAAGCCAATGTGCTAGTGTTATTTTCTGTGCTAGGTACAGTGGGGGAAAAAATAATTTAGTCAGCCACCAATTGTGCAAGTTCTCCCACTTAAAAAGATGAGAGAGGCCTGTAATTTTCATCATAGGTACACGTCAACTATGACAGACAAATTGAGATTTTTTTTCCAGAAACTCACATTGTAGGATTTTTTATGAATTTATTTGCAAATTATGGTGGAAAATAAGTATTTGGTCACTGACAAACA
Source organism: Coregonus lavaretus (assembly GCF_964263955.1). Classification (NCBI taxonomy): domain Eukaryota; kingdom Metazoa; phylum Chordata; class Actinopteri; order Salmoniformes; family Salmonidae; genus Coregonus; species Coregonus lavaretus. Next base: position 46,810,446 of record NC_139991.1, read on the forward strand.
AGCAAGATTTCTGGCTCTCACAGACCTGTAACTTCTTCTTTAAGAGGCTCCTCTGTCCTCCACTCGTTACCTGTATTAATGGCAACTGTTTGAACTTGTTATCAGTATAAAAGACACCTGTCCACAACCTCAAACAGTCACACTCCAAACTCCACTATGGCCAAGACCAAAGAGCTGTCAAAGGACACCAGAAACAAAATTGTAGACCTGCACCAGGCTGGGAAGACTGAATCTGCAATAGGTAAGCAGCTTGGTTTGAAGAAATCAACTGTAGGAGCAATTATTAGGAAATGGAAGACATACAAGACCACTGATAATCTCCCTCGATCTGGGGCTCCACGCAAGATCTCACCCCGTGGGGTCAAAATGATCACAAGAACGGTGAGCAAAAATCCCAAAACCACACGGGGGGACCTAGTGAATGACCTGCAGAGAGCTGGGACCAAAGTAACAAAGCCTACCATCAGTAACACACTACGCCGCCAGGGACTCAAATCCTGCAGTGCCAGACGTGTCCCCCTGCTTAAGCCAGTACATGTCCAGGCCCATCTGAAGTTTGCTAGAGTGCATTTGGATGATCCAGAAGAGGATTGGGAGAATGTCATATGGTCAGATGAAACCAAAATATAACTTTTTGGTAAAAACTCAACTCGTCATGTTTGGAGGACAAAGAATGCTGAGTTGCATCCAAAGAACACCATACCTACTGTGAAACATGGGGGTGGAAACATCATGCTTTGGGGCTGTTTTTCTGCAAAGGGACCAGGACAACTGATCCTTGTAAAGGAAAGAATGAATGGGGCCATGTATCGTGAGATTTTGAGTGAAAACCTCCTTCCATCAGCAAGGGCATTGAAGATGAAACGTGGCTGGGTCTTTCAGCATGACAATGATCCCAAACACACCGCCCGCGCAATGAAGGAGTGGCTTCGTAAGAAGCATTTCAAGGTCCTGGAGTGGCCTAGCCAGTCTCCAGATCTCAACCCCATAGAAAATCTTTGGAGGGAGTTGAAAGTCCGTGTTGCCCAGCGACAGCCCCAAAACATCACTGCTCTAGAGGAGATCTGCATGGAGGAATTGGCCAAAATAACAGCAACAGTGTGTGAAAACCTTGTGAAGACTTACAGAAAACATTTGACCTGTGTCATTGCCAACAAAGGGTATATAACAAAAGTATTAATAAACTTTTGTTATTGACCAAATACTTATATTCCACCATAATATGCAAATAAATTCATTAAAAATCCTACAATGTGATTTTCTGGATTTTTTTTCCTCATTTTGTCTGTCATAGTTGACGTGTACCTATGATGAAAATTACAGGCCTCTCTCATCTTTTTAAGTGGGAGAACTTCCACAATTGGTGGCTGACTAAATACTTTTTTCCCCCACTGTAACTGCATACTGAAACATTAATCATATTCAATTCTATTTTATTACCTGACATTTTATGTAAGAAAGGGAAAAGATCCCAGAAAAACAAATGTAAAACCTCACTTTAGCACATCCACATAATCAATGTTATGTCCTCCACATCTTAGACTCCATCTTGACCTGAGCCGCACCTGATCTAACAAAAGAAACAATGATACCAGGAGATATTCAGTGCACCTCCCCCTCTCTCTCTCAGACTAACTTCATAACCTCGAAAGCTTCCAGTTCTTCTGACTTCTGACAAGAAGCTTGGCTTGCACTGTGTATGTACATTTTCATCAGTATGGTACCCATACAACAACCTAGCATGCCTACAGGACAAAATCAATGAACTAGCTCAACAGAATCAGGTAAGCAGGGTGAGATAATCATCTGAGCAAAGATAATAAACCATAAGCGGTTCTTCCCCCTCAGCCCAGCTTATAATTTCATATCCCATCATGAAGGCCAAGCCGGACAATTTAGTGATCAACCAAGGACAAAATGCTAGAGTGGTTCAGAGTAGACACTTTCACATTATCTAGAATTGTTAAAGAGACAGAGTGACTGGCTGTCAGGGTCAGTGTGGTTGTCATTCATGTTGACTGGTCATGACCTCAACTCTCCTGAATATTATACAGTGGGGGAAAAAAGTATTTAGTCAGCCACCAATTGTGCAAGTTCTCCCACTTAAAAAGATGAGAGAGGCCTGTAATTTTCATCATAGGTACACGTCAACTATGACAGACAAATTTAGAAAAAAAAATCCAGAAAATCACATTGTAGGATTTTTGATGAATTTATTTGCAAATTATGGTGGAATATAAGTATTTGGTCAATAACAAAAGTTTCTCAATACTTTGTTATATACCCTTTGTTGGCAATGACACAGGTCAAACGTTTTCTGTAAGTCTTCACAAGGTTTTCAAACACTGTTGCTGTTATTTTGGCCCATTCCTCCATGCAGATCTCCTCTAGAGCAGTGATGTTTTGGGGCTGTCGCTGGGCAACACAGACTTTCAACTCCCTCCAAAGATTTTCTATGGGGTTGAGATCTGGAGACTGGCTAGGCCACTCCAGGACCTTGAAATGCTTCTTACGAAGCCACTCCTTCGTTGCGCGGGCAGTGTGTTTGGGATCATTGTCATGCTGAAAGACCCAGCCACGTTTCATCTTCAATGCCCTTGCTGATGGAAGGAGGTTTTCACTCAAAATCTCACGATACATGGCCCCATTCATTCTTTCCTTTACACGGATCAGTCGTCCTGGTCCCTTTGCAGAAAAACAGCCCCAAAGCATGATGTTTCCACCCCCATGCTTCACAGTAGGTATGGTGTTCTTTGGATGCAACTCAGCATTCTTTGTCCTCCAAACACGATGAGTTGAGTTTTTACCAAAAAGTTCTATTTTGGTTTCATCTGACCATATGACATTCTCCCAATCCTCTTCTGGATCATCCAAATGCACTCTAGCAAACTTCAGACGGGCCTGGACATGTACTGGCTTAAGCAGGGGGCACGTCTGGCACTGAAGGATTTGAGTCCCTGGCGGCGTAGTGTGTTACTGATGGTAGGCTTTGTTACTTTGGTCCCAGCTCTCTGCAGGTCATTCACTAGGTCCCCCCGTGTGGTTCTGGGATTTTTGCTCACCATTCTTGTGATCATTTTGACCCCACGGTGTGAGATCTTGCGTGGAGCCCCAGATTGAGGGAGATTATCAGTGGTCTTGTATGTCTTCCATTTCCTAATAATTGCTCCTACAGTTGATTTCTTCAAACCAAGCTGCTTACCTATTGCAGATTCAGTCTTCCCAGCCTGGTGCAGGTCTACAATTTTGTTTCTGGTGTCCTTTGACAGCTCTTTGGTCTTGGCCATAGTGGAGTTTGGAGTGTGACTGTTTGAGGTTGTGGACAGGTGTCTTTTATACTGATAACAAGTTCAAACAGGTGCCATTAATACAGGTAACGAGTGGAGCCAGAGGAGCCTCTTAAAGAAGAAGTTACAGGTCTGTGAGAGCCAGAAATCTTGCTTGTTTGTAGGTGACCAAATACTTATTTTCCACCATAATTTGCAAATAAATTCATAAAAAATTCTACAATGTGATTTTCTGGAGAAAAAAAATCTCAATTTGTCTGTCATAGGTGACGTGTACCTATGATGAAAATTACAGGCCTCTCTCATCTTTTTAAGTGGGAGAACATGCACAATTGGTGGCTGACTAAATACTTTTTTTCCCCACTGTAGCTTGTTAAGTCTGCTCTGAGGCTTTCCCCATTCCTACGCGATATCATAGATCATCATCAAAGCTCAGAAATACATTTAATTCAGTCAACATTACGTAATGCTCTAAAAAGCACACAATAGTGGATCCATTGACCATGAGATTATTATTATTATTGATGTGAGAGGCATAATTCAGACGGTTGCTTTTATGCACTTTGGTAAACTTTGTCCATGATTATTCATTTTCACACTGCAAGGCTGGCTCGATTTTGATCTCTTTCTTCTGCCCGCCAGCCTGTCATCTTATCTTCTGCTGCTTCTGAACCGTTTCCTCATCCCCTCTTTCCAAGCACAGCAGGGAGGGACTCGATGTCTTGGACCTGATAAACACCAAACTGAAGCCAGGTCACAAAAAGGCTGTGTTTCAGCATCACACAGCCTGCTCCTCCTTCTTCTCTTCCAGTCTGGTGGAGCAGCAGAGACACACATACATTTTAGTCATCTAGCAGATGCTCTTATCGAGAGCTACTTACAGTTAGTGCAATCATTTTAAGACACTTTTGGTGTGTATACAGTGGGGAAAAAAAGTATTTAGTCAGCCACCAATTGTGCAAGTTCTCCCACTTAAAAAGATGAGAGAGGCCTGTAATTTTCATCATAGGTACACGTCAACTATGACAGACAAATTAAGGAAAAAAAATCCAGAAAATCACATTGTAGGATTTTTTATGAATTTATTTGCAAATTATGGTGGAAAATAAGTATTTGGTCACCGACAAACAAGCAAGATTTCTGGCTCTCACAGACCTGTAACTTCTTCTTTAAGAGGCTCCTCTGTCCTCCACTCGTTACCTGTATTAATGGCACCTGTTTGAACTTGTTATCAGTATAAAAGACACCTGTCCACAACCTCAAACAGTCACACTCCAAACTCCACTATGGCCAAGACCAAAGAGCTGTCAAAGGACACCAGAAACAAAATTGTAGACCTGCACCAGGCTGGGAAGACTGAATCTGCAATAGGTAAGCAGCTTGGTTTGAAGAAATCAACTGTGGGAGCAATTATTAGGAAATGGAAGACATACAAGACCACTGATAATCTCCCACGATCTGGGGCTCCACGCAAGATCTCACCCCGTGGGGTCAAAATGATCACAAGAACGGTGAGCAAAAATCCCGAACCACACAGGGGGACCTAGTGAATGACCTGCAGAGAGCTGGGACCAAAGTAACAAAGCCTACCATTAGTAACACACTACGCCGCCAGGGACTAAAATCCTGCAGTGCCAGACGTGTCCCCCTGCTTAAGCCAGTACATGTCCAGGCCCGTCTGAAGTTTGCTCGAGTGCATTTGGATGATCCAGAAGAGGATTGGGAGAATGTCATATGAAACCAAAATAGAACTTTTTGGTAAAAACTCAACTCGTCGTGTTTGGAGGACAAAGAATGCTGAGTTGCATCCAAAGAACACCATACCTACTGTGAAGCATTGGGGTGGAAACATCATGCTTTGGGGCTGTTTTTCTGCAAATGGACCAGGACGACTGATCCGTGTAAAGGAAAGAATGAATGGGACCATGTATCGTGAGATTTTGAGTGAAAACCTCCTTCCATCAGCAAGGGCATTGAAGATGAAACGTGGCTGGGTCTTTCAGCATGACAATGATCCCAAACACACCGCCCGGGCAACGAAGGAGTGGCTTCGTAAGAAGCATTTCAAGGTCCTGGAGTGGCCTAGCCAGTCCCCAGATCTCAACCCCATAGAAAATCTTTGGAGGGAGTTGAAAGTCCGTGTTGCCCAGCGACAGCCCCAAAACATCACTGCTCTAGAGGAGATCTGCATGGAGGAATGGGCCAAAATACCAGCAACAGTGTGTGAAAACCTTGTGAAGACTTACAGAAAACGTTTGACCTGTGTCATTGCCAACAAAGGGTATATAACAAAGTATTGAGAAACTTTTGTTATTGACCAAATACTTATTTTCCACCATAATTTGCAAATAAATTCATAAAAAATCCTACAATGTGATTTTCTGAATTATTTTTTCTCATTTTGTCTGTCATAGTGGACGTGTACCTATGATGAAAATTACAGGCCTCTCTCATCTTTTTAAGTGGGGGAACTTGCACAATTGGTGGCTGACTAAATACTTATTTTCCCCACTGTATATAGTGTATGTGGACACCCCTTCAAATGAGTGGATTCGGCTATTTCAGCCACACCCGTTGCTGACAGGTGTAATCTCCATGCAATCTCCATAGACAAACATTGACAGTAGAATGGCCTTACTGAAGAGCTCAGTGACTTTCAACGTGGCATCATCAAAATCCTGCCCTGCTAGAGCTGCCCCGGTCAAATGTAAGTGCTGTTATTGTGAAGTGGAAACGTCTAGCAGCAATAACGGCTCAGCCGCAAAGTGGTAAGCAACACAAGCTCACAGAACAGGACCGGCGAGTGCTGAAGTGCGTAGAAATCGCCTGTCCTCGGTTGCAACACTCAGTACCGAGTTCCAAACTGCCTCTGGAAGCAACATCAGCACACGAACTGTTCATCAGGAGTTTCACTGGGTTTCCATGGCCGAGCAGCCGCACACAAGCCTACGATCACCATTGGCAATGACAAACGTTGGCTGGAGTGGTGTAAAGCTCGCCGCCATTGGACTCTGGAGCAGTGGAAACGCATTCTGTGGAATGATAATCACGCTTCACTATCTGGTAGTCCAACGGACTAATCTGGGTTTGGTGGATGCCAGAAGGATGGAAGGAGAAAAGTAGTTGAGGGTGAGGATATGACGGAGCCGAGTGACTTGGTGTATAGAGAGAAGAGGAGAGGGCCTAGAACCGAGCCCTGGGGGACAACAGTAGTGAGAGTATGTGGTGCAGACATAGATCCTCTCCACGTCACCTGGTAGGAGGGGCCTGACAGGTAAGATGCAATCCAAGAGCGTGCAAAGCTTGAGACTCCCAGCCCTGAGAGGGTGGAGAGGAGGATCGGATGGTTCATGGTGTCGAAGGCAGTGGATATATCTAGGAGGATGAGAACAGAGGAGTGCGTGTCAGCTTTGGCAGTGCAGAGAGCCTCTGTGACACAGAAGAGAGCAGTCTCGGTTGAGTGACCCTTCTTGAAGCCTGACTGGTTAGGGTCAAGAAGACTGTTGTGAGAGAGATAGTGAGAGAGTTGTGCTCAAGTGTTTTGGAAAGAAAAGAAAGATGAGATATTGGTCTGTAGTTTTTGACGTCAGAGAGGCCGAGTGTTGGTTACTTGACGAGGGGGGCAACTCTGGCAATTTTGAAGTCAGAGGGGATGCAGCCAGCGGTCAGGGATGAGTTGATGAGGGAAGTGAGGAATGGGAGGTCTCCAGAGACTGACAGGAGAAGGGAAGAAGGATGGGGTCGAGCAGGCAAGCAGGTTGTCGGGCAGCCGGACCTCACCAGTCGCAGGATTTCATCTGGAGAGAGCGGAGAGAAAGAGGTCAAGGCGTAGGGTAGTTCTGTGTGAGCGGGACCAGTGGACTCAATAGGCTGAGTGAATGAGGAGCGGATGTAGTCAACCTTGTTTTCAAAGTGGTTGACAAAGTCGTCCACAGAGAGGGAGGAAAGATGACATTGTGAGTCATAGGATGCGGAAAGGGAGGAGAGTAGGGTCGAAGAAGCAGAATCAGGAGACAGGATAGAGAAATATTTAGCAGAAGGGAGAGATGATAGGATAGAAGAGGAAATAGTAGTGGGAGCGAGAGAGTGAAGATTGCTACAGTGCATGACCATCTGGGTAGGGGCTGAGTGGGTAGGATTGGAGAAGAGGGAGACAGAAAAGGAAACAAAGTAATGATCAGAGACCTGGGGGGGTGGGGGGGAGGGGGGGTTGCAGTGTGATTAGTAGGCAGACAGCCTCTAGTAAAGATGAGGTCAAGTGTATTGCCTGCCTTGTGAGTGGGAGGGGACTAGGAAAGGGTGAGGTCAAAAAAGGCAAGAAGGGGAAAGAAAGAGGTGGAAAGAAAAGAAAGAAATTAATCGACAGCAGATGTTGGGAGGTTGAAGTCGCCCAGTATGATGAGCGGTGAGCCATCGTCAGGAAATTAACTGATCAAGATGTCAAGCTCATTGAGGAACTCTAAGGGCACCTGGTCGGCGATAGATTACAACATTGTTAAGCTTGAGTGGACAAGTGACAGTGACAGCATGGAATTCAAATGAGGAGATGGACAGGTGATTTTTTTTAAAATTTATTTTAAAAAAATTATTTCACCTTTATTTAACCAGGTAAACCAGTTGAGAACAAGTTCTCATTTACAACTGCGACCTGGCCAGAGTGAGGGAGAAGAGAGAAAATCTCCACTTAGGAGAAATTAGTAGCCCTGTTTCACCGCCGCGACGACCAGATGCTCTCAGATTACGAGAGAATTCGTAGTCAGATGAAGAGAGAGAAGCTGGAGTAGCAGTGTTCTCTGGGGTGATCCATGTTTCCATCAGGGCCAAAAGGTCTAGGGACTGAAGGGCAGCATAGGCTGATATGAACTCGCCAATCTTGACTGCAGATTGGCCGTTCCAAGCACTGCCGGAAACCAGGAATTCCACATGGGTTGTGTGCGCAGGGTATATTAAATTAGAAGGGTTGTAGCCAAGGGGTGGGGAGCATTTGTAAAGCCTACATGGAGAGACGCGAACAGGTATAGAAAACACACACACACAGTTGACAAAGCTACAAGAAAGCAGAATGAGATCTGAAAATAACTATGTAAGATACTAAAGTGAGAGAGTGATGTGGAGCCTTCCTCTTTTTCCTTCCTCAAATAACTCAGCAGAACAACTCGGCAGAACAGTCTTAGTTTTGGTGACACGACCGCCGCTGACACGACCGCCGCTGACATAGCAGGGGAGACTGAAGTACTAACACTAATTGCTAATTGCCTAGCAGAAGTAAAGAGCACACCTCCCAGTACTAATTGACTAGGAGAGGAGAAACCACTCCCCCTCCCATACAGCCACTAGTTACCAAAACAACAACAGAAATTGCCCTGCCCCTTAATCCTGATTGACGTGTCAACAATCAGCTCCAAGTTATGAGCAGTCAGCAGTTCACACACCAAGTAGGCTACAGGGAAGAGAAACAGCACTTAAAGTAGAGTGCCCTAGCTCGCAAAAATACAGTACTAGACAAAAATTATACTTATCACTCCTGGAGATATCAAGAGTCCTCTAGGGAGTGTGTGCTACACTAAATGCTAATGAGCTGTGTGTGTTGCAAGTGTGCATGCAAGCCTGCCTGCCTTACTGAGTGTGTGCTTGTGTGCGTGTCACCGTATATAGGCGTACATAGCCTTCTCTACATAATTGTGTTGTGACAGGGAATGAATAAGAAATGAATTAATCTTGCGTTCTTATCAAAATCCAAACCATGTGTTCCATTCAATTTACAAAATGGCCAATAGAAATGTGCGCAGAGCAGCCACTTGAATGAAATACAGTGTCATCAGGACTCTGCCAGGGAACAGCATTAAGGTTTACTTATTCATGTTTCTTTGGTGCAATAAATCTTGCTTCAACCAAGAGCTATCATATTACTATGGCTGTGTCATATTAACCCAGCATTGGGTTATCAATTCCCATTCTTCTTATTTCCACAGAACTGCAGTCCCTGGGGGAAGGAGTTACCCTGGGAATTGTTATGCTCCACCGTGTCGCTTGATGAGATCTCAAATCTGGCCATGGCTGTAATACGTGATCTCCAGTGTGACTTCTACCAGTTTTGCAATCTATGTAACCGAATCAGGTTTAGGGCTGTTATCAGGGCAGATTGGCCATCTGGCAATTCAGGCAAATGCCAGATGGGCTGGACAAATGTTTTGTTGGGTGGGCTGGTCAAAATGTACACACACAAAAATATGTTTTTTTATATGAAAATAAAACAATGAAAAAGGTGTCATGGCCAGTGTCCCATGGGGCTGTTAAGAATGCTTTTTTGCCGGTTTTCTGATAGGCTGAGCTGAGGTCATGCAAACTCACATTCAAAGTCAAACGCAACATCAGCAAAGAGACCTGCTCCGACTCTGTCATCCAAGATCATGGATTGTCCAAAAACGGAAAGGGTGCCTATAAATGTAGAAAGAGCACATTCTACAATTGCACCTCACTCAAAACATCCCATTTATCTGGGCGGCTAAAACCATGATTTGGTCAAACAGTAAAGTGCATTATCCTCATGATTCCTGTAAGGAAAGTTTCTGCCCTGCCCTTGTGCCTTTTCCCTCGCTGGGGCCTGCTGCTGTGATGAGCGAGCCAATCTCCTCTCCTCCTATTCGCTCGAGAGAAAAATGTGTTCTGATCGTATAACATTTCAAAATGCAACTGCAGGAAAAACACAGCTTTGATAGCTTTGTCCCCAGCGAAGAGAGGATCGTCTCAGCTTTCTGTAGGTACAATTTTTATTTCTCAACTCTCAATATTCTGCTCAATAGCAACTATTTGACAACATATACAGTGGGGAGAACAAGTATTTGATACACTGCCGATTTTGCAGGTTTTCCTACTTACAAAACATGTAGAGGTCTGTAATTTTTATCATAGGTACACTTCAACTGTGAGAGACAGAATCTAAAACAAAAATCCAGATAATCACATTGTATGATTTTTAAGTAATTAATTTGCATTTTATTGCATGACATAAGTATTTGATCACCTACCAACCAGTAAGAATTCCGGCTCTCACAGACCTGTTAGTTTTTCTTTAAGAAGCCCTCCTGTTCTCCACTCATTACCTGTATTAACTGCACCTGTTTGAACTCGTTACCTGTATAAAAGACACCTGTCCACAAACTCAATCAAACAGACTTCAACCTCTCCACAATGGCCAAGACCAGAGAGCTGTGTAAGAACATCATGGATAAAATTGTAGACCTGCACAAGGCTGGGATGGGCAACAGGACAATAGGCAAGCAGCTTGGTGAGAAGGCAACAACTGTTGGTGCAATTATTAGAAAATGGAAGAAGTTCAAGATGACGGTCAATCACCCTCGGTCTGGGGCTCCATGCAAGATCTCACCTCGTGGGGTATCAATGATCACGAGGAAGGTGTGGGATCAGCCCAGAACTACACAGCAGGACCTGGTCAATGACCTGAAGAGAGCTGGGACCACAGTCTCAAAGAAAACCATTAGTAACACACTACGCCGTCATGGATTAAAATCCTGCAGCGCACGCAAGGTCCCCCTGCTCAAGCCAGTGCATGTCCAGGCCCGTCTGAAGTTTGCCAATGACCATCTGGATGATCCAGAGGAGGAATGGGAGAAGGTCATGTGGTCTGATGAGACAAAAATAGAGCTTTTTGGTCTAAACTCCACTCGCCGTGTTTGGAGGAAGAAGAAGGATGAGTACAACCCCAAGAACACCATCCCAACCGTGAAGCATGGAGGTGGAAATATCATTCTTTGGGGATGCTTTTCTGCAAAGGGGACAGGACGACTGCACCATATTGAGGGGAGGATGGATGGGGCCATGTATCGCGAGATCTTGGCCAACAACCTCCTTCCCTCAGTAAGAGCATTGAAGATGGGTCGTGGCTGGGTCTTCCAGCATGACAACGACCCGAAACACACAGCCAGGGCAACTAAGGAGTGGCTCCGTAAGAATCATCTAAAGGTCCTGGAGTGGCCTAGCCAGTCTCCAGACCTGAACCCAATAGAAAGGGAGCTGAAAGTCCGTATTGCCCAGCGACAGCCCCGAAACCTGAAGGATCTGGAGAAGGTCTGTATGGAGGAGTGGGCCAAAATCCCTGATGGAGTGTGTGCAAACCTGGTCAAGACCTACAGGAAACGTATGATCTCTGTAATTGCAAACAAAGGTTTCTGTACCAAATATTAAGTTCTGCTTTTCTGATGTATCAAATACTTATGTCATGCAATAAAATGCAAATTAATTACTTAAAAATCATACAATGTGATTATCTGGATTTTTGTTTTAGATTCTGTCTCTCACAGTTGAAGTGTACCTATGATAAAAATTACAGACCTCTACATGCTTTGTAAGTAGGAAAACCTGCAAAATCGGCAGTGTATCAAATAATTGTTCTCCCCACTGTATATTTGATATGGCTTTGAAATATGGAGCGGCGCATGCGCGAAATGAGCACCGGTCATTGCGAGTATATACAGTGGGGAGAACAAGTATTTGATACACTGCCGATTTTGCAGGTTTTCCTACTTACAAAGCATGTAGAGGTCTGTAATTTTATCATAGGTACACTTCAACTGTGAGAGACGGAATCTAAAACAAAAATCCAGAAAATCACATTGTATGATTTTTAAGTAATTAATTTGCATTTTATTGCATGACAAAAGTATTTGATACATCAGAAAAGCAGAACTTAATATTTGGTACAGAAACTTTTGTTTGCAATTACAGAGATCATACGTTTCCTGTAGGTCTTGACCAGGTTTGCACACACTACAGCAGGGATTTTGGCCCACTCCTCCATACAGACCTTCTCCAGATCCATCAGGTTTCGGGGCTGTCGCTGGGCAATACGGACTTTCAGCTCCCTCCAAAGATGTTCTATTGGGTTCAGGTCTGGAGACTGGCTAGGCCACTCCAGGACCTTGAGATGCTTCTTACGGAGCCACTCCTTAGTTGCCCTGGCTGTGTGTTTCGGGTCGTTGTCATGCTGGAAGACCCAGCCACGACCCATCTTCAATGCTCTTACTGAGGGAAGGAGGTTGTTGGCCAAGATCTTGCGATACATGGCCCCATCCATGCTCCCCTCAATACGGTGCAGTCGTCCTGTCCCCTTTGCAGAAAGCATCCCCAAAGAATGATGTTTCCACCTCCATGCTTCACGGTTGGGATGGTGTTCTTGGGGTTGTACTCATCCTTCTTCTTCCTCCAAACACGGCGAGTGGAGTTTAGACCAAAAAGCTCTATTTTTGTCTCATCAGACCACATGACCTTCTCCCATTCCTCCTCTGGATCATCCAGATGGTCATTGGCAAATTTCAGACGGGCCTGGACATGCGCTGGCTTGAGCAGGGGGACCTTGCGTGCGCTGCAGGATTTTAATCTAGGATGGCGTAGTGTGTTACTAATGGTTTTCTTTGAGACTGTGGTCCCAGCTCTCTTCAGGTCATTGACCAGGTCCTGCTGTGTAGTTCTGGGCTGATCCCTCACCTTCCTCATGATCATTGATGCCCCACGAGGTGAGATCTTGCATGGAGCCCCAGACCGAGGGTGATTGACCGTCATCTTGAACTTCTTCCATTTTCTAATAATTGCGCCAACAGTTGTTGCCTTCTCACCAAGCTGCTTGCCTATTGTCCTGTAGCCCATCCCAGCCTTGTGCAGGTCTACAATTTTACCCCTGATGTCCTTACACAGCTCTCTGGTCTTGGCCATTGTGGAGAGGTTGGAGTCTGTTTGATTGAGTGTGTGGACAGGTGTCTTTTATACAAGTAACGAGTTCAAACAGGTGCAGTTAATACAGGTAATGAGTGGAGAACAGGAGGGCTTCTTAAAGAAAAACTAACAGGTCTGTGAGAGCCGGAATTCTTACTGGTTGGTAGGTGATCAAATACTTATGTCATGCAATAAAATGCAAATTAATTACTTAAAAATCATACAATGTGATTTTCTGGATTTTTGTTTTAGATTCCGTCTCTCACAGTTGAAGTGTACCTATGATAAAAATTACGGACCTCTACATGCTTTGTAAGTAGGAAAACCTGCAAAATTGGCAGTGTATCAAATACTTGTTCTCCCCACTGTAGGTCTCATGGGTAGTAAGCTACAACTGCAACGTTTTTTAGGACATTCATTTTAGTGTTGGATGAATACAGTGAGGGAAAAAAGTATTTGATCCTCTACTGATTTTGTACGTTTGCCCACTGACAAAGACATGATCAGTCTATAATTTTAGTGGTAGGTTTATTTGAACAGTGAGAGACAGAATAACAACAAAAAAAATCCAGAAAAACACATGTCAAAAATGTTATGAATTGATTTGCATTTTAATGAGGGAAATAATTATTTGACCCCCTCTCAATCAGAAAGATTTCTGGCTCCCAGGTGTATTTTATACAGGTAACGAGCTGAGATTAGGAGCACACTCTTAAAGGGAGTGCTCCTAATCTCAGCTTGTTACCTGTATAAAAGACACCTGTCCACAGAAGCAATCAATCAATCAGATTCCAAACTCTCCACCATGGCCAAGACCAAAGACCTCTCCAAGGATGTCAGGGACAATATTGTAGACCTACACAAGGCTGGAATGGGCTACAAGACCATCGCCAAGCAGCTTGGTGAGAAGGTGACAACAGTTGGTGCGATTATTCGCAAATGGAAGAAACACAAAAGACCTGTCAATCTCCCTCGGCCTGGGGCTCCATGCAAGATCTCACCTCGTGGAGTTGCAATGATCATGAGAACGGTGAGGAATCAGACCAGAACTACACGGGAGGATCTTGTCAATGATCTCAAGGCAGCTGGGACCATAGTCACCAAGAAAACAATTGGTAACACACTACGCCGTGAAGGACTGAAATCCTGCATCGCCCGCAAGGTCCCCCTGCTCAAGAAAGCACATATACAGGCCCGTCTGAAGTTTGCCAATGAACATCTGAATGATTCAGAGGAGAACTGGGTGAAAGTGTTGTGGTCAGATGAGACCAAAATCGAGCTCTTTGGCATCAACTCAACTCGCCGTGTTTAGAGGAGGAGGAATGCTGCCTATGACCCCAAGAACACCATCCCCACCGTCAAACATTATTATGCTTTGGGGGTGTTTTTCTGCTAAGGGGACAGGACAACTTCACCGCATCAAAGGGACGATGGACGGGGCCATGTACCGTCAAATCTTGGGTGAGAACCTCCTTCCCTCAGCCAGGGCATTGAAAATGGGTCGTGGATGGGTATTCCAGCATGGCAATGACCCAAAACACACGGCCAAGGCAACAAAGGAGTGGCTCAAGAAGAAGCACATTACGGTCCTGGAGTGGCCTAGCCAGTCTCCAGACCTTAATCCCATAGAAAATCTGTGGAGGGAGCTGAAGGTTCGAGTTGCCATACGTCAGCCTCGAAACCTTAATGACTTGGAGAAGATCTGCAAAGAGGAGTGGAACAAAATCCATCCTGAGATGTGTGCAAACCTGGTGGCCAACTACAAGAAACGTCTGACCTCTGTGATTGCCAACAAGGGTTTTGCCACCAAGTACTAAGTCATGTTTTGCAGAAGGGTCAAATACTTATTTCCCTCATTAAAATGCAAATCAATTTATAACATTTTTGACATGCATTTTTCTGGATTTTTTTGTTGTTATTCTGTCTCTCACTGTTCAAATAAACCTGATCATGTCTTTGTCAGTGGGCAAACGTACAAAATCAGCAGGGGATCAAATACTTTTTTCCCTCACTGTACATGGCTACTAGCAGTGGGTATTATATTTAGAGTTGGCGATGTAGTTAATGTGTTTGGAGTTTCTACTTCCTCAGGTGTTGAACCCCAAATTAAATTAGCCTATGATATTAGTTTAAAATATAACTATTCACTACCGGTCAAAAGTTTTAGAACACTTACTAATTGAAGGGTTTTTTCTTTATTTTTACCATTTTCTACATTGTAGAATAATAGTGAAGACATCAAAACTATGAAATAACACATATGGAATCATGTAGTAACCAAAAAAGTGTTAAATCAAAATATATTTTATATTTGAGATTCTTCAAAGTAGCCACCCTTTGCCTTGATGACAGCTTTGCACACTCTTATCATTCTCTCAACCAGCTTCACCTGGAATGATTTTCCAAAAGTCTTGAAGGAGTTCCCACATATGCTGAGCACTTGTTGGCTGCTTTTCCTTCACTCTGCGGTCCAACTCATCCCAAATCATCTCAATTTGGTTGAGGTCGGGGGATTGTGGAGGCCAGGTCATCTGATGCAGCACTACATCACTCTCCTTCTTGGTAAAATAGCCCTTACACAGCCTGGAGGTGTGTTGGGTCATTGTCCTGTTGAAAAACAAATGATTGTCCCACTAAGCCCAAACCAGATGGGATGGCATATCGCTGCAGAATGCTGTGGTAGCCATGCTGGTTAAGTGTGCCTTGAAATCTAAATAAATCACAGACAGTGTCACCAGCAAAGCACCCCCACACCATAACACCTCCTCCTCCATGCTTTACGGTGGGAAATACACATGCAGAGATCATCCCTTCACCCACACCGCGTCTCACAAAGACACGGCAGTTGGAACCAAAAATCTCCAATTTCCACCGGTCTAATGTCCATTGCTCATGTTTCTTGGCCCAAGCAAGTCTTTTCTTATTATTGGTTTCCTTTAGTAGTGGTTTCTTCGCAGCAAATCGACCATGAAGGCCTGATTTACACAGTCTCCTCTGAACAGTTGATATTGAGATGTGTCTGTTACTTGAACTCTGTGAAGCATTTATTTGGGATTCAATGTCTGAGGCTGGTAACTCTAATGAACTTATCCTCTGCAGCAGATGTAACTCTGGATCTTCCATTCTTGTGGCGATCCTCATGAGAGCCAGTTTCATCATAACGCTTAATGGTTTTTGCAACTGCACTTGAAGAAACTTTAAAAGTTATTGAAATGTTCTGTATTGACTGACCTTCATGTCTTAAAGTAATGATGGACAATTATTTCTCTTTGCTTATTTGAGCTGTTCTTGCCATAATATGGACTTGGTATTTTACCAAATAGGGCTATCTTCTGTATACCCCCACTACCATGTCACAACACAACTGATTGCCTCAAACGCATTAAGAAGGAAAGAAATTCCACAAATTAACTTTTAAGAAGGTGATGTGGAAAATCTGTCCTTATACTGATCAAAGAACCAAAGTATTTCCAGAGTTTTTGTAGAATTAAGATAGACTTTATTACAACAGACAAAGCCGAGGTGATCTGCAGAGCATCTGATTTTCCACCTCCCAGCTCTCAGTTTATATAGTCATTTTACATACAATGGGGAAAATAAGTATTTAGTCAGCCACCAATTGTGCAAGTTTTCCCACTTAAAAAGATGAGAGAGGCCTGTAATTTTCATCATAGGTACACGTCAACTATGACAGACAAATTGAGGAAAAAAATCCAGAAAATCACATTGTAGGATTTTTAATGAATTTATTTGCAAATTATGGTGGAAAATAAGTATTTGGTTACCTACAAACAAGCAAGATTTCTGGCTCTCACAGACCTGTAACTTCTTCTTTAAGAGGCTCCTCTGGCTCCACTCGTTACCTGTAGTAATGGCACCTGTTTGAACTTGTTATCAGTATAAAAGACACCTGTCCACAACCTCAAACAGCCACACTGCAAACTCCACTATGGCCAAGACCAAAGAGCTGTCAAAGGACACCAGAAACAAAATTGTAGACCTGCACCAGGCTGGGAAGACTGAATCTGCAATAGGTAAGCAGCTTGGTTTGAAGAAATCAACTGTGGGAGCAATTATTAGGAAATGGAAGACATACAAGACCACTGATAATCTCCCTCGATCTGGGTCTCCACGCAAGATCTCACCTCGTGGGGTCAAATTGATCACAAGAACGGTGAGCAAAAATCCCAGAACCACACGGGGGGACCTAGTGAATGATCTGCAGAGAGCTGGGACCAAAGTAACAAAGCCTACCATCAGTAACACACTACGCCGCCAGGGACTCAAATCCTGCAGTGCCAGACGTGTCCCCCTGCTTAAGCCAGTACATGTCCAGGCCCGTCCGAAGTTTGCTAGAGTGCATTTGGATGATCCAGAAGAGGATTGGGAGAATGTCATATGGTCAGATGAAACCAAAATATAACTTTTTGGTAAAAACTCAACTCGTCGTGTTTGGAGGACAAAGAATGCTGAGTTGCATCCAAAGAACACCATAACTACTGTGAAGCATGGGGGTTTAAACATCATGCTTTGGGGCTGTTTTTCTGCAAAGGGACCAGGACGACTGATCCGTGTAAAGGAAAGATTGAATGGGGCCATGTATCGTGAGATTTTGAGTGAAAACCTCCTTCCATCAGCAAGGGCATTGAAGATGAAACGTGGCTGGGTCTTTCAGCATGACAATGATCCCAAACACACCGCCCGGGCAACGAAGGAGTGGCTTCGTAAGAAGCATTTCAAGGTCCTGTAGTGGCCTAGCCAGTCTCCAGATCTCAACCCCATAGAAAATCTTTGGAGGGAGTTGAAAGTCCGTGTTGCCCAGCGACAGCCCCAAAACATCACTGCTCTAGAGGAGATCTGCATGGAGGAATGGGCCAAAATACCAGCAACAGTGTGTGAAAACCTTGTGAAGACTTACAGAAAACGTTTGACCTGTGTCATTGCCAACAAAGGGTATATAACAAAGTATTGAGAAACTTTTGTTATTGACCAAATACTTATTTTCCACCATAATTTGCAAATAAATTCATTAAAAATCCTACAATATGATTTTCTGGATTTCTTTTTCTCATTTTGTCTGTCATAGTTGACGTGTACCTATGATGAAAATTACAGGCCTCTCTCATCTTTTTAAGTGGGAGAACTTGCACAATTGGTGGCTGACTAAATACTTTTTTCCCCACTGTACATTTTAGCTTAACCCCACCCTCTTTGGTTCCACCACCACTGTCTCCAGTTTTCACCTCTTGACCGCTCCGCCCACTTCCTTAGTTTATGATAGTGGTGAAATCTGACTTATCCTTCTTCTATGTATTCAGTTTGGAAACAATGGTGGTGTGACCAATCAAGCCTTGTCATGCAAAAAGAATGATGTTCATTTTTAACTCTGTTCAACCCCGGCTCACCCTGGCTTGACCTGGAGATTGATTGTGGACATGGCAGGTCCACAATCAATCTCTCAAACATACACAAGCCTAAGCCCTCTGTCCCACCCTGTCATACTGTACGCCCAAGGAGAGACAAAGGGTTTAGCCTTTGTTCAACCCTGGCTCGTTCCAGGGATATGCCTAAGGAGAGATACAAAAAATAACAGTCTGTTTACAATCACTGATAAGATAAGACAACTGTAGAATTTGACCCGAAGACAGGTCAGATGCCCATTTCACACACACACAAACCCAGTGAGAGGAACTAATTAAGTTCTTGCCTAGCAACAGAGATAAAAATCCACATTAATGTAAAAATCCACCTCAATCCCCCCTCTGGGATTTAATACTTCAAATGTATATAGTAACTAATATACGAATATTGTGACATAAAAATTAACATGTTCATGATATAAGGCACAATCCTTGCATTTAAGATTATATTTCCAAAAAGTAACTGTTCCCACTTATTTTCCTGACAAATACAAGGGTTTTTCATAATAACTCAAAACAATATAAGTGTTTTTCTTCTCAAAACCATACAAGTGTTTTCTACTCAAAACAATAGCAATATACGTGTTAGTATCCTAACACATAAAAATACATAAAAATAATGCAGCTTTGTTTTAACCATGATATATATTTAAGACAGTTATTTTGCAATTGTATAAGCAATACATTAAATAATAAATCCCTTTTAATATTATTTCTCATAATATCATCCCTTATGTTTACAGGGTCTAGTAATGCATGTTCCCCCTTTATGACACCTCCCTTATAATCGATTTTCTGACTCTAAGCAGGACCTGCTTAGGAGATTAAGAAACATGTCCGTGGACACTCGTAACCGGAAAACTTTACCTCAATTAATGCTTCATTTATGTATGTTCATTAACCCATTTCTGATATCTATCTAGAGTCATTATCATCACTAAAGTAATATGGAATAGGATACACGTCTGAGAGATTAATATCTTCACTTCCAGATTTCTCCAGCTTCTGCTGGTCCTTGTAATCATGACAAGCCCATCCTCCTCCTGCCCCTACCTCATATACACATTCTGGGTTTCCATAAGGACAGTCAAGTGGTCCTCCTTTGTCGTTGTAAGGCTTCCTGTTAGAATTCATATAATTTCCTGGTTTCCCTGGAACTGGGATCACCTCTGTCAATTTAATGTCCCATTCGGTTTTGGTCCTAATAGCCGTTCTCTTCACAGTCATTTGTTTTACCGTTGTTTTGATCAACAGGGATTTCAGCAATGGCAACACACAGCAAAATACTATTCCCATTACTACCAGTGCTATGCCTATTATCATTGCCATTTTAGTGAACATTGCTCCCCATTTTCCAAACGTTAAGTCCAACCAATCCCAGACACGTGTGTCCTGCCCAGCATTGTTCTTGACTTTCTGTCTCAATCCTTTAACCTTGATCATTGCCTCAGAGAATGTTCCTCCTGGGGCAGTATTATAAGGAATAAATGTGCAGCACTCGCTTCCAAACATAACACAGATTCCTCCTTGTTCTGCTAGGAGCCAATCTAGAGCCTGTCTATTTTGACAGGTCATTCTACTTGTTGCCTGTACTTGTTCTCCCAGCGCTGTCAATGCTGAGTCAGTATAATTTATAAACCTTTGTTGATAGTAATATATGTAATTGATCCATTCAAAAAAAAATATTAGGAGTTATCCAAAGAAGTATTGATTCAAATCCTGATTCAATCTCACTCCTAGCTTTAAAATCATTGGGAATTCCTCTAGGCTGGACAGTTGGTGCGATTATTCGCAAACGGAACACCAAAGAACTGTCAATCTACCTCGGCCTGGGGCTCCATGCAAAATCTCACCTCGTGGAGTTGCAATCATCATGAGAACGGTGAGGAATCAGCCCAGAACTACACGGGAGGATCTTGTCAATGATCTCAAGGCAGCTGGGACCATAGTCACCAAGAAAACAATTGGTAACACACTACGCCGTGAAGGACTGAAATCCTGCAGCGCCGCAAGGTCCCCCTGCTCAAAAAAGCACATATACATGCCCGTCTGACGTTTGCCAATGAACATCTGAATGATTCAGAGGAGAACTGGGTGAAAGTGTTGTGGTCAGATGAGACCAAAATGGAGCTCTTTGGCATCAACTCAACTCGCCGTGTTTGGAGGAGGAGGAATGCTGCCTATGACCCCAAGAACACCATCCCCACCGTCAAACATGGAGGTGGAAACGTTATGCTTTGGGGGTGTTTTTCTGCTAAGGGGACAGGACAACTTCACCGCATCAAAGGGACAATGGATGGGGCCATGTACCGTCAAATCTTGGGTGAGAACCTCCTTCCCTCAGCCAGGGCATTGAAAATGGGTCGTGGATGGGTATTCCAGCATGACAATGACCGAAAACACACGGCCAAGGCAACAAAGGAGTGGCTCAAGAAGAAGCATATTAAGGTCCTGGAGTGGCCTAGCCAGTCTCCAGACCTTAATCCCATAGAAAATCTGTGGAGGGAGCTGAAATTTCGAGTTGCCAAACATCAGCCTCGAAACCTTAATAACTTGGAGAAGATCTACAAAGAGGAGTGGGACAAAATCCCTGCTGAGATGTGTGCAAACCTGGTGGCCAACTACAAGAAACGTCTGACCTCTGTGATTGCCAACAAGGGTTTTGCCACCAAGTACTAAGTAATGTTTTGCAGAGGGGTCAAATACTTATTTCCCTCATTAAAATGCAAATCAATTCATAACATTTTTGACACGCGTTTTTCTGGATTTTTTTGTTGTTATTCTGTCTCTCACTGTTCAAATAAACCTACCATTAAAATTATAGACTGATCATTTCTTTGTCAGTGGGCAAACGTACAAAATCATCAGGGGATCAAATACTTTTTTCCCTCACTGTATGCCCTTTTTGATCTTTGTATTTTAGTATCTTGTGTATCAACCTTTAAAGCCTTCCAGTCAACTATTACAACTTTGTGTATTAACTGTACTCTGGCACAGATCCCTTTTCATCCTTTTGGTAATAATGTCCTTAGTTGCCACTGACAGACCCAGAAAAAATCTGCAATTGCCACTGACTGATCCTCATATGGAGCGATAAGTGGTAATGCCAATGTCTGATTTCAAATAAAATCAAATAAAAATGTATTGGCCACATGCGCCGAATACAACAGGTGCAGACATTACAGTGAAATGCTTACTTACAGCCCTTAACCAACAGTGCATTTATTTTTAACAAAAAAGTAAAAATAAAACAACAACAAAAAAAGTGTTGAGAAAAAAAGAGCAGAAGTAAAATAAAATAACAGTAGGGAGGCTATATACAGTGGGGGAAAAAAGTATTTAGTCAGCAACCAATTGTGCAAGTTCTCCCACTTAAAAAGATGAGAGAGGCCTGTAATTTTCATCATAGGTACACGTCAACTATGACAGACAAATTGAGAATTTTTTTCTCCAGAAAATCACATTGTAGGATTTTTTATGAATTTATTTGCAAATTATGGTGGAAAATAAGTATTTGGTCACCTACAAACAAGCAAGATTTCTGGCTCTCACAGACCTGTAACTTCTTCTTTAAGAGGCTCCTCTGTCCTCCACTCGTTACCTGTATTAATGGCACCTGTTTGAACTTGTTATCAGTATAAAATACACCTGTCCACAACCTCAAACAGTCACACTTCAAACTCCACTATGGCCAAGACCAAAGAGCTGTCAAAGGACACCAGAAACAAAATTGTAGACCTGCACCAGGCTGGGAAGACTGAATCTGCAATAGGTAAGCAGCTTGGTTTGAAGAAATCAACTGTGGGAGCAATTATTAGGAAATGGAAGACATACAAGACCACTGATAATCTCCCTCGATCTGGGGCTCCACGCAAGATCTCACCCCGTGGGGTCAAAATGATCACAAGAACGCTGAGCAAAAATCCCAGAACCACACGGGGGGACCTAGTGAATGACCTGCAGAGAGCTGGGACCAAAGTAACAAAGCCTACCATCAGTAACACACTACGCCGCCAGGGACTCAAATCCTGCAGTGCGAGACGTGTCCCCCTGCTTAAGCCAGTACATGTCCAGGCCCATCTGAAGTTTGCTAGAGTGCATTTGGATGATCCAGAAGAGGATTGGGAGAATGTCATATGGTCAGATGAAACCGAAATAGAACTTTTTGGTAAAAACTCAACTCGTCGTGTTTGGAGGACAAAGAATGCTGAGTTGCATCCAAAGAACACCATACCTACTGTGAAGCATGGGGGTGGAAACATCATGCTTTGGGGCTGTTTTTCTGCAAAGGGACCAGGACGACTGATCCGTGTAAAGGAAAGAATGAATGGGGCCATGTATCGTGAGATTTTGAGTGAAAACCTCCTTCCATCAGCAAGGGCATTGAAGATGAAACGTGGCTGGGTCTTTCAGCATGACAATGATCCCAAACACACCGCCCGGGCAACGAAGGAGTGGCTTCGTAAGAAGCATTTCAAGGTCCTGGAGTGGCCTAGCCAGTCTCCAGATCTCAACCCCATAGAAAATCTTTGGAGGGAGTTGAAAGTCTGTGTTGCCCAGCGACAGCCCGAAAAAATCACTGCTCTAGAGGAGATCTGCATGGAGGAATGGGCCAAAATACCAGCAACAGTGTGTGAAAACCTTGTGAAGACTTACAGAAAACATTTGACCTGTGTCATTGCCAACAAAGGGTATATAACAACGTATTGAGAAACTTTTGTTATTGACCAAATACTTATTTTCCACCATAATTAGCAAATAAATTCATAAAAAATCCTACAATGTGATTTTCTGGATTTTTTTTCTCATTTTGTCTGTCATAGTTGACGTGTACCTATGATGAAAATTACAGGCCTCTCTCATCTTTTTAAGTGTGAGAACTTGCACAATTGGTGGCTGACTAAATACTTTTTTTCCCCACTGTATACAGGGGGGTACCGGTGCAGAGTCAATGTGCGGGGGCACCGGCTAGTTGAGGTAGTTGAAGTAATATGTACATGTGGGCAGAGTTAAAGTGACTATGCATAAATAATTAACAGAGTAGCAGCAGCGTAAAAGGATGGGGTGGGGGGTCAGTGCAAATAGTCCGGGTAGCCATGATTAGCTGTTCAGGAGTCTTATGGCTTGGGGGTAGAAGCTGTTGAGAAGTCTTTTGGACCTAGACTTGGCACTCTGGTACCGCTTGCCGTGTGGTAGCAGAGAGAACAGTCTATGACTAGGGTGGCTGGAGTCTTTGACAATTTTGAGGGCTTTCCTCTGACACCGCCTGATATAGAGGTCCTGGATGGCAGGAAGCTTGGCCCCAGTGATGTACTGGGCCGTACGCACTACCCTCTGTAGTGCCTTGCGGTCGGAGGCCAAGCAGTTGCCATACCAGGCGGTGATGCAACCAGTCAGGATGCTCTCGATGGTGCAGCTGTATAATTTTTTGAGGATCTGAGGACCCGTCCAAACACACCAAGACAGTCGTGAAGAGGGCACGACAAAGCCTATTCCCCCTCAGGAGACTGAAAAGATTTGGCTTTGTCGTGCCCTCTTCACGACTGTCTTGGTGTGTTTGGACCATGATAGTTCGTTGGTGATGTGGACACCAAGGACCTTGAAGCTCTCAACCTGTTCCACTACAGCCCCATCGATGAGAATGGGGGCGTGCTCAGTCCTCTTTTTTTTCCTGTAGTCCACAATCATCTCCTTTGTCTTGGTCACGTTGAGGGAGAGGTTGTTGTCCTGGCACCACACGGACAGGTCTCTGACCTCCTCCCTATAGGCTGTCTCATCGTTGTCGGTGATCAGGCCTACCACTGTTGTGTCGTCGGCAAACTTAATGATGGTGTTGGAGTCGTGCCTGGCCATGCAGTCATGGGTGAACAGGGAGTACAGGAGTGGACTAAGCACGCACCCCTGAAGGGCCCCCGTGTTGAGGATCAGTGTGGCAGATGTGTTGTTACCTACCCTTACCACTTGGGGGCGGCCCATCAGGAAGTCCAGGATCCAGTTGCAGAGGGAGGTGTTTAGTCCCAGGATCCTTAGCTTAGTGATGAGCTTTGGGGGCACTATGGTGTTGAATGCTGAGCTGTAGTCAATGAATAGCATTCTCACGTAGGTGTTCCTCTTGTCCAGGTGGGAAAGGGCAGTGTGGAGTGCAATAGAGATTGCATCATCTGTGGATCTGTTGGGGCGGTATGCAAATTGGAGTGGGTCTAGGGTTTCTGGGATAATGCTGTTGATGTGAACAATGACCAGCCTTTCAAAGCACTTCATGGCTACAGACGTCAGTGCTACGGGTCGGTAGTCATTTAGGCAGGTTATCTTAGAGTCCTTGGGCACGGGGACTATGGTGGTCTGCTTGAAACATGTTGGTATTACAGACTCAGTCAGGGACATGTTGAAAATGTCAGTGAAGACACTTGCCAGTTGGTCAGCACATGCTCGGAGTACACGTCCTGGTAATCCATCTGGCCTTGTGGCCTTGTAAATGTTGACCTGCTTAAAAGTCTTACTCACATCGGCTACGGAGAGCGTGATCACATAGTCATCCGGAACAGCTGGTGCTCTCATGCATGCTTCAGTGTTGCTTGCCTCGAAGCGAGCATAGAAGTGGTTTAGCTCGTCTGGAAGTCTTGTGTCACTGGGCAGCTCGCGGCTGTGCTTCCCTTTGTAGTCTGTAATAGTTTTCAAGCCCTGCCACATCCGACGAGCGTCAGAGCCAGTGTAGTACGATTCAATCTTAGTCCTGTATTGACTCTTTGCCTGTTTGATGGTTCGTCGGAGGGCATAGCGGGATTTTTTATAAGCGTCCGGGTTAGAGTCCCGCTCCCTGAAAGCGGCAGCTCTACCCTTTAGCTCAGTGCTGATTTTTCCTGTAATCCATGCCTTCTGGTTGGGGTATGTACGTACGGTCACTGTGGGATCGACATCATCGATGCACTTATTGATGAAGCCAGTGACTGATGTGGTGTACTCCTCAATGCTATCTGAAGAATCACGGAACATGTTCCAGTCTGTGCTAGCAAAACAGTCCTGTAGCTTAGCATCTGTGTCATCTGACCACTTTTTTATTAACCGAGTCACTGGTGCTTCCTGCTTTAGTTTTTGCTTATAAGCAGGAATAAGGAGGATAGAGTTATGGTCAGATTTGCCAAATGGAGGGCGAGGGAGAGCTTTGTATGCGTCTCTGTGTGTGGAGTAAAGGTGGTCTAGAGTTTTTTTTCCTCTGGTTGCACATTTAACATGCTTTTAGAAATTAGGTAGAACGGATTTAAGTTTTCCTGCATTAAAGTCCCCGGCCACTAGGAGCGCTGCATCTGGATGAGCGTTTTCCTGTTGATTTATGGCCTTATACAGCTCATTCAGTGCAATCTTAATGCCAGCATTGGTTTGTGGTGGTAAATAGACAGCTATGAAAAATATAGATGAAAACTCTCTTGGTAAATAGTGTGGTCTACAGCTTATCATAAGATACTCTACCTCAGGCGAGCAAAACCTTGAGACTTCCTTAGCATTTGATTTTGTGCACCAGCTGTTGTTTACAAATATACACAGACCGCCACCCCTTGTCTTACCGGAGTCAGCCGTTCTATCCTGCCGATGTAGCGTATAGCCCGCTAGCTGTATGTTATCCATGTCGTCGTTCAGCCACGACTCGGTGAAACATAATACATTACAGTTTTTAATGTCCCGTTGGTAGGATAACCGTAATCTTAGGTCATCCAATTTGTTCTCCAATGATTGAAGATTGGCTAATAGGATTGATGGGAGCGGCAGTTTACTCGCTCGCCGTCGGATCCTTACAAGGCACCCCGACCTACGTCCACGATATCTCCGTCTCTTCCTCATGCGAATTACGGGGATTTGGGCCTTGTCGGGTGTCTGTAGCATATCCTTCGCGGCCGCCTCGTTGAAGAAAAAATCTTCGTCCAATACGAGGTGAGTAATCGCTGTCCTGATATCCAGAAGCTCTTTTTGGTTATAAGAGACGATGGCAGAAACATTATGTACAAAATAAATTACAAATAACGCGGAAAAACACACATAATAGTACAATTGGTTAGAGGGCTGTAAAATGGCAGCCATCTTCTCCGGCGCTGTTCTCCGGCGCTGTTTCGCATACTTCCGGGGTAACTATTACCCCAGTACTTGACCTGATGCCTGATACATTTTTCTTTGAGGGGTGTCTGCATTCCAAAAGCTATCTGTATCTAGGTGCCATGTAGTTTCACATTCTCCTTTGAATTCTCCCAAATTATATAACTCGATTGTTTTATTGTAACACTCATATTTTTGCTCATAGACTATTTGATATTTTGCTGGTGCTTCCCTTTTGCTAGTTTCTATTCTAACGTCTAATTGCATACACTTCTCTCCCCATCCTGGTTGATTATAAAATTGTTGATATTTAGGATTTCCTAAATATGACAAACATTCTGCTGGGCAATACGGTCTTTCCGAGTTCCTTAGATGACAGAAGTTGTGGTTGAACGTTGCACAGTCCTGGTAACTGTGGGGATTTGGAACTACTGTTAATTCCTTTAAAGGAGATGAAGTGCATATTAGACAGTTTTCTTTCTTTTAACTTTAATGTAGTATATTTTGCCCATCTATACCAGTCATTGTTTAGCGCCTCCTTCCATTCCCTTTCTTCTGCTTCTGATGGGGCTCTAACATGTAAGGGGTTTAGTGCGCTTTCCCAAGGAATAACTACTTCAGCAACATTGCCCCCTGGAAATGTAGTATTTGTAAGTATTACATCAAATTGTTTATCTAAGTCTTGGGCTGTTACTCTTATGTCTATGGTCCACCTGTCTTTTTCTTTTATTATCTTGAGGTCAGATTACCCCATGCAATTTCCCCGTAATTGTTGTGTTAGTTCCTCCCACACCAATAATCATTTGACCCTCGTACTCTAATAGCGATGTCTTTCTGTATTTCAGTTGTGGTTCTTGCTTATGAAGAAATATACATTCTAATCCTGTCTATTTCTCTGCTCTGTCTTGTTCTTGTGCTCTTCACTATTGTAAGTATTCCATTTTCCTTTCTCCACTGTTCTGGTTTCCAATTTATGTAGGGGAACCAGTCAAGAGTAGAGAAATCAATAGTGGGGAAGTCAGGTGAGTCTTGAAGGGCTGGAAGATCTTGAAGTTCTTGGAGGTCTAGTAGGATCTTGGAGCTCTTGGAGGTCTGTCCGTCTGCCGAGGGAATCAGCCAGAGCACGTAGCTCATCAGTAGCATTCCCATTACCATCCTCCCCCATCTCCTGATTCTGGCCAGCTCCAGCATCCTCAGCTCCCTCATCGCTAGGTCGTCGGTTTCCTCGTGGTACTCTGGTGCAGTGGTTTAGATGATACCAGATCGAGCTCCCCTCTATCCATACAGCCGTTGGTGTAGCCTGGGTGACGATGTATGGTCCCTTTGGCTCTGGACCTTCTTCCGTCACTGGGGTCGCGGGCTCAAGCAGAATCTTTCTCAATTTAACAACATCGGTCTGTGGAGTGTGTCCTTCTGGCTGCGTACCAATAGGGAAGCTGAGAGTCACTGCTGAAAAGACACACAGACACAGACAGACACAAAATAAAACAATGCTACGCAGTGGCGGGGCCATCTTTCTCTTCTGGCGTTGGAACTCTCTTACAGTGGGACACATGGATCCAGATATATCTCTCTGCTACTTTCCCCGCCATCGAGGTAGCCAGCAACACCTGGTACGGACCTCTCCACCTAGGGTCTTTCCAGCTCTTTCTTCTGTAGTCTTTTATCGCCACAAAATCTCCAGGGCGCAGACAATGTTCAGATTCTCCTGCTAGGTTGGGCAGAGAAGCCTTCACCAATGGGAAGAGAGTCTTAAGAACATTGTTAGGTGAGACACAGTATGCTACTGTACCATGTCTTCTCATCAGTCAGGAGAAGCCTTGAGATTAGGAAGTGCACATTCTTGCAGGCTGTTGCAGTCCACTAGTTTCAGAGACAGGCCCCCTTTGTACTTTGTCTCTGGCCACAAATATTTGCACATAATATATTCCATCTAACCAATAACACATGAATTACTACTGCTCATATTCTTAATACAATTTGCATTTTTACCAAAAGGCCCCAAGGGACCAGTAATTCCCTCCTTTGGACACATGACTCACATCGTGATCCATACATCCAAAAACAAAACAACAACATTGCCTGTTAAACCCAAAATAACAAATGAAATTAGAATGACAACCCTTGATAACATCTTAACTTCATTGTATCCCATAAGGTAATTCAGGAATAGTAAAATTGACTAATTTCCCTCATTCAGGGCTAGCGCTCTCTCTCTGTCCTTGTCATGGTCCGAATCACAAATATGGCTATGAGCTATAAACTCCGTCATAATTATCAGTGTTTACATATTACATTTAAATCTCACCCAATGTCTCTAGGCTCTCTAGTGAGGGGTTCAGTGGTCATTCAAATCCTTCAAAGAAGTGCTTCATTCTATAGTAGACTAATCTTATTTTTTTTAATGGGCTTATTTAATTGGGTAGCTCCCTCTTATGACCAAATCCGGATATCTTCATACTTATCAAACTGCCGAATGTAACTAAC
Organism: Coregonus lavaretus; assembly: GCF_964263955.1. NCBI lineage: Eukaryota > Metazoa > Chordata > Actinopteri > Salmoniformes > Salmonidae > Coregonus > Coregonus lavaretus. The sequence goes on from NC_139991.1 coordinate 46,839,454, forward strand.
ATCTCTTCTCAAGATCACATACACGGGAACCTCTGAAAGAGAGATAATGAAACCCCCATTCTCCTGCAAGAGGAAGTGTACATGTTGTTAACATTCACTCTTAATCAGTAACAAGCATGATGACGATAATTCCACTGTCTTCCCTCAAATCATTAATCGCTTGTTTCAGTATAATTCCTCGTGACCATTCCAGAATTAGATGACATAAACTCTCTCACGAGATGAAAAACCCAAGGTTCTCTGAGTTTGCAAGGAGTATTTTTTTATTGATTACCCCTTAGACTCCATTGTCTGTAATTCTTGCAAGGATTATCCAACCCCAAAATCGTCTCCATTTGCTCCCATGTCAAATTATCCTGGTAACGTCACATAGGTAATAGATATTTTACCTTAGATCGTTCCTGTTACCCCTCTAAATGTAATACTTTTCTTGTTGCAAATCAGTGATATTTGATCACAAGCATCTATTAAAAAGTTGTTTGAGTTGTGGTCTCCTACGTCTCCCTTAACATACATACTGTAGGGGACTTCTATCAGTCCTGGAAGAAAGAACCCTACTCAAGACACATCAGATAATACAGAGTTCAATTAAGGGGAAAAGACACCTTATAAAATAAACAAACCCATAACCCATTTCGGATAATCTAATCATTGGAACCAGTGATCTGGGTCAACAGCATCAATGTAACAGCTTTGCTTCCGTCCCTACCTGGGATTGAACCAGGGACCCTCTGCACACATCGACAACAGTCACCCTCGAAGCACCGTTACCTATCGCTCCACAAAAGCCACGGCCCTTGCAGAGCAAGGGAAACAACTACTTCAAGGTCTCAGTGCGAGTGACCTCACCGATGGAACACTTCTAGTGCGCACCGCTAACTAGCTAGCAATTTCACACCGGTTACACTCACCCCCCTTTGACCTCCTCCTTCTCCGCAGCAATCAGTGATCCCACTACACCAAATTTAACCCATTATGTCCATTACAGCCCGCTCGAATTCAGCAAGCCCCAGTCGCTAACACCCGCAGACTAAAACATGGAAACTCTTCTATTCTTACTAGTAGACAAAAAATAAAACACATTCTCAAACAGCGTTCTGCGTTTACCTCTATCGTAGGGTTAAAAAACTAACTTGACAACATTCACAATCCTAGATTGCTGTTGTAGCTTTATGTTTTGGTTCAGTGTCTCTGTTAGGATGTTGGGTCAGTAATATTTCTGTAGTGATCTCAGCTAAGAGTTTTTATATTCCTCAGTTAATGGTATCTTTCTCCCTAATATATCTTCATACTCTGCCTCTTTCCAAAAATGTGTTTTTATCCCTTGTGTTCCTTTTAATATTATTTTATTCTCTGTTCTCTCGTCTCATTTCCCAATAAGATACCTCCCTCACTCTCCTGTGGTCTATTCAGTCTTGGGTCGCTAGACCACCCCCTATATTCTGCTAATAATATTCACGTTACTATTTTCTCAAATATTCCTACGTTTCCATTTTCGTACTCTAGGTATCCCGTATCCAAATTCCTTTACCTTCTTTTCCTGTCTTTCAGTATGTCTATATCATACGTGATTATTTTTATGTTTGCTGTCACTGTATAATCCAATATTGTATATCCCCTTATCCTATACTTAAATGCGGCTGGTTCTCGTTCTAATCTTCTTAGTTTTTCTCTTTTACTTGTTTATATCTGAACGCCTAGCTCATATCTTAAATTCTCCTACCTAGATTTATATTATTACTATTTCCTGCGCCCACCACTGTTTTAAAAATCCAGAAAATCACATTGTAGGATTTTTAATGAATTTATTTGCAAATTATGGTGGAAAATAAGTATTTGTTCAATAACAAAAGTTTCTCAATACTTTGTTATATACCCTTTGTTGGCTGTCGCTGGGCAACACAGACTTTCAACTCCCTCCAAAGATTTTCTATGGGGTTGAGATCTGGAGACTGGCTAGGCCACTCCAGGACCTTGAAATGCTTCTTACGAAGCCACTCCTTCGTTGCGCGGGCGGTGTGTTTGGGATCATTGTCATGCTGAAAGACCCAGCCACGTTTCATCTTCAATGCCCTTGCTGATGGAAGGAGGTTTTCACTCAAAATCTCACGATACATGGCCCCATTCATTCTTTCCTTTACACGGATCAGTCGTCCTGGTCCCTTTGCAGAAAAACAGCCCCAAAGCATGATGTTTCCACCCCCATGCTTCACAGTAGGTATGGTGTTCTTTAGATGCAACTCAGCATTCTTTGTCCTCCAAACACGACGAGTTGAGTTTTTACCAGAAAGTTCTATTTTGGTTTCATCTGACCATATGACATTCTCCCAATCCTCTTCTGGATCATCCAAATGCACTCTAGCAAACTTCAGACGGGCCTGGACATGTACTGACTTAAGCAGGGGGACACGTCTGGCACTGCAGGATTTGAGTCCCTGGCGGCGTAGTGTGTTACTGATGGTAGGCTTTGTTACTTTGGTCCCAGCTCTCTGCAGGTCATTCACTAGGTCCCCCCGTGTGGTTCTTGGATTTTTGCTCACCGTTCTTGTGATCATTTTGAGCCCACGGGGTGAGATCTTGCGTGGAGCCCCAGATCGAGGGAGATTATGAGTGGTCTTGTATGTCTTCCATTTCCTAATAATTGCTCCCACTGTTGATTTCTTCAAACCAAGCTGCTTACCTATTGCAGATTCAGTCTTCCCAGCCTGGTGCAGGTCTACAATTTTGTTTCTGGTGTCCTTTGACAGCTCTTTGGTCTTGGCCATAGTGGAGTTTGGAGTGTGACTGTTTGAGGTTGTGGACAGGTGTCTTTTAGACTGATAACAAGTTCAAACAGGTGCCATTAATACAGGTAACGAGTGGAGGACAGAGGAGCCTCTTAAAGAAGAAGTTACAGGTCTGTGAGAGCCAGAAATCATGCTTGTTTGTAGGTGACCAAAGACTATTTCTATTTTTAGGACAAGCACTGCACAGCCAGCTCACGCATTGGTGCCACAAGCACAGGGAAAAAGCAACAAGCACAGATGCAACAAGTAAAAACAAATGATCTAACTGGGAATAGCTAGCTAGCATATTAATGTCACAAGCATGATGAGCTCGCCAATAACTTTAGTTAGACTTGAAATTGTCATGCAAACTAGCAAGCTAGCTACCGGTAGCTAGTGTCCTCACCCGGCAGGGGAAAGTAAAAAACGAATTGGGCACAGAGACATGTTTTTCTGCGAGAATGTTCTAGTGTATCCCTTCGTCCTTCGACTGTTGAAGGATGTGGACAAAGATAAAAAAACATATATTTAATGTGGATGTCCGTTTTATGTCCCAGGCTCCCAATGACTGTCATGATTATTTATTTGAGTCTTTAATTATTTAATTGCTCTTTAGCGCCATCTGTTGAGTAACCAACTTGATAGAGCAGGTCAAGAAGACCCTGGCGTTCATTTGAATGCCCCAGGATGGTTATTTACTTTGTGCTGTGAAAGTCATATGATGAAATACTACAATCTCATTGCTGATCAGTCATGGAAATAAAAATGCTGAAAACATGCTGGCTCACTATTTGAAAAGAAGATGGAGAAGACGCTATAGAATGAAAAATACAGGAATTTTGGTGCAGGTACAGCTGACTAGCGCTAGCTAAAGCTACCTAGCAAAAAAATTAACTATAAAATATTTTTTACAAATCAATACTTGGATACTTTAGGTATAGATATAATATCATCCAAAATAATATTGCGATAAATAACTGTATTGAAAGGGCTGTCAGGGGAGGGGCAGGGGTAAGAGAAGTGACCTGATGAGAATAGACTGGGCATTCATCCGTCACTTTAGTGGAGCGGGACCATAACACTGGATCAGGAAGGTCATAGGGCTTCAAGCAATTATAATGAACAACCCTGGATTCACTTGTGGTTCTGCCAACTCCCTGATTTCAAATTTCACAGGTGGGTGGTCTCTTTACATGCTGATGGGGTGCAGAACCGTGTAAGGTCCTAACCATTGTCGTGCCAGCTTGTCACGGAGACATGCTGGGTCATCCACCATCACCAAGTCGCAGACCTGGTATGTGTTAGATTAATTTGTATTTTAAGTATAATGACTAAAGGATTTCACCCCAAATACAGTATAAATGTTTAAACTGTGTTACAATTATCAACCCACTAACAGAGGGGGGGCGGGACTAAACATTCCAGGGTGAAGGAGAAAGGTGGAAACTGTTTAAGAAAGCCTCCTAAAGGTGGGCGGAGCAAAGTGCCTTTGTGTGTCAAGAGGTATAAAACAGGAGTGTATGGGTTTTGGCGCCAGAGCTCTCCATGAATACAAATACAGATCATTCTTGTTGGTTGTGGACCTTGAATCATTTATGATTAAAACCAGAGCCTTACAACCTCTGGTAATGATTCAAGCTTAGGTTGAATTAGAGATAGAAATTATCTTAACAGTATAGAACATACTTTTGACGTTGGTCATAGTAATGCTTCTGTTGTCCTTTTGCTCGGTCGCTGAATGTATGTACATCTCAAATTGCTCTCTGTAGTTTACTCTGCAGGGAAATCGCATATTCTGCCGGCATCCCAGGTGTGGGGTTTGCTCCTGGCTGTGTATACCGTAGTATGTCGATCACCAGGTTAGCCTCTCATCCGTGGGCCAGGAAGAAAGGTGTAAAGCCTGTGCTCGCATGAGTAGATGTGGTATACGCCAGTTCTACCTGAGGCAAGTGGTCATCCCATTCGAATCCTCTGTCTTGGGACCTTTGCCAATTCCGCCTTCAGGGTGCAATTGTCGCGTTTGACTGCCCCATCACAATGTGGATTATATGCAGACGTTCAGCGTTTGTGGTCTCTAGAAGAGAGCAGAGTGACTTTACCAAATCGGACTCGAATTGCCAGCCTTGATCACTCAACACAGTATGGGGCACACCATGTTGCCGTATGCATTGTTCAAACAGAGAGTTTCATAGTGGGGCAGCTTTGTGATGTCGGCAGCAATTATCTGGAAGGGTTGCGAGGGTAAGATCGGGACCAAGGGTGCCTGCTCACGTGACACATGGGCCAGTCTTGGAGGGGCACTGTTGATAAAAGGCAGATATATCAGCTGACATATGGGGCCAGTAGAAGGACAGGACATCCTGACTGTATGATTTAAAGTACCCATAATGTCCTACTTTATTAATACCACAGGCGCTGACCATGGGTTATGAGATTCCTCGATCACTGCTGTAGTCCTCGTGGGCATCATGAGGCCATCCTCTGTCATAGTCGTCACGGCCATCACGGGGACGGTCTTTGTTGTAGTCGTCGCAGCCATCACGGGGATGGCCTCTGTCATAGTCTCCATGGCTAGGAGGGGCGTAACGAGGTGATTGTGAATCTCCCCGCCGTCTCTGAGGTGGACTGCGGCCTCTGTCATAGTTGTCATCAGAGGACCCTTTCCCCACTGTATTAACCTCACACTGCAGACGTGCAAACTGATCTGACAAGTTTCTCATCTGTCTGCCTAGCCTGACGTCTCTTCGTTCAGATTTTATGTCGGATATGGCTGCTGACAATTCAGTGAATTGAGGTATGGGCTGGGCAGATTGTATCATGTGGGTGGAAATGGCAGTCAAAGACATACGGGGCTGGCCAAGGTTGTTGATTGATAACTGGCCACATTCACATTGAGATGCAATTTTTAATGCAGCCTCCACTGTTGTTGCACCATGTTCATGTACCTTAAGCTGCAGGGCTGAATCCAGTCTAGCAACAAATCACCTGAAAAGTTCTCATTATTTTGCGTCATTACCATAACTGAGCATAGCCTCTATAACTAAGGTCGAGAGTTCAGCTGCATACAGCTTCAATGGCTTGTTTGGTTTGCGGGGGCGGGCAGTGATGTAGGTCTGGAATGTTGACAAAAACTGAGCGCGCTCAAAAGCATCGCCAAGACGTTTCGTTGTTTGGTTACAATCATCTTTGGTAGTATCTGAAAGGCTCTGCCAGTAGGCAAATGCAGGGCCGGACAATCTACCTGGCAAAAGTTTAGCTTTATTTATGTCAGGTGAGGATACATCCAAGGCTACTTCAAACCTGAGAATCCTTGACGAAAAATATGAATTACCGTCCCCTGTAAAGGGGCAGGTAGCTCCACTCGAAACGTCATGTCTCTTACGGGCTGCGGGTGTTGTATGATGGGTAAAGGATTTTCTTGTATCTCCTCTAGCTGCTGTTGCTCAACATACATTTTGTCGGGTAAATGTTGCCATCACTTGCTTACAAGTACAATAGCTAAAAGGGTTAACTGTGAAGGTTATAGTCCAAAACCGGAAGAGGTACTCACAAGTATATGCATAAATTCAGTTGCAATGAAATTGCGGGAGCTAGCAAGTCAATGAGACTTTCCTCTTTTTTTTCCTTTTTTTTTTTGTAATCCAAACACCGTTGCCACCAGTATAACACTGTTAGTGTGTTGCATGAATAATCAGGCTTGGTCACTTTATATTACTTATATTCACAATGTTCTTCAATACAACTTCAAATCACAACAATTATATTACCATGTCACATGCACAAGCTAACAGCAAGCCAGATGTGTAACTACCACACTTGGAACTTCCGTTTTCTAAATTTCCTGTCTTGTGTTACAGCCGGAATTGAAAATCGATTAAATATATGTTTTTCTCACCCATCTACATTTTAGTCATTTAGCAGACACTCTTATCCAGAGCAACTTACAGTTAGTGAGTGCATACATTTTCATACATCTATACACAATACCCCATAATCTTTACAAATGTAATGAAAATTAAATACAGAGATATCTAAATTACATAAGTATTCACACCCCTGGGCAATTAGAATCACCTTTGCCAGCAATTACAGCTGTGGGTCTTTCTGGGTAAGTCTCTAAGAGCTTTGCACACCTGGATTGTACAATATTTGCACATTGTTCATTTAAAAATTATTCAAGCACTGTCAAATTGGTTGGTGATCATGGCTAGACAGCCATTTTCAAGTCTTGCCATAGATTTTCAAGCAGATTTAAGTCAAAACTATAACTAGGCCACTCAGGAACATTCAATGTCATCTTGGTAAGCAACTCAAGTATAGATTTGGCCTTGTGTTTCAGGTTCTTGTCCTAATGAAAGGTGAATTTGTCTCCCAGTGTCTGATGGAAAGCAGACTGAACCAGGTTTTCCTCTAGGATTTTACCTGTGAGCTCTATTCCGTTTCTTTTTTTCATAAAAAAAACTCCCTAGTCCTTTCCGATGACAAGCATACCCATAACATGATGCAGCCACCACCATGCTTGAAAATATGAAGAGTGATAGTCAGTGATGTGTTGTGTTTGCCCCAAACATAATGCTTTGTATTCAGGACATAAAGTTAATTTCTTTGCCAATTTTTTGCAGTTTACTTTAATGCCTTATTGCAAACAGGATGCATGTTTTGGAATATGTTTTATTTTATACAGGCTAACTTATTTTCACTCTGTCATTTAGGTTAGTATTGTGGAGTAACTAAGATCACGGATATCCTATCAACGGGACATTAAAAATTGTAATATCTTATGTTTCACCGAGTCGTGGCTGAACGACAACATGGATAACATACAGCTGACGGAATAAAAGCTGCATCGGCAAGATAGAACAGCTGCTTCCGGTAGGACAAGGGGTGGTGGTCTGTGTATATTTGTAAAGAACAGCTGGTGCATGAAATCTAATATTAAGAAAGTCTCAAGATTTTGCTCGCCTGAGATAGAGTATCTAATGATAAGCTGTTGACCACACTATTTACAAAGAGAGTTTTCATCTATATTTTTCGTAGCTGTTTATTTACCACCACAAACCGATGCTGGCACTAAGACCACACTCAATGAGCTGTAAAAGGCCATAAGCAAACAGGAAAACGCTAATCCAGAGGCGGAGCTCCTAGTGGCGGGGACTTAAATGCAGGGAAACTTACAATCTGTTTTACCTAATTTCTACCAGCATTTTAAATGTGCAACCAGAAGAGAAAAAAAAACTCTAGACCACCTTTCCTCCACACACAGAGACGCATACAAAGCTCTCCCTCGCCCTCCATTTGGCAAATCTGCCCATAACTCTAACCTCCTGATTCCTCTTTACAAGCAAAAACTAAAGCAGGAAGCACCAGTGACTCGGACAATAAAGAAGTGGTCAGATGCCACAGATGCTAAGCTACAGGACTGTTTTGCTACCACAGTCTGGAATATGGTCAGGGATTCTTCCGATGGCATTGAGGAGTACACCACATCAGTCACTGGCTTCATCAATAAGTGCATCGATGACGTCGTCCACACAATGACCGTACGTACATACCCCAACCAGAAGCCATGGATTACAGGCAACATCCGTACTGAGCTAAAAGGTAGAGCTGCTGCTTTCAAGGAGCAGGACTCTAAACAGGAACGCTTATAATAAATCCCGCTATGCCCTCCGACAAACCATCAAACAGGCAAAGCGTCAATACAGGACTAAGACTGAATCGTACTACACTGGCTCCGACGCTCGTCGGATGTGGCAGGCGTTGCAAACTATTACAGACTACAAAGGGAAGCACAGCCACGAGCTGCCCAGTGACACGAGCCTACCAGACGAGTTAAATGACTTCTATGCTTGCTTCGAGGCAAGCAACACTGAAGCATGCATGAGAGCATCAGCTGTTCCCGATGACTGTGTGATCACGCTCTCCGTAACCGATGTGAGTAAGACCTTTAAACAGGTCAACATTCACAAGGCCGCAGAGCCAGACAGATTACCAGGACGTGTACTCCGAGCATGCACTGACCAACTGGCAAGTGTCTTCACTGACATGTTCAACATGTCCCATACTGAGTCTGTAATACCAACATGTTTCAAGCAGACCACCATAATCCCTGTGCCCAAGAACAATAAGGTAACCTGCCTAAATGACTACCGACCCGTAGCACTCACGTCTGTAGCCATGAAGTGCTTTGAAAGGCTGGTCATGGCCCACATGACCATTATCCCACAAACGCTGGACCCACTCCAATTTGAATACCACCCCAACAGATCCACAGATGATGCAATCCCTATTGCACTCCACACTATCCTTTCCCACCTGGACAAAAGGAACACCTATGTGAGAATGCTATTCATTGACTACAGCTCAGCGTTCAACACCATAGTGCCCTCAAAGCTCATCACTAAGATAAGGACCCTGGGAGTAAACATCTCCCTCTGCAACTGGATCCTGGACTTCCTGACGGTCCGCCCCCAGGTGGTAAGGGTAGGTAACAACACATCTGCCACGCTGATCCTCAATAAGGGGGCCCCTCAGGGGTGCGTGCTCAGTCCCCTCCTGTTCTACCTGTTCACCCATGACTGCAAGTCCACGCAAATTATTATGTGACTTGTTACTTTTTTTACTCCTGAACTTATTTAGGCTTGCCATAACAAAGCGGTTGAATACTTATTTCTGATTTTTTTTTTTATTACTTTGTAAACATTTCTAAAAACATAATTTCACTTTGACATTATGGCCTATTGTTTGTAGTCCAGTGACGAAAAAGTATAAATGTCATACATTTTAAATTAAAGACTACACACAATACCCCATAATGACAAAGCGAAAACAGGTTTTTAGAAATGTTAGCAAAACAGAAATACCTTAAGTATTCAGACCTTTTGATATGAGACTCGAAATTGAGCTCAGGTGCATCCTGTTTTCATTGATCATCCTTGAGATCTTTCTACAACTTGATTGGAGTCCACCTGTGGTAAATTCAATTAATTGGACATGATTTGGAAAGGCACACACCTGTCTATATAAGGTCCCAGAGTTGACAGTGCATGTCAGAGCAAAAACCAAGCCATGAAGTCGAAGGAATTGTCTGTAGAGCTCCGAGACAGGATTGGGTCGAGGCACAGATCTGGAGAAGTGTACCAAAAAATGTCTGCAGCGTTGAAGGTCCCCAAGAACACAGTGGCATCTATCATTCTTAAATTGAATAAGTTTGGAACCACCAAGACTCTTCCTAGAGCTGGCCGCACGGCCAAACTGAGCAATCGGGGGAGAAGGGCCTTGGTCAGGGAGGTGACCAAGAACCCGATGGTCACTCTGACAGAGCTCCAGAGTTCCTCTGTGGAGATGGGAGAACCTTCCAGACGGACAACCATTTCTGCAGCACTCCACCAATCAGGCCTTTATGGTGGAGTGGCCAGACGGAAGACACTCCTCAGTAAGAAAGGCACGACAGCCCGCTTGGAGTTTGCCAAAAGGCACCTAAAGGACTCTCAGACCATGGGAAACAAGATTCTCTGTTCTGATGAAACCAACATTGAACTCTTTGGCCTGAATGCAAAGCGTCACGTCTGGAGGAAACCTGGAACCATCCCTACGGTGAAGCAAGGTGGTGGCAGCATCATGCTGTGGGGATGTCTTTCAGTGGCAGGGACTGGGAGACTAGTCAGGATCAAGGGAAAGATGAACGGAGCAAAGTACAGAGCGATCCTTGATGAAAACCTGCTCCAGAGCGCTCAGGAGCTCAGACTTGGGCGAAGGTTCACCTTCCAACAGGACAACGACCCTAAGCACACAGCCAAGACAACGCAGGAGTGGCTTCGGCACAAGTCTCTGAATGTCCTTGAGTGGCCCAGCCAGAGCCCGGACTTGAACGTGATCGAACATCTCTGGAGAGACCTGAAAATAGCTGTGCAGCAACTCTCCCCATCCAACCTGCCAAGCTTTTAGCGTCATACTCAAGAAGACTCCAGGCTGTAATCGCTGTCAACGGTGCTTCAACAAAGTACTGAGTAAAGGGTCTGAATACTTATTTAAATGTGATATTTCACGTTTTTTATTTTTAATAAATTTGCAAAAATGTCTAAAAACCTGTTTTTGCTCTGTCATTATGGGGTATTGTGTGTAGATTGATAAGGGGGAAAAACTATTTAATATATTTTAGAATAAGGCTGTAACGTAACAAAATGTGGAAAAAGTCAAAAAGGTCAGAATACTTCCAGAATGCACTGGCTTAGCTCTAATCGAGGCCTATTTGTCTGTTATAGTTCACACTGTCGCTCTGAGTTGTCAACAAGCTGCTGTATGTGATACCACCTGCTGTACTTAGGACAGCAGTTTTCCACTGTGATATTTACAGAAATACTGCTAATTTACTGTTACACTTAGCTCAAAACACTGTTCATACAGACTGATATTTTTAGAAAATAATGCATTTACACACTGGTATACGGAGCCATTATCAAAGGACAAAATGCAAGTTCAAAGTTACCTTAACTACAACCTCATTTTTGATGTCAGAGAGATCAGTTATTTTGTTGAAGGTTCAAGCAAGGTTCTTTAACATGATAAAAGTATGGCAGAGATTCAAAGGGTTGTCAAGATCATTTCTTGCAAACCGATCTGCAGCTGTCAGATTTCAATGCATAATTTTTTCCTTTTGGGTGGTTGGGCGGGGGGTATTCAATTTGTTACATAGTTTTCCTTATTTAATGTGAGGGGCTTCAGTTTCAGAATGCTACTGTTGTTGAAAAAGTATATTGCTATCCAGGCAGCTTTTTGGCGTATGTCTTTATTCCGTGTCTTGTTTATCTTTCTGGGCTGTTTCCCAGAACCATAAAACATGAGCAGTCCGACTGATGTATTATTGACTCTATTTGCCTTATAGATTAGTTTGACTCTATCCTAGCCGTTTCCTGGTGTGTTTCTTTCTATCCTCACAGTTTCTCCCCCTGAAGCCTCAGATGTGTCTGCCAATCACCCCCTCTGTGTCTTGGAGGCTCCAGAGCATGTATCAGTCAGTCTGGGCATCTGGACATCCGCCTAGTTTGCACTCTCTGATCTCCCTCTGTGCCCCACTCTTCCTCTAGCTCTAGTTTTCTAGTCATATGGTTGAAGATAGATACTACTCACCCATACTAGCCCTATGTTTTAGTCCCCTATCCCCCCCTCCACACACACACACACACACACACACACACACACACACACGCACACACACACACACACACCTGCGTGTCTGGTTAGAATGTCATATAGCTCAGGCCGTCAGTTTCCCATCTCACTCTGCTGTCACCACCAGAACCACGGATCACCAAACAAAGAGAGTGTTGAGCTGGGACAGAGTGACATAAATATGAACTAAAAAGGAGAGCAGAATTGATATTCATCTTCAACACTGCAGCAATATAGGCTAATAAAACAATGGGAGTGAAATTAAACCACTACAAAAAAATGCGGAGAACCTGTTATGAAGAGGGATCGCAGTGATGCTGCAATGTGTCAAGAGTAAATACTAACTAAATCAAATGTTATTTGTCACATGGTTCGTAAACAACAGGTGTAGACTAACAGTGAAATGCTTACTTACAGGTCCTTTTCCAACAGAGTTAAAGATAAACAATTTTTTTAAAGAGAAGAACGTAGTCCCTGTCCTCAGAATCCCCCATACACAATAAAGCTATCAGTCTCATTCATTGATTAACGGGAGAAATGTTTTCATGATATTTCAAATGTTATTTGGAGAATAACACACCATCAATCAGGCACTCAATTCAAAGTCTGGAGGAATAATTGCTTGAGACCATATTCTGTTGAACTCGTTGTTTTTTTGGGGGGGCACTGGACTGCTGTTTCTCATTTTACTTATCGTAAATGGTGTTGCTCAAGGGGGAACATAAATGCAGGGGGTGAAAACAGACATCAAACGCACTGAGAAGCGTTCAGTCATGTCTGCTTGTGTGTTCTGCATTGTGCCAGGCCGCACTATCATGGCAAGGTCTAGCTCGCCAAACCACTGAGCGCTAACCTGCAGAATGAAGATAAAGAAATTGCTTCAATTCTTCCCATCAGAAAAAGTGTGGTTGTTAGAGCAGAGAATCCATCCCCATTTCCCTGGGACCTTTGATCGGGGATTACACAGGGAGCGTGGTGAGGATGGAGCTCATTGTTTGGCCTGGGAAAGCTCATGGAGGTGCCTGAGGTCCACTGTCAAAACCTCTGAAGTGAACAGTGCCGAGTCCACTGTGAACCAGTCAGGGCCAGCACTCACGTTAGTGGATCATTAAACAATTGGCAACTTTCTTGGGTTGGCCAAAAACGCCATACACTCCAATTTCTCTGGTCATAACCCACTGTTGCTAGAAGAGATTTTCTATTAAATTTCCTTGAAATCTCTTGAATGAACTATTGGTAGCTTGGCTCTTAGAACTAATATAACACGTTTTCTCATTAAGCTGTTTCTCCTCTATTCTTCAAGAAATGCAGTGGGTGTTTACTGTGAGTTTCTGGTCATTTCTTCTGTGTTTGTTTACTATTAATCCCTTGACTCTGACGGCAACATCCAATAAAACGATGTTTAGGTGATGAATCCCACACAAGATCTGCTATCTATTGTATTCACCCTTATCAGAGATAAGTATATTGAACAGCAGTCAGGAGACAATACTGTAGTGTAGACCAACATAATAACCAAAGCCTGCCTCTATAATCCTCTGTTTTATACAGCACATCCCCGGAGAAGACTTGTCTGCAGTCAAAGAGGTAAAGTGTCCAAATTAAAAAGGTTAACCATCAGGTCTGTAGAGCTTTGGAGATGGATGGATTTCCACTGGCCCACAGGCACTTGTGAATGAAAGGCATGACAGTGAAAACGACAGTGTTTGAATGCTTCCACATATACTGTGTTACTCTATGAAATCATACACTCGAACAACAATGTCTGTGTATGTATGTATGTATGTATTTATTATTTTGTTAATCAAATAAAAGTTATGGTAAATTAGGCTGTACTACGAAAACGGGAAGCCTAACTACTGCATGAGAAAAATGATTGATCAGTTGGTCATGAGGCGAGGACATTTCCTTCCTTCCACCCCCCCTCTGCTCTCGCTCCCCTCTCCCGCTCCCCCCTCCGTGGATGCATGTTGTGATGCTATAGGGTTATAATTAGCTTCTCTGGCTGAGTTTAGATTAGATTTGTTTCTATGAGATTCATTCCAGCCCCAACTCTGGTCTCAGCGTTCTCGATACTTGTTTCTTTGATGAATACCCGGTGCTATAGATGTCCTGGAGGGCAGATCGTGTGCCCCTAATGATGTGTTTTGCTGACCGCACCTCCCTCTGGAGAGCACTGCGGTTGCGGTCGGTGCAATTGCTGTACAAGGCGGTGTTACAGCCCAACAGGATGCTCCTAATGGTACATCTGTAGAAGTTTGTGAGGGTCTTAGGGGCCAAGACAAAGTTCTTCAGCCTCCTGATGTTGCCTTCTGAGGTTTCTTCACCACACGGTCTGTGTGGATGGACCAGTTCAGGTGGTCAGTGATGTGTATGGCGATTAAGCTTTTCTCCCTCTCCACTGCGGCCCTGTCGATGTGGATGGGGGCGTGCCCTCTCTGCTGTCTCCTGAAGTCCACGATCAGCTCCTTAATTTGTTGACGTTGAGGGAGAGGCTATTTTCCTGCCACCACTCCTCCAGGGCCCTCACCTCCTCCCTGTAGGCTGTCTCATCGTTGTTGGTAATCAGACCTGCCACTGTTGTGCCGTCTGCAAACTCGATGAATGAGTTGGAGACGTGCGTGGCCACACAGTCATGGGTGAACAGGCAGTACAGGAGGGAGCTGAGCATGCACCCTTGTGGGGCCCCCTGTTGAGAATCAGTGTAGCGGAGGTGTTGTTGCCTACCTTCTGTTATGTTTGTTCCTTTAAATAATGACATACCGGGGCGTAGGTTGAACTACTTTTAATAAATTGATACTTCAGCTAGCAATCTCCTTGTGTAGCCATGCAAGGCATACTTCCACTCTTCCCCCTCGCATAGCCTGCTGGGTAACATAGTATTCATGTTATTAACACATAACAACACATCTTCCTTCCTTTAAAAGAAAACTACTTTTTCTCTGTAACTAAACATGTCACATCACATTTGTTTACTCAACCTAAATAACATGCAATTTTCAATAACACACATTTCTTTCCCATTTTTATTCTCAACTAAATGCAGTCTCTGTCCAACAATACTCTATTGTGGCGCTATTTCTTTTCACATAAGCAAAATCAGCCAATCCAGGTGCCCCTCAGTCCCGTGAGTGAATGGCTGAAGCCTTATATCCACTCTGTTTTGTCTCAGTTGTGATCCATGCTCCGTTTGGATCTCATAGGATCACGGTGCAACTTCTCTCTGCACGCACCCTTGCTGCATCCAGGTTCCTGTAGTGATGTCTCAGAGTCGTACATGATCTCCAGGTTTCAGTTCAGGTAAGTGTCTTGCACTTTTGTCATATCGCTGTTTTTGTTTGTCTTTCTGTTTTTCCTTTGCGAGTTTGACATTGTGAGCACCTCTGGGTGTTAGCAAGTCCTCATGGATGGGTAGGTTAGTTCTGATGCGACATCCCATCAACATTTATGCAGGTGAATGTCCATTCTGCAGCGGTGCGTTGCGGTAGATCATTAGACCTTTCCATCATGTACCTTTTTCATCAGACCTTTGACTATTTTGACGGAACTTTCTGCTAAGCCGTTGGACCTTGGGTAGTTGGGGCTGGAGGTGTTGTGTCGGAAAACCCAGTCATTCGCGAACGATCGGAATTCAGAACTTGAGAACTGCGGGCCATTGTCAGAGTACAGTTCAGATGCAACCCCATGTCTTGCGAAGACTGATTTCAGGTAGGTGATTACAGCTTTGCTTTTGGTAGTTGGCAGTGTTGCTACTTCAGGGTAGTTTGAGTAGTAGTCGGTAACAACAATGTGACTTTTGCCATTGCAGTCAAAAAGGTCAACTCCAACTTTGTAGTAGGGTCGGTTGGATACTGGATGAGGCATTAGCGGTTCTGCTTGCTACTTTGGCCTGTAGGTCAAACACAGTTCACATGAAGCAGTGGTCTGGCTGATTTCCTGGTTCATTCTTGGCCAGTACATTACTTCTCGTGCTTGCCCCTCGTGTATTTTCTGAAGCATTTCTTTGCGTAGTGTAATGGGAATGACAATCTTGTTGCCTTTGAAAACTATGTCGTCCACAACAGTGAGCTCTGCTCTGCACATCCAGTAATCCTGTATTCTCCTTGGACAGTTGTTTTTCTGTGCAGGCCATCCTATCAGTATTGCTTCTTTAAACTCTGTCATTGTTTGGTCAGCTGCGGTCTTTCTTTTGATCTGCGCCATTCTCTCAGAAGACACAGGAAGTGATGCTACGATCATGTCGACGTAGGCCTGAATCTCAGTGTTTTTCTGTGTGTCGGCGCTCTCTGTCTTGTCGACTGCTCGAGAAAGAGTGTCGGCGGCGAACAGTACATTTCCTGGGGTGTAGGTCATCTCCACATCATACTTTTGCAGTCTGATCAACATTCTCTGGATTCTCATTGGACAATCATTCAGTGGCTTAGACATGATTGACACCAATGGTTTGTGGTCGGTTTCTACTTGGAATGCTTGTCCGTAGACGTATTGGTGAAACCTTTCGCACGCATATGTGCTCGCCAGTAGTTCTTTCTGTATTTGTGTATACCTTGTTTCTGCGCCTGTCATGGCTATGGACGCATAAGCGACGGGTTACCATGTGTCGTCATGCTGTTGCAGAAGAACTGCTCCCAGGCCAAACTGTGAAGCATCTGCAGAAATCCTTGTGCTTTTCTCTGGATCATAGAACCTGAGCACTGTCTCTTCCGTGATTGTCTTCTTTAGGTTTTTGAAGCAGTTTTTCTGCTCATGGGACCATTCCATTTCATTTTTCTGTTCCTGAAGACATCTGAGTGCTGACAGTTGAGTTATGAACTTTGCAAAGTAGTTGATCATGCCCATGAAGAGTCTCATGTCATCCTTGTTCTTCGGGCGCTCCATGTTGTTGATGGCTGATGTTTTCCTCGGGTCTGATTTGACTCCATCCTCTGAAAGTACATCTCCCACGAAGGTACAGTGAGGGAAAAAAGTATTTGATCCCCTGCTGATTTTATAAGTTTGCCCACTGACAAAGAAATTATCAGTCTGTAATTGTAATGGTAGGTTTATTTGAACAGTGAGAGACAGAATAACAACAAAAAATGTTTCAAAAATGTTATAAATTGACTTGCATCTTAATGAGGGAAATAAGTATTTGACCCCCTCTCAATCAGAAAGATTTCTGGCTCCCAGGTGTCTTTTATACAGGTAACGAGCTGAGATTAGGAGCACACTTTTAAAGAGAGTGCTCCTAATCTCAGCTTGTTACCTGTAGAAAAGACACCTGTCCACAGAAGCAATCAATCAATCTGATTCCAAACTCTCCACCATGGCCAAGACCAAAGAGCTCTCCAAGGATGTCAGGGACAAGATTGTAGACATACACAAGGCTGGAATGGGCTACAAGACCATCGCCAAGCAGCTTGGTGAGAAGGTGAGATTATTCGCAAATGGAAGAAGCACAAAATAACTGTCAATCTCCCTCGGCCTGGGGCTCTTTGCAAGATCTCACCTTGTGGAGTTGCAATGATCATGAGAACGGTGAGGAATCAGCCCAGAACTACACGGGAGGATCTTGTTAATGATCTCAAGGCAGCTGGGACCATAGTCACCAAGAAAACAATTGGTAACACACTACGCCGTGAAGGACTGAAATCCTGCAGCGCCCGCAAGGTCCCCCTGCTCAAGAAAGCACATATACAGGCCCATCTGAAGTTTGCCAATTAACATCTGAATGATTCAGAGGAGAACTGGGTGAAAGTGTTGTGGTCATATGAGACCAAAATAGAGCTCTTTGGCATCAACTCAACTCACTGTGTTTGGAGGAGGAGGAATGCTGCATATGACCCGAAGAACACCATCCCCACCGTCAAACATGGAGGTGGAAACATAATGCTTTGGGGGTGTTTTTCTGCTAAGGGGACAGGACAACTTCACCGCATCAAAGGGACGATGGACGGGGCCATGTACCGTCAAATCTTGGGTGAGAACCTCCTTCCCTCAGCCAGGGCATTGAAAATTGGTCGTGGATGGGTATTCCAGCATGACAATGACCCAAAACACACGGCCAAGGCAACAAAGGAGTGGCTCAAGAAGAAGCACATTAAAGTCCTGGAGTGGCCTAGCCAGTCTCCAGACCTTAATCCCATAGAAAATCTGTGAAGGGAGCTGAAGGTTCGAGTTGCCAAACGTCAGCCTCGAAACCTTAATGACTTGGAGAAGATCTGCAAAGAGGAGTGGGACAAAATCCCTCCTGAGATGTGTGCAAACCTGGTGGCCAACTACAAGAAATGTCTGTCCTCTGTGATTGCCAACAAGGGTTTTGCCACCAAGTACTAAGTCATGTTTTGCAGAGGGGTCAAATACTTATTTCCCTCATTAAAATGCAAATCAATTTATAACATTTTTGACATGCGTTTTTCTGGATTGTTGTTGTTGTTATTCTGTCTCTCACTGTTCAAATACACCTATCATTAAAATTATAGACTGATCATTTCTTTGTCAGTGGGCAAACTTACAAAATCAGCAGGGGATCAAATACTTTTTTCCCTCACTGTAAGTGTTTTCACACCAAACTCGCATTTGTCCTCGTTTAGTTTCAGGTTGACTTTCCGTGTCAGGTCCAGCACTTGTCTCACTCGTGCGTCGTGTTCTTCTTTTGTGGACCCCCAGATGATGATGTCATCCATCATGGTCTCTACTCCTGGAATGTGCTCAAAGATCATGTGAATTGTCTTGTGGTAGACCTCTGGCGCTGAGAGAATCACATATGGTAGACGAAGAAATCTGTACCTGCCCTCAGGTGTGTTGAATGTGCATAGCCTTGAGCTTGTATCATCTAGCTTCATTTGCCATAATCCTGATGAGGCATCAAGCTTACTGAACCACTTTGCTCCAGCAAACTGCGACATTATCTCGTCTCTGGTTGGCAACTGTCACGTTCGTTGAGTACAGGATTGGACCAAGGTGCAGCGTGGAATGCATACATGTTTATTCACGAAGTTAACACACGACAAAACAACAAAAGCAACGAAACGTGAAGCTCACAATGGCTACACACAAACAAGCCAAATAAGAGTCAAGATCCCACAACTAAGGTAGGCAAAATGGCTATCTAAGTATGATCCCCATTCAGAGACACCGATCGACAGCTGCCTCTGATTGGGAACCACACCCGGCCAACATAGAAATACAACATCTAGATCTACACATAGAAAGGACACCATGACCAACCAAACTAGAAAAACAGGGCTTTCAAGGTCAGGGCGTGACATTACCCCTCCCCCCAAAGGTGCGGACTCTGGCCGCAAAACCTAACTTAACAGGGGAGGGTCCGGGTGGGCATCTAGCCTCGGTGGTGGCTCCGGCTCCGGGCGTGACGTTCCCTCCCTTTCTGCCTCCCCTGTTGCACCCTCCTCCAAACACCGCGATGCTTCCCCTCTCAGTCCTCCCACGATGCACCAAGCCCTGTCTGGACCCTGGTGTGGGAGGCCCCGACCCTGGAGAGGGGTTGACGTCTGGTTCTGGAGTGGAACCGCTGACCGGAGCTGAACTGGACCCCGGTGGAGCGGACTGCTCTGGCTCTGGACTGGAGCCGCTGACCGGGGCTGGACTAGGCACCAGTAGAGCGGACTGCTCTGGCACTGGAGCCGCTGACCGGAGCTGAACTGGACACCGGTGGAGCGGACTGCTCTGGCTCTGGACTGGAGCAGCTGACCAGAGCTGGACTGGGCACCGGTGGAGCAGACTGCTCTGGCACTGGAGTGGAGCAGCTGACCGGAGCTGGACTAGGCACCGGTGGAGCGGACTGCTCTGGCACTGGAGTGGAGCAGCTGACCGGAGCTGGACTAGGCACCGGTGGAGCGGACTATTCTGGCACTGGAGTGGAGCCGCTGACCGGAGCTGGACAGGGCACCGGTGGAGCGGACTGCTCTGGCACTGGACTGGAACAGCTGACCGGAGCTGGACTAGACACCGGTGGAGCGGACTGCTCTGGCACTGGAGTGGAGCAGCTGACCGGAGCTGGACTAGGCACGGGTGGAGTGGACTATTCTGGCACTGGAGTGGAGCAGCTGACCGGAGCTGGACTGGGCACCGGTGGAGCGGACTTCTCTGGCACTGGAGTGGAGCAGCTGACCGGAGCTAGACCAGGCACCGGTGGAGCGGACTGCTCTGGCACCAGCCGTACCGGGCTGGGGACACGCACCACTGGTCTGGTGCGAGGAACAGGCATGGGCCACACCGGGCTGGGAACACGCACCACTGGTCTGGTGCGAGGAGCAGGCACGGGCCGTGCCGGACTGGACACACGCATCACTGGTTTGGTGCGGGGGGCAGGTACGGGGCGTACCAGGCTGGCGACACGCACCACTGGTTTGGTGCGGGGAGCAGATACGGGCCGTACCGGACTGGATAAACGCACCACTGGTTTGGTGCGGGGAGCAGGTATGGGGCGTACCGGGCTAGCGACACACACCACTGGCTTGTTGCGGGGAGCAGGTATGGGCCGTTCCGGACTGGATACACACACCACTGGTTTGGTGCGGGGGACAGGTACGGGGCGTATCAGGCTGGCAACATGCACCACTGGTTTGGTGCGGGGAGCAGATACGGGCCGTACCGGACTGGATAAACGCACCACTGGTTTGGTGCGGGGAGCAGGTATGGGGCGTACCGAGCTGGCGACACGAACCACTGGTTTGGTGCAAGGAGCAGGTACGGGCCGTACTGGACTGGATACACGCACCACTAGTTTGATGCGCAGAGCAGATACGGGACGTACCAGGCTGGGGAGGCGCACTGGTGACACAGTGTGTAGAACCGGAGCAGGATATACTGGACCGTGGAGGCGTACTGGTGGTCTGGAGTGTAAAGCTGGCACAACCCGTCCTGGCTGGATGCCCATTTTCGCACACGGCACGTGCGGGGCGCTGGCACAGGACGCACTGGGCTGTGAACGTGCACTGGCGACACAGTGCGTAGGACTGGCGCAGGATTTACTGGACCGTGGAGGGGCACTGGAGACCAGGAGCGTTGAGCCGGCACAACCCGTCCTGGCTGGATGCCCACTTTCACACTGCACGTGCGGGGCGCTGGCACAGGACGCACTGGGCTGTGAAGGCGCACTGGTGACAGTGCGTATCTCCGCATAACTTGGTTCCTCAATGAACACACGCTCCTTCTGTTGCCTGGCCAGCTCCTCTCTCCGTGCATCCACTAATTCCTTCTCCCTAAGGGCCTCCTGCAGCACCTCCTTTTGAAGGGAGCTCTCCTGCTCTATCCTCGCTATCAGCCCCCGTAATGTGGTGGCCTCCTCTCTCAAACTGCTGATCCACAGGTCTTGGAGGACCTCTAAAATAGCGGCCTCCTCCTCTACAGTCAGCCCTTTCACGGCCTCCTGCTGCTTCGTCGACCACCCCGTGTGCCCCCCAATCTTTTTTTCTTGAGGTTGCCTCTCGGATCTTCTTCGTCGTTTCGCATTTTGGAGTCGCCGTCTTTTCTCCCTCGCTACCTCTGTTTGCTCCCACGGAAGGTGATCCATACCATCCTAGATCTCTTCCCACGTCCATTGTCCTATTCCTTCCAGTATCTCCTCCCATGTCCAGGCTTTTTGATTTTCCTGGCCACGCTGCTTGGTCCGTTGGTGGTGGGATCTTCTGTCACGTTCGTTGAGTACAGGATTGGACCAAGGTGCAGCGTGGAATGCATACATGTTTATTCACGAAGTTAACACACGACAAAACAACAAAAGCAACGAAACGTGAAGCTCACAATGGCTACACACAAACAAGCCAAATAAGAGTCAAGGTCCCACAACTAAGGTAGGCAAAATGGCTACCTAAGTATGATCCCCAATCAAATACAACGATCGACAGCTGCCTCTGATTGGGAACCACACCCGGAATACCCCCCCCCCCAAAGGTGCAGACTCCGGCCGCAAAACCTAACTTAAAAAATAACCAGTGAGCTTACCCAATCTGTAGGTTCATCCATTTTTGTGATGACGTCCATCTTTTCCATGCGTCCGACTTCCTCCTTGAGCTTTTTTCTCAGTGCAAACTGAACTTTTCTGCACACATGCACAACTGGAGTAATTTTGTCATCAGTACATATTTTGTGTTCTCCAGGTAAACATCCGAGACCCTCAAACATGTCCTCGTTCTCAGCCAGTAGCGATTCTTGGGTCATTTTCAGTCTGTGATGTCACTACATACACTCTTTTCACCAAATTGAACTTTTCACATGCACTGATTCCTAGAATAGGCTGTACACTCTTTTCCACTATCAGCAGCTGTGCTTTGAACTGTTTTCCTTTGTGCTGTAAAGTTACTATGCAGCTTCCTTTACCTGGTACGTTCCCCCCAGTATAACCAGTAACCTTGATTTTCACAAGGTGTATTTTGTTTTTCACTTTCAGTGTTTTGTAGTCATCCAGCAACAACAGGTTTACCTGAGCTCCAGTATCGAGCTTGAATGGTATTATAGTTTCATTCAGTCAATGGCACAATCCATTCAGATTTTACTGCATTGCATATTTCCACAGAATCAACAAAGAATTCTTCAGTCTCCTCTTTGACTGTGTGAACCTTTGTTATGACTTCCGCCGAGGCAGCCTCCCCTCCTTGTTCGGGCAGGCTTCGGCGTTTGTCGTCACCGGAAACTAACCACTGCCGCCCCAATTATCATCATCACATTTGTCTTGTCTTGTCAATCACACACACCTGGTTCTAATCCCCTCATTAGTCTGTGTATAAGTGTTCCCTCTGCCCCCTTGTCCTTGTGGGTGATTGTTTGAATGTGAGAGTAGTGTAGCTAGGTGGAGCTACTCATACCATTCTGTTGCCAGGGTAGATATTTCCCCTGTGCCTGTTTCGGTTGTCGCTTTTCCAGCGTATTTTGTGTAAGGAAGGAATAAACTCTGTATTTGGTGATTACCCTCCTGCGCCTGACTCCTTCCATCACACTCATCACAACCTTTTCATTGTGGCCTCAGCTTTGCAGCATTTTGAGAAATTATTCTTTTTTCCACAGTTGTTACACGATTTGGACATATGCAGGGCAATTTTTTGGCTTGTGGATAACTCCACATTTTGCATACATGTATGTAGTGTTTTGATTTTTCTCTTTTGCTTGTTTTTGTTTTTGTTTTGTAAAGCGTTGTGTGTGTTGCTTCTCTCTTATTATTGCATGCACTGACGTCTCATCCCTGCGCAGCTCTTTAGCTTGTGCTCTGGGGGTTTCAGCTGCTCGACACATATTCACTGCTTTATCCAAAGGTAAATCTTGCTCACGCAGCAATCTCTCCTTGAGTCCATTATCAAGTATGCCACAGACTATCCCATCTTTCACTAGTGAGTCTTTCAGATTTTCAAATTCACATGTTTTGCTCATTGTGTTCAGCTCAGCCAAGTACTGGTCAAAACTGACTCCCTGTTTCTGATCATGAGAGAAAAACTTGTATCTCTCAAACGTGACGTTCTGGCTTGGTACAAAATACTCAAATTTAGCCATGAGCACAGTCAATGTCCAATGCATTCTCTCCAATAACATGCAGAAAAATGGAAGCTTTCAATTTGTCATGATCTCCCCCGGCTCCACTGGCTGCTATGTAGATATTGAATCTCTACTTGAAACGTTTCCAATTGTCAGCTAGATTGCCTGTTAACTGCATAGGAGTAGGAGGACTAAGCCTATCCATGACAGGAAACACTCGGGAAACAGGTACAGTTTAAATTTCTCTTACTTCGGTTGGTTCCTCATTAACTTGCTCGTCAACAGATTCCAATGCAGCCTCGCTCTCGCTGCTGTCACTCTCGCTGCTGCGGCTCGTTGGCATCGCTAGCATCTTCGACTACTCATGTCACTTGACTTGTGGTAGAATGTTTATTTTTCGACGCTGCAATTTGCAGAGTTACTCCTTTCTTTTCTCTGTCTTGTCATAGCGACTACCAATCTGACACCATGTTATGTTTGTTCCTTTAAATAATGACAAACCGGGGCGTAGGTTGAACTACTTTTAATAAACTGATACATCAGCTAGCAATCTCCTTGTGTAGCCACGCAAGGCATACTTCCACTCTTCCCCTCGCATGCAAGGCATACTTCCATACTTCCCCTCGCATAGCCTGCTGGGTAACGTAGTCTTCATGTTATTAACGCATGACAACACACCTTCAACACCTGGGGTCAGCCCGTCAGGAAGTCCAGGATCCAGTTGCACAGGGCGGGGTTCAGACCCAGGGCTCCGAGCTTAGTGATGAGCTTGAATGGAACTATGGTATTGAAGTTTGAGCTGTAGTCGATGAACAGCATTCTTACATAGTTATTCCTCTTGTCCAGTGTGATGGCATCATCCGTTGATCTGTTGGGGCGGTATGCAAATTGTAGTGGGTCTAGGGTGGCAGGTAAGGTGGAGGTGATATGATCCTTAACTAGCCTCTAAAAAGCACTTCATGATGACAGAAGTGAGTGCTACGGGGCGATAGTAATTTAGTTCAGCTACCTTCGCTTTCTTGGGTACAAGGACAATGGTGGACATCTTGAAGCAAGTGGGGACAACTGACTGGAAAAGGGAGAGCTTGAATATGTCCGTAAACACCCCAACCAGCTGGTCCGCACGTGCTCTGAGGACGCGGATTGGGATGCCGTCTGGGCTGGCAGGCTTGCGAGGGTTAACATGCTTAAATGTCTTACTCATGTCGGCCACGGAGAACGAGATCTCACAGTCCTCGTGGGTGGTGGTGGTCCGCTCGGCGGCACTATGTTTTCCTCGAAGCGGGAGAAGAAGGTGTTTAGCTTGTCCGGGAGCAAGGCATCGGTGTCCGCGACGTGGTTGGTTTTCCCTTTATAATCCGTGATTGTCTGGAGTCCCTGCCACATAGGTCTCGTGTCTGAGCTGTTGAATTGCGACTCCACTTTGTCTCCGTACTGAAGTTTCGCCTGTTTCATTGCCTTATGGAGGGCATAGCTGATTAACACTTTCACTCTAGAACAGAGTGGTTTGGCTAAGAGTAAAAAGTGTGAAAAGAACCAGACCATCATTCCCAAACTGTAAGATGTTTTCTTCTCAGTGCCATAGCAGCTTTTACAGACCGACCAGGTCTATTTCTTCGGGACAATTTACATCTTAACAGGTATGGCTCCAGCATCCTCTCCACCAACATGTCTCTTACTCTTGCCTCATGTAGAGCCTTTGATACCTGATGTTGTGTATTTTCGGGGGTTGACTTTTGGGATTGTATGCTCCCCTATCAGACTATGTTCAATGCTCCTCTCCCAGTTTCATTAATTAGTCCCTCAATTGCAAATATGGAACAAACTTCAGCTAACAAACTTTCTGCAATTCCTAGATTATTGTCCAATCACCGTATTGCGAATACTACTTACATGCAGAGAGGTATTGTTAGTAGTAATCTTGTCCCCATAAAATTGAGCTCTGTCAATAGTCCGAAAATGGTTTATTGCTAATTCAGTGCAGCTTCAGGTGCTACCTTGGATACTCCATCTGATATGAATTCCCATAGCAATGGCATTGGAATAATTCATTTGAATGCTAGAAGCCTGATCCAAAAGTTGGACTTTATTTACATTTTGGTCTCACAATCAAATGTTGACGTACTGATTGTATCTGAATCGTGGCTGTGTGATTCTGTGCATGATTCAGATGTTCAGTTGATTGGGTACAATATTTATAGAGCTGATAGAGTTGGTAGAGGTGGTGGTGTCGCGATTTATGTAAAATGCTGCTTAAATGTTTCTGTGTCCATATTAACCTCTGTCCCAAAGCAATATGAATGTCTAGTTTTAAATGTGGTACCTGGTAATAATGGTAATGAAACTCTAGCAGGGGTATATCGTCCCCCCTCAGCTCCTCCTTGTACTCTATGCAAATTATCTGATATACTGTCTAACCATGCAAACTCTGAATTACTGATTTTGGGAGATTTTAACCTGGATTGGCTTTCACCAGTATCCGATAAATTCAAATATATTTGTACTGAGCTAAATCTAACTCAGCTGATAACTAAATCAACTCGTCCCAACTTGAAGAATCCAGTAAAATCTACTCTACTAGACATTATTCTAACAAATACCCCCCATAAATACACAACCAGTGGGTTTTTTTCAAATGATATCAGTGACCACTGCTCTATTGCTTGTATTAGAGATACCAGTCTGAAACACTCTGATCCCTGTATAATCTCTAAGAGAAATTATAAACATTTCTCACAGCAAGCTTTTATCCTTGACTTATATCACTCTGAGCTTTTATCCACTTGCTGCTTTTTTGGACCCGTTTTTAGCCCTTGCTTTTTTCTCTTCTATTGTTACCTCTATGTCTGATAAACATGCCCTGCTTAAGAATCACAGAGTAAGAAACCGAACCAGTTCTTGGTTCTCTCCTGAATTGTCAGGTCTTTTTCTGCAAAAGAATCGGGCCTGGGCCTTGGCGAGGAAAACAGGTACTCCAGCTGATTGGCTGTTTTTTAGGCAATTGAGAAATAAATGTACTGCAGCTGTCAAAAAGGCAAAATCAAATTACTTCCTTAATGCTATGACAGATTCTGCAGGAGATCCTGCAAAATTCTGGAAAACCGTTGATTCACTGAAAAGGGGGAATTCTGCTGTTTCTCTTCCTAAGCAAATTATCTCAGACTCCTGTATTCTAAGTGAAAAAAATGATATTTGTGTTGCTTTTAATAAGCATTTCATCTCTGCTGGTTTTTTATTTGAAAAGAAAAGTGTCCATTGTGGTACTGGCCAGTTAGTTGATTTTTCGTCTTGCTTTTCAACTGTTACTCTGAAAAATGGAAACCCTGTTTTTAGTTTCCAGAAAATAACTGAAGCAGAGGTTCTAGCTGCCCTGTGTGCCACTGATACTAAGAAGTCCTTAGGCGCTGACAATTTAGACCCGTACTTAATTAAGTGTGCTGCACCTATCATTGCTGGTTCAGTGACACACATTTCTGATCTAACATTAAGCACAGGAAATATCCCTAAGGTGTGGAAAGCAGCTTTTGTTCTGCCATTACATAAGGGAGGTGACGGTAGTGATTTGGATAACTATCAACCCATCTCTAGGCTCCCTTGTCTGGCAAAGATCCTAGAATATATAGTCAACAAACAGTTACAATCTTTTCTTTCTGTTAACAGTATTTTTAGCCCCAATCAATCTGGTTTTAGATCTAAACACAGTACCACATCGGCCACTATGATTGTTGTAAATTATATTGCAAATGCCTTAGATGATAGAAAGCACTGTGCTGCGTTGTTTGTAGATTTGTCAAAAGCTTTTGACACTGTAGACCATGCTATCCTTTTGAGTAAGCTGTCATCTATAGGACTGGGCACTGATGCCTGTCGATGGTTTTATGACTATTTTAAAGATAGAACTCAGGCCGTCATGGTCGACGGGGTCAAGTCTGACCCCTTACAGTTACTTAAAGTGGTCCCTAAGGGTTCAATAATTGGCCCACTATTGTTCTCACTTTATATAAACAACATTGGTGATGATGTCAGATATTGTAAATTCCATTTATATGCAGATGACACAGTGATGTACTCTATTGCTCCAACAGCGGACCAAGCTTTAATACAGTTGGAGTCTGATTTTAGGATACTACAGGGGTCTCTTTTACAGCATAAACTTGTTTTAAACGCTAAGAAAACAAATGTCATGTTTTTTTCTAGGTCTAAACTCTTAATTAGAAACACTTTTGTAATCACTAGCTTGGATGGTACTCAAATCAAACAGGTCTCTGCATATAAATACTTAGGGGTATGGTTAGATGATAGGCTTTCTTTTAAAAAACATGTTACTGAATTGGGAAAAAAGCTCAAATTCAAGATAGGGTTCCTTTACAGAAACAGGGCTTGTCTGTCCTCCGTAAATAGAAAACAAATTGTGCAGGCTACTTTTATGTCCGTTTTAGATTATGGTGATATTATCTATATGCATGCATCGGCAAACACATTAAAACCACTGGATGCTATTTACCATTGTGCACTCAGGTTTATCACGGGTGATAGTTACAAAACTCATCACTGTATCCTATATCAACATGTGGGTTGGGCCTCTCTATCTGTGAGGCGAGAGCAACATGCTCTCTTGTTTATTTATAAAGCACTTCTTTTAAAACTACCTCCATATATATCATCATTAATTTCCACTAGATATATTAATTTTAAAACCAGATCACAGATGTGGATTACATTAGAGACTTCTGTGGTATCCACAGAGTTGGGTAGGACTGCCTTCAGTTCCTTTGCACCTTATTTATGGAACAAACTGCAGATCCAACTTAAGTTATACACTCCGGTGTCCCTTGCCCATTTAAAAAATGTTATGGAGGATCAATATGATGTCTGTGATTGTTTCTGTTGAATTTTTGTTTTTGTTTTGTATGTTTGAAATGTTCTTGTCTGTATGTCTAAAACTGTACATGTCAACATGTTTACACAGGGCACAGCCGTAAAAGAGATCCAGGTCTCAGTCTGTTTTTCCCTGTTAAAATAA
This sequence comes from Coregonus lavaretus, assembly GCF_964263955.1. Lineage (NCBI taxonomy): Eukaryota > Metazoa > Chordata > Actinopteri > Salmoniformes > Salmonidae > Coregonus > Coregonus lavaretus. The sequence continues at coordinate 46,867,882 of NC_139991.1, forward strand.
AGATTAAAAAAATAAAAGATAAAAAAATAGCGACTGGTAGAGTGAAATTACATCTTGTCCAAACACAGAACATACTGTACACAATAGAAGTAATTCTACGCTCTGTCTGCTTTATTGTTCCCTTATGACTGATGAAGAACAAAAACCTCTGATGGAAAATAACATCTGTGCATGCGGTGAAAAAATAAGATTCCATTGTCTTTGTCTAAATAGCCTATGGCTATGATAGCATGGAATAGATTAAAGAGATCAAATTTTCCACGCAGAAAATGTATAAAAGATGCATTATGCATTTTTGATGTCTTGTCTATTAGCACGTCATATCTGATGGAAGGTGATGAGCCATATTAAGAAGAGCTGTCTCTTAATGTTGGATGGGAAATGATGGTTACTAATATAAACGCAGTGGTGAAGTTTTTCAACCCCGTCTTGCATAACCAATGACACCTCTTATCAACTGCATGATGTGCATAATGACTGTCAGTGACGTGCTGGATTTAGTAATGCGTAAAAACACAGATCAGTCATCATTGACCACAATAAAGTCACAAGACTGCAAAGATCGCATGGTTCAAATCAAACAGAGAGGGAAAAGACAGTTGTGGTTGTAATTATGATTTTCTCCTTGGTTTAGAAATGCTGTGTCTTTTCCAATGCTATGTGTGTGCTGGCATGTGTGCCCCCGGATTGGCTCTGTTGTGTTAATGAGGTTATGAGGGGCGGCCTGCCAAATCTCGATGTCTTCGGGATGGCAAATAAAACATTTTCACCACACTGACAGTATCTGAAATGTTGCAAATCTCATGGTCCCCAAATGGTTTCCTTTCCATTCTCCATCCCAATCTTACACTCTGAAATTGGATGGCATACCCTCTTAATATGATTGATGTCCCTGACAATCTTATATGAACTGCACCATAGTATAGTGTGTGTGTGCACACGCCATTGTTCACCGACAAATGTTTGTTTACCACTAAGAAAACACAGTTCACGTATAACAAACACTTTGTGCTGCCTTCAAATGTATGTCCAGAAGGCAAGACACAAATCCTCGATAATCAGTCTAGTTTATGCATTTGTAATTGAAGAGCCCCTTCCAACTGTATAATTTAACAAATATGCAACACAATGTTAAATTTAGACAAATTATACAGTTTATAAAAAAATCTGTTTTGATAGAGGAAAACAAGCATTACAACTGCAATATCTACTGAACAACAGTAAACAAACAATGCATAAAATATACAACTAGATGCATTTGAATCAATTAGGAATAGCCTAGTCAAATAGTGGGATGAATCTCTACCAGTGTTGCACATTATTCTGTAGCATGTGGCTAAACTGGCTATACCCCTCTTTTAGATGATTTGCCTTATCTTCTTTTAAGTGAAACACCATTAAAACCATGTGTCCAGCTTGTCCAACTTGAATGATCTGTATGTTGCAGTTGATGAGATCAAATGACTAAGCACAGAGTTGAAGAACTCTGAGGCCACAGAGAGCTCTTCAGCATCAGAACGTGGGATCAGTGACAATTGGATCTCTGAAGGAAAGCTCATAATGGCATATACACTACCGGTCAAAAGTTTTAGAACACCTACTCATTCAAGGGTTTTTCTTTATTTTTACTATTTTCTACATTGTAGAATAATAGTGAAGACATCAGAACTATGAAATAACACATATGGAATCATGTAGTAACCAAAAAAGTGTTAAACAAATCAAAATATATTTTACTTCAAATATCCACCCTTTGCCTTGATGACAACTTTGCACACTCTTGGCATTCTCTCAACCAGCTTCATGAGGTAGTCACCTGGAATGCATTTCAATTAACAGGTGTGCCTTCTTAAAAGTTAATTTGTGGAACTTATTTCCTTCTTAATGTGTTTGAGTCAGTCAGTTGTGTTGTGACAAGGTAGGGGGGTGTATAGAAGATAGCCCTATTTGGTAAAAGACCAAGTCCATATAATGGCAAGAACAGCTCAAATAAGCAAAGAGAAACGACAGTCCATCATTACTTTAAGACATGAATGTCAGTCAATACGGAACATTTCAAGAACTTTGAAAGTTTCTTCAAGTGCAGTCACAAAAACCATCAAGCGCTATGATGAAACTAGCTCTCATGAGGACCGCCACAGGAATGGAAGACCCAGAGTTAACTCTGCCGCAGAGGATGAGTTCATTAGAGTTAACAGCCTCAGAAATTGCAGCCCAAATAAATTATTCAGAGTTCAAGCAACAGACACATCTCAACATCAACTGTTCAGAGGAGACTGTGTGAATCAGCCCTTCAGGGTCGAATTGCTGCAAATAAACCACTAATAAAGGACACCAAGAAGAAGATGATACTAGCTTGGGCCAAGAAACACGAGCAATGGACATTAGACTGGTGGAAATGTGTGCTTTGGTCTGGAGTCCACATTTTGAGATTTTTGGTCCCAACCAATGTGTCTTTGTGAGACGCGGTGTGGGTGAATGGATGATCTCCGCATGTGTATTTCCCACCGCAAAGCATGGAGGAGGAGGTGTGATGGTGCTTTGCTGGTGACACTGTCTGTAATTTGTTTAGAATTCAAGGCACACTTAACCAGCATGGCTACCACAGCATTCTGCAGCGATACGCCATCCCATCTGGTTTGGGCTTAGTGGGACTATAATTTGTTTTTCAATAGGACAATGACCCAACACACCTCCAGGCTGTGTAAGGGCTATTTTACCAAGAAGGAGAGTGATGGAGTGCTGCATCAGATGACCTGGCCTCCACAATCCCCCGACCTCAACCAAATTGAGATGGTTTGGGATGAGTCGGACCGCAGAGTGAAGGAAAAGCAGCCAACAAGTGCTCAGCATATGTGGGAACTCCTTCAAGACTGTTGGAAAAGCATTCCAGGTGAAGCTGGTTGAGAGAATGCCAATCGTGTGCAAAGCTGTCATCAAGGCAAAGGGTGGCTATTTGAACAATCTCAAATATAAAATAAATTCTGATATGTTTAACACTTTTTTGCTTACTACATGATTCCATATGTGTTATTTCATAGTTCTGATGTCTTCACTATTATTCTACAATGTAGAAAATAGTAAAAATAAAGAAAAACCCTTGAAATGAGTAGGTGTTCTAAAACTTTTGACCGGTAGTGTAGAGCTGGGGGTTACAATCTCTCTTCCATACTCTCCTTCCCTTCAGAAAGCAGATCACTGCCTGAGAAATAAGCAGCATAGGTAGGATGTTAGTTGCAGAAAGACCCTCAGAGAATGAAACCATTAAGGTTTGTTCTTGCTCTGTCTGGTGTCCCTAGGCCAAAATTCATCAAATGACATGGAAACAGTGGGCTCAGAGATGGCTGAGAGAATCCTACAGTGTATGACTCTTCATCTGTGTCACACCAATTGGCTTCCCCTCTATATGTAACGGATGTAACGCTGCTTGCTTAGTGAGTACTGCTTTCTTCCTGATTCGGCTCACAGAGGCTTGAACCCAGGGCCTCGTTCTTGCTAGCACATGTGACTGCCTTCCTTGACAACGTACCAACTGTTTGAGCTATCAAAAAATATCTCATTTGAAATCTCCATCGGCGACATTTCAAGCCAGCTGTGGAGTGATTTTACGGTATTGTTCATAAATCTGTTAGGCTACATATAGACAGATGCTCCCTCACATACAGGTTTAGACACCCTGAAATAGAAATGTAGGATAGATAATTAAGAGATGTATACTTTAGCTGCATTCACAGCATTGAATGATGAGGTATTTCTAACCCTCACCATAGGACTGGAGATGCATGTCATATACAGTGCCTTATCCCATAGACTTTATACAGCCAAAAATAAATTATCATAATCCCACAAATCTGCTCCACAGAATATTCTCTGTATCCCTCTAAATCCTGACAGGAAACTAGCCTATTACTCTAATCACTTCACCCCTACGGGAAAATATCCTCACAGGAATAGCTCTATAAAGGGCATCTGTAGATTAAGACGTGTTAAGAATTCCTGCAAGTTTATAAGATCATTCATGCATACAAAAAGTATTCTTAACCAAGACTGAAATGCCCGTTTGGGCATATGCTGGCCCTTGCGAATAAGCTATTTATACAGTCATGTCTTCATCTTGCCTTCTTTTTTGTACAAAAGCACGAGTAAAGAGAGAACACAAAGAGTGCTTCTATGTTTACAGTAAACTGCTAATTATGGGTTGTGTGATCTACTACATGTCGGTGAACTGTTTGAACTATACTCTTGCTCTTGAGCCTATGCTCTTGAGACTACAAGGTGAGCTGCCTGTTCTAGAATGCATATTGCGTGTGTTGTGCTCAGAGTCTTGTGTCAGTACCATTTCAATCTATGGTAGGTACATCTAATGTGGGCTGTTCCAGAATGCCTATTGTGTTGTGCATGAAGTCTTTTGTCGGTACATCTAAGGTGGGCTGTTTTCATTAACCCCGTCCGGTGCCATAAACGGATCACCGCTCTAGGGAGGTGATTAGGGAAAGGGAATGGGGGATACCTAGTCAGGAGCACAACTGAATGCATTCAACTGAAAATGTGTCTTCTGCATTTAACCCAACCCCTCTGAATCAGAGGAGGGCTGCCTTAACCCCCAACGGTCGATGTCCGCACCCCACTGACACCTAATTAGCATAATAAACAAATCCCCATACAAATCTGTCAGTTTAAGCTAAAGATATGGGGTGGGGGGGTTGCATTGGATGCGTCTCAATTCACCGCATCAGCTTATGTAACACTTCCAAATCTGCGGTGAAAAGGTGTCAAGACCGAAAATCGTTCTTCTCACAAAATCATCTGTAGCGTCCGAACGGTTTGGCCTACAAACTATTATTAATCGACGTCCACGTCACGGTGCAGTTGTTGTTGGGGGTTAACTGCCTTGCTTAAGGGCGGAACGACAGATTTTTCCACCTAGCCAGCTCTGGGATTCGAACCAGTAACCAGCCTAACACTCTTAACCTCTAGGCTACTTACCTAGTATACTCTAGCCTGGTTAATGGTCCTTACTGACAGCACTTAATGAAAATAAATGGAGGGCTGAAAGACTACACACAAGGAAGGAAGAGATTCTCCATCACTATGTGTTTCACCTTGTTTTCATGTTTAAGTAATCCTTTTTTCACATTCAAGGGAATTAGGCCTACCACAAATAGAATGATCAGATTACTATGGAATCACAGGGGAATCAAATAGTAGGTCCTAGTTCTTTCTTTCATTTTTTTGTTTTCAATTGTACCACAATGTGCTGGAGAATGGCTTTCTTTAATGTGACTGCAGTAGAGACAATAAGGGCATCTTCTACACTTCATTAGTTTTCCATTATCATATTTTGCATTAGGCGTATCAGCCAGAGTGAGTGCTAGGATCAAGTTTGCTTATTTCCGTCAGACATAAACAGACTGAAAAATGACACAATTGGGGGGTCATTCGGTTAATTGTGACTAAACTTGCCAATCATCCTTGGTTTGAATGGACACCAGGGGCATGGTAATGCATTCGAGTCACATAAAAACCAAACACAACAACTTATGATTGCTTTTAGCCTTTTGTTTTCTGGCTCCTCTGTCTTCATTTCTGTACTCTGCTTAATGTACATGAGAAAATGTCTGTTGGCATAGCACTTAAGCTTTGAAATATATGTAATTCCTGTGTGTTGGTGGAAAAGTAGTACGGGACTTCTGCAACAAATATTCACATCAACTGACCTGCTTTTGATCAATAACAAAGTCAGGCACTTGGGTAAACTGTTCGGGGATGACTACACCATTAGCTAACACACCACCGGGTGACTCTCACAGTGTAATTAAAAGGCATTCCCTCGAAATCCTGTCGATTAGGGAAGCTGTCTTAGAAATCATATGGGTGCCAGACAAACAACCCCTCCCTTCCTTTAGCGAGCCTAGCTATGTTGCATCCTCTTCCCCAACTGCTCTCCTCTGCCAACCCCCTCAATCTCTGTCGTACCCACGCTCTGCCCCACTGCCTCATCTCCTCTCTCTATCTCTCCCTCTCCTCTGCCCACACCCCAACAGCCCATATGCATTCATTTATCTCATTCCTTCTCCATGTCTGATATAGTTGGGCAAGACTGCCCTCTAGTCATGACATTGGTTTCCTTCTTTCCTCTCACTTGTCAGTCCATCCCCCATCCATGCTGCAGTCCCTGGGGTGTCTTTAGTTTGGTGGAGCCAACCGTGTCATGGAGGAAGACTGCCATCTACTGTCTTTAGTATTCTCTGGTTGTTTCTGAGCTATTCTCTTTGAGATCTGGCATCAGTAAGGTAGGACGACACTGCCATCTGCTGCACTGAAATGTGACTTTAAAAAAGTGGGCAGTCATTTCAATTGAAAACCCCCATTTAGTGGCTCTGCTTGTGTTAAATATTTTCCTATAGCTACACAATGACCGTCATCATGGAGCGTATTTCATTACCTGTAGATCTATTGTTGCAACAAACTTAACATGGATGTGATTCACATATGATAATTACATTGCTTTTTATGGAATATGTTATATCTTATGGAATATTTGCTGTACATTCGCTATTTTTTTCTTTTCTCATATGATACAGGCCACCTACTTAATTGATCTGTAATTAGCCTAATCTCTAAAACATGTGAATCTTATTATTATTGCAGCTGCAAGACTCCCTCCACCCCCATCTCACTCTGTTTTTAGACTGTCAGAGCTGCTCCTTCCTTTTCTTAACAGCAGCTCACTCACACAGCTACACCTGAAGGCAGGACAAAGAGAAGAGGTCACCCTCCACACTCCCACACAGTGGCTCCATCGGTCTTCTCTTTATGTCTCCTTCTCACCATATCTCCCCTATTTGTACTCTGACTCACATGGCTCTCTGCCTTCCTCCCACATACACAGTCTTATTCAATACATTTTCACGTAATCTCTCTCACACACAAACAGTAGGGCCTATGTCAGGACTGTTAATACCCAGTGTTTATCATTGTGTTACTTAAAACATTGTTCATCGAGTGATCTTTTGGTTCACTGTTAATTGATTAATCTACTGTATAATTCACTGAGTTTTAATGAGCAATGTTGTAATTTCTGACAGTGAGATGAAAGGTTGTCCGAATGCCTAGCCTACATACCACAGCCAGCAGGTGGGGGAACTAGACCTACCTTTTGATTGCTGGGAGCACTAAACAACGTACACCACTGATTGTCAACACGCCCCACAAAATGGAATCACGTACCTCCAGTCAGAGGCACATTACAGCTAGCGAAGAATGATTTGTGCACATGTGTGTATGCGCTTATGCCTGGGAGGTCACCCAGTTACAAAACCAATGCAGTTCTGCTAACTCGGCGCACTTGTGTATGGGCGATTCCATGGAAGCAGAAAATATTCTTGGTATCTCAGATTGTTCTGGTAATTCTCACATAAAAACTGAATTAGGAGGAAGGATGTTTGAAATACTTTTTACATTTGTATCACAAATCATTTTTGAGAAAATCATGATGAAAGTGGCCATTTTATAACCTTTTTAGACCTATACATGCCTCCTGTAAGACCCTATGATCTGTGAACCATACATGATACAGAAAACATATTGGTGTCATGCTGCTTATAGTGTGCTCTAAAATATGGAGAATGTCTTGATTAAAAAAATTCAACACATTTTAAATACAAAATGTTTCGTGTTTCGAGCACAAACCATTTTGTATTTAAAATGTGTTGTTTATTTGCTCGATTGGAAATGTATGGGCCTATTGCAACCATCGATGACCAGATTAACGGCAGCTGATCTCTCGTTACACTATCAATACGCTCTAAAATCAGCCACACAGCTTCTTCTTCTATGGTATTATTGTGGTCAGAAAACAAAACGTTAGAGGTGCATGCCGGTTATGCTGCCACGTACTGTACTGGAGTGTGTAGTCAATCACAGCTTACAGACTAAATGAATAAAGAAACAATCATTAAGAAAAGAAAAACCCTCCTACCTAATCCTGTACTACTAAGAAAATAAAAAGAGACCAACTAACTTCTAACAAAGCCTCCCCCATCCCCAAAATCCCTTCCAACCCCCCAATCCCCATCCAACCTAAAAAACCCTACACAATCTTTCCGTCTCTTCCACTTACTGGTACTTACAATACATCAACACATGCGCCACCATTTCATTGACCATACACTCCAGACACAAACCATTCACATGCTTGCCAACCAGATGTAAGGATGAGTTCAATGCAAAGTCCTAAGCGCAGCCGAGAAAACACCACCTCTTCCTTCCTAATCTGACCTTTGAATCTTGGTCTGCTGACCCTTCTTTGGAAGGCATATAAATGCCAGCCTTTGGGCTGGCTGTCCCACCTATTTTGCTACACATCTATCATAATGGCTCTAATCTTACATTTGGCCTCACCTCTACACAGTGGAGCATGAAAACCTATTGAGCAGAATAGCACTACTACACCCAGTCTCTCGATTCTCCAAAATAACATTAATGCCTCCAATACGCCTGCACAGCTGATCTCAATTGAAACCATTACTGGCCATCATAGTACCGCCCCCTAAAGGTGATCACTTTTAGTCCTGCTTTCAACCAAAATCTTTCAAGACATTTTCGCCCTCTACAGGGTATTATTTTCTGTATAAAATAAAATCTGCATCAAACAATATGCACATGCTCCCCCCAGAGATGTGTTTCCATCAAACTGAGTTTTTGCAGATAAAAAGCTGTGAGTGATGACGTAGTGCACATAAAAATAACTTTTACAGTTAAATTCCAATGTACCAAATGAAAAGTACAAGTTAAATGGGTTTCCATCACATTTTCAACTCTACTGATGGTTTTGTCAAAAATAACTGTTGGGTTAGATAGCAAATGTGCCCATTCTGGTCTTGACACAGCGCTCTAGCCAACAGATCGCAGATAAGAGCAATATTATTTGTATTTGTCAAACGGTAGCCAAGCATCAATCATCATGTCACCAGAATAAGACCCTTGATATTTATTGGAAAGGAGCATCAAGCTCATCACCTTGCACATTACCACCCTGTGAAGTTCATCATAATTAATTTCATCTGTAGCCTAATTAACTGCATGCTTTCTCAAGTTGTAGTGGGAGGACCACACAACATATCATCGCGTGACTCCAAGTTTATTTCGATATGATGGTTAATATATCAATATTTGCGCATAAATGTGTTTCCACTGCCATTTCTCGCATAATTAATCCCACCATGTCGATGTACATTTGGAGTCACGCGATGAATAGAATAGTATAGAATACAGTGTATACATATGAGATGAGTAATATAGATATGTAAACATTATTAAAGTAACTAAGATACCATAGAATAGCATATAATACAGTATATACATATGAGATGAGTAATGCAAGATATGTAAACATCATTAAAGTGGCTAGTGTTCCATTCTGGTGACATGATGATCGATGCTTGACTGCCGTTTGACAAATAAGAATATTCTTGCTCTTATCCATAATGATCTCATGTAGACTAGCCTACCCGCACTGTATCTGCGAGCTGTTGGCTAGAGCGCAGGTGCCAAGACCAGAGTAGGCACATTTTGCTATTTAAAGCAACAGTTTGTGACAAAACCATCAGTAGAGTTGAAAATGCGATGGAAGCACATGGAACTTTAGATTTTTATTGGGTACATTAAAACTTAAGCCAAAAAGTACATTTTGTGTGCACTACGTCATCACGCACTGATTTTTATCCACAACAAGTCAATTTGGTGGAAACACCACTGGTGAGCAAATGAGAATATTTTATTTATGCAAATTCTAGAATATTCGCATGGAAATCTGTTGCCAATTGGATGGAAACCTAGCTAGTAACCAGGTTTCCATCCAACCTTTTTATGGGAGTAAAGTACATGTCGGATAAAACATTTCATGACAGGCCTGATGAAAACAGAAAATGTTTCTGTAAACGTTCCAAATGTCTACAAAACAAAATAATCTAGAGAAGGTAGGCTCTTTTTGTGTTGGTAAAATTAATTGTGTGAGAAATGTCTATGGAAACGCTTTTACCCACACCAAAGAACATCTGATTACAGTCGTCTCTCACAAATACGTACACATTTCCACGCCCATGAGGGTCCTAGACTTAGGCAGGGCCATGACAATACCAGTAAGAGAAACCTACTGTGTTTCTACCTAACAACAGAGAAGGAGTGTCTATCTTAGACATGCAAGGAGATGACTCCGCCTAGTTGGAAGGTATAAAGATGTGCTTGTGTGACTTGTATGTTGTGTTTAGAGCTGAAGCACCCTGTGGGTTGAATAAACTTGGTTTTTCTAGTCGTCCATGAGTTTTTAACACTGTTTGTTCAGAACCTAACAGGATTCACCACGATTTACAGTCGAACTGGAGAGTCTGAATCAGTGTAAGGAGCCGGCACCAAAAACAAGGTAGGCACAGTTCCTACACCTGTTACCACTCATTCTGACATTTTAGGGAGATGAGTCGTAGGCTGAATACAAATTATAGGATACGGAGCTAGAAAGCCTGAGCTTATTCATTACTCCCATTGTATTATGACCAGTTGTAGATTTATGGTATAGGGTAGGTCCCGGAAGGTAAGCCCGAGCAGGCTGGTCCCTGCATAGGGTAAGTCCTAGGGGGTAAGTCCCAAGTGGGTTGGTTCCTGCTAGCTTCATTTAAGAATAGGGTAAGTCCGAGCAGGCTGGTTCCTGCGGAGGTTAAGTCCTAGGGGGTAAATCCCGAGTGGGGTTGGTTCCCTGCTAGACCCATAAATTATAGGGTAAGTCCCGGAAGGGAAGCCCGAGCAGGCTGGTCCCTGCATAGGGTAAGTCCTAGGGGGTAAGTCCCGAGTGGGTTGGTTCCTGCTAGCTTCATTTAAGAATAGGGTAAGTCCGAGCAGGCTGGTCCCTGCAGAGGTTAAGTCCTAGGGGGTAAATCCCGAGTGGTGTGTGTATGGATAAATTGTCACGCTTGTGTAATAGTATGGTAGGTTGTAGAGAAATAGTCCATGTAGAAGGATGTGCATACAGTGAAGAATAGGAGATATCTGAGGATATCTGTGCTTAAAGATGAAACATTGTCAGTGAGTGGGAATGTGGATGGTGATGGAAGGTTGCCTGTAAATTCTGGAGGAGGGCTCCCTCCATGGTTGGAAAAGCGAAAGGATATTAGAATGTTGTTTGAAAGTGATTTGTGTGTATTAGCAGTAGCAATAAGGAGAGAGATTGGTTTATGCCCTATTGGGGCGGGGAACTGTGACAGATTATGTTGAAATTGGAAGACAACTGAGTAATTTTGGTAACAGATGTCATCAGCAGTGATATTTGAAGCGTGACACTGGTATAAGACATTAGTTCTCCCGTATTCTCCAGTTGTAAATTGGCAGACGCTTCAGTATCATTTTTAATACAAGGTATCAGGTCCTGTGACCAAATTATTAGGCACCTATAACTGAACTACTCTCTGGGAAGTGGGTATCACTACCTGAAAAATAACTACAATTGTTGTGTATTAGAGCCGTGGGTGAGGAAATCTAAACACCCTGGACACCGTCGGGAGAGGCGTCGGAATAATAACTATTGAAATGGCGACCGGCGGCCCCTATCCTTTAAAGGAGGGCTAGAGGAAGAAAAGTTTAACAAAGCCATAGAGGTGCTGAAAGAGGCGCACAAGTGATTTACCAATTCGGCTCGAATATGGGAACAATTTAGCAAACTGTATAAAATTTGTCAGCACTCTAATCTAATAAAGAATTCAGAGATGCTATTGTGAGTTGGCACAATGACATAAAAGAAAAATCAAATGCTCAATACACCAGCGTTTTGATGTCAGCATCATATCAACAGAAAAGCAAAACCGACAGAACCAAAATTACTAGATGTACTAGGTTGTGTTTCCAAGATGGCGAAGTAGTGCAGTCCTGTTTCTGTCGTGTGTCTGTAAATAGCCTGTAAATACCCTGTTTTTTTGTATTTTTCGTACATATTTCCCTATCAGACTTTTCATCCTTCTACAAAATATACTTTCCTGCAACCCGCCTCACTCAATGTGGAACGGATTCTATTGTTGACTTACCTTTTTTTTTTTGAGAACTCTGTTTATTAAGTTTTACACACACACAGACAAGACAAAGCAATATAAATAATATACTCAACTAGACAAAAATACAAATAATACATATAAAAAAAAAATAATAACTTTAAAGATACCATACTTTAGACAAGTTAAACACACCAGGCAGAAGGCTACAAAAGGTTAAAGGGCAATCTATAGTATAGGGACAGAGCAAATACCTCACCATTGTTCCTGTAAACAGTTAAGGGATGGGGTGGAGAAATGCAACCACTCACAGACAGTCAAGGCCACAGACCAATCATCCACTGGACCAAAAATAAAAAGTTACAATGCTTTAAAAATAAAAAATGAATATTGATAATTTTATGTAGGCGTGAACAGAATTTAAAAAATTAAAATAACTGGGAAAAACAAGCTCACACCTTAGTCTCTGCCCGGGCGAGATGAACAGGGCATCCGCAGGTCACAATCAATAAGGACATCAACCTTAATGCCCCCCACCCCCACCCCAGAAAAAAAACACAGAGAAATGCTCATCCAACCCCTAAGTCACAGGGAGGTCAAATACAGACTTATTTTGGTTTTAATAGGAATGCTATCAGAGGATGGACTGTTTAAAGTAAGACCGGAATGGAGCCCAAGCCTCATTAAACAGTTTGGGGTTCCCACGTGAATTGAATTTAATTTTTTCTAGTTTCAGAGAGCACAACACATCTCTCACCCAATATTTATAAGATGGGGGAGCTGCCATCTTCCAGTTCTGTAGTATTAGCCGTCTAGCTAAAAGAGTTGTATAAGCAACAGTGTCCGACTGGATTCTTGACAGGGGGGTGCTTATGGGCAGTACTCCAAAAAGGGCTGTAAGGGGAGAGGGATCTATAACAGTGTTATATATATCAGAGAAACATTTAAATATTAATTCCCAGAAACCTGACAGTTTATGACAGCCCCAGAACATATGCAACAGTGTGGCCGGTTCAATTTTACATCTGACACAGGTAGGATCAAAATCAGAGAATATTCTTCCAAGTCTGGCCCCAGACCAGTGGATACGGTGAACCACCTTGAATTGAATGAGGCTGTGTCTAGTGCTAAAAGAGGACGAATGCACCCTGCGCAGCACAGATTCCCAGGTGTCTTCCCCAAGTTCCTCCCCCAAATCCTTTTCCCATCGAGTCTTTAAAGGCACCAAAGAAGGGTTCTGTAAGTCATGAATGATTGCATATACATCTGAAATTGCGCCCCTAGGAAGCTTGTTCAGCTCCAGGATGCTCTCTATAGCTGTATTCACAGGCCTATGGGGAAATTCAGGTGTGTTAGCTCTGACAAAGTTCCTAGTCTGGAGATAGCGGAAAAAGTGGGATTGGGGGAGGTTGAACCTTTCCTGTAGCTGAGCAAAAGAGGCAAATGTATCATCAAAGAATAATTGGGCTAGTGAGGAGAGGCCTAGTGAGTGCCAGATGTCAAAAGCCCCATCATTCAAAGATGGAGGAAATAAAATGTTCTGATTGATTGGGCCTGATAGAGAAAAGCCTCGGAGGCCAAAGGCTAAGCGGAACTGATTCCAAATTTTAAGAGACTGCTTTACAATTGGGTTGACACACCTTTTGCCAAGGGACACTGGGAGAGACGAGCACAACACAGAAGAAAGTGCAGCAGGTTTACACGATTCAGACTCCATCTGGACCCAGATTGGTCTAGGGCCAGTAGGATCAGTCTGCAGCCAGTACAGAAGGGCTCTGAAATTTGCAGCCCAATAGTATGTCTGAAAATTTGGTAGAGCTAAACCCCCCAATGACTTAGGCTTCTGTAAATGTTTTCTACCAATCCGTGGTACCTTGCCATCCCAAATAAAATGCATGAATGTTTGATCCAGTGAAATAAAAAAAGATTTTGGAATAAAAATGGGTAGACATTGAAATAAATATAGAAATTTGGGCAACACACTCATTTTAATGACATTAATCCTTCCGATAAGAGAAAGAGGTAGCGCTTTCCAAAAAGCAAAAGATTGTTTCAAACTGTCTGCTAGAGCAACCAAGTTTTCCTGAAACAGATTTGAATATTTCCTTGTCACTTTGACTCCCAAGTAGGTGAATTGATCCCGGACAATCCTAAACTGAGAGCTTGTAAAAGAGCACTTTAAAGCAGCCTTGTTTACAGGAAAAAGCTCACTCTTGCCTAGATTCAGCTTGTACCCTGAGATTGATCCAAACTTTTTAAGAACAGATAAGGCGCGTGGCAATGAGGTATCAGGGTTAGAGATAAACAAAAGGAGGTCATCCGCATATAGCGAGACTTTCTGCTCTGAGCCCGTCCGGATTATTCCTTGAATGGCATCATTAGAGCGTAATGCAATGGCGAGAGGTTCGATTGCCAAAGCAAACAACAAGGGGGAGAGTGGACAGCCCTGTCTGGATCCGCGGTGCAAGGGAAAATAGTCAGAGGACAAGTTGTTAGTCCGTACCGAAGCCATGGGGGAAAAATAAAGAATCTTTATCCACGCAATGAATTTGGGGCCAAAACCAAATCTATAAAGGGTGGCTGTTAGGTAATCCCACTCAACGCGGTCAAACGCTTTTTCTGCATCAAGTGAGACCACCACCTCTGGGTCCTCCGACGCAGGGGAGTACAGTATATTCATAAGGCGCCTAATATTGAAAAACAAATGCCTATTTCTCACAAAGCCAGTCTGGTCAGAGTGTATTACTTGATGCAGCGAGCCTTCCATACGGATGGCTAAAAGCTTGGCTAGGATTTTGTAATCACAGTTTAAAAGCGAGATTGGGCGAAAGGATCCACATTCCAGAGGGTCTTTGTTTTTCTTTAATAGTAATGAAATTGAAGCTTGATAAAGACTAGGCGGTAGCTTTGAGGTATTAAGGCACTCTGCAAATAGTCGAAACAAGAATGGGCAAAGCAGACCAGAAAACGTCCTGTAAAATTCGGTTGGAAAACCATCCGGACCCGGTGATTTACCGCTTTTCATTGCGGACACTGCTGTTGCAATCTCCTCAGGTGTAAATTCTTCTTCTAGATAGTCATGGGTGTCTGTATCAATTGAAGGCATATTCAGGCCATTAAAGAAGGAATCAATCAGCAAAGGGTCTTGAGGGGATTCAGAGGTGTATAGCGCAGAATAAAATTGTTTGAATTGATCATTGATCTCTTTATGTATAACTGTGGTGGCACCAGACGGGGTCCTTATTTGTGGGATTAAACGTGAGGCCTCAGATTTACGGATCTGATGTGCAAGGAGTTTACTGGCCTTGTCGCCTTGTTCATACACTCTGTACCGAGCTCGCAAGAGTAGCTGTTCAGCTTGCCTGGTAGAAAGCTCATCAAATTCAGATTGGAGTAGTTGGCGCTCTTTATGCAGATCAGAGGAAGGAACCGTGGCATACTTCTCATCCAATGTGGCTATGGATTCGCTCAGGTCCCGAAGTCGCTGAGAGCGAACTCTGTTTTGGTTGGCTGTATAAGAAATAATTTGGCCACGTAGGTATGCTTTGAGAGACTCCCATATGGTAGAGCAGGACATACCTGGTGTTGAATTAGTTTCTAGGAATAAGGTGATTTCAGAAGAAATGAAATTGACAAACTCCTTATCTGAGAGTAAAATGGGGTTAAGACGCCATTGATAACACATAGGAGGTCGCTGGGGAAACTCTAGTTCAAGCACTAATGGAGAATGGTCCGAAATAACAATACTCTTGTAAGTACACTGCCGAAGGTTAGGCAAAAGTTTTTTGTCCAAAAAGAAGTAATCAATCCGGGAGTATGTTTGATGAACATGAGAATAAAAGGAATACTGTCTATCTGTAGGATGTAGGAAACGCCAGGCCTCAAACATGGCATATTTCTGAAGAAAGGCTTGAATAAGTAGGGCACATTTAGATGGGCCTGTAGTTGTTCGTGAGGACTTGTCAAGAACTGGGGACATTTTGCAGTTGAAATCCCCCCCTAAAATCAATAAATGAGAGTCTAAATTGGGTATAGCAGACAAAAAGGAAGAAATGAAACTTGTGTCATCCCAATTGGGAGCATAAACACTAGCCAAAACAAGAGGGGTAGAAAACAGTTTACCGGTTACTATGACGTATCGTCCCTTAGGATCAGCGATAACCTCAGAAGCTACAAAGGGAGTGACTTTATCAACCAAAATGGCAGCCCCTCTTGATTTACTATGAAAGTTAGAGTGGAACACTTGACCAACCCAGTCCCTACGCATCCTGAAGTGCTCACCAGTCCTCAAGTGAGTCTCTTGTAGAAATGCAACATTTGCATTCAAACCCTTTAAGTGTGTCAACACCCTCTTACGTTTCACTGGGTTATTAACCCCTTTGGTGTTCCACGAAATGTATTTGATCGCATTGTTTCGGCCCCTCTGGGCATTCCCGTTATACAACCCTGTCATTAGAGCATAGAATGGAAAAGCAATGAGCGCCCAGAAACCCCAGTATAACTTGTCTCAGAGTAATAATGTACGGTGGTAGATGTTGAGAAAAAGTACCGAAAAAAAAACAAAAAAGACAGAATGACAACATTAGAACTGAACAATTCAACCCCTCCCCCCACCCCCTCCCCCCATCCCAGACAGTACCTCCCCAAACGAGGTACAAGCCTAAATAGAGCATGTTCTCTTCGCACAGTATGTCTGTGAGAGTGCGGTCTTAAACCTAAACCCACAGTCCCGCTCTTTAAAGTCGTGTTTTGTTAGTGGATCAAACAGCAAAAAGAGATAATCATTTTTTAAATAAAAGAAATTAAGGTGAATCCCTTGTGCAGACGAAATTACAAAAGCACCACTTGTAGATGTATATAATTATATTCCCAGTCTTATAGCAGGCATTTGAGAGAGAAAATAAAGAAAATAAATAGAATGTGTAACGGCTCTCAGCCGAAAACCTAATTTGAAGTAAGGAAATCGTAGTAAGACAATCAAAAATGATAATAATTATTATTATTATAATAGTTGTCTAGTTGAATGCTGAGACAGCTTACAACCAAGACCAAAAAACTACGTGTGCGCAACGTTTAACGCTTGCTGGGCATAAATGACGCTCTGAGCCTTAACATTTAAGTGAAGACCCCAAAAAAACGTGTCGCCTCGGGAAGCATTTACTGTTTACTGGGTCAATGCAAACGGCTGCAGTAAGCAAATAACCAAGAATATTTTGAGTCACTGAGACACTATGTAAACAAACTGAATAGGTGAGCAAGACAGCCTGGAAAACACAGGAGTATAGTAAAACCGCAATACAATGAGATTAAAATGACTGAATGCTTGTAAGGCAAGCACACTAGATGATCAAAACATTAGATCACATCAAATAAGCCTGAATGGGTACGCCAACCCCCCAACTATACAAAATTAGCATGTTGTAGCTAAACAGTTGTACCACAGGTGGGTTACATACTATCCACAGTTCGCTAGCAACAATTGCTGAACTATGAGCAAGTTCAAGACTTCTTGATGTGACGTTGAATGTGAGAGAGAGCCTCATCCGGAGATTCAAATGTGTAGTCTTTACCATCATGAGATAGCCATAAACGGGCCGGGAATCGCAGTCCGTACTTCACACCTGGGTGGTCCCGAAGTAGTCGTTTGGCCTGTCCAAAGGCTGCGCGCTGCCTGGAAACAGTGGGGGAGTAGTCCTGGTAGATGGAGAAGCTCTGTCCTTGAAAGCTCAGAGTGGTATTGCGGGCTCGTCGGAGAATCTCCATCTTCTCATGGAAAAAGTGCACTCGAAGAATTATGTCACGGGGCCTCTCCCCCTCCCGGGGCTTTGGGCGCAGCGACCGGTGGGCACGATCAATCAGGGGCTTTTCATCCAAGGCTAGAACATCCTTCAGCAGCCCAGAAACGAAATCCGTGGCGCGAGGCATTTCCGCTGACTCTGGGACTGATACAAGTCTCAGGTTATTGCGGCGAGAGAATCCCTCCAAACTTACACAGCTCTCCTTCACCTTTTTCAAGTCCGCAGCTAGGCGTTTCACGTCAGCCTCCAGGGATGTAGTTAAGTCGGAGACATTTGTAGCGAAGGTCTCCAGTGCTGCAATCGTTGTAGTGTGCGACTCCATTGTTGTTTTGAGTGATGCGATTGCCGGCACTGTCTCGTTCCGCAGGATGGTTAGATCTGCTTTTAAAGTATCAGAAACCTCCTT
Organism: Coregonus lavaretus; assembly: GCF_964263955.1. Classification (NCBI taxonomy): domain Eukaryota; kingdom Metazoa; phylum Chordata; class Actinopteri; order Salmoniformes; family Salmonidae; genus Coregonus; species Coregonus lavaretus. The sequence goes on from NC_139991.1 coordinate 46,886,121, forward strand.
TATTCGGGCCTCAATCGTAGCAACCACCTCCGTTTTCATTTCAACTATCTCAGAGCGTAGTAGTTTGATGGCCTCGAGAATGTTCACTTCGGCGCCGCCAGGCCAAGCCGCCCCCCCGGGTAGAGTATCAGTCCCCGGGTCGTCAGGCTCAGGGGAGGGCGGTGATGAGAGTGTGTCTTGTAGGCCGGGTTTTCTCAAAGTCATGCTTTTGGCCTTATGTTTCGTCGACATGCTGATATTTGGAAGTAAAGTAGTCTTGGTTTTTACGGGAAGGGATCACCAAAATAATATATGAAAATAAATACGGTTTTGCTGCTAAATTCACATAAACTTTAAAAATACCACGGGAGCAAACGGAAAACACGTCAGTCGCACATGGCGTCCCTCCAATCCCCCCTGTTGACTTACCTTTTATCTAGAATCTAGAATCTCCAGTTGAAACTAGCTAGCCAGCTAACTAGCTACTTGCTATTAGCCACAGCTAGCGGTGTTTCACCCAGATCATTGGATTTTTTCCGCGGGATTAATTTTAATCACTGGACATTGATCACCGGATATTCGGCCAGTCTGCACAGCGCGTTATCGACCCAGAACATATCAGTTTTTCCGCCGGAATCACTGATTCACTGAACCTTTAACTCCGGATTCATCGCTACCAGCTGGCTACAACAAAACGGAGGCTGTGGTCTGGCTAATCATCCCGAGCTAGGCCCATCTCCCGGCTATCTACCTCTCTATCAACCGGACGGGACCACCTAGTGTTGACACGGAGCCCCGCCGATCCTACACGACTGGTCTGCCGACGAAATCGTCTGATGTGGTTATGACGTTAACCACGAAGATTCCATCCATCTGCTAGCCCTGGCCCGTTAGCACACGTTATCCGTGGCCTCTTTACTCACTAAACTGAACTAGCTACTGAACTAGCTACTTGCTATTAGCCACAGCTAGCGGTGTTTCACCCAGAATATTGGATTTTTTTCCGCGGGATTAATTTTTAATCACTGGACATTGATCACCGGATATTCGGCCAGTCTGCACAGCGCGTTATCGACCCAGAACATATCAGTTTTTCTGCCGGAATCACTGAATCACTGGACCTTTAACTCCGGATTCATCGCTACCAGCTGGCTACAACAAAACGGACGTAGCACAAGCTAGCCGTGGCCTCTTACTCACTAGCGCTTCACCACCGGACCTTATGATAACTCAGCTATACAGCTGATATCTGCTGGACTGTTCCTTTTTACGGTACTACATCCTGTTTATGTTCAGCCTCAGCCCAAACATGGTTAGTTTATTGTTGTTTCGGTTATTTCTAATTGTACTATATCACTGTAGACCCCCCAGCCTAGCTAAACCTGCCTTAGCTCCTTTGTCCCTCCCCCCATACACTCAGAGACCGACTCAATTGATGCCTCTAGAGATACTATCTCTTTCATTGTTACCCAACGCTTAGGTTTACCTCCACTTTACTCATATCCTTCCATATCCTTGTCTGTACATAATGCCCTGAATCTTTTCTATAACACCCGGAAATCTGCCCCCTTTATTCTATGTACCCAACGCACTAGAAGACCAGTTCTTAAAGCCTTTAGCCGTATCCTTATTCTAGTCCTCCTCTGTTCCTCTGGTGATGTAGAGGCTAACCCAGGCCCTGTAGCCCCCAGTATCACTCCTACTCCCCAGGAGCTATCATTTGATGACTTCTGTAATCGCAAAAGTCTTGGTTTCTTGCACATAAATATCAGAAGTCTACTTCCTAAGTTTGAGTTATTCACTGCGTTAGCACACTCTGCCAACCCTGATGTTCTAGCAGTGTCTGAATCCTGGCTCAGGAAGGCCACCAAAAATTCTGAAATTTCCATCCCCAACTATAACATTTTCCGTCTAGATAGAACTGCCAAAGGGGGTGGAGTTGCAATCTACTGTAGAGATAGCCTGCAGAGCTCTATCATACTATCCAGGTCTGTGCCCAAACAGTTTGAGCTTCTACTTCTAAAAATCCACCTTTCCAGAAATAAGTCTCTCACTGTTGCCGCTTGCTACAGACCCCCCTCAGCCCCCAGCTGTGCCCTGGACACCATATGTGAATTGATTGCCCCCCATTTATCCTCTGAGTTTGTACTGCTTGGTGACCTAAATTGGGATATGCTTAATACCCCAGCCATCCTACAATCCAAGCTAGATGCCCTCAACCTCACGCAAATTATCAACGAACCTACCAGGTACAACCCTAAATCCTTAAACATGGGTACCCTCATAGATATCATCCTGACTAACATACCCTCTAAATACACCTCAGCTGTCTTCAACCAGGATCTCAGCGATCACTGCCTTATTGCCTGCGTCCGTAACGGGTCCGCGGTCAAACGACCACCCCTCATCACTGTCAAACGCTCCCTAAAACACTTTAGCGAGGAGGCCTTCCTAATTGACCTGGCCCAGGTATCCTGGATGGATATAGATCTCATTCCGTCAGTAGAGGATGCCTGGTTGTTCCTTAAAAGTAATTTCCTCTCAATCTTAAATAAACATGCCCCATTCAAAAAATACAGAACTAAGAACCGATATAGCCCCTGGTTCTCCTCAGACTTGACTGCCCTTGACCAGCACAAAAACATCCTGTGGCGTACAGCATTAGCATCAAATAGCCCCCGCGATATGCAACTTTTCAGGGAAGTTAGGAACCAATATACACAAGCAGTCAGGAAAGCAAAGGCTAACTTTTTCAAACAGAAATTTGCATCCTGTAGCACTAACTCCAAAAATTCCATGGAGAATAAGAGCACTTCCTCCCAGCTGCCCACTGCACTGAGGCTAGGAAACACTATCACCACCGATAAATCTACAATAATCGAGAATTTCAACAAGCATTTTGCTACAGCTGGCCATGCTTTCCATCTGGCTACCACTAACCCGGCCACCAACTCTGCACCCTCTGCTGCAACTTGCCCATGCCCCCCCCTCCCCCCGCTTCTCCTTCACACAAATTCAGACAGCTGATGTTTTGAAAGCGCTGCAAAATCTGGACCCCTACAAATCAGCTGGGCTAGACAATCTGGACCCTTTCTTTCTAAAACTAGCCGCCGAAATTGTCGCAACCCCTATTACTAGTCTGTTCAACCTCTCTTTCATAACGTCTGAGATCCCCAGAGATTGGAAAGCTGCCGCGGTCATCCCCCTCTTCAAAGGGGGTGACACTCTAGATCCAAACTGCTACAGACCTATATCCATCCTGCCCTGCCTTTCGAAAGTATTCGAAAGCCAAGTTAACAAACAGATCATCGACCATTTCGAATACCACCGTACCTTCTCCGCTATGCAATCCGGTTTCCGAGCTGGTCACGGGTGCACTTCAGCCACGCTCAAGGTCCTAAACGATATTATAACCACGATTGATAATAGACAGTACTGTGCAGCCGTCTTCATCGACCTGGCCAAGGCTTTCGACTCTGTCAACCACCGCATTCTTATTGGCAGACTAAATAGCCTTGGTTTCTCAAATGACTGCCTCGCCTGGTTCACCAACTACTTCTCAGATAGAGTTCAGTGTGTCAAATCGGAGGGCCTGTTGTCTGGACCTATGGCAGTCTCTATGGGGGTGCCACAGGGTTCAATTCTTGGGCCGACACTTTTCTCCGTGTATATCAATGATGTCGCTCTTGCTGCTGGTGACTCTCAGATCCACCTCTACGCAGACGACACCATTTTGTATACATCTGGCCCTTCATTGGACACTGTGTTAGCAAACCTCCAAACGAGCTTCAATGCCATACAACAATCCTTCAGTAGCCTTCAACTGCTCTTAAACACTAGTAAAACTAAATGCATGCTTTTCAATCGAACGCTGCTAGCACCCGCCCACCCGACTAGAATCACCACTCTCGACGGGTCTGAGCTAGAATATGTGGACAACTACAAATACCTAGGTGTCTGGTTAGACTGTAAACTCAACTTCCAGACTCACATAAAGAATCTCCAATCCAAAGTTAAATCTAGAATCGGCTTTCTATTTCGCAACAAAGCCTCCTTCACTCATGCTGCCAAACATGCCCTCGTAAAACTGACTATCCTACCGATCCTTGACTTCGGCGATGTCATTTACAAAATAGCCTCCAACACTCTACTCAGCAAATTGGATGTAGTCTATCACAGTGCCATCCATTTTGTCTCCAAAGCCCCATACACTACCCACCACTGTGACCTGTACGCTCTTGTTGGCTGGTCCTCACTACATGTTCGTTGTCAAACCCACTGGCTCCAGGCCATCTATAAATCACTGCTAGGCAAATCCCCGCCTTATCTTAGCTCATTGGTCACCATAGCAGCACCCACCCGTAGTCTGCGCTCCAGCAGGTTTATCTCACTGGTCATTCCCAAAGCCAACACCTCCTTTGGCCGCCATTCCTTCCAGTTCTCTGCTGCCAATGACTGGAACGAATTGCAAAAATCTCTGAAGCTGGAGACTCTTATCTCCCTCAATAACTTTAAGCATCAGTTGTCAGAGCACCTTACCGATCACTGCACCTGTACACAGCCCATCTGAAATTTAGCCCACCCAACTACCTCATCCCTATATTGTTATTTATTTTGCTCTTTTGCACCCCAGTATCTCTATTTGCACATCATCTCTTGCACATCTAGCATTCCAGTGTTAATACTATTGTAATTATTCTGCACTATAGCCTATTTATTGCCTTACCTCCATAACTTGCTACATTTGCACACACTGTATATATATTTTCTGTTGTATTTCTGACTTTGTTTTTTTTTTACCCCATATGTAACTCTGTGTTGTTTTTATTGCACTACTTTGCTTTATCTTGGCCAGGTCGCAGTTGTAAATGAGAACCTGTTCTCAACTGGCTTACCTGGTTAAATAAAGGTGAAATAAATAAAAATAAATAAACTCAGCATCAGAAGGACTGGGTATGTGAGTACGTTGATAGGATGGAAGACGTATTGCACACTAATCTGGCATTAGCAGATCATTTTAATGAAGATGAGGGAATTTGTACCTCCGCTTTGATGGCAGGGTTGAAACCCACATTCAAAACGGCTATTGCAGGGGTGGTTGACCAACACTCCACATGGGCAGAGATAGTTCAAGCCGCATTAAAAGTGGAATCTAATTCCGCTCACCATGCAGTGCATGTAGTTGCGGTTACCCATAACCCAAGCCCCAGTAATAGTTTCAGGAGTAAGGAAAACAAAAGCAAGCAGAGAGGTAAACCTAACAGCAAAAGATTTGCAGCAGCGAAAAGCCACCGAACCTTGTTGTCAATGCGGTGCATTTGGCCATTGGGTGAGAAACTTCTTCGCCGGCTCAGTCTGGGGTAAGTGCGGCTGTGCAGACATTTTCTTCATTGACTAGTGAGCAACAGCAAGAACTCCTGAAAGCAGCCGGAGTTGGGAGTAACTCATATGGGTATTTGGCCTCTGTGCGTTTATCAAAATTGGCTAATTTTACGACAGACAAAAATATTATGTTCAGTGGAGTATCAGGGACAGAATCTAAAGCTATGCAATTACTATCCATGCTGTTTACAATAGGTCCAGTAACAATACTCGGTGGAGCTCGTGTATTGTGTATTGACGGGAGTATTTTTCCCATATGCCTTGTATTTTCCAGTGCACCTGTTTTGTGCCCTGGAGTGTGTTTGACGCATTTCTGCATAAACCTGTATTTTGCGGATTAAAGCTTGTTATTCTGTGATTTACCCTCCTGCGCCTGACTCCTTCATCACCACCTCATCACAACAATGTAGTGTCTTCATCCGTCAGACAACCACCACTACCAGACGGACCCTCTATGTCACTGCAAAGGGAGGACGTTGATGAATGCAACCACTGGACTCACACCACATGAGGTGGTAACTGGAGACTGAGTCCTAAGCTCTATGATTCATATGTTACACATTAACGATTTGGCAATTATGGGTGAATTAATGTTGTCATACTGTCAGAGAATGACCCATACATTACAGCGTGTGTAATCACAGGTTAAAGCAGCTCATGAGGAGCAGACTACAGGAGATAACCGAGAGCAAGGTCCACCAGACCGGAGTGTCCGGACAGCACTGGTCCGGGCCCACACTGTTCTCCTCACCGCGCCCACAGTGGTGAAGAACACCACTTCTCAAGATGAGGTACAGTTGATTAAGGCCATCGCATGTGTATATCGGGTGGCCATGGAGGGAGAAGGAGGAGACTGAGGACGAAGTGAGGATGATATGGCGTGGGAACACTCACTGAAACCTGCAGCCTGAGGGGGAAGTCTGGATACAAGCATGAGGAGGTGTATAAAACCTTCATTTTTGTGGATCCCAGCAGAACAGTATCCCAAAGATATTGAGTCAGGCTAAGGGAGATTGGGAATTGTCATGTTATCAAACTTCAGTTTTTGCTTTATGTGATTATGCATAGCTTAACGCATTACTAACACTTGTCATATTTTCAAGGGGGGGGGGGGGGGGTAAGAGTGTGCTTACTGTGATTATAAGTTTGAGGCCAGGGCCTTATGCCATGGAAGCAGATGACATAGTCAGAGGCCATAAGTCTATATTTATTATAAGTAATTTCAAAGTTGTATAATGTTGAACAGTATGGAGTTACTATTCAAAATGGATTGACTGTTGGGACTGTTGGATTCTAGCTCGAAATTCATGTTAATACTTATTCATGTTACCATACCAGAACTTAGTGATTACTTTACATGTATAAGAAATGTATATGTTGGGGGTCAAGGAAGAGTAAAGAGGAAATTGGTGTGTGGAAAGTTACTGAGTGAGAAAAGGTGCGGAAAGTTCATATTCTGTTCAACTATATTATTGTAGAATATGAATGTTCCTAAGGAGGGAGGCAAAGGGCAACAGTTTAGTTTCAGATCTTGATAAGGCAGGCCAGTTGCTGCGGAACCAGGACCATGAGGGATGTGGAACTCAACTCGAGATAAGGTCAACAGTTGCCTCCTGTAGCTCAATTGGTAGAGCATGGCGCTTGCAATGCCTGGGTTGTGGGTTCGATTCCCACGGGGGGCCAGTATGAAAAATGTATGCACTTGTAACAGTGTTGCTTCTGTCCCTCTCCTCGCCCCTACCTGGGCTTGAACCAGGAACCCTCTGTACACATCGACAACAGTCACCCTCGAAGCACCGTTACCCGTCGCTCCACAAAAGCCGCGGCCCTTGCAATTCAAGGGAAACAACTACTTCAAGGTCTCAGAGCGAGTGACGTCACCAATTGAAATGCTACTAGCGCGCACCGCTAACTAGCTAGCCATTTCACACCGGTTACACACTCACTAAACTGTAAGTCGCTCTGCATAAGAGTGTCTGCTAAATGACTAAAATGTAAGAGAGATTATACTGTTGGAAGGGGGGGGGGGGGGGGGGCACAGGGGCCCACACCGAAGAACATCTGATTACAGTCCTCTCTTACACATACATTTCTACGCCCATGAGGGGCCTAGACTTAGGCAGGGCCATGCCAATACCAGTAAGAGGAACCTACTGTGTATTCTGCCTAACAACAGAGAAGGAGTGTCTATCTTAAACATGCAAGGAGATGACTCCGCCTAGTTGGAAAGTATAAAGATGTGCTTGTGTGCCTTATATGTTGTGTTTGCAGCTGAAGCGCCCAGTGGTTTGAATAAACTTGGTTTGAGCTTTTTCTAGTAGTCCGTGAGTTTTTACTCTGTTGTTTATATTTACACACACTACCATTCAAACGTTTGGGGTCACTTAGAAATGTCCTTGTTTTCGAAAGAAAAGTTATTTTTTTGTCCATTAAAATAATATCAAATTGATCAGAAATACAGTGTAGACATTGTTCATGTTGTAAATGGCTATTGTAGCTGGAAACGGCTGATTTTTAATGGAATATCTACATAAGCGTACAGAGGCCCATTATCAGCAACCATCAGTCCTGTGTTCCAATGGCACGTTGTGTTTGCTAATCCAAGTTTATCATTTTAAAAGGCTAATTGATCATTAGAAAACCCTTTTGCAATTATGTTAGCACAGCTGAAAACTGTTGTGCTGATTAAAGAAGCAAAAAAACTGGCCTTCTTGAGACTCGTTGAGTATCTGGAGCATCAGCAATTGTGGGTTCGATTACAGGCTCAAAATGTCCAGAAACAAAGAACTTACTTCTGAAACTCGTCAGTCTATTCTTGTTCTGAGAAATGAAGGATATTCCATGCGAGAAATTGAAGATCTCGTACAACGCTGTGTACTACTCCCTTCACAGAACAGCGCAAACTGGCTCTAACCAGAATAGAAAGAGGAGTGGGAGACCCCGGTGCACAACTGAGCAAGAGGACAAATACATTAGAGTGTCTAGTTTGAGAAACGGACGCCTACAGGTCCTCAACTGGCAGCTTCATTAAATAGTACCCCACAAAACACCAGTCTCAACGTCAACAATGAAGAGGCGACTCCGGGACGCTGACCTTCTAGGCAGAGTTGCAAAGAAAAAGCCATATCTCAGACTGGCCAATAAAAATACAAGATTAAGATGGGCAGTCTGAGATATGGCTTTTTCTTTGCAACTCTGCAAAGTGTTTATAAACTAAACATTTGACATTTTCGTTATATTTCTATACAATAGACCATAATTGATTTTGGCCCAATAGGCCTGGCCTATTCCCACGTTCAAGGAGATTTTACATTTTGATTGGGTTATTTTGCCTAAAAACTTTTAGGCCTACCTATAGAAATAATAAAATAAAAAAACTCTGCATCTCTGCCCAGCCTGGCAAGAGTGGCCAAAATGGTGTTTAGCATCCCCAGTGACTCTGCAAGTGTGGAGAAGACATTCTCCGCTGCTGGCCTGCTCTCCAGGCCATCGCATGAGCCTGAAGCCACAAACTGGTCAAACCCGTATTTCTAAAAATGAATTCTAAAAATGAATTCAAATGCACTAATAATTAATGTTTTGTTTAATTTGTATTTAATTCTAATTAAGTCACAGCCTATATGCGCAATTTATAGACTATAATGATTTAATACACAAAATGTTGGTTAAATGCTGCACACTTCATGTCTCTACCAGCCTATTGTATTGCACTCGCAAATGCTTCACAATGTATTTCTTTGTAGGCTATAGCCTTGAAATAATATAGCCTAAATTATTCATATTCTTAGGCTCCCTGTCTGGCTCCTGACCTTTTTAGAGTGTTTATTTCCTGTTTAATATGACATGTAGCCTATTTGAAATGATGAGCGCTTCTTACATTCACCTTTTCATGTTTATTCAAGTACTTTTCATTCAAATCCATATGGTTTGGTTTCAATACTTGAAAACCAATTGGTAGGTCCAGGTAGTCACAACAATAGATGGGTAGTTCGTTAAATTGTGATTTTAATGAATGGAGCAAATTTGTAGCCAGAGTTTTTTATTTTCCTGTGAGTGTGGAGTGGTTTTTAGCGGTGCGGTAGGAAAGGACATGGAGCACTGGAGCTGTGTGTAAGCACCGCTCCATGAGTGATGAGTGGGATTTCCAAATGCTCAACTCCGCTCACATACTCTGCTGGGAGTACAGATATGCATCTGTTGGTCACAGATACCTTTTTAAGTAGGGGCGTGGATCAGAAAACCATTCAGTATCTGGTGACCACCATTTTCCTCATGCAGCACAACACATCTCCTTCGCATAGAGTTGATCAGGCTGTTGATTGTGGCCTGTGGAATGGCTGTGCGAAGTTGCTGGATATTGATGCGAACTGGAACACGCTGTTGTACACGTCGAGCCAGAGCATCTCAAACATGCACAATAGGTGACATGTCTGGTGGGTATGCAGGCCATGGAAGAACTGGGACATTTTCAGCTTCCAGGAATTGTGTACAGATCCTTGCGACATGGGGCTGTGCATCCTCATGCCGAAACATGAGGTAATGCCGGCGGATGAATGGCACGACAATGGGCCTCAGGATCTCGTCACGGTATCTCTGTGCATTCAAATTACCATCAATAAAATGCAATTGTGTTTGTTGTCCGTAGCTTATGTCTGCCCATACCATAACACCACCGCCACCATGGAGCACTCCGTTCACAACGTTGACATCAGCAAACCGCTCACCCACACAACACCATACATGTGGTCTGCGCAGGGGCGGTGTGTTCATTAGGGCGATATGGGCGACGCACTGCCAAACGGGAAAAGGAAGGTTTTTTTTTCTAATCAATTATATCACGGCAACAGTAGTTATCAGTGTTCTAATCTAGACGTCTGATCTGCCACTAAATGTCCAATCAGGCTAAAGTCGTGCTTCAAATGTCCCCGCCCGTTTTGGGGCGATTTCAGTCAGGTTGAAAATCGCCCAGAAGTCTCTCATAGCCTCTAATGTAAAATCAATTTTTTTCAAATATCAGAGCTTTCAATACAATCTCTATGGGTTTCTGAGGGCTTGCACTTACGCGCTTTCGTCATACGTAACATAACCATGAACGTAACTAAGAAAAGAGCGGGTAGCCTCATCAATCAATTCACTACTACTGTCAAAATGGCTAGCCTTCAGTGCAACTCGATTGTCTCTTTGAAAGAAGTTCCTTTTTGTCGGCGAACAAATCAAGATAAATTGGCAACGAAACAATTAGGACCTCCCAGACCAAATTTAATAATTCAACAGGTTTCTACTAAGCAGAGTCGTGAACACTGTCTACGAGAATCGAGACGACCTCATAGAATGTTTTGAAGCCATTCGGACGGGTTCATTGGGTTCATTTGACCAGCCCACCGTGAGAGAGGCATCTGGCTACGTGAGGATGCTACATGATGAAGATTTTATTTTTTTCCTGCGGCTTTTTCACAAAATCATGCCCCACGTCGACATTCTGTACCAGAAGCTACAGAAGAAGGACATCGATGCTGTCTTTATCAAACGTGCCCTCGACAGCTTCACAAGCAGTGTGCAGGCCATAAGGTAAGATTAAACAATATCATTCGATCTTTCTCAAAGCAGAGCTTTATTTGAAAATGTATGCATGAAAGGAGACTGCATTTGTGTTTGAAATTACATTATTCTCATTATATATGGCCAGTGGTGTAATCTAGCTTATTTTATATACTATGTGTACTGTACAGTGGTGCTCATAAGTGTATGAACACATTATAAAGTTGACTAAAAAGAGGAATACAAAAATAAAAAAAATCATCTTTTGGAAATTGATCTTAATGACTTAATTAAAAAAGTTGGAAAATCCAACCTTTAAGGACACCAATTTTCTTTTCTTTTTTATTCCTCTTTTTAGTCAACTTTAGCATGGGATCATAAGCTTATGAGCACCACTGTATACTGTGCTGAACATCCAGGCTATGTGAGACACAAAGGCTAACTTAAACACTAAAGACTTTATGCATCCCTGCCCATTTTAAGTGGAACTGAAGTATTTGTACTATACATGGATACATTGCATATACCTGTGCATCACATAGACAACAGTACTGTACAAAGCCAACAAACACATTGGTCTGTTTGCCTTCAGGGACTCCTCTCAACAGCAGCTGCAAGAAGCAACAGGAGCCAAAAGACCCAGAACAGCTTTGAGAGAAGAGGAGAAGCAGAGGCTGTCTGAAGAGGTCTGCAACACCATCCTGGATCACACCAAAGAAAGGTTCTCTTTCTCTGGCCACCTTGTGAGTGCTACCTTACTGCAAGCAGACATGTTTGAAAGGTACTGCCATTCATTTCCTGATGAGGCTCTGAATGCCACTGTGAATGCATACCCCATGCTGAGCAAGGCAAAGCTCAAGACAGAACTATCTCTGATCTATGAGAATCCTGAATTCAAGGGATGCTGTGGTGCACTGGCACTGTACCAGGTTCTCATGAGCTACAACCTCCAGGAGACGTTCTCTGAGACTGTGACTCTGTTGAACATCCTCATAACTACTCCCATGACAACAGCTGAAGCTGAGAGATGTTTCTCAACTTTGACACGAGTTAAGACATTCCTGCGAAATTCAATGGGCCAGGAACGTCTGAATGCACTGGCCATGCTTTCCATGGAGAGGGAACTAGTCCTCAGCATGCCTGATTTCAATGAGAAAGTCATTGAACGCTTTGCTGTATTGAAACAGAGAAGAGAACAGTTTCAGTACAAGTAATGTAGCCTCTCTCTCTCTTTGTCCCTCCCTGTCTGTCTCTTTAACACACACACGCCCAAATCAGTTCACAGTTGATGTTGTTTAAAATAGTTATTTTTCATTTAAAAAAAAGTTTTTAAAAAAATAATCTGTTCATGTTCATTTTTACAAATCTATACAATTGGCCAGAATATGGTTGTTCATATTTACAAATCTATACAATTGGCCAGAATATGGTTGTTCATTTTTACAAAGCCATACAGATAGCTGTGTTTACCTTTTCTAGAAATTACTTTCAAATTCTGTTTTCAGGCAAAATGTCTATCACTGTTCATTTTCACAAATCTATACAAGAGGGCAGAATATGGAAGTCTATAAAAATGTCTTATTACCAATAACTTGCATCAATGTTTTCAGTAGCCTCTATCAAAAGCTCCTGCTTGCTTGTTGTGAATTATGCTCAGGTGCACATATTTCCAATTCAACCATGAGGCAAAAAATGTGGTAAAAGCTCTTGTTGATCCTGCAATCTGAACAAATACCAAGATGCTGTATTTTCAGCTGATATTTCATTTGTTTATGGAAATGCATATTGTTTATGCAGTGTTGAGGAATGTGAAAGAACACCCTTGATTATTTTTACTGTGATAACTTATTTTGATTTTGTAAGCCAACACTTTTGAGATCAGTCAATAAATGCTTCTGGTATTGACTTATATGCTGCCCCTGTCTTCATGTTGTTGCTGGACATATATTTTTAAAAATGTGTGTAGGTCACCTAAATCATCAGAAAAATTGCCCCCCCTGAGAATTTTTTCAGGAGCCGCCACTGGGTCTGCGGTTGTGAGGCTGGTTGGACGGAGTGGCAAATTCTCTTAAATGACATTGGAAGCGGCTTATGGTTGAGAAATTAACATTACATTCTCTGGCAATGGCTCTGGTGGACAGTCCTGCAGTCAGCATTCCAATTGCATGCTCCCTCAAAACTTAAGACATCTGTGTTGTGTGACAAAACTGCACATTTTAGAGTAGCCTTTTATTGTCGCCAGCACAAGGTGCACCTGGGTAATGATCATGCTGTTTAATCAGCTTCTTGATATGCCACTCTTGTCTGGTGGATGGATTATCTTGGCAAAGGAGAAATGCTCACTAAGAGGGATGTAAACACATTTGTGTACAACATTTTATAGAAATAAGCTTATGGAATATTTCTGGGATCTGTGGGGATCTAGATGTGATGACTAGCTTAGAAAGAATGCATTAATGATTAAACATAAAGGGTTTGTACTGTACTGATATAAATTGTTTCACATAACAAGCTGTGATTCATGTGAGGAACGTTAGGGGGTAGGATGAGATAAGACTTGTATTTCTCACAGACACATACACACTGCCTCTTTGTTAAACCATCAAACTCAAGGATGTGTACTGCAAAAAGTGCTGACTTTCTGGATAAGTTGCAAAACAACTAGACACCTGGCAACAGTGGAGCGCCAAGGGTCTGGGACCAGCCTGTGCGCCAACGGATTGGCTGAGTAAGTCTAAACAACGCTCAGTCTCTACTCTGATTGGCCAGCAGGGAGCGGGAACTATCTCTGTCAGAGTATTTTAAGAAGAACTCATAACAATGGCTTAGTTCTCTGTCTGCCCTGCGTGGTCTTTCAGTGAGCCCGTAAACGAACCATCATACATATCATACATACATTTTGCATATAATAAATTTAGCTTGGATTGAATATCTCTTGATTATGTTTTCTCTTATTCCAATACCAGATTTGAATTACGCTATTTCTAACAGATCTTTTATTTCAGCTCATATAACAAGGGACCAACATGTTATATGTTGTGTTCATATTTTTGTCCTACCAACATATTTTTCTACATAACATCCTATTCTCTTCCCAACAGCAGAAATATGCCAAACATATATAACAATTATCTGGTCATGTAAATTCCTAATTGAGCCTACACAGATATTGCACATTACATAAAAATAATAATAACAGACACACACTTGAGTTTTTTCAATGTATTTGAAATTATTTTTGTACATAATGTTTCCGCCATCGTTTCCTATGACCGAAAATAACTTCTGGACATCAGAACAGCAAGTACTCACCTAGGCCGGTATAGAGGTGACAACAGGGAGGAAGTGGAGGGCTCAGGAAGCAGTGAGCAGGCTGAGTCACGGCTACGGCACAGCATGCTGGTGGGTACAGTGACTCCCGGAAGAGCTGGCCTTGGTAGCATTACAACACCACGCTACGACAAGGCCCAAGGGAAAGACAGGCGGAAGCTGGTGCAGGAGGATGTGTGAGCAGTAGTAAAGGAGGAGAGAGCCAGCAGGATGGTCGGAATGCGGCAACAAGACAACAAGATGGGAGCAAGCGGTGGAAAGTACATGGTCTCAATGTCAACAGTGAAGAGGCGACTCCGGGATGCTGACCTTCTAGGCAGAGTTGCAAAGAAAAAGCCATATCTCAGACTGCCCATCTTAATCTTTTCTTTTTATTGGCCAGTCTGAGATATGGCTTTTTCTTTGCAACTCTGCCTAGAAGGTTAGCATCCCGGAGTCGCCTCTTCACTGTTGACATTGAGACTGGTGTTTTGCGGGTACTATTTAATGAAGCTGCCCGTTGAGGACCTGTGAAGCGTCTGTTTCTCAAACTAGACACTCCAATGTATTTGTCCTCTTGCTCAGTTGTGCACTGGGGCCTCCCACTCCTCTTTCTATTCTGGTTAGAGCCAGTTTGCGCTGTTCTTTGAAGGGAGTAGGACACAGCGTTGTACGAGATCTTCAGTTTCTTGGCAATTTCTCGCATGCAATAGCCTTCATTTCTCAGAACAAGAATAGACTGACGAGTTTCAGAAGAATGTTGTTTGTTTCTGGCCAATTTGAGCCTGTAATTGAACCTACAATTGCTGATGCTCCAGATATACTCAACGAGTCTCAACAAGGCCAGTTTTATTGCTTCTTTAATCAGCACAACAGTTTTCAGCTGGGCTAACATAATTGCAAAAGGGTTTTCTAATGATCAATTAGCCTTTTAAAATGATAAACTTGGATTAGCAAACACAACGTGCCATTGGAACACAGGACTGATGGTTGCTGATAATGGGCCTCTGTATGCCTATGTAGATATTCCATTAAAAATCAGCCATTTCCAGCTACAATAGCCATTTACAACATGAACAATGTCTACACTGTATTTCTGATCAATTTGATGTTATTTTAATGGACAAAAAAATTGCTTTTCTTTCGAAAACAAGGACATTTTTAAGTGACCCCAAACGTTTGAACGGTAGTGTGCATATATAGTGTACATATATAATAATCACTTTGAATGTGATTTTGCCTGACCTCAATTCAACCTATCAGAAAATCGGGCTTGCCCATCTTGGTAAGGGGCCGGCCGTTGCCCACTGATCAGCCAAAGGCTCATTATAGATTAGAATAACTGAGAAATTGGGGCAATGACTACGGGTAAGGGTAGGGACGTCCCAATGATCCCGAATAGCATTGACAATAATAAGATCTGTGCGTCCCATCCGTGGGTGTGTCCCTTTTGGATATACGCCGACCATTTCCACTCAAGAAGAGGCGGGTTATGATGATGTCATGTAGGATGCGGTAGCGCCATTTTGAACTGTCTGTGGATGGTGGGTGTTGGAAGGACTTGTCGGGGAAAGTGTGCGAGTGAGTGAACAAGCCGGAGAGGGAGGGAAGAGAGTCCGAGCCAAGCAGAAGGGCTGCCCGGAACGTCTCGGTCCCACGATCTAGCTCCTTCATTTGAGAGACCGCTTGCACGAGTCCGTACCCGGACAAACACGCCCGGCAATCGAGCGCGAATCCCTCTAGCCATGGCAGGTAAATGGAAATAGTAACGTTAGCTAACTAGCTGCTAGTAAATCTACCGGCGGTAATAACATTAGCTAGCAACCTTAGCAAGCAACTAGCAAGCTAGCTAGTTATATACAATTCTGTATTTAGAATTATGTAAGTCTAGCTAATTGCTCAAGCTAGCTAACTAACTAAATCATGTGTCACTGGGCCTCACCAATCATCCTCGCTGGGGACGTCCAACTTTACAGGCTAACGTTAGCTATATGTGGCTAAGTTATAGCTAGCCCCACGTTCCTCTCAATCACATCATATGCATCGCTGTCATTTCATGTTAACTGTTAGTATGAAGCTGTAACGTTAGCTACCTAACTATGCCAAACGCTATACTTTCCTTTCAGTGAGTTAGCCAGCCAAGTAGTATTTCTGGTAGTACTACTGGTAGCCAAGTTGGCTAGCTAAGTTGTTAAATTATCCCTAATGTGGCACTGTCGCGCTAGCATGACCTGCGAGTTGAGCGGGAGTCTTGATGTGAAAGATGGTGGGTGGGTGGATGATGATGACTGGCTTCTTCCGAACGCCACCTTGCACCTGTAACGTTACGATGTCCACCTTTTAATGCCACACCACCACCATAATCGATTTAGCCATGAGTCATAGTTCTATTGCTGGATGTGGGCTTTGATGTAATATTTATGTATGCTTGAACATGAAGATCACCGTGCCATTTCCCTCGGGCTGGGATTGCATTCCTAGGTGGGCCAATAATGACTTGGCTGAAATCATTGCTAGCTATCTATGACTCAGTTTATGCATGAGATTCAGTGTCTGTCGAAAGTATACAGCGCTCTAAATATAGACCTGACTACTTTCCAGCATCTATTGTAGGCCTTTGTTCTCTAATGATGGGATAAGGTATTACTTGTTGACAGAGGGCTCCATGGTGCTTGTATCACTATTTTTGTAGAGGCAGATGACAACCTAATTTAGCATACTAACCACACTTACAATTGTGATCACTTGTAGTCAGCCAAGTTACATGCTAGATGTATGTATTTTATTAATGGGACGTTTAGGCTTCAGCCTCTGCATTAACAACCTTCTAGTCATACCTGCTCCTCCTGCATTTATCACACACCCAACCCAGACATGTTTTTATCAACAAATCTAACCAGTTCCATTGTGCAATAACGGAAATTATTACATGTGGAAATGTACAACTCAACCTGTTTCATTGTGCAATTACTGTTATTATTATCGAGAACCTGTCGGGACACTATACCTGTAATAACCCAGTCAGAGACAGATTTTGATATTGACCATTTTGAGATGGACTAGCGCTAGTTGATCTGTTTCAATGGCTATTTACAAATCTCTGTGGGAAATGTATATTCCTTATCCATTATAAAATATAATACTGTAGTAGTATTTCCCCTGCCTTGACCTAGTGTATGATGTTGTTTGAACTTTGATGTTAACAGCTGTTGAGGGCGGCAGGTAGCCTAGAGGTTACAGCGTTGGGCCAGTAACCGACAAGGTGAAAAAGCTGTCAATGTGCCCTTGAGCAAGGCACTTAACCCTAATTGCTCCAGTGTTGCTGCTGTTAATGGCAGACCCTGGCCTTGACCCCACTCTCTGAGGGTTTCTCTGGGGGATTTGGGATATGCAAAAAACACATTTCCAATAGGACAAATATAAGCACCCAAATAATAATTATTTATTATCTTGAGCTATGCTTCAGTGCCTGAGGCTTCTCTCTTAACAAGTGTATTATCAAGAGGCTCTGGAAGTACAGTCATAGGTCTCCAGGGACTCCTGAGGACATTGTCTTTCATTTTGACTGTGTTGCCAGTCCATGTAGTATCAGATGTTATTAATGAGCTTAATGCACAAGATGGGACCAAGACGGGTCATGTTGTGTCTGTCTATACACATAATTTCTCACGCCAATGGTCAGGTCACAGGCTTCCCCCTCACTTCTAAACTCCTTTTTCTGTCAGATTTGTAACATAACCAGTCATGCAATATCTCGATCAGTAACTGTCATTCTGCTATTCAGGAGCTGGAGGTGGGAGCAATGACGTGCAGTGGTGCTTCTCACAGGTGAAGGGGGCCATTGATGACGACGTTGCCGAAGGTAAGAGCTCTTCACAGGTCATAGACATTGGTACAGTGGCAGAATCATCATGCTTCCTAGTAGTTGTTCATATTTCACAATAAATTATGTTGTGCTGGATAAATCGTACTCAATGCGACACGCTCTTCCAGTTATCTTGCATTCCCCGGCGGTCACCCATGACTCCTCATCTCCCTAAATGTTACACTGCTAGCCTCCCAGACAGTCCAATGCTATGTAAGAGTGACTGCAAAGTCGATTTCTGACACACAATGGCTTGCTTGCTGCTTTCTCTTGTTGACTTTTGTCCTGTGGCCTCACACTCATGCTGACACAGTCTGTGTGAACATCCAGTATGGTGCACTGTACGCTAGGGCTGGAAATTGCCAGGGACCTTACGATACGATATCACGATACTTAGGTGCCGATACGATATGTATTGTGATTCTCACGATTCTATATATATTGCGATTCGATACTGTGATTTCTATTGCGATTCGATGTTCCAAACATATTGCTCACCATATGTCTGCTGCAGAGGGACAAGAGAGAGCCTTGAGAAAATTAGTTTTGATCAGTCATGGAAATGTGCAGAGAACAAATTGGCTCCCTATTTCAAAAGAAGATGGAGAAAAAGCTATGAAGGAAAAGTACTGGAGTTTTGGTTCAGGCACAGCCAAGTAGCGCAAAAATAATATTATGACATTGTCGATACGATATACTGTCAAAAATAATAACCCGATATAGATGCCCCCCCCCATCACTACTGAATGCCATGTTCCCAAGCAATCTATCCTCTCCTGCAGATCCTAGATCAGTCTAAAGATACACAGAAGGAGAACTGAGTCACCATGTGCTCTGCTCCTGATTATAGGTCAATCTCTTAAGGATTTAGGAAGTGTGTGTCACTGCGTAGGCTGATACTGGGCATATCAATGTATAGCAGGGATCAACAACTAGATTAGCCGCAGGGCTGTTTTCTTTTTTTTCTTGACTGAATGGTCAAGACCACAAATTGACCGCAAGAAGCCCAAACAGATATATTTGACTAAAACATAATCATTTCAAACCTTAAGTTTTTATATGATCACATATATCTCTATTAGGTGTGGGAATAGTTTGGAACAGATTTCCAATTAAAATCATTGGAGCTGATTTGCTGGTGTTTTTATAGTCTACGTTCAACAACAAAAAAACAAAATTCTCAAATGTGGGGGGCCAAATAAAATCACTGGTGGCGTTATCGCAATACTTGGGTGTCTATGTATTCTGATTTGATATTCCAAACATTGCTCACCATGTCTACTGCAGAGGAACCAGAGTGCCATGAGAAAACAAGTTTTGGTCAGTTATGGAAATAAAAGTGCTGAAAACATGTTGTTGGGGGGTCAGGGCATTGACAACGTGGCGTGTCCATGCCCTCCTTACACATGATACACACACTCAGTCTATGGCCTCCTGCTGCAACCTTTCTCAGCATTGTCTTTCTGCTCGAATGGGCAACAGTGTGTGTCAGCCTCTGTCTAAAAAGCCTCCATACTGTTGTTGGGGGAATGTGCTGGTGCATGTAGGAACTTGGTTACTGATCATTGTGTGTCTGCTTTGGATGTAATCACATTCTAAGACTCCAGCTCTTGGATAGAAGATAGACCTCTAAACAAATCCAGTGCTAGTAATGTTCATATGCTAATTGCAGTCTCATGGATACAACCACCTGCAATTCCTCTCTGAATACCTTTTGTGTTGGGTAGAAAGAAATAACTAACTAATTTGATTTTCTTGAATGATCTATATACCTGTTTTGTGTTCAGCCGACATCATATCTACTGTGGAGTTCAACCACTCAGGGGAGCTGCTAGCCACAGGAGACAAGGGTGGCAGGGTCGTCATCTTTCAGCAGGAAATAGAGGTATGACTGTCTGGAAGTTTGGAGTTTAAATTCCAATTTGCTTTTGAATGGAAAGGAGGTGATTGTGGAAAACGAATAAAGCAAACATTTTCTACCCTTCCTTCTGCTGCCTCCTCCATCCCTTACTCCGTCTCCTTTTTCCCTCTCTTCGTCTTTTCCCTCTCTCTCCCCCAACAGAATAAGAGTCAGCCACAGTGCCGTAGTGAGTACAATGTTTACAGCACTTTCCAGAGCCATGAGCCCGAGTTTGACTACTTGAAGAGTTTAGAGATCGAGGAGAAGATCAACAAAATCCGCTGGCTGCCCCAGAAGAACGCAGCTCAGTTCCTGTTGTCCACTAACGGTCAGTCGGTTTCCAATCTCTGGTGAACTTTTATGCATGCCATCACATCACTGAGCTTTGTTTAGCTGTTAAATGTTTTTATCTAGTCCTGTGTTCTGATTGGCAGACAAAACCATAAAGTTGTGGAAGATCAGTGAACGAGACAAGAGACCAGAGGGCTACAACCTGAAAGAGGAGGATGGACGCTACATAGACCCCAACACTGTCACTGCACTTCGGGTAAGTGCTTAGCTGATTACATGCCAGGGGCTAAAGTTGGGGCCCTGTGTTCTGCCCATCATGTGAGATTTTGCGATTTTTGTTATGTATTTTAAGCTTTCTCTAGAAATGAGAATTGCAACAAAACAAAAAAAATCTGAGGATGGTGCTGGACCAGCTGATGTAAAAAGAAAGGGGGACAGTTTGATAAAATCCATGCATGTCAAATGATTGCTAAAGAAAAACAGGCCCTAGCTATAGTATGGAGAAACACTAGTCACTGTGTGGGTGTAGCCTATACCCTTAGAGCCTCACCCGCTGACTACCCTCTGTACCCTTGCAGGTGCCTGTGTTTAGACCCATGGACCTCATGGTGGAGGCGAGCCCTCGAAGGGTGTTTGCCAACGCCCACACTTATCACATCAACTCCATCTCAATAAACAGTGACCATGAGACATATCTATCCGCAGACGACCTGCGCATCAACCTCTGGCACCAGGAGATCACCGACCGCAGCTTCAGTATCCTTGTCCAGCTGTTAATTATAGGATGGTTGAGGGAAGGGACAAAGGAGGGGGGTGTGTGTGTTTACCCCCAGTGTGCTAGTCCCCCTTGACTCTAGCCCCTCCCAGATATTGTGGATATAAAGCCAGTCAACATGGAGGAGCTGACAGAGGTGATTACAGCAGCAGAGTTCCATCCACACCAGTGCAACACCTTCGTCTACAGCAGCAGCAAGGGCACCATCCGACTCTGTGACATGAGGGCATCAGCGCTATGTGACACGCACTCCAAATGTGAGTACCTAGTGGCCACGGCAACAACCTCTGTATAAGGGGCTTTCACGTTTAACCATTAGAAAATGGCTTGAATGAATTCACATCGCTGCATAGGAGAAATGTGGGAATATTATTTTATTTATTTATTTAACCAGGTAAGCCAGTTGAGAACAAGTTCTCATTTACAACTGCGACCTGGCCAAGATAAAGCAAAGCAGTGCGATAAAAACAACAACAGAGTTACATATGGGGTAAACAAAACATAAAGTCAAAAAATACAACAGAAAAAATATATACAGTGTGTGCGAATGTAGTAAATGGAGGTAGGGCAATAAATAGGCCATAGTGCAAAATAGTTACAATTTCGTATTAACACTGGAATGATAGATGTGCAAAAGATGATGTGCAAATAGAGATACTGGGGTGCAAATTAGCAAAATAAATAACAATATGGGGATGAGGCAGTTGGATGGGCTAATTACAGATGGGCTGTGTACAGGTGCAGTGATCGGTAAGCTGCTCTGACAACTGACGCCTAAAGTTAGTGAGGGAGATAAGAGTCTCCAGCTTCAGAGATTTTTGCAGTTCGTTCCAGTCATGGCAGCAGAGAACTGGAAGGAATGGCGGCCAAAGGAGGTGTTGGCTTTGGGGATGACCAGTGAGATATATAGTGGGGGAAAAAATATTTAGTCAGCCACCAATTGTGCAAGTTCTCCCACTTAAAAAGATGAGAGGCCTGTAATTTTCATCATAGGTACACGTCAACTATGACAGACAAATTGAGGGAAAAAAATCCAGAAAATCACATTGTATGATTTTTTTTTATGAATTTATTTGCAAATTATGGTGGAAAATAAATATTTGGTCACCTACAAACAAGCAAGATTTCTGGCTCTCACAGACCTGTAACTTCATCTTTAAGAGGCTCCTCTGTCCTCCACTCGTTACCTGTATTAATGGCACCTGTTTGAACTTGTTATCAGTATAAAAGACATCTGTCCACAACCTCAAACAGTCACACTCCAAACTCCACTATGGCCAAGACCAAAGAGCTGTCAAAGGACACCAGAAACTAAATTGTAGACCTGCACCAGGCTGGGAAGACTGAATCTGCAATAGGTAAGCAGCTTGGTTTGAAGAAATCAACTATGGGAGCAATTATTAGGAAATGGAATGATCTGTTTGTTAACTTGGCTTTCATAAACTTTCGAAAGGCAGGGCAGGATGCATATAGGTCTGTAACAGTTTGGATCTAGAGTGTCACCCCCTTTGAAGAGGGGGATGACCGTGGCAGCTTTCCAATCTCTGGGGATCTCAGACGTTACGAAAGAGAGGGGGGGGGGGGGGGGGGGGCATGGGCAAGTTGCAGCGGAGGGTGCAGAGCTGGTGGCCGGGGAAGGGGTAGCCAGGTGGAAAGCATGGCCAGCCGTAGCAAAATGCTTGTTGAAATTCTCTATTGTAGATTTATCGGTGGTGACAGTGTTTCCTAGCCTCAGTGCAGTGGGCAGTTGGGAGGAGGTGCTCTTATTCTCCATGGACTTTACAGTGTCCCAAAACTTTTTGGAGTTAGTGCTACAGGATGCACATTTCTGTTTGAAAAAGCTAGCCTTTGCTTTCCTAACTGATTGTGTATATTGGTTCCTGACTTCCCTGAAAAGTTGCATATCGCGGGGGCTGTTCGATGCTAATGCAGTACGCAACAGGATGTTTTTGTGCTGGTCAAGGTGCAGTCAAGTCTGAGGAGAACCAGGGGCTATATCTGTTCTTAGTTCTGATATTTTTTTTGAATGGGGCATGCTTATGTAAGATTGAGAGGAAAGCACTTTTTAAAGAACAACCAGGCATCCTCTACTGACGGAATGAGGTCAATATCCATCCAGGATACTCGGGCCAGGTCAATTAGAAAGGCCTGCTCGCTAAAGTGTTTTAGGGAGCGTTTGACAGTGATGAGGGGTGGTCGTTTGACCGTGGCCCCAGTACGGACGCAGGCAATAAGGCAGTGATCGCTGAGATCCTGGTTGAAGACAGCGGAGGTGTATTTGGAGGGTAAATTTGTCAGGATGATATCTGAGGGTGCCCTTGTTTACGGATTTATGGTTGTACCTGGTAGGTTCGTTGATAATTTGTGTGAGATTGAGGGCATCTAGTTTAGATTGTAGGTTGGCCGGGATGTTAAGCATATCCCAGTTTAGGTCACCAAGCAGTACGAACTCTGAGGATAGATGGGGGGCAATCAGTTCACATATGGTGTCCAGGGCACAGCTCGGGGCTGAGGGGGGTCTGTAGCAAGTGGCAACAGTGAGACTTATTTCTGGAAAGGTGGATTTTTTTGAAGTAGAAGCTCAAACTGTTTGTGCACAGACCTGGATAGTATAATAGAGCTCTGCAGGCTATCTCTACAGTAGATTGCAACCCCACCCTCTTTGGCAGTTCTATCGAGATGGAAAATGTTGTACTTGGGGATGGACATTTCTGAATTTTTGATGGCCTTCCTAAGCCAGGGTTCAGACACTACTAGAACATCAGGGTTGGCGGAGTGTGCTAACGCAGTGAATAACTCAAACTTAGGGAGGAGGCTTCGGATGTTAACGTGCAAGAAACCAGGCTTTTACGGTTACAGAAGTTAACAAATGATAACGCCTGGGGAGTAGGAGTGATACTGGGGGCTACAGGGCCTCGGTTAACCTCTACATCACCAGAGGAACAGAGGAGGAGTAGAATAAGGATACGGCTAAAGGCTTTAAGAACTGGTCTTCTAGTGCGTTGGGTACAGAGAAAAAAAGGGGCAGATTTCCGGGCGTTGTAGAATAGATTCAGTGCATTATGTATAGGGAAGGATATGAGTACAGTGGAGGTGAACCTAAGCGTTGGGTAACGATGAAAGAGAGAGCATCACTGGAGGTACCGATTGAGCCGGTCTCCGCGTGTATGGGGGGGTGGGACAAAGGAGCTATCTAAGGCAGGTTGAGCTGGGCTGGGGGCTCTACAGTGAAATAGTACAATAAGAAATAACCAAAACAGCAATAAGCAAGGCATATTGACATGGGAGAGAGGCATAAAGCAATCACAGGTGTTATTCGAGAGAGCTAAGACAACAGCTGGTAATGGCGACAAAGTTTGGGCTGAGGCTACACATAAACAGGATGCGGTACCGTATAAAGGAACAGTCCAGCAGGCATCAGCTGTATAGCTGAATTATCATAAGGTCCGGTAAACAGCAATAGGAGAGTTCGGAGGTAGTTCGGGGCTGCTACAGCACTGGCGAGAGCCCGGCTTGCGTGTGCTAGCGGGCCCGGGCTAGCAGATGGATCTTCGTGGTCGACGTCGTAACGGGAAGCCGGTAGAAACCAAATCAGACGATTTCGTCGGCAAACCAGTCATGTTGGATCGGCGGGGCTCCGTGTCAACACAAGGAGGTCCCGTCCAGTTGACAGAGAGCCTGGAGATGGGCCTGGCTCGAGGCTAGCTCAAGGCTAACTGGTGCTTGCTAAGGGCAATGGTAATTAACCAATGACAACAGCCATTTGGTTGCAGCTAGCTGGTTGCGATGATCCGGCGCTAGTGTCCAGTGATTCCGGCAGAAAATCCGATATGCTCTGGGTCGATAGCATGCTGTACAGACTAGCCGACAAATTGTCCAGCCTAGAGCTAGAGCTGGCTGGTGGGTAGTGCAGGCCACGGACAATGGTGAAGACGCTAATGGTGGCTAATAGCAAGTATCCATTCGGTTGCAGCTAGACTAGTTCAGCTTAAGGTTCTTGATAAAAGTTATAAAGAAATAATAGAATCCTTTCCACGTTGAGTGAGGCGGGTTGCAGGAAAGTATATTTAGTTAAAGAATGAAAAGTAAAATTGAGAAATATATACAAAATAGACAAAAACTGGCAATTTGCACAAGGACACAGAAAAAAACATAGCCGCACTGCTACGCCATCTTGGAATCATAGGGTATAATATCTTGTTTTCACATTAGGATGGGGGGAAAGGCTAACTAGCACAGCAACATGCACTTTATTATCTCTAATAGCAGTTGGTGAACTAACTTGACCTCTCCCTCTCCAGTGTTCGAGGAGCCGGAGGACCCCAGTAACCGCTCCTTTTTCTCTGAGATAATCTCGTCCATCTCGGACGTCAAGTTCAGCCACAACGGGCGCTACATGATGACCCGGGACTACCTGTCTGTCAAGATTTGGGACCTGAACATGGAGAACAGGGTTGTGGAGACGTACCAGGTGAGACTGGCAGTGGGAGTGTGGGGACTTGAGGTTTGAGAAAGTCAACAGGCTGTTGTTTTAGTGCACTTTTTTATCAGGGACTGGTCACACCTAATTTCTTGCATGTAGTTTCAGATAATGTCCACTAGGGGGACTCTAAGACTATGTTCTTGCCAAACTGCTGCACTTTCACACCCTGAAATGAGAAGCCAAACAATTATTTGGTATTTTATTAGGATCCCCATTAGTTGTTGCAAAAGCAGCAGCTACTCTTCCTGGGGTCCACACAAAACATGAAACATGACATAATACAGAACAGTAATAGACAAGAACAGCTCAAGGACAGAACTACATAAAAAAAAAATTTTAAAGGCACACGTAGCCTACATACAGTTGAAGTCGGAAGTTTACATACACTTAGGTTGGAGTCATTAAAACTCGTTTTTTTTTTCAACAACTCCACTAATTTCTTGTTAACAAATTATTATAGTTTTGGCAAGTCGGTTAGGACATCTACTTTGTGCGTGACACAAGTCATTTTTCCAACAATTGTTTACAGACAGATTATTTCACTTATAATTCACTGTATCACAATTCCATTTGGTCAGAAGTTTACATACACTAAGTTGACTGTGCCTTTAAACAGCTTGGGAAATTCCAGAAAATGATGTCATGGCTTTAGAAGCTTCTGATAGGCTAATTGACATAATTTGAGTCAATTGGAGGTGTACCTGTGGATGTATTTCAAGGCCTACCTTCAAACTCAGTGCCTCTTTGCTTGACATCATGGGAAAATCCAAAGAAATCAGCCAAGACCTCAGGAAAAAAAATGGTTGACCTCCACAAGTCTGGTTCATCCTTGGGAGCGATTTCCAAACGCCTGAAGGTACCACATTCATCTGTACAAACAATAGTACGCAAGTATAAACACTATGGGACCCCGCAGCCGTCATACCGCTCAGGAAGGAGACTTGTTCTGTCTCCTAGAGATGAACGTACTTTGGTGCGAAAAGTGCAAATCAATCCCAGAACAACAGCAAAGGACCTTGTGAAGATGCTGGAGGAAACCGGTACAAAGGCCACTCAGCAAGGAAGAAGCCACTGCTCCAAAACCGCCATAAAAAAGCCAGACTACGGTTTGCATCTGCACATGGGGACAAAGATTGTACTTTTTGGAGAAATTTCCTCTGGTCTGATGAAACAAAAATAGAACTGTTTGGGCATAATGACCATCGTTATGTTTGGAGGAAAAACGGGGACCTTGCAAGCCGAAAAACCCCATCCCAACCGTGAAGCACGGGGGTGGCAGCATCATGCTGTGGGGGTGCTTTGCTGCAGGAGGGACTGGAAGCAACATATCAAGACATCAGTCAGGAAGTTAAAGCTTGGTCGCAAATGGGTCTTCCAAATGGACAATGACCCCAAGCATACATCCAAAGTTGTGGCAAAATGGCTTAAGGACAACAAAGTCAAGGTATTGGAGTGGCCATCACAAAGCCCTGACCTCAATCCTATAGAAAATGTGTGGGCAGAACTGAAAAAGCGTGTGCGAGCAAGGAGGCCTACGCAAACCTGATTCAGTTAAACCAGCTCTGTCAGGAGGAATGGGTCCAAATTCACCTAAGTTATTGTGGGAAGCTTGTGGAAGGCTACCAGAAACGTTTGACCCAAGTTAAACAATTTAAAGGCAATGCTACCAAATACTAATTGAGTGTATGTAAACTTCTGACCCACTAGGAGTGTGATGAAATAAATAAAAGCTGAAATAAATCATTCTCTCTACTATTATTCTGACATTTCAAATTCATAAAATAAAGCAGTGATCCTAACTGACCTAAGACAGGGAATTTTTACTAGGATTAAATGTCAGGAATTGTGAAACTGAGTTTACATGTATTTGGCTAAGGTGTATATAAACTTCAGACTTCAACTGTATCAATACATGCACACAAACTATCTAGGTCAAATAGGGGAGAGGCGTTGTGCCGTGAGGTGTTGCTTTATCTGTTTTTTTAAACCAGGTTTGTTTATTTAAGCAATATGAGTTCCATGCAATAATGGCTCTATATAATACTGTACAGTTTCTTGAATTTGTTCTGGATTTGGGTACTGTGAAAAGACCCCTTAGTGGCATGTCTGGTGGGGTAAGTGTGTGTGTCAGAGCTGTGTGTAAGTTGACTTTGCAAACAATTTGGGATTTTCAGCACATTGTTTCTTATAAAAAGAAGTGATGTAGCCAGTCTCTCCTCAACTCTTAGCCAAGAGAGACTGGCATGCATAGTATTTATATCAGCCCTCTGATTACAATGAAGAGCAAGACGTGCCGCTCTGTTTTGGGCCAGCTGCAGCTTAACTAGGTCTAGTTTTTCTTTGAACTTATGTTGTAAGCAATTTCGATCATCTTACCCTCATTCGGAATATTTGACTCAAAATGACTCATAAATACAGATTTGACCCCTGAACTGAGGTTAGTATGTGGCTCCATGTTGATTACCTCTGACCTGTCTCCCTCATGGCAGGTTCACGAGTACCTCAGGAGTAAGCTGTGCTCGCTCTATGAAAACGACTGCATCTTCGACAAGTTTGAGTGCTGCTGGAACGGAAATGACAGGTTAACATTGCCAAGTTCTCAAATTGTATTCATAAATAAAAATAACAAGCCCTAGGTTCTTAATTTCCTTGTTTTAATCCTCTCCCTCATTTTCCTTCCCAGTGTGGTGATGACGGGCTCGTACAACAACTTCTTCCGGATGTTTGACCGGGGCCAGCGGCGGGACGTGACCCTGGAGGCGTCCCGGGAGGGCAGTAAGCCACGGCAGGTCCTGAAGCCCCGCAAGGTGTGTGCCGGCGGGAAGCGGAAGAAGGACGAGATCAGCGTAGACAGCCTGGACTTCAACAAGAAAATCCTCCACACCGCCTGGCACCCCCAGGACAACATCATTGCCGTGGCAACCACCAACAACCTCTACATATTCCAGGACAAAGTGAACTAGATGTTTTCCGTGAAGGCAGACATCCACTACCTTTAGCCTCTAATTTTTGTCATTGGACAAATAGACTTTGCCATGTTTC
The DNA here is from genome assembly GCF_964263955.1 of Coregonus lavaretus. Lineage (NCBI taxonomy): Eukaryota > Metazoa > Chordata > Actinopteri > Salmoniformes > Salmonidae > Coregonus > Coregonus lavaretus. The sequence goes on from NC_139991.1 coordinate 46,914,685, forward strand.
CAGGTGTGGAAAACTAAAACCTAATTCTTGCCCACCATCAGCCTCTGTGGCACAGTGACGCGTCGCTCACCTTGATATTGTTTTGGTGGTGATGTGCCAATCTGTGTGCGCCGCCCGCCCAGTATCACCCCGCCCAGCCCCAGGGCAACATGGGTAACGAGTTCCATTTATATGTATGTCTGACAGCCACACTTTTGGGGGGGGGGGGGGGGGGGGAGGAATCAATGGCTAGTAGAAAAACCAAAACACACCAAGAACCATCCCTGCCCCTTCTTCAACCCCTCCTCTCATTGTCTGGTGCCATAGTAAAAAAAAAAAAAAAAAAAAAAAAAAAATAGTCATGTTGTTTTTTTGTTTTTTTTAAACTGCCAATCTGTTCTGTTTTAATTCAATTGCAAGAACTGGTGTTTGTTTCAATTTTTGTTCCTCATACCACATGCTTCTCCAAGAGCCTCCCTCTCTTACATACACACATGTGCGTGCATGCATGCACACACACACACAGATATGCATACACAAACCAATCGGACACACACTTACTTATCAAAGAGCCTAGCTGTCTCAAAGCTGTTGCTGCTGTTGGTGGACTGCTGCACCTCAGAGAAACACTCCAAAACATGTACTGAGAGCATGTTGTATGTAGTGTGACTGATCCTACACTACATGACCAAAAGTATGTGGACACGAACATCTCATTCCAAAATCATGGCCATTAATATGGAGTTGGTCTCCCCCGTTGCTGCTATAACAGCCTCTACTCTTCTGGGAAGGCTTTCCACTAGATGTTGGAACTTGATTCCATTCAGCCACAAGCATTAGTGAGGTCGGGCACTGATGTTGGGTATTAGGCCTGACTCGCAGTCTGTGTTCCAATTCATCCCAAAGGTGTTTGATGGGGTTGAGATCAGGGCTCTGCCGGCCTGTCAAGTTCTTCCCCACCGATCTCGAACAAACCATTTCTGTATGGACCTCGCTTTGTGCACGGGGGCATTGTCATGCTGAAACAGGAAGGGCCTTTCCCAAACTGTTGCCACAAGTTGGAAGCACAGAATCTTCTAGAATGTCATTGTATGCTATAGTGTTAAGATTTCCCTTCACTGGAACTAAGGGCCCTAGCCCAAACTGTGAAAAACAGCCCCAGACCATTATTCCTCCACCACCAAACTTTACAGTTTGCATTATGCATTGGGGCAGGTACCGTTCTCCTGGCATCTGCCAAACCCAGATTCGTCCGTCGGACTGCCAGCTGGTAAAGCGTGATTCATACTCCAGAGAACACGTTTCCACTGCTCCAGAGTCCAATGGCGGCGAGCTTTACACCACTTCAGCCGACGCTTGGCATTGCACATGGTGTTCTTAGGCTTGTGTGCAGCTGCTCGGCCATGGAAACTAATTTTATGAAGCTCCTGACGAACAGTTATTGTGCTGATGTTGCTTCCAGAGTCAGTTTGGAACTCGGAAGTGAGTGTTGCAACCGAGGATACGATTTTTACGCACTTCAGCACTCGGCGGTCCCGTTCTGTTAGCTTGTGTGGCCTGCCACTTCGTGGCTCAGCCGTTGTTGCTGCTAGGTGTTTCCACTTCACAATAACAGCACTTACAGTTGACTGGGGCAGCTCTAGCTGGGCAGAAATTTCACGAACTGACTTGTTGGAAAGGTAGCATCCTGTGACGGTGCCACGTTGAAGGTCACTGAGCTCTTCAGTAAGGCCATTCTACTGCCAATGTTTGTCTATGGAAATTGCATCGCTGTGTGCTTGATTTTTATACACCTGTCAGCAGCGGGTGTGGCTGAAATAGATAAATCCACTCATTTGAAGGGGTGTCCACATACTTTTGTATATTTAGTGTATCTGCACACACTACTAGATACACAACCAGTCTGTCTGTCTCAGTGAGGACTCCTTAAAACTGCTACTACTGCAGTTGTGGGTGGATAAGCAGGCCAAGGCTTGTAAGAGACTTTACTGAGTCTGGGAACCAGGGTGGTGTTGCTGTGTCTTGTCTTGTTGTCAAAGATAGTCTGTTTTTGAAAGAGCCATTCAGAGATGATAATTGTCATATTTATAAATGGAACAAATGTCACATCCGTTTTAGTCGTTTTCTTTTTAAGGTAAAATGAAATCTATTTGTTTTTATTTTATTATCGAGAGTATCCCCTTTTCACGTTGCCCCATACCTCGCTTAGTGATTTTTCTATTGCAGAAAAGCATTACTTCATTATAGGAAAACCTCAGTCATTCCTGTTAGTCTTCCCAAGTGCTATACAGTGTCATACTTGATCTGTGTCATGGTACTCCCAATATTATACAGCAAATTACATATTGAAATGCTAAAGATGGGTGTAGCGTTTTTAAGTGGGCATTTCACGAAGAACTGACATGAAAGTGACAATGTTCAAAAAAGAATCTGAATCGGAGTGAAGTGAAGTGGAACTCCACATTATCATGCTCTAATATCTTGCTCATCAGTTTGTCTACACCCAGTGAAATTTGACTGTTGAAATCATGATGCCTCCAATCATGTTTGACAATAATTACAAATATAATACAGCTGTTGTAAATCTAGTGACAATGACAGGAATAAAGTAAATCCTATTTATATATATATTTTTTTTTACTAATGTGTCATGCCCGTGTCATTACATTTAATAGAGAGCAATAGTAATGGCGTCTTTTTGTAGGCACTAACTGCCAGGGCTTGTCTGCCAAAGCCTATGGGGATTTTTATTTTTTGGATAAACGCCGAGAATAAGGTCTATGGTAAACACAGGCTTGGGAGATCATATGTGTTGTTCTATGAGGATCTTCATCAACTGTCTCTTCTTGTGAATTATGAAGCATTTATGTAATCAAAACAAGCACATAAAGGCTTCATAATAATACCTTTATGAATTCTCGTAGAACATAACATATAAGATCTCCTAAGGCTGTGTTAACCTTTAGACCTTATTTTCAGTGTTTATCCCAAAACCTTATTCTTTCCCTATTCATTTCCCCCATAGGAATGGCTGAACGAACCAGAGGTAACTCATTTCCGGTCTTTAGGATTACAAGCTGGCAAACTCTATGCCACTTCAGATTAGACCATATTCATGCCCTGGTTTAGTCCAATGTTGACATCCCTATGTTGATCACACCCATGTGGAAATAGGAGTGCTGGCTATTTATGCCCCAGGTACATAAAGTTATTGATATTATTTATTTTATAAACAAGTGCCAAACCGTTAAATAGAGAAGTGTGAAGTGAACGTAAGTTTTGAGGGTCTTATTGCACAATACAAAATTATATCCCCATGCATAGGCGTATCCTTTGATCTACTACACACAACTGTGTATGAGTATTGAGGGATGGCATTGGCATCTTGGGGTATGTGCCGATGTGCACGTTCTCAAATGACGATTGTCTTTCACGTCTCGGAAATATACAGATGCCTGTACAGAGTTGTGCAAGTGGAGAACTCCCATGTTATAATTTATTCCTGTTATTTTCTCACGATGTGGTGCCACAGGTATAATAACAACGGGACGGGGGGGTTGTGGTCCATTTCCAACACGTTACGTAATGATAGTCTGCCTATGCTTTATGCCTGCCTTTGTTACTAAAGAACGGGCTCATCTGACGTCATCACAGAGCTCGAGGAAGATTGCAGTGCTCCTAACCACTGGTTCCAGATCAGCTAACAGAACACATTTTAACTGTGCTGGCGGTAGCTACTCTGCAACAAGGTAAAGGCGACTCAGGGCAGTTTTGGTACGCGGTTGCGCGCACGTCCGAATGTGTGGAGGGAGTGTGCGTGGTCCATTGACAGTCATATGGAAGCAACCCTGTAAACAAGCACGATGTATGAAGCTGCTGCTGTAGTTGAGAACAACGGAGTCGATGGACTAAATGGTATGTTTCGTCGAAATGCTTGGTTATATTTTACTGTCATTGTTATTGTTTATTAGAAAACTTGACAGGTAATTTGAATCATTGTCTTTTGATACTTTACCATCTGGCTTTGAGCGTATAAACAATATCTAGTGAGCTTTGGGTTGGTTTTCTATGTAGTCATGGAGAAGGGTTGTGGATGCGCCTACATTGTGAACAGTGTACTATTTCTGTATTGACAGTATCATGGACCAATGGGATTTTAAGAGGCGGTGTAAACCGTATGATTGACCAACAGTAAACCAATCGTTGATGCACGCGGTGCTGAATAGGCGGGATAAAGTGAATGTCAACAAGACAAGATGGAAGAAGTCTGAGAAGCAAAAAATGGGTTTAGGGCAGATGTTCGTAAAATAAAAATGTTTGTAATAGTTCACATACCCGAGTTTTGAGGAAAGAAGTATTACGAAAACCTAACGAAATACACTTACTTAATATATTAAGTGTTTTTATTAATAATATGCCATTTTGCAGACGCTAAAAGCGATTTAGTCATGTGCGCATACATTTTTACGTATGGGTGGTCCCGGGGATCGAACCAACTACCCTGGCGTTACAAGCGCCATGCTCTACCAATTGAGCTACAGAGGACCATCATTATTGAATGCATAGTCAGCTAATTGTGCATTGTGTAATAGCTAGGCTACTTGCCGTCGATGTAAACATAGCAAACTGGCCTAGTTAATCTGTGTGGATTTAAATGTAGACCAGCAAAGAGTAGCCTCTAAAACTACACGTGCACCTCTGAACACACCTGTCCACATGGGACTGCTGCACTCGAGTGTTGTCAATTTTTATATAGCATCCTGATACTTCTGGGTAGCCTGCTACTGTGAAAATAATAATATAGTATGATCAGTCTAATGAGATATGTCATACCAGGTGATATGGTCATTTGCTTTATTATATGTGTATTCACTATCAGCCCCTAACAACAATTTAAACACAATTTATTGTTGAGCGATTAGTGAGTTTTGAGGTCAGTTCGATTGTTAAGAAATAATCATGGATTTCGATTATTTTTGTACATTAAATGCATTATGAACTCATGGAAATTCCAATGTGAAAAATAGTGAACATTCAATTGCCAAAACATTACAAATATTCCATTGTCTCTGTCAGGTCCACATTAAGTAGACATCAATGGAAAAATAGGAAATTACAATGAAAGCAAATATTTCAGTTGTGAATATGTAACCGGTGTGAAATGGCTAGCTAGTTAGCGGTGCGCGCTAGTAGCATTTCAATTGGTGACGTCACTCGCTCTGAGACCTTGAAGTAGTTGTTTCCCTTGCTCTGCAAGGGCCGCGGCTTTTGTGGAGCGACGGTTAACGGTGCTTCGAGGGTGACTGTTGTCGATGTGTGCAGAGGGTCCCTGGTTCGAGCCCAGGTATGGGCGAGGAAAGGGACGGAAGCAACACTGTTACATTGGTGCCGTGACCCGGATCACTGGTTGCTGCGGAAAAGGAGGAGGTCAAAAGCGGGGTGAGTGTAACCGGTGTGAAATGGCTAGCTAGTTAGCGGTGCGCGCTAGTAGCATTTCAATCGGTGACGTCACTCGCTCTGAGACATTGAAGTAGTTGTTTCCCTTGCTCTGCAAGGGCCGTGGCTTTTGTGGAGCGACGGGTAACGGTGCTTCGAGGGTGACTGTTGTCGATGTGTGCAGAGGGTCCCTGGTTCAAGCCCAGGTAGGGGCGAGGAGAGGGACGGAAGCAACACTGTTACATATATTACTTAGTTTTTATTTGATGACTTTATTATTTTAAAGTAATAATAACAACAGTCATGCACCGTATGTCAGACCATGCACTGTCTCTTATTTCTTCTCGGAAAGTTAGCTTAAACATGATATTGCTCCTGCTCCAGCCCTGTGGTCATAGCTCACCCGAAATTATTTGCGGGTGCTGTTCAACTCCCGCCACATTATTGTAGCTCTCTACCTTTACTGTGTATTGTGGTAGCTGTTGGAATACAGTCACCGGTATTATATTAGTTAATTTGATTAATCAGTATATTGCATAAGAAATATTTTATATTTATAAAAAAAAATTCTTCACATTCTGAGCTGTGAGAACACCGCATCACCATGATGCTGGGCATGCATGGCTGCTCCTCTTGTGGAGCTGAACTACAAGTAGAAGATGGTCATGACCTGTGCCCTGCCTGCCTAGGCGTTGGCCACCTGCGTGAGGCCCTTTCTGACCCCTCCATTAACTGCGCCTCCTGCCTGATAAGATTAGGGAAGCGCGGCTAGCCAGAGTTGAGGGCCTGGTTTTCACAGATAATTTACCAGCTTCCGGCGTTGTTCGCAAGGACCCACCCAGGGCCACCAAAAGAGGGAAAGCCACCAAAAGAGGGAAAGCCCACGAAACCAACCCCCCCCCCCCCCCCCCCCCCCGGTGAAAAAGGGTGACCAGGATGATAACACGCCCAACATAGTGAAGGAGGTGCCAACCAGTGTTTTGGACCCATTCAGTCTCAATGCTAAAGATGGGTCAGAGGAGTCATTCCGAGGAGTCTTCACAAGATGTGTGAACGCAGCCCTGAGCTCCCTCCACCTACAGGGGATCTGTGCCCCCTCTTGCGAGTGTGCGGCCGAGGGCACAGCGCTGACACTGACACACGTCACCGCACTGGGTCTTACCGTAAACAACGAAAAGAGCAACTTCACACCAAGCTAAAAGGTCACCATTATTGGCAAGGCTCTGAATACCCACACTATGAGGGCATGTATAACACCTCACAGCATTCTTCTGCAACAATTCCAGTTGAATGCGTTGGTGAAGTTACAAATGTTCCAACAACTGATGGGCATGCTTGCGGCGGCCTCCGCGGTGACACCGTTAGGCCTGGTTTCTTTAAGACCACTACAAGTCTGGTTCAACGAGCTCCGCTTGGACCCCAAGCGGAACAGAAACACCAAAATACGGGTGACAAGGGTGTGCTACTCTACTCTGCGGCCATGGAGGAAGAGAACCTACCTGACTACAGGTGTCCCCCTCGGATCAATTCCGGCAAGGCGGGAAGTAGTGACGACCGACACTTCACTGACAGGCTGGGGAGCAGTGTGGCAACACAGGTCAGTACGGGAAGAGTGGTGCCCCCGCTGGAGGAAAGACCACATCAACGTTCTAGAACTTCAGACAGTTTACCTAGCCCTGAATCACTTTCGGCCGGTTCTCAAACACAAACATGTCCTGATACAATCAGACAATACATTGAGTGTTCCACATCAGCCATCAAGGGGGAACGAGGTCTGTACCATCCCTACAGGAGGCCCAACAACTCCTGACATGGGCCCTACCACATCTGGCCTTCCTACGAGCCATTCATCTCCCAGGCAAGGTGAACGAGGTGGCAGATTTCTTGTCACGACAGAAACCGCCCCCGGGGGAATGGAGACTTCACCCGCAAGTAGTGAAGATGATACGGCAGCGGTTTGGAACAGCACATGTGGACCTGTTCACCTCAGAGCAAACATCCCACTACTCCTTCTGGTTCTCTCTGGCAGAGTCCAAGTGCCCCCTGGGCATGGACGCCTTAGCCCACACATGGCCAGAGGGCCTACTGTATGCTTTCCCTGCGACCCCCCTGATCTTAACAATGCTGCACAGGGTCTCTCGGGCTCAGCACAGGCTGCTGCTTGTAGCCCCCAGATGGCCAGTGAGACCCTGGTTTCCAGCCCTCCTCAGTCTTCTGTAGGGAGAACCATGGCAGCTCCCTCAGACAGAACCTGCTCTCACAGTTGGATGGCATCCCAGCCCAGACCAACTACAGCCATGGGTGTGGCCTCTGAAGAGACGGATCCTCTACTGATCGGCTGTGATCCTGCTATTATTGAGACGTTACAGAACGCCAGAGCCCCATCGACCAGGATGATGTAGGCTGTTTACCGAATGGTGCTCTACCAGGGCGGAGGAACCGGTGTCCTGCTCTGTACCTGTTACACTGAGCTTCCTTCAGAAACTATTGGAGTCAGGTCTCTGCCTCTACCTTGAAGGTGTATGCCTCAGCCATATCGGCTAACCATTTACGCATCGATGGAAAATGGTCAGGTGCCCACTACCTCATCTGCCAATTCTTACAAGGTGTCTGCCGGCTGCATCCCCCCAGGGCCCTGCGTGCGGCATCCTTGGATCCGCCGCTAGTATTGGAGGCTTTGACGAAACCTCCCTTCGAGCATATGGAGGAGCCGGACATAAAATTGTTATCTCTGAAAAATACTTTCCACTTAGCTATTTCATTAGCGGAACGTGTGAATGACCTCCGCGCTCTCTGAATCCTTTCTGCCTATGATGGAAGGCAGACGACCTAGGTGTGACCTTATGGCCCAATCCAGCCTTTTTGCCTAAGGTTTTATCACCCCTTCACATCAATCAAGCCATCGAACTGGCGGCCTACTGCCGCCCACCTTTCCAGAATGCGGAGGAGGGGCGAGCAAATCTCCTGTGTCCAGTCCATTCCCTCAAACGCTATATACAAGCCTCAGAGCACTACAGGAAGTCAGACCAGCTGTTTCTGTGCTTCGGTGGGAAGTCAAAAGGCCTCGCAGAGGCTTTTACAATGGGTTGTGGATGTCATCACTCAGGCCTACAAGGGTGTAGGGCTCCCTGTCCCAGAAGGTGTGATATGTCACTCAAGCAGAAGTGTCGCCACATCCTGGACTGCGCTGAGAGGCATCCCCCAGAATGAGATATGCGCAACTGCTACCTGGTCGTCGCCATGCACGTTCTCGAGATTTTACAAGGTTAACGTCGTATCCTGCCACACCATGAGGTCTGCCATTCTTCCAGTGGCACTGGCACATTAATCAGAGGTTAGTAGTGCTATTTCTCACGACCTTGTTGGTATGAGTCATCCATACTTTCAACCGTACTGACGGTCTGAAAGGTATGAAGTAGAACAGAAGTTACGAATGTAACTATGATTCTACGAATACCTGGAAGACGGTCAGTACTTTCCTGTCACTCTGAATCTTTTGGCGAGAAGATTCTCTGAGACAGTGTGTGGTCTAACGTATGGTTTTATGTGAACCGCGGGGGCATGTCCTCCCTCGCTGTCACGTCACCGCAGTGACTTTGTTGTTTTTCTCAGGCAGGATGAAAACGACTACATCGACCATGATCCTTCGCTAGTTATGCCCACTTTCACCATGTTTTTTTGTTGTGCCATTCAGCCCAATTCAGCAAAATGGCATGCTTCAAATTCAAATACTTCCGGCTTCATGAGCCATCGAGAGTTTTCCATAGGAATACGTGGATGATGTCAACGCTATCACGTCCAAGGTAAGCCCATAGAAACGTTTTGGGCTTATTTTGGACAGATTTTGAAACATCTCACTTCGCCTCTTACTCTCTGATCCGTCTCTGTCCAAGCCGGAAAATACAGGCTCTATGGATTATGGCCATTTGTATTTTATTTATTGAATTTTAAAACATGCAGTGAAGCCGCTCAACATTTACAATACATTCAGTCATCTAGCAGACACTCCCATCCAGAGCGACCCACAGGAGCAACCAGGGTCAAGCATCGACAGATATCCCACCAAGTCAAATGAAAATGTATGCACTCACTAACTGTAAGTCGTTCTGGATAAGAGCGTCTGCTAAAATGACAAACAAACAAAAAAAGCTCCCAACCGCCAGGCCACCAGCCATCCAAGATCCCTCACAGTTCTCCCGAGAGCTGCCCCTCAGTCCGTCCCCCTCCAACCCAACAAAAACATTCACCAACAAAATGAACAAGAGAAAGAGGAAAAACAAAAGAAAACAACAATGCAAGAAACAATAGACATCAAGGACAACAAAAATCTAAACAGCAAGGCCAACTATATGCGTTTGAGTGCATGTGCGGCACTATTTACGTGTGTGTGTGTGTGTGTGTGTGTGTATGTATGTATTTATAAACTCAGCAAAAAAAAGAAACGTCCTCTCACTGTCAACTGCGTTTATTTTCAGCAAACTTAACATGTGTAAATATTTGTATGAACATAACAAGATTCAACAACTGAGACATAAACTGAACAAGTTCCACAGACCTATGACTAACAGAAATTGAATAATGTGTCCCTAAACAAAGGGGTGGTCAAAATCAAAAGTAACAGTCAGTATCTGGTGTGGCCACCAGCTGCATTAAGTACTGCAGTGCATCTCCTCCTCATGGACTGTACCAGATTTGCCTGTTCTTGCTGTGAGATGTTACCCCACTCTTCCACCAAGGCACCTGCAAGTTCCAAGACATTTCTGGGGGGAATGGCCCTAGCCCTCATCCTCCGATCCAACAGGTCCCAGACGTGCTCAATGGGATTGAGATCCGGGCTCTTCGCTGGCCATGGCAGAACACTGACATTCCTGTCTTGCAGGAAATCACGCACAGAACGAGCAGTATGGCTGGTGGCATTGTCATGCTGGAGGGTCATATCAGGATGAGCCTGCAGGAAGGGTACCACATGAGGGAGGAGGATATCTTCCCTGTAACACACAGCATTGAGATTGGCTGCAATGACAACAAGCTCAGTCCGATGATGCTGTGACACACCGCCCCAGACCATGATGGACCCTCCACCTCCAAATCAATCCCGCTCCAGAGTACAGGTCTCGGTGTAACACTCATTCCTTTGACGATAAACGCAAATCCGACCATCACCCCTGGTGAGACAAAACCGCGACTGGTCAGTGAAGAGCACTTTTTGCCAGTCCTGTTTGTTCCAGCGACGATGGGTTTGTGCCCGTAGGCGACGTTGTTGCCGGTGATGTCTGGTGAGGACCTGCCTTACAAGCCCTCAGTCCAGCCTCTATCAGCCTATTACGGACAGTCTGAGCACTGATGGAGGGATTGTGTGTTCCTGGTGTAACTCGGGTAGTTGTTGTTGCCATCCTGTACCTGTCCCGCAGGTGTGATATTCGGATGTACCGATCCTGTGCAGGTGTTGTTACACGTGGTCTGCCACTGCGAGGACGATCAGCTGTCCATCCTGTCTCAGAACAGCTCAAATAAGCAAAGGGAAATGGCAGTCCATCATTACTTTAAGACATGAAGGTCAGTCAACGCGGAAAATTTCAAGAACTTTGAAAGTTTCTTCAAGTGCAGTCGCAAAAACCATCAAGCGCCATGATGAAACTGGTTCTCATTGCAATTTATTGCCCTGACCACATCTGCAGTCCTCATGCCTCCTTGTAGCATGCCTAAGGCACGTTCAGTGTCCTAAGGCCTCTTTAGTGTCCTAAGTTTTCATAACTGTGACCTTAATTGCCTACCCTCTGTAAGCTGTTTCCATTTTACATTTACATTTACGTCATTTAGCAGACGCTCTTATCCAGAGCGACTTACAAATTGGTGCATTCACCTTATAGCCAGTGGGATAACCACTTTACAATATGTTATTTTATTTCTTTTTTCTTTTTTTTTTCTTTGGGGTGGGGTAAGGGGGGGGTAGAAGGATTACTTTATCCTACCCCAGGTATTCCTTAAAGAGGTGGGGTTTCAAGTGTCACCGGAAGGTGGTGAGTGACTCCGCTGTCCTGGCGTCGTGAGGGAGCTTGTTCCACCATTGGGGTGCCAGAGCAGCGGACAGTTTTGACTGGGCTGAGCGGGAACTGTGTTTCCGCAGAGGTAGGGGGGCCAGCAGGCCAGAGGTGGATGAACGCAATGCCCTCGTTTGGGTGTAGGGTCTGATCAGAGCCTGAAGGTACGGAGGTGCCGTTCCCCTCACAGCTCCGTAGGCAAGCACCATGGTCTTGTAGTAGATGTGAGCTTCAAGTGGAAGCCAGTGGAGTGTGCGGAGGAGCGGGGTGACGTGAGAGAACTTGGGAAGGTTGAACACCAGACGGGCTGCGGCATTCTGGATGAGTTGTAGGGGTTTAATGGCACAGGCAGGGAGCCCAGCCAACAGCAAGTTGCAGTAATCCAGACGGGAGATGACAAGTGCCTGGATTAGGACCTGTGCCGCTTCCTGTGTAAGGCAGGGTCGTACTCTCCGAATGTTGTAGAGCATTAACCTACAGGATCGGGTCACCGCCTTGATGTTAGCGGAGAACGACAGGGTGTTGTCAAGGGTCACGCCAAGGCTCTTCGCACTCTGGGAGGAGGACACAACGGAGTTGTCAACCGTGAAGGCGAGATCATGGAACGGGCAATCCTTCCCCGGGAGGAAGAGCAGCACCGTCTTGCAGAGGTTCAGCTTGAGGTGGTGATCCGTCATCCACACTGATATGTCTGCCAGACATGCAGAGATGCGATTCGCCACCTGGTTATCAGAAGGGGGAAAGGAGAAGATTAGTTGTGTGTCGTCTGCGTAGCAATGATAGGAGAGGCCATGTGAGGATATGATAGAGCCAAGTGACTTGGTGTATAGCGAGAATAGGAGAGGGCCTAGAACTGAGCCCTGGGGGACACCAGTGGTGAGAGCACGTGGTGCGGAGACAGATTCTCGCCACGCCACTTGGTAGGAGCGACCGGTCAGGTAGGACGCAATCCAAGAGTGAGCCTCGCAGTAGATGCCCAACTCGGAGAGGGTGGAGAGGAGGATCTGATGGTTCACAGTATCAAAGGCAGCAGACAGGTCTAGAAGGACAAGAGCAGAGGAGAGAGAGTTAGCTTTAGCAGTGCGGAGAGCCTCCGTGACACAGAGAAGAACAGTCTCAGTTGAATGACCAGTCTTGAAACCTGACTTGTATGGATCAAGAAGGTCATTCTGAGAGAGATAGCAAGAGAGTTGGCTAAAGACGGCACGCTCAAGAGTTTTGGAGAGAAAAGAAAGAAGGGATACTGGTCTGTAGTTGTTGACATCAGAGGGATCGAGTGTTGGTTTTTTGAGAAGGGGTGCAACTCTCACTCTCTTAAAGATGGAAGGGACATAGCCAGCGGTCAAGGATGAGTTGATGAGCGAGGTGAGGTAAGGGAGAAGGTCACCGGAGATGGTCTGGAGAAGAGAGGAGGGGATAGGGTCAAGCGGGCAGGTTGTTGGGCGGCCGGCCGTCACAAGTCGCAAGATTTCATCTGGAGAGAGAGGGGAGAAAGAAGTCAAAGCACAGGGCAGGGCAGTGTGAGCAGGACCAGCAGTGTCATTTGACTTAACAAACGAGGATCGGATGTCGTCAACCTTCTTTTCAAAATGGTTGACGAAGTCATCCACAGAGAGGGAGGAGGGAGGGGGAGGAGGATTCAGCAGGAGGGTAGCATAGGCTGAGATGAACTCTGCCTTGTTGGCCGCAGAACGGCAGTTCCAGAGGCTGCTGGAGACCTGGAACTCCACGTGGGTCGTGCGTGCAGGGACCACCAGGTTAGAGAGGCAGCAGCCACGCGGTGTGAGGCGTTTGTATAGCCTGTGCGGAGAGGAGAGAACAGGGATAGACAGAGGCATAGTTGACAGGCTACAGAAAATGGCTACAATAATGCAAAGGAGATCGGAATGAAATGAACAAAACATCTGGGAAAGCGAGAGAGCGGGGCCTCCCTCACTTACGTTTCACTGAAACACCCAAATATAACTCTCCCAACTTCCACCTCAGAAACTATAATTGTTGTAAACTACAGCGGTTCAATGTTTTCTAGGAATAGACTAACTTAGTTTATTCAGCTAGCTAACTTGGTACAGTATTCTTCTGTGAAAACCGTCCAGGGCACCTAGTCATATGACGCCACAGCCAACTAGCATGCCGGCCTCCAACAACACGGTTTAGCACCAATACTCGGCCACAACAAACCACCAGTGTGTCAACACGCCAAGCAGATCATTCGTGTCCGTGTCTAACGTTGTGGGTTAGTCCCGACAGCTTGAGCGAGTCCGTCGTCAACTTATTCAGCCAGTTACTTAGCTAGAATAGTTAGCATACTAGCTAGCTGTTAGTATTAACGACCGTTCCACAGGTGCATGTTCATTTAATTGTTCATGGTTCATTGAACAAACATGGGAAACGGTGTTTAAACGTTATTTGGATGTTTACGAATTATCATTGAAAGACCGGGTCCTGAAAAAGGGATGTTCCTTTTTTTGCTGTGTTTATATATACATTTTGTGTGTGTGTGAGAGAGTGTGTGTGCGCGCGCGTACAAGCACCTGCGCGGCATCAGCCTCTGGCAAACAGGCATTTGATGTAACAGCGTTCTCCCTCCGTGTCATTCAAACATACTTTTTCATTTAATTTTTTTGTATTTTATTTTGGTCATTGTAGTTAATTTCTGCGCTGAACTCTGTTTTTTAAAATGACTGTTTAAAAAAAGTTTTGTTTTGATGTCATCGGATAGAACTATTTAACTTTATATTTTTTTCTAGAAATGCGTCATTTTCACATGTAGACGCTGATATTGTGCTGGAGATAAGGAAAAGGAGGTTGAAAAGTGGTGGAATTGCCCTTTAACATTGCATTGTGATCTTCCTTTGTCAGAGCCTTCTACTCAACTTTGTTTGTCGTTATGACTGTGTCTATATGGATATGTCCTGTTAGCAAATATTGATGGAGTATGTGCTCAGCCTGGAATGGACTGAGGGATTTATATTAAAGACCTCCTGTGCGTGAATAGCAAGGGGTGCAAAAGGCGTGTTTATCATTGTCACACATACAATGCCTCTAGAGTAAGTACAGTCATTGCTGTGTTGACCTCCCTTTATGGGGGCTGGTGGGTATGGCCCTGAACTGAGTGGGTTTGCATGCTGCGCTATTTATGGACACCGTGACGTGGAAAGTGCAGAACGTTTTTCAGGACACACTAGGGTGGAGTAGGAAAGTGAGGGTGAGAATCAGAGGCCTTTCATTCAGAAGTTTGAGCGTACATGTCGTGTCAGTTACGTGCCGGTTGCAGTGAGAGCCAGGGAGGGAACAAGGTTTGTTATTGTTAGAGACAGCTTACTCACTCTGCCTATAAATAAGTGGATACTCATTTTTGCTGTGTAATTCTCAGAATTGGGTAAAGCTTTCTATCCACTGCAATGTCATTGTGTCTAATAGGATATCGCACTCCCATCCACACAATGGGTATATTCCGTTTATCTTACTCTTCTTTGGTGATTATGTGAGTCTTTGGAGCCATTGGTTAGGCTATATATTTTATGGTAAGAAGAACCAGGATGTATGTTTCCATACAACAGCTGATAACAGCTCCACGGCAGAGCAAGGAGCAGCCAGAATGTTCGGCTCACCACTTGCGTCATGGCAACCTTGTTTAGGCCATGGAGCACGGACAATGGGCTGTCGACAGTGGCTTTGCTGAGGCCACTGTGTAATCCTGGGTGCTGAGTCAGACATCGGGCAGGGGATGCGGGCTGCTGTCATTCGATGCCTGGCCAGTGAAACTGACTGAAAGACTAAGTCAACTAGGCTGACTGTCACATGACCAGTGTGTTTACTCTCTCTGCTATGAGATCATGTGCTCTGCTTGTGAGGTCTAGCTTCCTAATTTCTGGGAGTATGAGAGACATTTAAGATGGAAAACCAGAGAGAGAAAGAGACTGGATGTCTCTCCAGTGTCAGTGTGACTCCCTAGAGTTTGTATCCTAGCTGTGATTGGCAGTCTCCCCTGTAGCGAGTCCCTGCCTGGGCTCACATAGTAGCGTGGATCAGCCAGGGTAGACCATGGCTTGTATATCACAGCAGGTGCTGTAAACTAACAGCACAAAGAGGTATTCACAGCCCTATCACCATGCAGTAAATAGAGACAAGTAACAGACCCACTGGCTTAGGGAGGGTTAAAGGTCCAATGCAGCCATTTTTATCTCGATGTGAAATCATTTCTGGGTAACAAGTACCTTACTGTGATTGTTTTCAATTTAAATGGTAAAAAATAAACAAAATTAGCTTCTTAGCAAGGACCAATTTCTCAAGCAAGAACTTTGCTAGGACTGTCTGGAAGTAGTCTGAGTGAGGGGCCTAATTGGACGAGCTTAATGGGAGGGATATGTAACCTGAAAACGAGTTGCATTGACTTTACAGTGTCCCAAAACTTTTTGGAATTAGTGCTACAGGATGCACATTTCTGTTTGAAAAAGCTAGCCTTTGCTTTCCTAACTGATTGTGTATATTGGTTCCTGACTTCCCTGAAAAGTTGCATATCGCGGGGGCTGTTCGATGCTAATGCAGTACGCCACAGGATGTTTTTGTGCAGGTCAAGGGCAGTCAAGTCTGAGGGGAACCAGGGGCTATATCTGTTTTTAGTTCTGCATTTTTTGAATGGGGCATGCTTATTTAAGATGGAGAGGAAAGCACTTTTAAAGAACAGCCAGGCATCCTCTACTGACGGAATGAGGTCAATATCCATCCAGGATACCCGGGCCAGGTAAATTAGAAAGGCCTGCTCACTAAAGTGTTTTAGGGAGCGTTTGACAGTGATGAGGGGTGTTCGTTTGACCGCGGACCCATTACGGACGCAGGTAATAAGGCAGTGATCGCTGAGATCCTGGTTGAAGACAGCGGAGGTGTATTTAGAGGGTACATTTGTCAGGATGATATCAATGAGGGTGCCCATGTTTACAGATTTAGGGTTGTACCTGGTAGGTTCATTGATAATTTGTGTGAGATTGAGGGCATGGCCGGGGTGTTAAGCAAATCCCAGTTTAGGTCACCAAGCAGTACGAACTCTGAGGATAGATGGGGGGCAATCAGTTCACATATGGTGTCCAGGGCACAGCTTGGGGCTGAGGGGGGTCTGTAGCAAGCGGCAACAGTGAGAGACTTATTTCTGGAAAGGTGGATTTTTAGAAGTAGAAGATCAATCTGTTTGGGCACAGACCTGGATAGTATGATAGAGCTTTGCAGGCTATCTCTACAGTAGATTGCAACCCCACCCCCTTTGGCAGTTCTATCGAGATGGAAAATGTTGTAGTTGGGGATGGACATTTCTGAATTTTTGGTGGCCTTCCTAAGCCAGGATTCAGACACTGCTAGAACATCAGGGTTGGCGGAGTGTGCTAACGCAGCAAATAACTCAAACTTAGGGAGGAGGCTTCTGATGTTAACGTGCAAGAAACTAAGGCTTTTACGGTTACAGAAGTTAACAAATGATAACGCCTGGGGAGTAGGAGTGATACTGGGGGCTACAGGGCCTGGGTTAACCTCTACATCACCAGAGGAACAGAAGAGGAGTAGAATAAGGATACGGCTAAAGGCTTTAAGAACTGGTCTTCTAGTGCATTGGGTACAGAGAAAAAAGGGTCAGATTTCCGGGCGTTGTAGAATAGATTCAGGGCATTATGTACAGACAAGGATATGAGTACAGTGGAGGTAAACCTAAGCGTTGGGTAACGATGAAAGAGAGAGCATCACTGGAGGCACCGATTGAGTCGGTCTCCGTGTGTATGGGGTGTGGGACAAATAAGCTATCTAAGGCAAGTTGAGCTGGGCTGGGGGCTCTACAGTGAAATAGTACAATAAGAAATAACCAAAACAGCAATAAGCAAGGCATATTGACATGGGAGAGAGGCATAAAGCAATCACAGGTGTTATTCGAGAGAGCTAAGACAACAGCTGGTAATGGCGACAAAGTTTGGGTTGAGTCTAAACATAAACTGGATGCGGTACCGTATAAAGGAACAGTCCAGCAGGCATCAGCTGTTTAGCTGAGTTATCATAAGGTCCTGTAAACAGCAATAGGAGAGTTCGGAGGTAGTTCGGGGGCTGCTACAGCACTGGCGAGCAAGAGGCCACGGCTTGTGTGTGCTAGCGGGCCGGGGCTAGCAGATGGATCTTCATGGTCGACATCGTAACGGGAAGCCTATTGAAACCACATCAGATGATTTCGTCGGCAGACCAGTTGTGTTGGATCGGCGGGGCTCCGTGTCAACACTAGGAGGTCCCGTCCGGTTGACAGAGAGGTAGATAGCCGGGAGATGGGCCTGGCTCGAGGCTAGTTCAAGGCTAACTGGTGCTTGCTAAGGGGCAATGGTAATTAGCCAACGACAACAGCCATTCGGTTGCAGCTAGCTAGTTGCGATGATCCGGCGCTAATGTCCAGTGATTCCGGCAGAAAATCCGATATGCTCTGGGTCGATAGCACGCTGTGCAGACTGGCCAACAAATTGTCCAGGCTAGAGATAGTGCTGGCTGGTGGGTAGTGCATGCCACGGACAATGGTGAAGACGCTAACGGTGGCTAATAGCAAGTAGCTAGCTAGCTGGCTACCACAGCCATTTGGTTGCAGCTAGACTAGACTATTAACTTACTTTTGGCCATGTAGTGTATGTCGACATCCTTCAAATGAGTGGATGCAGCTATTTCAGCCACACCCGTATGAAATCGAGCACATAGCCATGCAATCTCCATAGACAAACATTGGCAGTAGAATGGCCCACACTGAAGAGCTCAGTGACTTTCAACGTGACACCGTCATAGGATGCCACCTTTCCTACAAGTCAGTTCGTCAAATTTCTACCCTGCTAGAGATGCCCCGGTCAACTGTAAGTGCTGTTATTGTGAAGTGGAAACGTCTAGGATCAACAATGGCTCAGCCGCAAAGTGGTAGGCCACACAAGCTCACAGAAAGGGAACACTGAGTGCTGAAGCGCATAGCGCGTAAAAACCGTCTGTCCTCAGTTGCACCACTCACTACTGAGTTCCAAACTGACTCTGGAAGCAACGTCAGCACAATAACTGTTCATCGGGAGCTTAATGAATAGGTTTCCATGGCCGAGCAGCCGCACACAAGTCTAAGATCACTATACGCAATGCCTAGCGTTGGCTGGATTGGTGTAAAGCTCGCCGCCATTGGACTCTGGAGCAGTGGAAACACGTTCTCTGGAGTGATGAATCATGCTTCACCATCTGGGTTTGGCGGATGACAGGAGAATGCTTCCTGCCCCAATGCATAGTGCCAACAGTAAAGTTTGGTGGAGGAGAAATAATGATATGGGGCTGTTTTTCATGGTTCGGGCTAGGCCCCTTAGTTCCAGTGAAGGGAAATCTTAACGCTACATTCTAGATGATTCTGTGCTTCCAACTTTGTGGCAACAGTTTGGGGAAGGCCCTTTCCTGTTCAGCATGACAATGCCCCCGTGCACAAAGCGAGGTCCATACAGAAATGGTTTGTCGAGATCAGTGTGGAAGAACTTGACTGGCCTGCACAGATCCCTGACCTCAACCCCATCGAACACCTTTGGGATGAATTGGAACACCAACTGCGAGTCAGGCCTAATCGCCCAACATCTGTGCCTGACCTCACTAATGCTCTTGTGGCTGAATGGAAGCAAGTCTCCGCAGAAATGTTCCAACATCTAGTGGAAAGCCTTCACAGAAGTGTGGCGGCTGTTATAGCAGCAAAGGGGGGACCAACTCCATATTAATGGCCATGATTTTGGAATGAGATGTTCGACAAGCAGGTGCCCACATACTTTTGGCCATGTAGTCTATATCGCCTGGTGATGTCACCAGGCAGGGCAAAACTCCATCCCACCTAAACAGACAGAAATTTCAGGCGGTCTTTTGAAACAGCTCTTACACTTAAAGGGCATTATCATAATTTTCACTGTATTATTCCAACTTGGAAATATACATAAAATATATGTAAAACACAGGATAATAAAGCTTTTGACTGCACTGGGCCTTTAAACTTACTGGTTGTGTGCCTCTGCCAGTCTCTCTGACTGTCTGTTTCTTTATCCCCCTCATCATATCATTCTAGGTATAATATCTTTTGAAGGATGTTTTTTAATCATTAGGCTATTAGTTCAGCATAGAGGCACAATTTACCATGGTCTGCAAAACATTTTTACAGAAAACATACTTAACACCAACAAGATATACAAAAACATGGAAAGTAATCATGTAGATATAAATGGTAATAAGTTGTGAAGTTTGATAGATTTGCAAAGTATCCCAACTGACAAATGTGACCAATGTCATGTACAGTTGAAGTCGGAAGTTTACATACACTTAGGTTGGAGTCATTAAAACTCGTTTTTCAACCACTCCACAAATTTCTTGTTAACAAACTATGGTTTTGGCAACTTTGTGCATGTCACAAGTAATACAATATTATTTCACTTATAATTCACTGTATCACAATTCCACTGGGTCAGAAGTTTACATACACTAAAATGACTGTGCCTTTTAAACAGCTTTGAAAATTCTAGAAAATGATGTCATGGCTTTAGAAGCTTCTGATAGGCTAATTGACATCATTTGAGTCAATTGGAGGTGTACCTGTGGATGCATTTCAAGGCCTACCTTCAAACTCAGTGCCTCTTTGCTTGACATCATGGGAAAATCAAAAGAAATCAGCCAAGAACTATAAATGGTAGACCTCCACAAGTCTGGTTCATCCTAGGAAGACATTTCAAAATGCCTGAAGGTACCACGTTCATCTGTACAAACAATAGTACGCAAGTATAAACACCATCAGACCATGCAGCCATCATACCGCTCAGGAAGGAGACACTTTCTGTCTCCTAGAGATGAACGTACTTCGGTGCGAACAGTGCAGATCAATCCCAGAACAACAGCAAAGGACCTTGTGAAGATGCTGGAGGAAACGGTGACAAAAGTATCTATATCCACAGTAAAACAAGTCATATATCGACATAACCTGAAAGGCCGCTCAGCAAGGAAGAGGCCACTGCTCCAAAACCGCCATAAAAAAAGCCAGACTACGGTTTGCAACTGCACATGGGGACAAAGATCGTACTTTTTGGAGAAATTTCCTCTGGTCTGATGAAACAAAAATAGAACTGTTTGTCCATAATGACCATTGTTATGTTTGGAGGAAAAAGGGGGTGGCTTGCAAGCCGAAGAACACCATCCCAACCGTGAAGCACGGGGGTGGCAGCATCATGCTGTAGGGGTGCTTTGCTGCAGGAGGGACTGGTGCACTTCACAAAATAGATGGCATCATGAGAAAGGAAAATTGTGCGGATATATTGAAGCAACATCTCAAGACATCAGTCAGGAAGTTAAAGCTTGGTCACAAATGGGTCTTCCAAATGGACAATGACCCCAAGCACAAGTTGTGGCAAAATGGCTTAAGGACAACAAAGTCAAGGTATTGGAGTGGCCATCACAAAGCCCTGACCTCAAGCCTATAGAAAATTTGTGGGCAGAACTGAAAAAGCATGTGCGAGCAAGGAGGCCTACAAACCTGACTCAGTTACACCAGCTCTGTCAGGAGGAATGGGCCAAAATTCACCCAATTTATTGTGGGAAGCTTGTGGAAGGCTACCCGAAACGTTTGACCCAAGTTAAACAATTTAAAGGCAATGCTACCAAATACTAATTGAGTGTATGTAAACTTCTGACCCACTGGGAATGTGATGAATGAAATAAAAGCTGAAGTAAATCATTCGCTCTACTATTATTCTGACATTTCACATTCTTAAAATAAAGTGGTGATCCTAACTGACCTAAGACAGGGAATTTTTACTAGAATTAAATGTCAGGAATTGTGAAAAACTGCGTTTTAAATGTATTTGGCTAAGGTGTATGTGAACTTCCGACTTCAACTCTACTGTATGTGTGTGTCCTGCAGGGTCCTGGGTGGAGTTGGAGATGAACAGAGCTGCGGCCGCAGCTGCGGCGGGGTTGTCCCAGTCTCCATCCACCGTGGGCCAGGCTCCGGGTCTGCTCCCCCTGCCTCAGGTGGAGGTGGAGGCAATGGTGGGGGGCCTAGAGCATGTGCCCTCCTCATCCTCCATCCATAACGGAGACATGGAAAGGATTCTACTGGACGCACAGCATGAGTCAAGCCGCAGCAACTCTTCCTGTGACAGGTAGGGGTATTACAATGAATACAGTTCAGCTTGGCCTTGAAAAACTAGGTACAGATATATATTTTTTGAACATAAAAAAAAAAGTTATCACCTGTAACTCTTCAATTCACTGAGGTCACATACTAGCCCAAAATGAATGTAGATTTAATCTCTGAATTGGTATAGTACTGTTTGCTGTTATGGCGCTGTAAATAGAATCCGTTTACAATAGTAAACAACATCTTCATCACCTGTGTGTGCACAGGGTGAGGTCACTCACTGGATTTAAATCCCCTCATACATCTGCTTTCCCTTCCCTCTGAGCCATGAGGTTGCCTGCCATAAACACAGGCTTATCTGAATTCACAGTCAACTGAGTCAGTCAGCTGTCAATGAGTCACCTGAGAATGTTTACCAGGAGTGTTTCTATAACAGCCTACTAACGGTAGAGTTCACAGACACACTCATCCTTCCACTTTGAGGTTGCAGGCTGAAAGGCAAAGTGAAATCATAATAGAGGCATGATTCGCATGCATATTTAGCCAACAAAGGCATGGTCTCTTGATTAATGCATTGGGAATTTGAGCACACCCCAAATCTTCGACCTGATTACTGCATACAAGTGTACATTCTCATGCACCAAGGGAGAGAAGACTTGGAGTGCAGTGATTGGCTGTAACTGTTTTTATTTTGTTATTTGATCCTCCCCACAGTCCTCCCCGGCCTCATAGTCCCCAGGAGGATGATCATGATGGACAGATCATCTTTGATGTGGACGTGAGCAGCAGAAGAGACTGCCAAGTAAGAGTTATTACTCAGTGTGCCTGAGCTACCTACGTCACGTATGTTTCCATGGCAATATAACCTGCTGCTTCCCTCAGTCTCTTGTGAATGACAACCATAGCCTTTGTTACAATGGTGATGGCGGCAGGAAACACTAACCCAGTGGGTTTGAATCTATGGACACGGCAGTAGCCTCAGTTTCAGGTTCCTTTATAGTTACACACACACGACCTCTGTCAGTGGATGACATGGCAAAGCCACATTTTTCTGTTGCTGAAAGGAGATGTTGACAACTGACTCTCTGTGCCTGTAACCATGGCAGCCTCACACACAGGGTTTATTGTATGATCTGTATTGTATGGGCGGTCAGCCATATCGTCTCAGTGGCTCCCCCTCTTGTCTGTACTGAAATTGGTGTCCTAATGCGCAGCATGTGTCCCTTGCAGTCAGAGGAGGATACCCTGGAGAAGGAGAGGGACATGGATATCCTCATGAAGGACTCAGACTGGGTAGCAGACTGGTCAAGTCGGCCCGAGAACATTCCTCCTAAGTGAGTGATGTACACAGTCCCATTTTTATTTTTCTATTTTTTATTTCACCTTTATTTAACCAGCTAAGCCAGTTGAGAACAAGTTCTCATTTACAACTGCGACCTGGCCAAGATAAAGCAAAGCAGTGCGATAAAAACAACAACACAGAGTTACATATGGGGTAAACAAAACATAAAGTCAAAAATACAACAGAAAATATATATACAGTGTGTGTGAATGTAGTAAATTATAGAGGTATGGCAATAAATAGGCCATAGTGCAAAATAGTTAACATTTCGTATTAACACTGGAATGATAGATGTGCAAAAGATGATGTGCAAATAGAGATACTGGGGTGCAAATTAGCAAAATAACAATATGGGGATGAGGTAGTTGGATGGGCTAATTACAGATGGGCTGTGTACAGGTGCAGTGATCGGTAAGCTGCTCTGACAACTGACGCCTAAAGTTAGTGAGGGAGATAAGAGTCTCCAGCTTCAGAGATTTTTGCAGTTCGTTCCAGTCATTGGCAGCAGAGAACTGGAAGGAATGGCGGCCAAAGGAGGTGTTGGCTTTGGGGATGACCAGTGAGATATACCTGCTGGAGCGCAGACTACGGGTGGACGTTGCTATGGTGACCAGTGAGCTAAGATAAGACAGGGATTTGCCTAGCAGTGATTTATAGATGACCTGGAGCCAGTGGGTTTGGCGACGAATATGTAGTGAGGGCCAGCCAACAAGAGCGTACAGGTCACAATGGTGGGTAGTATATGGGGCTTTGGTGCCAAAACGGATGGCACTGTGATAGACTACATCCAATTTGCTGAGTAGAGTGTTGGAGGCTATTTTGTAAATGACATCGCCGAAGTCAAGGATCGGTAGGATAGTCAGTTTTACTAGGGCATGTTTGGCAGCATGAGTGAAGGAGGCTTTGTTGCGAAATAGGAAGCCGGTTCTAGATCTAACTTTTGATTGGAGATGCTTAATGTGAGTCTGGAAGGAGAGTTTACAGTCTAACCAGACACCTAGGTATTTGTAGTTGTCCACATACTCTAGGTCAGACCCGCCGAGAGTAGTGATTCTAGTCGGGTGGGCGGGTGCAAGCAGCGTTCGGTTGAAGAGCATGCATTTAGTTTTACTAGTGTTTAAGAGCAGTTGGAGGCTACGGAAGGAGTGTTGTATGGCGTTGAAGCTCGTTTGGAGGTTTGTTAACACAGTGTCCAATGAAGGGCCAGATGTATACAAAATGGTGTCGTCCGCATACAAGTCTTAGTGTATCTGGTCTTCTAGGTAAATCCTAGAGTTTTTGTGCATACAGTAATACTACTTATGGCTGAATATTTCCAAATGATAAAGAGAAGATTAATAATACTGTAATGCATCCACAGGAGGCTGCTGAGGGGAGGACTGCTCATAATAATGTCTGGAACGGTGCAAGTGGAACGGCATTAAACACATGGAAACCATGTGTTTGATGTATTTGATACCATTCCGCTCCAGCCATTACCATGTGCCCATCCTCCCCAATTAGGGCGCCACCAACCTCCTGTAGGACAATGTTGATGAGGAAGATGTTGACGTTACTGTATGATAACCATAATGTGTCCATGCCTGTAGGGAGTTTCATTTCCGCCACCCCCGGCGTTCAGATACACTCAGCATGAGAAAGACCGGGGCGATGAAGAACGGAGGTGTCTTCTCTGCAGAGTTCCTCAAAGTGTTCATCCCCTCGCTGCTACTGTCACACATCCTGGTCCTGGGGCTGGGGTAAGAACAAACCTAGGACACTATTTTGCCATTAACCTCAGCTAGGCAATCATTTGTGTTATAAATGTGATAATGGCACTTTTTTTTATATGGAAGTGAAAAAGCAAAGTGAAGACATTACGGAATGCTTGTTTCAACCCATCAATGGGTCTGCCAGGAGAATAACATTTTCCATTATTTAGCCATTAGCTGGCTAAGTAAACACTTCCTTCACAGATTAATGTAGACCGACAATTCCCAAATGAAATCTCCTGAACAGCTTTACATTTCCTTCTGTTTACAGTTGTTTACATACAATTAGAAGAAAACACCAATCAGATCCAATATAGAATGTAGTAAGGAACATTGAGAGGACTGTTTTGTTTACTGGGAATCAGATATCCCTGGAACAGAACTGCATGTACAGAAAATGATTAGCCACTATATTATGCACACACACACACACACTTCCATGCATATTTCTGTATAAACCAGCAGATGGCGTGTGGTGGCAGCAGACAGTTGGCAGCTGCAATGCTCGAGCCCTGTTTATGTCTGGGTCTAGATAGTAGAGCAGCTGCTGCTGGGATGGATGGACACCTGCTGCACCACACCCTTAACACACACTTTATGACAGCACAGATGACACGACAGGGACACTCCAACTCCATCTATCGCTTATCAGCCTACTAGTTAATGACTCGGGGTGTAACTGCTCTCTCCCTCTCTCCCCTCTTAGGGTGTACATTGGGAAGAGGTTGACCACGCCCCCTACGAGCTCTTTCTGAGCGGGAAGCTGAACGAGTGCCTGCGGAGAAATTACGCTGTTGTACGAAGAATGCCCCTCTCCCCCCCCTCTCTTCCTCACTCATTTGTATTAGCTTTACAAGGAAAAAGTGAGGTCATGTTCCCTTTTCCCCCTGTTTGGGTGTAATTGTTTATAATGGGTGTTTTTTTTGGGAGGGGGCAAAGCATAAAACCAAACCAAACTCTTCTACACGCTAGCTCCAGCACTCTGTAATGCCTGGTACAAGAGAGCTGTCTGGCCCACAGATTTACAAGATAGAAGTAGCCCAAGATTGTGCCACATACAACAGTGGTTGGATGAATCTCTCAAGCCCATCACTTGACCCTGAAAGGGTCTAACTAAATTCAGAAAGAAAGAAGCTAACCTGAAAATGTGAGCATGCCTTTGAAGGTAATCATTTTGTTTAGAACTATAAATACAATTTACTATAGATGTTTATTTATTTCTACCACCATAATTAAGGCTGAGTTTTGATTATGAAGGATATTACCATTGTGGCCATCTCAAACCCACAACCACCAGACACTGTGCATTGGAGAGAGTCTGCTTGGCCTGTCTTGTTTGTCTATCTTGAGTTCTTTACGACATATCACGAGCCTAGTTATTTAGGCCTGGTTCACTGGGTAGACCTCTGATATGCCTGCGACAGGTCATCTTACCACCTTACACACTTGTATAGCAGACATGTAAGAACAAGCTTATGTAGTTTGTTAGTCCAGCTGGAGATGAACCCTGATGTTTCACCACACTGATAGATGGAGTTGGAATGGAGTCCAGAGGCAGACTAGTTTTAGAGGCACAACCACATGGACATTCAAACATGCTCTGAATGTTACTGCGACCTACAGTATGCCACAGTGTTCAAAGAGGGACTGCATAATTTCAAAGTTGAGATTTAAGATTAACTTAAGATGGGGCTGTTTGTACTAACACTCCACCATTTGATATTGCTGACATCAACCTCTTTATTTCCCTCTACACAACTGCCAAAAGGAACTGAGGTCCACCTTGAACCTCAACTCTTCTCAGTAACCACGTGCCTCACCTCTGTTCCCAAGACTCCATTGTGGTTCTATTGCCTGTCTGTGATCAGACACCGAGGCTACTCTATGGCTTGTTTTTGGTTTGTTTCAGTGAGTTATATTGTCTGTATTGTTGTGACATTGGAGTCTGAACGCACAGAGCAGGAGGTAAAGCTATGATAAGACTGAACTCATCAGGGATTTAATGAAGATTATGTTAGAAATATACTTTGCAGGGCCCAAAGTGAAAAGGAAAGTTTAGAAATGATTCCCCTCAGACTGCTATGGTAACAATAGTTATTGTAATCATACACATCCTTTTGATTTCATTTTATGTTTTTTCCCCTCATTGGAAAAATATTTTGTCATTAAATTTACTGAATCAAGCTGAATTGTTGCTAAGGATTCTTTTGTATTAGTTTGACTGATTAACTATGCAAAGCGAAGGGATCACCTCTTTCCAACCAAGGTGCATGAATTGAGGAGAAAAGTGGAGAGGAGATTCAGTAACTCTTGCAGGACAATGGAATTTTATAAAATAAATAAAAGCGTATTTATTGTTGAGTAGAACCAATGTGAAAGGCTTTTGGCCTTCTTCAGGGTTTTTTACCTGAAAAAGGCCAAAAGACAAATTGTGTTGGTTCTACTTTTTACTGATTTAACTAGAAACAAACACAGACTCAAATGCATAATCTCACGCTTTGCATCAAATCAAAGCCAGCAGGGAGAGGCAGGGTGGTATGGCTGGTAGCCAGTCCTCATACCTCAGCCTAAAACATGCAGTCAGTTGTCATATTCCAGAGCCTTAAAACACCAAATGTTTAGCTGAGTGCGTGCCTGCACAGTCATTTGTCATGAAATGGAGCTTGTCCTGTCCCTGAATGTCCCTATGGAGGCCACAGGCCTGGTTCTGCTGACTGGCACTTCTGCCTCTTCCTGAGGGGGTATACTACAAAGCAGGATCAATGAGTTAGCTAACTAACTTGCCTAAATATTCTTCAATCACTTTTTATTGTTTAGAAAGATACGTTTTCATGGTCTAATTGACTCATCAACCAATAACACATACGTTTAGCTTTCTTAATTTTTAATGAACCAGAAAATCAATAGTTATTTCTGGTTGTTTATTAAAGTTAGTTGCCTAACTCATTGAACATACTTTGTAGTATACCCCTCTGGACATTATCCCACTCATGTTTCTCATATCACTGTCTTCATGTACAGTGAGGGAAAAAAGTATTTGATCCCCTGCTGATTTTGTACGTTTTCCCACTGACAAAGAAATGATCAGTCTATAATTTTAATGGTAGGTTTATTTGAACAGTGAGAGACAGAATAACAACAAAAAAATCCAGAAAAACGCATGTCAAAAATGTTATGAATTGATTTGCATTTTAATGAGGGAAATAAGTATTTGACCCCTCTGCAAAACATGACTTAGTACTTGGTGGCAAAACCCTTGTTGGCAATCACAGAGGTCAGACGTTTCTTGTAGTTGGCCACCAGGTTTGCACACATCTCAGGAGGGATTTTGTCCCGCTCCTCTTTGCAGATCTTCTCCAAGTCATTAAGGTTTCGAGGCTGACGTTTGGCAACTCAAACCTTCAGCTCCCTCCACAGAGTTTCTATGGGATTAAGGTCTGGAGACTGGCTAGGCCACTCCAGGACCTTAATGTGCTTCTTCTTGAGCCACTCCTTTGTTGCCTTGGCTGTGTGTTTTGGGTCATTATCATGCTGGAATACCCATCCACGACCCATTTTCAATGCCCTGGCTGAGGGAAGGAGGTTCTCACCCAAGATTTGACGGTACATGGCCCCGTCCATCGTCCATTTGATGCGGAGATGTTGTCCTGTACCCTTAGCAGAAAAACACCCCCAAAGCATAATGTTTCCACCTCCATGTTTGACGGTGGGGATGGTGTTCTTGGGGTCATAGGCAGCATTCCTCCTCCTCCAAACACGGCGAGTTGAGTTGATGCCAAAGAGCTCCATTTTGGTCTCAGCTGACCACAACACTTTCACCCAGTTCTCCTCTGAATCATTCAGATGTTCATTGGCAAACTTCAGACGGGCATGTATATGTGCTTTCTTGAGCAGGGGGACCTTGCGGGCGCTGCAGGATTTCAGTCCATCACTTCGTAGTGTGTTACCAATTGTTTTCTTGGTGACTATGGTCCTAGCTGCCTTGAGATCATTGACAAGATCCTCCTGTGTAGTTCTGGGCTGATTCCTCACCGTTCTCATGATCTTTGCAATCCACGAGGTGAGATCTTGCATGGAGCCCCAGGCCGAGGGAGATTGACAGTTCTTTTGTGTTTCTTCCATTTGCGAATAATCGCACCAACTGTTGTCACCTTCTCACCAAGCTGTTTGGCGATGGTCTTGTAGCCCATTCCAGCCTTGTGTAGGTCTACAATCTTGTCCCTGACATCCTTGGAGAGCTCTTTGGAATCTGATTGATTGATTGCTTCTGTGGACAGGTTTATTTTATACAGGTAACAAGCTGAGAGTAGGAACACTCCCTTTAAGAGTGTGCTCTTAATCTCAGATCGTTACCTGTATAAAAGACACCTGGGAGCCAGAAATCTTTCTAATTGAGAGGGGGTCAAATACTTATTTCCCTCATCAAAATGCAAATCAATTTAATAACATTTTTGACATGCGTTTTTCTTGATTTTTTTGTTGTTGTTATTCTGTCTCTCACTGTTCAAATAAACCTACTATTAAAATTATAGATTGATCATTTCTTTGTCAGTGGGCAAACGTACAAAATCAGCAGGGGATCAAATACTTTATTCCCTCACTGTAAGTGCATGGAGTCAACACTGACATAACACTCTGTGTTGATGCTTGTAACGTGATTTTGGATCTTTTTAAGCTCCATGACTGGAAGATAACTACCCCCCCCCCCCCTCTCTCACACACACACACACACATACTCACACACAACAAAAGTAGGGTGGTTGGTCGGGGTGGATGAGTAGACGTATAATGCGATCATCTAGCAGCAACCCAAGATTGCATGTTCGATTTTCATCACAGACAACTTTAGCATTTTATCTAAATAGAAACTTTGCTACTACTTTTTAGCTACTTTGTAACTACTTAGCATATTAGCTAACCCTTAGCCTAACCCTTTAACCTAACGCTTTAACCTAACTCCTAACCTTAACCCCTAGCCTAGCTAACGTTAGCCACCTAGCCAACGTTAGCCACAAGAAATTGGAATTCGTTACAAATTATAAGTTTGCAAATCCGTAACATTTTGTACGAATTACAATTCTTAACATATTGTACAAATTGCAATTTGTAACATATACGAAATGGACGATGGACAAATTAATACATACCATATGAAATGTAAGATATCATACTAATTGGAGTGTCCCGGATTTACGTTTACTTTGTTACGTCTACCCAGGTTGAATTATCAATCAGTGAAACCCCTTTAGTGGCCTCAGGCTTCCTGTAGGCACAGCACAGATATAGACGTCTCACCGACAACTGTTGAACAACACTCTCCAAGAGCTGCCGTCAGTCAATACCCCATGCTTCTAGCTCAGTCATTCTGACCCTTAACCCCACGGCAATGTTACTTCCCGGCATGTAACTGGAGTAGAACCCCTGCCTGGGACACCAATGGCAAGCATTGATTTTGTGCAATTTGAAACAGCTCACGGATGCCACACAGGAATTAGCTGTCTCTGTCTGCATGTGGTTTATCAGTAACTCAGGAATTAAACAGATAGCTCCAGTGACAGAAGTTTGATTTGTAGCACTGACTGAGCGGAGGTTTACATTGTTTCATTTTCAGTCCCTATAAAGAATAGCCTACTGTCCTCTAGTGGTGAAGATATGTATGAGGCATGCCTGTGCTTTGTGTGTTCGGGAAGGCTGGGGACCTGTAGTGTGTCTATGTATGCTTGTTACCTATATGAAATGCATGTTCAGTAGAAATTACTTATGTGTATCAAGATGGTTAGTTATGCATTCCTTGTACACTCTGACAATACACAGACACTGAGAGTCAGACTGTAAGGTGCAGTGTAACTTGATCTTAACACAATTGCACTGAACCCGTTGATCCTCAGTCTGGCATGTGGCAAAGTGGCTGACTTGGATAAACAGTCAGGATGGCTGAATGAATCTGCTGAGTCAGTAGGCTGTTGAGCAGTATCCAAGAAAAGTCCACCCTCACTCCC
Source organism: Coregonus lavaretus (assembly GCF_964263955.1). NCBI lineage: Eukaryota > Metazoa > Chordata > Actinopteri > Salmoniformes > Salmonidae > Coregonus > Coregonus lavaretus. The sequence goes on from NC_139991.1 coordinate 46,945,374, forward strand.
ATTCTTCTCTAACCAGTGGGACATGGGACAGAACAGTAATTGATGGTAATCAATGAAGGGGGGATTTTGTTTGGCATTCCGGAGATACAAATATCAATTATCCTAGAATTCAGTTCTGCTTGCTTTGTAATAATGCATGCATACACATCATTCCTCCTTCATAATATGTATGTATGTCCTTCTCCATTTTTTTCTTTAGATAATATCAGTAAAAGCATGCATGAATGTAGTTTGAGTGTGTTGTAGGAAGTCTGGCCTGTTGAGATTGGGAGGGTTATGTTTTAATAATATAAATAATATAATATGCCATTTAGCAGACGCTTTTATCCAAAGCGACTTACAGTTTTCACTGGAGAAGGACACACAGAGCTGGCCACCACCCTGTAACCCATGGTAACACAACAAGCTGCAATGGGAGGAGCTTGGGAACTTGCCGCCTCTGGATTGGCTGGAAGCAGGTGTTCTGAGGTTCCATGTGGGGAAGGTGTAGGAGGAGGAGATGACATGGGGTAGGAGGCGGGATGGAGAAAGTGTGTGTGTGTGCATGTGTTACCGAAAGAAAGCAGTGATCATTGCTGTGCACTACCTGTTAATCCAGACACAGAAAATACATTCTCTAACCACTGGGGGATGGATGCAAGTGCATCAACGTCAGAGTTTTGTTTCTGTGACAGTGTAACAAATGAGCAACAGTGCATAAAATGGATTTACAACTCTTTGAACACAATCTGTTTTGTAATGCTTGGACCATGCACTCCATATGCGGATGGAATGCCCAGAGGGGCAAATTTAGTTATAAAATGTGATTTGTCTCCAGAATCTAGTTGAGTCATGTTTTTTTTTTGTTTTTTTACATGTGTGAGCAAGGGAGAAAGAATTCAGAACATTAGCAACTCCTGCCAGAGCTCTCAGCTCAACCGTCACTTGTGCGGCAGACTTTCCCAGTCACACAGAATGGGATGGTGCTGAAAGGACAGCTCCCTTCATTATTGAGCTGGGTGTGAGGTAGCAATCTGTGAGATGTGCTCGGACTGCCTTTTGACCCCATTCTGCAGATTGTTCAAAATTCAAGTTTTCAGTTAGCCACAATTTAATACAATAAAATACATTTATTGAAGCAGATTTCTCACCACTAACCTCTCAGCTGCAAATCACAGTAGGACCAGTGTATGAGGCTTTTGATTGACACCATAGTGACCATACCCCTCTAAGTAATAGGCTACACTTCATAGATAGGGGCAACAGATGAGCTCTGATGAGATTTGATTGACAAAGCATTGTCCTATGCCAGTGAGTTCACTGTTCATTTTTGGGCATCACTTCCGGACATATGGCTATACTCTGATGTCCTCCAGCCATATCTGAGCACCAGTCACTGTGGAGGAGTTTGCTTGCAGTTTAAAGGTATACCTTCTCGGCATCTCTCAAACTCATTGCCCATTGGGATAGGTTAGTGAGAAATTTGGCTATGTTAGGTTGGACATGTTATTGGATAATTTGTTCATGTTTTGCATTTAGGCTACATGGGTTATATTTTCTAGCTACACGAGTACAGGTAAGCAATTATCTGAGTGTAACAGATTACACCTTGTCTCAAAATCGTATGATGCTATGAAAATGATAGGTCCTGGTGAAAATATTGTGCAGTCTGAATGTACTGTATCTCTGAGTTATTGCTTGAGATGAGCTAAGCAAGTAATTGTACTTTAAGATTTTTCGTTTTTTACATATCGTAATTGATGACGCGTGTTATTCTGCCTTTCAGCAGTGAAGACAGATACAGCATTTTCATTCAGCGCTGATATCGTTCAAGGTGCGACCACCTGCGCTATCAACCGATAAGGCGGTGGCTGTCCAAGTTTACAGATCGCAATTTACAAGCAGCGCTACAAGGGTTCAGAACTCAGCAAACGCACTGTGGAATCATGTCGACTACCGGGGAAGTCCCTGCCTTCTTCAAGGACATGGGCTCGGGTAGCCCCAAGCCACGGCAGAAATTCTGTGGCATGTTCTGTCCAGTTGAAGGCTCTGGCGACAGCAAGACGTTGGATTTCCAGTCACTGCCGGGGGGCAGTAGCAGGAGTGACGGACGGGTCATTGACAAGCAGACGGACATCTCCCTGCCAAGGGTCGAGATACGGGAGAGCAGAGGAAAATCAGCCCTGCAAAACCTGGATGATAGGGTAAGAGAGCTGCAGATGTTTCTGCTTTGTCACTGGATGAAATTGTGCATTTTTGTCTTTTAGTAGATGCTCTTATCCAGAGCGATTTACAGTAGTGAGTGCACACATTTTCATACTTTTTTGGGTGGTGAAAATAAATTAAATGTATTTTTGTTTCTTTCATATATCTCTCTGTAGAATATGTATGTTTGCCTCTCACAGATAAAGCAGAAATAAATCAACACAGTCATGCAGAAATGAGTTCATTGGGATCTCTAGAAACTTGCCAATCAGTAATATAGTCAAGTCTCTTTCCAAACCATTTAGCTAATGGCTTAACTCAATCAATACCTCCATGTTCCTCAGGCACTACCTTGTGCAGAGTATGCACTACCAGTTGCATAAAGTTAGTTGATTATTTAACCATTGCCTACCAAGCCTAGAGGATCAGGTTCCATATGCCAGTGCATGTTATTGTGGTATGGATCATTGACTATAGGGAAAGCAAACCCAGAGCAGGGCTAGCACACAGCTGATATCCTTCACATCACTCTTCAATGGACTGGACATTATCAGGTAGAGTTTGCCTACATTTCCCATGAGGCGCTGTGATGCAATGGGCAATTACTTCCTGTGCTGTGCTAGGTGGAGTATCCATCAGAGGGAGAAGTTCCTGTAGTTCCTGTTGTGAGCTGGCCATGATGCTGACTGAGATAGATGTTCCATATAGGGTCCCTCTGCACTAGGTGTATAGGTCTGGCATATGTGGGAGGGAAACACACACACACACCCTGTGAGGTTCCTGCCACTCTGACTGTGCATGCTTGATGACCAGAGGCTGGGGATTTGATCGATAAAAGGCTGGGCTGCTGCAGTGTGACCACAGAAAAACCTGCTAAAGTATATAAAACCATGCACTCTAACATTGACATTGTCCTATAATTTAACATATGACTTGCTCTATGCATAATGGATACTGTGTACTAATTGTGTGATTTAGACTTTTATGGTTTCCGCTCCTGTGTTTCTTCCTCACTAAAACACAGAGTAGATCATGCTACTTCTCATTCCCTGTTCAGTGTCTTGGACTCTTTTGACTCCCTGCTTAAATGAAGGTAATAAATTATTCTTTTTATTTTTTAAATAGGCCTCTTATCTAAGCTCCTCTTTACTGCCTTGTCTACTGCAGTCCCTCTGTGCACTTATTATCTTCCTCCCCTTGTCTTGTCCACTGAAATGATCACAGAGCTCTGAAAGATCCTCTCTTACTGTAAAGTATATTTTATTCCTCTCTCAAATCATATGAAATCGAATTTTATTTGTCACATGCGCCGAATACAACAGGTAGGATAAGAGCGTCTGCTAAATGATGTAAATGTAAATGTGTAGACTTGCTTACGAGCCCTTCCCAATGATGCAGAGTTAAAAAATAGTAACACAAGAGAAATAAAATAAACAAGAATGCTATATAAAGGAAGTACTAGTACCAGATCAATGTGCAGGGGTACAAGGTATTTAAGGTAGATCTTTACATGAAGGCAGGGTTAAGTGACTAGGCATTAGAATAAATAATAATATAAAGAGTAATAATAAAGAACAGAGTAGCAGCAGCATATGATGAGTATGAAAGTGTGTGTGCTATGTGTGTGGGTTTTGTGTGAGAGTGTCAGTGTAGTGTGAGTGTATGTAGTGTGTATATACAGTGCCTTCTGAAAGTACACTGCTCAAAAAAATTAAGGGAACACTTAAACAACACAATGTAACTCCAAGTCAATCACACTTCTGTGAAATCAAACTGTCCACTTAGGAAGCAACACTGATTGACAATACATTTCACATGCTGTTGTGCAAATGGAATAGACAACAGGGGGAAATTATAGGCAATTAGCAAGACACCCCCAATAAAGGACTGGTTTTGCAGGTGGTGACCACAGACCACTTCTCAGTTCCTATGCTTCCTGGCTGATGTTTTGGTCACTTTTGAATGCTGGCGGTGCTTTCACTCTAGTGGTAGCATGAGACGGAGTCTACAACCCACACAAGTGGCTTAGGTAGTGCAGCTCACCCAGGATGGCACATCAATGCGAGCTGTGGCAAGAAGGTTTGCTGTGTCTGTCAGTGTAGTGTCCAGAGCATGGAGGCGCTACCAGGAGACAGGCCAGTACATCAGGAGACGTGGAGGAGGCCGTAGGAGGGCAACAACCCAGGAGCAGGACTGCTACCTCCGCCTTTGTGCAAGGAGGAGCAGGAGGAGCACTGCCAGAGCCCTGCAAAATGACCTCCAGCAGGCCACAAATGTGCATGTGTCTGCTCAAACGGTCAGAAACAGACTCCATGAGGGTGGTATGAGGGCCCGACGTCCACAGGTGGGGGTTTGGCATTTGCCAGAGAACACCACAGATGAAAGCAGGTTCACACTGAGCACATGTGACAGACGTGACAGAGTCTGGAGACGCCGTGGAGAACGTTCTGCTGCCTGCAACATCCTCCAGCATGACCGATTTGGCAGTGGGTCAGTCATGGTGTGGGGTGGCACACATGTGCTCGCCAGAGGTAGCCTGACTGCCATTAGGTACCGAGATGAGATCCTCAGACCCCTTGTGAGACCATGTGCTGGTGCGGTTGGCCCTGGGTTCCTCCTAATGTAAGACAATGCTAGACCTCATGTGGCTGGAGTGTGTCAGCAGTTCCTGCAAGAGGAAGGCATTGATGCTATGGATTGGCCCGCCCGTTCCCCAGACCTGAATCCAATTGAGCACATCTGGGACATCATGTCTCGCTCCATCCACCAACGCCACGTTGCACCACAGACTGTCCAGGAGTTGGCGGATGCTTTAGTCCAGGTCTGGGAGGAGATCCCTCAGGAGACCATCCACCACCTCATCAGGAGCATGCCCAGGTGTTGTAGGGAGGTCATACAGGCATGTGGAGGCCACACACACTACTGAGCCTCATTTTGACTTGTTTTAAGGACATTACATCAAAGTTGGATCAGCCTGTAGTGTGGTTTTCCACTTTAATTTTGAGGGTGACTCCAAATCCAGACCTCCATGGGTTGATACATTTGATTCCCATTGATAATTTTTGTGTGATTTTGTTGTCAGCACATTCAACTATAAAGAAAAAAGTATTTAATAAGATTATTTAATTCATTCAGATCTAGGATGTGTTATTTTAGTGTTCCCTTTATTTTTTTGAGCAGTGTATTCACAACCCTTGACTTTTTCCACATTTTGTTGTTACAGCCTGAATGTATTATTTTTTGAATATTTTTTGTCACTGGCCTACAAACAGTACGCCATAATGTCAAAGTGGAATTATATTTTTAGACATTTTTACAAATTAATTCAAAATGAAAAGCTGAAATGTCCTCAGTCAATAATTATTCGACTCCTTTCTTATGGCAAGCCTAAATAAGTTCAGGAGTAAAAATGTGCTTAGCAAGTCACATAATACGTTGCATTGACTCACTCTGTGTGCAATAATAGTGTTTAACATGATTTTTTAACGACTACCTCATCTCTGTATCCCACACATACAATTATATATAAGGTACCTCAGTCGAGCAGTGAATTTCAAACACAGATTCAACCACAAAGACCAGGGAGTGTTTCCAATGCCTCGCAAAGAAGGGCACCTATTGGTAGATAGAAATGCAAAAAAGCATACCTTGAATATTCCTTTGAGCATGGTGAAGTTATTCATTACACTTTGGATCAATACACTCAGTCACTACAAAGATACAGGCGTCCTTCCTAACTCAGTTGCCGGAGAGGAAGGAAGCTGCTCAGGGATTTCACCATGAGGCCAATGGTGACTTTAAAACAGTGACAGTGTTTAAGTGATGTGATAGGAGAAAACTGAGGATGGATCAACAACATTGTAGTTACTCCCCAATACTAACCTAATTGACAGAGTGAAAAGAAGGAAGCCTGTACTGAATAAAAATATTCCAAAGCCTGCATCCTGTTTGCAACAACGCATTAAAGTAATACTGCAAAAAATATGGCAAAGCAATTCACATTTTGTCCTGAATACAAAGTGTTATGTTTGGGACAAATCCAATACATCACATTGCTGAGTACCACTCTCCATATTTTCAAGCATAGTGGTGGCTGCATCATGTTATGGGTATGTGGAGTTTTTCAGGATAAAAAAGAAACTGAATGGAGCTAAGCACAGGCAAAATCCTAGAGGAAAACCTGGTTCAGTCTGCTTTCCACTGGACACTGGGAGATGAATTCACCTTTCAGGAGGACAGTAACTTAAAACACAAGGCCAAATCTAGACTGGTGTTGCTTACCAAGAAGACAGTGAATGTTCCTGAGTAGCCGAGTTAGTCTTGAGTTAAATCTGCTTGAAAATATATGGCAAGACTTGAAAATGGTTGTCTAGCAATGATCAACAACCAATTTGACAGAGCTTGAAGAATTTCAAAAAGAATAATGGGCAAATATTGTACAATCCAGTTGTGCAAAGCTCTTAAAGACTTACCCAGAAAGACTCACAGCTGTAACCATTGCCACAGATGATTCTAACATGTATTGACTCAGGGGTGTGAATACTTATATAAATTAGGTATTTCTGTATTTCATTTTCAATCAATTTGCAAAAATGTCTATAAACATAAGTGGGGAAAAAATATATTTAATCATTTTTTAATTCAGACTGTGACACAACAAAATGTGGAATAAATCAAGGGATATGACTACTTTCTGAAGGCACTGTTTAGTCTTGTGAGTGTGCATAAAGTCAATGCAGGATTGGGTCAATGCAGATAGTCTGTGTAACCATTTAATTAACTATTTAGCAGTCTTATAGCTATTTAGCAGTCTAATGGCTTGGGGGTAGAATCTGTCTCTGAGCCTGTTGGTCCGAGAGCCGATGCTCCGGTACCGTTTGCCTGGACGGTAGCAGAGTGAACAGTCTATGGCTTGGGTGGCTGAAGTCTTTGGCAAATATTTGGGCCTTCCACTGACACTGCCTAATATAGAGGTCCTGGATGGCAGGGAACTCTGACCCAGTGATGTCTCTTTTCAGCCTCCTGAGGTGGAAGAGGCGCTGTCGTGCCCTCTTCATGACTGTGCGGGTGTGTTTGGACCATGTTAAGTCCTAAGGGATGTGGACGACAAGGAACTTGATGCTCTCTACCCACTCCACTACAGCCCTGTCGATGTGAATGGGGTTGTGCTCTCCCCACTTTCTACTGTAGTCCACGATCAGCTCCTTGGTCTTACTGATGTTGTGGGAGAGGTTGTTCACCTGGCACCACACTGCCAAGTTTCTGACCTCCTACCTGTAGGCTGTCTTATCGCCATCGGTGATCAGGCCTACCACTGTCGTGTCGTCAGCAAACTTGATGATGGTGTTGGAGTCGTGCATGGCCACGAAGTCGTGGGTGAACAGGGAGTACAGGAGCACCCCTGAGGGGCACCCATGTCGAGGGTCAGCATGGCGGAGGTGTTGTTGCCTACCCTCTCCACTTGGGGCCGGCCTGTCAGGAAGTCCAGGATCCAGTTACAGAGGGAGGTGTTCAGTCTCAGGGCTCCAAGCTTGGTGATGAGTTTGGAGGGGACTATGGTGTTGAATGCTGAGTTGTATAATATGTGCAGCATTCTCACATAGTCATTACCCATCGTGTCCAGGTGGGAGAGGGCAATGTGAAGTGCAATTGAGATTGTATCACCTGTGGATCTGTTGGGGCGGTATGCAAATTAGAGTGGATCCAGGGTGTCTGGGATGATGGTGTTGATGTGTGTCATGACCAGCCTTTCAAAGCGCTTCATAATTACAGATGTGAGTGCTACAGGGTGATAGTCATTTAGGCAGGTTACCTTAGAGTTCTTGAGAACATGGACAATGGTGGTCAGCTTGAAACATGTTGAGATTGGGACAAGGAGAGATTGAAAATGTCTGTGCAGACACTTGCCAGCTGGTCTGCGCATGCTCTGAGAACATGCCTTTGTATTCCGTCTGGCCCGGTGGCCTTGCACATGTTAACTTGTTTAAAAGCTTTACTCACATCAGCCATGGAGAGCGAGATCACACAGTCATCCGGAACAACAGGGGCTTTCATGTAGGACTTGGTTTTTGTTTTCCTCGAAGCAAGCATTAAAGTCATTTAGGCCATTTGAAAGTTATGCTTCATTGGGCATCTCACGGCTGGGTTTCACTTTGTAATCCATTATAGTCTGCAAGCCCTGTCACATCTGACGAGCATTGGAGCCGATGTAATAGGATTCCAGCCTTCCTCCTATATTGTCCTTTTGCATGTTTGATGTCTCGTCTGAGTTCGTAGCGGGTTTTCTTGCATGGGTCCATGTCCGTGTCCCGGTCTTTGTAAGTGGTAGCTCTACGGATATTGCCTGTAATCCATGGTTTTTTATTTGGATAAATTCCTATAGTCACTGTGGAAGCAACTTTGTCTATGCACTTATTGATTAAGCCCGTGACTCTCCTCTGATTTACCTTCCATTTCCTGAGTAGGCTAACACACTAATTTCTGTTAATCCCTTACTGTATAGGCTACAATCAATGGTTTATCAACATTATGTGATTTAATAGATCTAAAGTATAGTTCTTTATATTGTTTATTAGCTATTACATAATGTCATAAATGTATGGTGTTTTTATACCTATACATTGCTCCAGGATTGATCTATGATTTTTGTATGGTTATCATGAAGTTTTTAGGCCAAATTCTTCAATGATGACATAACCAAAATAACTCAAGGAAATATGACTTCATACCATAGAGAATCAACAACTAGACCGTGCACAGGCCGTGGAATGTATATTCAGGGCAGGCAGTAGGGGTGTAGCTATAACTGTAGCCTACTGTACTCCCTAATCCAGGTTGAGAAATGCATAGCATAGTGCCTGATTTCTCAATGGGTCAGGGCGGGGCTCTGCGCATGCACGTTGGGCTTAGTCAAGAGTATCTGTCCCTGTCTCAGTGTCTGAGTCCGTCTTGCAAGGTTTGGTGCATCAGCGGAGAACAGGAGAGAGGACGTGATTTGGAGCTGCAGTTCTTTCCCTAGATTCTACGAGCGGTGGCCTCCCCCTTTAGGACGCACGACTCCTTTTGGAATTGTACCCTCTTTGCTGCTAACTTCTCTGCCTATTCCACACCGGCCTAATCCACCCGGCAAACCGCACTATTCTGAACATCCATTCCATTGATAGCGGTCCATTAAGCGCAGCAAGAACAGAAGAGCGAAGATGTCTGGGCAAGGCTATCAGGGCAAGAAGAACATTCCCCGCATTACAGTGAGTTAGGAAAACATGTATTCATTCCATTGAACATTGTGCATGTATTGCTACAACTATCCTACAAAATGCTCCGTTCACCAGTCAGGCAAAGATGTGCATTGCTAAAATGAGGCTTGTGGTCCGAATTAGTTGAAGCTCTCTCGGGTAGCCTTAGGCTACAGCTCAGAGGTGGACGACCTGTTTGCATAAACTGTGAAATGCATTCTGCACGAGCTCTTGGTAATACATGTGTAATAAACGGGGTCTTTAGGATTAACATGGAGAGGTCACATTTTTTAGGCTATGTAAATCAATTATATTTCAAATGGCAATGGGCTAAACTAGGCTACTACAGTTTTGCTTATCGGGTCAACACGCGTGATCTTTCAGAGCATAGGCTATATTTCATGGGATTATCTCAATTGTCTTTCTTTGACAAGATGAGAGCCTGTAGCTAGCAGTCCACATTAGGATAGGCCATATCACATATGGATCTTGTAAGACTATCCTTGAAATCCATGTTGTCCTTGAATAATTTTCACACGAAAAAGTAAATCAGGCGCACGGCTGAGGTTTCGCGGTCGCGCATTATAGGCTACATTTCCTCGCAGATGTTCTTTGTTAGGGAACGGTATCTGGCCGGTTATCACTGCTCGCCTACTGGTGGAGCAATGCAATAGCTTTCTCGCATGTGCCCATCCGCTGCAATGTCGGGTTAGTTTTTCTGGACAATTCCAACTCCCGGTAAATTCGGTTACATTTTTCTTTATATATAAGCGGGTTTAGGACATGTAGGCCGTTATTGCTGACGGATTTTGTGTGGCTTTGGGCGAGGCAGCAACCCTGTCTCTCGCACCAGACTTTCGCTGGGAGCCGGCAGAAATCAAGGCGAAGAGAGTATATCACAGGATAATGGAAAGAGAAAAAGAATGAGAGGGGGGCGGCAGTGGCTCCAATTTCCTTTCTTGTCTCTCAGCCTCCACGCTAATGAAGGGAAAAGGGCAAAAACGACTATAGACTCCCTGTCTTTCCATATTTATATTGCTGAACTGGATCATTTACAGGTTTTCATCTCCAGTGGTCTATTTTAACTCCCCAACTAGTTGCTTCACAACCACACTGCAATGAACCTATGCTTGAATACATATTTGAAAAACATGTTTAGGCCTTTGTCATAAAACTATAGGCCTACTTCTCCATGTAATGGATGTCCTAAAGATCTATAACAGTCTAAGCTTTTTGGGGGAAAGTGCCTCTCTCCTCATTGCGTGTGCATGTGAGCTTTTGTATGGACAAAGAAAGCAATTTGAAAGGGGCTTTGGCTGGCATCCTGGTGGGTTACTCCAGCAGGCTGTCAGGCTGGCTGAGTCTGACAAAACTGAAGCAGGTTTGGCCTAAACCCCGTCACATCCCACAGCCTGCTCATATGGATAAGGCAGCCGCCAGCCATTACCCGGTGAAGGAAGCAGGCCAGGGCTAACCCACCTAATGATCTATTCACATAGTCACACACACACACACACACACTATCATGCTGCGGTGCTCAGGCCCCACTACTGAGCATGCACCCTTCCTGTCCTCATCCCTGTCTGAGCTCTTGTTGCTAAACTCAGCCGTTGCCCAACATGAGGATGACAGAGAAAGAAAAGAGGTACGCCTAAAATAGCCCATCTTTCAGACAGTAAGAGATGAAAGAACAAAGTGGATAGACAGACAGATAAAGAGGGGTGATTGAGAGTACAGCACCAAGGGAGCAGCCACAGTGTGTGTACATGTGCCACACCCATGTGGCAGGGAGCAGTGAGTGCACTGTGTTGTCTGTCTGTCATATAGGCAGCCTCGGTCACACACACATTTATGGAACCAAACAAACCCCTTCCCCTTACAGTCCAACAATCTTCTGCTTATCCAGGTCAACCCTTGTCATTTCATGCATTTATCCATTATCATAACATAGGATCAGCCGCCAGGGAGTGTCACTGGGTCTAATTGACTGCCATATCAACTGTTTCAAGGTAGATGTATAGCCATGTGTATGAATGTGTTTGCGATTTTATATCAGTTTGTCATCCTCACGCTCCAGGCTTTGCTCTGTCTTCACCCAGTTCTGTAGATTCCGTGAAGAGCGTAACTGTTAGTGTTAGATCAGAGGATCAGGAGCCATAGTAGCCCAAACAGTGATTAAGCTAACTCAGATATAGAACATATACTCTGGACCAGGGAAAGAGAACATGAGGGCGGAGAGGGAGATGAAGGAAAGAGACACTGAGACAGAGTAAGAACAAAGTACAGTAAATCTAACATACTAAAACAATTCACTGTATAACCAAACACACATGATCACTATAGATACACACAAAGGATATTATTGTATGCTACTTTCTGTCTTTCAAGTTAATTCAATTGTGTAATAATTTTTTGATTAGGACATAATTAGATCTGAACGTCCTTTTACCCACAAATGCACAAACACCCCCACAGAAACTTATACACACACACACACACACAGTCTTGTACAGCTAACCTTGCGGGGACACACAATTCAGTCCCATTCAAAATCCTATTTTCCCTAACCCTAACCTGTACTCTTACCCTAACCCTAACCTTAACCCAAAAACCTTACCTTAACCATAAACCTAACCCTAGCTCCTAACCCTTAACGTAATTCTAACACTAATTCTAGCCTTAACTCTAAACCCCCTAGAAATAGCATTTGACCTCATGGGGACTAATAAAATGTCCCCAGTTGGTCAAATTTTTGTTTGTTTACTATTGTTGTGGGGACTTCTGGTCCCCACAATAATAGTTAAACACGTCCACACACACACACACGCACACACACACACACACACACACACACACACACACACACACACACACACACACACACACACACACACACACACATAGTTGTTGAGATTGGAAAGTCAAAGGGCTAACAAAGGGCAGCAGGCAGGCTGCAGTACAAGGCTGGAGTGGTCAGCTGAAGATTGGGGAGCAGCACACCTCAGGCACACTTCATCAAATATGAATGTCATCCTAAAATCACCACCTGGGGCTGCATTCAAAAGATGACTCATCCAACTCTCTTATGAATATGATTAGCTTCATTTACTGTCACACACTCAGTTACAGTTGGAAAATACGGAAACAGAAATAGATTTCTGGATTTATTGTTATTTAAGGGGAGGATTCTAAAGGGATCCTGTATAAAACTGATGGACTTAACTGCAGGATGGACATATCATGAATACTTTAATGAGAGAGGTCTTCCTGGGGTTCCCAGGCTCTGGGGTCAAGAGTTCAGGAGTCAGTGCAATACCTCCTATAGGCCACCATGGATGCCCTTTTACCCAGAAGCCTCTGGCCGTGTCAGAATACCCCTACTAGCATTCTAAATAGTATGCATTTTGGGTATGCGTAAGTACAAGTTATAGTATATAGAATGTGAAATTTTGGAAATTGAGTATGCTTTAAATGCCAGGATTTCATACTCATTTAGACTTTTAATCTAATAGAATTTGCTGCACATTATTGAGGAAGGGAATCGTCTTTCGAGACTTGCGTGTTTTTGACAACCCGCTGATAATCGGATAAGGGGACATGCTTTACCAAAATGAACAAATGGTGGTGTTCAACGCAATTGCACGTTAGATGACACCTTCAAAGTATGTATGAGCCTGAGTATGTTGATATTTGTGCATACTGCATTCATTTTTTTACTAAACAGTACATTCTAAATAGTATGTAGTTAGTACGATTAGTACACAGTATGCAGTTGAAGTAAGCAGCAGGCAAACTGGATTTTGGACATGGCCTCTGTATCTTCCTGTTAGATCAGTCTCTGTTACTAAAGACAGTCCAGCCTGGCACTGCTCATCTCCAGCCCGCCATTCTCCCACAGTAATCCCACAATGTACTGTGGCCCGGGGCATTCCATGTTCACACATTACACAAAGCACACTCTTAGTTCTATGGGACACCGACTGCCTGCCAAGAACACTTTTTTTCCTTCTACGCTATGAGATATAATCCAGCATATCCCCATTCATAAACCCTCCAATGTGAGGTAGAGTTTATTTATGTCCATTTCAGCAGCTGGGCACAGAAGATAGGGGAAGGAATGGTGCCCCAGTGCAACCTGGGATTACTCCCTGACAAGCAAGGTTTCCTTTTTCTTTAAGAGGATCCGGTGGCCGCTACACGGTACATTTTTAGCTAGATTGTTGGCTCAACAAAATCCATGCTTCTGAATTGTAGCGTCTGTGCGGTGAGATTAAAAGTACAGTAGCAGTCATAGTCTGTGTGTCTTAATCCAGACAGCCACCCAGCAGCTCCTGCAGTCTTCGACCAGGGGGAGTGTCTGGCTATTCCAGGTCCAGGTGACACAGAGCTGACGGGGCCTGAGAGCGGTTTCCTGGTCACCCCACCACTGGAAATAAACTATTGGATCAGTAACTATTTGGATTAGGTGTACTTGATGCTTCTCCACCCCAGCTCCAGCTCATGTTCCCTGTGAGTTTTCCACTGGGAGAGAACAACACATGCTATTCCTTGGTTACCTCATTTGACAGCATTTGTCTTCGTTCGAGGAAGGTTGCTCAGGCCCAGTAGAAATGGGCCCTGTCTATTGCTTCCACGTAATGTGTGAATCAAATCTTTGCCTAATGGTTTCGATTTTAACATTTCCTGTCACAGCTTGAATTACACATCAGTAGTCTTTAATTCAAGCCCTCTATCACATGATACACTGGATTGATCTGCCACACAGTGTGGAGAGAGGACGGATCAATGCAACATCAGTCCATCAGTCTATCTCTGTGATATACTTCTAACCTATCCGGGCTCTAGTCTGGTGCTGGGCTTGGTTCAAATTTGTTTTTGCAGTTTAGGGAAATTCTGAAAACAGCTTCTACACTTAAATCTCAATTGAATAAGTTCATTTTTTTGTAATTTTGTTATCTTGTCAAGAGTGGGGGGCTGTATTAGTTGGTCAGAGATTAATTACCTGTTGTTGATATTGAACATTGACCAACACCCTAGGCATATTATTTGCTAAGAGTTGAAACCCTGTTCAATTGAGTCAACATCATGTTTGTGTGTGGATAGAACTGGTTCTCATCCAGGGAAGATCACTGTCATGTTTGGTTCAGGTCCAGAACAATCAAAAATATAGATGCTCTCCAACAACATATTGCCTGATGGACTATCACAGGCCAAGCAAATTGGGTACTCTCTGACCTGCAAATGCTTCTTTAAAAACAAGAACCGCTAAGTAGGTTGAAATAAGAAGAAACATGAAATAGGCATGCACATTTATAAACTGAAATACTCCACAGTAGATTGAGTTTAAAAGCACTTGACTGTTGTTATCATTGGACCTTTACTAAGAGTGACAGAGAATGACTTTCATTTTAATCCTGACACAGTACCACATTTTTCTGTAATCTTTCTTGCAGTTTTTTGGAAAGTACGAGTATTCATACCCCTTGACTTTTTCCACATTTTGTTACGTTACAGCCTTATTCTAAAATTGATTTTTTTTTTTAATCGTCCCTCATCAATCTACACACAATACCCCATAATGACAAAGCAAAAACAGATTTTTACAGATTTTTGCAAAAAATAATTATAATAAGGAAATATGACATTTACATAAGTATTCAGACCCTTTACTCAGTACTTTGTTGAAGCACCTTTGACAGCGATTACAGCCTCGAGTCTTCTTGGGTATGATGCTACAAGCTTGGCACACCTGTATTTGGGGAGTTTCTCCCATTCTTCTCTGCAGATCCTCTCAAGCTCTGTCAGGTTGGATGGGGAGCGTTGCTGCACAGCTATTTTCAGGTCTTTCTAGAGATGTTCGATCGGGTTCAAATCCAGGCTCTGGTTGGGCCACTCAAGGACATTCAGAGACTTAAATAATATAAATAATATGCCATTTAGCAGACGCTTTTATCCAAAGCAACTTAGTCGTGTGCATACATTTTTACATATGGGTGGTCCCGGGGATCGAACCCACTACCCTGGCGTTACAAGCGGCATGCTCTACCAATTGAGCTACAGAGGAACTCACACCCCGAAGCCACTCCTGCATTGTCTTGGCTCTGTGCTTAGGGTCGTTGTCCTGTTGGAAGGTGAACCTTCGCCCCAGTCTGTGGTCCTGAGCACTCTGGAGCAAGTTTTCATCAAGGATCTCTCTGTACTTTGCTCTGTTCATCTTTTCATCGATCCTGACTAGTCTCCCTGTCCCTGCCGCTGAAAAACATCCCCACAGCATGATGCTGCCACCACCATGCTTCACCGGGATGGTGCCAGGTTTCCTCCAGATGTGACGCTTGGCATTCAGGCCAAAGAGTTCAATCTTGGTTTCAGAGTCCTTTAGGTGCCTTTTGGCGAACTCCAAGCGGGCTGCCTTTTACTGAGGAGTGGCTTCCGTCTGGCCACTCTACCATAAAAGCCTGATGGGTGGAGTGCTGCAGAGATGGTTGTCCTTTTGGAAGGTTGTCCCATTCCCACAGAGGAACTCTTGAGCGCTGTCAGAGTGACCATCGGGTTCTTGGTCACCTCCCTGGCCAAGGCCCTTCTCCCCCGATTGCTCAGTATGGCCGGGCAGCCAGCTTTAGGAAGAGTCTTGGTGGTTCCAAACTTCTTACATTTAAGAATGATGGAGGCCACTGTGTTCTTGGGGACCTTCAATGCTGCAGAATGTTTTTGGTACATTTTGGATAGAGCCAGTTTTCCCTGTTCTGTGAAGGGAGTAGTACACAGCGTTGTACGAGATCTTCAGTTTCTTGGCAATTTCTCGCATGGAATAGCCTTCATTTCTCAGAACAAGAATAGACTGACGAGTTTCAGAAGAAAGTTATTTGTTTCTGGCCATTTTGAGCCTGTAATCGAACCCACAATTGCTGATGCTCCAGATACTCAACTAGTCTCAAGAAGGCTAGTTTTATTGCTTCTTTAATCAGCACAACAGTTTTCAGCTGTGCTAACATAATTGCAAAAGGGTTTTCTAATGATCAATTAGCCTTTTAAAATGATTAACTTGGATTAGCAAACACAACGTGCCATTGGAACACAGGACTGATGGTTGCTGATAATGGCATCTGTACGCCTATGTAGATATTCCATAAAAAAATCAGCCGTTTCCAGCTACAATAGCCATTTACAACATTAACAATGTCTACACTGTATTTCTGATCAATTTTATGTTATTTTAATGGACAAAAAAATTGCTTTTCTTTCGAAAACAAGGACATTTCTAAGTGACCCCAAACATTTGAACGGTAGTGTATGTAATTAGGTATTTCATTTTTTTTTTTTTATATACATTTTCAAAAATATATATATATTTTTTCTTTGTCATTATGGGGTATTGTATAGATTGATGAGGAATTTATTTTATTTAATCCTTTTTAGAATAAGGCTGTAACGTAACAAAATGTGGAAAAAGGGAAGGTGTCTGAATGCTTTCCGAATGCACTGTATATGCGTAATGGCACGACAAATAATGATATAGTGATAGTCAACCACATGATGTAATTCCGTTTTTCGACTCAGTTGTTCAGTGAATAGTTGCCAAAACAGGATGGAATCATGTAGATGTGAGAATGGACTGGGTTCATCACTCCTGTCACACGTTTCATTAAATATGACCTGACATAGTCATCACTAACAAGACATTCCTTGGGGGTTTGTTTGAAAGAGAGGCGAGAAATGTGTGTGTGTGCGTGCGTTTCTGCGTGTGTCTTTGTTTTATAGAATGTTTGTCAGTTGGCAGGGAACAAGTAACCACTTTTGTTGGGAAAAAATATACCAAAGATTGTCAATGTCACAGAGATGGGTTTTCTATTCTTTAGTCCAAATGCATTTCTGGCGGGGCATTGTGAACCCCTCTGGAAAGCAGTTCTGCTTGGGGCCAGGGCTTCTAGCATGGAAACACGCTAGAGGCTGAAACTCAAACAGAGCAACCTTTGTTTGTGGAGGAGGCTAAATGCCTCGTGACCAGAATTGTGCCTCTCCCCTTTTGGAGGGTAGGCCGTCGCCACTGGGGCGACACAGGAAGGTGCCAGGAGGTCGGGGCTTCCCCCTCTCTCATTCTGAGAGTGTCCTGGTGACAGAGGTGTGGATGATTGTTTCCCAGGTCTGCATCCTGATTACTCCTTTATTATGTCCATTATTCTGTCAGCCAGTCAGAGTGAGGATGCCGGAGGGACGTGTCCTGAGGCGGGCTCTGCTGCTTGTCATTGTTTCATTAGTGCATTCCTCACCCTCATTTAGAGCCATGCTGGTATCAGCCTACCTAGTCAATTATCCATTAGAATATGCATATTCAGGATTTTGCTCCTGGTCACGACATGCTCCCGAGTGGCGCAGCGGTCTAAGGCACTGCATCTCAGTGCCAGAGGCGTCACTACAGACCCTGGTTCGATTCCAGGCTGTATCACAATCGGGCCGTGATTGGGAGTCCCGTAGGGCGGCGCACAATTGGCCCAGGTTTGGCCGGGTAGGCCGTCATTGTAAATAAGAATTTGTTATTAACTGACTTGCCTAGTTAAATAAAGGTTAAATAAATAAAGTATTCAGCTGTCTGTAATAAGCACACTGTAGTTCTGCATTCCCTTTATCCCTTGCTGTATTAGGATGTGCATGAAGCATTGATCACGGAGTCTCTCTTTAAGACTCTGTAAAAGCAGTTGTCCTGCTTTCATTCCGGGCTGCTGCTCAGCTCAGATCCACCCCCCCCCCCCCCCCCCCACTGCTGCATATCTGTGTCTTTTGTTCCTATTTAACTCCCGTTCACTCTCTCCTATCGCTCTGCTTCTCTATCTCTCTCCTTTATTCTTACAATCCCAGAGACTTTCTGTCCCGTTCTCTGTCTTACACACATACTGTAATGGTTGAATAAGCTTCACCCAAGACCTGGTGCTGATCCTAACTATCCCTGCATTGAACTGCTTCTTCCTCTGTGGTGTG